>NC_079315.1:120388944-121654115 GCF_029931775.1 Euleptes europaea
ACTTCATTGTTCTATACTACTTGTATGTCACAAAGGATAATTTCTTCAGTCTGGACAATAGCTACAAATCCCAAGGTTTCAGTCCAAAGGAGAGATATCGAAATGGGACATTAGCCGGCATACTGTCACTGTTGTGGTTTTGTGCAATATTATCAGTGCTTCTGTTTTGGCTCATTATATGTATACTGCAATACATGTCTCACAATTTCTTTGAACTTTTGTGACAACTATTTTGTACGATCTTTGCCTTCTGACCAGCATTCTCCCTCTCGTGGGATTCGATCTCATGCCTTCTGCTCTCCACAAGGGACGGCTTTTCTCCAGTGAAGCACTGGAGAAAGGATCCAAAAAGGGACAGCTGAAAATTCAGACTCGCTGGAACAATCTATAGAAGGGATTTTGTCAGTCTGACAGTTTCGTAGTCCTGTCCAGAGGGGAAAGCAAACCCCCATCGCCGTATCTCGGCTTTCCTTGCTACGGAGAAAACCAAGATGGGGTCAGACTGACAGGCTGCAAATGACTGACACTTGGCAAGGGATACCAGCGGCGGGATGTTCATTCAAGCAAAGTCTGCCTGGACACATTTTGCCAAATGGGTTGTTACGCCGCCCCCCTCGAAAGTCAGTGGCTTCAAGAAGGTTTCTCTTTTGTTTCTTTAATCCTCAAACCAGCCACCCACGTGTAAGTAAATCTGGGCAAATCCCATGACGGTGAAGTCCGGGTTAATGCGGAGTGCACTGAGATCTCCCTTTGACATTCAGAAAACCATTAGAGAAAGCCAGTTCACAAATAAAGTAATGTTAAGCTTGTGCTGAAGAGGCCGGGCGTGCATCAAAGTGTGCAAGGGGAGGGAACAGAATTATTAACCATTTTTTCTGCACAGTCCTGGTTTTAAGGGCGAGACTTCCAAAAACCTGTGGCAATCTCCTGCCAATTCCTCCTTTGGCTGCAGTTCTGGATAAAAGGCTCCTAATTATACACAAAGCCCTGTTGGTCTGCAGTAGAACAGACAGAATTGAGTCCAGTAGCATCTTAGAGACAAATAAGATTTTTTAGGGTATGAACTTTCAAGAGCCAAAGCTCCCTTCATCAGACCTCACAAAGAGAGCTTTGACTCTCGAAAGCTCGTACCCCAAAAATCCTGCTTGATGCTGTGACACGCGGCCTATCAGGATCAGTACTGTCCACTCAGACTGGTGGCGGCTCTCCAAGTTCTCAGGCAGGGGTCTTTCCCATCCCCTACTTGCCTTTTCCTTTTAACTGGAGATGTCGGGGACTGAACCTGGGACCTTCTGCATACCAAGCAGATGCTCTACCACTGAGCCACGCCCCCCCCCCCGGGAGAGCCTTCAGAGCTGACTGAAGAAAATGGCGGTGTTGGCATGAGCGGTGTGGAAGAGACAATAATGAACCAGAGGTTGCAAACAAGGAGCTGACTAGGATCTGGGTGACCCAGGTTCGAATCCCTGCTCTGCTATGGAAGTTTGCTGGATGGCCTTGGGTTGTTGTGAGAGTAAAATGGAGGCGAGAACAATGAAAAAGCTGCTTTGGGTCCTCCATTTTACTTCTCACAACAACCCTGTGGGGTGGAGTAGGCTGAGAGAGTGTGACTGGCCCAAGGTCGCCCAGCAAGCTTCCATGGCAGAGCGGAGATTCGAACCTGCATCTCCTAGATGGTAGTCCAACACTCTAACCACTACACCACACTTCCATCTCCACTGCTGGATCTCAGTGTTCGTAGTCCTTTGCAAAACGTAATCATTCTGGATACAGTGCCCCAAAGATTGGTATGTCAACACCCTAATGGGCTAAAAAGAACAGGGGGGGATATGTTCACATGAACACATGAAGCTGCCTTCTACTGAATCAGACCTTTGGTCCATCAAAGTCAGTATTGTCTACTCAGACCGGCAGCAGCTCTCCAGGGTCCAAGTAGAGAAAGGTCTTTCACATCTCCTACATGCCTGGTCCCTTTAACTGGAGATGCCGGGGATTGAACCTGGGACTTTCAGCATGCCAAGCAGATGCTCTACAAACTGAGCCACATCCCTTCCCATGTTAATGGTTATTCACCCATGAAAGATAAATGGAACCTCCAGAGTCAGAGGCAGTTTACCTGTGAGTACCAGATGCCAGGGAGAAGGCTATGACCGCTATGCTCTACTTGTGGGTTTCCCAGCAGCACTGGGCCGACCTCCAACTTACTGATGGGCTCAATGAACGTTAAATTGGGTCCAGCAAAGCAGTTTTTATGCCCCCAAAGAACCGGCAGTGTAAAGTCAGACAGGGGAATGAGAGTCTCATGCAGATAAGGCGGGTTTGTTTCACTTGGGGATGACGACGGGGTGTAGGGCTTCCCACAGGAAGGGGGGCTTCCAAAGAGGGGTTTAGAGGGAAAAGAGGGTTCCGGGGTGGGAATTCCAGGCACAATGGGATATGTGCTGAAGCAAAACAGAGCTGTCAACCTTTCGACAAGGAGTTTGTTACTCAACCAGGGCAACGCCGCTACTCCAGAGATGTCGCCACACACAAAAAAAAAACCCCAGCACAATAAAAAATGAGGACTCAATTAAGCAGGGAGAGAAGCGCCCCTTAGCCTAAGATAACTGGGTGACACACTAACTGTTGCCAAACCGGGAGGCTTCGGCCTTTGTCTTGCGACACATGCACACACACACACACACACACACACACACAAATACATGCACGCGCACACACAGAACAGCTTTTATCCTGATCCCTTTTTATCCTGATACCCTTTTCATCAGAAGGACGTTTCTCAGCCGACGCATACTTCAGAAAAGGATCTGGTCTGACTGTGGATTTCCACAGCATCTGAATCCTGCTGTGGTTTTCTCATGAATGCCATTCCGGCCTGGAGGAAGCACGCACTTCTCCAGAAATACTTGTTTATCGTCTCTCGTGGTTTAACTAGAAAAATGCCCCTCATTATGACAGGAAAGGGGGAGGGTGGGAGGATAGACCACATTTTGCTCTGTGCACAAAGATCAGATTGAGAGCCAGGGTGGTGTAGCGGTTAGAGTGTCGGGCTAGGATCTGGGATCACCCAAATTCGAATCCACACTCTGCCAGGGAAACCTGCTGGGCCAGTCACGCCTTGGGCCGGTCACAAGCACGCTCAACCTAACCTGTAAGGCTGCCTTGAGTCCCCATTGGGGGAAAGTTAAGGGAAGACATGATAGAGGTCTATAAAATTATGCATGGTGTGGAGAGAGTGGACAGGGAGAAGCTTTTCTCCCTCTCTCATCATACCAGAACACGGGGTCATCTGCTCAAGCTGGAGGGTGAGAGATTTAAAACAGGTAAAAGGAAGTTTTTCTTCACACAACACATAGTTAAATTGTGGAACTCCCTGCCCCAGGATGTGGTGATGGCTGCCAACTTGGAAGGCTTGAAAAGGGGAGTGGGCATGTTTATGGAGGAGAGGGCTATCCATGGCTACTAGTCAAAATGCATACCTATTATCTCTGGGATCAGAGGGGCTGTGGAACACAGGCAGGATAATGCTACTGCAGTCGTCTGGTTTGTGGGCTTCCTAGAGGCACCTGGTCAGCCACTGTGTGAACAGACTGCTGGACCTGATGGACCTTGGTCTGATCCAGCATGGCCTTTCTTATTTTCTTAAAGGCAGGGTGTAAATGAAGTCCAAACAAACAGATTCCACCTCTACTGTAATAGTGCCTCCTATTTCTTTTAGGTGTTTGTATCCCACAAAATTCACAGTGCACAGGTTCCTGGATTAGCTCCAGATTAATAAAAAAAATTAACACAATGCATAGGAACAGACAAGCTGGTAAAGTTTCACTCACTATCATTGTATCAGATGAATGTAAACATACAGGAACATAAGCACAGCCGTTCATGGTCAGACCCGAGGAAGTTGCTCACAGACAGTACTGCGGTAGGGAATAAACCAATTTCCGTTCCTTACTACCTATACCTAAAGAATGGATTCCCTTGGAAGAGGAGACAGAATAGTTTACATCTTTATCACCAGTTCTGCCTGCCTGTGGGCTCTTTATTCTGTCTCTTTAGGGAAGCCACCAAGACAGATTACTTCCATCAGCAGAACCACATACTCGGTTCTATATCCTGGTTGTGCCGATATCAGAAAGCAAGAGAGGCACAGTTCTAGGGTCTGGCGTATATAATAATATTAAGAGACACACTCACTTTAACAAGTTTCATGTGGGTAGCTGTGTTGGTCTGCAGCAGAAGAGCTGGATTCGAGTCCAAAAAGCACCTTAAAGATCAATAAGATTTAGCAGGGTGTAAACTTTCAGGAGTCAAAGCGCCCTTCTTCAGATAACACGTTAAAGGGAGCTTTGGCTTTTGAAAGTTTATACCCTGAAAATCTTGTTGGTCGAAGGTGCTACTGGACTCAAATCCAGCTCTCACTTAAAAAAAAAAAATACTCAAATGCTGTCAAATCCAGAGAATAATTTATTTATTTATTTATTTATTGTTTCCATTTGTTAGACTCAATTTTCCAATCAAGGTCTTTGTAAATTACATGGTGGCAAATATAAGTTTGCATGATGAAGTGATGTGTAACGTACACATTTTCCAAAAGGGATTTGCTTTTTGGGGAAAAAAACCCTCTTCGTTGTTCTAAAAATTGTAATGTGCAAGTCTGATAATGTCTTAGAGATGAATGACCAATTTCACACCTGGCTGCCCACTGCGGGAGACAGGACGATAGCTATACAGAGGATCCCTTATGCTTCTCAGCATAGGCCTGCAGGACAGCTTCTATATCTCTGTAGGTGCTGTGTAAAGAGCAACTGGAGTGTAGTGGTGTAGTGGTTAAGAGCAGTGGACTCTAATCCAGTGAACCGAGTTCAATTTGCCGCTCCTCCACATGAGCAGCGGACTCTAATCTGGTGAACCAGTTTCGATTCCCGCTCCTCCGCATGAAGCCTGCTGGGTAACTTTGGGCCAGTCACAGTTCTCTGCGAACTCTCTCAGCCCCACCCACCTCACAAGGTGTCTGTTGTGGGGAGAGGAAGGGAAGGTGATTGGTTTGAGTCTCCTTAAAACAGTAGAGAAAATCGGGGTATAAAAACCAACTCTTCTTCTTTATAAATCTCCACAGAACTATCACTTTCCATCACAAAGATTACCACGAAGTCCCATCGCTTTCCCACCACCGCTCGGCACCACCACACTTACCCGCAGCTCCCGGAGATAGAGTTGGACTGGGTCGTAATCCACCACCGGGAAAGCCAGGGTTTTCACCGCAGCCTCGCCTGGCAACATCCCTCGGCTGAACGATTTGACCGGCCGGTCCACCGCTTGCAGGTGCCTTGGGATCTGCTTGGGGTTCAGGTGGATGAGGACGTCGTAGAAATCCAGAGGAGGACGGAAGACCACCTGCAAGAGGAAAACCAATTGAGGCTATTTGCGATGGATGGGATGAGGAGCAGGAATCCGCGACTCAAGGAATACACGTCCCCATGGAATACAAATGAAGCTGCCTTGTATTGAATCAGACCCCTGGTCCATCGAGGCCAGTACTGTCAACTCAGACTGACAGATGCTCTCCAGGGTCTTAGGCGGAGGTCTTTCACATCACCTACTGCCTGGTCCTTTTAACTGAAGATGCCGGGGATTGACCCTGGGATCTTCGGCATGCCAAGCAGATGCTCTACCAATGAACCACTGAGGTCTTTCACACCATCCTCTAAGTCAGGAATTCCCCCTTTTTGATACCTGAAAATTGAACTCATGCCTTCGGTTTCCCTCGGGGTGGTTTTTCCACAGTGTCAAAGCATCTGCTAGGCATGCAGAAGGTCCCAGGTTCAATCCCCGGCATCTCCAGTTAAAATGACCAGGCAGGAGGTGTTTTTAGTATTTAAATTTTTTATTTTTTCACAAATAAACATGAAAAGAACAATACATAGATTTACATAGACCAAAGGCAAAAAACATGATAACAAGACTACATAGACCAAAGAAAGAAGCCATGCATGAACTTCATTTGCTAACCCCAATGGGGGCATCACTACATTCCATTAAATTCTCTGCTCATTGAAACACAAAATATTGGTTTACCTAATTAAATTACTTATATTACAGTCAGAGGTTTTCCCGAAATGAAGTAACAAATTACCCCACACCTTACTAAATTTTTCCTTCACCTTACAACCTTGAATTACTCTGCTATTAAAAGTAATCTTTTCCAAAATCATAAACATTTTTATTTTCTGTTGCCACCTGTCCAACGTAATATTTACTGCCATTTTCCAATTTGCAGCAATTACCAACCTCACTCCTATAATCAAAAAACCTACTAACGTTTTCTGTACACAGTTCCCATTATTGTTCAAAAATAGATTCAAAAGAGCAATCTGCACTGTGGGTTCTATTTTTTCTTTGGTAATCACCTCAATTTCCTTAAAAATTTCTTTCCAAAATTTTTGTATGACTGGACAGTCCCACCACATATGAATAAATGTACCAATTTCCCCACATCCTCTCCAACAATTCCTATCTACTTCCTTATTTATAAGATGCAATTTTGTGGGGTAAAGTACCATTTCTGCAATACTTTTCATGGATATCGATTTTAAAAGGGGGTCTTTTAAAAATTCCCTTCCACTCCTTCTCATTCAAATTCATTTTTAGCTCCCCTTCCCATATCCTCTTTAATGATGATGCAGTTTTATATTCCGGGTCGATTAATATCTTGTATATTCTTGAAATCAATTTCTTTTCCTTTACATCAATCTTATCAACTAGTTCCTCAAAGTCATTCAACGGCTTTTTCATTGTTCTTGTATTTCCTTCTTACTCAAAAAAAAAAAAAGAAGTTATTTGATATTTCCATAGCCAATGGCTTTGTTTAGGGAGGGAAGCCTCGAAGCCCATTAAAACCCCCTCCTCTTCTATCATTTTCTTAACGTTTTTTAAAAACATCCTTTTAACAAGAATCCTTTCAAATTCCCTTCCATAACCTCTTAAGATCTCAAAATTTGGATGGAAGACAAAAGGTATTAAGGGGGAAGAAGCCGGATATAAAATCTTTTTCCATTTGTTCCAACACATAATCGGGCTATATAGCGTAGACCAAGGAGTTGTATTTAAATTCTTCCCTCTCTTATTTTGAAACAGCGCTTGAGGGCCACCTACTTTCTCTAAACAATACAGATCCATATTTAACTTATTTCTTTCTTTAGATAAAGAGACCAATGGAGTAATATGTCTTAATTGATATGCTATATAATATAATGCAATATTTGGTATACCCCAACCCCCCTTACCGGGTGCGCTATATCTTAAAAACTTGGCCGATCTTGGATTTTTAACCTGGAAAATATACTGGTCAATTTGTTTTTGCCAATCCCTCAAACTTTTCTCCTCTATATGCCATGCAGCACATAAAATAAATATGATATCTTTGGGACGTTTTTGAGCTTGTGGGCACCTTTGGAATTCTGATACAGGGTGGTAGGCGCACCCTTCCGTCACATAGTGAAGATCCTTGTGCCTGTGGTGGCAGCTGCTGCCATACCAAAGTCTAAAAAATCAGCACAATCACAAACCCTGCTGGGCAAAAGCCCCACCATGCCCTGCCCACTTCCTAAAAACATTTGGCAGGTGCCAGGAAAGGTGTTGACGGGAGCCATGGCACCCATGAGCACCACTGTTGGGGACCCCCTGCTCTAAGTAACTGGCTGGTTAAAAAAGCAGCTAACTAGCTGGTTAGAAAAGCAGCTCCTTTTCTTTCTAAATGCACACTCTAAAAGTCGGAGTACGAGTGCAGCGCGTCACGGACACTAGCCAGGTGGAGCTGGGCATATTCGTGAAACTTAACTTTCCTCAACAGCACACGTTTTTGAATTCCTGCTTTGTCTCAGGGGAGCCTCGCTAGCAACTCTGTTCCTTCTGCAGATCTCCAGGGCTGGGAAACGTCCAAGCAGCAATGGAAACCATCTCCACTGATCCAGCGTTCGATGCCGAACCCTTTTCGCTACTTCCGAAACAGGTGACTCACAGAGACAATCAGGATGAAAGTGAACGCCTTTCAAGATGATACGTGCTGGGAGTCTTGTAACCGCGCTCATGCTGGTTGATGGATTCCCTTTTAGCAGCGATGCTGGAGCAGCAGGACATTCAAGTCCTGCGAGCAGCAGAATCCAAGCAGTGCTGCATTTTATAGCCTCGGCTGCAGGGTAAAAAGATAACATCCAAATTGCAAGGTGTCCTAGTTTCGCTGTACACTGCATTGGTCAGGCCGCACCTGGGGTCCTGTGTGCAGTTCTGAATGCCCCACTTCAAAAAGGATGTGGACAGAATCGAGTGGGTGCAGGAGATCGCCGAGGATGATCAGGGGCCTGGACAGCAAGCCCTATGAGGAAAGGCTGAGGGACTTGGAAATGTTTCATCTGGAGAAGAGGAGGTTGAGAGGGGACAGGATTGCTCTCTTGCAATATCTGAAGGGCTGTCACTTAGAGGAGGGCAGGGAGCTATTGTCTGGATGTTCGACAGTGGAATCAGCTACCTAGGGAGGTGGTGAGCCTCCCCCTCCCTGGCAGTCTTCAAGCAGAGGCAGGACAAGCACTTGTCAGGGATGCTCTAGGCTGATCCTGCATTAAGCAGACTAGATGGCCTCTATGGCCCCTTCCATCTTTATGATTGTGTTTCTGTGTAAAGCAGGCATTCACGACTACAAATACACTCGATTGTTGTAATAATCTTTATTCTTTTTAAAAAAATGTTATTGGCTTGGGTTACTCTTGTGGTTTACTTGTTGTGCTAAGGCAGAGTCCCCAAAGTGGTGTTGGTGGGGGACATGGTGCCCGCTGACACCTTTTCTGGCGCCCCCGCCCCAGTGGTTTTGACAGCAGCTATCTCCACAGCACAAGGATCTTCACTGTATGACTGAAGGCAGGCAGCCGCAGCCATTTGGGAGCTGGCTCTGCCTCCCACAGCAGCGATTTTGTGGCAGCGCCCTTCACGCTGTGTCAGAATCCCAAAGGTGCCTGCAGGCTCAAAACAGTTGGGGCCCCTGCTGTCAGGATTCAGATATGGGTTTTGATCGCGTTTGTGGAAGACGGTGTGTGTGTGGCATCTGCAGACCAGAGCCTGAAAAGGATAACTGAATAGCGCTGGCAAATATAGTGTTGTTTGACTCAGTCCAGCCAGGCGAACAGAAGCTAAGCAGGGTTAGCCCTGGTTAGTTCTTGGATGGGAGACCACCGAGGAAGTCCAGGCAGGCCATGGCAAGCCACCTCTGAACGTCTCTTGCGACTTGACAGTCCTCTCCACATCCTGATTATGCATAGTAGGGCTCGCAGTGTGCCATTTTTCTGAGCAGTGAGAAGTTCCAGGGACAAAAGAGTTTCCGTCTAGACATTAGGAAGAATTTCCTGACAGTTAGAGCGGTTCCTTAGTGGAACAGGCTTCCTCGGGAGGTGGTAAGCTCTCTTTCCCTGGAGGTTTTTAAGTAGAGGCTGGATGGCCATCTGACAGCAATGCTGATTCGATTACCTTGGGCAGATCATGAGAGGGAGGGCACCTTGGCCATCTTATGGGCATGGAGTAGGGGGGGGTCACTGGGGGTGTGGCGGGGGGAGTTGTGAATTTCCACCATTGTGCAGGGGGTTGGACTAGATGACCCTGGTGGTATCTTCCAACTCTGATTCTATGATTCTAACCTGCGAATGGACGTCTTGGTATTTTCTTGGACTTTGTAGCCACATCAGATTGTCCTGCCTGCTCTTTCTCTTGTGCAGCGTTACAAAAACAGCTGCCAAGATGTTTGCTTTCTTCACAGTTTAGAAGAGTTGGTACAAGCATTACTGGCAGAGATATAAAGGTCTGCTGATGTTTTCACTTATGATGCTAGAAGAGCAGAGTGATGAAGACACTGCTGTGGGGTTTCACAGGGAAATAAAACAGCCTGTTTTGATTTTTTTCCCCATCAAGTCACAGCTCATTTAGGGAGAACCCCACAGGGTTTTCAAGACACCAGATGTTCAGTGGTGGTTTGCCATTGCCTGCCTCGGCCTTGTGACCTTGGACTTCCTTGGTGGTCTCCCATCCAAGTGCAAACCAGGACCCACTGTAAGCCGGTTTGAGACTCCTTAAAAGGTAGAGAAAAGTGGGGAGGGGCTGTGGCTCAGTTTGGAGAGAATCTGCTTGGCATGCAGAAGGTCCCAGGTTCAATCCCCAGCATCTCCAGTTAAAGGGACCAGGCAAGTAGATGATGTGAAAGACCTCTGCCTGAGACCCTGGAAAGTTGATGCAGGTCTGAGTAGACAATACTGACTTTGATGGACCAAGGGTCTGATTCTGTAGAAGGCAGCTTCATGTGGATATAAAAACTAACTCTTCTTCTTAGCTTCTGAGAGCTATTGAGATTGTGCCTGCCGGGACCATCCAGTTCAGGGCATAATAAGAACCTAAGAAAAGCCCTGCTGGATCAGACCAAGGCCCATCAAGTCCAGCGGTCTGTTCACACAGCAGCCAACCAGGTGCCTCTAGAAAGCCCCCAAACAAGACAACTGCAGCAGCACTATCCTGCCTGTGTTTCACAGCACCTAATGTATTCGTTTAATTGTAATATATTCGTATAATTGTGTGTTGTTGAGTCACAGATGACTTATATGGGACTCCACAGGTTTTCAAGGCAACAGATATTCAGAGGTGGTTTACCATTGTCTGCATAGCAACCCTGGACTTCCTTGCTGGTGTGTTGGGCTATGACATAATCATGGTATTTCTGTGAACATGTGCAGAATTAATTCCATATAGAGCTTAAACACATCATACACATACAGAGGTTTGTGTAATGTATAATGAAAGTCTGTGTCATGCTGACAGGCTAGCTCTGTGTCAGGCTGACAGACTACTCTCAAGGTTAGCTCTATCAAAGCTAACTACTAAAGTTACTCTGGCTTTGTCCTTGAAGGGGCAGAGCTGAGCACCTTCCCTTGAAGGGGCAGCGTAAAGCACTTTGTCCATAAAGTGTGCAAAAGTCACCTTTCTGACTCAGCTGTCAGATGTCAGAATCTCAAAGGCCTTTTCAAGGTCTCAATAGCTGAAACTATTGAGGCATTACAGTTCTCTTAAGATAAGAGTAATATGCTTTCTTGCCTTCTGAAGGCTATACAGCCAAATGTAAACAATGACACTTTGCAAGTGACAATGTCAGCTATAATTGTGTTTCATGAGTTATATAGTTAAACGTTGTGCTACAGATTTCTAAGTAGTCTCATTTAATGCGTATAGTCCTAACGAAGAGGATGGTATAGAAATTAAATATGTAACGTGATCATGTAACTCAGAAATGAGGGTTTATACTTTAAGCACAGAGGAGTGAAAGGGAAGGATGTCCATATTTGGACAATAAGATATCAGAGGACAGGAGCAGATGCCACTAAGCTCCTGGTATCTGATAAGAGAGAATAAAGGTACCCTTTTGAAGGATAAGGAAGAGGGGATAAAGGAACACTCTTAATGGGTCTAGAAACAGCATAAATATAGCTGCAGAACAGCTAGCACTTTAGAGTGCTACGACTGGCAGACTGCAGCTGTCTGATGTAGCACCTCCATCTCAAAAGGCTTGAGATGTAAAACATTGAAACTCTGTCCTTGCGTGGACAGCAGTTCTCAGAGATATCTTGAGGTATCAAGATCTGGATATTTCAACATATCTTACTTACAGTCTTCTTGTGAGACTGCTCTATTCCTAGAAGAGGATAGAGACCCTTAGAGTTCCTATTCTTTGAATAGGAATCTAAGTGCAGTGATCTTTCCATGTATTGGAACACTGAGAGTCCATCAGATTTATGGATTCTTACAAACTAAGCCTATTTGGCTTACCAATGCTAAGAAGCATCCTGAATACAGGGCTAATAGCTAGACCTCTGGGATTGTGTCAGAACATCCTCTACTTAACAGAGGGACTTCTGAACCTCCTCAGAGCAAGAGACCAGAGAAGGGAAAGGAGACTCTCTGTACTCTGTGAGATATGCACAATGCTGATACATTGTACAGCACATACACAGATTGGCACAGTCAAAGAGACTGTAAACAGCTTTAAGCTAACACATAGTATTTATACATTCAGCATTGCTGTCTAAAACTAGAAAGAGCATGCATAGCATGTACATAGACAATGCCTGATCTTAATGATGATTAGTTAAGAATATTAATAGAAGTCTTTAAAGGATTCAAGACTTAGCAAATACAGATGCTCTGGGATAACTTCATACGTTCTCATAGAACTTAGATTCTTAGAGGACTCCAGATGATACAGATGACACAGCAAGGTATAGTGTGTCTTCTGTACAGAAATGTTATGATGTTTTGAATGATTTAAGTTAGGATGCTTCTAACCAAATCTTTCTCCAAAGAATTAACCATATTTTGACAGGATTTCTGTAACCTTATATTCTGAATGAAGGTGCATTGCACTAAGGATACTTTATGAGTATATTCTGACTAAAATACTCCTTTATGGAGGCATAGAGAATGTGAATGATTACTTGCTACATAAACATGTTTAAGACTAATGATGTCTATCCTTATATGATATTTTAAGGCTTTGCAACCAGAAAGCATATATTGTATAATGTAAATAAATGTGTTTTTTATATACTTCTACTCTTGTCCATTATTATAAATTTATTGGCGTGTTCAAGAGATGTCCTAGGAGCAATAACAAGTTTCTAGGAACCGTTGATTCCGGTCTAGTGGTGTCTCGCTGAATAAGATAACATATCCCTTCTCAGGAAGGGGTCCTTTCTAAGAGTGTAGGCACTTAACGGCCCGAACCGCAACACTGGCCTCCCATCCAAGTCATAACCAGGGCTGACCCAGCTTAGCTTCTGATGACATTGGGCTAGCCTGGGCCATCCAGGTCAGGGCAGTAAGACAGACAGCAGTTGCAAAAACCAGAATTCATTAAAACGTCCCAGTGCCGGGAGAGCCTTTGAGGTTCATCAAGTTCCCTCGCTTTTCAGGAAACGACTGCTTGCTCAGCGGGACGTTGGGAGAAAAAACCGCCTCTCTGTCCACTAAGCCATCTTCCGAGACACAGTCAAAAATCAGGCGCAGATTGGCAACTGCGAGCAACAGGAGCACAAAGCAATCGACGCAGATGCTGAACCGGCTGACTCACGGACTGTGCGGTTCGTTCAGTTTACTTGTCACTTCTCCTGCCAAGCGAAAGTTTACTATGCAACTCGCCCTGCCCCCACGGTTGCGGCCTGGGTGGGGGAGGAAGAATTCCAGAGCGCCCTGGGTTGGTTTGCAGCTGCACGACAGAGCCAGGAAGTGGTTTGTCATCCTCAAGCAGGGTTGAAAAACAACGGGAGCCTCAAACATTTCTGCTTATCGTCTAAACAAGAGAATTGCGCACAAGGCATAAGAACATAAGAACATCAGAAAAGCCCTGCTGGATCATGCCAAGGTCCATCAAGTCCAGCAGTCTGTTCACCCAGTGGCCATCAAGGTGCCTCTAGGAAGCCCACAAGCAAGACGACTGCAGTAGCACCATCCTGCCTGTGTTTCAAAGCACCTAATATGTTTGGCATGCTCCTCTGATACTACAGAGAACATAAGAACATAAGGAAAGGCCGGCTGGATCAGACCCAAGGCCCATCAAGTCCAGCAGTCTGTTCACACAGTGGCCAACCGGCGCCTCTAGGAAGCCCACAAACAAGACAGCTGCAGAAGCACCATCATGCCTGTGTTCCACAGCACCTCATAGAATAGGCCTGCTCCTCTGATCCGGGAGAGAACAGGCATGCATCATGACTAGTATCCATTATACCTAGTAGCCATGAATAGCCTTCTCCTCCATGAACATGTCCACTCCCCTCTTCAAGCCTTCCAAGTTGGCAGTCATCACCACATCCTGGGGCAGGGAGTTCCACAATTTAACTATGCGTTGTGTGAAGAAATACTTCCTTTTGTCGGTTTTGAATCTCTCATCTTCCAGCTTCAGCAGTGACCCCGCGTTCTAGTATTATGAGAGAGGGAGAAAAGCTTCTCCCTGTCCACTCTCTCCACACCATGCATAATTTTATAGACTTCTATCATGTTTCCCCTCAACCGCCTTCTTTCCAAGCTAAACAGCCCTCAGCATTTTAACCGCTTGTTGTAGGGCAAATCCATCTGTCTGTCTAAGGGGCCCTTGTCTTGTGCCCAGCTCTCCGCGAGAAAGGCCAGGTACGGATCAGGCCAGATTGGGCGCCAAAAGAGAAGCTCCAGATTGCAAGCCGTGTGGATTATGCAAACAAAGCAGATTTACATAACTTCTCTTATTTTGGATATGATATCATGCTTCTGCTTAGTCATGAGAAGGGAAAAGAGCAATGCAGGACACAAACTGGATTCCCCCTAACTTGCGGGAGGCTTACTTGGTGAACTCCCTGCCTTCCAGGATTTTACCAACCCTTGTCCATGCGCTTTTAAGCCTTCCTCAGCAGCCACAGAGCCTAAAAGCCCGAAAAGACAGAAACGAGAAAGTGGAGATTCTTAGGAAGCTGAATTCTGCCCCCACGTTCTGTGATGAGGCATTCTGAATTTTCTTCAGAAACTAAGAAAGCAACAAGGGGAAAACAAATCACGCACAGACACACACGCAAACAGAGACAGCCAAGAGACGAGGCCCCCTTTGCGGTTCCAGAGCTGAGTTCAGGAACCACTATTTCTGATGGGCAAACCTAACATTTCCCCTGACCGGGATGGCCCGGGCTAGCCTGATCTCATCAGATCTTGAAAGCTAAGCAGGGTCATAAGAACCTAAGAAAAGCCCTGCTGGATCAGACCAAGTCCATCAAGTCCAGCAGTCTGTTCACACAACGGCCAACCAGGTGCCTCTAGGAAGCCCACAAACAAGATGACTGCAGCAACATTATACTGCCGGGGATTACATAAGAATATAAAATAAGCCCTGCTGGATCAGACTCAGGCCCATCAAGTCCAGCAGTCTGTTCACATAGTGGCCAACCAGGTGCTTCTAGGAAGCCCACAAACAAGACTACTGCAGCAGTATTATCCTGCCTGTATCCCAAAGCACCTAAGATAATAGGCATGCTCCTCTGATCCTGGAGAGAATAGGTATGCATCATGATTAATGTTCATTTTGACCAGTAGCCATGAATAGCTGTCTCCTCCATGAACATGTCCACTCCCCTCTTAAAGCCTTCCAAGTTGGCAGCCATCATCACATCCTGGGATTGAATCTGGAGCCTTCTGCATGCCAAACAGATGCTCTACCACTGAGCCACAGCCCCTCCCTACTTACACCTGCCCCCCTTAAATCCACCCTACCTCTTTTCATGTCCATCTATGCCACCTGCCCATTATCACATCTCGCGGCAGTGAGTTCCACAAGCCAATTACCCATCGTGTGAAGTAGCGCTTTCAACCCACTGAAGCCAGGAAATAAACTTAGTTGCCTGCCAAAGCAACACACCGGTGTGGGAGAGCAGCAATATTCTTATTTCACGGAGGTAGAGAGAAAAACACGGCTGCATGGCTCTTCAAAAGTGTTCATGGGATCAGGTGGGATTCGAACCCAGGCCTCCCCGCCCTGTGCCCGCTAAGCCTCACTGGATTCTGTTAACTGAGCAAAGAGCGGAACACCAGGAGGCTACAAGAGTTCCACTGCAGCAAAGGGCTAAACGCTCTTTGGACACCGCACCCTTCCTCTCTGCACAACCCATAGCAGCAAAGGTGAGTCTCTGACCTTCACATCCTGGCTCCCCGAAGGATCCATCAGTTGCTCCTCCAAAGTCCGGAGAGATTCCTGAGCCAGAATAAAGAGGCGCAGCAGCAACTGAAAGGAAAGAAAGACCGGGGTGGGGGGGGAGAGCTTTTAAAAGGGGGAGGAACCACATCAACAGAAGAATAGTGTCCAGATATCACAAAGTGATGGTAGTGCTTTACTCTGCTCTGGTTAGACCTCACCTAGAGTGTTGTGTTCAGTTTTGGACACCTCAATTTCAGAAAGATGTAGAAAAGCTAGAACGTGTCCACAGGAGGGCAACAAAGATGGTGAGGGGTCTGGAGACCAAGTCCTTTGAGGAAAGGTTGAAGGAGCTGGGTATGTTTAGCCTGAAGAGGAGAAGTCTGAGAAGGGATATAATAATCATCTTCAAGTACTTGAAGGGCTGTCATACAGAGGAGGGTGCCGAGTTGTTTTCTGTAGACCAAACACTGAACATGAGTCAGCAGGGTGACGCGGTGGCTAAAAGGCAAATGCGATCTTGGGCTGCATTCTTAGTTTCTGAAGAAAATTCAGAATGCCTCATCACAGAACGTGGGGCAGAATTCAGCTTCCTAAGAATCTCCACTTTCCCGTTTCTGTCTTTTCGGGCTTTTAGGCTCTGTGGCTGCTGAGGAAGGCTGTTTTCTGTTGCCCCAGAAGGTCAGACCAGGACCAACGGGTTGAAATTAAATCAAAAGAGTTTTTGTTTAGACATTAGTAGAACAGGCTTCCTCAGGGCGTGGTAAGTGCTCCTTCCCTGGAGGTTTTTAAGCAGAGGCTAGATGGCCATCTGTCAGCAATGCTGATTCTATGGCCTTAGGCAGATGATGAGGGAGGGCATCTTGGCCGTCTTCTGTGCATGGAGTAGGGGGTCCCTGGGGGTGTGTGGGGGAGGTAGTTGTGAATTTCCTGCATTGTGAAGGGGGTTGGACTAGATGACCCTGGTGGTCCCTTCCAACTCTATGATTTTATTCTATTCCATTCATTGGTCAGCATGCACAATCCCCTGCTGAGGCCCACTGAAAGATCTGCCATATCTGCCATATGGCATGGAACTCTTGGGCATGTCCTTATTTCGCGTGAGAAGGCATTCAGGACTTGAGGGGGTTCTCGGTAGATCTACCCCCCCCCAGCTCTCACCAACATGGTGTAATGGTTAAGAGCGGAGGTTTGAAGCAGTGGACTCTGATCTGGAGAACAGGATTTGACCCTGGTGGTCCCTTCCAACTCTATGATTCTATGATTCCCCACTCCTCCACATGAGCGGCGGACTTTAATCTGGATAACCAGATTGGAGGGCTTTAAGAGGGGGGGTATTCATGGCTATTCATTAGAATGGATACTAGTCATGCTGCATACCTATTCTCTCTAGTATCAGAGGAGCATGCCTATTGTCTTGGGTGCGGTGGAACACAGGCAGGATGGTGCTGCTGCATTTGTCTTGTTAGTGGCTTCCTAGAGGCATCTGGTTGGCCACTGTGTGAACAGACTGCTGGACGTTATGGGCCTTGGGTCTGTTGTGGGGAGTGGAAGGGAAGGTGATTGTAAGCCGGTTTGATTCTGCCTTAAGTGGAGGAGAAAGTGGAGGAGAAAGTCGGCATATAAAAACCAACTCTTCTTCGTCTTCTTCACCAGCGGTGCCCCTGCGCCCCTCCCTGTATGCAATAATTAGGCCTCCAGTCTCAGCAAGGGAACATTTCTGCCTACCTAACTACATGGCTTTGTCATCTAAGCTGGCCTCCCTACCCCCCTCTCTTATTAGAATTTGTTACTGCAATTTATGGGGGCCCTGGTTGCCTGTAGGCCCATGGCATCGCCTCGGTTTCTGTAAGCGCCATCTGCTATTTTAATTGCTTAATTGTTTACTATTATGCGGCTTTATGTGTTGGGATTTTATTGTACTTGGTTTTGTTTTTTATTGTACTATTATATGTTGTCTGCCACCATGAGCCCGGCCTTGGCTGGGGAGTGAAGGCAGGATATAAAACTAACTAGCTAAATAATAAATAAATTTGTAGCCTGAGCTCTGGTCACAAAACGTAAATTTGCGACTTATTTTATTTATCTCATTTCTACCCTGATTTTCTCCTCAATGGGGGACCAAAGCAGCTTTATATCATTCTCCTCGCCTCCATTTTATCTTCATAACAATTCTGTTAAGGTAGTTTCAGTCGTGTTGGCCTGTAGTAGAAGAGCTAGATTCGAGTTCATTAGCGCCTTAAAGGCCAACAAGATTTTCGGGGTATGAGCTTTCGAGAGTCAAAGCTCCCTTGCATCTGACGAAGGGAGCACAGGCTCCCAAAAGCGCATGCCCCCAAAATCTTGTCGCTCTCTAAGTTGCTAATGGACTTGGATCTACCTGTCAGGTAGGTTAGGATGAAAGTGCATGACTGACCCAAAGTCACCCAAACAAGCATCCATGGCAGAGTTGGGATTCGAACCCGGGTTCCCCAGATCCTAGTCTGACATTCTAACCCACCCCGCTGGCTCATTTTACTCAATTTATACTCCATCGCTTCAAATAATTATGATAAACTATCCAGCCTAGATCACGGTGGGTAGCTGGGTTAGTCTGTAAATAGCAGTAGAAAAGAGCAAGAGTCCAGTAGCTCCTGAAAAACAAAATTTCTGGCAGGGCAGGAGCTTTTGTGAGTCACAGCTCACTTCTTCAGATATCTGAAGAAATGAGCTGTGACTCAGGAAAACTCATACCCTACCAGAGAGCCAGCGTGGTGTAGTGGTTAAGAGCGGTGGTTTGGAGCGGTGGACTCTAATCTGGAGAAACGGGTTCGATTCTCCACATGAGCGGCGGATGCTAACCTGGTGAACCGGGTTGGTTTCCCCACCCCTACACATAAGGCAAGCTGGGTGACCTTGGGCTAGTCACAGCTCTCTCAGCCCCACCTACTTCACAGGGTGTCTGTTGTGGGGAGGGGGAGGAAAGGTGATTGTAAGCCCATTTGATTCTTCCTTAAGTGGTAGAGAAAGTCAGCATATAAAAACCAACTCTTCTTCTTCTACCAGAATTTTTTTTTTAGTCTTTAAGGTGCTACTGGGCTCTTGCTCTTTTTCTTCTTCTTTTCTATCTTCTTTAATTGCGCTAATTCTTCATCTTCTTTTCTGCTATGCAGCCTAGAGACAAGTTTCATTCCCCAGTGAGAATTAAACCTTAGTTGGTGCAACTCAACTTCGCAGCGAGGGCCAGAGAAGATGACAAATCAGACGCTGCAAATCTATACTAATGGAGGAAGATGCGATCTGACTCTCAGACCATAAACAGAGTTGAATTTTGAATGCAGCTGAGAAAATCCAGCCGTTATCCACTGGTTCTCCAAAAGTGGCTTCCTTCAGAGAGATGCACCCCTACAGCTACTTAACGTTAGCAGCAAAAAAAAGGCTGTAAGAAGTAAGTAAAGATGCCAGAACCAGCAAGACAGCACTCAGCTGCCCCGGACAAGATCTGGGGTGTAAGAGGAAGGGCCACCACCCTGCTTACCTGTGCAGAAGGTCTCTCCTTAGTCCACACCGAGTTCTGACGGTCCCGCGGGGAAGCAATAAACATGACCGGGAGGCGAGGCCGGGCAGCCACAAAGTCGTTCCTGATCTCCAAGTAATCTTCATCTGCAAAACCAAAACACAGAAGCGTAGAGCTGGAAGGGGCCATACAGGACATCGAGTCCAACCCCCCTGCTCAATGCAGGATGGACCTAAGGCATCCCTGACAAATGTTCATCCAGCCGCTGCTTGAGGACCGCCAGTGAGGGGGAGCTCATAACCTCCCCAGGCAGCCGATTCCACTAAACTACTCTCTGTAAAAAAAACATTTTCCTAATATCCGGCCGGTACCTTTCCACCCATAATTTATACCCAATATTGCAAGTCCTATCCTCTGATGCCAACAAGAACAGCTTCCTGCCCTCCTCCAAGTGACCGCCTTTCACAGAAACACATGAAGCTGCCTTCTACTGGTCCATCAGTCAGTATTGTCTACTTAGATTGGCAGCAGCTCTCCAGGGTCTCAGGCAGGGATCTTTCACATCACCTGTTTGCCTAGTCCCTTTAACTGGAGATGCCGGGGATTGAACCTGGGACCTTCTGCATGCCAAGCAGATGCTCTACCACTGAGCCACAGCCCCTCTCCGTGGCTTTCCAGGGTCTCAGGCAGAGATCTTTCACGTCACCTCCTTGCCTAGTTCCTTTAACTGGAGATGCCGGGGATTGAACCTGGGACCTTCTGCATGCCAAGCAGATGTTCTACCACTGAGCCACAGCCCCTCCTTTCAAATACTTCAAGAGAGCAATCATGTCCCCTCCTCCACCTCCTCTTCTCCAGAGCCTGAGTTCCCCAGCGTCATACGAGGGATCCAGCTTTCAGCACTGCCTGCTTGAACTGGCAGCAGCTCCTTCCTTCTCAAGGAGAGAAGGGTCTTCTCCGACATTGGCCATGCCGCATTTTGGGGGGCAGGAGCGGAATTCACTCCTGCAGAACACACGAGGCTGCCTTCTACTGAATCAGACTCTTGGTTCATCAAGGTCCGTATTACCTGGCAGCGGCTCTCTGGGTTCTCGGGCAGAGGTCTTTCACATCTACTACCTGGCCCTTTCAACTGGAGATGCCAGGGGTTGAACCGGGGACCTTCCGCATGTCAAGCAGATGCCCTACCACTGAGCCACAAGCCCCTCCCCATAGTACACACAATCTCGGTGACCATTCCTATGATTCACATTGAAGGAGAAAAAGGTGGAATGTGAACGAACCATTGGGGCACCGTGTCTGTGGAGGCCTAGTAAAAAATTGTGGGGAATGTCTGACCTAGTGTTGAAGGAAGTCTCTGATCTTGTGTGGAAAGAAGCAGCTAATCTGTGCTTTAGCTGAAGCCTCCAAAACTCTGCACTGCTTGTATTATATGGATAAACTAACTTTCCCTCTACATACTGTTTTCTTAACTGTGGTGGTTGGCAGGTCTTGTAACGCTTGTAGTGTGCAATCGATAAGGTAGTTGTATTTCTTTGAGAGCCAGCGTGGTGTAGTAGTTAAGAGCGGTGGTGTGGAGCGGTGGAGTCTGATCTGGAGAACCGGGTTTGATTCCCCACTCCTCCACATGAGCGGCAGACACTAATCTGGTGAACCGGGTTGGTTTCCCCACTCCTCCACATGAAGCCTGCTGGGTGACCTTGGGCCAGGCACAGTTCTCTCTGAACTCTCTCAGCCCCACCTACCTCACAGGGTGTCTGTTGTAGGGAGGGGAAGGGAAGGCGATTGTAAGCTGGCTTGGTTCTTCCTTAATTGGTACAGAAAGTCGGCATATAAAAACCAGCTCTTCTTCTTCAAAGTATGTTAAGAAGGAGGTATAGATCGCTTTTCTGTTGCTTTAGATTTGGTGCAATATTGAGCTGTCATTGTGGAATTGGTGTAAAGGTTCGTCAAGATCCTTCAATTTGCCTATATGCGCTTATGCTTTTGTCTGTAAAGTTGCCAGCATCTTGAACTTTCTTAGGAATAGCTGCTTTCTTTGATCGTGAATGATCAATAAAGAGTTTCTATTCTAGTTGTTCCTAGTGATTTGGACCCCTTCTTCGAACCCAAGTGAAATTTGTAATTTCCCCGTCAATGTTCACAGGCCTTTGGGCACAGATACTATCCTCCTGAAAAGCTTCCAAAAGCTGAGAATTTTGCTCTCTCATTCGAACGATCTGATGGCATTTGTCCTGCGGGAACCTTTCAGTGGGGCACCGACTCATAGTTTGGGGCACAGGGAGGGACATCACCCTCCCCAGAAGGTCGAACCCGAACCAACAGGTTGAAATTAAATAAAAAGAGTTTTCGTCTAGACATTAGGAAGAATCTTCTAACAGTCAGAGCGGTTCCTCAGTGGAACAGGCTTCCTCGGGAGGTGGTAAGCTCTCCTTCCCTGGAGGTTTTTAAGAAGAGGATAGATGGCCATCTGTCAGCAATGCTGATTCTATGACCTTAGGCAGATCATGAGAGGGAGGGCACCTTGGCCATCTTCTGGGCATGGAGAAAGGGTCACTGGGGGTGTTGGGGGGGGGAGGTAGTTGTGAATTTCCTGCATTGTGCAGGGGGTTGGTCTAGATGACCCTGGTGATCCCTTCCAACTTTATGATTCTATGAGGACTGAACAGCAGAGGCCAGTTTTTCTGGGGCTTGGTGGTGGGCAAAGAGCTCCCCCCCATTGGAGAAATGGGCTGAACAAGATAGCTTCTGATCCCCGCAAGTTGGGTTGGGGTGACCTACACATTTAAATGATGCCAACGGTATCCATTTGCGATCTGCTACTCTACGTACAGCAGCTTCGAGTGTGTTTCCTTCAAGAGATACCATTTAAAAAATCAATGAAAAGTTCTCTCATCTTCTCACCACCCCTCAATTAGGTGTGCGCAGGAGGGAGAGTTACAGGTACGGATCCCACGATAATGGACAGGGGCGGGGGATTTCTATGAGATCAAAGTTTAAACTCTACTATTAAAAAAAACCTTATTGAGCAATAAAAACCTCTTGCAGGATTACAAAACTGAAACTGAGGAGGGGGAGGAGGGAAGGAGGAGAAGGAACATTTCCCTGGATTGGAGCTCTTTGGGGCGCCAAGCCAAGAGGACGGGGACAATAGAGGCCACCGGAGACCTTCTCAGGTGAACGCAGGTGCAGCCGTTTTGTTCAGAAGATGTGGCAAACAACAGAGGCCGTTCTAGCAAGCAGGCCCCCACCCGTTAATGACACCCCACACCAGCACCCATTAGTGGGACACAACGAAGGGACTCTCCGGTATCTTGAACACATGAAGCTGCCTTATACTGAACCAGACCCTTGATCCATCAAAGTCAGTATTGTCTACTCAGACTGGCAGTGGCTTTCCAGGGTCTCAGGCTGAGATCTTTCACATCACCTACTTTCCTCGTCCCTTTAACTGGCGATGATGGGGATTGAACCTTGGATCTTCTGTATGCCAAGTAGATGCTCTACCACTGAGCTATGGCCCCTCCCCTAGAACAAGGTTCTCTCAGTGAACATGCAGTGTAGTGGTTAAGAGCGGTGGTTTGGAGAGGTGGACTCCCATCTGGAGAACAGGGTTTGATTCCCCACTCCTCCACATGAGCGGCGGAGGCTAATCTGGTGAACTGGATTTGTTTCCCCACTCCTACACATGAAGCCAGCTGGGTGACCTTGGGCTAGTCACACTCTCTCAGCCCCACCTACCTCACAGGGTATCTGTTGTGGGGAGGGGAAGGGAAGGTGATTATAAGCCGGTTTGAATCTTCCTTAAGTGGTAGAGAAAGTCGGCATATGAAAAACTAACTCTTCTTATGAAAAACCAACTCTTCTTCTTCAGCAGACCAAGCGTCTCCTTGCCTTTAACTTGTCTCCCACAGCAGCTAAGCGCCAAGGCAGAGAGTTGAAGGCCAATTCAGATGCTGCCAAAAACATCTATCTCAGGGTTGTCAAACTCAATTGTTATGAGAGATGGATATGACATAAATGTCACTTGGCCGGGCCTCGCCAGCCCAAATCGGGATGGGGGTGGTGGGGGGGGTTTTGCCTCGGCTGATTCATGGGCAAGACGAGATCTCAAGGGGCTGGATCTAGTCCATGGGCTGTATGTTTGACACCTCTGATCTAACTTATGTCCAAAGGGAAAACTAGTAAAATGTTTGTTTGGAGCTCCTGGAGACAAAAGCACAAGGTAGCACTTGTGAAGAGGTCTCTGATTTCCTTACTGGCTGAGACTGTAAAACTAGAAGACGCAGAGCTTTAAATGCTGGAACTGGAGTTGTGAGCAGATCCATCAAATCCCAAACATCTTAATTTTGTACAAAATGCCGAAGATATTCCGGTTGATTAGAAAATTCTCCGCAAGGATTCCTATGTTTGAAGCAGCGAAATTAAAGCTCAAAGAACTGTTCTTCCAGACACCCTTTTGCTCAGATGCGATGGAAGAAACGAACCGAGTATCCACTATCTCAACTGGCCCACCTAATGATTTAAGGGGTGGGAATTCTTTCATTCCCCTCTCCACCCCCCTCCACCATAACCTGCGCTCAAGGCAGCTTATATAATTGCCAACAATTTACAAGCTCACTCGTCCATAAAATACTAAACACGTCACAGGTTAGAACATCATACGCAAAACAGTCAGTAATTTTGTTTCCCACTACTCATCAGAAAGATCAAACAGAATTCCAAAAATGCCCTTTTAAAAAAAGGAATTCTTTTACAAGACCTGGGGAACACTGCCAAGGAGAACCATAAGAACATAAGAACATATGACAGGCCATGCTGGATCAGACCAAGGCCCATCAAATTCACACAGACTCCACTGCTCCAAGCCACCGCTCTTAACCACTACACCACGCTGGAGGAGAGTATTACGGATACCCTGGACCGCCAAAAAAACAAATCAGTGGGTTATAGATCAAATCAAGCCTGGACTGACCCTAGAAGTTAAAATGACTAAACTGAGACTGTCGTACTTTGGTCACATTATGAGAAGACAAGTCACTAAAAAAGACAGTCATGCTGGGAAAAGTTGAAGGCTGCAGGAAAAGAGGAAGACCCAACAAGAGACGGATTGACTCTATAAAGGAAGGCACAGCCCTCAATTTGCAAGACCTGAGCAAGGCTGTTAAAGATAGGACATTTTGGAGGACACTGATTCAGAGGGTTGCCATGAGTCGGACGTGACTTGACGGCACTTCACACACACACAAGGCACCTTGGGCAGGTTGTTGGAGAGGCATCACCAACCACTTCCAAGTAAATATTCTGTATGTGAGGGGCAAACCTCCTCCAGGCAGGAGGTACACAGGGATGCTGAGATGGTTTCTTAAAAGGTTTGGCCAATTCAGGAAGAAGAGGCTCAGCAATAGCTATTAGTTGTGATCAGAATTGCCATGAAGGGAGGCAGCGCACCTCCGAAAAGCAGAGGCTGAGGACAAAACCACAAAACAAAACAGGGGGCGGGCCATGTCTGGTCCAGCAATTCTTGTGTCCTGAAGTGTTAAAAAGAAAAATTATGCGGTTACCGTTGCCTGGGTTGCTTGTAAAGTCGAACGCTCTTTAAAACAAAGGAGCAGGAAAGTTTTAGGTAGGAGCCGTTTAAATTGGATTACGAGCCACCTGGCTCAGCTGCAGAGATCCAGTTACTAAACCCCTCAAAAAACAAGGCGTAGGGAAACAGGAAATATTAAATAATGGAAACTGCACAACAGCTCCGTTGCTCTTGAGACAAGATAGTGCAAGGACCCCTGGAGAAAAGGGTCCTCTCCCACTGACCCTCAAAAAAGTCTACCTTCTTCATGACCTTCCCCCAAGAGAAGGAAGTAAAATCAAAATCAGTTGAATCAAAAGAATTTCCGGCTAAACATTAGGAAGAACTTCCTGACAGTTACAGCGGTTCCTCAGGGGAACAGGCTTCCTCGGGAGATGGTGAGCTCTCCTTCCCTGGAAGTTTTCAAGCAGAGGCTAGATGGCCATCTGTCAGCAATGCTGATTCTGTGAACTTAGGCAGATCATGAGAGGGAGGGCAGGAAGGGTTGCATCAGTGCTTGGCTACCATAGCCCTTTCCTACACTCCCAGGGTAATGCTGATTACCACTTTGGGGTCAGGAAGCCATTTTCCTCCAGGCCAGATTGGCCAGGGATCCTGGAGTGTATTTCCTTTACATGGTCATCTTCTGGGCATGGAGCTGGGGTCATAGAATCATAGAGTTGGAAGGGACCACCAGGGTCGTCTAGTCCAACCCTCTGCACAATGCAGGAAACTCCAAATTACCTCCCCCCCACCCACACACACAGTGACCCCCTCCTCCATGCCCAGAAGGTGGCCAAGATGCCCTCCCTCTCATGATCTACCTAAGGTAATAGAATCAGCATTGCTGACAGATGGCCATCTAGTCTCTGCTTAAAAACCCCCAGAGAAGGAGAGCTCACCACCTCCCAAGGAAGCCTGTTCCACTGAGGAACCACTCTAACTGTTAGAAAATTCTTCCTAATGTACTGGGGGGTGGGTCACTGGGTGTGTGTGTGGGGGGGAGATAGTTGTGAATTCCCTGCATTGTGCAGTGGGTTGGACTAGATGACCCTGGTGGTCCCTTGCAGCTCTATGATTCTAAGTTGGCATGTACCCCACACAGAGCTCCCTGGCTGCACGCCCGTCTCACTCACCTTTGAGTTCAGAATTCAGGTTGACGATGAGGGGGCTGTTCTTCCAGTCAAAGGTGGCGAGCAGGTGAAGGAAGCGAAGGAAGCCCACCTGAGGAGAACTGCAAGAGGAGGAAGGGGCATGAAATAGGGATGGATACCCACCAGGAGAGAGATGTTAGATTCAGAGAACACTCAGTCGAAGTTGTTCCAACAGGGGGTAGCCACCTGTAAGTAGAAGAACTTGGCTAATTTCCTCACCCCAAGAAGCAGTAAAAACAAGAATTCTATTCCAGAAATTCCCGTTTCAGTCATGGACAGGAGGCCCTATCAAGCAGCTGAAATATCAATCATAGTAACAATAACAGTAATAGCCATAATAATAGCAGGACTTATTAAATTGTGAGCAACTGTGATTGGCTTATTTATTTATTTTATTCATATCCTGCTTTTCTCCCTTATTGGAGACACAAAGCACTGTTTCACATCGTTCTCCCCTCCTCCACTGAATCCTCACAACAACAGCCTTGTGAGGGTAGGTTTGGAGGAGAGATTGTGATGGGGCCCAGGGTCACCTGGCAGGCTTCCATGGTTGAGCCTGGGATTCGAACCCATGCCTTCCAGGCCCTAGCCCGACGCTCTGACCACTACACCACACCAGCCCATGTTGTGGAGCAGAATGTACTCGGCACGGAACGGCCTGGGTTCAAATGCTCAATACAAAATGAAAATTGCTAGGTGGCCCTGAGCTAGCCACCCGCACTTGGCTCGACCTTCCGTCACAGGGCTGTTGTAAGGTCTACTCAGACTGGCAGTGGCTCTTCAGGGTGTCAAGCTGAAGTCCTTCACATCATCTGCAGCCTGATCCTTACTAGAGATGATGGGGATTGAACCTGGGACCTTCTGCATGCCAAGCAGAAGCTCTACCTACTGAGCCACAGCCCCTCCAGGCCAGATGCCCTGAGGATGCCCACAGGCAGGGTGACAGCCTTCCCCTGATTCCCCACCTCCACCCCCCTTGGCCACCCTATGGCACTCACATGTATTCTTGCTTCCAGACCTGAGTGACTGGCCTGGTTATGCTTTAATCAAGCCGAGAAGGACCCGAAGCAGGTGACGGCCGGGGGCCTTACCTGGGTGCAACGTAAGGTGCCGGGCAGAGGAAGAGGGAGGCCACCAGCAAATCCACACACTCTTCCGAAAGGCTGTCGCTCAACAGTTGAGCGCTGACCCAGCGCTTGGCGAGGCGGCAGGTGGACCCGAAAGCCGGGTGCTGCTGCTGCAGGCTGCAAACAGGAAGAAAGGATCGCTCAGTATGGTGCCCACGGAGGCTGGCATCCCACTTGATCTCAAGGGCTTGGGGGGTGGGTAGGCGAGGAAGGTGGAAGAGATCCACCAACAAAGAGCATAAAACAGGAACCCTATTGCACCTTCCACATTTTATTCCATCATAAATTCAACTAGACTAACAGGGCTTTAGTTTATTTTTTTTTTGCAATCATGTTGCAGCCAACAGAGGTGGTTTGCCATTGCCTGCCTCTGCGTAGAAACCCTGGACTTCCTTGGGGGTCTCCCATCCAAGAACTAACTAGGGCTGACCCTGCTTAGTTTCCAAGATCTAATGAGACCGGGATAGCCTAGGCCATCCAAGTTAGGGGAAAAGATTTGCACAGGTGGTTCGCCACGACCTGCCTCTGCGTAGCGAACCTGGACCTTCCTTGGTGGTCTCCCATGCAAGCATTAACCAGGGCCGACCCAGTTTAGTTTCTGAGATCTGTCGAGATCAGGCTAGCCGGGGCCATCCAGGTCAACACCTAACACGGCTGCCCAGTGGGAATTATCAATTCAAAACACCAATCTGCTTTGAGCAAGTGGACCTTTGGCTTTGTTGATCTCCCGACCAAAGCCAAGTTAAGTCTCCCTGCGAACTCAATGCACTGCAAAGGCTTTCTTCTGCAAGGAAGGAGAGGAAGTCTGGAAGCTGAAGGCATGGAGAACAGAGGGGAAGGCCAAACCTGATCAGTCAATCAAGCCAAAATGTGTGTGTGTGTGTGTGGGGGGGGGGTTTCTGGTGTGAAAGGCTCTATGGATTCTCCTGGATGCCAACAAGCCAACCGCGTGGCTGCTCTAATTCGAACACAGAGCCGGTCTTGTATTGGACAGCATGCATAGAGTGTCCAGTAGGGCTGTTGAAAACAAAACAAAAAATCGGTTTAATTCGGTTTCGGGTTTAAATGGCCTTTTTTTATTTGGGAAAACCTGAATGCCGAATTTCCCTATACTGGTATAGGTGGGAATTCGGCTTTAAATTCGGGATTCCCGAATAATTCGGCCATTTAAACACATTAAATGCATTTCACGGCTTTCCGCGGCTCTTGCGGGGGCATTTTTGCAGCTAGAGGTCCCGAATTTTCCGGGTAGCTAGAAGGGATTCTCCTTGCAAGAACCCCCTAGTTTGGTAAAGATTGGGCCAGGGGGTCTGGAGTTATGGGGTCTGGAAGGGGTCACCCCCATCCTCCTCCATTCAAATGCATTGGCAAAGTGGTTGTGTTCACACTCTTTAATGTGATGTTTGCAATGTATCTGAATGGAGAAGCCTGGCTTTAAATGGTGGGTAAGTTCACCCCACACCTCTATAGAGACAAAGTGTACCACATTGTATCTTTATGAAGGCACTGGGCGAACTTTCCCACCCACCGTTTAAAGCCCAGCTCCACTCAGATACATTGGTAAGATCATATTAAAGAGCCTGCCAATGCATTTGAATGGAGGAGGATGTGGGTGACCCCTTCCAGACCCCATAACTCCGGACCTTGACCCAATCTTTACCAAACTTGGGGGTTGTTGCAAGGAGAGTCCCTTCTAGCTACCCTTAACATTTGGGACCTCTACCTGTAAAAATGCCCCCGCAGGAGCCACGGGAAGCCAGATATTTGGGAATGGCAAATTCGGCTTTGCCAGCCTCCCGGATTTTGTGGACTCGGTAAACCCAAACCAGAAATTTACCGAATTTGCATTTATTCGGTATTTTTCCTGTTTGGTTTTTACCAAATCAACAGCCCTAGTGTCCGGCTCTCCTCAACTAGGGACAGGGCTTTTTTGGCCCTGGCTCCGGCATGGCGGAACTCCCTTTCCAATGAGACCAGGGCCCTGCAGGATCTTACAGAATTCTGCAGGGCCTGCAAAATGGAGATATTCCACCAGGCCTATATTGAGGGCAGCTACTTTCCCCCACACACACACACCCACAGAGCTGGCCTCCCTACCTCTCCCCGCCCCTTCTCTTTTATGCTGTTACCAACTAAATGCGGGGCCCTGGCTGTTCATTTAAGCTAACAGGGGCCTCTGTGCTCCAATGCTGAGCGACATCTGTTTTAACTTACAATTGATGAATTTGTGGGGTTGTTTTAAATTGTTTACTTTATCAATCTATACATATATTGGTTTTATTGTATTGAGTACTGATGATGCTAGCCGCCCTGAGCCTGGCTTTTGGCTGGCGATTGAGGGCGGGATAGAAATCGAATAAATAAATGAATAGATTCTACCTCTGCACCATCACTTCGCCTGGACTGATGGGAGGAACTGCAGGGAGACCGGCCTTACCACCCCGCCAAGCCAACCTAGGTCTGATCTACTAGGAGACCTGATCTTGGTGCCCACCGATAGTCTACCCCCTTTGGCCCCTCCCCCTCAGTTGCCAAGGAGGGGTCCCTGCCACCGAGGAGCACTCTCTCCTCTGAGCGTTTTCCCAGGTCACGCCAAGGGGATCGTGGTCCTTCTCAGACACGGCGTGGCTGCTCCTCCTCCCTCACCCATGAAGAGCGCTGGTCAGGAAGGGCAAGTGGAGGGTCTCCACTTCCAGCCGCAGGGACTCCTCGGTGTCCTGGTACTTCAGCAGGCCCTCCGGGGTGACCGTCTCCTTCAGGATCTGTGGCTCTCGGTGGTAGGCCACTTGGAGGCGGAAGACGTAGCCGTCCTGGGCGAGACAAGAAGCACGTGCTCACATCAGTGGTCCTGGCAAACCCCCTCTAATCCTTCTACAGCGCTCCCTCCCTCATGGCACCCTTCCGTAACACCAGCCCCATCTCGCTTCCCTGGTGGATGGATTGGCTGTTCTAATACACATCTGCCACTGGAAGCACAGAATCAGGGTGCGGCCGAAAGAAGACAGAAGAAGAGTTGGTTTTTATATTGCAACTTTCTCTGCCACTTAAGAATCAAACCAGCTTACAATCTCCTTCCCTTCCCCTCCCCACAACAGACACCTTGAAGGTAGGTGGGGCTGAGAGAGCTCTAAGAGAGCTGTGACTAGCCCAAGGTCACTCAGCTGGCTTCATGTGTAGGAGTGGGGAAACCAACACGGTTCAACAGATTAGCATCCGCTGCTCATGCGGAAGAGTGGGGAATCAAACCCGGTTCTCCAGATCAGAGTCTACCACTCCATACCACCTCTCTTAACCACTACACCACGCTGGCTCTCCTGCCCTCTGGGTAGCTGAGTTGTGAGAACGCGTGTCGGCCTTGTGAATAGGGTTGCCAACCTCCAGGCAGGGTTACAACTGATCTCCAGACTACAGAGATCAGTTCCCCTGGAATAAATGGCTGATTTGAAGGGTAGGCTGTATGGCAATTACACCCCACCAAGGACCCTCCCTTCCCCAAACCCAACCCTCCTCAGACTCCACCCCCAAATCTCCAGGAATTTCCCAACTTGCAGTTGGTAACCTTAGCCAACATGGTGTAGTGGTTAAGAGCAGTGGTTTGGAGCAGCGGAGTCTGATCTGGGGAACCTGGTTTGATTCCCCACTCCTCCACGTGAGCAACGGAGGCTAATCTGGTGAACTGGATTTGTTTCCCCGCTCCTACCTTCAAAGCCAGCTGGGTGACCTTGAGCTAGTCACAGTCTCTCAGCCCCACCCACCTCACAGGGTGTCTGTTGTGGGGAGGGGAAGGTGATTATAAGCCGGTTTGAGTCTCCCTCAAGTTGCAGAGAAAGCTGGCATATAAAAACCAACTCCTCTTCTTCTACTTGTGAAAGATGTCGAAGAGTTCCTGAAGCTACAGTTCGTTTACAAAGCAGCAGCCTGCTATTTTGACTTCTTACAGACTCTGTTGCACCGGGAATGAACACAGCCCGTCTCTTATGCCGGGGTCCCCAACCTTTTTGAGCCTGTGGTCACCTTTGGAATTCTAGCGCAGAGTGGTGGGTGGCAGCCATAAAAAAGGCTACAAAAATGGCTGCCTTAAGAGGCGGAGCCAACCCCAAAATGGCTGCCACGGTTTTCCTTCCGTCACACACAGTGAAGATCCTTGTGTTGGGGTGGCAGCTGCCACTAAAGCAACGTTTTTAAAAATCAAAAATCCAATGGCCAATCAGAAGCCTTGCTGGGCAAAAGCCCCACCTGGCCCCACCCACTTTCTAAAAACACTTGGCAGGCATCAGGAAAGGTGTTGGCGGGCGCCATGGCGTTCACGGCCATCTTGTTGGGGACCCATGCTCTAACGCTTCCCGCCCCATCCGCTTACTAATCTGTTCTTGCCAACACAGCACTTCTGGCCAACTAAAAATAAAAACGAGAGGAAGAGAACTCCAATTTGGCTAACACTCATTCATGAACTCACAATGAATAAGCAGTTCCCTGCTCTTCTTTTAAGAAGGAAAAGAGTGACGGATGTGGAAAGGGAATTGAAAGCATGAGTCCCAATGTATTACTTTGCTGCTCTACCCCACACTGGCTCTCGGTTTATCTGGAGGTCAGAGGATGGGTGGGGGACACAGTGGAAGAAGGAGAGTTGGTTTTTACATGCCAACTTTCTCTACCGCTTAAGGGAGAATCAAACCGGCTTACAATCACCTTCCCTTCCCCTCCCCACAACAGACACCCTGTGAGGTAGGTGGGGCTGAGAGCGCTGTGACTAGCCCAAAGTCACCCAGCTGGCTTCATGTGGAGGACTGGGGAATCAAATCCAGTTCAACCAGATTAGCGTCCGCCGCTCATGAGGAGGAGTGGGGAATCAAACCCGGTTCTCCAGATTAGAGTCCACCGCTCTTAACCACTGTGCAGAAAATGACGACATCACATGAACACATGAAGCTGCCTTAAATTGAATCAGACCCTGGGTCCATCAGAGTCAGTTCTGTCTACTCAGACCGGCAGCGGCTCTCCAGGGTCTCAGGCAGAGGTCTTTCACATCACCTACTTGCCTCATCCCTTTAACTGGAGATGGCGGGGATTGAACCTGGGACCCTTCCGCATGCCAAGCAGATACTCTACCATGGAGCCATGGCCCCTCCCCATGGAGGGCAAACATCCATGGACAGCAAACGGGTTTTATAAGAAAGGCCCTGCTGGATCAGACCAAGGCCCATCAAGTCCAGCAGTCTGTTCACACAGTGGCCAACCAGGTGCCTCTAGGAAGCCACAAACAAGATGGTTACAAAGGCACACCCGCCGGGCACCGTTACCTTATAGACATCGGTGTGGGTGGGGCCGGGCCAGCAAAGCAGGTGGTGTTGCCCATGCAGGAGTTCCGCCAGCTGCACCTGGAAGGCAGCCTTGATCCGCCGGATGGCTTCCTTGTCCTGCGGCCACTGGCCGCTCCCCTCCATGTGGCACATGACTGGGGGAGGAGGGGGAGAGAACAAGTTAGCAGGAAGGAGCACAGGAAGAAGGAAGGAGGGGCTGGGACCACATCATCAGACGGACTTTCCCCCTTATTCATTCCCATCCCTTTCCCCCCTTCTGTACCCATATAAATAAATAAATATTAAAATAAAAAGAACCTATACATTTTTTTGAGCGCAAGCCCATTTTAATCCACTCTGACTACCCAAAACGTTCAGAAAAAGCTGCTCTAAGCGGTACAGAAATACTCGACCCGGGATGATTCGGAAAGATATGGGTCTGACAGCCAGGTCCAACAGCCAGACAGAGCTGAATTTGGAAAGCTGAGCAAACCCAAACCAGCAACGTGTTGCAAAGACAATGAATAATTCAAAATTAAATACTTGTAATAGTGTTATTCAAACTATCATATACACTATATACAATGAACTTGGTTTACAAACTGAACTGTATATACCAAAGAACACAAAATTAAACTACAGAACATAGGTACAATGTCCATTTTTTGCAGTCCTTTTAGCTGTATAGAACGTCTTGTCATTCAAGAGGTAAGAAGGTCAGTTCTTCATTTAAACAGAAGCCCGGTTGTCTTTCTGTTTCGGCTTAACAAAAAAGCCTTCCTCAGCGGCCACTACAAAAATACAGCAATATACACAATGCAAAATGGTCTATAAATAACAGGAATCAAAAGTAAGCATTATAGGAATAAACAAACAATTGATACTTACACGCGAGCTGTTACTAACTGGCTTTCGCGTTGGCAAAGTAGCCCTGAGTACGGAGAGCATTTAAAGAGTCTAGTCACCTGATACAAGGAGACCATGTGAGCAGAATGTTTTAAAGTGACAGAACCATATAGTGTAAGTGATGTACTTGCTCATAGGTAACATGCTAGATCTAGCGATGTGTTTAGTCCTTTAGGATGTAAGGAATCGAACATATGTATGTACTTAGATTCTTGACGTCTAAGTATCAATTCAATGTCAGTTTTCTCATATTTCTTAGTGTTAGTATAACGCCATAATACAAAGAAAGAAAGTTCCTCATCAGAGTGGTTTTTCTCCAGGAAATGTGAGGTAAGGGGAGCCTCCAGAACGTGATTTCTTACTCTGGACCTGTGCTCACTGATCCGGTATTTTATAGGTCTCTGGGTTTGTCCAATATACCAGAGAGGACATGCACATCTGATCACATAAATAAGGTGCCGTGAGTCACAATTATTAAAACTATCAATTTTGAATATGCGACCCGTTACTGGGTTCGTGATTTCACGAACTGTCAGCATGTATTTGCAGCTCTGACAAGAGCCACATTTGAAATTACCTGCAGGCAAATTGGATGAGGACATAGAGCGTGATATTGGATTTATTAGTATGTCTCTAAAAGACCTGGTGCGTTTGTATGCAATCCGTGGAGGTACTTGGCAACCGGGTAGATGTTGCACCAGGTGCCAGTGTTTACGGAGAATTTGGCCAATTAGAGGTGACATGGAAGTATATTGCATCACATAAGTAAGTCGTGTAGGCTTAAGAGTGGTGCATTCTGTAATTAATGATTCCCTAGGTTTGTTATTAGTTTGATGCATAGCATTTAGAATGACATGTTTAGGGTATCCCCGTTGTAGGAGATCAGCATTCAAATTGTGTGCTGCTTGGAAAAAATCAACTAGTTGAGTTGAATTCCGTTTCAATCGAAGTAATTGGCCATATGGGATATTATTTTTTAGATGGACCGGATGGAAAGAATCATAATGCAATAAAGCATTCCTGGCTTCGAACCTCCACTCCACTCCACCCACCCAACCAACCCCTGGCTCAGCTGGAGAGCCACGGTGGAACCCTCTCTCTCTCAGCCTGTCTCCCTGGCCCCCCGTGTAAAATGGGGGCCATCATTTATTTCCCAAGCCTGTTATGAAGGTTTTTTTAAAAGTTCATGCTGCAAAGCACTTTGCAAACAAAACTGATCTATAAACTAGCAATAGGATGCCCAAGACCTTCCGCCGCCCCCACATTCACACCCCCAGCTCCAAGGCAACACTCTCAATAAGAACATAAGAACATAAGAAAGGCCCTGCTGGATCAGACTAAGGCCCATCAAGTCCAGCAGTCTGTTCACACACAGTGGCCAACCAGGTGCCTCTAGGAAGTCCACCAACAAGACGACTGCAGCAGCACCATCCTGCCTGTGTTCCACCGCACAGCCATCACCACATCCTGGGGCAGGGAGTTCCACAATTTAACTGCGTGTTGTGTGAAGAAATACTCCCTTTGGTCTGTTTTGAATCTGTTACCCTCCAGCTTCAGCAGATGACCCCACGTTCTGGTATTATGAGAGAGGGAGAAAAGCTTATCCCTGTCCACTCTCTCCAAACCATGCATAATTTTATAGACCTCTATCATGTCTCCCCTTAACCGCCTTCTTTCCAGGCTAAACAGCCCGAAGCTCTCTAGCCCCCTGATCATTTTGGTGGCTCTTTTCTGCACCTTCTCAAGCTCTGCAATATCATTTTTTAGGTGTGGTGACCAGAACTGTACACAGAATTTTAAAACCCATCCTTGCCTTTCATTGGAGATATATAAGCAGGGCAGGGCTTCTCTGCCAAGGGCACCAGAGACTCTCGATCCTTGTTCCTGCCATAGTAGGCGTAATCTGGTTTCATGGGGACCGGAGGGAAGACCTAGGGAAACGAAAGAATGGCATTTAAAATGGAGGAAGGAAAGAGGGGAGGCTGGAAGGGTATGCCCCTCATGTTCCAAGATGGTGGCAGACCCCGAACACAAGGCAGGCTCTTCAGGATAGCTGGATGCAAGATGTTTATTTTATTTATTTAATTCATTTATACACCCTTCTTCCTAATGGGCACCCAAAGCGGCTTGCCTCCTCGCAACCACCCTGTGAGGTAGGTCAGGCTGAGAGGCCGTGGCTGGCCCAAGCTTCCACGGCACACATGGGGGATTTGAACCTGGGTCTTCCAGATACTAGTCTAACACTCTCAACTTCTACGCCACGCTTGCAAGGCTGTCTTTCTCTGGAGTATCAAAAACTACAGACTGACAATAGAAGACAGGCTGTTAATCTTGGAAATCACAAAACGGTGCTTGCTGAATCAGGAGATCAAATGAGCATAAATTCTGTACAGAATTTTTATTTTTAAGGACTAATGTATGAACTAGACACCCCCCCCCCCCCCGAAGAAGCCCCTTGGGTGAAATGCGTAGGGAAGTTCAATTCTGAGTAATATTTTTGTAACCTATTTTGCACCATTGGCCTCGGCCTTATTTTTATCTCCTATAGCCAGTGTTGTCCTTTTATTTCTCTTTGCTTGCTGAATCAGGCCCAACAGAAATTTAATGAGCCTTGGATAATCTTTTATTGTGTTTTGGAATGAGAAAACCAGATTTATCCATTTGCTTTTCATGAATTATTGTAAATATTATCATCTTTTTTCATGCTTTGTTACGTAACATCCATTGAATAAATAAAAATTGCATCCCCTCTCCCTAGTCAGATGATAAAAACAGCCTACAGCTCTCCAACAGAATAATAAATCCATTGTAAAAACTGACATTATACTAATTGTCACAATCAAACTCTCTCTTACAATTATAGCAAATTAAAATATGCTAGTTAAAGTCCACTCTGAAAAGAAAGAAAGCCTTGTACAGAAATTATAGATTTCTGGAACTTTTGAAGCTGGGGGAAAAAACACAAATTTTTTTTTTGGGGGGGGGAAACAGAAATATAGGCAATTTCTACCAGCCTACATTTTTTTTTTTTTTTTTACTAAAAAAGGTAAAGGTAAAGGTCCCCTATGCAAGCAACGGGTCATTCCTGACCCATGGGGTGATGTCACATCCCGACGTTTTCTAGGCAGACTATGTTTACGGGTGGTTTGCCAGTGCCTTTCCCAGTCACCTTCCCTTTACCCCCAGCAAGCTGGGTACTCTTTTTACTGACCTCAGAAGGATGGAAGGCTGAGTCAACCTCGAGCCGGCTACCTGAACCCGACTTCCGTCGGGATCGAACTCAGGTCATGAGCAGAGCTTGGACTGCAGTACTGCAGCTTACCACTCTGCGCCTACATTTTTTTTACTGCCTTAACATAAAACACATCATTTGTGTGTTTGCATACGAAGTTATATTATTGAACACATTTATGTACATCAAGAAAAGCAAAATCGCAAATATACCCAAGAGAGAAAGAACCGCAAAGGGCTGCGCTCCCAGCTGCCTTAGAACATGAATCTTTGTTTCTGCTGAAATAGCACTCTCTTTATTACAAAATTTGTGTTGTACTTTCTCATACTTCTCAGATGACAAAGTGCCTCATATCATCATGAAAGGGAAAACAGCTATTGAGTAAAGCTTTATTACACAGAAAAAAACTGAACTATTCAATCGTGTGTCATCAACCATATTATAGAATATTTACTGTGGTCAAATTAATCACATTTAAACAATGAACAAAATATACTATATGTGTCTCATACATAGGAGTTACCACTTATTTAAGACAATCTTGATGCTACACATTCTGAGTGAGTAAAACATCATCTTAAAGCATTTCACTCACTCTGCAAAGAAAAAAAAACTTTAGTGGAGATTTTTTTCAGAAGTTACCCCCCCCCCCAATTTTCTGATCAATTTTTTTAAACAAGTCCTTGAAGGGATTATTCTTTTGCAGACCTTGCCCCGTGTAATTTTTTTAAACGTGTACTTTTTAGAACATGAAAAGAACGCTGCTGGATCAGGCTGAAGGGGGTGTTCATCGAATCTGGCATCCTGTTTTCCACAGGAGATAACCAGCCCCCCCACCCGCCCCAGAAGGACTACATGTAGCGCTTGGAGACCAACATCCCCCCTGCTCCCTTCCAGAAGTGAATGGTGTTCAGAAGTACCCCCTTACGATTCTGTGGTACCAGAAAAACAAAGGAAAGGAATAAAGTACGTAGGGCTGTGGACCTCCAAGCAGGACCTGGAGATGTCCTGGAATTACAGCTGATCTCCAAACAGAAAAGGGGTGTTTTGGAAGGCGGATGGGTTGGGAAATTGGTGGAGATTTGTGTGTGTGGGGGGGTGAAGGTCAGGGAGGGGCCTCAACAGGGCATAATGCCATTTCCAATACAAAAAGAGTGCCTGTATGCATATGAGCATTTAGGCGTAACTTGGTCATAACTTTCGGGGTATCTTCAAGGCAGCCATTAGATAATCAACTGCAGATAGAGTAACAGCCTTATCTTTACCAGGCAGCAGATAAATTAGATGATAATTATGTGAACATAAAGTATGAAACCAATGGAGAAATAAAGGAAGATCTTATAGAGGAATATAAATCACAACTGAATAGAAAATGGGTGTTTCTGTCATTGCCTTTCCACACGGGCATAATGCCACCGAGTCCACCTTCCAAATCAGCCATTTTCTCCAGGCAAACTGATCACTGCATCCTGGAGGTCAGTTAGAACATAAGAAAGGCCCTGATGGATCAGACCCAGGTCCATCAGGTCCAGCAGTCTAATCACACAGTGGCCAACCAGGTGCCTCTAGGATAAACAAGATAAAAGCAGCATTATCCTGCCTGTGTCCCAAAGCACCTAATAGGCATGCTCCTCTGATCCTGGAGGTAATAGGCATAAGAACATAAGAAAAGCCCTGCTGGATCAGACCCAGGCCCATCAAGTCCAGCAGTCTGTTCACACAGTGGCCAACCCGGTGCCTCCAGGAAGCCCACAAGCAAGGTGACTGCAGCAGCATTTATCCTGCCTGTGTTCCACAGCACCTAATATAACAGGCATGCTGCTCTGATCCTGGAGAGAATCCCAGTTATAATTCTGGGAGTTCTCCAGGCCCCACCTGGAGGCTGGCGACCCTAGGGATCAGCTCCCTCCAAAAGCAACCCCTTGGCTCCCCAGCGTCAGGGACTGAACAGCCCTCCATGGTGTAATCCGGAGGGTTAGAGGGTGCCTGGGGAACACAGGCCCCGCTGGAAAATTTACAGCCAGGCCTGTGGGGGAAGAAAAGGCTGCCTTGAGGCATACAGGCCGCACCGCTCTGCAGCCTCAAGGCCAGGATGGTGACAAAGTGAAACAGGATGCTGGCCTAAGATAGACCCTCACTTGGCCCTGATCTAGCACAGCTGCTCTTCCGTACCCAAGAGGGCGATCAAACACTGACTCAAACTTCTCTCGCATGACAGCTTCCCGTGGAAATCGACTCCAAAATCTTGCCAGCCAGACAAGCGCCATCTGCCGAGAGGCCCAGACAGATGTTCTCAGCAGGATGCATCTGCTCTATCACCCCAACACACACACACATGCACTCCCTACTTCTGGGGACCAGACTCACATCTGTGTACCGGAGTGCCGGATGAGTCCCCTGCACGGCCGTCACAGTCAGCGGTAGCCCCTCCAGGTTCCACAGCTTGCGGCTCAGGTCGTCGTACGAGCGGACAACGTCCACCATGGCTTCCTCGCCGGTGCCCGCTGGCTGTGAACAATCCCAGAAAAGAAGTGTTGGTTTTTATACCCCGATTTTCTCTACCTTTAAGGAGTCTCAAACTGGCTTACAATCGCCTTCACTTCTCCTCCCCACAAAAGACACCTTGTGAGGTAGGTGAGGCTGAGAGAGTTCAGAGAGAACTGTGACTAGCCCCAGATCACCCGACATGCTTCATGTGGAAGAGTGGGGAAACCAACCCAGTTCACCAGATTAGAGACTGATACTCATGTGGGGGAATGGGGAATCAAACCTGGTTCTCAAGATTAGAGTCCACCACTCTTAACCATCACATCACGCTGGCTTTCCAGCAAGAATCCTTCAATGTGTTCATCCCAGCTCAACAAAGCTGTTCATCCCAATGTGTTCATCCCAGTTCTGCCTGGCATCCCAGATCCCTCCCTCTCCTCATGGTGGTTTCGGGGGCCAAGGAAGATGTAGCCCCCTGCTTCCTAGACTGATTGCCAGGTGTTGGGATTCTCCCCAGCAAGTTAGCAGCAAGGATGGGCACATTTGCGAAAGATTGATAGCATGAGCTACTGAACATGAAATGGGGCCGGGGAGGAAGAGAAGAGTTGGTTTCTATATGCTGACTTTCTCTACCACTTAAGGGAGACTCAAACTGGCTTGCAATCTCCTTCCCTTCCCCTCCCCACAACAGACACCCTGTGAGGTAGGTGGGGCTGAGAGAGCTCTAAGAGAACTGTGTCTAGCCCAAGGACGCCCAGCTGGCTTCGTGTGTGTAGGAGTGGGGAAACAAATCCAGTTCACCAGATTAGCCTCCGCCGCTCAAGCGGAGGAGTGGGGAATCAAACCCGGTTCTCCAGATCAGAGTCCACTGCTCTTAACCACTGCACCACGCTGGGAGGGAGAGAGGAAGAAAGTGAAAAAATGAAGCCAGGCAGGAGAAACACCACATGCCAAACCACAACCTCTTCTTTGGTAAAAAGCAGATTTTGGCAGCTTTCCTGCCACTCCCTTAAACAAAGAACAGACAGTGGACTGGGAGCTCCTAGAAATCATGTGTGCGGAAGGTGCCACCTCTAGGCCAATTTGGTCATTGTGAGCAGCCCCGAAAGGCGTTGAAGGGGGAACTCCGTCTTTGAGCAGCTGAGATTCATTCAGAAACGGTTCACTCATTTCCAACATTAATGTGCATGGAGGGTTTGCCCGTTTAAGAACTGCCTTAGAACTATGTGGATAATCCGAACAGAGACAGAAGGGAGAAATGCATGAATTTGCGTCCATGTCAAGATATCAACTTTGCTCCAGAACAAGATGAAAGATGGCAGCCTTTTTATGGCAAATATCAATTATCATAAGAAGATAGGTTATGTTAAGTAACAATTTAGCAAGACAGTTATAACTCATATTGATTCACAAAATCACAGACAAAAAGGATACGATATAAAATGTAGGATAAAACTTTTTAATTCTTAATCATAACTCAAAATGGGGTAAAATGTGAGTTAACTAACAATATAAGTGAAATAAGGGTTAATCTATTACTTAGAATAAGATAATGGGTGGCAGCTGTGCCAGACAAGGATTAAGATGTATGTTCATTTCCCTACGTTTTTTCCCTTTCCCCCTTTTTCATTCTGTACCCTGATTTTTTTTTAAATAAAAACAATTATTAAAAAAAAGAAGAAGAGAAAAATGTTTACAGGGAATTCAAGGGGTTTACAAGAACCACGCCAGACACAAAAGGCAAAGCTGAAAATGTCTAAGCTAAGTTAAAGGTAAAGGTCTCCTGTGCAAGCACCGGGTCATTCCTGACCCATGGGGTGACATCACACCCATTTTACTAGGCAGACTTTGTTTACAGGGTGGTTTGCCAGTGCCTTCCCCAGTCATCTTCCCTTTATCCCCAGCAAGCCGGGTACTCATTTTGCCGACCTCGGAAGGCGGGAAGGCTGAGTCAGCCTTGAGCCAGCTAGCTGAAACCAACTTCTGTTGGGATCGAACTCAGGTCGTGAGCAGAGCTTTGGACTGCAGTACTGCAGCTTACCACTCTGCGCCACAGGGCTCTTCTAAGCTGAGTTACACATCAGGAAATGGGAATCTCTACGTTGGAGAAGAGATCCTTGCGTGGTGATATGATTGCCACCTTCTGATACCTAAAGGGATGCTACGCAGAGGGCGAAACCACCATGTTTCAGTCGTGTTGGATGACAGGAAGAACAGTTGGGTTTTATACCCCAATTTTCTCTACCTTTTAAGGAGTCTCAAACCGGCTTACAATCGCCTTCCCTTCCCCTCTTCGCAACAGGCACCTTGTGAGGTAGGTGGGGCTGAGAGAGTTCAGGGAGAGCTGTGACTAGCCCAAGGTCACCCAGCAGGCTTCATGTGGAGGAGTGGGAGAATCAAACCTAGTTCACCAGATTAGAGTCTGCTGTGGAGGGGTGGGGAATCAAATCCAGTTCTCCAAATTAGAGTCCACTGCTCTTAACCACTACACCACTTTGGCTCTGGGACTAATGGATATAAACTACAGCAAAGGAGGTTTTGTCTAAACTTAAGAAACCTTGGGGGTCATCTAGTCCAACCCCCTGCACAACACAGGAAATTCACAACTACCTCCCCTCCCTCTCCCCCAGTGACCCTTGCTCTATGCCCAGAGGAAGGCAAAAACCCTCCAGGATCCCTGGCCAATCTGGCCTGGAGGAAAATTCCTTCCTGACCCCAAAGTGGCAATCAGCATTTCCCTGGGCATGTAAGAAAGGGCCACAAGAGCCAAGTGCTGAAGAAACCCTTCCTGCCCTCCCTCTCATGATCTGCTTAACTTCACAGAATCAGCATTGCTGTCAGATGGCCATCTAGCCTCTGCTTAAAAACCTCCAAAGAAGGAGAGCCCACCACCTCCCGAGAAAGCCTGTTCCACTAAGGAACGGCTGTCAGGAAGTTCTTGAGGAAGAACTTCCTGATGGTGAGGCGTGTTCAATACTGCAACAGTCTCCCTTGTGAGGTGGTGGACTCTTTGTCGTTGGAGGCTTCTAAGTATCAATTGAGTACCAAGTTGTCGGGGATATTACAGCTGCAGTTCCTGCATTGGCAGGAAGTTGGACGAGATGACCCTGGTGGTCCCTTCCACCTCCGTGATTCAATATTTAAATAAAATGGAGGAAAGTGTTTTCCATTGCACATAGGGGTTAAACTAGAGAACACTGACACAGTCCAGGATATTAAGGCATTTCCCAAGTTCTGTCATTCATGGATGGATGGATGGATGGATGGATGGATGGATGGATGGATGGATGGATGGATGGATGGGAGAATTGGTTTCTATAACCTACTTTCCTCTACCTTTAAGGAGTCTCAAAGCGGCTTACAATCGCCTTCCCTTCCACTCCCCACAGCACCTTGTGAAGTAGGTAGAGCTGAGAGAGTTCGGAGAGAACTGTGACTAGCCCAAGGTCACCCAGCAGGCATCAAGTGGAGGAGTGGGGAATCAAACACAGTTCTTGAGATCAGACTCCGCCGCTTTTAACCACTATGCCACGCTGGGGGCGTCGTTTCATAGTCTTCTGTGGATGCTTTCATGGCACAGCATCTGCTTTGTACTCAGAAAGTCTCAGGTTCAGTCCCTGGCATCTTCAGTGAAAAGGATCAGGTAGTAGATGATAGGAAAGACCTTGCCCCGAGAACCTGGAAAGTCGCTTTCAGGCAGAGGAAGGATATGAACCTTGAGGGAGCAGAGGACTGACTCGTAAGTTGAAGGCAGCTTCATGTGTCCAACAGTACCCATTAGGAACCCTTAAGATTAAGGGAGTAGAACTGGAGAACCTCTGAAGTTCATACAATACTCATTTCCTTCCTATTTAGGATCTAATTTCCCCCTTCTCTCAAACTAGTGATACTCAGACACACTATCTCACATTTTTATTTCATCCATCCTCCAAGGAGATCAGAGTAGGTGCACGTGGTTTTCACCAACCATTCTGTAGGCCAGATCGAGGGAATGATTGGTCCAATATCTCCCAGCAAGGGTCGGTTGGGTTTGAACCTGGGTCTTGCGCTATCCCAGCATTCCAAGCACTGCACCACCCTGGCTCTCTAGGGGCCAAACAAAGCACAGACTCTACTGCACGCACCCCTGAAATTCAAAGGACTGGGAGGATAAAGATCTTACCTCACGTCCCAATTTGATCACAGACTCCAGGAGGGCGCCGGTGTAGCAGATGGCAGATTCTGGAATGTCCATGTGTCTGCAACCACAGCAAGAGAGACTGTTAAAACGGAGAGGGGGGGGAGGCTCCCTCACCACGATCCCCTCTTTAGCACAATTTCTTAAAAAATAAAGTTTCTATTCTAGTTATAAGAACATAAGAAAGGCCCTGCTGGATCAGACCAAGGTCCATCAAGTCCAGCAGTCTGTTCACACAGTGGCCAACCAGGTGCCTCTAGGAAGCCCACAAGCAAGATGACTGCAGCAGCATTACCCTGCCTGTGTTCCACAGCACCTAGTATAATAGGCCTGCTCCTCTGATCCTGGAGAGAATAGGTATATGAACATCAGAAAAGCCCTGCTGGATCAGACCAAGGCCCATCCAGTCCAGCAGTCTGTTCACACAGTAGCCAACCAGGTGCCTCTAGGAAGCCTACAAACAAGACGACAGCAGCAGCATTATCCTGCCTGTGTTCCACAGCACCCAATGTAATAGGCATGCTCCTCTGATCTTGGAAAGAATAGGCATGCATCATGACTAGTATCCATTTTTGCTAGTAGCCATGAATAGCCCTCTACTCCATATGTCCACGTCCCTCTTCAAGCCTTCCAAGTTGGCAGTCATCACCACATCCTGGGGCAGGTAGTACCACAATTTAACTATGTGCTGCATGAAGAAATACTTCCTTTTATCTGTTTTGAAGATAACCTTATGAAGCATTTTGTGCAGTGCTACTCCATGTAGAAAAGCCCAGTTGAATAATTAAGTTTTGCACAGTTTGCGGAAAGCCAGGAGAGTGGGAGCCTTCCTGACCTGTTCGGGCAGGCCGCTCAATACGGTGGAGGCCACAACAGGGAAGGCACGTGTATGCTTCCCCCACCCCAAGTCCCGCAGCAGAGCTACTCACAACTGCAAGAGGTGCCGAATGACCTGCTCCGGAATGAGGCGCTTCTGGCTTTGGTTCGTCGCGTCCCACAGAACGGCCTCGCAGATGGAGCCATCTTGGAAACGCCTCAGCTCTGAGCGCTTCCCCCAGAACCTCTGAAACTCCACCGCCTGCAGGAACAGATGCAAAGAGGGCAGAACTTTATTTATTTATACTTATTTATCAAATTTATAGCCTGCCCTCACTTCCAGCAAGCCAGGCTCAGGGCGGGTAACAACCATTAAAATACAGAAAACCATCAAACATCAATAAAACACCAGCGACATCAATGAAACATCAATGAAACATCATTTCAAACAATGAAATACAACCATAAACAGGTGGCCTTAAAAATTACCCAGATGCCACCGTGTGACAGAATTTCAGCAGATCAACCTCCTAAAGATTTCAAGAATGAGGGGGAAAGGATGGGGAGGTCAGGCATGATGGATCCACTCACAGCAGAAAAGCAGCTAATAAATGTTTAAAATAAATACATAAAATACATAAATAGAGCTCGAGGAGAAAATTCTACAGAACAGGTGCACCCTTGCAAGGCGTACCAGTACAAGTCAGTTTGAAGTCTGTTTGTCTTAAATTTTCCAATGATAATGTATGAATAAAAGCAGAGTTTAAAGGAAACAAAAAGAATGCCATAACGCCGATCTGCTTCATAGTGAATGCCAATCTTGCATGCAGCGATTAATAATATATTTAAATACGAGTTTTTGAGGTTTACAGATAACTAGCTATTGTGCCTCAGATAGGGTTGCCAACCTCCAGGTGAGGCCGGGAGGTCCCCTGGAGAAAATGGTTGCTTTGGAGGGTGGACTTGATAGCATTACACCCCTCCAAGGTATCTCCCCTCCCCCAATCCCTCCTTCCCAAGGCTCCACCCCCAAATTTCCTAGAATTTCACAACCCAGAGCTGGCAACCCTTGCCTCGGAGAGAACAATTTTTTAAAAGACAGTTGAGAAAACCCAACTGAACTGAGCTGAACAGAAATACGCAGCTCTAATGAGTTTTGCATGCAGGAAGGGGAGGGGCCGTGGCTCAGTGGTAGAGCATCTGCTTGGCGTGCAGAAGGTCCCAGGTTCGATCCCCGGCATCTCCAGTTAAAAGGACCAGGCAAGTAGGTGATGTGAAAGGCCTCCACCTGAGACCCTGGAGAGCTGCTGCCGGTCTGAGTAGACAATACCGACTTTGATGGACCAAGGGGTCTGATTCAGTATGAAGCAGCTTCATGTGAAAGAGAAAAACTGGCAGGAAGAGTTTTGGGTGCCAAACATAGAACACCACCTTGGGCTCACCTCTGGACGGTCCGCTTCCGGCCCCTTCTCCAGGACACTGATAGCAAAGTCAGGACTCAGCAGAAGCCCAAATGAGAGGGATCCGGTGTCTTTGTGCTTTGGGGGGTCAGCGTCGATCGGCCACTGAGGGAAAAGATGAGGGGAACGAAATTAGGAAGCCGCCCTGAGGAAAACACAGCTGCCTGCATTGCTTCCCCCAGAGCAGACCAGAAATGCAGAATCCTTCCATCCCATGCTAGCATTCTCGGTATCAGTTGTTCCTTGGAGTTATGCATGAGTTTTCCCTCCATTAGGGATGACCTCACTGCCAGCCCTCACAAATCCTGGGACTTCCCGTCCCTCTATTAACCAGATTCTTCCCTCTCCCCTGAGCTCAGCTCTGGTAAAATCCCCATGCATGAGGCAAAGCGCGGGATATGCAAGCTTGGTTTCTCTCACAGCCTATTACAAAGCAGGTTGTAAAGAGGCAGGGATGCAAATGCTTCCTGGGAGCTCTTTCTGAGCAGAAGAAAGGTTTTTTTGGGGGGGATTTTCTCTTACAGTAAGCTCTACAAAGTAAGCCAATTACAAAGCAGCATTTCAAAGGGGCGGGGACTTGATCTGAGCTTGGAGACCACTGGTGCATAGACTCCCAACAGGAACATGTGGGTCCAGTGAGCAACGAAGCTCAGGTAAAACCACCATGCAGAAATGACCAAAGGGAAGAGAGGCCATTACCGGAAGAAGCTGGGGAAGAGAGTGCGTCAGCAGCAGGATTCTCTGTGCCAGGCCACGTTCCAGCAAGCGGAGGAGGAAAGGCAGAGTTGCGGAGATGTAGTTCCCACCATGGTCCAGCAGTTCGTGGAGGAGCTGCATCTTCTTGCAGGCCGCCTGAAGCTTTGAGACCTGCTTGAGACTGGGGGAGGGGGAGGGGGAGAGAGAGAGAGAGAGGGGGGGAGGGAGAGAGGGAGAGAGAGGGAGAGAGAGGGAGAGAGAGGGAGAGAGAGGGAGAGAGAGGGAGAGAGAGGGAGAGAGAGGGAGAGAGAGGGAGAGAGAGGGAGAGAGAGGAGAGAGAGAGAGAGAGAGAGAGAGAGAGAGAGAGAGAGAGAGAGAGAGAGAGAGAGAGAGAGAGAGAGAGAGAGAGAATATATCAAGACTCTGTGCCAACGGAGGCCACACCAAGAAAAGTGGAACTGTGCAGCAAGCATAACTCCTCCACATTCAACAAATGAAGCTATGAAGCTGCCTGATACTGAACCAGACTTTTGGTCCATCAGTGTCAGTATTGTTTACTCAGACTGGCAGCTGCTCTCCAGCGGAGGTCTTTCACATCACCTGCTACTTGGTTCTTTCAACTGGAGATGCCAGGGGTTTAACCTGGGATGTTCTGCATGCCAAGCAGAGGTTCACCTACTGAGCCATAGCCCCACCCCAACATACACGAAGCTGACTTAGAATCATAGAGCTGGAAGGGACCACCAGTGATCTAGTCCAACCCCCTGCACAATACAGGAAATTCACAACTACCTCCCCGCCCCACCCCCCCAGTGACCCCCTACATGCCTTGAAGATGGCCAAGATGCCTTCCCTCTTATCATTTATACTGGATTAGACCCTTGGATCCATCAAGGTCAGTATAGTCTACTTAGACTGGCAGTGGCTCTCCGGGGTCTGAGGCAGAGGTCTTTCACGTCACCTACTACCTGGTCCTTTTAACTGGAGATGCCAGGGATTGAACATGGTACCTTCTGCTTGCAAAGTAGATGCTCCACCACTGAGCCACAGGCCCTCTCCAACAAGTACACGATGCCACCTTATACTGAATATACAGACCCTTGGTCCATCAAGTTCAGTATCGTTTACTCAGACTGGCAGTGGCTCTCCAGGGTCTCAGGCGTTTCACATTAATTGCTGCCTGGTCCTTTTAAAAAAGCTTGAGACTTAGAAAAAAAATTATACCAGCCTGTTTTGCAATTTCCTTTTCAAATGCTTTGACAACCATGAGGACTAGCATCCTTACTTCATGGGGGGGGGGTGGAGCTAAGTTTTGCCCTGAACTGGTTAGCCCCAGGCTCATCAGATCTTGGAAGCTAAGCAGGGTCAGCCCTGGCAAGTATTTGGATGGGAGGTAAAAGTAAAGGTAAAGGTCCCCTGTGCGAAGCACCAGGTCATTCCTGACCCATGGGGTGACGTCACATCCCGACGTTTTCTAGGCAGACTTTTGTTTTATGGGATGGTATGCCAGTGCCTTCCCCAGTCACCTTCCCTTTACCCCCAGCAAACTGGGTACTCATTTTACCAACCTCAGAAGGATGGAAGGCTGAGTCAACCTCGAGCCAGCTACCTGAAACCAACTTCTGTCGGGATTGAACTCAGGTCGTGAGCAAAGTTTGGACTGCAGTACTGCAGCTTACCACTCTGCGCCACGGAGCTCACCAAGGATGGGAGGCCACCAAAGAAATCCAGGGCCATGACTCAGAGGCAGGCAAGGGCAACCCACCTCCGAATGTCTCTTGCCTGGAAAATCCTGCAGGGTCACCATAAGTCAGCTGTGACTCGGCAGCACTTTCCGCCACCACCACACTAAGCTTTCCAAGGTTACTATCAAAAGCAGTCAAGACGTCAGAAAGGCCAACACTCCACTGTCCCAATAACGCAGGTGCCCACTCCGGATCTTACTGGAACACGTGGTCGAAGGCTCGGATCAGAGGTCTGCGAGTCATGAGCAAGAGCTGAAATCCGTCCACCGTCTTGTCATCTAGAACTTCCATTGAGCGCTTGGCTTCAAACTGGATCTAGAAAGAGCCAAACCAGGTGTGTTTATAGGTACGTTAGGGGACCAACTCGGTCTTGTCTCTGACAGGGATGCTCTCTCACTATCAAGGCACCTTAGGGGTCTACAGAACAGCGGTGACCCCAGGCTTTCAGTCTCAGCTCCCCTCTTTCTTCTGGTTTCAAGGCCCTATCCGTGTGGGTCAAGAAAGAAGAAGAGTTTGTTTTTATACCCTGCTTTTCTTATACCTTTAAGGAGTCTCTTAAGATCATAACTGGCTTATGATCACCTTCCCTTCCTCCCCCCACAGCAGACACCTTATGAGGTAGAAGGGGCTGAGAGAGTTCGGAGAGAAGTGCGACTAATCCCAGGTCACCCAGCTGCCTCCTTGTGGAGGAGTGGGGAAACAAACCCGGCTCACCAGGTTAGCCTCTGCTGCTCATGTGGAGGAGTGGGGAATCAAACCCGGTTCTCCAGATCAGAGTCTACTGCCCCAAACCACCGCTCTTAACCACTACGCCACGCTGGCTGTTTGTCACAGCCTGCCCTCTCTCTTTACCTGTTTGTATTTGCTGGCAGTCATATCTGCACACAAATTCACCAGCCCTGAAGGGTCCACGAAGACCACCTGGAAAGCTTTGTGGAAGTCGCTCAGGGTTGGCTAGAGAAGAAGAAGAAAACTGCTTAGATCGAGGGTCCCCAACCTTTCTGAGCCTGTGGACACCTTAGGAATTCAGAAAGAGGGTAGTGGGAGAGGCCACAAACTGGCCACCATGGGAGGCGGGGCCAAGTGTAAAATGGCTGCTGCAGAGCCACACACAAGAAGCCTAAGCACAGGGTACAAGAGAAGTAATTTACAAAAAATACAGCGGGAAAGGAGAGGGTGAGCTAGTAAAACCAACACTGCGTTGGCAGCTGCTGCGGGACAAAAAATATTAATTTAAACTGCACAGCCAATCAGATTTCCTTTCCTTTATCCCTTAGAAGCTCCTTGATCCATTGATCTTGAGCAGCGCAATTTTCGATCTAATGTTTGAGGGATATAAGGACTGAAATAAATCTTGCCACTGACAATGCAGCCTTGGGATCCCTGTCACTTAATAAAAAAGGCATTGTGTCAGACAGAGGCATTAAGATTTACAAGTTAAAAGGGGAGAGATATAACGTGATTGAAGTTCCTCATAAAAGCGGCATTCCAAGAGGGCATGAGCTAATGAATAGAGCCAGGAGAGCATTCAGATTTCCAGTGGCCAATCAGAAGTCCTGCTGGGCAGGAGATCTGCCTGGTCCCACCCACTTTCTAAAAACACTTTGTGGATGGCAGAAAAGGGATTGGCGGGCAGCATGGAGCCCATGGGCACCATGCTGTCGAACCCTGGCATAGATTCAAAAGGCGTAAGCTGAAACATGGGCAGAGGTGGCAGCAGCTTCCAACGGGGCAGCCTGAATCCCCAACAAACTTGCCCAATCCTTGACCCAACAGGACAGGCCAAGAAGCGACTTCCGCTTGGACAACCCTGGCACAGAAAGATCCGTTTCCCGCACCAGGTAGACAAGCCAGATCTCGATTCCTACCAGATAGCAACCTGCCCTAGATGCTAATCTATGTGAACGGATTTAGCATCATCTCACGCAATCGCACTGGATGCCTTGAGCACGCCAAGGGAGAAGTGAGGTCCACAAAATCAGTTGAATGCACCTGGATAAAGTTCAAAAGGCCATCCCCGTTCCTTGTCTACCCCGGCACGCCCACATCCCACAAAAAACACCATCTTACCAGTGAGCCGTCTCCGTCCTTCGAGAGGCTGATTCCAGAGGTACTGAGATCCGTAGTGGCTGGAACGGAAGGAAGAAAGAACACCCAAAATCTCTACAACTGTATTTATTTAAAAGTTCATTTTAAATGTTGATTTTTATGCTATTAAATGTATTTATTAAATTGTATTTATTGGTTGTTAGCTGCCTTGATCCCGACCTTGGTTGGAAAAGGTGGGGTAGAAGTAATAATTATTATAATTATAATACTATCATCCCGCCTTTCCTAGTGGTTCAAGAAATCTTATAATAATAGTTCAAAACGTTTTGAGTTTAAAGCCAAAAATAAAATAGCAAACCCCAAATCTCTCCCCCACTCTGCCCTTAAAAGATGCCTAACCCATGAACAAAAAAAATAGATTCGTTTGAAATGCAGTGTTGGAGGAGAGTGTTACGGATACTGTGGACTGCCAAAAAAACAAATCAGTGGGTTCTAGATCAAATCAAGCCTGAACTGACCCTAGAAGCTAAAATGACTAAACTGAGGCTGTCGTATTTTGGTCACGTCATGAGACAGCAAGTCACTGGAAAAGACAGTCATGCTAGGAAAAGTTGAGGGCAGCAGGAAAAGAGGAAGACCCAACAAGAGATGGATGGACTCAATACAGGAAGCCACAGCCCTCAGTTTGCAAGACCTAAGCGAGGCTGTTAAAGATAGGACATTTTGGAGGACACTGATTCAGAGGGTTGCCATGAGTCGGAGGCGACTTGACGGCACTTAACACACACACACAACCCATTAACACATGAAGCTGCCTTATACTGAATCAGACCCTCGGTCCATCAAAGTCAGTATTGTCTATTCAGACCGGCAGCGGCTCTCCAGGGTCTCAGGCAGGGGTCTTTCGATTCACCTACTTGCCTAGTCCTTTGAACTGGAGATACCGGGAATTGAACCTGGGACCTTCTGCATACTAGTAACTGGAGGTTGGCAACCCTATCTATAATTCATGGGGAGGATGGGCAGAGGATTGGGAGGTTTGCCGGAAAAGGGGAAGTACAATCACAGCAAATTTCTGAGCCTTTAAGCAGACATATCCCATTCTCTTCCAATATCTCTGCAAGTCAGGACACGAAAATAAAAGTCACATCGTATTTTGCCTGATTGATGCAAGACGATTAGGAGGTTGAAGCCCCTTCCCTATGAGGAGTGGCTGAAGAGTGTGGGACTTTTCATTTTAGAAAAGAGAGACTAAGGGGGGGGGACATGGTAGAGGTTTATAAAACTATGCACAGGGTGGACAAAGGATTTATCTCTCTCTCGCCCAAAATACTACAACTCGAGGGTATCCAATGAAGTTGATGGGCAATAGATACAGGATGGACAAAAGGAGATATTTCTTTACGCGATGAGTGATTAAAACGTGGAGCTCGCTACCAGAGAATGTAGTGATGACCACAGGGGATTAGACAGATTCACAGAACAGAGGTTTATCAGTGGCTGCTAGCCATGATGACTAAAGGGAACCTCCACATTCAGAGGCAGTCAACCTCTGTATACTGGTGCTAGAAGCCAATATCAGGGGAAGGCCTTGGCCTCTATACTTTGGTTCTTGGCCCTTTCAGGGCAACTGGCTGGCTAGTGTATGAGAAAGGATGCTGGACTAGATGGACCACTGGTCTGACCTAGCAGGGCTTTTCTGATGTAGTGCAGGTGAGAGAACTATGTTTTTGAATGCTTCCCCTTATAAGAAACATCCCACCTAGATAACTAACACTACAAAGAAGCTACCTCTAGCCTAACCTCCCCTGACGCTCTAGTCTTCTAGCCGTGGGGAATTCCTTCCAGGGAGAAAGGACTCTACCCGAAACGGTACATTCCAGAAAGGGCTACCTGGAATTTGCCCTACAGGCAGCTCAGCCTGCAGAGAAGGGACTCGCTCAGGTCCGCTTACCCAAGAACTGGAGGGCGTTTCTCAGCACCTGGTAGCCGCTCATCACTTTGTTTATCTGGTGCCTGGATAACAGATACGCCACCAGCATGGACGCCAGGAAGCCGTTGAAGCACCCGAAGCCCTGGGAAAGGCAACATTCGTTAGGAGAAGAGCCCTTGTCGGCTATTTTTGCCCATCGCTCGCTGCCAAATGTACCACAATCTTTGCATAATAGGAGTTGATACAGTTCAGCAGTGTAACCCATAGTCGCCCCAGATCACTCTCAGCATTCATCTGCTAGCCAGTTCAATTGTGGAACTCCCTGTCCCAGGACGTGGTGATGGCTGCCAACTTGGAAGGCTTTAAGAGAGGAGTTGGCATGTTCATGGAGGAGAGGGCTACCCATGGCTACTAGCCAAAATGAATATGAATGCATACCTATTCTCTCTAGTATTAGAGGAGCATGCCCATTACATTAGGTACTGTGGAACACAGGCAGGATAATGTTGCTGCAGTCGTCTTGTTTGTGGGCTTCCTAGAGGCACCTGGTTGGGTACTGTATGAATGGGCTGCTGTTCTTGATGGGCCTTGGTCTGATCCAGCAGGGCCTTTCTGATGTTCTTATACCTATTCTCTCCAGCATCAGAGGAGCATGCCTGTGATATTTGGTGCTGTGGAACACTGGCAGGAGAATGCTGCTGAGGTTGTCTTGCTTGTGAGCTTCCTAGAGGCACCTGGTTGGCCACTGTATGAACAGACTGCTGGACTTTATGGGCCTGGGTCTGATCCAGCAGGGTTTTCTGATATTCTTATGTTCACCTTCTAGTACATACTGCTTTATAATTAGGATTGCCAACTCCCGGTTGGGAAACACCTGAAGATTTTAGGGGTGGGGCCTGGAGAGGGGTTTGCTGAGAGGAGGGACCTCAGCTGAGTATGATGCCATAGAGTCCACCCTCCAGTAGCCATTTTCTGCAGGGGAACAAGTCTCCACTGTCTTGAGATCCGCTGAAATTCCAGGAGATCGCCAGGCCCCACCCGGAGGTTGGCAACCCTATTTATAATCCTCGTTTCCTTCAGTCCCCCCCCCAACAAAAATGTTACCAGAATTGCCATTTTATAGATGAGAAACTAAAGATTACAGGCAGTGTATAAGGGCAGGAAAACCCTCCAGCATGTGATGGGGGGGTTGGCAATGCAGAATAAAGCTTCGCGACAATCTCAGTTTTCAGTTTTAAAAAGTAAAAAGCAAAACGCAAAAGCAAGCATCTAGCTCCTATGACTGCCACACTGTGCTTCCAAGGGCTGACCTAGGCAGGATCAGATGCCCCGTAGTTTTGCAACAGAGAAAAATAATTATTTTATTTGTTTATTAAAGCGTTCATATTCCGCTGGTCCTCCAGTTTCAAGGTGGCTTATAACAACAGTTAAAACACATTTCAGTTAAAAGTAAAACTAAAACAACAAACCCTAAATCTTGCCCCCTCCCCATCTTAAAAGATGCCTGCCAATTCAGATTCCCCCCAAAGCCCTGGCAAACAGGCGGCCTTACAGCACCTCCGGATACTCTCCAAGGAGACAGAAAATAAGAACATAAGAAAAGCCCTACTGGATCAGACCCAGTTCCATCAAGTCCAGCAGTCTGTTCACACAGCGGCCAACCAGGTGCCTCTAGGAAGCCCACAAACAAGGCGGCTGCAGCAGCATTACCCTGCCTGCGTTCCATGGCACCTGATATAATAGGCCTGCTCCTCTGATCCTGGAGAGAATGGGCATGCATCATGACTAGTATCCATTTTGACTAGTAGTCATGGATAGTCCTATCCTCTAGGAACATGTCCACTCCCCTCTTAAAGCCTTCCAAGTTGGCAGCCATTACCACATCCTGGGGCAGGGAGTTCCACAATTTAACTGTGCATTGTGTAAAGAAATACTTCCCCTCATATCTCTTCAGGGAGCCCATTCCACAGAGCCGGGCCCACGACGGAAAAGGCCTGGACTCTGGCTGACGCTAGACATGCCACCCTAAGTGGTGGGATCGCCAACAGAAGGCTACCTGACAACCATAGTTGGTATGCTGGGATATATGGGAGGAGACGGTTAGCTAAGCAGAAAGGACTAAACTGGGGGAGGGAGGAGGAACAGCCCCTCTCAACCTGTCCTGCTTTCCCAGTTTTAAACAGCGCTCCTGAAATTGCAATTTGCCCCGTCAAAGCAAACATTCCTCCCTATACTTGTCTGCAGAATCCATACCCATTTTAACCCAAACCAGCTTCTCGAACTCAGGCTCAGAAGACAACAGGGAGCCGGAGCAGATGCGGCAGCGCAGGAGCCGTCCAGAAATGCTCCTTGCCAGATCACGACTTCCGCCTCCTGCAGAGACAGCCCGTCCTCAGGGCTAGCAAGCAAGGTGGCTTGTTTATTTCTTTATTTCAATTTACATCCCACCCTCCATCCCCGGCCAAAGCCGGGCCCTCCTGCATCTCCTGGAAGGGCCTCCATTACCTTCTCCAGCTCCCGCTGGCGCAGCCAGACTTTGAGGAGGGCCACTCCATCCCGCATGCCTGGAAAGTCACTGGCCGACCCGGAGAGGAAGAGCAGGTGGGACTCCATCGCCAGGTCCCACAGAATGGAGTTGTTGTAGTGGGGGGTTGGCGGTTCAACTTCTCCTGGGGAGGGAAAGAACAAGAAACTAAACTTTGGGGCAACAGCAACCCAAGCAACCCTCGGGGGCGGGGGGGGGCAGACAGCACAGTGGCCAAGCCCTCTGGTCAATGACCTGGCCAGCAAAGAGAAGGATAAAGACAAATTAAGGCCTTGGCAAAAGGCCATGGAGGAGCCTTCCAAAGCATCTAAATAAGAAGGAGGAGGAGGAAGATGAATTGGTTTTTATACTCCCTTTTTCTCTAGCTTTAAGGAGTCTCAAAGCAGCTTACAATCGCCTTCCCCTCCCCACAACAGACACCCTGTGAGGCAGGTGGGGCTGAGAGAGATCTGAGAGAACTGTGACTGGCCCAAGGTCACCCAGCTGGCTTTGTGTGTAGGAGTAGGGAAACCAATCCAGCTCACCAGATTAGCGTCCCCCGCTCATGTGGAGAGTGGGGAATCAAACCCGGTTTTCCAGATCAGAGTTCACCGCTCCCAACCATCGCTCTTAACCACTACACCAAGGACAGACATGAGAAGATCAACAGTTATTAGCTATACCGGCAAAAGTTCTGGAATACCTAGATTAATAAACGAGTTGTGGCGAGAGGTGAGAACCTGCCTCAGACATGTTAAATGCATGGAAAGAAGGAAGGCTATGGACAGAAGCACTTTGCCAAAGACAGGGTGAATGCAACAGATAGATCTCAGATCTCAAATATGCTCTGCGTGATGGGGTCCAAACTGCATGGGTGAGGGAACACCGGAGAGTCACTTACAGGAGGAGGAGAAATTAACTCCAAATTAACAATTTTGAAGTCTTGCGCCACCCTCAAAATCTCCCCCTCTGGAATACTCTAAGGCTGCAATCTTATGCAGAGTTACCCCAGCCTAAGCCTGCTGGAATAAATTGTCCCGGGAGGGGCTCCCGCCCCCATCTCCCGGGCCTGGTCTCTGCCCCCTCACTCACTGGCGTCCCATCCAGGGCGGCTCCAATGGGTCTTTCTCTCTCCCCAGCGGCCCTTGGAGCCGGAAGGAAAGGGGAGAGTCTGACCGCCGCTGCCGGAGCAACGTGCCACTGCCCCACGAGAGCCTCCGCCGGAGCAGCGCACCAATGCCCCGCTATAGAAGAGCACCGGCTGTAGTGGACCTCTCCGCTCCCCAGCTGATGTGCGGGCGAGTCTGGGCGGGGAACAGACGCACCCCTCGCCCGGCGTCTCGTGGCTGGGAGGAGGCTTCCTCCAGCCCTTATATGGACTTCCGGGGGGAGGGCTAGGGGCGGAGTCTGGGAGGAGCTTCTCTGGCCTGGAGGGTATATAAGGCCAGAGAAGTCTAACCGCCGTGGAGGAGAGAAGCCAGAGGCTGCCTGCAAGGTGTGTCCTGCGGCAACCTGGCGACATTCGAGGGAGAGTCGAGCTCTGACTCCCCCTCGGACTGGTCTGAGGCGGAGAGACTGTCTCAGCCCCGACATCCTCCCGGGCAGAGACCCTCCCAGCGGCTGGGACTAAGCCCCCTCCTGACATAAATAGGATTGCACTGTAAGCCTCTTAGGCAGCAATCCTAAGCACCTCAAAAATAAGTCCCATTTGATTCAATGGGGCTTACTCCCAGGAAAGTGTTCTTAGGATTGCAGCCTTAGAGTATTCCAGAGGGGGAGATTTTGAGGGAGGCGCAAGACTTCAAAATTGTTAATTTGGAGTTAATTTCTCCTCCCCCTGTAAGTGACTCTCCGGTGTTCTCAGCCAGCACATCCCAGGTCTGACGTGAAAGCGTTCTACCGGCTGGAGACTCTTCTGAGTATACCTAGAACCAGAGTTGGAAGGGACCACCAGGGTCATCTAATCCCCTGCACAATGCAGGAAATTGTGCTACCTGTCCCCACACACACCCAGACCCCTACTCCATGCCCAGAAGATGGCCAAGGTGCCCTCCCTCTCATCATCTGCCTAAGATCATAGAATCAGCATTGCCATCTAGCCTCTGCTTCAAAACCTCCAGGGAGAAGCTCACCACCTCCTGAGGAAGCCTGTTCCACTGAGGAACCGCTCTGTTAGAAGATTCTTCCTAATTTCTAGAGGGAAAATCTTTTGATTTAATTTCACCCTGTTGGTTCTAGTCCGACCTTCTGGGGCAACAGAAAAAAACTCCGCACCATCTTCCATATGACAGCCTTTTAAATACTTTAAGATGGTTATCATAGCACCTCTCAGTCTTCTCCTCTTCAGGCTAAACATACCCAACTCCTTCAACCTTTCCTCATAGGACTTGGTCTCCAGACCACTCACCATCTTTGTTGCCCTCCTCTGGACAGGTTCCAGCTTGTCTACATCCTTCTTAAATTGTGGTGCCCAAAACTGACCTGCCACAGGTGAGCCTCTCTCTGTGAACCAGGCAGTGCGGACGTTGTTCTTGCTGGGATGCAGACGACTGGGCTTGAAGAAGTCTTGGGGAGGACAGGCGTAGAGACGGACGGTCACCATTTTGGCGTCTTTCCCTGGAGGAAGGAAAAAGAGACCCTGGAGAGTTAATGCTGGATAATGCTGCTGCAGTCGTCTTCTTTGTGGGCTACCTAGAGGCACCTTGTTGGCCACTGTTCGAACAGACTGCTGGACTTGATGGACCTGGGTCTGATCCAGCAGGGCTTTTCTTACATTCTTATTACCCTTTTGTTCCAAAAATATCTGCAACTCAGTGCTGACAGTGGGCCAAGGCACAGCACACATGAAACAGTTTTTGAACCCAAACCCAGCTGCGATCACACCATCCTTGATACCCTGCAGATGTACTTTAAACATTTAAATATTATTTATTTTATAGTTATTTTCAACTTACTGAGTTCCCAAAGCAACCTACAAAGTGTAAGAATGCCTTGATATTAACTGACCTTACAACTTTTAATTTGGTCACACCACCCGAAGAAAAAAGTTGAAGGTAGGACGAACCCCATGACTTAACAACCTCCAAAACGTCCTATCATTAACAGCCTTGCTGAGGTCCTGCAAAGTGAGGGCCGTGGCTTCCTTTATGGAGCCTATCCACCTCATGTTGGGTCTTTCCCTTTTCCTGCTGCCTTCCACTTTCCCTAGCGTTCTTGTCTTTTCCAGCGACTCTCGTCTTCTCATAATGTGAACAAAGTCAATAGCCTCAGATTAGTTGTTTTAAACGTCTAGGGAGAATTCAGGCTTGATTTGACCTAAAACCCGCTTATTTGTCTTTTTTTGGTAGTCCACACTATCTGCAAAAATCTCCACCACCACAACCTTCCAAGAGAATAGATTTTCTTCCTGTTGTTCACTGTTTTTAATCAATACATTAACGCTACACTCAAAGACTTCAGCTTCTTCACCCATCTCTAGTACTGAAGATGGTAGAACTACACACAGATCAAGTGGTCCATAGACATCACTGCCGTCATGGCATGGGATAACCCAGGATTTACAGTCCCCTTGCTGAAATTTGGACACCACAACTCTCTGAACGACACTTCTGTTAACGCAGGTGAACACTGCAACGGGCCCTTCTAGCCAGAGCGCGCAGGGCGTGCTCCTTGCACCATCCGGGCCTCCCCATTCCAAAGATTCTACCTTCTTACTGTAAACTTTTAACTGTTCCCAAATACAGGGTGCTTTTCTCCAAGGCCAGATTAAATGCACTGCCATTGGGGGAGTCAGCAGGCAGATTTTCAGGGGTCCCCTTTCCTGAGTGACTTTGTGACTGTGGATCAGGGAGTTTGGACACCGTTTGGCATTTTTTTGTAGATTGTAAAAAAGCGTGATCTTACCAGAGACAAATGGATCACAATACACATTCAGAGGTGGGGACCTGCCCTAAAGCAAGACATAGTTGCAAAGTTATTGGCTGATACCGATCCAAATGTAACCCTCGCAGTGGCAAAAAATGACCTGTTGGTGCACGAGCATAAAGAATGGGACAAAGGAAATAAAGGAAAGGATACATCACCCTTCTAGCCAGGGCATTACGCTGTGGACTTGCGCTCAGTTTGTTACCTTCTTTTTCACATGCGCTGCAGCATACAACAGCTACTCTGTCGAGGAATGCACAGGTTTGTAACAAGCAAGAAAGCCTCCCTCACCCTGGGGCTGCAACAGCACCACTGGCTTGAGGTGGTTGCCATTGGCATAGGCAAACGTCACACTCCCCAAGAGCTCTTCCTTGGCCAGGTGGTGGGCGACGTGGGCCAAGTAGAGGGCTCGTTTCCGATGGTAGCGTTGGTTGAGGTTGTCCTTGTCTTGGAAGATTTCCTAAAGGGGGGAGAGGAAAGATGGCTGAAAAATCAAACATGCGGCTTTAGTATTCATATATTCGACTCTAGTAGCCCCACAGAGAAACGAGATTTTGGGGGTATGAGCTTTCAAGAGTCTTTAGTACATAAGAAAGGCCCTGCTGGATCAGACCATGGCCCATCCAGTCCAGCAGTCTGTTCACACAGTGGCCAACCAGGTGCCTCCAGGAAGCCCACAAGCAAGATTATTGCAGCAGCATTACCCTGTCTGTGTCCTTAGCACCTAATATAATAGGCATGCTCCTCTGATCCTGGAGTGAATAGGTATGCATCATGACTAGTATCCCTTTTTACTAGTAGCCATGGATAGCCCTCTCCTCCATGAACATGTCCACTCCCTTCTTAAAGCCTTCCAAGTTGGCAGCCATCACCACATCTTGGGACAGGGAGTTCCACAATTTAACTGTGCGATGTGTGAAGAGATACTTCCTTTTATTTTATTACAAAGGGAGCCTGGACTCTTAAAATCTTATATCCCGAAAATCTTGTTGGTCTCTAAGGGGCCACTGGACTCGAATCTAGCTGTTCTATTGCAGACCAACACAGCTATCCTCCGACACTTGAATATATATATTTCAACTAAACATGTTTAGTTGCCAGCGTGTAGTAGTGGTTAAGAGTGGTGGTTAGGAGTGGTGGACTCTAGTCTGGTGAACTGGATTCGTTTCCCCACTCCTACCCATGAAGCCAGCTTTGTGACCTTGGGCTAGTTACAGTTCTCTTAGAGCGCTCTCAGCTTCACCTGCCTCACAGGGGTGTCTGTTTTGGGGAGGGGAAGGGAAGGTGATTGTAAGCCGGTTTGATTCTTCCTTAAGTGGTAGAGAAAGTTGGCATATAAAAACCAACTCTTCTTCTTAGCTCCCATCGTTAGTACAGGTAAATACGTTTGGGTGCCCACACACGCAGGGTTGGGTTGTAGTACATTTGGGTGTCCGCATGCGCAGATGCTGCTTTGGTTCTCATGGTGCCACTTCCAACAACACCCTTTTTAATGTTGCACAAAGGAGCTTTAGAGTGGCTATTATGTTAACGATGGGCTATTAATGATGCTGAGAAGCTTTTGTTTTGCTATGGCGTCAGCGGCATCAAGCCGAGAAAGGAGAGAAGGATGGCCCGCCGCTACTCACCCTGGGCATGGTTAGTGCCATGTCTACATTGATTGCTGGCTTGATGCAGGTACCCAGAAGATAACTCCCCACGACCTTGACCGACACAGGGGGCAGGAAGCGGAAGCGGCCCTTCACGCTGAATGGGACCTGGACAAACGGCACCTTCACATCCTTCGGGAGCCAGGACTGGTCAGTAATCTGGAAAGTAAGGCAGTGACTGATATCAGGAGGGATCTTAGCTCAATGGCCAAGCAACTGCTCCCCATGCAGAAGACCCCAGGATCATAGCACAAGAAACTGCTTATACTAAGTCATCAAGGTCGGTATTGTCTACTCAGACTGGCAGCGGTTCTTCAGGGTCTCAGGCAGAGGTCTTTCACATCACCTACCACCTGCTCTTTTTAACTGGAGAGGCCAGGGATTGAACCTGGGACCTTCTGCATGCCAGACAGGTGATCTACCGCTGAGCCACAAGCAGCACCTCCTGCAGAAGAGCAGCAGGGCTGGGAAAGTTCTTTCTCTCGGCCCTGGACTTTCGAAAGAAACTGTCAGTCAAAGTAGACAGTACAAGGCTTAACAGGGTATTGACGGTACAGGGGAGTTTTACATTTATTAGAAATGTTTAATCCACGCGCTTCCTATATTAAACGCATACAAAGTGGATTAAAACATTTTTGTTAAAACAATCAGAAGACAATAAGAAACAAGAAACCTTCAACCATGAAACATTCCAGACAACGGTGGTTATATTCAAGGGATAGTTAAGATCCTCACCATTCAAATAGAAAACGTTTGAATATCAATACCCACACATCAATAGTCCATATCAGCGTTTCTCAACCTTTACACCCTTGCGGAGCCCTTCAAATAATATTCATGTCTCAGGGATCCCTACATATAATTACATATGATTTACATATGATTAGCCTATTCATCGCTATTTCTCGCGGAACCCTGGTTGAGAAACACTGGTCCATATGGTATTCTCTGGAGGAAAGCGTTGTAACATAACGAGAATACAGGTTGTGAGCCACAGATGAATCAGCTGCTTTTTTGGGAAGGAGCTAGTGTGCACGCACAGAGAACAAGAGACCATTCTTCCTGGCTGATTCTGCATGCCTTCCGACTACTCCTCTCCATTCAGTGTGCAAGCTGAACTCATGTTGTAGTGGAGAGGATTCCTTTTTTTAACCAAAGGCACTCAGAGAACCCCCTTCCCTACAAAACTCTCCCCTTGCCCTTGGAATTGTTTAGTCCAGATTCTCTAAATGGATGTGAGAGTGGAATCTCTCCTTACATTACACGTGAACACATGAAGCTGCCTCACACTGAATCAGACCCTCGGTCCATCAAAATCAGCATTGTCTACTCAGACCGGCAGCGGCTCTCCGGGGTCTCAGGAGGAGGTCTTTCACATCACCTACTTGCCTAGTGCCTTTAGCTGGAGATGCTGGGGGTTGAACCTGGGACCTACTTCATCCCAAGCAGATGCTCTACCGCTGACCCAGATTCAGAACCAAAGATCTGCAGCTTCCAACAAAGCATCTTGGTCCCCTGTTAGAAACATGGAATGGCCTTTGACTAAGGCTAGTGTGTCCATAATATTGTGGCCTCCTCCCAAGCGAAATGCTGGCCAATCTGGGTAGAGCTGACCACTAGCCACCAAAGCCCGCTCCAACAGCACTTCTCTCAACATACCTCGGCCTCAGGAGTCTCTGGAATCTTGGCTAGGAGGGCATTGATTTGGTGCAGGAAGGTGTCGATTTTCTGTTTCCTCTTCTCCTTGAGCATCACCTCTTTCAAAAGCTCCTCCACCTGTGCAGAGCGGGAGAAGGAGAGAAAGGGAAACAACAGATCAGAAGACGGCACTGCTAACTGTTCCTACTTTTCCAGCATTGTCGAGGTGGCAGGTGATGTACCAAGTGCAGAAAAAATGTTATCTGAGCACTGAAGGGTCATGATCTGATTGTGGCAGGGCTAGGTTGGGGAAGAAGAAGAGTTAGTTTTTATATGCCGAATTTCTCTACCACTTAAGGAAAACTCAAACCGGCTTACAATCACCTTCCTCTCCCCTTCCCACAACAGACACCCTGTGAGGTAAATGGGGCTGAGAGAGTCCCTGGCCCAGGATGTGGTGATGGCTACCAACTTGGAAGGCTTTAAGAGGGGAGTGGACATGTTCATGGAGGAGAGGGGTATTCATGGCTACTAGTTAAAATGGATACTAGTCATGATGCACACCTATTCTCTCCAGGATCAGAGGAGCATGCTGAATATATTAAGTGCTTTGGAACACTGCTGCAGCCGTCTTGTTTGGGGGCTTCCTAGAGGCACCTGGTCAGCCACTGTGTGAACAGACTGCTGGACTTGATGGGCCATGGTCTGATCCAGCAGGGCTTTTCTTATGTTCTTATGTAGAGTGTGACTAGCCCAAAGTCACCCAGCTGGCTTCATGTGTAGGAGTGGGGAAATCAATCCAGTTCACCAGATTAGCGTCTGCCGCTCATGTGGAGGAGTGGGGAATCAAACCCGGTTCTCCAGATCAGAGTCCACCGCTCCAAACCACCACTCTTAACCACTACACCACGCTGCAAGAGGCTGGCTCCAAGTTCGAAAGAATCCCACCAGAAGAGCGTGCCTGCCCTGACCTGCAAGCGCAAGAGATTGGAATGGAAGAGGTTCTCAGTCTCCTTCAGCCGGCTCAGTTCTTCACTGGTAGGGGGCTTGTAAAGCGTTGCCTTGCTGATCTTCACCGGCTGCAAGAGGCCTTCGGAAGAAAAAGCCCTCTTCTTCCCCCGGGGTCTGCTTTCCTTAGCTGGAACCATGTTGGCCCCTGCGGCCTCCTGATCTCCACATTCTGCATCTCTCTCCACGTCTTCAGACATCTGCAACCACAACAAAAAATAAAAGAAACAGCAATAAATTTAATTAACAAAAAATTACAAACAAAATTACATCAAGACAATAAACAAGATAAAAAGGAAAAAGAAAAAAAAATACAAAGACAGACAAAAAGATACTTCCGCTTTCGTTTGTATCGAATATAAATCTCATTAAGAAACTACTAAACTTTTCTCTATCATACCTACATTCTTATTTTTCTAATCTTCAAACCCACAAATCATCAATTTAGTTTAGATAAAGTCTGGTCCATGTTGTGTCTCATCAGAAGACCAGACCCTGTTGAGGAATGCAAAGTCTCAGAAAATGGACTGAACGTCTCTTGAATTTCCACAAAGGAGCTAATAATGGCTCTTTTCATACGGCACTTTTGCTATAGAACAGAGAATGTTCTTAGAACAACTGAGAGCTATAATGGGTACTGTGTACATGTGTGTAAAATGCTGTCAAGTAGCAGCCGACTTATGGCGACCCAGTAAGGTTTTCAAGGCAAGAGACTAACAGAGGTAGTTTGTCATTGCCTTCCTCTGCTTAACGACCCTGGTATTCCTTGGTGGTCTCCCATCCAAGTACTAACCAGGACTGACCTTGCTTAGCTTCTGAGATCTGCCAAGATCAGGCTAGCCCGGGCCATTCAGGTGGGGGCATCCTGTGAAGCAGGTCAACACAATTATTCTCATACCACAAACAGGAAACTGTGAATAAAAGGACCTTGCCTAAGGCTACAGAAAGAGCGCCTAGGAGGGTGAATCTTGAACTGTGGATGGCTCAGGTTACAGTTGGGTCTCCTCCAGGTACACTAGCATAGAGTTGCCCACATAGAGTTGAAAAATTCCTGGAGATTTGGGGGTAGAGCCTGGACAGGGTTTGAAAAGTCCTCTGAAAGACGACTGCACCGTGGAATTAAAAACAACACATTTATTACAGCTCCACAAATCATCAACACTCCCAACAGGCACCGCTGCCAGCAAAAGAAAAGAACAGGAACTGAGATAAAACTAGGAGCATAACGCCCTTCATATAAAGGGCTAAAGCTCCCACACAATTAAGTATGGCGAGCCAAAGAGGCCAGTACGTTACAGGGTCCTCATCTGGCTATAATGCCAGAGAGTCCACCCTCCAAAAGAGCCATATTTATCCAGGGGAACTGAACTCTATAGTCTGGAGATCAGTTGCAATACTGGGAGATATCCAGGCCCCATCTGGGAGTTGGCAACCTATGGGATAGGAAATTCCTGGCGATTTGGGGGTGGAGCCTGGGGGAGACAGGGTTTGGGGAGGGACCTCGGTAGGGTATAACGCCATACAACCACCAAATCAGCCATTTTTCTGCAGGGGGACTGAATTCTGTAGTCTGGAGATCAGCTGCGATCCTGGAAGATCTCCAGGCCACTGGAGGTTGGCAACCCTGCACAAGCTGTACTACTACTCTGCACAACAAACTGTCCCCGCTCCCCCCAAAAAACATCAAACTGGAGGAATGTTACCCAGTTCTGAAACTAAACCTGAGTCGGAAGCGACTTGACGGCACTTCACACACACAATCCTCTTCTACACCCACCTAAGATCGGGGCCATCCTACATCACAGGGTTGTTGTTAGGACAAGATGCTTCCCGGTTGGGATGAAAGTGAAAAAATATACAATAAGAATATTGAAAAAATATATAAGAATAAGAAAAAATATACAATAAGAAAAAATATACAATAAGAAAATGCAATTTTTAAAAAGCACCTCCAGGCCAGGGAAAAACAAGACCCAAACCCCCAATACCCACCTTCTCTTTCCACGTGAATGGAACTCCGTCCCAACCACGCTGACTCCAGCCTACCCTACCTTCGCTTCCGGCACCCGAGCCCAGGTCGCTCCTGATTGGATAAACGGAATTCCTCTCCACGATTGGACAAAAACTATATGGCCACGCCCACTCCGGCGTACGGCTTTCTCCCTCCCACCCAACGTCCGCTCTGTGTCTCAAGCAAACATGCTTGGAGTGGGCGTGGCCATGCGGATTCGGTCCAATCGGGGAGCGATGTTCACCTATATTAGAGCGTCTCTTCCTACCCCAGCGCCTGACTGGTTGCCAGGGCGACGGAGGCGGGGACGTTGCTGAGGCGAGCCTCTGGCAAGCTCAAGGTTGAAATAAAATTTATTAGTCTTTTAAGGCGCTACCCGAATGCCGCTTTCATTCCATTCAAAACTTTCTTACACGGCTCCAAAACCTGAGAGGAGTGGGAAACCCGCCCTTATACCCTTTCTTGCGCTCTGATTGGTACAACTGCTTGCCCGTCATCGCAGAGATTGATTTCTATTGAATGACACCAGGCGACGAAGCTCATTCATTCGCACCCTGTGATATTTGACGAACGAGTAAGCGCACCAATGAAGATTACAAATAGCAACCAATCGTTAGGGGTCAGAGCTTGATCGACGCGTTGTTGGCCCAATCAGAAGGCCCCCTTTTGCGTCACAAGCTCAGCGTCAAGCTAGAGTCTCAAACGTTCCAGTTTCTTGTCAATCGCGTAGGCGGGAGCGCCCTTTCCTCTCTTCCTATTGGCTTCTTTGTAGCCGAAGTTCTTGACTGCCCATTCATTAATTTTAGATTGCAAAGTCTCCGGGGCAATGAATGCTTCAGCTAGAATTTGTTGGTTTGAAATTCTGTAAAATCTGCCACTGAGTCTGGTAGTAGACTCTATTCGCACTAATGATCCATTAGTGTGGTAATGGAGATCTTAGATTCTCAAATAGCAAATTACTTTGTTTTTAGTTTCAGAGGGTAGCCATGTCTGTCTGCAGTAGAACAACTACATTCCAGTCCAGAACCACCTTCGAGATCAACAAGATTTTGAGAGGTGTAAGAGTCAAACCTAACTTCTGGTATCTGACGAAGGGAGCTTTGACTCGTGAAAGCTTATACTCTCAACATTTTTGTTGGCCTCTAAGGTACTACTGGATTTGAGTCTAACGGATATAATCGGAAGATGTGAGGGATGTTGTAAAGAGTGCAAAGTATCTGATTGGCATGCAGAAGGTCCCGGGTTCAATCCCCGGCATCTCCAGTTAAAAGGACCAGGCAGTAGGCGATGTGAAAGACCTCCTCCTGAGACCCCGGAGAGCCGCTGCTAGTCTGAGTAGATAGTACTGACCTTGATGGACCAAGGGTCTGATTCAGTATTAGGCAGCTTCATGTGTAAGATTTTCAGGATATAAACTTTTGAGGGTCATATTTTGAGAAGACAGGAATCATTGGAAAAGACAATCATGCTAGGAAAAGTGGAAGGCAGCAGGAAAAGAGGAAGACCCAGCAAGGGATGGATTGACTCAATAAAGGAAGCCACGGCCCTCAATTTGCAAGGCCTGAGCAAGGTTGTTAAAGATAGGACATCGTTTGGGAGGACATCAATTCATAGGGTCACCATGAGTCGGAAGCAACTTGAAGACATTTAACACACACACACACACAAGCTTTCTAGAGTTAACGTTGACTGCCGAAGGGAGCTTTGACTCTTGAAAGCTCATACTCCACCTTCCAAATCTTGCTGATACAGTCAGTAAGTGGGAGGGGTGTTGTAGAGAATGCAAAAGTACAATGCTCATTGATCAAAGCAGAGGGGAAATATCCTTGGGGGCTGCAGATTAGCATCTGTTGCAAAAATCGTCTTGGTCTCGAAGGTGCTAGTTGGACTTGAAAATGACTATTCTATTTTGTTTTTATAAACTTCTGGATTCCGGAGTGTTAGGCAGCGACATCAGGGGAACACCTTGGTGTCCCCCATCCTGTTTTGCCATCCCAGGGCAACTGGTTTACCGCTGTGTGAAAGAGGGTGCTGGACCAGATAAACAAACCACTGGTGTTACTCAGCAAGGCTCTTCATATGTTCTAAGGAGAATTTGGTTATTTTCCATGCCTGCTTTAAAAATGTTATTTAAATTATATGTTTCTATTATATATTCTTTGCTATCTTTTTTCTTTTATATTAGTTCCTATGAAGACCTCACAATGCAAGCATTAATGGGGGTGGTTAAGAGGGTTTCAATCCATTAATGTTGTTCTGTTGGCAGCGTCTGCTCTGCTTTGGTCTTTCAAATGTCTTTTAATCTTGCTGGTTTGTTTTATTTTGTATTTTTATTTTAAAATAAATTAATTATTGTGCTGTTTTGATTTTATCAGAATTATCAACTTGCATTGATTGAGAGGTAGGCTACCAAGGCAATAAATAAATACGAAATGGAAAAGATGGCTACTTTTCCCCCTGGACACATGAAGCTGCCTTATACAGAATCAGACCCCTGGTCCATCAACGTCAGCATTGTCTACTCAGACTGGCAGCGGCTCTCCAGGGTCTCAGGCAGAGGTCCTTCATGTTAAGTCCGCGTGAGGAGGACACACGAGGTCGAGACGGAGTTCCAACACAACGCTTTATTGTAGTCAAGAACAGAACTGCGAGCTGTGTAAAACCGGCCCTGCTTATATTCCCCCCTGGCCGCTTGTGGCCGCTCCCCCCTGATCCGTGATAGGGGGGACAACCCCCGGGTCGCCAATGGCGCTACCCGGCTTAGGGCCAATGGGGCGCACTGGCTTGGGCCAATGGCGCGAGCAGGGTTTAGGAGCCTTCGCCCGGGACTCAAGCTCCTAGGTTTCCCCTTGCTTATCCACCTATTTACATACATAACACTTCACACCACCTACTTGCCTAGTCCATTTAACTGGAGATGCTGGGGATTAAACCTGGGACCTTCTGCATGCCAAGCAGATGCTCTACCACTGAGCCACGGACCCTCCCCATTCCCATGACTCTATTTAAAAGTTTTTTGTTTGACATTTTGTTTCAAGTTAGTTTCAATTTTGTTTGTTTACCAATGCCGCCCTAAACACAGTTACACCCCTCAAAGTCAATTGAGATCATTGGGCAAGAAGGGTGTAACTCTGTTTAGCAATAGCACTGTGAGTCATAGATTACTTACATTTTGAATTTAACGTTTTGATTCTTTGTCAAAATTAATACTGCTGACTTAATGTGGAGGAGTGGCGGAAACCAACCCGGTTTACCAGATTAGCATCGGACACTCATGTGGAGGAGTGGGGAACCAAACCCAGTTCTCCAGATCAGAGTCCACTGCTCCAAAGGAGCCATTTTCTCCAGGTAAATGGATTTCTGTCATCCAGGAGATCTCAAAGCCCCACCTGGAGGCTGGCAACCCCAGGGCCCCACCTTAAGGACCGATTGACAGCCCTTTTAAAAGAGCTACAGGGATGAGGGTCAAACAAGGACGTTTGTTCAGCTTGAAGGAAAGAAGATTAAAGGAAGAGTACTGGCAAATATATACAGAGATTACAAAGAACAGGGGGAATAGCGTGTGTGGAGATTAACCTAATGATAACTCCAAGTTTGTAAAGTTGAGAGTGTGCATTCTCCGTTTCCCCCAATAGCATCCCCACTGGGCCCCAGACCCTGGGGCGGGAGGCAGCGGTCCCAATGAAAAGCAAGGATCAGCAGATTGCCTCCGGTTGTATCCATCCAAGCGAAGGCCTTGAGGCAAGCTGAACAAGGCTCCTATGTTCTGGGATGGGAGCATCTGCTGACACTCAAGGAGATGAGCTCTGCTCGAAGGCTGCCAGACAAAGGCCGCAAAGAAGAGAGAGGGAGGGCTTTTGTTTGTCTAGTGCCTGCAGAGGTTTGGTCCAGAAGTGGCTGTCTATTCCCCCAGCGCCGGTCTCCTCATCGTCTGCTTGTGTGACCGAAGAGCAGCTTTTCCATCCTCTGCATTTCAGATGGTTTGTGGAACAATACCACAGAGCTTCATGTGCACTCTCCAAAGGTACCGCACCAATGAACCGGTGTACATGGGCAAAGCTGCCTTGAACACACATGAAGCTGCCTTATACTGAATCAGACCCTTGGTCCATCAAGGTCAGTATTGTCCACTCTGACAGGCAGCAGCTCTCCAGGGTCTCAGGCAGAAGTCTTTCACATCTCTTACTGCCTGGTCCTTTTTAAGTGGAGATACTGCCTTCTGCTAAATCAGACCTGTGGTCTATCACTTTCAGTCTGCTCTTGCTCTTCCTCTCCAGGGTCTCAGCCTGAGGTCTTTTACATCAACAATGACCTGATTCAGGCTGTGGACCTTGTCAGACAAAAGGAAGTACTTCTTTGTTCAGTAAAGGGTTGCCAACCTCCAGGTGGGGCTGGAGATCTCCTGGAACTGTCCCATTTAACCCCTCCATTGTCGCCACTTCTGCCCCCAGCCCTCTTGTAGTACAGAGGGAATATGTTTCTCCATGGCCCGGGTGGGAAAGGGTTAACACAGTTTCTTAGGCTGTCCTAGCAGCTCCATAGCTAAAGACTCTTCTGCAAGGGGGGAAAAGGTTCCTTTTCTCAGCAAAACAAACTCACGTCTGCCTTGAATAGAGGCTATTCCTGTCCGCGGGAGGGGGCGGATCACCACTCTTAGATCCTTCTGAGCTAGAGATCTGCTAGGACCCACGAAGGGCCAGATAAATGATTTTGCGGGCCTTAAACGCCCCCCCCCCCCCCGGCCTGACGTTCCCCACCCCTGTTCTAGGGTCAGTTCAGGCTTGATTTGATCTATAACCCACTGATTTGTTTTTTTGGCAGTCCACGGTATCTGTAACCCTCTCCTTCAAGACCACATTTCAAAGGAATCCATTTTCTTCATATCAGCTTTCTTCATTGTCCAGCTTTCACACCCATACATAGTAACAGGGAATATGATGGCATGAATTAACTCGATCTTGGTTGCCAGTGACACATCCTTACACTCAGTGAGGTTGGATTCCTCTACAACGGGAAAGATGGAAGGGAGCTCTCAATTAGAGCTAATTCCAGATTTAAGATTATTACACAGAGAGCCAGAGTGGTCTAGTGGTTAGAATGTCAGATTCGGACCTGGGAGAACCAGGTTCGAATCTCCCCTCAGCCACTCCGTGTATGAGTTGCCAGGTACCCCCAGCAACTGGTGGGTGGTGATGGTGGGGGGGGACTTACTGGCAGGAAAACTAGGTCTAGGCCTGCATCTCCTATGATGTGCGCACATTGGAAGTGACATCATGTTGCCATTAGGGTTTCCAGCTCCAGGTTAGGAAGGACCTGGAGATTTTGGGGGTGGAGCCTGAGGGTGGTGGGGATTGGGGAGGGACTTCATAGAATCATAGAATTGGAAGGTACCTCCAGGGTCATCTAGTCCAACCCCCTGTTCAATGCAGGGGTATAATACCATTGAGTGCACACCCTAACTAGTGGATGACCTTGGCCTCATCACACACACACTCATGCCTAACCTTCCTCATAGGGTTGAATGAGGCAAGAGGAGAGAAGAATTATGTCAGCTGCTTTGGGTCCCCATTAGGGAGAAAGACAGGGTATGGATGAAGTTAAATAAATAAGTAAACAGTTACATATACCAATTTGATCACTGACTTAGTTATGATTGTGTTTATTAAAAGATCTACAAACTTTCCGTTTTGATCCTGCCTTTCCTCCAAAGAATTCAGGGGGTGGGGCCTGAGGAAGGTAGGGTCTGGAGAGGGGAGGGACTTAAATGCCATAAAGTCCAGTCGCCAAAGTGGCCATTTTCTCCAGGGAAACTGATCTCTGTTGTGTGGAGATCAGTTGTAATAACAGGAGATCTCCAGCCACCACCTGGAGGTTGGCAACCCAACTGATGCTCCCCCTGACGTATTTGCGAGCCAATAACAATGATTTGTTTAGTTATTTATTTTGCTTAGTTATTTATTTAGCAATTTCTGGACCAAAGCCAAGCGCAGGGTGGGAGGGTTACGTCATTTAAAATTTACATCAATAAAACTAAAACAGTAACATCCCAATTAAAATCAACAAAATCCTAAAATGGTGCTCAAATTTCAACCATATTGGCTAAGACAAATAGGCAGGCTGCGCCTTCAGGTCGGTCCAATATATAACATCGGAAGGGGGAGGGGTAATTATAATTTAATTATTTGTGCAAGAATGAGGTTCTCTGTTAATGGCAGCGGCCAAATAGATTGCTGACTGACGCCGTCCCACTATCCCACGCTTGTCCAAGAAAGGGAGGGGCTGTGGCTCAGTGGCAGAGCCTCTGCTTGGCATGCAGAAGGTCCCAGGTTCAATCCCCGGCATCTCCAGTTAAAGGGACGAGGCTTGCCAGGTTCCTCTTCGCCATCGGCGGGAGGTTTTTGGGGCGGAGCCTGAGGAGGGCGGGGTTTGGGGAGGGACTTCATTGCCATAGAGTCCAATTCCCGAAGAGGCCATTTTCGCCAGGGGAACTGATCTCTATCGGCTGGAGATCAGTTGTAGTAGTAGTAGATCTCCAGCTATTACCTGGAGGTTTAGAAAAACAGTACAGGAAACTATATATACACAAAGTGCAAATATTTATAAGCTACTGAGGTGAAACATAGACCATATTTACAACACAATTATATACAATATGTACAGTTCACACAAAAAATATTTGCACTTTGTGTATATACAGTTTCCTGTACTGTTTTTCTAAACCTTTTGGTACGAGTACAGAGGTGCCGTTTTTCTCCCCATTACCTGGAGGTTGGCAACCCTACAAGCAGGGGATACGAGAATATGAGAAGAGTCACTGGAAAAGGAAAAAAATGCTGCTGGTGGCTCAGTGGCAGAGCATCCGCTTGGCATGCAGAAGGTCTCAGGTTCAATCCCCGGCATCTCCAGTTAAAGGGACCAGAGGCAAGTAGGTGATGTGAGAGACCCCTGCCTGAGACCCTGGAGAGCCGCTGCCGGTCTGAGTAGACAATACTGACTTTGATGGACCGAGGGTCTGATTCAGGAGAAGGCAGCTTCATGTGTTCAACAACAGCCTTGTAGAGTAGGCCGCTGGACGCTTGCGGGGGGGGGAACAGACAATACTGACTTTGATGGACCGAGGGTCTGATTCAGTAGAAGGCAGCTTCATGTGTTCAACAACAGCCTTGTAGAGTAGGCCGCTGGACGCTTGCGGGGGGGGGGAGGAAACAGGCACTGCCTAAGCCGCTTTAAGAGGGGACGGTCGAGAGGCGGAGCCTGGGAACGGTCAGCCAATGAGAGCGCCGTGCCGCTCAGGGCGCGCGGCCAATAGAAGGTGGGCGGCCCATTGAGAAGCCCGCTAGTGGGCGATACGGGCGAAGGCAGTGGAGCGGCCAATAGGAGCGCGGGCGCCTCAGGGGGGGGGGAGCCGAGGCGGGCGGAGGAGGAGGAGGAGCCGAGCCGAAGGGAGCGCCGGGCCAATGAGATCCCGAGCGCCGCTGCGTGGCGGCGGAGGGGCGGGGCGTGTCTTGCGCGCTGAGGTCAGCGGCCGAGCGGCGGCGCCGTCACAAAAGGAAGCGGCGGCGGCGCTGCTGGCCGTGCGCGCGCGGCGGTCGGTGGGGCCTGAGGGAGCGGCGCGCGCGCGGGGCCGAGCCACCCCACCCCCTCCCCCCGCCCGCCTTCCCCTCCCCCCTCCCCTCAGGCGACCCCCCCGGGCCCCCCCGCCCCCGGAGGAGGCGGCCCCGCGGGAGGGCCGAGGCCCGGCCTGGCCGCCCCGGGCCCCGCCGGCGCACCCGGGAGCGGAGCCCCGCCGGCCGAGGGCGGGCCCGGCGGGGGCCGGCGGCGGGGGCGGCGGCGGCGGCCCAGGGACGGCAGCCCGGCCCGCCCTGGCCTGTCGGCGCGGCCCCTGGGCGGCTCAGCCGGGCCCCCGCCCGCCGCCCCCGCCGCCCCCGCCGCCTCCTCGGCCGCGCGCGCCGCCATGGCCCAGCAGCAGGTGAGCAGCTCGCAGAAGGCGCTGATGCTGGAGCTGAAGGGGCTGCAGGAGGAGCCCGTCGAGGGCTTCCGCATCACCCTGGTGGACGAGTCCGACCTCTTCAACTGGGAGGTGGCCATCTTCGGGCCGCCCAACACGCTCTACGAGGGCGGGTACTTCAAGGTGAGAGAGGGGGGGGAGGGGGAAGCCCCGCCCCCTCCTGGGGGGGGCGTCCCCGTACACTGCAGGACGACAACCCTGCGAGGTGGGCACGTTAGGGTCCAAGATCCCCCCCCCTCCCACTGACCTGAGTGGGGATTGTGAGCCTGGCCCGACTCTCCGGTTTCTGCGCTGCGTTGGCTTATTCTTCTTCCCCTTTCTGTGCGTTCTGTTCTCGCAACAGCCCGGTGAGGTAGGTCAGGCCGGCTCAGGCTGAGCGCGTAAGACCGGCCCTGCTGGATCAGTCCGAGGTTCATCGAGTCTCGCCGTACGCCTCAGGACAACAACCCTGCGAGGTCTACAAGTTAGGCAGGACGAGCCAGTATGGGGGGGTCCAAGATCCCCCCCCTCCCACTGACCTGAGTGGGGATTGTGAACTGGCCCGACTCTCCAGTTTCTGCGCTGCGTTGGCTTATTCTTCTTCCCCTTTCTGTGCGTTCTGTTCTCGCAACAGCCCGGTGAGGTAGGTCAGGCCGGCTCAGGCTGAGCGCGTAAGACAGGCCCTGCTGGATCAGTCCGAGGTTCATCGAGTCTCGCCGTACGCCTCAGGACAACAACCCTGCGAGGTCTACAAGTTAGGCAGGACGAGCCAGTGGGGGGGGGGTCCAAGATCCCCCCCTCTCACTGACCTAAGGGGGGATTTGAACCTGAACATAAGAAAGGCAATGCTGGATCAGACCAAGGTCCACCAAGTCCAGCAGTCTGTTCACACAGAGGCCAGCCAGATGCCTTTAGGAACCCTGTCCTTCTCTCCAGTTTGGGGTGTCTCCCCATACACCTCAGAACAACAACCCTGTGAGGTCTACAAGTTAGGCAGGACGAGCCAGTGGGGGGGGGGGGCAAGATCCCTAAGTGGGAATTTTGAACCTGGCCCGATTCTCCAGTTTCTACGCTGCATTGGTTAATTCTTCCCCTTTCTATGTGTTTTGTTCTCACACCAGCCCCGGTGAGGTAGGTCAGGCTCAGGTTCACCCAGAAAGCTTCGTGGCTGAGAGCATAAGAAAGGCCCTGCTGGATCATGCCAAGGCCCATTAAGTCCAGCGGTCTGTTCACACAGCGGCCAACCAGATGCCTCTAAGAACCCCATCCGTCTCTCCAGTTTGGGGTGTCTCCCCATATACCTCAGAATGACAACCCTGCGAGGTGGGCACATTAGGCAGGATGAGCCAGTGGGGGGTGTCCAAGATCCCCCCCTCCCACTGACCTAAGTGGGGATTTGAACCTGAACATTAGAAAAGCCACGCTGGATCAGTCCGTCTCCCCAGTTTGGGGTGTCTCCCCATACAACTCAGAACGACAACCCTGTGAGGTCTGTAAGTCTACAAGTTAGGCAGGATGAGCCAGTGGGGGGGTCCAAGACCCCCCCCCCCACTGACCTAAGTGGTAATTTTGAACCCGTTCCGACTCTCCCGTTTCTACGCTGCATTGGCTTATTTTTCTTTGGCTTATTCTTCTCCCCCTTTCTTTGTATTTTGTTCTCACAACAGCCCAGTGAGGTAGGTCAGGCTGGCTCAGGTTCACCCAGAAAGCTTCGTGGATGAGCATAATACAGGCCCTGCTGGATCAGACCGAGGTTCATCAAGTATCCCCATACGCCTCAGAACGACAACCCTGCGAGGTCTACAAGTTAGGCAGGACGAGCCACTGACCTAAGTGGGAATTCTGAACCTGGACATAAGAAAGGGCATGCTGGATCAGACCAAGGGGCCATGGCTCAGTGGTAGAGCATCTGCTAGGCATGCAGAAGGTTCCAGGTTCAATCCCTGGCACCTCCTGTTAAAGGGACTAGACAAGTAGGTGATGTGAAAGACCTCTGCCCGAGACCCTGGAGGGCTGCTGCCGGTCTGAGTAGACAATACTGACTTTGATGGACCAAGGGTCTGATTCAGTAGAAGGCCGCTTCATATGTGTTCAAGGCCCATCAAGTGCAGCAGTCTGTTCCCACAGTGGCCAACCAGGGGCCTCTATGAACCTGGTCCATCTCCAGTTTCTACACTACATTGGCTTATTCTTCCCTTTTCTGTCTGTGTTCTCACAGCAGTCCAGTGAGATAGGTCGGGCTGTTTCAAGTTCACCTGGAGAGCTTGTGGTTGAGTGGGCATTGGAACCTGGTCTACTACGCCAATTTCTACTCCATTTGACACTCTGTTGTCTCACTGTGTCGGCTCATTCTTCCCCTGTCATCTACTTTGTTCTCACAACAGCCCAGTGAGGTAGATCAGGCTGGCTCAGTTACACTTGGAGAGCTTCGTGGATGAGTGGGGATTGGAACCTGGTCCACTCCCATTTCTACACTGTTTGACACTCCAGTTTCTACACCACATTGGCTTATTTTTCCCCTTTCTATCTACTTTGTCTCACAACGATCCAGTGATGTGGGTCAAGCTGGCTCACGTTCACCCGGAAAGCTTTGTGGCTGAGTGGGGATTGGAAAGTGGTTCCCCTCCAATTTCTACACTACTTGATATTCTAATGTCTACACTATACTGGCTTATTCTTCCCCCTTCTTTATGCTTTATTCTCCCAACAGCCCAGTGATGTAGGTCAGGCTGGCTCAGGTTCACCCAGGGAGCTCTGTGGCCGACTGAGGTTTGGAAACTCGGGTCTCCTGGGTCGTGACACTCTGGATCACCGTGCCACATTGGATCATGTCTTTGGTTGGTGCTGTGATCTTTTCTAGTGGGAGCCAGGAGGTCACTGCGTAAATTTACCCCTTCCTCAGTTGAAGGAATTCTGCGGGCGCAACGAGGAAGTGAGCGTCCTATAGTGCTGGAGTGTTTCACAGACATTCCTGGCTTCTGTGGTTGATCCATGGGACCTCGACCACAGTGCCATTAATCCTTATAGTCCCACATTATTCAACATGCTTCATACACCCGCCCCTTCAGAGGTCTCAGAATGCCCCTTTCCAACTTTTTCCCAGTCAGATTTTTCGCCGTGCTGCCACCCTTTCCGCTGCCTTTGTAAGATTCTCCTGGCAATCTTTGAGGTGCTTTCTTCCTTATCAGAGTAGTATTCTCTTCACCATTGAATTCCTGGTCTTTTTGGTCTTACGTGCTAAACAGGATCATCTCCACGGGATACTCTCCCCCGAACATATCTGGTAGGGCTGTGGGTCACCTTTTATTTATTTGCGACATTCATTTATACCCCACACTCCCCCTCACTGGCAGTCTTTAAGCAGAGGTTGGACAAGCCCTTGTCAGGGGTGCTCTAGGCTGATCCTGCATTAAGCACAGGTTGGACTATGTATGACCCCTTCCAACTCTAGGATTCTATGACCTTCTTCCCCAGTGGGGGCCAAAAGTAGCTTATGTTGCTCTCTCCATTTATCATCACAACAACCCTATGGAGGTAGGTTAGGCGGAGTGTGTGACTGGCCCAAGATCACCCAGTGAGCCTTCATGGCAGAGCAGAGATTTGAACCTGGGTCTCCCAGAGCCTTGCCCAACACTAACCACTACACTGCTGTGGCGAGTTATGTCGCATGCACTTATAGAAACAAACTTCAGCTTCCTCGTAGGCCTAAAGCGTTAACCCCATACATTGAAAAATTGTTGTCATCTCTGTATGTTCTCAAGTCTTGACAGTCTGTTGGCTGTAGTTATGACTTAAGGCCTCGTGGGAAGTGTTTGTGTGCGATGGGTGATAAAGATTATTGGCTTTCCCCCATTGCCTCTCCATCTAGGAACCCAACACCCAGATCCCATTTTATGTGGCATATTTTTCTTTTCAAAGTGAAGGATGGCGTCTTCTGGAACTTTCACTGCTGAAGAAGTCCAAGACTTTATGTACAAAAGTATACAAAACACCAAGACAAAGTTCTCTGCTCTGTGTCTTGCCACCACTTATGTTTTTGCTGGTTTGTTTGTTTGTTATAAACTCATGGAATCTGGATAAAGAGGCAAAGTAGCTTGTTCATTTGTTATCTTCCTGTTGGTTAAAAGCCAACAGAGGCCAGAAAAAAAAATATATTGACAAGGTTTCAACTGGTGGAACCGTTTCTGTGTATTCAGTTCCAGTTGAGCTATCTGTGACTCTCTAGCTGACAAATCCAAATGAACTTTGCTATCCTTCATCCAGCTGACACGTGCACCACCCCTTTCTGGCCCTAATTTACTTTTGTCTTTGTATCAGGGTCCAAACAGATTGCTTTTGCAGAAACCCAAGCGTGGCATTGTTTTGAAGGAACAACATCAATCCAAATTTTTTCTCTTGTGAATAGGCCTGGTCAGAACACGCCATGGAGTCCATTTCAAGACCTATAAAGTGGCAGCGATGGCAGAAAAGAAGGCTTTCTTTCCTTCTGCCATTGCATTGGCAGAATGGTGGTCGGTAAACTTATTTAGGGTTGTTTGGGGCCTGATGTCTTCTAACACTTGATCTTGACCTGGCTATTGGTGATGGAAAGTGCCATCAAGTCATAGTCGACTTCGGGCAACCCATAGGGTTTTCAAGGCAAGAGACATTGAGAGGTGGTTTGCCATTCCCTGCCTGTGTGTAGCAAATGGTGGCCTCCCATCCAAGTACTAACCAGGGCTGACCCTGCTTAGCTTCCATGATCTGACGAGGTCAGGCTGGCCTGGGCCATCTGGGTCACGGCGACCTGGCTATTAGTTTTGGAGATTTTGCTTCGTTTTCCACCAGTAAAGCCTCTCTAATCCTGGCCATCCAAGATGCTAGTTTGTGGGGCAGATCCCGTTGCCACCTCTTCTCTCTGAAGTGCCTTTTGCACCAAGAGCCAGCATGGTGTAGTTAGTGGTTAAGAGTGGTGGTTTGGAACGGTGGACTCTGATCTGGAGAACAGGGTTTGATTCCCCACTCCGCCACATGAGCAGCAGAGGCTAATCTGGCGAACCCGTTTGGTTTCCCCACTTCTACACATGAAGCCAGCTGGGTGAACTTGGGCTAGTCACTGTCCCACCTACCTCACAGGGTGTCTGTTGTGGGGCGGGGGGGAAGGTGATTGTAAGCCGGTTTGATTCTCCCTGAAGTGGTAGAGAAAGTCAGCATATAAAAACCAACTCTTCTTTTTCAATCCTTGCCCGTCTTGGCTATTAAAATCATGCTGGTAAGAAAGTGATAGCTCCCTTGGCGAAGAGTATTAATAGTTCCAAGGAAGTTTCTTTCACAGCAGAAGGAATCTGTGATGAGAGCTCTTCAGAAATCTTCCCTGGAGAAGAGGAATTGTGAGCAGTCATCGAACAGTCTTCACTTTCTGGGCAAGGTGATGGAGCAGGTTGGATCAGAGCAACTGGAGGCATTTCCGGTGACCTGCCCTTTCCCTGTTTCAGTCTGGCTTCAGTCTGAGTTTCGGGACTGAAATAGCCCCGTTGGCTTTGCTGAATGATCTCCACCTAAGGTTGGATGAAGGCAGTACAGTGCTGCTGATATTGCTAGACCTTTCAGCAAGATTTGCTGATGTTTTGGTAGATTGACTGCAGTCAGTGTTTGGAGTGAAAGGGACAGCCCTCCGTTGGTTTCGCTGGTTTCTGGCTGCCAGGAGGCGTTTCCATAGGAAAGGCTGACTCAGGTGACACCTGTTTGTGGGTTGCCCCAATGAATCTGCTTCATGCCGTTCAATCTGCGCATATAAAACCTCTGGCCAAGTTCATCAGGGGCTTCAAGGCAGGTTGTCACCAGTATGTGGATGACACCCATCCTTATTTATCGCTGTCTAAGCCTCCAGGAGCAGCTGTGAAGCGTCTTGAGGCTGTTCTCAAGTGGCTGAGGGTGACCAAACTGAAGTTTAATCCAGACAAGATGGAAATGATGCTGGTTGGAAGAAAGAGGTGCTTAGGTGAGGCTGATCTACTAGATTTAGATGAGGTTAAGGTTTCTCCAGGAGATCACTTAAGAGCCTGGGGTTGTTCCCAGTCCTGGCCTTGTTGATGGATAAGCAGGTTTCTTGGATCCCCTTTTTAGAACGTCATGCTCAATAGGAACGTCATGATGCCATATTTGCTTAATATTACAAATTCTGAGTATCAAAGCGCTTTTATGCTTCTTTGGTACAGTGTCCTGCCCTCTACGTATTTAGATGGGAAATATAGTAGACTTCCGATGGAAGCACGTAAAGGTATCTGAATAGAAGGTGAATGTGAAACTACCGAACATTTGCTATTTGAATGTAAACTGTATGACCATACACGTATAGGTCTATTAACATAATTGTAGAATGTCCTAGAGCCTTGAGGAAACAATGCATTATTACTGTCAGATACAGGTGAGGTCTTAACAAAAGGAGTTGCTAGATCTGCTTGCTTAGCAATAAGAATAAGACAGTGCTGGACCAAATCTATACAACAGCTATGGGAGTATGGGATAAATATTGTTTGGAACTTTATAGATTGTTACTTTGTATCAATCCTATGATTTTTTGTGTGTATTAATTATTTCAGTAATGTCAGTCTTTCTTTTAAGTATTTGAATTTTGTTTTATCTTGAATATTTGTGTTTTACCATATATTTTGTAACTTTTTGTTTTATTTGATGGTCCGTGACCGTAATAATAAATTATGATGATAAGAAGAAGAAGAAGAGTTGGTTTTTATATGCTGACTTTTCTACCACTTAAGCGAGACTCAAACCGGCTTACAGTCACCTCCCCCTCCCCACAACAGACATCCTGTGAGTTAGGTGGGTCTGAGAGAGTGTGACTAGCCCAAGGCCACCCAGCTGGCTTCATGTGGAGGAGTGGGGAAACAAATCCAGTTCACCAGATTAGCATCCGCCGCTCATGTGGAGAAGTAGGGAATCAAATCCGTTCTCCAGATCAGACTCCACCACTCCAAACCACCGCTCTTAACCACTACGCCAAGCTGGCTCCCAAGCAGATTGGTGCTGTTGGTAGGAGTGCTCCAAGTTACCCTTGGCTTCTAAGCTGGCCTCTAACTAGACTCTGCCGATGTAGCCATGCCGATCCGTGCCTCTGTGACTTGCAGATGATAATATAATGGGGTTACTTTGGAGATATCTCAGAAGCTTCAACTGGTGCAGGATGTGGCAGTGGAAAGTGGGTCCTGGGGATGCTGGTTGCTTGCTGGTTGGGGCCTCCCCCTACCCCCCTTGCCCCTTGGAGTGGCAGGAGAAGGGCGCAGGCCCAGAAATGACTTCTGGCGAAGCCTGGCGTAAGTTTCATGCGACTTTCAGGGATGGCCCGGGCCGGCCTGGCACTCTTGGCGTCACATCTGGGATTTCAGGCAGGTGAGACATGGCGCATTGCTGAACATAATTTCCACCCATCGCCATGCCTTGAAAGCTCCCAGGGGTGCCAGTAGGTAGCCAGCGTGGTATAGTGGGTAAGGTGGTTTGGAGCAGTGGAGTCTGATCTGGAGAACCGGGTTTGATTCCCTACTTCTCCACATGAGCGGCGGCTAATCTGGTGAACTGGATTTGTTTCCCCACTCCTACACAAGAAGCCAGCTGGGTGACCTTGGGCTAGTCACATTCTCAGCCTCACCTACCTCACAGGTGTCTGTCTGTTGTGGGGAGGGGAAGGGAAGGTGATTGTAAGCCAGTCTGATTCTTCCTTAAGTGGTAGAGAAAGTCAGCATATAAAAACCAATTCTTCTTCTTCTACTGTGGCCAGCTGTTTGGAAAATATAACGCCAGTGCTGTGTGAACTGCATTGCTTGCCTTTCTCCCTTTGGGCCGATTTCAAACTGGTGGTTATCGCTTTTAAAGCCTTTTTTGGCCTGGCCGCGCTCACATCTTTCAAGCTGCAGCTCCTTGTGTCAATCGCGTTCCTCAGACAGCCTTCTGGTGGTACGCTCACCTACGATGGGCCATTTAGCAATGGTTATGTCAGCATTCTGGTTGGGCACCTTTGCTCGCCACATTGAGGAAGGCATGCCAGACTCCTTTTCCAGAGGGCGTTTGGTGTAGGGTAGATGATTTTTTTTTGCTTGTTTAGCTGTGTATTTTCCTTTTAACTGGTTTGTTTTGTTTTTTTAACTTGTGGATGTACACAGTGTTTTCTCCTTGCAGCTGTTAGCTGCTGTGAGTTTGCAAAGGTAAAGAAAAAACAAGAAGGAGGAGAAACTCAGCTGCTTTGAGCCCAACTTTTGTTGGGAAAGAGTGGGATAAAAGGCAAATAAATAAAGATGACCCAGTAAATAATTAAAAAAGGGGGACACACATATATAAAGTAGAAAAAATATATAACGGTTGTGGCAGATCTACGCTTAAACTTCTACACCACAGACACCAAAAAGATTTCAAAATATTCAAAAATCCATTCACAATTGTCATCTATATGCCCTGCATTCAAATATTAATAAAGTTGTAAGGTCCTGATGTGTAGGGGGTGGTTATTTATCTTCCTAATGTTGTAATAAGTCTTAGCTCTGGGAAGGGCATGGAGGGTCCATTCCTTTACCATCAGTTAGCCCCCAAGAGACAGGCAGGTAGTTTATGTCAACATCTTTAAAAATCAATTAACAATTCTAATTCAGAATTGTGGTATAAATATTTTAACTAAATTGCATGAGAGGTATTGATTGGTGTCTGTGGTGTATCTTCAAGGTAAAGGTGGGATGCTGGCCGAGTGGCTTGTTGTGTGTTGCCAGTTGATTGCCAGCCTGTTTGGCTGGGCAGATGCTCGTGAGGTCTAGAGTCACTTTGTGTAACTGGTGTCCTGCCTCTGTGCGATGCGATTCTCAGAAATCAGGCAGCCTGACTATGCTAAGTGGGGGGTTGCTTCTAGTGGGTGTTCTCTGATTAGCAGCATTAATTATAATCTGGCATTCGTTGCCAAAAGGAGTGAAGGTTTCTTGCTCACATGTAGGATCCCAGGTAATTACACGCATGTTCTTCCTACCCCTTAAAGAGCCAGCATCCTGTACTTGGCACTAAAATCACAACCGCCTCTAACGTATGAAATGTCTTGTTCTGAAAGTGATGGCCTTTTTTCGAATACCGTTGACATGTATGCAAGACATCGTCTATGAATAAACTGTTCACAATATAACTTTCCATAAGTTAATTAACGTGATGGCTTGGAGCTGCCATATGGCTCTCTTCGTTATGATTCTTCTGTATACTTTGAATACTTGATTATTGGGCTGGGAGAACAGTCAGCTCCTGAAGTTCTCCTTGGCCATTGATGTTCGTGTGGCATCTTGGATTGTGCACTCTCGTGGCACGGAGCAAACCAAACCATGCTGAGGAGGGGGTGGAGGGATTCCCATCCCCTTTCAGAAACATGGTTGCAGGCATTTCTTTTGTGTGTGCGCACTTCTGACTTAACACTGACCCTATGCATTTATGACCTCCAAAACGTCCTCTCCTTGACAGCCAGGTTTTGCAAACTGAATGGTTTTGCAAACTGAATGCCATGGCTTCCTTTATCGAGTCAACCCATCTCATGGTGGGTCTTCCTCTTTATGTTGGTCCTTGGGTGATACTTGCCGTCGCAGGAGCAGCCCGCCTCCGTTTACTCGGGAGTAGACCCTTGTAAAAGGCAGACTGATCTCTCGGGGCCAAACCAAGTAGAGGACGGTTTTGCAAGAAAAACGTCCCTGAGCAAAAGGGAAATGGCCGTGGCTCTGGTAGAGCATCTGCTTGGCATGCAGAAGGTCCCAGGTTCAATCCCTGGCATCTCCAGTTAAAGGGACTAGGCAGGTAGGTGATGTGGAAGACCCCTGCCTGAAACCCTGGAGAGCCGCTGCTGGTCTGAGTAGACAATACTGACTTTGATGGACCGAGGGTCTGATTCAGTATAAGGCAGCTTCATGTGTTCATGTGTTCATCAGTAGCTGTGGAGGACTCTCATGTTTCTCTAGCTGTCATCTCCTGGCATTGGTCATGAGTAGATTGTCCAGGGTGGGATGGGTAGCACTAACGGTGCTTTTTCGGCCCCAAACTGGTGGCACAGTCTTCCCACTAATATCAGGGCCCTGCGGGACCTAAAGGAGTTCCACAGGGCCTGCAAAATAGAACTGTTCCGCCAGGCCTACACCTGAGGGCAGCTGCCAGTCTTTTCCATTTCCATTATTTGCTAGCCTCCCCATCCACCCCCAACTTGAGTTGGGGATCCACTGTTGACCAGGTCTGTTTAGTGTATTAATGGCTGTAAATGAAGGAAATGCCATCTTATTTAATGTATAATGAAGAATGGTTTTAAAGTATGTTTTAAGGTATGTTTTAACCAGTGTTTTATGATGTTTGTTGTGACCTGCTCTGAGCCCGGCTTGCTGGGAAGGGCGGGATAGAAATGCAATAAATAAATAACGGAAGAACGTGGCTTTAGTAATCAGGCTGCCAAGAAGCTTTAATAAAAGTTCATATCTGTAAGGCTTACAAAGAAGGCTGCTATTAGACACCCTGCTCCGTACACCAGTCTCCTAGTATGCTCCAAACCTTTGTCTGGTTGCTACACCCAACTCCTTTTAGTGGGTTTGAGGAATTCCAGTCTGTGTTCTGCTGAGATCCTCTGTGCTGCCCCTTCCAGGTGATGTCCTCATCTCCTTCCTTGTTATTACTTCCCATTTGTCTGACAGGAGGCAGCCTCATCATGGTTCCATTAAATCACCAAACCTTTTCCTGCCTTTTCTCACACCCTGGTCTGGGTCATATGGCTCCGAGTGGGATTTTTCCCTGTGGAGAGTCACAAATGGTTTTTGTTTACCCAAAGTATATAGACTGCACCTGAAATTGTAGAATGAGGTTCTGTAATCACTGGTCCACCATTCCACCTTCCTTGTAGCAGCTTTCAGTTCTTCTTGTTGTTTGGGCTGACCTGTGCCTGGAGAGCTCTCTCTGTATCTGCCGGCAATTTTTCTATATGAATCTCATAGTGGTTGAGTTGGCTTGTACTCTGGCCTCTTCCTCAGGCTGTAATTGTCATTTCAGATCTGCTTGAGTTCATTCATAAATATGTACCTAGTCAAACCATCGGTCTGTCCATCACAGTATGGCTTGCTTTGACTAAAGTATCCAAGGCCTTGCTCAAAGTCTGTCCAAGCCCTGCTCTCCTGTTTAACTGCAACTGGATAGTGCTGACGGTTTACCATTAAAATCTCCCTATCATGAGCTTCATTTTTGGCTGCGGCGTAGGTACTACGAGAGGCATTGAAAACGGGAGCAGACTCCGATTTTGACAGGTACAAAGCCAAACAGAAGTGTAATTAATTTTTTAAAACTTCTGTCCTGCCTTTTTATTAAAATGTGTTGGGTATCTGAGATCTGCCATTTGCTTGGAAGCTGTTGTTGCCAAATGGCAAACCTGCTTGCGTTTTTCTTCCCTCCTTCGATAAGGCATGGTTGTGAACACTTCCACAGTCCTAAGCTTGCCAGATTGCTGCACCAGTATTAAAGACATTGTTTCTGGGGCAGAAATATTTTCAACTTCAGGAACAGATTGGCCCTAGTCTGCAAAAGAATTGCTTCCAGGGCTGAATATTTATATTTACAGAAATCTGAAACAAAGCATAAAGTATTAGACATGATATGTTACACAAGGCAGAAAGGGTAGTATTGGTGGTGGAAAGAGCTGTCAGGTCACATCTGACTTACATTGACCCCCATGGAGTTTCCATGGCAAGAGATGAACAGAGGTGGAAAATGGTATTACATAAGTTTAAACCAATGCAGTGAGACGTGGACCACAAGCAGATGATATATAATGTACGTGGTAGTATAATTCTGTTTCTTTCCCTTTATAAAAATGCCTTTCTGAACCATTTTATTTTAATATACCCCTTTTACATACCGTATATACTCGCGTATAAGCCGAGTTTTTCAGCCCAAAAAAAGGGCTGAAACAGCCGAACTCGGCTTATACGCGGGTCAGTACGGTGGAGGAGGGAGGGAGGGAGGAGAAAGGGGGGAACTTACTGCCGCCGCCGGGCCCATGCCACTTTCTGCCGCCAGGAGCGGCCTGGGGTGGCCTCCTGCAGCTGCAGGGAGGCTGCCCCGGCCCCCGCCGGGCCGCACCGCCGCTTCATGCCGCCGGGAGCGGCCTGGGGCTGCCTCCTGCAGCTGCAGGGAGGCTGCCCCGGCCCCCGCCGTGCCGTGCCGCTGCTTCTCGCCACCGGGAGTGGCCTGGGGCGGCCTCCTGCAGCTGCAGGGAGGCTGCCCCGGCCCCCGCCGGGCCGCGCCGCCACCGGGGCCACGCCGCTTGCTGCCGGGAGCCCTGTCAGGTAAGCCTGACCAAAGCTGTTGCGTAAGGAGAGGTTGTCCTGCAGGTATGAGGGCCAAATTGCTTAGATGTACTAGAACACACAGTCAGCACAATCAAGTTGTAACACATGAACACATGAAGCTGCCTTATACTGAGTCAGACCCTGGGTCCATCAAAGTCAGTATTGTCTACTTGGACTGGCAGCGGCTCTCCAGGGTCTCAGGCAGGGGTCTTTCACATCAGCTACTTGCCTAGTCCCTTTAATTGGAGATGCCAGGGATTGAACCTGGGACCTTCTGCATGCCAAGTAGATGCTCTACCACTGAGTCACGGCCCCTCCCCTTCTTCCTCAAGTGCTCTCCTTTGAGCTATAGATACAGGCTTCTGTAGTGAATTGGGGAGCCTCGAAGAATCACAGAGTTGGAAGGGACCACCAGGGTCATCTAGTCCTGAAGGAGAAGGCTATCGTGGAGCCGCCTTGTGGTCATGCTAGCTTTCTGCATTCAGGGACTTCTGCCCATGTGGGAGTAGCGTCCAGGAATGCAGCAGCCAACCAGCAAGTTGAACTGGGGCAAGCAGTACCTGTCCGTCCTGCTTGTTTTCTTTCTGTGTAGATTTCTGACAGCAGGAAAGACTGGTTCTGGTAGGAAGGTGTAAAAATGGGGCACGTAACTCGGATAGGGTAGGAAAGGGGACTTTTTATAGGTTTGTTCAGAATGGCTGCTGTGTGCAGTATTTTCTTCCCTATGATTTACTACACCAGGACAAAAAAGTTCAGCTGCAACAACCAATAACCTGCAGATGGTCAGATACAGATGGCAGACTCAAACATCAGCTTCTAATTTTGTTCTCCATTTTCTGAGCTCCCTCCAGGGTCTTGTCTCTGTTTCTTTGGGCAGCGAAGTAAAGTTGTGGTTGATTCTCTGGGCTTCCAGGGTTACTCCACATTTTAGTTTAGCTACTTGGATCTAACCCTAGCTGTATGGTAAGACTGCAGGACCAGATGCATGTAAAAGCAAAGAAGAACAGGGCTGTGGCTTCCCTGGGCTGTAACTAAAACAAAGTTATCCAACAGTGTGGCTTTTAATTTGAATTGCCAACTTGAGCAAAACAGTGCAAACAATTATTTTATTTAAGAAAATTTTATGCTGCCTCTCCAAGGCGGGATTTAACCTGGGACCTTCTGCATGCCTAGCAGATACTCTGCCACTGAGCCACAACCCCCCACAGGACCTGTGATGCAGTTATTAACAGATGTGAGGCCTCTGTGCCACTGCAGTGTGGCATTACTGTGGGTACCAGGTGGCTGTGTTCACACCGCACACTTGGGATAATAATTTTGGTTGACTGAGGAAGGGGAAGGGCCAGGTTGATCTCTGGGATAGCCATTCTGCTCATCCAGACACATGGCTTGCAGAACCGTTTTATGGAGACTGGAAGTGAGTTGGAAACAACACCATGGGCCCGCTGCATGTGAAAGCCCTGCTTGATCAGGCCAGAATCCTGTCTAGTCCAGCATCCTGTTGCCAACAGCAGCCTGCCAGATGTTTTCAGGAAATGTACAAGCAGGACATGAAGGCTGTAGCCCTCTCCCCAGCAGCTGGTATTTCAGAGCAGTCTTCAAGAGCCAGTGTGGTATGGTGGTCTGGAGCAGTGGACGCTGAACTGGAGAAGCCTCTCCACCCACTGCCAGCACGTAACACTGCCATCTGGAGAGTCAGTGAGGTGTAGTGGTTAAGAGTGGCAAACTCTAATCTGGTCGACTGGATTTGTTTCCCCACTCCACATGAAGCCAGCTGGGGGACCTTGGGCTAGTCACAGCTCTCTCAGCCCCACTTACCTCATCAGGGTGTCTGTTGTGGGGAAGGGAAGGTGATTGTAAGTCAGTTTGATTCTTCAGTGATAGAGAAAGTTGGTGTATAAAAACTTCTAGGAAGAGAGGGCTCTTAATAGGGCCCAAGTCTTTCTGTTCAGCATTAGCGGTCATCATTTCAGAGTCATTAGCCCAGGTCTTGGTGTAGGAAAGGGCTGCACTGAGCAGTATTGAGTGTGTAACTCACCCTCACTTGGAGCTGAAGGGAACGATCAAAGAATCATAGAATTGGAAAGGACCACCAGGGTCATCTAGTCCAACCCCCTGCACAATGCAGGAAATTCACATGTGCCTCCCCACTCCCACACCCCCAATGACCCTTTCTCCATGCCCAGAAGATGGTCATGATGATCTCATGATCTGCCTAAGGTCATAGAATCAGCATTGCTGACAGATGGCCATCTAGCCTCTTCTTAAAAACCTCCAGGGAAGGAGAGTTCACCGCCTCCCGAGGAAGCCTGTTCCACTGAGGAACCGCTCTAACTGTTAGAAAATTCTTCCTAATGTCCAGACGGAAACTCTTTTGATTTAAAATATTGTCGAAGGCTTTCACGGTCAGAGTTCATTGGTTCTTGTGGGTTATCCGGCTGTGTAACCGTGGTCTTGGTATTTTCTTTCCTGACGTTTCGCCAGCAGCTGTGGCAGGCATCTTCAGAGGAGTAACACTGATTTAATTTCAACCCATTGGTTCTGGTCCGACCTTCTGGGGCAACAGAAAACAACTCGGCACCCTCGTCTATATGACAGCCCTTTAAGTACTTGAAGATGGTTATCATATCCCCTCTCAGTCTTCTCGATGTAGCATGGCTGGTGATGGAAGCCCTCAGGCTGGTCTTGGCTGCTCTCGTAGCTGGTGTGGTACCAAGGGAAGGAGAGAGCGCCACTTTGACATCTAATACATTTCGTGATTAAATGTTACGTGGGGAAAGTTGCTGTGGCCATGGGGACCATAGAGTTTGTGAGGGGCATCTGTTGAAGAGAGCAGTGCTGTTGGCTAAAATATTTTGTTCTGCTAGAGGGGAAGTTGGTTTTTATACCCCGCTTCTTCTCTACCTTTAAGGAGTCTCAAAGCAGCTTACAGTTTCCTTCCCTCCCTCCCTCCTATAACAGACACCTTGTGAGGTAGGTGGGGCTGAGAGAGCTCGAATAGAACTGTGACTAGCCCAAGGTCACCCAGCTGGCTTCATGGGGAGGAGTGAGGAATCAAACCCAGTTCTCCAGATTAGAGTCTGCCGCTCTTAACCACTACACCACGCTGACTCTCCAGATGGCAGGGTTACGTGTTGGCGGTGGGTGGAGAGGCGGTATCTTTTGGTACCAACTTTGCCCTATCAGTGCTCCCTATAAAGGGGTGACTTCAGTGGGCATCTGCTGGCTGAGGGATTGGGCTGTCCATTGGGAATCTGCCCTGTTCTGACACATACTTCTGGCGAGTCCAGATGTGACTGGTATGCACCTTTAAGGTGGCTGTTAATATCCTACTGAAGCACAGCATTAATATGTAATAAAAGGGGGGTCGCGGTTCTAATTGTCTCTGTTAAAATGATGCCAGCAGTGTGTGAGCACCATCTTAATTAGCGGGGTCCTTGTAAACGCCACTTTCTCTCCTGGTTGGTCTGACTCTGCAGTATATGCTTTAATTTTAAATATGCAGAACAAGGGGAGGGAGAAGATGCCAATGGAAAGATGCTGCTGCCGTTCAATTATGCGCTCTAAGAGGGAAACTGCAGAAGCAAATGGAAGGCGCTTCAGAGATGGGTTTCCAAGTCTTTGTTTATGGTGGTGGAGCTGGAGTACAAAGAGGATGCTTGCAGGCTGCAGTTTGTGCTTCTCTGGGTCCTACAGAGGCCCCAGTTAAAGGCTGCTTATACCCTACCGTAGGTGCAGAGTACAATCGAGGCTTCTTGTTATTATCTAAAATAATACAAACAGATAATACAACACTAAAAATAGCAACAATAAAGTTTAGGAAATACAGTACAATATCACGTGGAGATCTTATGGCAAATGAGCTAGATCAGATTTTCACAACAAACAAAATAATCAAATTGGCACAGAGCATATGAAGAGAGTTGGCTGGTACACTTGAAAAAACAGATATCTATTATCTGACATTTAAAGCCAGTGGCATACTGACCTCTGACCTTTTCATTCAGGATCAAATCCTGGATATAAACTAATATTCCCAGGACCAACCTAGCATTCAGTATATTAGTAATGTATTGGTAAACCTACCATGATCCCTGACCAGGAGAGCCATGGTTATAGATAGGCAATACCTGGTCCCAATACTAAAGAGAGAAAGGTGAAGGCTGTCTGGTGTTTTGTGATATATTTTGCTTCCTTTGTAATGCAAAATTCACCACAATAGCAGTCTGCTTACACAAAAAAATAGGTTATGTAAATATTTTTGAAAATTGAAATAATCCAGGTTAAAAAGGTAAAGGTCCCCTGTGCAAGCACCGGGTCATTCCTGACCCATGGGGTGACGTCACATCCCGATGATTACTAGGCAGACTTTGTTTACGGGGTGGTTTGCCAGTGCCTTCCCCAGAATCCAGGTTAAAGCAGACAAATAACCAAGCCCCCAGTTGTATGTACTATTTTCTTCAGGGGAATACTGTTCAAAAACAGCAGAATGATATAAAATGATGTTACCAACCTGTACAAGAATTGCATTTTACAGAAAGCGTGGATGGGTTCCCCCCTTCCCACTTTGAACATGAATTGGACACTGGTGCCATCATCTGTCCCCCAGTTTATGAATCTAAAAGTCAGACGGACACAATCTTTCCCACAATTTTATTCATACCAAACAATGCACATTTCTTCCGGTAAGGTAAAGGTCCGCTGTGCAAGCACCTGGTCATTCCTGACCCATGGGGTGACGTCGCATCCCGACATTTTCTAGGCAGACTTTGTTTGCGGGGTGGTTTGCCAGTGCCTTCCCCAGTCATCTTCCCTTTACCCCCAGCAAGCTGGGTACTCTTTTTACCGACCTCGGAAGGATGGAAGGCTGAGTCAACCTTGAGCCGGCTACCTGAAAGCGACTTCCGTCGGGATCGAACTCAGGTCGTGGGCAGAGCTTTTGACTGCAGTACTGCAGCTTACCACTCTGCGCCACGGGGCATTTCTTCCGACACACAGCTTAATCTGAGATTGAGATTCAACTGATCCATCTTGTGGATATAGAAACTTGTTCCAGGAAATGGAGTCTTACCAGAATGTAAGGGAGGCAGGTCTCTCGCAGTAAGAAGGTGGAGCTAGAACAGCTAATGAGAGATGCTTTTAGGGAAGGGCAGGATGCAAAATTATCCATAAACGCTAGTAATGACAAACCGTCATTTTTAAAAAACGGTTTTGCAGCAGAAGTGTTGTAAGCAAGGCTGGTTTTGAGCAGCCCTGATCACATAGCAAGGTGACTCTTCCACTATCTTCTGGGATCATGGGTGTTCTTAAGCCTCATGCACATAGTTTAAAGTCTAGCCTTTTAACGTGGGCAGGGGGATGTGTTGTTTCCAGCGTGAGATTCACCTGCCAGGAGGCTGGCAGCATTTCTGTTACTTGTAGCCACCACAGCCCAGGCATGCATAATGGGGTCTTTGGCAGCAAAGAAAGTGTTATTGCAGGAGCGTTGTTTTGGAGTGGCATGTTGGAATTGCAGCTAAAATTACACAGTAGCCTGGGGTTTTGGAGTGGGAGAAGCCTTTTACAAAAATGCAGGCAGAAACCCATTAATAGGAAGAAATGAGGAACTTGTCAAGTATTTAAGAATATAAGAAGAGCACAGCTGTATTAGATAAGCGATCCATCGAATCTGGCATCCTGTCTCACACAGTGGCCAGCCTGTTCCTCTGGAGGTCCAGCAAACAAGGCATAGAGGCTGAGCCAGCGTGGTGTAGTGGTTAAGAGTGGTGGTTTGGAGCGGTGGAGTCTGATCTGAAGAACCGGGTTTGATTCCCCACTCCACATGAGCGGCGTAGGCTAATCTGGTGGATTTGTTTCTCCACTCCTATACATGAAGCCAGCAGGGTGACCTTGGGCTAGTCCCACTCAGCCTCACCTACCTCACAGGGTGTCTGTTGCGGGGAGGGGAAGGGAAGGTGAATGTAAGCCGGTTTGATTCTCCCTTAAGTGGTAGAAAAAGTTGGCATATAAAAGCCAACTCTTCTTCTGTGATGTTGCCTCCTGGTGCGGGTATTCAGATGTTGACTACCTCTGGAATATGGAGGTTCTCTTTAGGTACCATGGCTCTCTCCCATGAATCTGTCCCTTTTAAAGTGGGCCATCCAAATGGGGCCTGTTCATAAACCTTTCAAAATTCTTAGTTTTTCCTCGGTTATTGTGTTTTGCTTCCTGGGTGGGTAACTTGAACCTGTGATAGGCAGAATTTTGTCCCTAAAGCCCTGGTAGGGAGATTAATTCATTGTTTAAACCCTGGGGGTGCAACAGATCCGCAACAGAGGTAGGGAAGGCTCCACCACAGAGTATACACTGATGGTCCCTTTATGCAGAGGGAGTGTCAGATGAACTGCTTTGCTTGGATTATCCCTATTGCATGGGGAAAGAAGAGAATAAACATCTGAGACGCAGGGCTACTGAAGTGTTGGCCTTGTATCAGAACTATTTTGCAAGCTTTTTTTAAAAAGGTGGGGCCAAGCAGGTATCTCTGCCATGGATCTGGAAGCCAGATCGCTAGGCTATAAAGTCCTTTCTGGTCAGACTACCCCATACAGCCCTTTCCCCCCCGCACCAGGCGAAGTGAACGGCAGACCGCCTAGCTCTCCAGTCTTTGGCATCATCTGTATTTGCTTTGCCACGTTTAGCACAGCCTCATGCCCTGTTCTTGGATCAGCACGTAGTAAAAACTTCAAACTTTTTACCCATACAGTATTGAACATATTTATATCCAACCTTGTTAGGTTCACTGTAGCTAACATGATGTTAGCATAAGATGGAGGAAAGGAGAATAATGTAAGCCACCTTGGGTCCCCACTGGGGAGAAAGGCAGGGTATATAGATAAAGTACAGGTGAAGTAAAATGAGCCCCGTGGCGCAGAGTACTAAGCTGCAGTACTGCAGTCAAAAGCTCTGCTCAGGACCTCAGTTCAATCCCGACGGGAGTCAGTTTCAGGTAGCCGGCTCAAGGTTGACTCAGCCTTCCATTCTTCTGAGGTCGGTAAAAAGAGTACCCAGCTTGCTGGGGGTAAAGTGTAGACGACTGGGGAAGGCAATGGCAAACCACCCCGTAAACAGAGTCTGCCTAGTAAACTTCGGGATGTGACGTCACCCCATGGGTCAGGAATGACCTGGTGCTTGCACAGGGGACTACCTTTACCTTTAAATGTGATTTAGGAGCTGTCTTCTTACCTTTACCTTTTTACAGGTGAGGTACTCCTTATCTGGGCATCTTATATCCGGGCTGATCCAAAATCCAGAACCTTCAAGTTGGCATGTAGGCAGATCCGTGCTGCCTGCTTTCAATGTTTCCTCTCACCTAAAAAAATAAAATACAGTGTATGTGGAGACTGAACGCCCGCCGTTGTTAGTTTGTTTTTTGTTGCTCTTGTTTAACAGCTGTTAGAGGTATTCTGGTGAGAAAGTTACACCTTTGCTTTCTGATGGTTCAGTGTACACAAAATTATTAAGAATATTGTTTAGAATTACATTCAGACTATGTAAAGTATATATAAAACATAAATGAATTTGGGTGCCATTCCCAAGGTATTATATATATGCAAAAATTCCAGAATATTCCAATATACGGAAAGATCCAAAATATGGCCACTTCTGGTCCAATGCAGTCCTGATAAGGAAGAAAAAGAATAGTTGGTTTTTATATGCTGACTTTATTTACCACTTAAGGGAGAATTATTCTGGCTTACAATCACCTTCCCTTCCCCTCTCCCTCCCCATAACAGACACCCTGTGAGGTAGGTGGGGCTGAGAGAGTGCTAAGAGAGCTGTGACTAGCCCAGCTGCTTCACGTGTAGAAGTGGGGAAACCAACCCGGTTCACCAGATTAGCGTCCGCCACTCATGTGGAGGTGTGGGGAATCGAACCCGGTTTTCCAGGTTAGAGTGCACCGTTCCAAACCAGTGTACCACACTGGCTCTCATCCTGTATATGTTCTTTAATTCATTTGTACCACACCTTTCTTCCCAGTGTGGCGCCAAACAACCCTGTGAGGTAGGTTAAGCTGAGAGAGTGAGTGGCAGGAAGGTTAGGCTGAGAGAGGTCACTTCGGCAAGCTTCCACAGCAGTGTGGGTTTGAACACAGGTCTCCCAGTTATTAGTCCAACACTTCTAAACATTACACCACACTGGCTGTCCAGGAAAAAACCCACACAGTGTGAAGTTGCAAGGACAAACACAACAGTCCACTGACAAGAGAAATACACCACTCCTAGTTTTAAAGCTACATTGAGAGCAGAAAGGCAGTGTCAAAAACCTCAAAAGAAAGTCTGCAGTTTTTAAAGATCAGTTTTTAACGCCCAATTTGTGTCTCTGGTCCAAGCTGAAATGCCCCCTTCAGCTGCTGCCAAGCACATATCTAACCTCCCCCCCCCCCCCGGTACTAAATTAGGGGAGATCTAGAGAAGACCGTAGCCTTTTGTTACCTGTCGGGACCACTTTTCTCAAAGAAAGGATGCATGAGTTAACAGAAGCCCCCTCCCCCCAAGATGCTTATCAGAGAAGGTGGGGTTGCTTGGGAAAGATTGGCCCTGCTGGTCTCCCCCCATGGGAACTTCACTCTTCTGTTTAAGTGAGGCTGGAAGGAGCCTGTGCTTTCGCCCAGCCCTGTATGTGCCAGCCCTGTTCTGTAGAACACCTGCCACTGATCCCTTTGCCCCCGTGGGACTGAGTCTTCAGCAAGAGACCTGGCTAAGCTGGGCCTCTCACCTGAGTCGAAGGCAGAAGAAGAAGGAGTTGGTTTGTATATGCCGACTTTCTCTCCTACTTAAGGGAGAATCAAACCGTCTTACAATCACCTTCCCGTCCCCTCCCCACAAGAGACACCCTGTGAGGTAGGTGGGGCTGAGAGAACTCTAAGAGAGCTGTGACTAGCCCAAGGTCACCCAGCTGCCTTCACATGGAAGAGTGGGGAATCAAACCTGATTCTCCAGATTAGTCTCTGCCGCTCATGTGGAGGAGTGGGGAATCATACCGGTTCTCCAGATTAGAGTCCCCTGCTCCAAACCACCGGTCTTAACCACTACACCACGAGGTCCACATTTTGCCCACTCATCCGTGCCTTGTTGGAAGCTCCTCCTGTCCAACTTGCATGCATATCCTAGTGAGCAGAATGTACCGTCACCTTGCCCTGGACAGGCAGATTCCCATAATCTCTGTATGCCTGAGAAGCAGCTGTTGTGTTTCTGGGTTGCACTTTCCCCCAACTCATGAGTAGCAAGGAACGCTGTGTGTGTAAAGTGCCGTCAAGTCGCAACCGACTTATGGCGACCCCTTTTTGGGGGTTTTCATGGTAAGAGACTAACAGAGGTGGTTTGCCAGTGCCTTCCTCTGCACAGCAACCCTGGTATTCCTTGGTGGTCTCCCATCCAAATACTAACCAGGGCTGACCCTGCTTAGCTTCTGAGATCTGACAAGATCAGGCTCGCCTGGGCCATCCAGGTCAGGGCAGCAAGGAATGCTATGCCCTGCAAGATTCGGGCTCTGCGAGATTTTAAGCAATTCCACAGGACCTGTAAAACTGAGCTGTTCCACCAGGTATATGGTTGAGAATAGTGAGGACATTCCATCTAGCTGGCCTCTGTCTCCCCCTCCTGTTTTCTCCTCCTCCTCTACACGGCCACAGAGGATGTAGTTATTCTGCTATAGGACAGGTTTTTTTGGTGACATGTTAAAGCCGCCGGGGTTTTATTGTTAAATTCTTACGAAACCATATGAAATGCTTTAAATTGTTTTTGAGAGTGTTGTTAGCCACTCTGAGCGTGGCTTCAGCCAGGAAAGGGCAGCCTGTATATCAAATAAATAATAATAAAAAAGTACATGTGATCCCTGGGTATGCGGAGCCTTAGTCTTTAGGTCACACCAGCACAGACACAGTTCTTGGCCTGACAAGGCACAAAGCTGCCTTTGACCTGTCAAGATCAGTCTGGTTGACTCTGACTGTTGGTGGCTGACCAGGTTCTTGAGTGGAGGTCTTTTACACCACCTCCTACCCGATCCTCTTTTTTTAAAAAAGCAAACAATGTGCTAGAAATTGGGGCCTTCTGCATGCTTCACCACTTATCCACAACGGCAGGAGAAAATAAAAGTATAAACACCACGGAAGAAAGTACTAGAGGTTCACTTTTCAGGTATAATAGATCGTCGCCTCTGTGTTCTTGATAGTGAATCCGAGGTTTGAATTAATAATGATTGGGGCTCTTCCCTCTGACGTTGAGGCAGGTGAGCTTATAAAACCTCCACTTGTTGAACTTTCCTACCCGATCCTCTTTTTTTAAAAAAGCAAACAATGTGCTAGAAATTGGGGCCTTCTGCATGCTTCGCTACTTATCCACAACCCCTTCCCACTGGGGATATTTACTTAGCTCCCCACTTTTGGTTTTTGGTTCAAGTAAATGTGTGTTGGGTGTGAGGCAGGTGGTGGTAGTTGGGGCAGGGAAAATGCTTATCTTGCACTCTGAGAATAAGGCTGTGTCGAAAAGAGTTGGAAGGACTCCTAGGTATATTTTTCACATTCTAGCCTTGGCCAACATTTGCCCTTTAAGACTCATCTGAACATCTCGCAATTACAGCTTTTGATCTGTCAACTCTTGCGCTCCCAGTTTGCAGAGAAGTTCAAAAATGTGGTTGAAGTTTTGGCAGAGGGCTAGAAATGGATAAACCGAGATCAACCCTGTGATTGTGACAATCATGAATTGTGTTTTGAGAGTTTGTGCATTTTGTTCATGGCAGAAAAGTGCTTATTAGCTGCAGCCATTTGGCTACAGACCTCCATGCTGGATCAAAACGGACTTGTGGCACCCTAAAGATAGCAGATGTATTGCAATACAAGCGTTTGCGGGCTCTAGCGCATGGAGTATGTCCTTCCTGGCAAACATCTAAAATTGTAAACAGTTACTTCTCAGGGCTCATCTAAATTAATAAAAAGAAAGAAACAACAGAAAATAAACATAATCCAATTTCATCGAAGAAAAAAGAATTAAAAATACATATAATATAATTGATAAATGATAGTAACAATGTTAGAAAATATTTGATAATGGTGATAAAATAATGAATCTTAAATGCTGATAATTGTTGTAATAAATGTAAACATTGATTTCTAAACATAATTGAATAAGTCCTTATATGTGTCCATGTACCCGCTTATATAAGTCCATGGTACCTATTATTCGTAAACCCCTTTTGGTACAATATACCCAAAAAACTGACAATAATACATGACATATATTTCAATTCAGCTACTTCTTCCTCTGCTCCCCTTTTATAAGAATAGTATGAATAATATGCTTTCCATTTGACTAGAAACTCTAGTTGGTCTATTATTCACGTAATTTGTCAATTTTGCCATACTCTGGTAATTTACTTTCCCTTCACACATTCTTGTGAGGTATCTTTGACAAATCATTTTCTCAAGCTAAATGAGCGTCATGGCTGAGTGTAAAATGAATCAAAATATTTCCATTGTCAAACTGCTGTATCACACTCGTGGAATTGGCTGAGATACGGCAGGAGAAAATAAAAGTATAAACACCACGGAAGAAAGTACTAGAGGTTCACTTTTCAGGTATAATAGATCGTCGCCTCTGTGTTCTTGATAGTGAATCCGAGGTTTGAATTAATAATGATTGGGGCTCTTCCCTCTGATGTTGGGGCAGGTGAGCTTATAAAACCTCCACTTGTTGAACTGTCCAGCAGGGAATTAACTGAAATTGTCTGGAATTATTTGCAAGGCCCCTGGGTTCAGATTATTTAAAGTTTTTATTTGAGCATTCCCCCCCTGCTTTTTCCTTCACCGGGGCTCAAACTAACCTATAATAAACATGCAAAAGTACAATTTCAGCTGGAGAAAAAAAAAACTTCAGCATCCTATGCTGGTCCTGGATACACTGTCATCATTTCCTATCCTAATGTGAACTGATTTTTTTCTTCCTATGTCTGGATTTTGAGAATTTGGAAAATGGCAGTTTATTAAATTTCTGTGCTGCCCTCCCTGCCAAAGCAGGCTCAGGGTGGTTCACAACATAATAAATATAAAATACACAATGTCACATCAGCTCATAAAACAAGATATAAATACCACATATATAAAATCATAATCCCGATAAAATCAAATACAAGATGGCACCCCCAACCCACAATCTATCCCTGTACTAAAATATCAATAGGGCAAATAACCCTAATTCAGTAAAATCGGAACAGTAAAACACAATGCCTGAGTGATGATAATAGAGCTGATTTTGTACGGAGTCCAGCAAACAAGGGATGAGGAGAGGTAGGCATAACAACAGAGAAGGCTTGAAGATGTGTCTACTAGTAAAAATGGTTACTAGTCATGATGCGTACCTATTTTCTCCATGATCAGAGGAGCATGCCTATTCTGTTAGGTGCTGTGGAACACAGGCAGGAGAATGCTGCTGCAGTCGTCTTGTTTGTGGGCTTCCTAGAGGCCCCTGGTTGGCCACTGCGTGAAAAGACTGCTGGACTTGATGGGCCTTGGTCCGATCCAACGTGGCCTTTTTTATGTGTTTATGAGAATAGGGCTATCCATGGCTACTAGTCAAAATGAATACTAGTCATGATGCATACCTATTCTCTCCAGGATCAGAGGAGCAGGCCTATTCTATGAGGTGCTGTGGAACACAGGCAGGATAAATGCTGCTGCAGTCGTCTTGTTTGTGGGCTTCCTAGATGTCCCTGGTCGGCCACTGTGTGAACAGACTGCTGGACTCGATGGGCCTTGGTCTGATCCAGCAGGGCCTTTCTTATGTAAATGTACAGTCAGATAAGTTTTACCAAGGAATGGTCAATATTTGTAATGGCTTGGAATGATAAAGTTAAAAAATGGGATTAGACTTTACATTTTTAAAGTTTAGTGATGACCATGAAATATTCACATCTGTAAAAAATTAAATTAATTTTCTATCTCAGTTTGGCCCCTTACTCTTGGGGCCCAGAGGGCTATAGTGTGGCTGTATCTTCCTTCCTAGATGCCCTCGATTGCATTGGGGGGGGAATGGTTTAGAAACGGAATGCCCTTGAACTTTCTCAAAAAGAGAGCCGCCAATAGGTTGTCCCTGCAGTGAACCTTGGAAGGAGGACAATGTGGGGTAGTTGTAAAATGAGTTGTGTGAATGGTACGCTTACAAGCAGTGACATGACAAGGGGTCATTGGTCACCCAGGCACAGCATGTTTCAAAAGGGGCTGTAGGGAGGGGGGCTCTCAGAGAGCCAGTTTTGTCCCTTAGAAGATACCAGATGTGCTTCAGGAACTGAGGTAGCTCTCTTTCGTTCTGCAGCCAGTGTAAAAAAAAAAAAAATAAAGCATTGCAAACTCTTGGCTGATCACATCTACACATCCCTCAGGAAAATTGCTTCGAGGCGATATATGCCATCAGGGAGATTAGTTGTTTGCATTATTTCTAGTTAGAAGCATAAATACAAAAGCGTAGGCTCTGTCCCCATTAAAGAGATTCTTTTGCATTACTAGAATAAGGGAAGCTTGTCACTTCTGTGGGGGACTGAACTGTGGAAGGCTGATTCATCTTTGCAAGATTAGCCGTCCTGTGGAAGTTGTTGTGCTCTGGTTGGCTCTTCATGCTGTTCATTGTATCCGCTTGTGCCTCTGCCCTTGTGGAGTCATCTTGATCCTACCCAGTGATCCCTTGATGCTTTCCTCGTGCCTGCCTGCTTCTTCCACATTTCTCCTTTTCCAAGTTCACTTCTTTTGTCCACACACCCTCTTTTTCTGCTCTTTGTCAGCTTCCACATCCCTCTTGTGCTTGAGCCAGTCTATCCTTTGCATCCACTCAGTTCAACATCTCCACGTGGCTTCGAAGCTTGCTAGATGGAGTGGGAACATGGAGAGATTTGGAGAGGGTGGGGAATCCTGGTTCATCTGCCTCCTGCGTCATCTGGTCTGTAGCCACAGCTTAAAGAGTAATGGCTGCCTGAACTTGGAGCTTAGCTCTGTCTCCATTTGGGGGTATGTCTGCTTGAAATTTAATGCAACAAAGGACTCCATCAGAAGTGGGGGCTGGGGGGAGAAATGAGACCCTGTCTGCAACAACTAAAAATAAATATGGGGAGGGGGAGATGGGAGCATTCTGCTTCCCAAGTTGAAGCAACTGCAGAGTATTTACCCATATACCCCAGATAAACTCTGTAGTACACAGATCTATGGGCTTCAGTTAGATTTTCCTGTGATTCCCAATACTGCAATTAAACAGGAAGGAGGATCAGTAAGGGAATGCTAAACAAAGCACGTCTTTACCTGCCGGTAGAAGATAATGATAGAGGGTGGTCAGATAAATCTCTCTAGGGAGGGATTTTATTTATTTAGAGAAATTTTTATGCCTTTGCTCCATGAACCTGCCTGAGACAGCTTACAAAAGGAAAATAATTTAAAAAATTTAAAATATATTATTTTAAATCCAGCAATAAAAACCCAAACCAGCATAAAAACAAAACAGGTTTTCCACAGTTTATGTCATGACCAAAAAGACCTTTTCTCAGGTTGCGTCCCAACACCTCAAATGACAGGGGCACCCAAAACAGGACCTCCAAAGATGACCATAATGGCTGGGTAGGTTTGTATTGGAGTAGGCAGTCCTTCGGGTGTGCTGGCCCCAAGCCATTATAAGTCTTTAAAAGTCAATGCTAGCATCTTGAATTGGGCCCTGAAGCAAAGTGTAGGTGGGAAAAGACTGGAGACGTGTGGTTCCTGAGAGACAATCCAGGCAGAATTCTGTACCAGTTGTCGTTTCTGGGCTTTCGTCAAGCAAAGCTCCATATAGAGTGCCTTGCAATAATTGAATCGAGATGTTATTAGGGCATGCACCACAGTGGCAAGATCTTTTTTTTACCTGGGAGAGGCTGCAGCTGGCTCCATACCTGAAGGTGCTGAGAGGCGCTCCCGGCCACAGCTGCCACCTGCTTATCCAACAGGTGGCCTGGGCCTGGAAGCACCCTCCAGCCCCAAGCCTGCTTTTTTAGCGGGAGTGTGACCCTCATCCAGGACAGGATACTCCTCCGTTCCTGGGTCAGTCCTTCTGCCCACCAGTAGCACGTTCTGTTGTCAGTTTATTAGCCCTCACCCACCTCATAACTGTGTCCAGGCACTAGTTCCTGTTTTCTATAGCCTTCTTGGGATCCACCAGAAGTGTGAGGTACAGCTGAATATCATAATCTGTGCAGCCCCATAATTTCCATGGTGACTAAAGGGGAACGTTCACACTCAAAGGCAGTAAACCTCTGAATATTAGTGCCAGGAGGCAACATAAGGGGATAAGTTGTTTTAGATTAGCAGCCTGTCTGTAAGCAAGAAAGGGTTGCCCCCACAGTGTCTTCGCAAGGGAAGTGTCACAATCCAGCATCTCACCCGCAATGATAAACTACTTAACGGTAGCATGGCCTCCGGTACCAAGGCCTGCATCAAACCAAGGTGCCAGCTTTGCTCTCGTATAGATCCTAGCAACACCATCACTGGGCCCAGCAACACCAGCCATACTGTCTTAGGTTCATACTCCTGCTCGTCTTCTAATGTGATTTATGCCATCACATGCCAGCAATGCTCTTCCACCCTCTACATTGAAGAAGAAGAAGAGTTGGTTTTTATATGCCTTCTTTCTCTACCGCTTAAGGAAGAATCAAACTGGCTTACAATCACCTTCCCTTCCCCACAACAGACACCCTGTGAGGGATGTGGGGCTGAGAGAGTGTGACTAGCAAAAGATCACCCAGCTGGCTTCATGTGTAGGAGTGGGGAAACTAATCCGGTTCACCAGATTAGCGTCCACCGCTCATGTGGAGGAGTGGGGAATCAAATCTGGTTCTCCAGATGAGAGACTACCGCTCCAAACCACTGCTCTTAACCACTACACCACGCTGGACAAACAGGCCAGTCCCTGCGACAAAGATCAAATGGACATAAGTCTGATATAACTTCTTCAGATACAGCTAGAATGTGAGTCCATCTGTCCTAAAGCAGAGAATACCTCTTTATGCAACAAGCGATTAAAATGTGGAATTCTCTGCCAGAGGATGTAGTGATGGCCACAGTCATAGCAGGCTTTAAAAGGGGATTAGACAAATTAATGGAGGATAGGTCTATCAGTGGCTACTAGCCATGGTGACTAAAGGGAACCTCCATGTTTAGAGGCAGCCATCCTCTGAATCCCAGTGCTAGGAGGCAAGAGCAGTTAAAGGCCTCAACCTCTATGCCCTGTTTTTGGACCTCCGGACGAACTGGTTGGCCAGTGTGTGAGACAGGATGCTGGATCTGATGGACCACTGCTGTGATCCAGTAGGTCTCTTATGTTCTAATGAATGTAAGGAGACTGTTGTGGAAGATTTTGTGTTGAATTTTAAGCTTGCAGGGGGACGCTGGTAACCCACTTCATATTTTCACTCACAACGACGTTCCCTGCAGAATTTAAACCCCTCTCCCAAATCGTACCAGTCTCTAGAAACATGCATATGCATCCCTAATCAGGGGTGTATTGGTTTATTCCACTGCAGTTGCTAAACCATAATTGGTTGTGAAAGCATACTGTATCTTTCAGGCAGCTCTCTGGGCTGCCTGATCTGTGTATTAGTGTTTTGCCACTGGGGTGAGAGTTTTGCCTCTGTTAAGTGTATCTGAAAGCTTCACGTGTCAGCTCTGAAAACGTATCGTTTCTGTAGTATTTCTGCGTGTACCATGGCAGTTTAGGAGTCACTTTAAGAAATGAGCTAAACTAAATCGCCTCTTTCCCAGGGCAGTTTGGCTCTTTGGAGAGATCAGGCAGCCAATATTCCCGTGAGGTTATTTCCCAAACATGTGATGACTCTGCTTTTTTTCTATATTAGGAAATTAAGGGGCTCCTGGTGCGCCTGGAGCCTTTTCAGTTTTCGTAGGGCTTGCTCTGGCCCACTGCAAGCTACCTTCATTCCCCGGCAGGCTTCTTTCAGAGATATGCTCCCAAATCAAACCATAATGGTGGTGGTGGTGTGGTGTGTGTGTGTGTGTGTGTGTGTGTGTGTGTGTGTGTGTGTGTGAGAGAGAGAGAGAGAGAGAGAGAGAGAGAGAGAGAGAGAGAGAGAGAGAGAGAGAGAGAGAGAGAGAGAGAGAGAGAGAGAGAGAGAGAGAGAGAGAGAGAGAGAGAGAGAGAGAAAAGCTAACCGGCTTGTGCTGCATTCCTATGCTTCAGTCCTTTGCGGTTCCCACTTTCAATACTTGAGGAGTATGCATGTAGGATTTGCATTTCTGGAGAGAAATGTGGAGGCAGCCGGGGAGGGGGGAGTGTTCTTTTAAAAGGCCCCCAGTTCCATCCCACCCACACTCTGACTAACCTCCTGACTGTTTAGTGAATATTTAGATTGGGTGACTCTGCACCCACCGAATTGGGTGTTGGCACGCCATCCTCTCGGTCGTAGAGAGGAGGTCGACTCAGCTGCTTTTCTGACAAAGTGGGTGTCTGTCTCCATCTAGCGGAGCATGGATCCGGGCATTGTCAAAGATGTCAATGGAATCATAGAATCATAGAGTTGGAAGGGACCACCAGGGTCATCTAGTCCAACCTCCTGCACAATCCAGGAAATTCACAATTACCTCCCCCCCACACACACACCCAGTGACCCCTACTCCATGCCCAGAAGGTAGCCAAGATGCCCTCCCTCTCATCATCTGCTTAACGTATCCAAGATAGGGGAGGGGTTGTGGCTCAGTGGTAAGAGCATCTGTTTGGCACGCAGAAGGTCCCAGGTTCAATCCCCGGCATCTCTGGTTAAAAGAACCAGGCAGTAGGTGATGTGGAAGACCTCTGCTTGAGACCGTGGAGAGCCGCTGCCAGTCTAAGTGGACAGTTCTGACCTTGATAGACCAAGGTTCTGATTCAATAGAAGGCAGGTTTATATGTGGTCTTTGCTGACAGCCAAGAAAGGATGAGTGTAATCGTAACCCGGAGAATCAAAGCAACAGCCCCGCGGTCTTACCGTTATGTCATGTGCATTTGCATAGCGATTCATGTCTCTGCATATTGTGCAATGTGGTCCATAGTGTGTGTGTGTGTGTGTGTTAAGTGCCGTCAAGTCGCTTCCGACTCATGGCGACCCTATGAATGAAAGTCCTCCAAAATGTCCTATCTTTGACAGCCTTGCTCAGATCTTGCAAATTAAAGGCTGTGGCTTCCTTTATTGAGTCAATCCATCTCTTGTTGGGTCTTCCTCTTTTCCTGCTGCCCTCAACTTTTCCTATCATAGTAGAGACTGATTTATTAGTTACTTTACAGCAGAGTGACTAATAGGAAGAATATCAGCATAGTAATACATCTTCTAAAAAATTAAGTGGAAATTTGTTTGTAAATTGATACATAAATTGTGCATTGGGGCTTCAAAACCCAGAAGTATAAATGTTTTTCCTTCTAATAATTGAGGTGAATGTTAATCTGGGTTTGTTGAATAGCAGTTGTTTGCTGGGGTGGGGGTGGGGTAATCCTAAAATGGCAAGCCCTGTCCACAGAGATTGCGTCGTTTTTCTGTTCTCATCCCATTCCACAGATTATCTGTGGTCACCTGTGGACCATCGTCTCAATCTATTTTGTCACACCAAATATAGTTAGAGATGTGAAGGGCAAAAAAAGGGGGGGTTTGATGGATTTCTTTTAAGTGTTTCTGATGGAAAAATCAGGAAATTTTGAGGGCACACTAAAAAACCTGTTAATTTTTCCCCCTTTTGAAATACGAGAAATGTACTTAGATGGCTGCAGCTGTTTTCTGTTCTCTTTGGTTTAAAATTGGACACGTCTGAAATTTTGCTTGGTGAAAACTAAGGTGGCCGTGAATTCTTGGTGGTGGCTCCCATCTTGTGGAAAGGCCTACCCTAGGAGGTCAGGAGGACCCCCGCCCTTTTGTAATTCCTCAGAATGTGGAAAACGGAAATGTTCTCACCCCTTTTTTATAAATGCAGCATGGTGGGACAGCTTGGGGGGGGGCGTTGCTGTTATCAGCAAATAGGACTGTAGTCTCTTGCAGTGTTTACTGTATGTCTCCCCTTGCTTTTACTGCTTTTTCTTCCTTTGTTACCCACTTTCTGCATTGTGGCATGGCCTTCCTTGGACAGGTTTGCCCGGTTCTGTAATCCTAGTCCTGCAGCACCGTTAAGTTAATTTGAGGCTTCTACTATCTGATAGTTTTGTATTCTGTAATCCACCTTGAATCTCAGCAAGAAAAGCAAGTTCAGTTCAGTCTTTATTACGGCTCACGGGCCATTCAGAAGCAGCGCGAAACAAATAAAAACAGATAAAGCTGTATTATAAAATTAATTATCTACACTATTATTATGTGATTAAACGTATGTTGAAGTAAAGTAAGTTATAAATGAAGTAAATAAAATAAAATTAGAAATAAATATGCCAATTGGTACAATTTTATATGCTAAGATAAATGATGCATTTTATAGTAAAGCAGAACAACATGCTTAGGTTTGACAGGGAAGCAACTATTGCATATTTTCCAGTTTTCCCTCAAATTTCCTTTTTTTCTCAAACGAAAAAGGAAAAACTACTTTTCCTGTACCTTAAATATTTTTGGAAATTTTACATCTCTAGATGCAACTTTTTGCATGGTTTCTTATCTAAGATGAAGGAAGTGAGTTGACCAGGGATTCTTGATTCTCACATTAGGTAGTTGTTCACATGTTCAGCATGCAAATCCTCACTTAAAATACAGAGCAGTCAGAACTTGGTTTGCTTTAATTAATTTGTGCGCAGTTCCTTTGATCGTTTGGGAAAGCATTCTAAAACTGTTTTAAATAGGCTTTGGCTCTGGTTTATTAATTAATAGATAGATAATCTTATCAATTGACTTAGTTTTGCTACTGGTAAGATGAAAACTGGATTCTCCAGGTCTTGATGTGACAGTATTCTGGATAATGTTTGGTGACTTGCAACTCTTAAGTGATTGGGGGGGGGGGAGCTTCCTGCTAACACTTCTTCTTGGGCTGAGTTTCCCTTGGCAACTGGCACTGCAGCAGCTGGCTCGTGAGAGCTGTACGGGACACATACACACTGCCACAAGCTGTAACCTACACCTTGAAGCACTGTTTGCATACTGAGCAACATGGCGCCCTGGCTAGGTGCTATGGAAACGCATAGGTTATTTCTCAAAGGTAGCTGTCATACATGTTAAGGCCAGCCAAAACTATAATGGTCCAAGTATCTTTGCCCACAAAATAGCAGTTTTTTAGAGCAACTTAAGAAAGGCCCTGCTGGATCAGACCCAGGCCCATCAAGTTCAGCAGTCTGTTCACACAGTGGCCAGCCAGGTGCCCCCAGGAAGCGCACAAGCAAGCCCACTGCAGCAGCATTCTCCTTCCTGTGTTCATCAGCACCTAAGATAATAGGCATGCTCCTCTGATCCTGGAGATAGTAGGTATGCACCAAGACTAGTATCCATTTTTGCTAGTAGCCATGAATAGCCCTCTCCTCCATGAACATGTCCGCTCCACTCTTGAAGCCTACCAAGTTGCCAGCCATCACCACACCCTGCCGCAGGGAGTTCCACAATGCGTAGTGTGAAGAAATACTTCCTTTTATCAGTTTTGAATCTCTCACCCTCCAGCTTCAGCAGATGTCCCCGCATTCTGGTATTATGAGAGGGAGAAAAGTTCCTTGCCCACTCTCTCCATAACATGCATAATTTTATAGACCTCTGTCATGTCTCCCCTTAACCGCCTTCTTTCCAAGCTAAACAGCCCTAAGCATTCATTCATTAGCCTTTATGGTAGTTATGTGAGATTTTCTTCAAACCTTCCTACCTGACTGGCAGGAGATGGGCATCTGCATAGGAGCTTCATATTGATGCAAATGGGTACAGATTCTAACAGACATTAATGTGCACGTTGTCCTTGGTGGTCAAAGCACTTGCAGGAACAAGGTAGGAGTTTACTGTGTGATTCCTTTTTCTGATAGGCACCTCAGTCAAGCCATGTGGGGGCAGATCGTAGGGCGTGTGCGGAACTGTGCGGATGCAAAATGGCCTTTTCAGAGAGGGCGTGAAAACATTCCAAGGAGGAAGTTGAAGGCTCAGGCATTATGGAGGGGAGCTCTTTGTAGAAGGGGGCTCAGGGCTTGCGTGAGCATGAGTGAACTGTCCTCTTGTGGACAAGTGTCTGAAACCGTTTCATAAAGCTCAGGTGCCTGTGGCATTTGTCGTATCTAAGACGGTCCCTTGGCAAGGGTGTGCTGGGGTTTCCTGTCTGGCAGCAGCTCCGCGTTCGATGTTGAATGTTTTGGAAGTTCACACCAGCTTTCATGTGTAGATGGCCAGGTAAAAGGTAAAGGTAGTCCCCTGTGCAAGCACTGGGTCATTCCTTACCCATGGGGTGACCTGAGTTCGATCCCGATGGAAGTCGGTTTCAGGTAGCCGGCTCAAGGTTGACTCAGCCTTCCATCCTTCCAAGATTGGTCAAATGAGTACCCAGCTTGCTGGGGATAAAGGGAAGATGACTGATGAAGGCACTGGGAAACCACCCTGTAAACAAAGTCTGCCTAGTAAACGTTGGGATGTGACATCACCCCATGGGTCAGGAATGACCCAGTGCTTGCACAAGGGACCTTTACTTTTTTAAAGGAAGATAGATACTTAATGTGGCATTAGAAGCCCATCCCAAAGGAAATCGAAGTGAGGAGCGGGGCAGAATTTCCAACTCTCTTGATGGTGGTATCCTCATGTGACTGCAACTTTAATAGGACCACTTCCTGCCTTTCCCAGTATAGAGATGACACATTTCTGGACACTTTAAAAACATAGAGAAAAACTGGCGTTTCCCCTTTGTTGAGAAAAGTGGATATGTTAATATATATTTATATGTAAAATAGTACAAATTGACATATTTATGAAATGTGAAAGTATAAATAACCTGATTTCTACATGCCAGATTTCAAATATCCCCAATATTATTCGAGAGAGAACCACAAACTGCTACATCTTACGCTAGTTTAGTACACATAATTTTTGCCATCTGAGAGGTTGGGGGGGGGGGAATAAAAACTGAAAATAAAAAAAAGTATTTAAAAATGTATTCAGAAAGAAACCCTCAAAAATGGGTAATAGCATATTTGGTTATCAAGTTAAACTTTATAACATTGAACTGAGAAGTGTAATATTAGACAGCATATTGTATACAAAATTAGTCACATTTAAACAATGTATTGTATATTTGTGTGTGTGTGTTAAGTGCCGTCAAGTCGCTTCCGACTCATGGCGACCCCATGAATGAAAGTCCTCCAAAATGTCCTATCTTTGACAGCTTTGCTCAGATCTTGCAAATTGAGGGCTGTGGCTTCCTTGATTGCCATGCGTATTTTTCATATGATACATTTTGAGTGAGTAAACCGTGCCTTAAAAAGAGAATATTTCACAGGAATCAGTTTCCGTGCTCTCCAGAACGTCTAGTTTTTCCATGGAAAAAGAACTTGAGGGGGGCAGTGTTTTTTAATTTCTGTGTCCCCCCTCCACCTGGCCCTCATATCTCTTTACCAGTGTGGTTGTAAGAACAGATTTACAGAATTGCTACGTTTTTTGTCTGCAAATGTGATAGATGACTATGGAATTGCTTAAAGCCTGTCTGCACCTGGTTTACAAGTTGACTGGAGTGGGTTGTAGGTACCATATCACTCCACTCTTGGTTCATCAGCACCAGCTCCCAGTTTGGTTCCAGGCCAACTCTGTTTTTAATTATTGGTCACCGTGGGCAGAAAGTCCAGCCGCACATTTTGTAAATAAAAGAGATAACTGCACAGGTTTCGAACAAATCAGTTAAATTAAAGGAGTGGAATTTCTCAATGGAATTCTACAGTGTTTGTGGAGTCTGGCTTTCACTTTAGCGGGTGGGATTCTGTGTTACCGGCATAAGTGGAATTGAGGTTTGTCTCAAAATAACACTGGAAGAGTTCAGAATGCGGCATTTCATACGCTCCACCATTCTCATTGTTGGCCACATCATTGTTTGGGTGTTTGAAACAGCAATTTTGCATGCCTCGATGATTGTTCTGGTACCTTTCCCTGATGAGTTCCTATTTTGAGGATGGCTCTTAAAATTACTGAAGCTGCCATTCTTCAGTATTTGTCCTTTCTCCCAGATCTCTGGAAACTGGCTAGTGTCTGGTAGAAGCAAGAAGCTGCATCTTGTTGCTAGTACTGGCACACTTAAACAATTTACGGTGCAAATTCTGCATTTTATCCAATGTAGCTCTGTTAACACCAGACAAATATTCTTGTAGCACATTGGTTTTACTGGTTTAAAACAACCCCCATCCTTTATGATATTTAAACCAATTCAGGGCAGGCTACACCAGCGTGGTGTAGTGGTTAAGAGCGGTGGTTTGGAGCCGTGGACTTTGGGTTTGATTCCCCACTCCTCCACATGAGCCGCGGAGGCTAATCTGCTGAATTGGATTAGTTTCTCCACTCCTACACACGAAGGCAGCTGGGTGACCTTGGGCAAGTTACAGTTCTATTAAGAGCTCTCTCAGCCCCACCTACCTCACAGGGTGTCTGTTGTGGGGAGGGGAAGGTAAGCCAGTTTGAGTCTCCCTTAAGTGGTAGAGAAAGTTGGCATATAAAAACCAACTCTTCTAAATTAATACAGCAGGTGGAAAATTGGCTTTGCAACATGTAAAGGGCATGCACGCGCATATAGATGCTGAGGATGTGGCCCTTGGCGTGAGAATAGCAATGTTATGAGTACTCTTCTTGTTTTCCTCAGTGCAGTTCTTGACATTTGCACACAACTATAGCTAAGCTAAAAGTAGAGTGCCAAAATATTTTGCTGAGGCCACGATGCCATCTCTTAACGCGTGGCAGAAATTGGCTACGCCTCTCCCTGACTGACGAAGCAGAAATTATTTTTTTAGTTGCATGTCCTTATTTCACACCAGTCCCCGTTTGCTGATCCTGTCTGAAGGCTCTGCAGGAGGCCAGGCAAAGAAGCTTCGGAGACAGCCCTAAATTAACTCTTGGTGCTAGGAGAAGCCAGAGCTCTGAGAATGGAATTGGGGAGCGGGGGGGGGGGGGGTTGGAATTGGTGTTCACTGACCAAACGAGCAGCTGCATCTGGTTTCCTGGGATACCAGGAACAGGGGTAGTTCAGCGCTTGCCTATTGTGGAATATTCCAAACAGACTTGCTGTCAGAACGCATTTTATTCAAACCGTTGCCTAATCCGCTGTGAGTTGCCCTCTGCAGTCGCGCTCTGTTTTTTGTTTGGACGGCTAATCTCCACCCTCAGTATCAAGCATTTTTAAAAGGGGGACACGAACCCGCCCATTAACTTAAAGAGCTGTAGCGGTATGCTGTTGTGCATGCTAGAGAGAAAGGTGCGTGCTTCAGGAATGAATGAAGTAGGCCCTGTATGTTGCATAAGGCTTTGTGTTCTACAGTCTCTCTCTGTGTGTGTATTCAGATGGCTGTGAAAATTTGGGTCGGGCTTCTTGTATAACTGTGTGCCAGAGGAGACTGGGTCTTGCTCCTGTGACCTTTGAATTGCAAAGGGCAGGTGCCAGGGGAATAGGGGACCCCAATCCTGCCTAGTGAGTACCCAGCTTGCTAGGGGGTAAAGGGAAGATGACTGGGGAAGGCACTGGCAAACCACCCTGTAAACAAAGTCTGCCTAGTAAACGTCGGGATGTGATGTCACCCCATGGGTCAGGAATGACCCGGTGCTTGCACAGGGGACCTTTACCTTTTTAATCCTGCCTAAGGCGTTTGGGCTGTGGTGTTGTGACGCTCTCTCCCCCCCCCCCCGTTCATAGAATCATAGCTGGAAGGGACCATCAGAGTCATCTAGTCCAACCCCCTGCACAATGCAGGGAATTCACAACTACCTCCCACACACACACCCAGTGCCCAGAAGATGGCCAAGATGCCCTCCCTCTCATGAACTGGCTAAGTTCATAGTTATTCCTCTCCTGAGCTTATATTGGCACTGATATTAACTCAATAAAGGAAGCTGTGGCCTTCAGTTTGCCAGACCTGAGAAAGGCTGTCGAGGATAGGCCCTGTAGGTTGGAAGTGACTTGACAGCAGATAATACACACCGTGTCAACCATTTCTTGTTCCTAACGTGGTCTCGAAACCAGTGTAACCACTAGTTAGAAGTTCCACTTAGGAACATGCCATGGTTAGTGTCCGCCCACCGGTAAAAGCTCGGAGGAAGGGGGGGCAATATTTGATCCCATCACCCTGTTCCTTAATCATGTTCAAGGGCTAAGAAGCACAGTCTGTGCCATTCCTTGGCAGTGGCTTATTTACCAGTGTGTATCAAGGGAGTTAATTTAGCACCAAGAGTTAATTTAGGGCTGTCTCCGAAGCTTCTTTGCCTGACCTGAATAGAACAAGAAGAAGAACAGTTGGTTTTTATATGCCAACTTTCTCTACCACTTAAGGAAGACTCAAGCCTGCTTACAACCGCCTTCCCTCCCCCTCCCCACTACAGACACCCTGTGAGGTAGGCGGGGCTGAGAGATCTCAAAGAGAGCTGTGACTAGCCCGAGGTCACCCAGCTGGCTTCATGTGTAGGAGTGGGGAAACCAACCCAGTTCACCAGATTAGCGTCCGCCGCTACTGTGGAGGAGTGGGGACTCAAACCCACTTCTCCAGATTAGAGGCCACCGCTCTAAACCACCGCTCTTAATCACTATACCATGCTGGCGCAGGCTAGCCCGATCTCTTCAGAGCTCGGAAGCTAAGTAGGGTTGGCCCTGACAAGTATTTGGATGGGAGACCACCAAGGAATATCAGGATCGCTATGCAGAGGCAGGCAATGGCAGACTGCCTCTGAACCTCTCCTGCCTTGAGAACCCCATGGGGTCGCCATAAGTCAGCTGTGACTTGGCAGCAGAAATAAATGAATAAAATCACGGGAGAGGATCTTAAAGGCCCAAATGGCAGCTTGATACTGACAGTAAGAAATGATATTGTCGAAGGCTTTCACGGTCAGAGTTCATCGGTTCTTGTAGGTTATCTGGGCTGTGTGACCATGGCCTTGGTATTTTCTTTCCTGACGTTTCACCAGCAGCTGTGGCAGGCATCTTCAGAGGAGTAACACTGAAGGACAGTGTCTCTCGGTATCAAGTGTGTTGGAAGAAATGAGTTGGTAAATGGGTGTAGTGTGCCAGTCAGAAGCAGCAAAGTGACGAATCCTAGAGTAGGCTGCTGATGATCTGCCTTCACTTTGCACCTGCAGAGTTTTGGTGCCCTCTAAAGCCGCCCCTTTACAAGCGAGGCTCTCCTCATTCTGTGGCTGCACCGTTTCTCAGCTTCATGTGCGAATCTCACACCAGGGTCCGGAGCAGGTAGCTTCTCGCACGGATTGAGTTTTGCGAGAGAGCTGTTCAGTGCGCATGACTGCATGTCATGTGGCTGTAACCTCCTTTCAGAAGATGCATCCTGGAGTTCTTAAGCAAGTAAGTCCCCACACAACCTACCTTTGGCTAATCCCTCATATAATTTTCTGGTGATAGGGTCTGTATTAGTTATAGTCTGCCTTTCTCACAGGGAACTCAAGACAGGTTACACGCACAGTGAGTCAATACAATCAACAGGATGGGACATTCAATAAAGAATGAAATAGGATTTTGGTTGTAGAACCAACCAGAAATTGCAAAAACAGAACTGAAGCAAAGCACGATAGAAGTGGCTGTGGCTCAGTGGTAGAGCATCTGCTTGGCATGTAGAAGGGCCCTGGTCCAGTCCCTGGCATCTCTAGTTAAAGGGACTAGGCAAGCAGGTGATGTGAAAGACCTCTGCCTGAGACCCTGGAGACTTTGATGGACCAAGATTCTGATTCAGTATAAGGCAGCTTCATGTGTTAACACATTAAATGATGCAAGATGACATAGGACCCAGATTACAGATAACTATATACAATAGCATAGACCACAGTCCCTGATAAGGAACTGTGAAGGGAAGGTGATTGTAAGCCAATTTGATTCTGCCTTAAGTGGTAGAGAAAGTCGGTATATAAAAACCAACTCCTCTTCTTCCTCTTTTTCTTCTTCTTAAAAAGCTCTAAAAGTGATCTGCAGAGATAGACAACTTGTGCCCTCTTTGCTTCCCTCCCCTCTGGATGACCATTTCGGGTATGGGATCGCCACAAGTAAATGAGGTAGTGGTCCGTTATGGTTTAAGTGGGTTCTCATCCAGTAGTTCATGGTGGTCAGCCATATTTTTGTCTCTACCTTGCCTAGCCCAGCCTCGTGTCTGAGAACCACATTTGATGTGTGTATTGGACACTTTGAAAAGAGCCCCAGGAAAACCCGGCTGGACCTTCTCCAGCCCCTTATAGTTGGTGACTGTACCTAATTGGGGCCCATAAGTAAGTTGAGCTAAGGATCTTCCCTCCCCTCTAAACATGGGCCTTTGGGCTGTATGGGAAGAGTGTTCTTCTATGAAGTCAGGGCAGTTCTCTTTGCATTTTGCAGACTTGGTCGGTTGAAGAGCAGCATGTGAAAGATGAGTGAAGACTCACAACCAGTCCATAAACAAATGATGGAAGCCTTATTTTCCCCGTGCACAGGATTATACCCCCTTCTGCTTTGGAGACTAAGGCTCTGGAGCCTGGCTGAGCTGAGAGGGGAGTTTTTGGATGTTACCCAGTGGTAGTGATGTATTTGTGCCCTTGACAGTATAAACCCCAGCTAGATCTGGGGCTGTAAACATTCCTAAGTGCCTCTACTGTTGCAGATGCCTTCTTAACAGGCAGGCCCCTAACTCTGGATGGCTCAGATGTTCTCCCTATAGACAACAGATAGTTCTGAACCACAAGGGGGGTGCTATTTGGTTAGCGGCAAACACACCCCAGCAGTGTTGAGAAAGAAAGTTACAACTAGGGAGGCAGGTCTTTGCTTGTTAAGTGTTTAGATGGGCCATGTTGTCTTCTGCCTGAATTGGCTTTAATGTAGGATGCTTTCACACCTGCTGAATAATGCACTTTCCACGCACTTCAGTGATAGTTTGCAAGAGGATGTTGCCATTTCACACAGTAAAATCCAGTTACAAAATCCAGTATTATGCAGCGTGCGTGACAGCACCTGTAGTCATTTGGCTATTTGATATAGCTTCATATCATTATTTGAGGGAAATAGTATTGATTCCTATACGCACAGCAGCAAAAGACCTTAATCCCATTGTTCCTTTGCAAATCTGTGTACACAGAATCAACCCCTTACCTCTTAAGTGCTAAATTTCAAAAAGTTCAGTGAATGGAAGATTGTTTGGAGTGAAATAGATCTGCACAAGGAGCTAAGTGGGAGGAGGGAGGGGCAAGCAGTAAACATGAAAGTGAAACCTTTTGAACAGAATACTCCACAAGTCTTGGGATCTTTGTGTGTATAGCCTAAGGTTTATCATATTATTCTCTCCCTGGAGGAGATAACCTATAATGGCAGTAGGCTGTAAAAGAGTGTAAAAAACTATGGTTTAAATCTAGTCTTGGGAAGGGGCTGTGGCTCAGTGGTAGAGCATCTGCTTGGCATGCAGAAGGTCCTAGGATCAATCCCTGGCATCTCCAGTTGGGACTAGGCAAGCAGGTGATGTGAAAGACCTCTGCCTGAGACCTTGGAGAGCCGCTGCCAGTCTGAGTAGACAATACTGACTTTGATTGACCATGGAGAGCCACTGCCAGTCTGAGTAGATAATACTGACTTCATAATGTACAAAATAAAGACTTAAAAAAAAAAAAAAAAGATAATACTGACTTTTATTGACCAAGGGTCTGATTCAGTATAAGTCAGTTTCATGTGTTCATGTGACTTGTCATTTAAATCGATTTGATTTAAATCATATCCACCCTGCTAGGTATCCTGTCCTCCGAAATCTCTTGGTCCAGCTGTACAATGAATTCAATTGGCATATTGTGCCAAACTACATTTGAACTTAGTAATTTTTGGATAGCAATTAACCTTATAATCATTTGTGTTGGATGCTGGGTACCTCCAACCATAAAAACCTAGATGGTTTGATTGAAAAGCTTGAGGCTCGGCTCATGGAGCGGCGATCAAAGAGCTGCGTGGTCAGGAAATTCTTCCTCGCACACACATGTTGCCCAGCTGCGGTCGTGTGGCTTTTAGTGCTGCCCCTGTGCTATTCAGAAGCAATAGCAATGACCTCCAGCCATTGACACTGGGTGCCCTGGTGGTTGGCTTTTGCCCTCTGAACTCCAGAGCCATTTGCTAATGTAGTAATTGATTCTTGGTGTCTTTTATGATGCACATCACCATACTGTAGCCGTCTAGACCTCCCCAACTAAGGAAGGGTAATAGGTGTTTCCTGGCACAGGACAGGGCTGCCTGTTCATTACTGCTTTTAAGAGCAAGCTGCTAGAAGAAGAGTTGGGTTTTTTATATGCAATGCTGATTCTGTGACCTTAGGCAGCTCATGAGAGGGAGGGCATCTTGGCCATCTTCTGGGCATGATGTAGGGGTCACTGGGGGTATGTGGGGAAGGTAGTTGTGAAATTCCTGCATGGTGCAGGGGGTTGGACTAGATTACCCTGGTGGTCCCTTCCAACTCTATGATTCTACGACTTTCTCTACCACTTAAGGCAGAATCAAACCAGCTTACAATCACCTTCCTTTTCCCTCCCCACAACAGACACCCTGTGAGGTAGGTGGGACTGAGAGAGCTCTAAGAGAACTGTGACTATCCCAGGGTCACCCAGCTGGCCTTATGTGTAGGAGTGGAGAAACCAGCCCGGTTCACCAAATTAGCCTCCGCCACTCATGTGGAGGAGTGGGGAATCAAACCCCATTCTCCAGACCAGAGACCACCGTTCCAGACCCCCACTCTTAACCACTAATCTACGCTGGCTACTATGTGAACATGACATTCAAAACAATATAAAAGGCATCAGTTATAGCATTGGCTGGCCTGTTTGTGTGTGTGTGTTGTCAAGTCGCAGCTGATTTATGGGGACCCTTCCTGGGTTCAAAGACAATTTTCACAGGGTAAGCCCCTCGGGTTCTCGCACTGCTTCATACGCTTGCCCCATGCCTGCGGTCTCTCCACATTCTAGGGCGTAGTCAGTAGGGGGGTCTTCTCCAGGAGTAGCCTTTCCGTATATCCCCCAAGCTTTTAACAGTTTCATGAGAGCTTGTGCAAATTGTGTTAGGGGTTCATTTATTACACTAAACTGAGTTTCAGTGTATCTTGGGGTAGCCATATGCAGCCCCCTCCCCAAGTCTGTGTGGCTGCTGTGTTTCGAAATACTCAGGTCCTGCTTCCACAATCCAAAGCCTGGATACTTTCATAAGAGGTGGAACTTTTCTTCTATTTAGTCCCCCCCCCCCTGTATTTTTAATGACTTGTCGTAGTTCTGTGAAATGTTACTCTGTCATCTTTCTGTGAAAAGAAGGAAGGGTTGTAGCTTTCCAGAACACACAACTATGCTTCCCTGGAACAGTGTATTCTGGGCGAACAAATGAAACTTTAAAAACCCAGTTAACACCCCCCCCCCAATAAGACCATCGCTTGGAGCAGAAAACAACAGCACTCGAGTAGCAAAACCAGTAGACTTTTGTGGAATTGGGTTTATGCTATAGATTTTTTTTTTTTTTGCTTGCAGAAAGAAAACTATTGGTTATAGAGAGCCAGCGTGGTGTAGTGGTTAAGAGCAGTGGTTTGGAGCGGTGGACTCTGATCTGGAGAACTGGGTTTGATTCTCCACTCCTCCACATGAACGGCGGAGGCTAATCTGGGGAACTGGATTTGTTTTCCCACTTCTATGCATGAAGCCAGCTGGGTGACCTTGGGCTAGTCACAGTTCTCTCTGAACTCTCTCAGCCTCACCTACCTCACAAGGTGTCTGTTGTGGGGAGGGGAAGGGAAGGTGATTGTAAGCTTGATTGATTGGTTGATTCTCCTGTAAGTCGGCATATAAAAACCAACTCTTCTCCTTATACTTTGGGGACATTATGCAGGCGAAAGCATCCTCAAGGGAAAAAGTTGTAGAGCCACACTTCTCTATGCATTCTCTCAGAATAAGGACAGCCGGGAGGGATTTCCTCCCAGAGCCTGGTGAACTGCCTTAATGTCCACATTTTGAAGGGGCACTCAGCAAGGATTCTCCAAGACGGACGAGCAATGTACCTCACTTGGAAAGCCTTGAACATGGCATATGGGATGACCTGAAAAGCTGGTGGAAAGAAAGGGGGTTCAAGGCCCGGGGAAGCATAGTGGCCAAAAGGGAGCATGATAAGCTATAGGGTGGAGTAGGAGTCCAGGAGAGGCAGCAGGTGAGGCCACGTGGAGGAAGTAGCCTTGGAAAGGAACTCCCATAAGTTGCAGAAAGAGAAGAAGCTGTATTGGGGAGCAAGAAAGGCAGGTGAAGAAGGGTCTTCCCATAATACTAGAACTCGGGGTCATCTGCTGAAGCTGGAGGGTGAGAGATTCAAAACAGATAAAAGGAAGTATTTTTTCACACAACGCACTGTTAAATTGTGGAACTCCCTGCCCCAAAGTGTGGTGATGGCTGCCAACTTGGAAGGCTTTAAGAGGGGAGTGGACATGTTCATGGAAGAGAGGGGTATTCATGGCTATTAGTCAAAATGAATACTGGTCATGATGCATACCTATTCTCTCCAGGATCAGAGGAGCATGCCTATTATCTTAGGTGCTATGAAACACAGGCAGACTGGTGCTGCTGCAGTCGTCTTCCTTGTGGGCTTCCTAGAGGCATCTGGTTGGCACTGTGTAAACAGACTGCTGGACATGATGGGCCTGGGTCTGATCCAGCAGGGCTTTTCTTATGTTCTTATGGGCAGCTATGGGCCAAGGATTCAGGAGGGTTGGGGGAAAGTCCAGTGATGTCACCCGACACCCCAAAAGACGGTGGTAGGCCTCTCATTTGTCCAGCATTACTGATGTGCATGGTGCTGTACATCACATCACAAAGAGAAGGTATTTGCTGCCCCTGCCCAAAGGAGCCCTCAGTCCAAGGCCTCCAATCAAACAGCATTCATGGGCTCATGCAACAGAATACTCCTCCACACAAAAAACCCAAAAAAACCTTCTATGCAGAAAATCAGATGTTGGGAGTGATGCCAGCCCTAGTCTTGTCCTGGCCATGTTAGCTCCAGATGTTTGAGTCTTCCTTCTGTGCACCAATGGGGAGTGTTCCGTCATGTGGATCTCTGCCTCGTCTCAATCCAGATGCACATTTATAGAATCATAGAGTTGGAAGGGGCCAGACCGGCCATCTAGTCCAACCCCCTGCTCAATGCAGGATCAGCCTAGAGCATCCCCCATCCAGTATGCATGTCCCTCATTTCTGTTACCCAGATGTAGAACTCTGTACTTATCCTTGTTGAATTGCATCCTGTTCACAACCGCCCGCTTTGCCTCCTTGGGGGCTGCTTGTGAGAAGGAGATCTAAATTTCAATGGAAGGGGAGTTGGAGGGTAATGAGGCTAGCGCAGGAGCATTCAGGGGTGCGGTTGCACACACTCGGTGGAGGGTCAGGGCTAGTTTGTGGCCTCTGGGCAAGCTGGCGAGATGCTCCCAGCCTTGTGAGGCAGCCATCTGCCGTCTTAAAAAGGCAGTGGCCAGGAGCGTTTTCCTTTTGGGGAAAAGCCGGCTGGATGGATGGTCAGGAAGGCCTGGAGTTGTGTAACGTTGCTGCAGAGCCTTGGTTTATGCTTCCCAGGCTATAAATAATTCCCTTTGCCTTTCTGCTTCCAGCACCGAGAGGGCTGCTTTCTGATAGAGGTGAATGCCCTGTGTGTTTTTAACAGAGCATGTGACTGACTGGGGGGGGGGTAGGGGGGTCGGAGCTGGTACAGATTGCAAACTTGCACACGATGAGCCGTCGGAGGAAGGTGGATCTTTCAGGCAGTGACTCATGAGCTCTGCGCCGGCCGGAGGGCACGGCTGGCATTTCCAGCATAAAGCGCTGCCTGAAATATTTAAGAGGGGAAGGAAAAGAGGAAGCGTTGATCGGAGGCAATTGTTTCTTCCTCTACAGCCTCTCTCTCCGTAGCGGAGCACCTAAATAGCTCCGTTCACCGTGTTTTGCCACAAAGAAAGGGTGGGGGCGATCGACAGCCATCACGAGCTCTGCAGCCGTTTGCACGGCTGGTGTGCTGCTTACGGGCCTTGTCTATTCTGTAAAATGTCTGGAAATTTTGAAGCTGTGGGAAGAATGGGTCCCTCCCTCCGTTGTATTTTTTCCGGAGGGGAAAATGGAAATGTGGGGAGAAATTAAAATTATGCAAGACTTCCTTTCCTATCAAATGAAAACTTGTTTTACTGATTTAATAACGTTTAATATATTATTTATAACTTAGCATATAAAATTATGGTAGTTGGCATGTTTATGGAATTTAAAAGTATAAATATATTTCGTTTACTATAAGAAAAATTGCACGTATGCACATTACTTCAGAAAGAGTTGCAAACAGCGGCACCCTATGCTACCATAGCACATGTATCTTTAATTTTTGCCATATGAGATGTACGGGGGGAAATGAAATTTGTAGGTAGAAAACAAATTTCGTAGTAAACAAAAGAAAATGTATTATTTGGACAGGTCTCTCACAGGATCACAGTTGGTAGGGCTGCCAGCATGTTTGGATATTAAGATGATATTAGAGCAGTGATGGCGAACCTTTTAGAGACCGAGTGCCCAAACTGCAACCCAAAACCCACTTATTTATCGCAAAGTGCCAACACGGCAATTTAGCCTGAATACGGAGGTTTTAGTTTAGAAAAAACAACTCATACATTAACATCTTCTGTCTTAAAAGAAAAACACAATAACAGAGCTTTATATGCTTTGCACACTCCTTTGCACACTTTTACCACATGCATTTGGAAAAGCAAACCCTTTTTTGGGGGGGGGGAGAGGGGTGTGTTACTAAGTTCCTTAGTGAGACTTCAGCACAATGCTAGAGAGTTGGAATTCATATGCAGATCTGATACTGAGCCTTGGACAGAATAAAAAAATGTTACCAGCTGATAGTAATACCATGCATCTGACAAACTGGGCTGGCTTCAGTAGATAATGCCACAATAGGTGCCAAAAGAATTTGTTGTTTTAGCTGCAGCAGATTACCACTGCTGCTCCACTTAAATAGGTTCAAATTTATTTATTTGTGTTTTTTTTTCACATGACAAGGGACCAAGTCTACACAGCTTCCAGACTCTGTAGGGGCCGTGGCTCAGTGGTAGAGCCTCTGCTTGGCACGCAGAAGGTCCTAGGTTCAATCCCCAGCATCTCTAGTTAAAAAGGGCCAGGCAGGAAATGATGTGAACTTCTTGCTTGATGTTCACCAGGGATTGGAAGAAGCCTTAAGGGCTCCTTTGCGAGGAGGAGGAAGAAGAGGTTGAGGTGGAGGAAGCGCTGAGAGGGAAGCCCCCCGCCTGCTCTTTCTTGAAAGTCATGCCCTGAGGGTGGGGGGATGGGATGGGGGGCTTGGCGACTGTTGCAGTCGTCACAGTGGAGGAGGAGGAAGAGGAGGAGGAAAAAGCGGAGGTGGAAGAGGAAGATGATGAGGCGGCCGAGGCAGGCGTCAGCCCACAATGCTGGGGGGGCGCGGCCAGGCGGGTGAAGCTGGTGACGGGCAGCAAGCGGTGGTTGAAGATGACCATGCTGGGGGAGATGGTGGGCTCCATTGCCGCCCTCTTGGAGGAGCCGCCGCCGCCCAGGAAGCCGCTGCCCAGTTTCATGCTCTTCCCTCGGGGGATGGGGAAAGCGGCAGCGGCGGAGCAGCCGGGAAGGGCGAGACTGAGGAGGCGCGGCCCTCAGCGGTGGCTGCTCTGGCAGCCGGACACCGCCGCTGCCGCTCGCTTTTCACTCTCCCGCCCGCCGGCTGCTTGTCTGGCTGCCTGGCGGGAACTTCCCGGCGGTCCTCCGGCCCGCCCGCCTCTCAGCTGTTGGGCGGGGTTGGGCTGGCTGTTGGCCTTTCTCTCCCCCTCCCGAGCTGCCGCCTCTGCTTGCGCCGGGAAGCCCCGAGTTGACTGCTCTCGGTGGCTCTCCCTGGGGCGCGCCTTGGGAAGCTGTCACTTTCTCATCCCCTGGGCAGCGAGGCGGCGCCGGGCCAGCTGGTCAGCGGGGCCCGGTGCCGTCTCGATGTGACAGGGTGCGCTGCTGTCGGGAGCCGCGGCAACCAGCTCGGCCCCAGCCTCGCCCGGCGGAGAGGGAAGCGGCCGGGGCTGAGCCGGAACGATGGGCAGACGCCTGCGAAGAAGGCGGGCGGGGAGACCTGGCAAACAGCTGAGAGGGTGGCCGCCGGGGGAGCGCCGGAAGTGCAGAACGGGAGGCTTGGGAGGGGGCGGACGTCTCTGCTGTGCTCCCGGCCCTCTCACTCAACCGCAGCGAGCCACTCCAAGGCAGACCCGCGCGTGCCCACAGAGAGGGCTCCGCGTGCCAACTTCGGGGCACGTGCCATAGGTTCGCCAACACGGTATTAGAGACATCAAACTTTTTGTATTATCATTTCATAATGTATTGTCATTAAACACAGCAGATTAATTGTTGCCAACATTATTTACTTTTAAAGAAAAAAATATTGAAAATATTGTATATGTATGCAGTATGATTCTCCCCCCACCCCCAGTTCCTCAAAATTTCCCAATTGTTCCATTGGGAAAACTGAGAAAGCACTCAGACTATTTCATGCTGTCAATGTGGAACAGATGGGAATGCTTTGTAAGACAAGGTTTTTCTCACTTAAGAAGAGAAAATATTTCATAGGGAGTTTTGTCAGTGTTATGACAAATTTCCCAGTTTTTCCATTAGAAAAAACGGGGGAGGGGGAAATCCTCAGATTTTTTCTTGCTATGCATTTTAAATGTAAAAACCCTTACCTTAAAAAACATTTTGCTAATTCTAAAAATATTTCATAGGAGAAATACATTTGAAATTGTTGTGTATCTGTGTGTGTGTGTGTGTGTTAAGTGCCCTCAAGTCGCTTCCGACTCATGGCAATACAATGTGAAAAAAAATTCTTCTAGTGTTCCTTCAGATTTTCCGATTTTTCTGTCAGAAATATTGGGGGGGAAAGGCCTGGGTATGTGCTTGTGGTTCTTTTTTAACCTGAACTCTTCCAGTTTTTCCCGTGGCCCCCACCTCTCTACATCAGACCACCTGAACCCGGTGGAAAAGTAGTGGTGAAGCATGGATATGTCATTCTCCTCCAAGGCAAGGGCATCTTCATGATTGGGTGTTTTCCTGCTCTTTCCAGGAGGCAGGACTAAACTTTATTTCCTGTCGCCTTGGCGGGAAGACCGCCCCTGCTCCCCAGTTTCCATCCTGCCTTTAACCGGAGAGCAGCGACTTCATTCAGCTCTAGCTTCAAATTAGTTTATTAGCCTAGTGAGTCCTTGTTTCTTGTGTGTCCAGCGTCTATCGTGGTCCTCGTTTTTGTGTCAACGTCCTTCCCTGTAAGTCTGTGCGAGTCTCCCGCGCCCTCTCTTCCCAATTATTCCCACTAGCCGAACTTGGCCTTGCGGTAGGCAAGATGGCCGACGTTGTGGTGGGAAGATGATCTCTCGGTGGTGGATTTCCAGAGCGGTGGGCTGTTCCATTCCGCCCAGGGAGGGACTCCTTCCAATGGCTGCTAGGGCGGACCCTTGGGGAAGGGAAAGGAAGCGGCGGAGCCAGTCGCGGCGGTTGCGGAGCCTCCGGCCCCGACTCAAAGAAAAAAGCCGTGAAAAACTCCCAAAGCCACACCGCTTCCAGCGCTTAGGAGGAAGAGGTGCAGCAAGCCGCCGAGAGCCGGTTCCTCGCAAGCTGCCTCCTCGGAGTCTGACGATTGGACGGCCCCCGTTCAGCCTGCGACGCTCGTGCAGCCTTTGATCTCCGTTGGGGTACCGGTAGGATCCCCCCGGCCGGGAGGTGGCAACCAGCCTCTTTTTGATTTAGCGCCAAACGGGAGAATTTATTCCACTGACGAGGCAAATGACTTAGTCAATATGGCCCTCCAGCGGCAGTGGCAGGCATTTCAGGCCTTTCAGATGAGGATCCCCCCCTTATGGGCAATGCAGGATCCTTCGCCATTCTTCTCCTCTTCCCAACGCATAAGTGTGGGGCGGGAGGAACCCCAATCTCCTGTGGCTCCAGTAGTTTGGCCCACTAAGGCAGCTACAAAATCCCATCAGCCTTCCTCGCCACTAGTTGACCCAGCTTCCTCTGACCAGGAAACTGACCCAGAGGAACGTGAGGAAGGCGAGTTCGATTCCGATGAGGAGACTATCCCCTCTGACGATCAACAACCCAGACTATTTTCTGGGGATGATTTCAAGGGATTATTAGCCAAGGCCTTATTAGCCCCGGACCTTAACGAGGATCAAGAGTCTGAGGAGCCCACACCTAAGAGGAAGCAGAGGGTCAGGGAATGCTTTCCCAGGAAGCAAACTCACTCCAATTCTGTCCCCTTCCCTGAATTCTTCCTCAGAGCGGTCAAGGAGTGGGAAAACCCGGCTTCTAGCAGGCAAACCCCAGCCAACATAAAAAAGCTTTACACCCTGGCTCCTCACGCCATGAACCTGCTCAAGGTGCCAGTGGTAGAAGCACCTATAATAGACCTCCAGACCCCGGGCCTAGTCCCCGAGGACGGAGCTGGTTCCATTAGGATCAGCTAGAAAGAAAGACGGAGGCATTAACCAGAAAGGCTCACGAGGCAGCCGCTCTGACAATACAATCGAGCTCTACCACTTCCATTTTTGCTAGGGCATCATATCTCTGGATTAAGAAACTTATACAGTTAGTTCCAGAGGAGAACCAACGGGTCTCAGCAGGTTTAGAAAGAGTGCTCAAAGCTACCACACGAATGGCTGATGCTTCATTGGATTCGATATCTTTTTCGGCCAGATCCATGGCGTCCATCACTTCAACCAGGAGAGCTCTCTGGGGGAGGGCCTGGCCGGCTGATTTTAAAGCCAAAACTACACTTATGGCTTACCCCATTCAGGAAGGTCGCCTATTTGGGGAGAAATTAGACAGAATTCTAATTGAGACTAGGGACAAGAAGCATGTTACGCCTAGGCAACTTAGGAAAAAAAATCACACTACTTCTTATCAGTCCCTTCGTCCCTCCAAAACGCCATTTCGGTATAGAGCAGACTTCAGAAAGGGCAACTGGAATAGTAACAACAAGCCCTTTCACAAGGGTGGAAGGTTCAATAGGCAGAACCAACACCCCCGCTCAGACAAACCAGACAAGTTCTCAAAAACTAATTCCCAGTGACTCCGGGTCACTGCAGCTGGGAGGACGTCGACAAGCATTTTCAGACTGGTGGATGGAATCCAACCCGGACAGCTGGGTGTCGCAGATAATTTCCAAGGGATACCTCTTGGAGTTTGTTTCACCACCTTTGGACCGTTTCCTCCCATCTCCAATTTCATCAAAAAAGGCGAAACATTCCAGAACCCAGCGGGCGATCAATCACCTTCTTCAATTGGTGGCCATAGAACCAGTTCCTCGGCTAGAACGTTCCCAGGGGGTATACTCCACCTTCTTCACCGTTCCCAAAAGGAACAGGGATTGGAGAGCCATCCTCAGCCTAAGATATGTCAACCGGAGGATGCAAAAGAAACGTTTCCGCATGGAGACATTGCTGTCCATAGTGGAGTCTCTTCTTCCTGGAACGTTCATGACCTCGGTGGACCTCAAAGAAGCATACCTGCACGTTCCCATACACCCCATCCACAGACGGTTCATCCGTTTCGCATACACCCAAGAACATTTTCAGTTCAGAGCCCTCCCCTTCGGACTTTCCTCTGCTCCTCGGGTTTTTCCGAAGGTACTGGTAACTATAGTAGCAATCCTGAGACAAGAATCTGTTCAGGTACACCCGTATCTGGACGACATTCTGATCTTTGCCCAGACTTGGGACCAATCCCTCGCACACACCTCCAGGGTGATGCAATTACTACAGGAACACGGCTACTTGCTGAACCTCGACAAGAGTACTCTCATCCCTTCCCAAACAATCACCCATCTGGGAGTCAGAACAAATTCCCCCAAAAAATACCCTCTCTCTACCACCAGAAAGGATGGAGAAGATAATTGCACTAGCCAAGGCCACAATCCAAAACCAGAGACCTCGTCTCATGGGCCTGGCAAAACTCATGGGACACATGGTCTCATGTATAAACATCGTTCCCTGGGCAAGGTTCAACTTGAGACCCCTTCAATGGACTCTTCGCCCCTTTCAGAAGGACATCACCCTCAAGAGAGACAGGTTAATCCTCTTACCACCCAAAGTCAAGCACAGCCTCCGCTGGTGGACCAGCTCATCCAACCTGGGACGATCCCTGCAATACATACACGAGGACCCTCTCCAACTTTTCACAGATGCAAGCCTCGAAGGTTGGAAAGCCACCCTCAAAGAACAGGTGGCTCAGGGCCTCTGGTCAGAAAAGGAGAGAAGGCTCCATATCAACTTCCTGGAGCTCCGGGCAGTAAGACTGGCACTTCTATCGTTCTCCACAGCCATCAGACACCATCACACTCTGATCAGGTCGGACAACATAACAACGAAAGCTTACCTAAACAAACAGGGAGGCACAAGATCATCCGCCCTTCACAGGGAAGCTTCAAGCATCTTCCGTTGGGCTCAGATCAATCTAAAATCTCTGAGGGCAGAGCACATTCGAGGGATCCTAAATACCCAGACGGATTGGCTCAGCCGTCAAACCTTGGAGGAGGGGGAATGGGCTCTGGACCAACATACCTTCCAGTCCATCACGAGCAGATTCGGCCTCCCGAACGTCGACCTATTTGCCTCGGCATCCAATCACAAGGTACTGCGCTTTTTCTCCAGGTACTTCCACCCCAGAGCGGAGGGAACGGACGCCCTGCTGAACCCTTGGCCTCTGGAGCTACTCTACGCCTCCCCCCCTCCCCATCCTTCCAAGAGCCCTCCACAAGATACAGCAAGAGAGGGCCAGAGTCCTGGTCATAGCCCCCTTCTGGCCACGCAGATCGTGGTTCACCACGCTTCACAGGTTGTCGATACAGGAACCTTGGAGAATCCCAACCACTCCAGACATGCTACGCCAGGGCCCACTGATACACCCAGAACCACATTGGTATTGCTTGACCGTCTGGGTCTTGAACGGAGGAGACTTCTAGCCCAGGGCTATTCCGATGAAGTAGTAAACATCATCCTGGAGGCCCGTAGACTGGCAACCAAGCGTATATATACGACATCATGGAAAGCCTTCATCAGATGGTCCCGTAGAAAACATATCGACCCACTCACACCAGGAATCAAAGACATCCTCGAGTTCCTACAGGAAGGAGTACGTCTAGGCTTAGCAGCATCTACACTCAGACTCCAAGTGGCAGCCATCTCTACGGTCATTCCCACTTTGGAAGGGATTCCCATGTCTCAACATCAGGATATCCTCACGTTCCTAAAAGGAGTCACACAAATTAGACCACCGATAATCCACCGCTTCCCAACTTGGAAGCTCAACCTAGTGTTAAGGGCTCTGACTTCAGTCCCCTTTGAACCATTGCAAACGATACCTTTAAGATTCCTTAGGATGAAGGTTCTCTTCTTGACAGCCATCACCTCGGCACGTCGAGTTTCAGAGCTCAGAGCCCTGTTGGTCAACAAGAGACTATGTGTGTTCCACAAAGACAAGTTGGTCCTAAGAATGGAGCCTACCTTCCTTCCTAAAGTGAACTCAGCTTTTCACAGGGCACAGGAAATTTCTTTGCCTTCTTTTTGCCCTAATCCTTCTTGCCAGACAGAAAAAACCTGGCACTCTCTAGATCTCCGCAGAGCCATACGGATATTCATTAAAAGGACAGCAGAGTTCAGACAATCAGACTCTATGTTCGTTAACATCACCAATCCCAAAAAAAGGATGCCCAATGTCTGCCGCTGCCATTAGTTCAACTCTGAGACAATATATTGTTGAGGCTTACAAGGCATCCAAGGTGCCGGTCCCAGAGGGCATCACGGCTCACTCCATTCATAGTTCTGCAACCATGGCAGCTTTTAACAAACAGGCTCCTTTAGATGAGATCTGTCGCGCTGCCACCTGGTCCTCCGTCAATACGTTCGTCAAACACTATAAGATTAATACATGATCTTCCGCACAGGCGGCCTTCAGACGAAGGATCCTCCAACACGTGGTAGACGAAGGTAACTGACCCACCCACATGGGGAGCTCTTGAAGGTCCCAATCATGAAGATGCCCTTGCCTTGGAGGAGAATGGAGCCTTGGATACTCACCGTGAAGGCTCCTTCTCTCCCAAGGCGAAGGGCATCTTGCCCACTGGGGCTACAACGGACGGACCAGGACTACCACACATTGCATACCTACTTACAGTCCCATCCTTAGGATGTACCAGGTTTAGCCAAATTATCACGTTCAGTTAGTGTTACAGTTCACCTACTGTCCCTTAGGGTCAACGAGGGTCAATGTTTGATGTTTAAAATTCCTGTTTCCTAACTTACCTTGTTGTACTGTTCCCAGCTGATGTTTTTTTTAAATTCTCCAAGTAGCTAGACAGGCCTGTAACTGGGGACCAGGGGCAGTCTTCCCGCCAAGGCGACAGGAAATAAAGTTTGGTCCTGCCTCCTGGAAAGAGTGGGAAAACACCCAATCAAGAAGATGCCCTTTGCCTTGGGAGAGAAAGAGCCTTCACGGTGAGTATCCAAGGCTCCATTCTCCCCCACCCCAACCCTGTAATTCCAGAGTGCCTTGCCTTCATACACTGATTGTTGATATCTTTACTAGAGCCAGCGTGGTGCAGTGGTTAAGAGCGGTGGTTTGGAGCTGCCACCGAGCAACAGAATTCTGGCTTTTGCTGCAGCTGCAGAATTGTGGCCAAGCATACTCTGGGGGGAGGGGGAAGTGACCAAAAAGCAGGGGCCGAGCTGAACTCTGGCCACAGGGCTGCTCGTTCTTTTGCTCTTAGGGAGTGGGCACAGGACCACAGGTCTCACTGAGTCTAGCCTTGATATTTTTATTGGGGGGGGGGAGGCTGCGAATGTCTGAGTGATTCTGCTACTTAAAATAGCCCTTTTAATTACAACTTTTGCCCTTTGCCGCTGAAGAGTTGGCCGGCGGCAGCATCGGATGCCGGGGGGGGGGGGCGGCGGCTTGGCTTACCCTTCAGTTGCGTTTGGTCCCGCCTGGATCTTGCTTACTGCTCTGATTCAGCGTGTGTGGGGGGGGGGGCGCTCTTTCGTGTGGGAATGTTCCTCAAAGCAGTGAGTCATTTCTTTGCCAGCGGTTGGCAGAAGCGATGTCCGATGAGCACGTGGAGGGATCAGTGTTTGTTCGTGCGCGCTAGCTCATCTTTGTGTGTGTGTGTAAGGGAGAGATTGTATATCATGTTTCTATTTTTGTGTTCTCCAAACCAGCAACACTGGCGTGTCCAGGATCCCCCAGTGCCAGCGTAGCGGTGCCTGCCCTGGGACTGCCAGGTGGGCTATTTCTGGGACTGAGCTCCACCATCTTTGCTCCGTGGCATCCTTTTAACTTCGGCTCCCAGTTTTGGAACTATTATGGACCTCCTCTTCTTTAGATTGATTACTATTGACTTATAAGAACTCTTGCCATTTGCCCTGGGAGCAAGGGGTAAGCCCGTGGTGATCAGATTGCCCGTTGTTCATGCTGGATACAGCGGAGAATTTTTTTATTTAACCGAGGTCTGACTGCGTGCTCTGCTCACCAACCCCATAGTTTGCTGCGCTTGTGATACTTAAATGAAAGGTTGAATACCGAATGAGCTGTTCTGCCTCCTGCCCAAAGAGCTGCAGCGAGACTGGATGAAGCAAAAAAAGCGATCCTCCTTTTTTGCTAACTGTAGCCAGAATTAGATTTATAGCCAAGGTCATACTCTCCAGCTTCTCCAGTTAAAGGGACCAGGCAAGTAGGTGATGCGAAATACCTCTCTGCCTGAGATCCTGGAGAGCCGCTGCCAGTCTGAGTAGACAGGAGTGACTTCGATGAAGGCAGTTTCACGTGCTCAACTTTCTCTCCATCAGAGACCCGAAGCAGCTTAGACTGTGATCCTCTCCATTTTATTCTCACAACAACCCTGTGAGGGAGGCTAGACTGAGAATATGTGACTAGCTGAGGTGCGCTGGCAAGCTTCCATGGCAGAGGTAGGATTCCAACATGGGTCTCTTAGATCACAGACACTCTAGCCACTGCACAACACTGCCTATGATAGCTCAGGGAAGTTCTTAAACCCCATTTTGTTTGTAAAGGAGGGCGTATTTTCCACCCTCTTTGGCTGTGCTGCCTTTCTTCTCAATATGGACCCAAAGGGAGCTTACGGTGTCTGTCTCTCCGCCATTTTATCCTCACAACCACGACCCTGTGAGGTAGGTGAGGCTGAGAGGATGTGATGGTCCCAGGGTCACCCAGCTAGCTTTGCTGGCGGATTGGGGATTCGAACCTGGGGCTCTTAGAGCCTAGTCAGGCACTCTAAGCGCTACGCCACACAGGCTCTGATAGGTTAGGGAGGTTAAGTTGTTAAAGACTTTTGTTTTGTAATGGGATATTTTCTTCCCTCCCTGTCTGAGCTGCCTGCACCTTCCTGGTCCCTGTCAGTAAACCTTTGCTTCCATTGCAAATAGCAGGTGGATGTTTGGGAGCTAATGTGTGTCAGGATGTTCAGATTCTCTCAATGTCAATTCCCTCCATTGTGGATGTAGGAAGTCCCATTGTCATAAGAACATAACATAAGAACATCAGAAAAGCCCTGCTGGATCAGACCAAGGCCCATCAAGTCCAGCAGTCTGTTCACACAGTGGCCAACCAGGTGCCTCTAGGAAGCCCACAAACAAGACAACTGCAGCAGCATTCTCCTGCCCGTGTTCTGCAGCACCTCCTAGTGAAGGCATGCTCCTCTGCTACTGGAGAGAATAGGTATGCATCATGACCAGTATCCATTTTGACTAGTAGCCATGGATAGCCCTGTTCTTATAAGAACATAAGAAAGGCCATGCTGGATCAGACCAAGGTCCATCAAGTCCAGCAGTCTGTTCACACAGTGGCCAACCAGGTGCCTCTAGGAAGCCCACAAACGAGGACTGCAGCAACATTGTCCTGCCTGTGTTCCACAGCACCTAATATTATAGGCATGCTCCTCTGCACTTGTTCATGGAAGACAGGGCTCTTCATGGCTGCTAGTCAAAATGGATACTAGTCATGATGCATATACCTATTATCTTCAGGATCAGAGGAGCATGCCTACTATATTAGGTGCTGTGAAAGACAGGCCGGATAATGCTGCTGCGTTCGTCTTGTTTGTGGGCTTCGTAGAGGCACCTGATTGGCCACTGTGTGAACAGACTGCTGGACCTGATGCAGGGGCCCTGTTGCATTGGCGTTTTACTCCTCCACAAACTGGGTCCTAAGCCAGACTTAGGCTGTGATTTGTCTGGGCACCCACGTTCCTCTGCCATGGGGAACCTGAGCTTGTTTCAAACCAGGAAGCCTTAGCCGCGCCCCACAGGAGGACTGGGGGAAGCACATGCTCACGAGATATGAGCTGTGACTGTAAATGGCCATGATAGGCACAGCTTAGTGGGTTGTCTGAACGCTCCCCTGATCTTCACGCACAGATTTGTGCTTGTGTGTTCAGCCTGTCAGCGGCCACGCTCTCAAGTGTATGCACCTGCCTGCCTTTGCGAAAGGATTGGCTTCCTGGCGCATGCATCTGTGCCAAGCAAGCCTGGTGTGCCCTTCTTCCTCCTCCTGTATGGGCTTTTGTGTTTGCGAAACATGAGAGTTGATCCTGTTAATAATATATGCCGCACTTCGTATATTCCTGTTCGCATTGTTCCTTTCGTGCTTGCCACATCCCTGGGAGGTCTGTCCCTTCTGGCATTTCACAGATGTGGTAAGTACCAGAGGTGGCGCTGCTTGCCCCCCAAACCTCATCACTTCAGCCCTGGCACATGCTTGTCCCAGACTGGAAGCGGTGCTCTGTCAGCACACTGTCTGTCTATCTTGCGCTGCATAACAGGCAATATTGGAAGCTTGAGCTTTAAGAGGGGAGTGGACATGTTTATGGAGGATAGGGGTGTTCATAGGATCGTAGAGTTGGAAGGGACCACCAGGATCATCTAGTCCAACCCCCTGCACAATGCAGGAAATTCACAACTACCTCCCCCCCCCCCCATGGCTACTAGTCCAAATGGATACTAGTCATGATGCATACCTATTCTCTCCAGGATCAGATGAGCATGCCTATTATATTAGGTGATGTGGAACACAGGCAGGAGAATGCTGCTGCAGTCGTCTTGCTTGTGGGCTTCCTAGAGGCACCTAGTTGGCCACTGAGTGAACAGACCGCTGGACTTGATTGGGCCTTGGTCTGATCCAGCAGGGCTTTCCTTATGTTCCTATGACGTGGCTTGGATGGACCTTGTTTCTTCCGAAAAGAAGGGTGAAAATGCAAGGGCTGGCAGCTTGCACATGATTGGGGTGTCGGGTTTTGTCGGGTGACTCGTTAGCTGGGCGTCTGTGGTGAGGAATACAACCCACCGTGCTTGGAGATGCAAAGGCCAGCCCCAACAACGAAGGATCCTGCTGGCTCCTTTGAGAATCCCAAGGCAATAGGAGAGGGCCGTGGCTCAGTGGTAGAGCATCTGCTTGGCATGCAGATTGTGGTTTCGCCTTTTTAAAGGCAATTAAGGCCATGCACGCATATCTTCTGTCACTGCTGTTCCTCGAGAGGTGGTAAGTGCTCCTTCCCTGGAGGTTTTTAAGCAGAGGCTAGATGGCCATCTATCAGCAATGCTGATTCTATGGCCTTGGGCAGTTCATGGGAGGGAGGGCATCTTGGCCATCTTCTAGGGCAGGGGTCCTCAAACTACGGCCCGCGGGCCGGATCTGGCCCGTCAGGGTCCTGAACCCGGCCCCTTTAAAAAATTGCAGCCGCAAGGTAATGCTGGGAGGAAGTCCGTTTAAAAACTCGGGGTGGGGGGGGGAGAGAGACACATTCTCTCTCTCTTGCACAGATTGTGTGTGTGCACCCGCCCGCGCGTGAAGGAAAAACAAACGGCGTGTGAGGCTTTTCACTGTCGATTAATATTAATGAGGGGGGGGCTAGTTTTCCCCGTTCTTCTGAGTGGGCGTGGCTTTTCCTCAAGCTCACATAAAAAGGCGAGAAGGGGCGGAGCCCGGCAAGCGGCCTTGCCGGTGACAGAAAGGGGCGGGGCCGTCTGAGGCCCGCACGCGCCTGGTCTTCGGGCCGCGAGAAGATGGCAGTGGCAGCCACGGCCTTGGCGGTGTTGGGCGCCCGAGCGTCCGTGTCGGCGGCATCGCCGTTGCTTCGACTGGGCTGGGGGCGGAGGCGACGCCCCCGGGGTGGCCGCGAGGAGATGTGGGAGGAGGAGGCTGGCGGGCCCGGGTGCTGCTGCTGCGCCTGCCCACCGGGGCCCGGCTGGCTGGACAGCCTCGGCCGACGCCAGCAGCAGCAGCAGCCACCGCCACTCTGGTCTTCCTCGGGAGGAGAGCCGCCGACGCCCGCCCAAAGCGACCGAGGTGCTGCGCTGCGTGAGTGGGGAAGGCGCGCGTAACGTGTGGATGCGTGCATGGGGCCCTGCCTGCGTGTCTCTCTGTGTGCCCCTGTTGCGGGGACGGAGTTTGGAGATGGGCGGGGCGAGTGTTGGGCAGGGACCGAGGGGTGGGGGGGCAAGTGTAGAAGGGGCTGACGCATGTCTCGTGGCAGGGGCGGAGCTTAGAGCTGGGTGGGGCGAGTGTTGGGTAGGGACCGAGCCGTGGAGGAGGGGCTGCACGTGTGGAAGCGGCTGACGCGTGTCTTGTGGCGGTGTCTGCTGGGTTTTTTTTTCCATGTGTGGCAAGGGGGCGGGCTCTTCCTGGGTTGCGTTCACACCTGCACTCTCAGTCCACTGTCGATGCATTTTGCAGCTGGGTTTTACTGTGTGAAACTGCAAAATCCACTTGCAAATGATTGTTAAAGTGCATTGAATGTGGATTGAAAGTGCGTTATTCAGTAAATGTGAAATTGCCCTCTGTGTGCATGTGACTGTGCATGGAGTAGGGGTCCCTGTGGATGTGGGGGGGGGGAGGTAGGTGTGGATTTGCTGCATTGTGCAGAGGGTTGGGCTATAGTCTGGCCCCCAACAGTGTTTGAGGGACAGTGAACTGGCCCCCTGTTTAAAAAGTTTGAGGACCCCTGTTCTAGTGGGCACTGGGTGTGTGTGGGGGAGGTATCCTGCATTGTGAGTTTCCTGCATTGTGCAGGGTCCCTTCCAACTCTATGATTCTATGTTCCTTTAGCTGTTCCTCCTGCCCCACCTCTTGTGACAAGCCCCCCAAGCAGAGCAGGCAAAGGGGCCCATGGAAGCATCCATGGAGGAGGAGGGGATGTCGGCTGCCTTTGCCATTTCCTTGGAACTCTTAGAGGGTGGGCAGGCTCTCGGGGTTGCCCCCCGACTTGTCAGTTAGCCTCTGAGCTGATCCGTCTAATGCAGATCTCAGCCTTTGCTCCTGCCTTTTAAACCTTTGCTTCCTTCTTGCATTATTTCATCTGCGGGGTCCTCTGCGAACTGCATCAGCAGCCTGCTCTCTCCAGCATGCATGCAGACAGCCGACGAAGCTGTTCCAAAGGCCTGCCATGCCTCGAAGAACACCCCCCCCCCCCCGCTTTAGCTGTGGCGGTATTGCTGGGTGAATCCCTTTTTCTCTCTTGGCAGCCCGGGCGATGCGGGCACGGCGGTAACCTGTGCTGACAAAGCAGTGGGCATGAAAACCTGCCTGGCGAGGAGGAACATAGCTCTGGGGCGTGCAGACTGCCGACTGCCAAGGGAGGAGCTGTGTGCTCTCCTTCCTCACGTCTCCGCAGCCCTTGTAAACAGCTCCACAGTGGGCTGAGCTTGGAGTCCCTCCTTCCTTCGTTGGTGGCTGCCGGCTCTCCGCTAAACAGCTCCCGACACCCAGAGATGGAAAACGACATCATCGAACGCACTGGTGTGCGTTTCCTGGTGTTGGCGCTGGGCCTTGTTCTTTTTCAGACTGAGCTTACCCCTTGACCCATTTTGGCTGGAGCGTAGCCGGCAAACATCTGGTGGCCGCAGGGTGGCTGAACTGGGATCCAAACATGAAACTGCCTCCCTGCCTTCGTCGGGGTTGCGGGTTGTTAGTTGTCAGCTTGCCTTTAGAAATACAACCTGAAAACACCAGGAGGCTTTGCCTCTGGAGCTGAACTTTATTTCCTGCACACATGAAGCTGCCTTATACTGAATCAGACCCTTGGTCCATCAAAGTCAGTATTGTCTACTCAGACCGGCAGCGGCTCTCCGGGGTCTCAGGCAGAGGCCTTTCGCATAGCCTACTTGCCTGGTCCCTTTAGCTGGAGATGCCGGGGATTGAACCTGGGACCTTCTGCAGGCCAAGCAGAGGCTCTACCACTGAGCCACAGCCCCTCCCAAAGATTCAATAATAATAATAACTCCGTGCCATCTTACTATTCTGCCCTATATAGCTATAACTTCCCCCACCCATAGGCCTCTCCTGCCTAGCTGCAGATCTCCTATTAGCCACACACACACACACACACACTTTGGTCTCTCCGGTTAATTTAACAGTTGGTTTGTGGCTTAGAAGTAGAAGAAAAAGTGTTTTTTTATACCCCGCTTTTCTTTACCTTTAAGGAGTCTGAAACCGCCTTACAATCTCCTTCCCTTCTCCTCCCCACAACAGGCACCTTGTGAGGTGGGTGGGGCTGCAAGAGTTCAGAGAGAACTGTGACTACCACAAGGTCACCCAGCAGGCTTCATGTGGAGGAATGGGGAATTAAACCCGGTTCTCCAGATCAGAGCCCTGTCAGAGGAGAGTGACGAGGGTGATCAGGGCCTGGAGACCAAACCTTATAAGACAAAGCTGAGGCAGTTGGGAATGTTCAGTCTGGAGAAGAGGTTGAGGGGGCACAGGATTGCTCTCTTGAAGTATTTGAAGGGCTGTCGCTTTTAGATGAGGGCAGGGAGCTGTTCCTGTTGGCTGCAGAGGAGAGGACTCGCAAGAATGGGTTTAAATTGCGGACGGAAAGGTATCGACTGGATATTAGACAAAAAAGTTTTACATTAAGAATAGTTCAGCAGTGGAATGGGCTGCCTAGGCAGATGGTGTGATCTCCCCCTCTCTAGCAGTCTTCAAGCAGCAGCTGGGCAAACGCTTGTCAGGGATGCTCTAGGGCTAGGCTGATCCTGCATTGAGCAGGGGGTTGGACTAGATGGCCTGTGTGGCCCCTTCCAACTCTATGATTCTATATGGGAATTGATCTGTAGTCCACTGCAATGACTATTGTGGGTATCATCCGTTATCACAGCTATTATCTGCCTTTGCATTTTGATCCCGTTGCATTGATCATTGTTTGTCTTATGCTGTACGATATCATCCCCCCCCCCCCCGCCATCTACTCTGTAATCCCCCTTGAGTCTCATTAAGAAAGGCGGGCTATGAATACACTGCACTCATGCCCCATGTTTTTCCCTTCAGTGTTTCCTTTCAGGGCAGGTGAAAGAACAACATTCCTGTGCCATCTAGAGTTGGGGAGGGGCCATGGCTCAGTGGCAGAGCATCTGCTTGGCATGCAGAAGGTCCCAGGTTCAATTTCCGGTATCTCCAGTTAAAGGGACTAGGCAAGTGGGTGATGTGAAAGACCCTGAGACCCTGGAGGGCCGCTGCCGGTCTGAGTAGACAATACTGACTTTGATGGACCCAGGGTCCGGTTCAGTATAAGGCAGCTTCATGTGTTCGTGTGTTGACTTTACTGAAACAGGGCATCCAGTTCCCCCAGAAACTGGAGCCAGTGGGGAGAGTCCCTTGGATGGGAACACTACTTGACCCAATTTTTAGCTAGTTCCAGACTGCAATATTGACTTTTGATAAACACTGACTACTTTGTGCCCACCTGAGCCATTCAGCAAGCCCTACAATTCGGTCCAAAGGTCCATAGTTGTCGAGGTCAACAACCAGAGCCCCACATAGGCGGCTGCGCTTGGGATTGGGGACAGGGCACATGCTGGGGTCACGAGGCTGTCGCAGGGGGTGAAGTAAGAACATAAGAAAGGCCCTGCTGGATCAGACCAAGGTCCGTTAAGCCCAGCAGTCTGTTTACACAGTGGCCAACCAGGTGCCTCTAGGAAGCCCACAAACAAGACGACTGCAGCAGCAGCATCCTGCCTGTGTTCCACCGCACCTAATGTAATAGGCATGCTCCTCTGATCCTGGAGAGAATTGGTATGCATCATGACTAGGATCCATTTTTACTAGTAGCCATGAATAGCCCTCTCCTCCATGAACATGTCCACTCCACTCTTCAAGACTTCCAAGTTGGCAGCCATCGCCACATCCTGGGGCAGGGAGTCCCACAATTTAACTATGCGTTGTGTGAAGAAATACTTCCTTTTATCTGTTTTGAATCTCTCACCCTCCAGCTTCAGCAGATGACCACGCATTCAGGTATTATGAGAGAAGGAAAAAAGCTTCTCCCTGTCCACTCTCTCCAAACCATGCATAATGTAAATTTAGAGGCCCTCCTTTGCATGGGAATGCCACGCAGGCCAGGCGCTTGTGACTTGCTGTGGCCCATACGCCTACAGACTGCTCAAGTCACTGACTCTCGGTTTGGTCTGAACTGCCTCCGTTGCAAAATGTGACCCAGCACAGTGGCCGTTGGGTTGTTGGCTCTGAGAACAGTGGTTTTTGCTTTGTGTATTTCATAGAATCATAGAGCTGGAAGGGACCACAAGCGTCATCTACTCCAACCCCCTGCACAATGCAGGACACTCACAACTACCTCCCCCCCAAAACCCTCAGTGACCCCTACTCCATGCCCAGAAGATGGCCAAGGTGCCCTCCCTCTCATCATCTTCCTAAGGTTATAGAATCAGCATTGCTGACAGAGTGGCCATCTAACCATTTGTCAGCGTGATGTTTTTTTTTTAGCTCATTTTCTTTCCTAAAGAGTGTTCCTGGAAACTTCTTTCTTCGAGTCATTGCTTCTTTTCAGAAAAGCAGTGTATAAGTGTTTAAAATAATGAGCCTCTTCTCCTTTCTACAAAGAGGCTTTGTGAAGCATGAAAGAGGCAACTGATCCAACTTTGGCGCACATTTAGTGAATGACTACTAGAGATATGAAAGCCCGGGGGGGAAAAAACAACTGAAAAAATGCAGAGCAGCAAAACTTTATCTGAGCACCTTATCCAAATTTTACAGTGGAAAAATAGGGAAATGCCGGAGCAGTGCCAAAAATGCCTATGAATTTTTTTCTTCAGGGATTAGATGATTGAAATGCTCTTTAAAATGAAGTTTTATTTGAAATGTATAACATGAAAATGTTATATAAGGCAACTTACACCATTATGCAATGATGATTCCTATGTATGGTATAGACATATCCTTGGGACTGGTTTTGTTATTTAAATGTGAATACTGTTGGCAATGGGAGGGAAGGGGCATGGTATAGGCCAACTTCATCAGATCTCGGAAACTAAGCAGGATCAATACTTGGAAGGGAGACCACCAAGGAAGACTCTGCAGATGAAAGCAATAGCAAGCCACCTCTGCTTCTCACTTGCCTTGAAAGCCCCTTCCTGAGGTTTCTATAAATTGGCTGTGACTTGACATCACTTTACACAGACACACACATACACTGTTTGCAACAACTGTGTGTGTTAAGTGCCATCAAGTCGCAACCCTATGAATCACCTCCGAAATATCCTATTGTTGACAGCCTTGCTCAGGTTTTGCAAACTGAGGGCTGTGGCTTCCTTAATTGAGTCAATCCATCTCATGTTGGGTCTTCCTCTTTTCCTGCTGCCTTCAACTTTTTCTAGCTTTATTGTCTTTTCCAGTGAGTCTTGTCTTCTCATAACGTCACCTAAGTACAATAGCCTGAGTTTGGTCATTTTAGCTTCTAGGGAGAGTTTGATTTGATCTATATATTTTTGTCTTTTTGGAGGTCCACAGTATCTGTAAAACTCTCCTCCAACACCACATTTCAAAGGAATCTACTTTCTTCCTATCAGCTTTCTTCATTGTCCAACTTTCACACCCATGCATAGTAATGGAGAATACTATGGCATGAATTATCTTGATCTTGTTCTCCAGGGACACATCCTTACACTCAAGGATCATTTCTAGCTTCTTCATGGCTGCCCTTCCAAGTCTCAATCTCCTACTGATTTATCGGTTGCAGTCTCCCTTTTGGTTGATGATGGAGCCAAGGAATAGAAAGTCTTGAACAATTTCAGTTTCTTCATCATCAGCCTTAACGTTCTGTAATTCCTGAGTCGTCATTACTTTCGTCTTTTTGACGTTCAGCTGTAGTCCTGCTTTGGAGTTTTCTGGTGTCATCTGCATATCTCAGATTGTTAATATACCTTCCACCATTTTCACTGTACCTTCGTCTAAATTAAGTATTCTATCATGTTTGATAAATTAGAGCTCGGTATTTTTACTGTTATAAAATATAAGGTGGTATGCAAATATGTGAATGATCTTATCTGTTGTGATTATTTAAGACAGTTTCTTTGCAAATAATATCTTACACATTTTGTTTTATCATTTCAACTTTTATTTTCCTTCCTTCCAAATTGCAAAAATTAAGATATGTATGCTAGGATAGCATAGGGTACAGCAGTTTGCTACTCGTTCTCAGTATTGGGTATATATGCAGGTTTTCTTTTAGAAGGCATTTACATTTTTAAAGTACGTAAGCATGCCAATTAGTACAGTTTTATATGGTAATAAGTTATAAATTATGCAGTTTGATAAAGCAGCAAAATAAGTTAGCATTTATATGAAACTCTATTCCGTACATTTTGTGTTGTCTTCAGGGAAAAAATGGGGGAAGGAAATAGTGATTTTTTGTGGCTTCAGAATTTTCAGAAACATTACCTTTCTGTCTAGAATACATTGCAAACTTGACCACTGCTTCTCCTCCCCATTACCAAATCATTTAGGAACAAATTAAATAGCGCTGGTCCTAATACCAATCCTTGGTATAGATACCCCACTGCTCACTTGCCTCTGTTACGAGAACTGTCCATTTATTTCTGCTCTCTGCTTCCTGTCATTTAACCAATTTTTAATCCATGAAAGGACCCACCGCTCTCTTATCCCATGACTTCTAAGCTAACTGTGGAGCCCTTTAGACATATAATGTTGTTGGTATCACTTTTATCCATGTGCTTGTCAAGCAGGACTTCCGTTTGCAGACGCTGTGCTGATTTTCCTCAGCAGGCTTTGTTCTTCCATGTGCTTGAATAATTCTGTGTCTAACCCTGGGATCTTGTTCTGTCTGTTTCAGGCTCATATTAAATTTCCTATGGACTACCCATATTCACCACCTACCTTCAGGTTCCTGACCAAAATGTGGCATCCCAACATTTATGAGGTAAAAGTGTGTGTCTCTTTGTGTCTGCATATTTTTGGATAGCGTGAGGTAACTTACTTAACCGTTGCATCCCAAATCACAAGCTCTACGGCAGACCGACAAGAATGACCCAAACAGTGTGCAGGTTTTTGGATTCCCCCAGGACTTCTGGAAAAGGAAACCAAACCAGAAGGTGGGATAAGAGAGGGACATTTCAAACCATGACCTTGAAGCTTTTTGTCTGCATGTTGCATGACAGTCGGGTTTTGGGTTTTTGTTAGGACCAACACAGCTACCTGGCATCATGCTGTAACCCACACTTTGCACACAGACACACCCTGACATTATCTGTTTCCACCATCATGAAGTCTGGGGTGAGATTTCTGACTTCTGGATGAAGCAAAATTCCTCCAGACCTTGAGAAGTCTTGTGAGAGAGGCGAGTGGCTGAGTGGCAGAGCCTCTGCTTGGCGGGCAAAAGGCCCAAGGGTCAATCCTGGCATCTCCAGCTAAAGGGAGACCAGGCAGTAGGTGATGTGAAGGACCTTTGCCTGAGACCCTGGAGAGCTGCTGCCAGTCTGAGTAGACAATACTGACCTTGATGGACCGATGATCTGATTCAGTATAAGGCAGCTTCATGCATTGATGTATTATAGGGGAAGAGCTGTGGCTCATTGGTAGAACATCAGCTTGGCATGCAGAAGGTCCTAGGTTCAATCCCCGGTGTCTCCAGCTAAAGGTATCAGAGCTTGAGAAGGTGCAGAAAAGAGCAACCAAAATGATTAGGGATCTAGAGCAACTGTCCTATGGAGAGCGGTTAAGACGCTTAGGGCTGTTTAGCTTGGAAAGAGGGCGGCTGAGGGGAGACACGATAGAGGTCTATAAAATTATGTATGGTTTGGAGAGAGTGGACAGGGAGAAGCTTTTCTCCCTCTCCCATAATACTAAAACACGGGGTCATCTGCTAAAGCTGGAGGGTGAGAGATTCAAAACAGATAAATGGAAGTATTTTTTCACACAACGCATAGTTAAATTGTGGAACTCCCTGCCCCAGGATGTGGTGATGGCTGCCAGCTTGGAGGGCTTTAAGAGGGGAGTGGACATATTCATGGAGGAAAGGAGTATTCATGGCTATTAGTTAGAAGGGATACTAGACATGCTGCATACCTATTCTCTCTAGTATCAGAGGAGCATGCCTATTATTTTGGGTGCGGTGAAACACAGGCAGGCTGGTGCTGCTGCAGTCGTCTTATTTGTGGCTTCCTAGAGGCACCTGGTTGGCCACTGTGTGGCCACTGTGTGAACAGACTGCTGGACTTGATGGGCCTTGGTCTGATCCAGCAGGGCTTTTCTTATGTTCTTATAAGAACATAAGAAAGGCCCTGCTGGATCAGACCAAGGCCCATCAAGTCCAGCAGTCTGTTCTCACAGTGGCCAACCAGGTGGCTCCAGGAAGCCCACAAGCAAGATGACTACAGCAGCGTTATCCCGCCTGTATCCCACAGCACCTAATACAATAGGCATGCTCCAGGCAGTAGGTATTGTGAAAGGCCTGTGTTTGAAACTCTGAAGAGCCGCTACCAATCAGACTGAGATAGTACAGATCCTGGTGAACCGGCGGTCTGATTCAGTATGAGGCAGCTTCACGCAGAGCAAAGAACAGGCTTGGACCAGTGACTCAAACACAGCCAGGGCTTCTGCACTCTGAGTCTGCCTGGTTTTCACCCAGCCCTGTAAACGTGGCAGCGGATGCTGTCTCCCCCCTATAGCTTCAGGCCCCCCTGTTCCCACAGCACCTTGCTGGGTCCTTCCCAGCTGGGGAAACTGGGCAGAACACCACGGGTGCTGCTGCTGCAGCAGTTAGAATCATAGAGTTGGGACCACCAGGGTCATCTAGTCCAACCCCCTGCACAATGCAGGAAATTCCAAACTACCTTCCCCCCCACACATACACCCAGTGACCCTTACTCCATGCCCAGAAGATGGCCAAGGTGCCCTCCCTCTCATCATCTGCCTAACGTCCTAGTTTCAGCATTGCTGACAGACAGCCATCTAGCCTCTGCTTAAAAACCTCCAGGGAAGGAGAGCTGACCACTTCCCGAGGAAGCCTGTTCCATTTGGGTCTCAGAGCAGGCTTTGGGGCCTGTTGGGGCTCATCTCCGTTCCCTCTTTGGCTGCTCAGCCATGACAACTGCTCTTTCTCCTGGGCAAGGGGCAGGCGGGAGCTGCTGATCAAAGCAGCAGACTCAGAGGCGCTGCAGAACTGGAATTAATGAGCAACTCTCTCCTTCCCAGAGGCTGCGCCAGGCGTTTGGGACGGCTCAGGCTACCCTCGCTGTGGAGCCGAAGCTGCTTCATGCTGCAGTGTTTGTTTATGCTTCCAATTGGGGACACATCAGGAATGGGTTTGAATCGCTTGTGTGATGTTTTATGTTCTGATTATGTGGTATGCTGTCAGCTGCCTCAGGCAGGGTCCCTGGAGAGGCGTCATCGGCGTTTTCTAAAACACAGCTGGATTGGAGTCCAGTGGCACCTTAGAGACCAACAAGATTTTCAGGGTAAAATTCGAGATTCAGATCTGACGAAGGGAGCTTTGACTCTCAAAAGCTGACACCCTGAAAATCTTGTTGGTTTCTTAGCTGCTCCTGGACTCGATCTAGCCCTTCTACTGCAGACCAACATAGCTGCCCCCTGAAACTGTTTTCCAAAGAAATTTCCAAAGAAAACAACTCGGCACCATCCTCTATATGACAGCCCTTCAAATACTTCAAGTACTTGACAGCTTTTCAGGTACTTGAAGGGCTGTCACATGGAGGATGGTGCCGAGTTGTTTTCTGTTGCCCCGGAATGTCGGACCAGAACCAACGAGTTGAAATTAAATCAAAAGAGTTTCTGTGTAGAGATTAGGAAGAATTTTCTAACAGTTAGAGCGGTTCCTCAGTGGAACAGGTTCCCTTAGGAGGTGGTGAGCTCTCCTTCCCTGGAGGTTTTTAAGAAGAGGCTAGATGGCCATCTGTCAGCAAGGCTGATTCTATGACCTTAGGCAGATGATGAGAGGGAGGGCATCTTGGCCATCTTCTGGGCATGGAGTAGGGGTCACTGGGGGTGTGGTGGGGAGGTAGGTTGGAATTTCCTGCATTGTGCAGGGGGTTGGACTAGATGACCCTGGTGGTCCCTTCTAACTCTATGATTCTAAATCAACCTGTGAGGTAGGTTAGACTGGCCCAAGGTCACGCAGCTAGCTTCCATGGCAGCCTGGGGATTAAAAAAACAACGTTGCACTTACCTGTAACTGTTGTTCATCGAGTGGTCCTCTGTCACTAATCGGGGTGGCTTTGGCTTCCAGCCTGACTTGCTGTCCAGTTTATGTCTGCCCAGCGTCTTCAGTCCTTTCTGGGCACTGTATAGAACAGCCCTTGGGTCAGGATGCCCACGTGCATGGGAGGTGGGGGGCTGAATTGTGTGTCTGCACCTCGTGAGCCTCCCCGTTGGCAGCACCCCCACCTTCGTGCTCATTAGAGGTGAAGGGCCCTGCTCAGCGTTTGGGCCTCGGTCGCTTGTGGTGCTCTCTGCAAATACCTGGGCAAAGGTGCAGAAAGGGAAAAGGTCAGCTGATGTTCCCTGGCGTAGGCCCAAAAGGGTCACTGTTGCCAATCCCTGGTGGGCAGAGGGAAGCCAAACCTGGAGAAGGTTGGGTGGAGAAGGCAAAATGACATAATAAAAAAATATTTTTATTTTAAGGTGCTTATATCAGGGTTAAAACATTAAAAATTCTGAAATTAGGTACAATGGCAACTCATAAAGATAGACTTAAACCACATACCATATGCGTTTTGGCAAAACAGGCCTTCATCAGTGGCCAAATAAACACCCATATAATGCACACACAAGTAATATAAGAGTTGGAAGGGACCACCAGGATCATCTAGTCCAACCCTCCTGCACAATGCAGTAAATTTACACTGCCAGTGACCCCTGTGCCATGCCCAGATGATGGCCAAGATGCCCTCCCTCTCATGATCTGCCTAAGGTCATAGAATCAGCATTGCTGACAGATGGCCATCTAACCTCTTCTTAAAAACCTCCAAGGAAGGAGAGCTCACCAACTCCCCAGGAAGCCTGTTCCACTGAGGAACCTAATGTCTAGACAGAAATGTCTAGATTTACAAATATATCAGCATATATTGATAGCTCTAAACAAGCCCAGACATGCATATAGGGTGCATTAATAAATTTCAAATTAGAAATCCCTCTAGAGTCTAGGTGGAATATCTGCAAGTTGTTCTACTCTGGGCTGTATGAGAGACTAATACAGCCCAGTGTAGAACAACTTGCAGGTATTCCACCTAGAGGGACTTCTAATTTGAAATTTATTAATGCACCCTATACTCATGCCTGGGCTTGTATAAAGCTATATATGCTGATACTTTTGTATATTACTTGTGTGTGCATTATATGGGTGTTTATTTGGCCTGTTTTGCCGAAATGCGTATGGTGTGTGGTTTAAGCCTATCAACCTTCTGAGTAGCCTTGTATTAGCATTTTTAATGTTTTTAACCCTGATATAAGCATCTTAAAATAAAAAAAAATTCTATTCTGTCATTTTACCTTCTCCACCCAATTTTGGGTACCCAGGTTTCGGTTTTTTAAGGTTGGCTTTCTTCCCCCCTTTTTTCGTTTATTGGGCAGAGGGAAACCAGCCACAAGCATCTGGGAGGAAGCGCCTGTTTGCTGCTCTGGAAATGTCCGGGGGCTGCCTGCCCCGTGTCCTTGTAGTAGATCAGGGAAACCTCTTTGGCACTGCTTCCAGTGGGAAGGCAGCACAGTTCTGTTGGGGGGGGGGACTGCCGAGCCAGAGCCCCTCTTGCCCCACTGGAGAGGCCTTTGGTGCAGCCGTCCGAAAGGTGCTCGTCTGAAAAGCTGACTTCCATTCCTGTCGTTTTTTGTTTCCTGGCATTGCTTGAACCTTTTTGCTGGCGGTTCCCCAGGACGTAGATTCCCTCTGGAATCCCACTGACTTATGGGGGGGGGGATTCTCTTTTGTTTGCTGCGAAGCCTCTAGGCCAGGAAGCAGGAATGGCCGTTTCTCACCCTTTTTCCCCTAAAAGCTCTGGCTCCCCCTGCTGGGGATCGTATGTCATCTCAGTGTCTCCCCCCCCCCCATTTACAAAAGAGGTGGAAATCATAAGCTAAGCATGTGGGTTTGGCCTTTGAGGCGCAAACCTTGAGTGTGCGAATAGGTAAAACTTTGGGACGAGTGTTTAAGTGTGACATTCTGACTTTCTCTCCCCACTCCTCCAGTGTTCACAGATGTTTAGTATGGGAATGTTCAGGGGGTCACCGTGTTGGTCTGCAGTAGGAGCTTGATTCGAATCCAGGGACACCGTGGAGACCAGCACGGTTTTCAGGGTATGAGCTTTTGAGAGTCTAGGCTCCCTTCATCAGATATCACGAAGAGAGCTTTGACTCTCAAAGCTCATACCTTCCCAAAAACATGTTGGTTCCTATTGGACTTGAATTGTGTATCCGGAAGAGCCCGATAAGGGAATGGGGAGTGGGGAAGAGGCTGGTGGGGGGGAGCGGCCACCTTCTGTATTCTCAGGGGCCACTCAAATGTCCCGATGGTGTTCCGGGTACCAGAAGCGTGTGTTTCTGCACAACTTGAGCTCCCCTCTGTCTTGGTTTTCTTTTCTTTGAACAGAATGGAGATGTATGTATTTCAATCCTTCACCCACCCGTAGATGACCCTCAGAGTGGAGAGCTGCCATCTGAAAGGTGGAACCCAACCCAGAATGTCAGGTAAGACGGCAGCGAGGCAAAGGGTCTCTGCAGGGATCTCCCTGGCATCGGCCCGTGCCTGCCTTTTCTCAGTTCTCCAGCCTGAGGTGAGAAGACCAACAGTTTATCGACTGGTACCCAACTTATGGTATGAAAATTATATTCAAGACTCACAATGTGTCCATGCATTTGTATATGTGAAAATCAATTCAGTAGTAACAAAGGTACATATCACATTTGTAATACAAGTCTTACAAATTAACACCTTTTAATCCAGACTAAATACAAAATAAGTGGAGGCTATATTGCTTTTTCTTTTATACAACACTACTTCGTGTATAATTTGGAGCAAATAATACACGAATACATTGTGAATGTCTTGAATGTTTCATACCATAAGGTGTGTGTGTGTGTGTGTGTGTGTGTGTGTGTGTGTGTGTTAAGTGCAATCAAGTCTCTTCTGACTCATGGCGACCCTATGAATCAACATCCTCCAAAATGTCCTATCCTTAACAGCCTTGCTCGGATCTTGCAAACTGAGGGCTGTGTCTTCCTTGATAGAGTCGATCCATCTCTTGTTGGGTCTTCCTCTTTTCCTTCTGCCCTCAACTTTTCCTAGCATGACTGTCTTTTCTAGTGGCTCTTGTCTTCTCATAAAGTGACCAAAGTACAATAGCCTCAGTTTAGTTGGGTGCCAGTTAATAAATTGTTTATCTTGCACATTTAGTACCTGACTCCCCCCATTATTATCACTGAGGTGAGAAGACAGCACACAAAAAAAAGGGGGGGGGAGAAACTCAACCAGATAAGGACAGGGAGCTTCAAAGGTTGAGCTGGAAACTATAAACTAAAAACAAAATAATAATATTTATTACAAGGTGTACACTATAAATTTGTTAAAAACACAGGGCCTGGTCCAGTATTGGTCATTTATATTGAAAACATATCAACTGTGTATGAGATTTTTGTAAGTGATGTTTTTATACATAGCCTGCATTCCAGGCCCTATTACACCTTGTAATAAATATGATTATTTTGTTACAGTTTATAGTTTCCAGTTCAACCTCAGAACAACCAGCCTCTCCAGTTAAATATTTATTTCTGTATTCGCTTACTCTAAAGTCCACCTTTTCCTCCAGCCCTAGCTGAACTTTTTAAACCCCTGAATTCAGCTCTGGCGCTCAAGCCTGGCCTGGCTTGGTGCTCAGCGCTGCTGTCGCCGGGAGTCTGACTGTGCCCTCCACTCCCTCAGGGTGGGTGGAGGGTGATCCCAGGGGTGCAAAGTCAAGTCTTTGTGTGGCCCTTGATCTGAAGGCTGCTTTAAAAATCCCTTTTTAAAAAATGGCCCGAAGAGACAAGTTAAAAGTCAGCCCTATGCAGCGGCTGCAGCGGTGCTGGTCACTGGGCCAAGACCTGCTTCCTTGCTGTCAGTGGAGCCTGATACCAGCACGGAACTTTTATTTTATTTATTTCTTTAACACGTTTTAATGCCACCTTTCCACTTGATCAGGGTCCACAAGGCGGCAAACATAAAAGCATTAAAACTTTTGAACAATTAAAAATACATTTTAAATTACAAAATAGAAAAAGAAGAGTTGGTTTTTATATGCCAACTTTCTCTTACTAATAAAGGCAGAATCAAACTGGCTTACAATCACTTTCCTTTCACCTCCCCACAACAGACACCCTGTGAGATAGGTGGGGCAGAGAGAGTGTGACTAGGCCAAGGTCACCCAGCTGGCTTCATGTATAAAAGTGGGGAAACCAAAACAGTTCACCAGATTAGCCTCCGCTGTTCATGTGGAGGAGTGAGGAATCAAGCCCGGTTCTCCAGATCAGAATCCACTGCTCTAAACCACCACTCTTAACCACTACACCATGCTGGCTCAAATAATTGAGTAGAGCACAGAAACACCTCTAGAACCAGGAAGGAGGGCCAGCAGCTGTTATTTGGGGGGTGGGGTATACCAAATGAAACAAAAAAAAGCCTTCCTTCACCTGCTGGTGAAAGACACTGACAGAAGGAGGCAGATCAGTCTCCCCGGGGAGGGGGGGAGAGTTCTGAAGTTTTGGTGCCACAACCAAGGAAGCCATGACGGTAAAACCATGTGGGTAGAATGTATTTGTGCGAAGCCTTCCACATCTCTCGGCTGGGGGCCCGTCTTCTCCAGCCCCCCTCCCCCTGGCTATGTATTCAGAATGGAGAGGCACTGAAGCCATGCGTGTGTGCAGGCTTCCTGTTTGGTGATAGCAGAACTGTGAGAAGCAGGAGGGTCATAGCGAAGTTGGGGGAGGGGGGAGGTTGGAAAGCATGCTGTGGTCTGGGGAGGGGGGGTCTGGCCGGTGTGTTGGCAAAAGCCTCTGTCATTGGTTCCAGTTCTGTGCAGCCTCTTGTTATTTTTTTGTGGGGGGGAGGGCTGGATTGTGGCCATGCTTTTCTCCTTTTTTAAAAAGATTTAATTTTGTTATAGGTATATAAAAACAAAATATAGGGGGGAAAGCCAAACACAAAAGAAAAGAGAAGTTAAAAGGCCATATCATGACAGCAGTTACAGTTGTGTCAGTTACATCAGAAAAAGATGCAAGAATATAAGACAATAATATTATAAACAATGCGCAATTAAAAAAATAGTTTTGAGCAGTATAGAATAGACCAGTGGTTCCCAAACTTTTTGGGCCACCGCCCACTTGGTTCCACAAACTCAACCCCAGTGCCCCTACCCTATTTTATAAAAAGCATTATTCAAAATAGGCGTTTGCATGACTCACTAAAGAAGATAACAATAAAATTTCAAAACAGTAACAATTAACTGCACATCTATTCAAAATCAAATTAAAACTTTTTAGTTGAAATGTATTCAACAAAACTGATTAACTAGATCCAGTGGTACCAGCTCTTCAAAGTCTGGGGAAAAATTCTGATAGTTTCCACCAAATTTGCCAGCATGGTGCCATAGCTGGATCTATTGTAAATTAGTGAACAACACAGTTGAAGGGGCCCACCTCTAGCACCCCCCTGATGCCCCTTGCCACTTAGTGCCCCCCTAGGTAATCCCACCCCCTCAGGGGAAGGTACTACCCACTTTGGGAACCACTGGAGTAGACTAATGATTGTGGCCATGCTTTTCAGTTGGCAGTGCGCCTTGTCCAAGAGACACGGAGCCATTCTCTGTTAGGACAGCTACCTAGCAGAAAGAGAGAGTGTGAGTGTGTGTGAGAGAGAGAAAGAGAGAGAATACTGAACATGAGTCAGCAGTGTGATGCCATAGCTAAAAAGGCAAATGCGATCTTGGACTGCATCAACAGAAGCAAAAGGCCCACCAAGAGAATCAGGCCTGAATGCTGCCTGCCTACCATGGCCGGTTCTCAGCCTCTTCATTGTGCAGAAGCTCTTCCCTAAACTTAACCAGGAAGGGGTGTTGAGAGAGGCTTCGGAGGGAGCACAAGGCGGGTGAGTCCACTGCCCCATCCCGCGTTAGGCTGAGGTGCCCCAGGCGAGCTCCTGGCTCCTCCTCGGGAGGCAGGCAGCTTGCCTTCCACCGCTTGGCCGACCGCTGACCCTGCCGGTACCCCAGTCCTTGACTCCCTTCTCATTGTGTTCCTTCCCCCCTGCCAGGACGATCCTATTGAGCGTAATCTCCTTGCTTAATGAACCCAACACCTTTTCTCCGGCGAATGTGGACGCTTCGGTCATGTTCAGGAAATGGAGAGACAGCAAAGGGAAAGACAAAGAGTACGCCGAGATCATTCGGTAAGTCCCAAAGAAGCACTGCCCTGGCTTCTCCTCCTGGGGGCGGGGTTAGAAGCAGCTCGCGAGCTGAGGTTTAGCCGTGTGCAGGGGTGGGGAGATGGCGGGGGTGTCAGCGCAAAGTTGGCCCCTTGGCCCACCGGGTTCCACACTGGTGTCTTGGATGGGCAGCAACTCCATATGGTCTCTTTCCAGCCGCTGCCTCTAGAGAGTCTTTTGATGGGAGAGACCAGGGACTTCCTCTGTGCCGGCTCACCAGATTAGCCTTCGCCGCTCCTGTGGAGGAGCGGGAAATCAAACCCGGTTCTCCAGATCAGACTCCACCGCTCCAAAACACCACTCTTAACCACTACACCACGCTGGCTCTCATTGTATTGTATCTCTGCGTCCCAACTCTCCTTTCTTTGCAACACCCCCTCCCAACTTCTGACTGGGAAATCAGGGTTCAGGGATCTCCATTCTGACTTGTGTCTGTCGAAGGGAGCTTTGACTCTGGGAAGCTTCTGCACTGAAAATCATGTTGGTCTCAAAGGTGCTACTAGCTGCAGTGAGATGGGGCTGTTTCCCTGCAGCAGTGCTGAACCGGAAACACTGGAACGGGTCCTTCTCAGGTGTAGTTACTATAAGGAGGATAGGGAGAGTGTTTTAATCAAAATTCTTGGCCCTCTTTTAAGAAAGAGTACTGGTTATCCTGAATCCATTAGAGTTGACATCCTTCTTAAGGATGAATTTTCTCAGGTAACAAAGTCAGTGGCCAAGTTTTGTAGAATAGTATTTAATTATAGGAAATCTAGATAGAAATGAAAAGTTGTAGAGGGGATTGATTGTTTACATTTATATTGTATAAAGGTAAAGGTCCCCTGTACAAGCACCGGGTCATTCCTGACCCATGGGGAGACGTCACATCCCGACGTTTTCTAGGCAGACTTTGTTTGTGGGGTGGTTTGCCAGTGCCTTCCCCAGTCATCTTCCCCTTACCCCCAGCAAGCTGGGTACTCATTTGACTGACCTCGGAAGGATGGAAGGCTGAGTGAACCTTGAGCTGGCTACCTGAACCCAACTTGGGATCGAACTCAGGTCGTGAGCAGAGCTTTTGACTGCAGTACTGCAGCTTAACACTCTGCGCCACGGGGCTCCTTATATTGTATACCAGTTTTTAAAGAGAGTAATATTTTGTATAGTGTTTTAACCAAAATGTATTGTTTTATACTGCCGGTTTGGGTAAGCCAATGTAACTGCAAACATATTATGTTTGGTCTAAGGACCGTAGTAATAATAATAAATCTAATAAATCTATGAGACAGGGCTGTGTTGGTAACCCCCCAAGCAGCTGCCCAGTCCCGCCTCTGTGCGCCTCTCCTGGACAGCTGCCCTTTCTCCCGAGACACCTGCCTGCTGGAAGACAGGCCCGGCCCATGTCCATTACTGTGGGGGGAACACAGCCCCCCTGCGAGTGAGGGACCCTCTCCTTTCCTCTCCCTTGCAGGAAACAAGTCCAGGCAACCAAGGCAGAAGCAGAAAAGGACGGCGTGAAGGTTCCCACCACGCTGGCGGAGTATTGCATCAAAACTAAAGTGCCTTCCAGTGACAACAGCTCAGATTTGCTTTATGACGACTTGTATGACGACGACATTGACGACGAAGACGAGGAGGAAGAGGAGGACGCCGATTGTTATGACGATGATGATTCCGGCAACGAGGAATCGTGACCTGCTCCCTCCGGCCCCTGTACTGCCCCTCCCGTTTGGCCAGAGGGGAGCAGCAGTAACCGAGTGACAGTTCAGCAAAAAAAATATATATATATACACGGGGGGTGGGGAAAAATACCAACCAAACCTGTGTCTCCTGCTTTTCTCCTGTTTTATGGATCTCAGTCTTCTTCTTCTTTTCCTTTTCCCCCTCCCTCCCCTTCCCTTTTGGGCCTTTTAGCGAGAGAGCCCTCCACCGAAGTCTCGATTCTTGCATCCTTCCCCATCCCGTCACTGTATTCTGATTTTTCTTTTTTCCGAAAGAAAGATGCTTTCTCCCCCCCCCCACACACACACACCACCCTTCTCCTCTCCCAGGAACATTCACAACACAACCAGGTTTGCTCTGTGTTTAGGTTCTTGAATTAAACACAGTCTTGCATCAAGATGTTTAATGTATTTAGCGCCGGCGGCTGTGGGGGTCGCTCCCTGCGAGCTGCATTTCGAAGCGGGCAGGAGCAGAAGTGGGCCGGCCACTGAGGCCGAGCAGCTCCGTGGACGAGGCCCGCCCGTGCTCTCGCCTCGCCTGGTGGTGGTTCATTTCTTTTCTCTTTTGGTGTTGGGAAGAGTGCGAAGGCTCGAGTGTGTTGTACTTGACAAGGCCTGGTGCTGAAAGGCCCAGTATTCCATTTCAGTTCTGCCAAGTGGGGAGGGGACGGGCCTAGGGGATAATTCATTGGACTTCAGTACCCAAAAGGTGTGTGGGGGGGGGGTTGGGGGGGTTTTGGCTGTCTCGTGGTGGGAATCTTACAATCAACACTTGTAACACTGTTGTCTTATTCTCCTGAACCCTTCAGTTGCTATTATGGGGAAGAAGCGTGCCTGCCCTTCTGGTGTGAAGGTAGTCTTTGCCCCTTTATCGACGAGCAAACGCCCAGGAGCCTCTTAATTCCTGGCAGGTGTTCTCCAGAGCCCCGCATGCTTCTGTCATCCGCTCTCCTTTGCGCTGTGCAGCCTCCTTTGCACTGTACTCCGCCGTGGCAGAATTGGCACTGCAGCCTTTGCGAACGGCAGGCCAATAAGACCAAGAAACCTTGAGGCCACAGAGCCTGGAAAGAGCCTTGCCGTCACTCTACAGACGACCCCTTGTGCCAGCAGCTGGGTGTTGTCCTGCCTGGCCTTTGACAGGACAACAGGGCTTGAGGAGAAGCTGCCAGGGCTCTGGTCAGGATGGGTGTGGGATGACACTTAGATTCAGCATTGGAGAGGGGGATGATTGAAATTCCCGAAGGGCACACATGTGGAGAGAAGGCCAACGGGCCGAGTTCACCCTCGCTTTGTATCCCTTTGGCATAGTTTCATTAACAGCTGGTCCAGCGTGAGTTGGGGAGAGGCAGCAGCAGAATTGTCATCTGCTGGGACGCGTCTGTTGCATGGGAATGGGCACAAGGCCTATGGCTCTCGAGGGTCATTCAAACCTGCTGCTGCTTCTGCCTCACGGAGTGCCGCAGCCACCCTTTGTTGGAAGCGCTGCCCTCTCCCCACTGTGTGACTTTTGCCTCGGCTCCATTCCAGCCACGGAGGTAGCTTTGGATTCTGCTTGGCACCGAATGTCCACTTGCATAAAAGCCACGGGCCACCTTTGAGGAGCGTGCCCTAAGGCTGGGGCGGGTGGGGGGACTGGTTGTAGCACATGCAGTCCGGGAGCCCCTGGAAAGCGAGAGCAGAACGGTGAATGCTCCCTTCCGGCGCGGCTGGGAGCCTGTTGATGGTTCTTTAGGGTTAGCTCATCCACCTTTGGCCACGCACTGACAGCCCCCTAGAAAAAGGAACTGCTTAAGACTTCCCCTGCAGCTTTGCCTCTTGGAAACGAGTCACATTGGCATGTATGAGCCTCTGTGTTTTGGGGCTACCGAAACTCCTTGCAGTTGTGTGGGACAGGGTGTGGGGGGGAGGAAGGCACCAGATATCTTGGTTTCAGGCACGAGAACCCAACCTATCCGGCATAATTACTACTTGTGACCTGTAATGGTGGGTTCACTCTTGCCCTTTTCTACTACTGTAATGGTGGGGTCAGTGATGGAGGCAGCCATCAGTTCCCTAGCCGGCAAGCATGTGGTAACGTCTCTGAGCAGAGTGTCATCCAAGGGCCCTCCCAAACGCTTACCTGGGCAGCGAATCTGAGGGGCTTCTGGCTTGGCCTGAAATGAGGATACTGCGTCTTTCAGCCATTTCTCCCTTGTACTTTTGACCGTTTTCACTGTATGCACTCCAGTGACGTGTTAATTCGCAAGCGTGGTGGCGTGAGATGCGTTGTTATACCTGTTGTCCCTGCACCATAACTTTTGGGGTTTTTTTGGAATTGGCGTTCCGACAGTTTCGCGCTCCCCACCTAGCCAGGCTGACACGCTCCCCCCACCACACCACCCATGCATTATGCTGTCGTTACTTGTCAACTTGCTGGTTTCCCGTTCTCGAGATTCAACCGACAGAGATGAAACTATCGAGCTATTTAAGAGATTATGAGGACACAAAAAAAGTGTTTACTGGAGCCACGCATAGCCTGGTTCTTTCAGAAACCTTCCCTGTCCCATCCCAAATAATTTGTGTTTACTTTTTTCTGATTTAAAAGAGAAACTTAGATGCAGTTGTCATCCATTCTGAAACCAGCAGGGAGCACTAGAATTCTATTGGTATTTTCTTTTTCTGAGCTGAAATCCTGGATGTTTCTCAAATTTTTTTCCTTTGGTTGATATGATTTATCAGACCAGATTAACTGTGTTTTTTTTGTGTTGTCTCCCCCTTACCCCTTTGATAATTTAGTTTTGGTTTTTTTTCTGCACATCTGTCTACTAATAAAATGTGAAATAAAGGACAGCCGGATTAGTGGTCGCCTTTCCAAAACCCGCTTTGATTCACACCAAACTCTAGAAGGGGTTCAGAGCTTATTTCTAACTCTTTTGATGTTTTCCCTGTAGTGAGCTGCCTCACCTCTGCTGTTTTTTTTAAAAAAAAGAAGTGTATCTGAAAACCACTCACTCATTTTTGTAGCTCGTTGAGTATTGGAAATACAAGAACCAGGGACCTTTTCCCTCCTGCTTCTTTGCATCTCACCACTAGTCAAGGTGGCCATGTTGGGCAACACCTAGCTTTGACTCCAGTAGCACCTTAAAAGCCAGCAAGGTTTTGAGGCATCAGCTTTCAAGAGTCAGCGCTCTCTTCTGGGATCTCACTCCAATCTAGTCCTCTTAGGTGGTTTGAATACCTTCCATCCTGCCACTGACCATCTTTGGCCATGAGTTGAGTTCCTGCTGGGATGAGGGAGAATTCCCATTGAGGGAATAATACAGGTAAACAGATGATCTCAACCTTTGGGTTTACTTTTAGCTGGAGTGAGTTACGTCTTGATCCTGAGCCAGGTGTTAGCTGACTTATAAATAGCACAGAGCTACTATAACTAGTGGTCTTAGACCAGGGGTGGGGAACCTTTTTTCTGCCAAGCGCCATTTGGATATTTATAATATCATTCGCAGGCCATACAAAATTATTAACTTAAAAATTAGCCTGCTATATTTGGTCCAACATTTAGCCAAGAGGCACGACCGGAGATGGCTCCCAGTGTATGCTACATAGAGCGACTCGCTTTTGACCTCTGGCCCCAAGAGATTCAGGCAGGGCAGCAAACACAAGACGGAGTGAGCGACAAGCCGCTTGGGGCATGTAGGCGAAGGAGCCCGGTCCAGTAACGCCCCGATCCGGCACTTTGCCACCCTACGCATCTTTTGCAGGACTTAGAGGGGAATGAACCAGAAGGAAGAGGGGGTACTGACCAAGCCCCAAGCAAGCCGCTGCCCAGATTACACCCCCCCCCCGGTGCAGGCAGGCATCCAACCAGTGGTGCACTCACCCACCTGGTGGCACAGGATGGTCTGTTGCACCAGCCGGGCATAGCTGTCCAGCCGCACGCCGGAGTTGCTCAGCTCCGCATGGTCGGGGCTGGATTCTACAGATGACTCCTGCTACCTCTGCCTGCAGGGATGAAATGAGGACACACTGGCTAAGAACCCCCCCCCCCCCGCATCCTGGCCCTGCCCCCTTTAACCTCTCCATGGTCGCCATTTCTGCCCCCAGCCCTCTTGTAGAACAGAGGGAATACGTTTCTCCACGGCCTGGTGGGAAAGGGTTAACACAGTTTCTTGGGCGGTCCTAGCAGCTCCATAGCTAATGACTCTTCTGCAAGGGGGAAAAGAACATTTCTTTTCTCAGCAAAACAAACTCACATCTGCCTTGAATAGAGGCTATTCCTGTCCACGGGAGGGGGCGGATCGCCAGTCTTAGATCCTTCTGAGCTAGAGATCTGCCAGGACCCACGAAGGGCCAGACCAAATGATTTTGCGGGCCTTTTATGGGCCCCGGGCCTGACGTTCCCCACCTGTTTTAGACAGTGCCGGCAGTTTCCTGAGAAGATTGTCGCTGCTGTGCTAACGAAAGGGCAGCTTCTGACTGCTAGGGAGCTCCAGAAACCATGCAGGGGTTCCTTAGCAGCTGAATCTGTATTCAGTGGGTTAATCCTCTGCTGTTTAGGCATGGAAACCTTCCTCTTGCCATGTGTCATCAACCGAAAGACGTTTCCTACTAGTCATATGATTCCTGCCTGAAATCCTCAGGGGGGAATGCAGGTATTAAAAACATTTGGAATAACTAATTGCAGCCAGATGGCTTTTAAGTAAAAAAGACTTTGCCCCTTTCTCCTAAACAGCTGCTCATGGTTTATTTTTGTTTTTAAATCGCTTGATAAAAATTCTGGGCCAAGTTAAGATAATAAAGTCAGCCCCTTATTTCAAGGCCCTAAGCATTGATCAGAGTCAGGGCGTGAACGATCCAAATTGCTGGATGGATTCCAAATTGCTGGATGGATGGGCCGGCGATGGCCACAGTGCTGTGCTCGCAATATGTGGCTGAATATTGAAGCACCTCTTTCTAACAGTGGCCAGTTTGCTCCCAGTTGGATAACTTCGGCCATAGTCCTGCTGTACTCTGCATTGGCCGCACCTGGAGTCCTGTGTGCAGCTCTGGAGGCCTCACTTCAAAAAGGATGCAGACAGAATCGAGCGGGTGCAGAAGGGAGCGAGGAGGAGGATCAGGGGCCTGGAGACCAAGCCCTACGAGGAAAGGCTGAGGGATGTGGCAGTGTTCAGTCTGAAAAAGAGGAGGTTGAGAGGAACATGATTGCTTTCTTGAAGTATGTGAAGGGCTGCCACTTAGAGGAGGGCAGGGAGCTGCTCCTGTTGGGCAGCAGAGGATGGGACTTGCAATAATGGGTTTAAATAACAGGCAGAAAAGTACCAGCTAGACAGTAGGATTTTTTTTTACAGTAAGAGTAGTTCAGTGGTGGAATCAGCTGCCTAGGGAGGTGGTGAGCTCCCCCTCTCGGGCAATCTTCAAGCAGCAGCTGAACAAACACTTGTCAAGGATGCTCTAGGCTGATTCTGCATTGAGCAGGGGGTTGGACTAGTTGGCCTGTATGGCCCCTTCCCACTCTAGGTTTCTAAAAACTACGTAGAGAGCTCAAGGGTGTAAATGGTTTTCTAATTGCGTTCTTTTCATCTTGCCCTGCTCTTAGATTGTGAGAAACAGAACAAATTACATGACTAGCAACATAATACTATATTGTGCATTTATTCACGGTCTAATTGGTATGGGCAGAGGTGCGCTTTTAAAAAAATCCTGGAAAATGACAGACTAGGTCTTTCTCATCCACTCACTCTCTAGCCCTCTCTAAGCACCTCTGAAGATTACTCCTTCATGGGTGGGTGCGGGTGGCGTCTTTCTTATCATGCCATGTTGGAACCAGGAATGGAGGAAGGACGCAGAAGACCATAGGGAGGAGGCCTTGGCCCCATGGCAGAGCATCTGTTCGGCATGCAGAAGGTCCCGCGTTCAATCCCTGGCATATCCAAGTAAAAGGATTGTGCAGTTGGTGATGTGAAAGACCCTGGAGAGCCACTGCCAGTCTGAGCAGAGAACACCGACCTTGATGGACCAGGGATCGGACTTCATACAAGAAGAGTTGGTTTTTATATGCCAACTTTCTCTACTACTTAAGGAAGAATCAAACAAGCTTACAACCGCCTTCCCTTCCCCTCCCCACAACAGACACCCTGTGAGGTAGGTGAGGCTGAGAGATCTAAGAGAGCTGTGACTAACCCCAGGTCCCCAGCTGGCTTCATGTGGCAGAAATCGAACCTGGTTCTCCAGATTAGAGTCCACCGCTCTTAACCACTACACCATGCTGGCAGCTTCATATGTTCAAGACAGTGCACCTCACACACACATCACCCCCTTCCTGGAGCTATACTGACACGGGAAACCCATGCTCAGAGGTGTCAGATAGGCCAGAATAGCGGTGCAGGAAGGGGAAGGAGGGTGAAAGAGTGCCGGCGGCCTGTTAGCCTCTTGCCCACCCCAGGCCCTTCGTTCGCATCCAGAGAGGCTCAGCGCTTAAAGTCTTAACGCTGGAGCACTGATAGGTGTGTGGTTTTTTGCCAGAAGAGGAACCTGCAGGAGGGCCCTAAAACCACACATGGGAAGCGCATGCACTAAACACCCTGTAGCAGGTGAGTGTGGGGCAAAGTCTTTTTGGAGAAGGCCTTCAAGCCCGACGTCTGCTGCCTGCCTCTTGTTAAGTTAACCTAGTTAGGGTGTGTTGTTTTTTTAATTCAAGACTATATAATGCTTTTGATATGCTCAGAATTTTATTAGGTGAAGTTTGGGCTGAAAATAAACTTCTAAAATATTCCCCATGTTGTTGGAGGCCTGGGAGAACAGAAGGTTTTTTCCTCTGATTGCCACCTTCAGTCCCCCCCACCGCCTAAAGAGAAGCGAGGAAGAATGTGGACGCAGAGGGGAGTGGTGTCACCCACCACACATTCTGGTTCAGAGTTGTGGGGCTTCAGCATTATCTTAATTTTAAGTGCCGTGTCCCTGAGCCCCCTGACTGGCAGACGCATGATTCTGAGTTACGCTGAACAGCCCCACACATCTCTGGCTGAGGAGGAGAGAATAAACCTGGGGTGATTCTGCATGGTTATATATATAGAGAGAGGCTACCCTGCCTGACCCTGAAGTCTCCCTGTAGCAGCTACAGGAGAAAGGGGCTGAACGGGCTCCTGAACGAAGCAAAGTATAAAACGCCGTTGTTCTGGCTGAGCCCACACCCCTTGGTCTGAGCTACGAAATGCCTTGAAATTTGAAGTCCCTTGGTCAGGACAAAAAGCACAATTTGTCCTTTGAGCACCTTTTAAGCCCACTAAATTAATTTTTAAAACCCGTGTCTGCCTAGAGGAGAAAAAGGGAGTGTTAGAGACAGAGTCCCCCCCCCCAAAAAATAAACAGGCTTCCAAAAAAAAATGCAGAAACCACCATTTGGCTCTATTACATTTACAAATACATACATTAAATATATTACATACAACAGCAAATCATAGAGGAAGCAGGCAAGGAGTCTCATCCCAGACGAGGAGGGGTGGCTAACGTTCCCCCTCCCTCCGCCTGGGCTCCCAAGACCCCACCCCACCCCCACGGCATCCTCTGGCACGGGTGGGGGGGGGAGTCCACAGATGGGTGTTGGCTGCTACACTCTGTCTTCTTTCTCTCCCTCAGTTCTTCCCTGTCTGGGATTAGTTTGTCCAGTACGGGGAAGCTCCATAGGCAGTTTTGGAGGCCTGAGGCTTCTGCTGCAAGCTACTCGGCTGGCTGCGCTGGCCGGATCCGCCCTGGGAAGAGAAAACGGCTGTGGTCAGAAGCGGGTCCGGCACCCATCTGCCCATCAGTCCTGGCCCACCGATCCCTCGCCACGCAGAAGCTGGACACAATAAAAAAAGCTAATGCGATCTTGGGGGTCATCAACAGATGCATGACATCCAACTTGCAACATGTCATCGTCCCACTGTACACAGCATTGGTCAGGCCACACCTGGAGTCCTGTGTGCAGTTCTGGAGGCCCCACTTCAAAAAGGATGTGGACAGAACAGAGCGTATGTAGAGGAGAGCGACGAGTACGATCAGGGGCCTGGAGACCAAGCCCTGTGAGGAAAGGCTGAGGGAATTGGGAATGTTTGAAGTATGTGAAGGGCTGTCACTTAGAGAAGGGAAGGGAGCAGTTCCTGTTGGCAGCAGAGGATAGGACTCACAATAATGGGTTTAAATTGAGGGCGGAAAGGTATCGGATGCATATTAGGAAAAAGTTTTTTACATTAAGAGTTGTTTGACAGTGGAATGGGCTGCCTAGGGAGGTGGTGAGCTCCCCCAGACTGGCAGTCTTTAAGCAGAGGCTGGACAATAACTTGTCAGCAATGCTCTAGGCTGATCCTGCATTGGGCAGGGGGTTGGACTAGATGGCCTATATGGACCCTTCCAACTCTACGATTCTATGGATTTCCCTCAAGATCTCCCCCCTCACCCCATTCACTTCTGTGGTAGCTCTTGAGTGCTGGCCTTCAGCCCCGTTTTCCAAACCCCACCCCCCCAGTGTTTCTGAGAAGCTCAGTGGTGCAGACTTGCAAATACTCTTGGCTGAGGTGACCTCTTTCTAACCCAGATCTCAGAATGGTGTGCCCACCTGGCAGTGTAAGAGAACAAGGGCTTCGGAAGGGCTTTCCCCTCATTGCTGCATTTGCCACAGACACCCCCATCCCCATCAGTTTGCAGAAGATTGTGGGGCACACTTGGGGGAAGCGAGGCGGTGCTGAGCGACAGGTGAGCTGTCCTCGGGAAGTCCGGTCACCAAACCCCAGCTTCTCACGATCCATCCGATGCTTCCTGGAGAGCAACTTGAGAGCTTCCCCCCTCCTCCGAAAACCTGACCATGCATGTCTGTGGGGCTCAGCCAAGGGGCTGGTATGCTGCTGCCTCTCCGCCCACATGTCACCAATACAAAAGTGGCATATTTTGTTCTAAACACCCCCCAAACACCTCAGAGCTTCTGTCTACTGTTGTGGGTGGGTGGGTGGGGCTGTTGGCTTTGCAGTCTTAGCTGCAGAACCCCAGAAGGTGTCCAATTCAGCTAAGAATCAGAGTTGGAAGGGACCACCTAGTCCAACCCCCTGCACAATGCAGAAAATTCACAACTAACTCCCCACCACAACCACACACACACCCAGTAACCCCTACTCCGTGCCCAGAAGATGGCCCAAAAAAATCCTCCAGGATCTCTGGCCAATCTGGCCGGGGGGGGGGGGGGATTCCTTCCTGACTCCAAAGTGGTGATCAGCATTACCCTGGGTATGTAAGAAAGGGCCACGAGAGCCAAACACTGTCGCAACCCTTCCTGCCCTCCCTCTCACAATCTGCCTAAGTTCACAGAATCAGCATTGTTTTCCACAGGCTAAGGAAGTGTGACAGGTATCCCGCACACAGATTCCTTCCCCGAATTTCTTAATATCACAGACAAGTCCAGGGTCTGCTGATCTGCTTTCTTGTGCCAAAATAAAAATCCAGTGGCTCAGTGGTAGAGCATCTGCTTGGCATGCAGGAGGTCCCAGGTTCAATTCCCGGCATCTCCAGTTAAGAAAGGATCAGGCAGTAGGTGAAGTGCAAGGCCCCCTGCCTGAGACCCTGGAGAGCTGCTACCAGGTAGACAATACGGATCTTGATGGGCCAACGTTCTGATTCAGTATAAGGCAGCTTCGTGTGTGACCCTCCCCCTGTCAATAAGTTTGAGGGTGCCGAGGGTTTCAAACAGAGCGATTAGCCAAATCCCAGGGGATCGTGGTAGAGGACGCCTGTGACTCTCCCTCCCTCCACCCACCACCCCGCGCTCCTCAGTGAACTCACCTGCCCGTCCTGCTGAAGGTGATGGTGCAGCAACTGGGAATGAGGCTGCTGGTGGGCAGGCAGGATGTGGAGGAAGGGGGCCGGGGCGTAGCCAGCGGCAGCACCTGGGTTCAGGGGCCCCGTGGAGCCCAGGGCTGAAGGCAGGCTGAAGGGGGGCGGAGTGCCAGTGTGGAATCCCTGCTTGTCAAACATCTGCCCAAAAAGAGAAATCAGACACTTAATGCAGAGAAACATGGTTGTGTCCCCCCCTTCACACACACACCTCTTACAAAGCCCCCAAATGTGTCCCGAAGGCAGCGAGGAACCTGAGCTGAGTTCGAGGTGGGTCAGCGCAGTTCATAGAATCATAGAGTTGGGAGGGACCACCAGGGTCATCTAGTCCAACCCCCTGCACAACGCAGGAAATTCACAACTACCTCCCCCCAAAACCCCCAGAGAGCCCTACTCCATGCCTAGAAGATGGCCAAGATGCCCTCCCTCTCACGAACTGTCTAAGGTCATAGAATCAGCATTGCTGACAAATGGCCATCTAGCCTCTGCTTAAAACCTCCAGGGAAGGCGCACTTACCACCTCTTGAGGGAGCCTGTTCCACTGAGGAACTGCTCTAACTGTTAGAAAATTCTTCCTAGAGTCTGGACGGAAACTCTTTTGATTTAATTTTAACCCGATGGTTCTGGTCCGACCTTCCAGGGCAACAGAAAACAAGCCGGCACCATCCTCCATGCAACAGCCCTTCAAGTACTTGGAAGATGGTTATCATATCCCCTCTCAGTCTTCTCTTCAGGCTAAACATACCTAGCTCCTTCAACCTTTCCTCATAGGACTTAGTCTCCAGACCCCTCGCCATCTTTGTTCAGATCACAGCTTTCATTGCCTGACCTTAGTTTGGGAACCAGGGAACAACACTGCAGGAAGGGGTTTTCCCTGCCTGAGTGAGACACGGCGGCAAGGGGCCCACTCGGATTAGGGGGAGGGGGCCACAGCCAGACGTCGCCAGGACTCAGCCAATGTTGGCTCAACAAGCTGCTAAATTTACAATGCAGAAGCCTGGGGGGGGGGGAGGTTTGGAATGGGTGATCGTGGACTGTGAAAAAGCCAGATCTCTGAGCACAGGGTGGGCTGAAAGACAGGGCCTCACCTGAGCCTTGTTGTAGACTGAGCCACTAATATCAGGCACACCTGTGTTACTTGAGGTCACAGAAACACCTGGAAAAAGGAACGAAAACAACATTACAGACTTGGGAGAGCTAGGCAAGCAGCCAGAAGGCTCAACATTGGAGAACAACTTCTCCCCAGTCACATGGCCGGTGATCTTGGGAGGTCAATCAGTCCCCAGAGACTGAGGGTCGTTATTAACCCCCACCAGCTGGGAGACAGAAGCCATGAAAGCCCCCTGGAAAAGGACAGGACCTCCGGAAGGGACTTGCCTCCTTGCCAAGACAAAAAGATGGAAACTAAAATTTAGTATCTCTTAATTTTCAAAGACTATGAATTACATTTTTAGATTTAGGAAAAGGACTATATTTTCTTTCTTTCTTTTTCTTTCTTCCTTTTGTCCTTCCTCTTTTTTTTGTCCTTTGCTCAACAATAGCTCCGTGCTTTCTTGCTTAACTGTACGGGAGTCCCTCCCCATGTGTGAATAATTGCCTTTGACTACCAGTGAAGCGTTGTTTTTTAACACACAAAATCAGTGTCTCACTGTGCACATTCTGCCCCATGTAAAAACAGGGCCCATGTTTACCAGGGAGCAAAGAACCCGTGGGGAAAACTCCAGCCTGGCGAAGCCAGTGGTCCCGCACTGGGAAGAAGAGCTGCTAAAGAATCGAAAAGAGGGTCTTGGAGTAGCAAATGGCTTCAGTTGGCCGCAGAGAAAAGGCCTTTCTCAACTTCTGTTGGGGTGGCAGAATGAGGCTGGACAGGTGAACTCAGTAAAGCGTGACCTTGGCCTGCCGGGCGAATATTCCCCACGTCACCCGCTGGCAGACTGGAGGTGCCAGCAGAAGCTGTTGAACCACACCGCCCACGCCCAGCTCAGGCTGTGGCCAAGGGCAGAAGCGCTCCCTTCTGCACCACACCGGGAAGCTCTCTGCTTGGGGTCTTGCCCGCTATCATCCACTTCTCCTCGGTACGACTGCAGAGTCCGAGCCCACGCTACCTCTGTCCAGCCAAGAGGACCCTCCGGTCCTGGCGACCGGAGCCCAGGGGCCCTCGAGGGGACAGCTGCACCACATGCCTGCGGTTTACCTTTCCCTGGTCCACTGCCGGAGGATTTGTTTTGTGCTTGCGATGCCCCGGTGTAGCCTCCCTTGCCATAGTCTCCGGCGGCAGTTCCCTGCGTTAGGTCATCATAGCCTAACGAGAGAAAGAGCCGTTGTGGTTACCGGGGCAGCGGCACTTACATCTTTTGCGCCACGTGGCACAGCTGGAGCACGGGAAATTCAGTGGCACCCTGCTGTTTAGCCACAGAGCCTGGCTGGGGGTCTCCAACCATCCCCTCCCCCAGTCCCCCTTCTAGTAACCTCTCCAGGTTGCTGCTTTCATGATAGAAGAAGAAGGATTGGTTTTTATAAGCCGAATTTCTCTAACTCTTAAGAAAGAATCAGACCGCCTTTCCTTCACCTCCCCACAACAGACACCCTGCGAGGTAGGTGGGGCTGAGAGAGTGTGACTAGCCAAGGTCACCCAGCTTGCTTTATGTGGAGGAGTGGGGAAACCAACCCCGCCGCCCACGTGTAGGAGTGGTATTCTATAACACAATACAGATTCTTAAAAGGGCAGCAGCAGCCACGGGGGACCCCAGATGAGAGCCAGGCGCTGACGGGCCCTGCTGGGCTTTACCCTTTTCTACCCGGTGATTTGTCACTGGACAAAACTCCTCTTCTTCCCAAGCACTGTTAGCGAAAGAAAACAGAAAAGGCAAACGAGCGGGGGGGGGGGGGGTCCGTTTGTCTTTTACAACGGGTTGTGTCTCTGATGAGTAACACCGAGGCTTGGGAAATGCCTGGAGATTTGGGGGTGAGCCTGGGGAGGGTGGGGTTTGGGGAAAGGAGGGACCTCAGCGGGGTACAATGCCATAGAGTCCACCCTCAGAAGCAGCCACTTTCTCCAGGGGAACTGATCCCTGTATTCTGAAGATCAGTTGTAATTTTGGGAGATTTCTGAGCCTCGCTGGGAGACTGTCAACCGTAGTAACACCAGACAGGGCAGGAAGGGCAACACCTCCCTCCCCGCTACATCATTGCCTCAATCTAAACTGGAGCTCCATGAGGCTATTATTTCTATTTTTAAAATACTTTTAAGTTCTTTTCTCGGTTCTCCCAGCATCATGCCATTTTACCGCTAAAGCCAGTGAGAGCCAGTGCGATGTAGTGGTTAAGAGTGTCAGACTAGTATCTGGGAGACATGGGTTCAAATCCCCATTTTTGCCATGGAATGCTCGCTGGGTGACCTTGGGTCAGTCACACACTCTCAGTCTAACCTACCTCACAGGGTTGTTGTGAGGACAAAAACAGAGGAGAGGCGAATGTTGTAAGCTGAGAGGCAGGGTATAAATGAATTAGATATTGTTCTGGAGGCAGGCCCATAGATTTGCGGTTGGTGGTGGTGTAAATGCGCAGCCTCTCTCAGAGAAACCACTTGAAAATGCTTATTTCCCCCACAGGAATGGTGGTTCAATGGGATCTCCCTCAGCTTTGCATTGTAAGCCGCCTTAAACCACGAGGGCAGGTGGGAGATAAATGCTTTAATAAAATAAATAAATAAGGTCTCAGATTTGACCCAAGACATATTCAGGTAAAAAGGGGAAAAAATTTTTTCCTGACCAAGTCTTTGGAGATCCGCGGGAGACTCATCCTGAGCTAGATGGGTCAGCAGCCGGATTTAATGCAAATTAGATTCACGTGAACCACTTCAGGAAACACAAGGGCATGCATATATGGTTTCTTTTTAAAATTAATGTGTGTGTGGTGAGGAATCTACCTGCCCTTCAGGGAAGCTTACAGAGAATGGCAAAAGTATCAAACAAACAGCAGTTAAGGCCAGCTGGGGTGAATTCTCAAATGGACCTCCTACCCCACCACAGCTAGGCCCTGAACGCCAAGGTGCAGCATGAAACCCTCCATGCTGGCTCAACAGGCAGAAGTGCCAGCTGCAAAATTTCCTGCGAATGAGGCAGACTTCGCTGGCTTTTTCTTTCAGACACCTGCCAATGGGCGACCGCATCTGGGGAGGGGCTACAATGCCACCAAAAATCCCCACCCCCCTCTACAGCCAGGGGCCTGGAAGGCTCCTAGGGGTGGGGGTTGGAGCAGGGCTTCCAATGAAGATCTCTGCCGGCAGGTGGGCTCCCAAGGGGGGGGCTTCAAACAGAGACAACCTACCCCCTGCAGCCCTGGGGGCCTCCAGCAACACGCCTCCAGGCACTTCTCTTTCCCCCTGCCCTGCACAGAACTGGCCCCTTAAAAAAAACTCTCTCCCTAACATGATTTATCCAGAGGACGCTTTCCCTAGTCAAACAATTTCAAGAGCAACTTTGGGGGGGAGAGGCTCAGCTAACCCAACAGAGGCGGGGAAAACACCAAGAACGCCCCCTGGGCCAGCAGAGCTTCCAGAAGCTTCTGGCCAAAAATCCCGCATGGGTGAAAGGAGTCAGAACGTCCACTATAGCTGCCTTTGTGTTATGCGACGCATGCAAACGGTGCTCCCCTGCCCCGAGTGCCAATCTGTTCGCAGAGCAGGCAAAACTCTGCATAGCTGTGTGTCCCACTGTTACCTGCCCCATAGGCGTGCTGACCGTAGCCGCTTGCCTGCTGGAAGGGCGTCGAGGCGGCGTTCAAGCTGACACCATGCTGCTTGGCCGTCGCAGGAGGGACCTGCAGAGAGAGAGAGAAAGAGAGGACGAAGAGAAGGTCAGGTCCTGTCAATGCTGAAACTGGCAGCTTCTACTGCACCCTAGGAGAGACGTCCAAGGAGGTTTTCTCTGCCTCCCCAGAGGACACAAATTGGAGGGGCACAGCCATCCGTCTGAACGTGCCCACACCCCTTCTGGGTCTAGGATGCAGGAAGCTCCAGACGAGTTCACATCTCACTCCCATTCAGGTTCTGGAATTTGATTACAGGAAAACACATAAGACATTAGCAGAAGTATCTCCCTCATTTAGAGATGTGTGCATGTGTCAAGTGCCGTCAAGTTGCTTCTGACTCATGGCGGCCCTATGAATCAATGTCCCCCCAAATGTCCTATCTTTGACAGCCTTGCTCAGATCTTGCAAATTGAGGGTCGTGGCTTCCTTTATTTATTTAGAGATACATCCAACAAAATCTGTGCGGAAGTACTTGGATCTGAGTGCAGTTGAAATCTGTGGGTACCACCTGCTTTGTCCGTTATGTGTCTTATACGTATGCAGAGAAAAAACCTGGAGGAAAGTAAGATGTGAACCGGGACGGGGCAGGCTTCATGGTCCCAGGCAAATCTGGCAGCCGACTCCACAATGCCGGATGGACCCCCACAAAAACGTCAAAGCTCCCATTTTTCAGGGTTTACTCTATTTTCCCTTTCTGGTATCTGGTGGAATTCACCTTCTGATCTTTTTTTCCACCACCTAGATTACTTCAACTGCCTATTCACAGGAAATAAATTCAGCATTGTTCTGCTATGGATGTCTACCCACCTCCGGGCTAAAGACCCCCAGGATTCATTTGCTAGGACACTCTCACTCTGGCCAAGGGTTATTGGGAAGCAGCAGAAAATACTGTTTAAACCTCAAACCTTTGGTCATCGCTTAGTCATACGCAGAAAGCCAGGAAGGTGGGAGGCGCTTCAGTGCCACAGCAAAAGGGCTTCTTCATGAAAACACGGGCTAAAGTGAACCCTCAGGAATTGGGGGGAAGCCGCAAAAGCCCAGGATTCAAAAGAGGTAATCCTTGGAACCTTAGCATTTAAAGATAGTTGCAGAGGGTGTAGCCATGTTGGTCTGCAGTAAAACAGTTACACTGGAGTAGAACAGTTACAGTGGAGTCCAGTAGCACCTTAGAGACCCACCAGATTTTCAGGGTATGAGCTTTCGAGAGTTAAAGCTCCCTCTGGAAGAATCAAACTGGCTTACAATCGCCTTCCCTTCCTCCCCTCACAACAGACACCCTGTAAGGTAAGTGGGGCTGAGAGAGCTGTGGTCACCCAGCTGGCTTCATGTGTAGGAGAGGGGAAACCAACCCGGTACTCCAGATCAGAGTCCACCGCTCCAAACCACCATTCTTAACCACTACACCACGCTGCAGGAGGCTCTCACCGCTCAGCCTCCTGCTGGACGGAGCCCCCAGAAGCCCACCTCCAATAAGGCTACGCAATCTAAAAAATAATTACAGCAAACACCTCCCCCGCAGACTCAAGAGGTGGCCCAGGCGCAGACTACACAAGAACACCACGGAGCCTCTGAGAACACATCTGACCCAGCGGTTGGGGGGAGAGAATCCTTCTAGACCCCAAACATGGCAATTAAATCCTGAACAGATTCTGGCCACCCCAGGACATTCTGGAGTGCAACTAAACCCACCCTAGTGTGCTGCCTCTCCATCACACTGCTATAAAGCTTCCAAATCCCCACCACCATCATTGAGCAGAAATTCCTCTCCGCTCTTGGGACAGAATGCCCGCCCGCTGGGAGAACCACCCCAGAGGAATCCCTGTGAGTTACAGGTTTTAAAAAAGAGTTTCCGAGGACTCCCAGGAAAGATCATGCATGGCTGACGGGTTCCCGTGACTTACAAACATGGTGGGCCCGTACTGGAATGCGCTGGGGACCCCCGGCACACCAGCATAATAGGGCAGCCCCGTGTAGCTGTATCCAGGGGGCAGCGTGGGGTTGAGGAAAGGCTGCTGAGCCGTGTGGTGAGTCTGCGTCTGGTTGTGCTGTGCAGGGGCCAGGGTGGTGGCGGGCACGGGCGAGGCAGAATCCCCACGGCCAAATTTTGCGACATCACCTGGAGGGAGGGGGACAAAAAGTAGTATGAAACAAGACTGGTGCAGAGTCCATGGCAATGGCGGGACTCCTCCGCTGCATTCCAACCACGATGGCAGTTAAGTGCCTGAGCCCGCTGGCCCTACTGCCCATCTCCTCGTGCTCCATTGCCAAACCCACAAAAGCTTCCCTCCCCCCAACACACACCTAGTGCCAGAACAGGCCCCAGAAAGCTTGTGTCTGCCTCTATCCCTAAAAAACATTTTCAGGTCAGACCTGGGAGTATCGGCTAGGTTTTCTCTTCATTTGTTTTAGTTCCTGTAGAACCTTTTTGTTGCAGGGAGCTCTAAAATATATATTAAATAAATAGCCCCTTCTTCCCCTCACCATGAAATTTAAATATTTAAACAACTGCTACGCAACATAAGAAAAGCCCTGCTGGATCAGACCCAGGCCCATCAAGTCCAGCAGTCTGTTCACACAGTGGCCAACCAGGGGCCTCTAGGAAGCCCACAAACAAGGCGACTGCAGCAACAGTCTCCTGCCTGCCTTCCACAGCACCTGATATCATAGGCGTGCTCCTCTGATCCTGGAGAGAATAGGCATGCATCATGACACATTCATTTTGACTAGTTGCCATGGATAGCCCTCTCCTCCATGAACGTGCCCACTCCCCTCTTCAAGCTTTTCAAGAGCTCCAAATTGGTTCTTAGGAGTCAAAAGAGATACAGGAAGAAACAACATTTTCCCATGGTATGAAAAGCAGCTGGCTAAACAAAACTTGGAACAGTTTCACATATATGGAGCCCACGCTTTCACTGGTCAGAAAACAGTCTAATGGATGAGCTATGGGACGCTTCATCTGCCCCCAATCTCCTGCAGCATGTTATGTACATAGATGCTGAAAGCACAGAGGATCACTTATTTCTGAAAGACTGATCCAGCGGCCGGATATAATGACCCTGGCAAACGTCTATTTGGGCAGCGCCATCTTGGAGTGCCCACTCACCTGAGTATGGGTTGCTGGCGAGGCTCCCCTCTCTGCCCGTCAAGGTTGCGGGAGCAGGGAATGTAATTCCGTAATAATCCTAAAGAAAAGTAAAATTAACAATACAGCCAACTTAATGGTAGCATGCCTGCCAATGTTTCTTTATAAAAAGCTCCTGTGTTTTAATATCTCTGGTAGTTGCATTCCCCCATCTTCCCTGCCCTCATCTGGAGCGAATTTTCCCTTTTTGGGCTCCCCTGCTTGCTTCTGGAACGGGCCTTCCCATTTTCGACTTCTGGTTGGTTTCGATTTCAGTATCTCAGCCTGACTCTTAACCGCCGCTTTCTAGTTGCCAAAAGGAAACAGGCTGGCAATGAGCCAACCAAAGAATCATGCACGGGAACGCTGCTGCTACTAAAGCAATTGGGAGACTTTTACACACAGTTAACTACAAACGTTTGGGAAGGAGTCGGGGGAGATTTGACTGGGCATTCCGCCTCCTAATAGTTGGTACTCTGTTCTTTTAATACCCTATTTCAGTTTTGGGGGGGGGGGGGAACAGCCACTCTGCACAGGCTGGAGGTCAGCCAAGGAAATTAGGCACTGACACTGCTTTGGCACCAGGTTCTAGTTGTCTTCTGCATGTGCTTTAAAAACATGTTTTGGGCTCCTTTGGGACTGCCATCTGATCAGTTTTCAGCTGGTGGGATCCTTTTGTTCGATTTTTGTTCAGCGCCAAGGATGCCAAAGATTAAGAAATAACCGGCTTGTTTTAACAAAGGAAAGGTCTCGTAGGGCATCCCATGACCTGCACTGTCTAGAAGAAGAAGAAGGAGTTGGTTTTTATATGCCGACTTTCTCTACCACTTAAGGGAGACTCAAACCTGCTTACAACCGCCTTCCCTTCCCCTCCCCACAACAGACACCCTGTGAGGTCGGTGGGGCTGAGATAGCTCTAAGAGAACTGTGACTAGTCCAAGGTCACCCAGCTGGCTTCATGTGTAGGAGTGGGGAATCAAACCCGGTTCTCCAGATCAAACTCCACCACTCCAAACTGGCTCTAGGTTCAGATCCCACAACCTGATAACAATGCAGCCATTCTGGAGTGTTTTTTTTTTTTGTTTTTTTTTGCAGGGGGAACAAACAAGGAAATTCGCCGGCTCTCTGCCCACAAAGTCATTAGATGAGGGCTGAAACGTTCCTATCAGTTCCCCCAGATGTTCTAAGTCCATTCCAGATCCTGGAGTCTCCCAGGGATGCAGAAATTCTGACTTCTGCAGGTGGCCCTCTTGGCCGTTTTCTTGCCCACGGTTTTGCTGTTCAGCAGAACACGCTCCAGACCCATGACAAATTGCAAGAAGAGGGACCAGTTTTGAAATCCTCCTTTACCACCGAACCACAAAACTTCCCTTTGTGAGCTCTGGGGGATATACCAGACTGTTTTGTTCCTCTAGCTCCCCCCCCCCCCGCCCCTTTTGATTGACTCACAGTGTTTGCTTCTCTTGCAATATATTCTCTCTCATCCAGCCACTCTCGATATCGTCCCTTTTCTCATTACAAAGCCACATTTTTCTGCCGCAATGGGGAGTCCCACATCTGGCGAGACGGCTACCTTGCTTTTGGGCAGCCGGTTCTGCTACTTAAGAGACTAGTGTGGGGATCAGTCACTTTACCACTAGAAAGAGTGACGGTATTGGCAAACTAATCCACATTCTACAAGCACAGGACAACCACTCCCTGCTCCTTCAAGTGCAAAATGGTAGCTAGAATATTCACTTTAAGGCCAAGCAGGATCTGGGTTCAAAACCCCGGTCACTAGGTGACCCCTGGACCATCTCTCTTTTTCTCAGTCTATCCTACCTCACAGGACAGCAGTAAGATTCAAGTCCCATTTTTAGACTTTTTCTAGTAATCAGTGGGTTATAGATCAAATCAAGCCTGAACTGACCCTAGAAGCTAAAATGAATAAACTGAGGCTGTTGTACTTTGGTCACATTATGAGAAGACAAGAGTTCCTGGAGAAGACAATCATGATAGGAAAAGTTAAATACAGCAGTAAAAGAGGAAGACCCAACAAGAGATGGATTGACTCTGTAAAGCTCCGGCCCTCAATTTGCAAGACCTGAGCAAGGCTGTTAAATTGGTTCTTGTAGGTTATCTGGGCTGTGTGACCGTGGTCTTGGTATTTTCTTTCCTGACGTTTCGCCAGCAGCTGTGGCAGGCATCTTCAGAGGAGTAACACTGAGAGACACTGTCCTTCAGTGTTACTCCTCTGAAGATGCCTGCCATAGCTGCTGGCGAAACGTCAGGAAAGAAAATACCAAGACCACGGTCACACAGCCCGGATAACCTACAAGAACCAATGAACTCTGACCGTGAAAGCCTTTGACAATATTTTTAAGGCTGTTAAAGATAGGACGTTTTGGAGGACATTGATTCATAGGGTCGCCTTGAGTCGGAAGCGACTTGACGGCACTTAACACACACATAACAGTAATCTGTGTATGTTGGATCGCATCAGTGCCAAATTTGAGCTTTCTATAAGTACTTTCGAGGAATATACCTTCAGTTGCCCCTTTTATGGAGACACTAACAGATGTTGGTCTTTCAGGTTTTTTGAAGTCATGGTATACTGTGTTGGGTGAATACAAGGTTTCAACTTCAGAGTTAGTTTGGGAGTGATTTAATTACTTTGGGGTACTCCGAATAACCTCCCATCATTTCAAAAGTGGCCCCACTTCTAGAATTCCTAGACATCCAGATGTCTTTGGCTACCTCTGAAGCAAACTGCAGGTTTTCTACATGGCTGGAAACACCTTAACCGTTTTAGGGCATTAGTTTACTTAAATCGTTTTTATATCACCTATCCATTCAAGTAGGGTCCCCAAAGCCTTGAAGACAAAAACATCTGGACATTAAAACAGCATTTAAAATAATATACAAAATTATCCAATTAAAAATATATAGAAACGCAATCACATAACGCCAAAACCAGGGAAGAGGGCCAATAACAATTATTGGGGGGGGGGTGCCAAATGAAACAAAGCATTCTTCATCTGCTGGAGAAAGTCAACACCAGAGGGAGGGAGAACGTTCTTGGGGTTGGGAGTTCTCAAGTTTTGGCACCAGTTTGGGGTACACTTTGAACCCTTCATTTTGAGGGAGTGCTACACCAAGTACCCCATTTTCAGCCATCCCTTGTGAATGGGGTGAAATGACTACCTGGATACCAAATTACAGGATCCAAGTTCTTTCAGAGCTTCCATGCCTCCTTCCATGCCCCCACCATGAAATTTAAGTGCTAATAGTTTCACTAAATAGATTTAGAATTATGCTGCTCACGTTTTATGAATCAAGGAGCTTCTAAGAGAGAAAGGAAATATTTTTACTGTGCCTATATACACATCCAAAGTTACCATTGTAAAAAGCCGCCTGAAGTATAAAGCAAAATATAGCCTAGCTGGACTGACAAGAACTCTCCAGGGACTCATCCAGAAGTCCTCTTCTTAGCCTTAGCTACTGTACAGCCTTTGCACTGATGAGTCTATTGGGTTAGGAAAAGCAAAATATAAATTTAGGTCATGATCTGGAACTGGGGGCATAAGCGCTTGGCTGCTTTGATGACCTGACAGGCTCAGAACCCGAAAGAGGTCTGCCTCAACGGCGTATCCTAATCCTACATCAACCTGCCTGCTACGCTGAATAAAAACCCAGTGTGTACAAGAAGCTTAACTACACAGAAAGTACACCTTGTGAGAATGTGGAAGTTGGGGATAAAGGGTTGCCAACCTCCAGGTAGGGCCTGGAGATTTCCCAGTATTAAAACTGAACTCCAGACTACAGAGATCAGTTCTCCTGGAAACAAAAAAAAATCCAGCTGCTTTGGAATGTGGGCTCTATGGTGCCCCAAAATCTCCAGGAATTTCCCACCCGAGTTGGCAACCCCAAAAGGAAGAAGAGGAGGAAAAATCTCTGCTGGAGTACTACTGAAAAGTTTAAAACCAACTTAGGAACTGTAGGTCCAGGTAAGTGACACCAAAAAAACTACATCTTTGAAAGCGGAAAGTGAAAATGAAACCAGGGGAATTTTGAAGACTAGCAGATGATATATGGAAACACATCCCTACCCAATAAATAGAGGGAGATGGGGCAGCAACACATTTCAGAGCTGGACCCCAGAGCAGAGAAGTCGCCTGCCATCCAGCACAGACCCACCAGGACACTTCCGCCATGAGGGCTTCCGCTTGTCGTCCCGCAGGGTTCTTTGGCCTAGCGCTTCTCTTACCTGCTCTGGTCACAGCGCTGCCCTGCGACTCTCTTCAACACCAACAACAAATGCTTAATTCACAGATTTTACTGCTAACTGCGAAGGGACCCATAGTTCCTCCAGAGTGCCTGACGCAGATGACGGCGTTCAATTTTCCCGCAAACATTTTGCATGTAAAGCAGCCACATCTGGCCAGAAAAGCCATCTACGAAATACTGAGAGGGCTCTTAGGCATATTTAGCAGCGATCTGGTGCAGACTGCTTGGCCAACCACCGTCTCAGAAAGGTCAGTGCCACTTCTCTGCCACGGGAGTCTTTGTTACGGGGTCGGGCAGAGGCATGTATGTGTGGAGGGTGGTGGTTGTGTGCTGGGCAGAGACAGACTTCCTCTCCTCTAACGGTGCCATTCTACAGTTCTAGGATCTTCAATGCACTTTACGCACAATCGGAACATATCAAGACATGCTTCGCGAAAGAGAAAACTGAGCCACCATGCCCAGATGAGTGCCGGATCAAGCTGGGACTGCTTGGGAGGTATTTCAGCAGCATCAGAACTTTCCTCCAAGAGAAAAGCCACAGCAATTGCACTGGAATAATGCTTCAGCTGGAAGTCCGGACAAGTCTGATGCACCTGGATATACTGACTAGGAAAATGAACAGCTAGGAAACCTGTCAGACAAGCCTTTCTGGAGAGCTGTGTCAACTAGAGAACAGACGTGGAAACAAAGCCAGGACTTGCAGAATTCCACAGCGCCAAACAGCGCTTGTTTTGTGTTATTTATTATTTAGGAAGAGACGGAAGGAGTAGAGAAGGAGCATCTGCACAAGCCGTGTAACATCTTTGTGCGGAGTGTTTTCTGCCCTTCCTCTCTCAGGTACCCTAAAAACTTGAGTGTGGCCAAAGAGGTCGCTGAAGACAGTTTAACTAAGGACTGCATTTGACGGAGTCCGTTTTTATTTATTTATTATAGTTTTAAAACCTAAATTGTGGCTTTTTTGTGTGTTCTTATCATTGGGAGGTTTTTTTGTATGGTTTTTAATATGCTTTTATATTCGTTTTTTTAAAATAAATTAATAGCCCGAGGCTTTGAACCAGACAGCCAACAAACTGACGACCGACCGGAGATGTGCTTGGTTACTGTGGTTTATTTATGTAGATGTTCTTGTTGTAAGCTACTTTGTGTCCTTTGGGAGAAAAGCAAGGTATAATATATATATATTTTGTTTTGCTAAATATATATATATATGTTTTGCTATAAAAGTCTAACATGTCAACTGCTTTGGAATTATTCAAAACACAATATATATATATATATATATATATATATATATATATATATATATATATATATATATATATATATATATATATATATATATATATAAAATTGTGTTTTGAATAATTCCAAAGCAGTTGACATGTTAGACTTTTATAGCAAAACAAAGCAGAAATCCAGTGCCAGTGTGGTATAGTGGTTAAGAGCAGTGATTTGGAGCAGTGGAGTCTGATCTGGAGAGTCGGGTTCGATTCCCCACTCCTCCACATGAGTGACGGCGGACGCTAATCTGGTGAACCAGGTTGGTTTCCCCACTCCTCCACATGAAGCCAGCTGGGTGACCTTGGGCTAGTCACACTCTCTCAGCCTCACCTACCTCACAAAGTGTCTGTTGGGGGAGGGGAAGGGAAGGTGACTGTAAACCGGTTTGATTTTGCCCTAAGTGGTAGAGAAAGTGGCATATCTATATATCTATATCTCTATCTATTGATATAGATATAGATAGACTAAAATTTATTCAAGTATGAGCTTCCATAAGTCAGCACATTTCTTCAGAAGCAACTAGGGTTGCTACCTGTAGGTCGGGAAATACCTGGAGATTTTGGGGGTGGAGCCTTGGGAGGATGGGGTATGGGGAGGGGAGGGATCTCAGAAAGGTATAATGCCCTAGACTCCACCTTCCAAGGCAGCCATTTTCTCCAGGGGAACTGATCTCTGACACCTGGAAATCAGTTGTAATTCCAGGAGATCTCCAGCCACCACCTGGAGGATGGCAACCCTCGATGTAACAGAGAGGAAGATAACCATTTTCCTCATATTTATCCAGAAAATTACCGAAGGGAAGGGGGGGAGGGGAATTGTTGAACAAAGAGAGTCTTGGTGTCAATCTAAAAAACAAGAACAAAATCTGTGTAACGCCTTTCATGAGGACCATCCAAATTAACTGCAAACTTTAGAGCTCACCCAACCCCTCATCAGGCTGGATGATACAAAACTTAGAATGAGAAAGGGTGGAATGCAGATTCTTCAGGTCACAGTGTCAAGGTCTGATGGAGGCAAACAGGCAATCAGTTTTATTGCTCGGCACGGTGTCCCCTTACAGCACTGTTCTGCGGCAGTGGGGTTCAGTCCGTGTCTTCCACTCTCTGTCCTCTGATAGGAATACAGAAACTACCCCAAGTCCGTCCTAAATGCCAAATGAGAAGTTATACTCTCTGTATTAACTAAGTTCGCAAAGGAAGGTGGGAAACGGTCAACAGAATGAAAGCAGACCTGGGTAAAAACTGTGTTCTCAGAACAAGGTAATGCCTCCCTACTTTGGCTTTAGTTAATTCTATTGCCTTGTGCAACACCTTACATTCATTTCAGACATAGCTAATAGAGAGACTAGCGAGCCAGGGAACTGTATGTCTCGTTTGGCACCTGGGACAATTTTGGATGTATTTGGGGTGGTTCCTGTTGCCTCTGTGAAAGAAAACTCAGCAGACCAGAGAACATCCTGTAAGGAGTCACCACACCAGCAATAACGTTAAGCTGACCTGCCTGCTTTCATCCCTAAGGCAAAGCACTCAGGATCAGACCATAACGCCATGGATTGTAGGATCGGCTTTCCACCCTTTCTCACCCTGATGAAAAGTTCTGGTGAGCTCAAAAGCTCACACGATGCTGAGACATGGGCTCCCTCGCTCAATAAAATTTCTAACCCAACAGAACCTTCTTTTTAATAATCTTAATAGACTGTTCTTAACACGTTATATAATACCATAACAGAGCCAGCGTGGTGTAGTGGTTAAGAGCGGTGGTTTGGAGCAGTGGACTCTGATCTGGAGAACCGGGTTTGATTCCCCACTCCTCCACATGAGCGAAGGGAGGATACTCTGGTGAGCCGGGTTGGTTTCCCCCCTCCTACACACAAAGCCAGCTGGGTGACCTTGGGCTAGTCACAGCTCTCTTAGAGACCTCTCAGTCCCACCTACCTCACAGGGTGTCTGTTGTGGGGAGGGGAAGGGAAGGTGCTGAAGTAAGCCAGTTTGATACTTCCTTAAAGTCGGCATATAAAAACCAACTCTTCTTCTTCCATATTGATGTTGGTCAATTTTCTCATGCATCAAACTGCCTCTTCTTTAATTAGTTTGTTATTTACCCTACTTGACTGCACTTTTCTTTATCTTCCCTGCATGGGAGACAGGCCAGAACTTGTGACCCCTCCCACCATCTATCAAACTACCCAAGCTGTTCAAGTCCCACACAGAGAATCTAATCTGATTTATTGTGCTAGACCTCGCCCTGCTTAACTCCTCTCTGATGGTGGAAAGTGCAGTCTAGTCACAGCTGACTTGTGGAGGCGTGGGCTGAGAGAGTTCTGGGAGAACCGTGACTAGCCCGAGGTCTTAACCACTATATCTCGTTGGTTTTTATACCCTGCTTTTCTCTACCTTTAAGGAGTCTCAAAGTGGCTTACAATGACCTTCCCTTCCCCTCCCCACAACAGACACCTTGTGAGGCAGGTGGGGCTGAGAGATTTCGGAGAGAACTGTGACCAGTCCAAGGTCACCCAGCAGGCTTCATGTGGAGGAGTGGGAAAACCAACCCGGTTCTCCAGATTAGAGTCTGCAGTTCTTAACCACTACACCTCTTTCCTCCCTCTATCTACAGAGTCAGCGCCTCTCTCTGACAGAAGGCTCTGCCCATCAGACAAAACTGCTCCAACTAGCAGAACAGATCCTCACGATCCAGCCCCTGAGCTGCAAACTGAACTTGACAAGTATTGCGGCACACACTGCCTTTCTATTCGCCTGTATAGGGCTATGCAGAGAAGAACAACCACACACAACACCATACCCACAGGGGAGGAAGATTCAGAGAGACTTCCGCAAGAGACTTCCGCAGAGACAGAGTACAAAAGCCCACCACGTTAGGAACAAGGAAGGAAGAATCCACAGGAAAGAGACATGCATCGACCAATTGGCCATTAAAAAAAAAAAACAACCCCAGGTCGAGTTAGCAACTGTAAGCGAATATTGAACTGAAAATGTCCTTAACTCTGGCACCGGAGAGCCCGTGTAATCTTGTGAATACAGTGCTGAACCTGAGTTTAAAACCCCTCTTCTGCCACTAAGTGCCTTGGGCGGGCTACTCCCTTTCAGCCCAACCTGATTTACGGTCCCGTCATGATTTTAATGGGAGGAAGAAAAGAGAATTATGTCCTTGAAGAAAAAGCAGAATAAAAATGTTACAAGGCAGAGATCAGAGCGGGGCCCCACCGCCTCTGAACATGTACCTTTCACTCTAAGGGGAAATTTGCCAGTACTGTATCTGGCCCGCCGCACCCTCTAAGAAGCTTAAACGCAAGGTTTGCCCTTCAGATCTGGCTCTTTCTCCAGAGCACCGGTGGCAAGAAAAGCGTTCCAAGCCCAGCATTCAAACCATGAAGCATTAGCATAGTCAGCAATTCATCGGCCATGGCAGTCACATCAAAATGCCTTGAAATAAGTGTAAAAGACGAGGGTGATCAAACCTGTGACTAAAAATGAGATTCTACTGTTTATGAAGAGCCGTGGGTCATCTTTGGCATCCGACCATGCATTCTATAGGGCTCTACAGAGGACCTTTGAGAATACTGTACAATAATTCCCTGGCCCTTCATAGAAAGGATAAAAAGGAGGGTGTGTTTATGTTAAGCTGATGGGCACGCTACTATAAACAAAGAGGATGAGGAGAGGCAGAAGGAAGGCCCTTGTGTTTGGCATGCAAAGGATGACACAGAAGGATTGCGCCTCACAGCGTAGTTAAGAGGAGGACATTCTCGCTCCTTTTCACCAAATTTTTAAAAATTTGGCTCTGCTGCAGTCAGCAAAGAAGAAATGGAGCTTATACGCTGCCGGAGGCAACACAGACAGAACAAACACCAGGAAGTAGGCCATGATATAAAGGCCCAGCATGTCCCCAGGGGAACACATGAAACATCCAAAGCCTGAGTCCACTAAGGTCAGTATTGTCTACTCTGACTAGCAGTGGCTCTCCAGGTTCTCATCACTTACTTTCCTAGTCCTTTCCACTGGAAATGCCAGGAATTGAACCTGGGACCCTCTGCGTGCCAAGCAAAGGCTCTTCCACCGAGCCACGGCCCCTTCCCAATATACACATAAAGCTGCCCTACACTGAAACAAACCACTGGCTCATCAAGGTCAGTACTGTCTACTCAAACTGGCAGTGGCTCTCCAGGGTCTCAGGCAGAGGTCTTTCACATCACCTACTTTCCCGGGCCCTTTAACTGGAGATGCTGGGGATTGAACCTGGGACCTTCTGCATGCCAAGCAGAGGCTCTGCCATTGAGCCACGGCCCTCCCAACCCTCTAGCTTCTAAGCATTAGTGAAAACAGATCATGAGAACCAGAAACTTGCTTTTTTAGCCTAGGCTCCTACGGAATCAGGCAAAGTGATTTGTGGGGTGGGGCCTTGTTGGTGCCAGGGTCCCGGCCCGTCGGTCCCACACCTGGTCAGCTCAGGAGAGCTTCCTCGGCCTCAGACCAGTACAACGGGGGGTCTGAGCTATCCTTCCCTTCGGTAGCAGCCGGTTTGCCGTTTGTTGTTCCAGCATTCGTGGCTACCACTGCTCTCTTCCTCGGCCTCGGCTCCCCTTCGCCTTTTATCCCCCACCCAATCTTCCCTGTTTTGCCACCCCAATCACCGAGTTCCTCCCCCGCAACCTTTTCCCCACGCCTACCCCATACCCTTCAGCCAGCCTGTCCTCCCTCTTTCCCGTTGCCGGTCCTGGCACCGCGCCGACTTGGACGCTGGACCTCCTCCCTGCCGCTTCTCCACCCACGCCGGCTCCCGCGACTGGCGGCCCCGCCGAGGTAAGTGTTGGTGAGGTGGGGAGGCCTGGGCCGGCCGGGAGATTGAGCCCCGGCCCAGGACATGATTAAAGTGCTCTCTTGCGACCAGATTGGCAGCTCACAGAGCATCTCCCAGCGCTGGCGCAGACTTAGGTTTGCACGCTTCTGATGGCCCCCAAAGGCTAGACAAGAAGCATTAGGCGGCCAATGCGGCGCTTGGTGGTCCATGCCTTGTATGAGGAGTGCGTCAGCGAGAAGACCCAGTTTTGAGCTCCAGCCACACACACCACTTTCCCATTCGTGTTCTCGTCACTGGCATATTCCTCAGATGATACTCGCTTACAACGACACAAAAGTGAAAAAAAAGCTACTTACCACCGGCAGCCTGGACTGCAGCATCTGGAGGTCATCGTAACCATAGATCTGCTTGGAGACACAGGAGGAGGGAGGGAAAACAGAGAATTGTAAGACACCTCTTTCAGGCTATTGCAATGTCTTGAGCTCCAACTTGGGGCCAATTTCTTGATAAGACTTGTTAAATCAAATGCCGTCGACGAAGAACAAGCAGTTACCTGAGGAACTGCTACAGTTAAGTGCTGGTTCATTCTGCACACTCAAGAGATAAGAGGAAGAAGGAGAAGAGTTGGCTTTTATATTGCTAACTTTCTCTACCTTTTAAGGAGAATCAAACCGGCTTCCCATCTCCTCCCCTTTCCCTCCCCACAACAGTCACCCTGTGAGGTTGGTGGGGTTGAGAGAGCTTGAAGAATACTGTGGCTGGCCCAAGGTCGCCCAGGTGGCTTCCTGTGGAGGAGTGGGGAATCGAGCCTGGTTCTCTAGACTAGAGCCTGCTGCTCCTAACCTTGGGTGGAAAGTCAAGCAGTATGATCTGTCCAGTAATCTGCAGATTGCCCCTTCTGTACAAGGTGCCCTGGAGACCCCGAACACCTGGTGGGCCTGGCCCGAAGAGGAGTCAAAGTCATCTAGGGGAAGTACAAGGAAGCTGCTTACTGGGTAGGCAGGTAGAAGTCCTCCAGGTCCCACAATGTACTGGTTATGCAACAAGGGTGGTACACCTTGGGGCAGGTTGGGGGGCACTTTGCCTGCAGAACCAAAAGAAACATTTCTTTTAAAACAGCACATTTTAAAAAGCGGGATGGGAGAAATAGAAGCCTTTCTGCAATATGTTATTGAGCCAGCCCCAAAATCACCACATGCAGGAGACCTTCTGAATCCCCCCCCACAAAAAAAAAAGCTGCTGAAGAGAGAAATGCTTGGAATGAACCAATTTGGGGAGCTGATTTGGGCGGGCCTGTGGTCACCCACAACCCCCCGCTTCCAGCTCTGACTCCTTCCACGTGGGGTCTTCTGTCTCCCAGCCCTACCCTTTCTTTCTCCACCTGGGTGCCTCCTGCCACACTGCTCCTTGTGCCCGGCCCTGCTTCCCCGCCTCCACTATTGCATGAAGCCCCTTCGCACAACAGATTCTCCTCCTGGTCTACAGCTATCTCCTCTTGGCTCAGGGGGATGCCTGTCTCCCACATTCTTCATCCTCCCTACTTCTTTGTCAGGACCTTCTTTCTTTGGATGGTGTAAGCCCCGTGGGACAGGGACACCCTAGCGTGGAGAGGTGTAGCTCTGAGATTGGCAGGTGTTTTGACGAGAGAGACTGGGCAGACAAGTCTCTGACTTCCTCCCAGGTCTTTAAAAAAAAAACTTCCCTAGGAAAGAATTCACTGGCCTTCTTTGGCAGCTGCCTTAGGTTCTCTCCTCTGCTTCCTGCCTTACTTCACTCTTAGACTGCACTCGGAATGCTGAAACTCAGTTGGATTTTGCTGCTAAAATGGAGACCACAGTGGAAGGGGTTTACTCTTAGGAGAATAATGAAACACGCTGACTGGACTATCTGCCGGCCGCAGAGGATGTCCCACTACACTCAGCTGGAGAAGATCAGTTCACGTTGGCGGGGCAGATTCTCTGTTGGTTTCTGATGGTCGTCCAATGGATTTGCTTGCGGTTTGCCTGTTCTTTATGCTTTGCCCATGGCGTCAGACACCTGGGCTCTTCACTTGCAGAGAGTAAGGTGGGACATAAACGTGTTTTTTTTAATGAATCAACAAATAACCACACTAGAGGTGTGCATTTACCAGTGAGAATGAAACAGGACACACGTTTCTGTGGAAGAGAGAAAATTACTCAAGGGCAAGGATCCTGAGAATGAATCCTGCAGCTTTCTTCCGCTCACGCGGTGAACTCTGCCTACGTTGACACAGCGCATTACAACTTATCCTCAGTTATTAGTCAGCACGCTTTTGCCTACCGCTGAAATGCAAGCTGACCGTGAAGATTCCAGCTCGGCCAATCCGAATTCCCTTGCCAGCCGAAAGCGATCATGCCGGCTAGCCTTGAGCGACACAGAAAAGCGCTGGAGGGGTGGACTCGACTGACACAATTCGTGTTGTCCAGCGTCAACCACAGTGGGCCCACTAATCCCCTGGAAATGGTGCAAGGCCTATCTAGGAAAGCGGGCACTAGCTGAGGAAAGCCGTCGGGAAATAAATTCCTTGAGTATCTGAAGTAATTTTAGTTTTCGTGTAAATACGACCTGCCAAGAGGCTGACAGGGGAGGTTAGAATTGTAAAACAGCATTGTAAAACTCACCTGTAACTGTTGTTCATCGAGTGGTCCTCTGTGCAGGCACACATAGGATCTGCGCATGAGCAGATCCTATGTGTGCCCACACAGAGGCCATGAAGATGAAAACAGTGTTGCTTACATGTAACTGTTGTTCATTGAGTGGTCCTCTGTGCAGGCACACATGGGATTTGCACATGCGCAGTCCAGCCTGCCGCATATCCCATGTGGGACTGCACAGAGGCCATGAAAATGAACCCAGGGGTCCCCAACCGCTTTGAGACTGTGGGCACCTTTGGCATTCTGGCACAGGGCGGTGGCGCGCAATCACAAAATGTCTGGGAATGAGGTTATATATCACCCTCACAGTAACCCTTCAACATTTCAGGTGGAAGCTCAGCTTAACAGGATGCTTTTTAATCACACAGGCAAAAAGAAGCCCTGCTGGTCAAAAGCTCCACCTCGCTCTACCTGCTTTCTAAAAGCACATGGTGGGAACCACATTGGAGATCCCTGGTGTAACCAGTTAGTGCCTTGTGATATCCTCATGTAAGCAATGGAGAGAATCAAACTAACCATGGAGTCCCTTGGATTGACTAAGCTTCCCCTGGGTGGGAAAAAAAGAGCTGCATTTACCTGTGACTGTTGTTCATCGAGTGTTCTTCTATGCAGGCACATAGGGCCTGCGCTTGAGCAGGCCAGCCGCGGAGGACTGAGGAGCTTCAGAGAGTCTGGAGCGCTCCCCCTCCCCTCCGTCCCAGGCCAAGAGCGAGCACTCCAGACGCTCTGAAGGTCCTCAGAGCTTTCTAGTCAGTCCTCTGTGGCTGGCCTGCGCAAGCACAGACCCCATGTAGGACTGCACAGGAGCCACAAAGATGAACGGGAACAAGTCTATCCAACTGCAGAATGCAAGCGCTCCTTCAAGACAAGCAATGGGCAACTGCTTGAATCTGCTGGTCAGACCCCTGACCTCTACTCTGACCAGCGGCTCTCCGGCAGGGAGCAAAGCCTATGACCCCCTCCCAGAAAGAATCTCTCTGTGAGAATTTTATGGGCCCTGACACTTGGGGAGAAAATGCGTCCTCCCTGTTTCTTTTGCCTCTGATCAGAGCAACTAATTCCACCTCTGCGCACCCCCCTCCCCGCCTTGGTCCATTTCTGCTTCATTCTCCCAGACACAGAATCCAACCTCACCACAAGAGACACAGAATTACTTGCTAGATGTAAAAAAAAAAAAACCCCAAACTAAAAACCCCCACAGCCTGGCTATATCCTGCAGATTCTGCAAAGAGAACTGTCAAAATAAAGGTAAATCTGCACCGAGTTGCTCAGATTTTGGTTTTGGTTTTTTGCAAGAAGTTCGGCTTCCACGATTCATATTTTCAAGCAACTGGGAAAATTTATGCAAAGCGTTCGGAGAGTAACGGAAGGAAAGGAGAAATTTATAGTCCCCTTTAAATGCATGCATTAAACGCTAGAGACTTCTCTCCATCAAATATTCCCACAACATCAAAAATGCAGGCAACTTTATTTCACAGGCTAGTGTGCAAAGCGGGCTGGGAAAGGTAAAAAGTCTTTTAAGAAAAGGCACGGAATTTCTCGGTGCAGGTATAGCTGGCCGAGAGGCGCTCAACGGCAGACCTGCAGAGCAGGGCTCCTCTCTCCCTACATCCGCGCGACCGGTTGTTAATATTGCGAACCTGAAGACACTAAGGGGGCGGCCCGCGTGGAGGGGGCCAGCAGAGAGACACTGGTCACGTTCAGGCCCAGGCTGTTGGTAGTGCTGGCCATGCTGGAGACCGCAGAGGTGGTGCTAATGGCCGAGGTCGGAGCAACGGAAGAAGAGGCTGCGGAAGGATGGAGCGCGGTGGAGTTCTCAACACTAGCGTGCTGGAAAGGAGAGAGAAAGAGACACAGATGCAAATACGCACAGAGGAAGAGAAAGGGAGGTTAAAAAGCAAGCAAAGGGACTGCAGGGTGGAAAAGGTAAAAACTCTGTAGGCAAGCGGCGGCGAGGGGGGGGGCACACGAGCACAGCCGGCCTCTGCATGGTGTTCTGCGGGTGCTTCCAGTAGCCCCTGGCTCTTCATGACGTTGCAACAGAGATTAAATGGCAGCAGAGATCAAATGGCACGACGCAATGCAAGGAGCTCTCCTGGTAATTTTCTACAGAGGAGGTCACCACGAGGCAAGCGACCAGCACCTTTAGGACCCAATTACTGAAATAGAGCCAAAAATCCCACAAAACATTACAGTCGCTTTTCGTTGCTGTACATGAATTTGTGAAGAGATGTTGGCATGCGGAGAGGAGCCTTTGCTTTAAACCCAGAGGGCATCACCACGGAGGGGGGTTGTGCCCTAAATCAGTTGAACAGAGGTTTCCCTTCCTTGTGTACAGGGCTACGTAAGCATATTGAAACAGACCTGTTGGCAGCTCACAGCTGGCAGACCTGTCACTGTTGTGATTGTGTTATATTATAAACACTTTTGCTTTTTACATTTGCTCGTTATTTATATGCTGTAATACATGTTTTGCAATTTATTCAAACCTTTGTTGTTACTACTATTTTGTAAAATTTTGGAGTAGCTACAAGTTATTAGATAAACGCCTTGTAACCTCTGGTGCTTTGCACATTTCTTTTTCTGTCTTCTATCAGGGGTTTCTCCCCCTTCTTTTTTCCCCTTCCTTGTGTATATGGCTACCGGCCCCCTCGAGACACCTGGCACTTCAGCTGGACCGTGGATGTCTCTCCGACCTGCCCCCACCCATTGCTGTGATGTCGCAGCAGCTGATTTGCACAGCAACCCTTTAACCAGAATCTGCTCCCGCTTTTAACCACAGAACAGAGGACTTCAACCTTTTAAAGCCTGTGGGAACCTTAGGAATTCTGATATAGCATGGCGGGTGCAACAACAAAAGGACCACTGGAGGAAGTGGAGCCTGCCACGCAACGGCTGCTGCAGCTGACTCCTTTCCCCAGTGAAGATCCTTGAGCTGTGGTGGCAGCGGCTGCCAAACCAATGCTTTTAAAGTCTGTGCAGCGAGTCAAATCTCCAGCAGCTAATCAGAAGCCTTGATGGGCAAAAGCCCCACCTGCCTCTGCCCACTTCCTAAATGGACTTGGTGGGAACCAGGAAAGGTGCCGGCAGGTGTCATGCGCCCATGAGCACCACTAGGGAACTCTGCCATAGAAGGCCACAAAGTCAGACATAGAATCATAAAGTTGGAAGGGACCACCAGGGTCATCTAGTCCAACCCCCTGCACAATGCAGGAAATTCACAACTCCCTCCCTCACACACACCTTCATAGAATCAGCATTGGTGACAGATGGCCATCTAGCCTCTGCTGAAAAACCTCCAGGAAAGGAGAGCTCACCACCTCCCGAGGAAGCCTGTTCCACTGAGGAACTGCTCTATTAGAAAATTCTTCCTAATGTCTAGACCAGTGGTTCCCAATTTTTTTTTGACCAGGGACCACTAGGACTTTTTTGTTCGGTGCAGGGACCCCAAGGTTCAAAATAAAAATTCCGAGAATTTGAAAATAAACTTTAATCATAACTGTTAGTTAAACATTAGAATAATATTTGAATATATATTTTTATAATAGAGAACTTTTAATTGAAAATATTAATTTATTATGGGTTTATAACTTTGTTTCGCGGACCTTAATTTAGTTCTCGCGGACCCCTGGGGGTCCATGGACCCCTGGTTGGGAACCAGTGGTCTAGACGGAAACTCTTTTGATTTAATTTCAACCCCGTTGGTTCTGGTCCGAGCTTCTGGGGCAACAGAAAATAACTCGGCACCCTCCTATATATATGCCTCACCTCAGGGCACCCCTAGGGAGGGGTGGGGGGTTGCGGCTGGCGAACAGACAGTGATAGCTCAGGGCAAGCTCCCAAAAGTCTGCACTGTTTGAAAAAACACTCCCCCTTCTGTGGAAAGCAGGGCTCTATGGGTGGTACCAGGGAGGAGGGAAGTTCAGCAGATCTCCAGGCACCCCCGAGTCACTTACCGTGTGCAGTGTGGCCGAGGAGAGCGCAGAGGCAGAAGAGAGGCTGCTCTGATGATTGGAGAGGGAACTGGGAGAAACAACAAGGAAAAGAGTTCAGTTGCATGCACGGCTGAGCATGTGACCGCACAACACCGGGCTCTCGACACAATGGTGTGCGCCGAAGCCGGGGGGGGCGGGAATTGGGAGAACGGGTTGAAGTGCTCTTGTGGGCCAGATCGGCAGCTCACAGAGCATCAACCCAGTGCAGGCGCAGACTGAGGTTTCCTTTTCCCCCCATTCTTTATGCGCGTGGACCAACAGGTCATGAGCAAAACAAATTAAATACATTCCATAATACATAAATACCCGAACATACAAAAATATAATATCTAAGCAGTACAGTTAAAAGGTAAAAAATGGTAAAGGTCCCCTGTGCACGCACCGGGTCATTCCTGACCCATGGGGTGACGTCACATCCCGACGTTTACTAGGCAGACTTTGTTTAGGGGTGGTTTGCCAGTGCCTTCCGCAGTCATCTTCCCTTTACCCCCGGCAAGCTGGGTACTCATTTTACCGACCTCAGAAGGATGGAAGGCTGAGTCAACTGTCCCGCAACGGCCACAAGCCACGGCGTCGCAGGCCCTCTTCCCCCGGCAGCACTTACCAAGCCAGGGGGCTGTCCACGCTCGGGAGCTGCCCTCCGAGGTTTTCCCGTCGCCTCTGGCGGGAGACGGCGGGCCGGCCCGTGGCCAGGCTAGTGTTCCCTCGCCCCTGCAGACGGCTCAGGAGGACGGGGAAAGAGGGAGCTGCGCGAGAGCCGGGAGGAGCAGGTGGCCAGCCGGCGTCTTACTACCGCGTTCTCTCTCTCCCACAGGAAGCCCACCTGAGAGAGGAGTGCGGCAAGGGACCTCCTTGCGGCCGGCAGGAAGGCCGGGGACCAGCCGGGAAGGAACCGATGGAGGGCAGGGGCAAGTGCCGCTGCCTTCCAAGCGTCCCGCCGGCCAGCTGAGCGGCGAGCGGGCCGGGATGAGGGCGGGGCAGGTGGAGACGGGTGGGGCTGCCGGAAGTCCCGGCCCAGCCCTTATAGAATCGGGAGGAGGGGTTTAAGAAGGGAGGCCCCTATAAAGGGAAGGCGGGAGTGGAGGCCGAGGAGAATAGCCAAGGGAGGACAAGCTCCGTATAGCCCACAACCCTGGCTGACTCGGATGGAGAGTTCAGGCTCTCTGAATGAGTGGTCTGAGGCAGAGGAAACCCCGCAGGAGCAAGGGTCCAAAGGGAAGTCGCCCATAGGGGGCACTATAGGGGGCCCTGGGCCCAACATCAACCTTGAGGCAGCTACCTGAAACGGACTCCCGTTAAAAGGAGGTATCATTAAAAACCATAGATAATTTTTTTGCCACGGTGAGGGTTACATTTTGATCAGTATCAGCCAATAACTTCACAACTATGTCTTGCTATAGGGCAGGTCCCCACCTCTGAATGTGTATTGTGATCCATTTGTCTCTGGCGAGATCACGCTTTTTTACAATCTACAAAAAAATGCCAAACAGTGTCCAAAGTCCCTGATCCACAGTCACACAGTCGCTCGGAAAAGGGGACCCTGAAAATCTGCCTGCTGACTCCCCCAATGGCAGTGCATTTAATCTGGCCTTGGAGAAAAGCACTCTGTATTTGGGGACAGTTAAAAGTTTACAGTAAGCAGGTATAATCTTTGGAATGGGGAGGCCCGGATGGTACAAGGAGCACGCCCTGCACCCTCCGCAGCCAGTGCTCCATTTGTCAAGTTGCAACACTCTAGATCGAACTAATTTACATGCAGAGGGATATTCCATTTGCTTTAAAGCCTCAAGGGACAACGCAGACAGGTTTGCACGCCTCTGACAGCCCCCGAAGGCTAGACTTGAGGACAAGAAGCCTTAGGCAGCCAATGCAGCATGCGGTAGTCCACGCCTCCCCCTGTGAGAAGCGCGTCAGCGAAAAGGTCCAGTTCTAGCATTCTAGCCTCCTGACTGGCTTCCTTTCCTTCTCCTGCCAACAGCTGTGAGCTGTAAAGGTGAGCCTTTGAGAGGATGGAGTCCCACGTAAGTGAAGTATGATGAGTTATAAAACCCACAGTCTAGTTCAGAGGAAGGAAATGGGAGACGGGGTCTCCCTGGATCTCCCTGGAGCTGGCCGTCTGACTTCCTTAATACTTTATAAGGACTTCCTTCTGCCATGCTGGTAGGAAGATTCAAAAAGATCCCTTACACAGAAAGATTATGTTTATGCTCAGTGGGGGAGGTGGAAACTACAGAGCACATGAGCTTCTGAGATGTCCATATTACAAAGAGGCCAGATCAAAATATCTCCAGCCAGTGTTAGTTGGTTAGTTAGTTCTTGATGAATCTGATGCGGCTAAACTGGAATATCTGTTGTCTGATAGAAACCACGGGGTATCCAGACAAGTAGCCAAATTCTGTCTAGGGATATGTAAGACACGGGGAAATGATATTAAAGCTGATGTCGAGTTTTAAACCCATTTGACCAGCTCAAATGTTCATGCAGCTATTTTGTTGTTGTTGTATTGAACTATTCTTGTTTTAATAATGTTTTAACTTTGTAATACTGGTCAAGGACCGCAATAAATTATAATAAAAAAATACTTAATAACTGCTCCAGACTTTGAGACATCTTTATGACTATGAGATTTTGACCATTTTATTTACGGCTGAAACATAACATCTCCTCATTTAAGAGGGAAACACACATGGGGATTCGTTTCCCATTTGTACAGAAGCCTAAAACAGATGAGAAATGTCTTGCAGTTATATATATATTAATTGTTATCCTGCAATCACAACGTACCTACAGTCATAAAGATTTTTAGGAAGTTATGTATATTTGTAGTCTGGAACAGTGATTGTTTCGACCACCGAAGAAGGCCATTTGGCCAAAACGCGTTTGGCCTGGTCAAAGTCTAATGTTGTGATTTTATGTCTATTTGTGTTGTAGGTTTACATGAGCATGTTGGTTTGGTAGGCTATTGCCAGGTCTTATATATGTTATTGATTGTGAGTGTGTGAGTGTGTGTGTGTGTGTGAAGTGCAGTCAAGTCGCTTCTGACTCATGGCGACCCTCTGAATCAAAGTCCTCCAAAATGTCATCTCTTTGACAGCCTTGCTCAGATCTTGCAAATTGAGGGCCGTGGCTTCCTTTATTGAGTCAACCCATCTCTTGATGGGTCTTCCTCTTTTCCTGCTGCCCTCAACTTTTCCCAGCATAAGTGTCTTTTCTAGGGACCATAATGTGACCAAAATACAACAGCCTCAGTTTAGTCATTTTAACTTCTAGGGTCAGCTCAGGCTTGATTTGATCTAGAACCCACCGATTTGTTTTTTTGGCAGTCCAAGGTATTGGTCACGCTCTCCTCCAATCCCACATTTCAAAGGAATCTACTTTCTTCCTATCAGCTTTTTTCATTGTCCAGCTTTCACACCCATACATAGTAATAGGAAATACGATGGCATTAATTAACTTAATCTTGGTGGCCAGTGACACATATTTTGTATTGACATAATCTTTATACTGTATAATCTTTGGCCTTGGACATTGATTTTTTCTTGACCTTTGGGTACTTAATTCCTACCCACTCTGTGGGCACCCGATCTCCCTCCACAGCCGCCCCCTGATCCCCGGCTATACCTGCTCAACTGGGAGAGCGAGCTGCCGGCCAGTTCACTGGACTGCGGCAAACTGGGGAGCGACAGCGTGTGCGGTGGCCCCGAAGGCAGCAGCGAAGTGGTGGTAGCCACGATGCTGGGCAAAGGGGTCCCTTTGGCGGATAGCGAGGGAAGAGAGGTTTCTGGCTTCGACGCTGGAACTGATGACGTGCCTGAAAGAAAGCGGGGGAGAAAGACACACTCAAGAAAAGGGCTCTCGCCACACAACCAAGGATGGAAATGGGACGGTGTGTGGAAGGAACACACAAAACCAGCCAGGCAACGTCATGTGGTTCTCAAGGTGGGCTCAACAGGATCATCACTGCAATTAGTGACTTGCCTTCATATACTGCAACCGGCTGCTCTCCAACAAGCATCCCTTCCTTTATTTCTCTCCCCAGCCCCCCACTCCTGGCAACAGCATTTACACTTTGACTTGTGACCACTGACGTGCCCACTTGATTCATGTGCCTCATGCACGCTCTTCCTCACGCATGCATAGACACAAAATGCTCGTTTTCTCAGCTGCCAGCCAAGAGCTTGGAATGCGTCTCTCTTCTCAAAAGAGTGATTAAAATGTGGAATTCACTGCCAAGGATGTAGTGATGGCCACAGGTATAGACAGTTTTAAAAGGGGACTAGAAAGACGCATGGAGGAGAGGTCTATCCGTGGCTACTAGCCATGGTGACTAAAGGGAACCTCCATGTTCAGAGACAGTAAGCTTCTGAATACTACAGACAGGAGCCAACATCAGGGGAAGGCCCTGAGGCTCACATCTCGCCTGTAGATATAACCTAGCATTGACAAATGAACATAACACAGCGTTAGTGGGGAAGAGATTTTCATACACGGGAAGTCAAAGGCCAACTCAGGACTCTTAAAAGGTGAGGGGAGGTACCCGTCTTAACAGCCTTCATAATGGCTACCAAAGAAATGCACCTCACCTCCTCCCCCTGGTACTTTTGACAAAACACAAGACAAAGGAAAAGGTTCGGACAGATAATCTTCCACAGTCTGCGGCATCAGATATGTGCTTGGAAAGTGAGCATCAGTACCTGTTCCAATGCTCCTTGTGTAGAGCGCAACCAAGATATTCTAGAAGGAATCCCTTCCCTTAAAACACCCTGGCAGGTAATTTAGGATAAAGTGTAATTCAGAGGCCCATTAGGAATTCTGACACTGTTCTCTAAGAGGGGCTAAGTGAAGGTGAAACCACAAGCAAACACGTTGGGAATTATGGAGAAACAAGGTTTAGAGATAATCGATTGCATGCAAAAGGTATCAGGACTACACAACAGGCATTCCTGAGAACTATAAATGGCTCCTGGGAATAAGTCACGGGTGGCTCATGAAATCAAGTAGTAAAAGGATCTGAAGTCACACATATGATGCGTGAGTAGAAAAGAGCATGAGACACTCATCCAGAGTTATACAAACAGCTGACAACTAGAGGGCACACGCTTCCAACATCTACAGCCGTCAAAAGGAGAATCTGAAGTGAAGACCTGCAAAGCAAAATTCTGCTGTAGGAAAGGGAAGAACAGAAAAAATTTGGAAACAGAAGGCCCCTTTCCCATTGCTTGTTTTAAACTATACAGTGAAAAAGAAGAGTTGGTTTTTATATGCTGACTTTCTCTACCACTTAAGGGAGAATCAAACCAGCTTACAATCACCTTCCCTTCCCCTCCCCACATCAGACACCCTGTGAGGTAGGTAGGGCTGAGAGAACTCTGAGAGCTGTAACTAGCCCAAGGTCACCCAGCTGGCTTCGTGTGTAGGAGTGGGGAAACAAATCCAGTTCACCAGATTAGCACCCACCGCTCAGGTGGAGGAGTGGGGAATCAAACCCAGTTCTCCAGATCAGAGTGCACCACTCCAAACCATCAGTCTTAACCACTATACCACACTGGCTCTCACAACATGTAGGGTTCTCAGAGTGTGCAATCTGGGAGGTAGCATCTCACAGGAAAGCGCCATCAGGACAAACCGCTCCAGAGGGGCCAAGCAAAGCAACAAGCTTTCAAGAGGGAGGCACAACTGATTCCCTGGAGGTTCTGGATGAACCAGTTTTACTTAGAACGCACCTCAGCAAAAACCTGCAACACAGAATCTTCACTGTGTTTAAATGCCACAGTCCTTTGGGCTGAGGGAGATCAAAGGGTTGGAGAAAAACCTTAGACAAATGTAGGTGGGGGCTACGGTTCGATGACGGAGCCCCTGCTTTGCATGGGCATTGCCTGCTTCGACTTCTGGCCTCTCGAGTTGACAGCATCTCGGATTCCTTGAGCCACAGCAGAGGAGACGGAGAGGACTGCTCCTCTCCTTAGTGAGGGTATATTTGAGAGTAATTTGTGAAATGTTGGAAGGGGCATGAGAAGCAGTAGAAAGCCTGAGCAGAAGTTCTTGGAATGTTAAACCCTTCAAGCTGACAGTACATGAAAAGCTCGGTGGGCCACAACTGGGCTCTCTTGGGAATTCCAAACGGAACCATCAGGGTGCCCAAAATTGTAGCAGGCCGCTTCAAAACCCAGAATTAGAGTGAATTCAACACAGAAAAGGGAATTCAACACAGAAAGGAATTCTAGATTGCTTCCCTCCACCAGTTCACCCCATGGCAAGTTTCACATGGCTGAACGGACAGCTGCTAGACCCGCAAACAAAATTAATATATTATCCACAAACTGCCTCCACCAAGAAGAAGAAAAACTGCAGAAATGCCCGAGAAGGATTCTCTCACTCCAACAGAGAACAAAGGGGTTGATGAACTTACTGTCAAGGGTTGGCTGAGTTCGAACACTGCCGTGTCCATTCTGGAAGAGCAAGGAAAAGAAGAAATCGATGACTCAGTTGCCCGAAGGACAGGCATTCAAAATTCAATCATGCAATTCATGTGTCTTATCAAGTCTCGATGCAAAAAGCTTTACTTTTAATACTTTTAATCCAAGCTAGCCCGGGGATATCAATTTAGTTCATAAAATTTCTTGCACAAGGTCTGTGGGGAAAAATCAGCGTAAACATTTTTGCAGCGTTCTGTGTTATCTTCCCATCCATTTTTACTGGCTATGATCTTTGTTTCAAATCCATTTATACACCTATATCTATAAGTAGAATCACGTTTGGCTACTGATGACTTTCCCGGTGAAGGTCTGACATCTAAAGTAACACTCCATTCCCTCCACACACAAACAAATACACACTTACCCCCCATTGCCGATTGGACTGAAAATCTAATACTACTATGGAGACTGCTGTGTGGAGCACAGAAGGTGGTCGACAGTCCACGACACCTGGAGAAAACAAGCACCTTGACCTGGGTGGCCCAGGCTAGCTCGATCTAGTCAGAGCATGGAAGCTAAGCAGGGTTGTCCCTGGCTAGTTCTTGAAAGGGAGACCACCAAGGAAGTCCAGGGTAGCTCCACTGAGGCAGGCAATGGCAAACCACCTCTCTTCATCTCTTGCCTCAGTTTTAAATCATTCTGGCATTGAAATCATCATACTACCCTGACCTGGATGTTCCAGGCTAGCCTGATCTAGTCAGATCTCAGAAGCTAAGCAGGTGTCAGGTTGGTTAACGCCAATACCTGCCATAATGTTTGTATTGATTTGTTTTGGTAGCCTGATCAAGATGTTGTTTTGCATAGCTTTCGGTCTGGCTCCCTGGCGGGAGTTTGTCAGTGTGTGTGTGGAGGAGGTTTCTTTAATTTCTCACAGCGCTGCAGAAAGGGATCGACTTTGAGAGGTGCAGATAGCAATGGAGGCCTCTGGGAAAGTGAAACCACCTGGAGTCTGGTGGGAAATGAGGGGGAGGTGGTCCTGTGCTGTCTATAACTTGAGGTTGTGAGAATGCATACGTCATTAGAGTTTTAGCGCTTGTACCAGAGCCATGAGATTTCCTGAATGTTCCATGGAGTTACAATAAACCACTGGTTATTGCTGATCAACTACTGAGTGCTTTTTGTTATTCAATAATTGCCTGGACAAGGAGAAGACTCACAGCAGGGTCGTCCTTTGTCAGTACTTGGATGGGAGACCACGAAGGAAGTCCAGGGTTGTTACACAGAGACAGGCAATGGCAAACCACCATTTCTTTCCCTGTCCTGGATGGGCCAAGCTAGCCTGATCTCGTCAGATCTGAGAAGCCAAGTAAGGCTGTCCCTGGTTAGTGCTTGGATGGGAGACCACCGAGGAAGTCCAGGGTTGCTACGCAGAGGCAGGCAATGGCAAACCACTTCTGTTCATCTCTCACTTGAAACCCCTCAGGGGTCACCATAAGTCGGCTACAACTTGATGGCACTTTCGAACACCAAAAAAAAAAAAAAAACAAGCAAGACCACTAGGCTCTCTTCGTCAGTAAAACGAAGTGCCTGAAATAGGAAAACACATGCCAAATTATTGTCGAAGGCTTTCACGGTCAGAGTTCATTGGTTCTTGTAGGTTATCCGGGCTGTGTAACCGTGGTCTTGGAATTTTCTTTCCTGACGTTTCGCCAGCAACTGTGGCAGGCATCTTCAGAGTAGTAACACTGAGAGACACTGTCCTTCAGTGTTACTACTCTGAAGATGCCTGCCACAGTTGCTGGCGAAACGTCAGGAAAGAAAATTCCAAGACCACGGTTACACAGCCCGGATAACCTACAAGAACCAACATGCCAAATTGTTTAGCGTTATATAAAACCTGCAGAATTCAGGCCATTTTGCCGAGAATTTAAGTGCACATAGCTTTGGTATTAAGCAGGAGGAGGTACGAAGACTAGTGCAACGGCAACAGGTGTGATTCAAATGTCTTCAGCCCCCAACTTATCAGACACCCTTAGGCAATTCACTGTTCCCCCACACACACCTTACTCCCATATCTGCAACCGCGAGATAACAATGACCCATCCGACAGAGTGGCTGAAAGGATGACTGAGCACACAGGCAAATTCTCAGCATCAAATTACATTAGCTAAAAAATATTTCAAGCATTTGGAAAAGACAAAGTTCACATAAAATCAGCCAATGATGCACAAAGACAGCAAAGGAGAGTCTTCGACGTATGCCAGCACGCCCAAAAGAGTAAATGGTCCCATATCAAAACTCTCCTCGGCATACAATCACACTGATTTTGGCACTTCCGATGCTCGGGGGGAGCTACTCACCGTGACAGCAGTCAAGGCTGGTTCCGACGGAGGCATGGAACTTTGGTACGTGATCCTGCTATGCACAGAGGCCTGGTCATAGGACGAAGTGGTTGTTACGGGACTAGTGCTCTGGGAAGAGCAGCTCAGGCCGGCAGAGGTGGCGGCAGGGGTGCTATAGGTGGACTCCTGCACTGTATTGGACATTGGCAAAGAGGTATTCAAAGGATCACTGGAAAAAGTAAAAGTCATTGTTCATCACCGTCAATGTCGAAGTCAAATTCCGCAATGACATCCACCAGCCCCTGCCAAAGCTATGCCTCAACTGGATGCGCAATACTTTGCGCAACTTAAGAAAAGGGTTTAAAACAGCGCTCCCTTCCCAACCCACAGGACATGGCCAAAAGCTCAATGCAGCCCCCGGAGGTGCTTTGGCATCACAACCCCCACGGACCTGCCCCATAACTTCTTAGCCTACAGAATGCCCTCTTTGCCTTCAGCAGAGGTATAAGGAAAAACAGGGCAAAAGATGTTTATGGGCTTTAGCAGTGTGGAGAAATAAGCTTTTCCCCATCCTTGTTCCCAAACACTAGAATTAGGGCTACTCAATGACTAGTCTGACCAGGATGGCCCAGGCTCGCCTGATCTCATTAGATCTTGGAAACTAAGGAACCCTGGTTAATACTTGGATGGGAGACCACCAAGAAATCAGAGGCTACTACACGGAGGCAGGCAATGGCAAACCACCTCTATTGGTCTCTTGCCTTGAAAACCACATGCATTTCAAGTAGCTCTATCCAGCCAGCGAAGAATAAGTTTCTTTGCTTTTAGAACCTTGCTTCTAGTTTCCAGCACAGCTCCCACCACTGAGCCCCTAGAACTGGACACTATGATCTGCAGGGTTTTTTTTCTTTTTCTGGTGTATGATCAAGCTTACTGAGATGCAGAGAAGAGGGTAAGAGAGGAGCGGCATACGTACTTTACAGGCTTCGGGTAGAGTATGCTGTTGGGTGCCTGGCTGGTGTTTTCATAGCTCGAAGCAGATCCAAACTCTGAGAGGGGAGTCTCCAACCCAAACTCAAGAGCTCCAAACTGCACGTTTAACCCAGACACATCAGTGGATCCAGGCATCTCCACGGCAGAGGACGGGATCTGAGAAATTGTTTTTAAAAAAAAGCCATTCACACAACTTGTAAAAGCAGCACCAGGCAGAACAGTCATTCCTGCTCTTGGGATGCTGTGGTGCCAAAGGAGATGCATGCTGCGTACAAAGCAGGGAAGGGACATTTCAGAATGAAGGACGTCTTGGCTTCTAAGAATAAAATGCGCCTACTGCCAGCCAGTGAACTGCACAGATGCATGGTTTGGAGAGAGTGGACAGGGAGAAGCTTTTCTCCCTCTCTCATAATATCAGAACGTGGGGTCATCTGCTGAAGCTGGAGGGTGAGAGATTCAAAACAGAGAAAAGGAAGTATTTCTTCACACAATGCATAGTTAAACTGTGGAACTCCCTGCCCCAGGATGCGGTGATGGCTGCCAACTTGCAAGGCTTTAAGAGGGGAGTGGACACGTTCATGGAGAAGAGGGCTATCCATGGCTACTATTACTAGTCATGGATGCATACCTATTATCTCCAGGATCTGAGGAGCATGCCTATTCTATTAGGGGCTGAGGAACACAAACGGGATAATGCTGCTGCAGTCATCTTGCTTGTGGGCTTCCTAGAGGCACCTGGTTGGCCACTGTGTGAACAGACTGCTGGACTTGATGGGCCTTGGTCTGATCCAATAGGGCTTGTCTTAGGTTCTTATGTTCAGATTCCACCAAATGTGAGCCTCAATTGCAAACAGCATCTTTACCCCCACAAGCAGTTTATAGCTGTTTCGGCGTGCTGTTGTACACTTTCCCTGGAGAAAAATACGATGCTGCTACCCTGTTAGCCCTGACCTGGCTAGCCTAGCCTAGCCTGGTCTTGCCAGATCTCAGGGTCAACCATGGTCAGTGTTTGGTTGGGAGACCTCCAAGGAATACCGGAGTAGTGATGCGGAGGCAGGCAATGGCAACCCACCTCTGAAGTCTCTTGTCTTGAAAACCCCAGGATGGGGGTCACCATAAGTAGGCTGCCACTTGTTGGCACTTTCCAACACCACCATCCTCTGATTCTGTGAACTCAGGCAGATCATGCGAGGGAGGGCAGGAAGGGATGAGTCAGTTCTTGGCTCTCGTGGCCCTTTCTTACATGCCCAGGGTCATGCCGACTGCCACTTCAAGGTCAGGAAGGAATTTTCCTCCAGGCCAGATTGGCCGGGGATCCTGGAGGCTTTTCGCCTTCCTCTGGGCATGGAGCAGGGATCACTGGGGGAGTGGGGAGGGGAGGTAGTAGTGAATTCCCTGTGTTGTGCAGGGGTTGGACTAGATGACCCTTGAGGTCCCTTCCGGTTCTATGTTCCTATGTTAGCATCTAAAGAGCCCCCAATTCACAAACAGTACTTTGAAGGGTAAGCAGTTCAGATCATCCATGTTTCAAGCAGACAACTACAACAAAGCGACTATAAAACACTGCTACTGTTAATCAACAATCATGGTTCGTCGCTTCTGCGATTCACACAACAGAAACAAACACTCGCTTGCTTAATCAGCTGAAAGCCTTCACAACTCAGCTGGGGTTTTGTTTGGGGTCTGCCAGGCCCAATTTGGGTTCTTCCAATTCCAGATTCAGACCTCAGCGTGGGTGCCTCTATCAGCTGCTCCGAAGTGGGTTTTTAGGCGGTACACAGAGAAGCCCGTCTTTAGGGCTCATGTAGTAATCGAAAGAGTAAAAACTAATTCTTGAAGCTGCAACTTTAGCAGATTACATCAGCAAGGGCCGACTCCAATTGGCAAGGGCAAACTTTAATTGGCGGGGTTACAGCCTAAGGACATACTTGTTTGTTTCTTGTTGCTATTTTGGTTCTGGGGTGTTAACAGCAACTGAGAACAATAAATAAATACGGCCTTTTCTTCTAAAGATGAGTGTCAGCCTGTGCTCATTAAATTGCCAGCAGCCTTACACATCCCTTCGTTATCTCGAAAAAGGCACCGACATTGAGGACTTGGTAATATGTGGATTAATTTAATCTCTGATACTTAAATCAGCGAGAGGCAGTATGAATGCCTTTAATTGGTTGACAGCTTGACTTAGAATCATAGAATTATGCAGAGCTGATGTGGCAAAGTAAAAAAACGGATATGTTTTTGCAATTTATACTAACATGTAAAGGTTTAACACAGTGTAGTAAAATAACTGACGTTAGAAGGCTAGAATTGATAATATTCTGATATCTCTATGAACCATATTTCAGTGTTGGGTAACTGTTCTGATTTGTGCAGGCCATGTAGACATGTAATGTTTATGCATGTTCCCTTTTCCTGTATGTTTCCCTTTCCTTTATAATACAAAAAAAATTATTTTAAAAAGTATTAAAAATGAAGTGTCACATGGTTAATTTTGTATAAGGGGGGATATGATGTTAGAGAATACAGTATTTGTGCTCACTAGGAGGCAAATAAAGAACATGTTCTAGATAAGGAGCCACACATATGAATATGATATTGAAATGTTGTGTGTGTGTTGCTGTTGTTTGTAATGTTTGTTTTGTTTGAAATAATAAAAAAAAATTTTTTTAAAAAGAATCATAGAGTTGGAAGGGACCACCAGGGCCATCTAGTCCAACCCCCTGCACATTGCAGGAAATTCACAACCACTTCCCCACCCACCCCCACAACCCCTAGAACTTCCTCTATGTCCACGCTTATTTAATTAATCCCTTCTGTTTTGTCCCCCACCTTGGAAGCTGGCGGGATCTTCCGCTTCGGCGGCTTCATCTGCTTCTGCGGCGTCTGATGGGCAGGCAGCATCTGGCTTTCTGTAGACAGGCTGGGAAGGTGCAGCAGTTTGCCGACCGGCACGGGGCTGTCCACGGGCGATGGCTCCCGGGCTTTGACCTGCGGGGCGAAGGATTCCAGCCCGGGAGGCGGGGTGGGGACTGCCTGGGTTTGCTGCTGCTGCTGCCGTTGCGTTAACTGGCTCAGGACCGGGGATGGCTCAGGCTGGGATTTGAAATCTGTGCACCATCGGTGAGGGAGAGCAAAGAGAGAAAAAAAGGTCACCCCTTGGTCCAGCACATGAGAGCACAACCAGCTGCCAGAGAACACGATGGCAAAGGGGCCACGTGCATTGGATCCTGCTCCCTGTTTCAAGAGTCCAGCGGCACCTCGAAAACGAACCGGATTTTACTCTAGCCTAAACTTTTGGGGATTAAAGCGTTCTGGGCCCTCATCCATGGACGTTTGTGCTGGAATAAAATCCCACCAGCAAGGTGTTACCAGACTCTTCTTTATTGTTGCTGCAACTGAACAAGAAGAAGAGTTAGTTTTTATGTGCCAACTTTCTCTACCACTTAAGGGAGAATCAAATCGGCTTACAATCACCTTCCCCTCCCCGCAACAGACACCTTGTAAGGTAGGTGGGGCTGAGAGAGTGTGACTAGCATCTCCAGTTCAAGGGACCAGACGAGCAGGTAATGGGAAAGACCTCTGCCTGAGACCCTGGAGAGCTACTGCTAGACTGAGTAGACAATACTGACTTTGATGGACCTCAGGTCTGATTCAGTATAAGGCAGCTTCATGTGTGTTCACCCAGCTGGCTTCATGTGGAGGAGTGGGGAATCAAATCCGGTTCTCCAGATCAGAGTTCACCGCTCCAACCCACTGCTCTTAACTACTACACCACACTGACTAAAATGGGGGAGAGGAGAACAATGTAAGCCCCTTTGGGTTCCTATTGGGGAGACAGCCGAGGTATAAATGAAGTAAACAATTAAATAAGCGAACAAACAATTTACCCATTTGAATGCCTCAAGTCATTCCACACTTACCAAACTGACTGAGGACAGAAGGCTGCGAAACGGAAGGCTTGACATCCCAAGACGAGGTGGTGGTTGTGGAAACTGAGGAGGAGTCTGTGCTGGGAGAACCCTGTGAAGTGAACGGACCCAAAGATGAAGATTTCAGCTGGTCTAGAAACTGAGACCCAGCAGAGGCGGCCAGTTTAGAAGAGCCAAACTCTCCAAATCCGGAACAGAGCACTGAAGACTGAGGAAGGGGAGGCAGAGAGAGAAGGAGGCAGCGTTTCAGTAGATTATAAAGATTTAGAAGTTCTCTAGCAGTCAATGACAACACACGTTTGATAAAACAGCGCTGCTTACCTGTAACTGTTGTTCATCGAGTGGTCTTCCTTGCAGTCCCACATGGGAACTTGCGCATGCGCAGTTTCCATGTGGGACTGCAAAGAGGCCGTGAAGATTAAAACAGTGTTGCTTACCTGTAACTGCAGTTCATTAAGTGGTCCTCTTTGCAGGCACACATGGGAACTGTGCAGGCCAGACACTGGCCCGCGCATGCACAGTTCCCATGTGGCAAAGAGGCCACAAAGATGAACTGCAGGTTATTTTATGCACTGAATCTGGACAGAGACAAAATTTCTGCAATAAGGCACAAACGTAGTTTGCATATGGCGACTCGTCATGACCAAAACCCAGTAACAGTTAATTTCACCTCACTCTAACTCCCACTGGGGAGAATTCAGAGGAGCGTGCTTTGCTTGGTGGAGGATTCTCATTGTCCTGTGACCACCTGGGCCTTCTGTATCTTCTACCACGCAGGGACTGAGTCAGTCCTTCCATCTGCTAGGCATCGCAATGGGCAAGGTGAGCAAAGCTCCCATCTGCAGCCATCTCCCACCATGTGGACAGATTAACACTCAGGAGGGAGTCTGAGGAGAGAAGAAAAGGGGAGGGACGTGACTCAGTCCTGGCTTGCATCCTCCACAACCTTCTTGTGCATGACTGCACTTTTTAAAGAGTTTGTTGTTGGGGGTTTTATTGGGGGGAGGGAGCGAGAATAGCAAAATGGGGGTGAGGAAATGCCTTGGGAGCTGCAGGGTTGTTCCTACCACTGCACACTACAGGTGACTCATTCACTGGCATGAGGCGGCTTCCAGTGGCCCAAGAGGCCCTTCTGATGGCAAAGATAATATTCACAGGGGTTCTCAGCCGGTTACTGCCTCCTACACCAGCATGGTGTAGCGGTTAAGAGCGGTGGTCTCTAATCTGGAGAACTGGGTTCGATTCCCCACTCTTCCACATGAAGCCTGCTGGGTGACCTTGGGCCAGTCACAGTTCTCTCCGAACTCTCTCAGCCCCACCTACCTCACAAGGTGCCTGCTGTGGGGAGAGAAAGGGAAGGAGATTGTAATCCACTCTGAGACTCCTTAAAGGTAGAGAAAAAGCAGGGTATAAAACCCCAACTCTTCTTCTTCCATGGATATTACAAGGCTCACATTCTTTTTTTTTACCCAACCTGTCACACTCTAAAGCAGGGGTCCCCATCTTTTTAGAACCTGAGGCCATGTGGTGGGCTCAACTGCAAAACGGCTGCCACAGGAGGTGGAGCCAGTCACAAAATGGCTGCCGCCAGGAGACAGAGCCAATTGACAGTATCGGAGTGAGGTTACACATTTACTGTAAACTTTCAACATTTCAGGGAGAGGCTCTGTTTAACAGGACGCCTTTTAAAAGGGACATGAGGAAGAAGAATAAGAAGAGTTGGTTTTTATATGCTGACTTTCTCTACCACTTAAGGAAGACTCAAACCAGCTTACAATCACCTTCCCCTCCCCACAACAGACACCCTGTGAGGTAGGTGAGGCTGAGAGAGCTCTAAGAGAGCTGTGACTAGTCCAAGGTCACCCAGCTGGCTTCATGTGTAGGAGTGGGGAAACCAACTTGGTTCACCAGATTAGCCTCCGCCGCTCATGTGGAGGAATGGGGAATCAAACCCGGTTCACCAGAGCAGACTCCACCACTCCAAACCACAGCTCTTAACCACTACACCACACTGGATCTCTTTAAAAATATTTTCCGACACACACAGTAATGCAGAGAAGATCCTTGTGCTGTGGTGGTAGCAGCTGATGAGCAGCTTTCTACCCTCTCTCTTCCCTCTGTCTTCTGCGCTGCCAAAATCTGGATTGTAAACCTTTCTGAAGGAGTGGGAGCCCCCTGTCTTTGGCTTGTTACTCTGTCCACTGTCATATACATCATTGGTACTAGGTACATAACGATAAAAGTGGACTGCAGAGCTCGGGACTCATCCCGACAAGCAGGCCAGTCCTGGCGAAGCCGGAAAACTCAGAAGTCATTGATTTCCACATGCAGCAATCGGATATGTGCTTGGAAAGAATACCACATCACAGTCTTCCGGTCTACAACAGCTCTGTGCTTGATGAACAAAACTGCTTGATTACTATGCAGAGAGTGTTATCTGCTCCTCTCTCAACAATCCAATATAAGTAGGTCAGTTCGGCAGCTGATGAGGAACGAGTCCGTAAGCCAAAAAATGGGTTCTGCAAACAAAACTGCAAGCTTAGAAGTTATCCTTTGCAAGGACAATCTTGCTTCTACATTCCAATCATAATGGGGGGGGGTTTGCACATGCGCGCGCACACACCCCTAGAACATAAGAAAGGCCGAGCTGGATCAGACTACGGTCCATCCAGTCCAGCAGGATGTTCACATAGTGACCAACCAGGTGTCTCTAGGAAGCCCACAAACAAGACAACTGCAGCAGCATTATCCTGCCTGTGTTCCACAGCACCTCATACAATAGGCATGCTCCTCTGATCCTGGAGAGGATAGGTATGCATCATGAATAGTGTCCACTTTGATTAGTAGCCATGGACAGCCCACTCCTCCATGAACATGTCCACTCCCCTCTTCAAGCCTGCCAAGTTGGCAGCCATCACCATATCCTGGGGCAGGGAGTTCCACAATTTAACTATGCATTGTGTGAAGAAATACTTCTACCATTGGAATGCAGAAGCAAGGCTACCCTAGCAAAGAACCAAATTCCTGAGTTGGCATTTTATATGTAGGTTCATCTAGCATGATTCTGCCTGACAGAAGCTCTCCCAGACTCCTGAGAAGAGAAAGGTTTTTCCCAGCATCTGCTGACCAAGATACTTTTAAGTGAAGATGCCAAGGAATACAGGACCTCTACCAATAAGACAGCCTACTGCAGAACCACCTAATATTTTCTCTCTCTTCCCCAAATAAAGAAAAAACTGCAAAATCATTAGTCAAAGCATAAGAATATTCAGTGCTTTTAAGAAGCCGAAGAGCAGCTTTTACCAGGCTCTGTGGAGAAAAGGAGTTAGCTGCACCGGTGCTGCTGGCTCCTAAGGCCACTGGAGGGTTGTGCTGGGAATTCGTAAACACTAACGCTTGCCCAAAGCTTTGTTGCTGTGTCGTCTCGAAGGAATTGGCCTCTGTATCTTGGCTAGAAGTCCCGGGTTTCTGAAGGAGCGACACCAAATCTATGCTGCAAGAGCAAAAGGGGAGAACGTCGGAACACGAAAAGAACATATGAAGTTGCTTTATACTGAATCAGACAAACAACTGGAGAAAAAAGGGGAAACAAAGAAACTCACCCTGAAAGTCAGGTGGGAACCAAAGGGGTTGAGCTAAACACTATCTAATATAACAACCAATAAATCTATTATTATTATATATTGCGCACAATTGTATTTAAAAACACAGGGCCTAAAAAGCACAAACATGGTTACAAATATTACCCACACATAACAGTTGAAGTTAGTACATAAAATGACCAAAATCTGACCAAACGTGTTTCGGCCTTTTACAGGCCTTCCTCAGTGGTCATACATACACAATTTTACAATACACATCCTGACATCTTAGAAAGAACAACCAAAATATTTAAAGGGCGATCCACCAGGATGCCTCAGAATATGACCCCAGATAATTACATGCCTGGACCTCTACTGCATTATCCTGAGTAAGCCTGCTACGGCGAAAGGGTCTCCTCATGCAATGCCTTTCCAAAAACAATTCCAGGATTCTCTAAAAGGGAACATTTGTGGTACATGAGCAATAACTCCTGCTCAGCATAAAACTAGGTTGAGGGAACGGGTTCTCCAAAGTGAAATAACGGGATAAGCGGAAGACGTACCTTTGGCCAGGCGTCACATGGTTCTCCATGGGAACAGATGAAGCCGTGAAGACCTTTGTTTCTGAAAGCTGAGATTGAAGGAAATCAAGAAGAGAAATGTAAGCTGGGAAAGAGTCATGCTTCAGTGGAAGAGCAACTGCTTGGCATGCAGGAAGTCGCAGGTTCAGCCCAGGTATCTCCAGTGAAAAGGACCAGGTAGGAGGTGATGTGGAAGACCTCCACCTGAGACCCTGAAGAGCCGCTCTCAGACAAAGGAAACAATCCTGACCTTGACAGGCCAATGGGCTATCTCGGTAGAAGGCATCTTCAGTTGTATGTGTAAGTACAGAAAGATTGGGGGGGGGGGATATTTAGAAGCTCCCGTGTTGAGTCAGATAAAATACTCGTCTCAGGGAACAAAGCTACATAAAATGGTCTCACAAAAGAGATGGTTATATAAAGCAGATGCTCAAACTTGGTGGTTAACCAGCCTCCCATTTCAGAAAACATAAGAACATAAGAAAAGCCCTGCTGGATCAGACCAAGGCCCATCAAGTCCAGCAGTCTGTTCACACAGCAGCCAACCAGGTGCCTCTAGGAAGCCCACAAACAACACAACTGCAGCATTACCCTGTGTTCCACAGCACCTAAAGTAACAGGCATGCTCCTCTGATCCTGGAGAGAATAGGTATGCATCATGACTAGTATCCATTTTGACTAGTAGCCATGAATAGCCCTCTCCTCCATGAACATGTCCACTCCTCTCTTCAAGCCTTCCAAATTGGCAGCCATCACCACATCCTGGGGCAGGGAGTTTCACAGTTTAACTATGCGTTGTGTGAAGAAATACTTCATCAGTTTCGAATCTCTCACCCTCCAGCTTCAGCAGATGACCCCCGCGTTCTGGCATTCTGCAGAGAGGCAGAGAAGCTTCTCCCTGTCCACCCTCTCCATACCAGGCATCTGTGCAGTTCACTGGCTGGCAGTAGGCACAATTTATTCTGAGAAGCCAAAACTTCCTTCAGTCTGAAACCATGTCCCTTCCCTGCTTTGTACGCTGCATGCATCTCCCTTTTCCATCGTGGCTCCGGCTCTGCAGAATGGGCTCCTTGGGGAGGTGAGCAGGGGTGCCCCTCCTTGCAGATCTTCAGGAGGCGTTGCCAGGCCAGCATGTTTGCCAGGGCTTTGGAGGGGGTTTGGATGGCAGGCATCTTTTAAGGGGGGAAGGGGGGAGGAACTGGAGTGGCCTGCAATTTTATTTTTGGTTTTAGCTGGGGATGTTTAACTATTACCGTCAGCTGCCTTGAACCACGAGGAAAGACTGGTGGAAATGGCAAAACTCACAGCTACTTTAAATCAAAAAGACAATGTTCGATTTATGGGGGAATGGGAGGCTTGGATGAAATATTGTGAATATGAATTAAAACTGGGAAAAATGGAAGAATACCTTTTAATCTGATCTAGATGACACTTTTAATATTAAGAATTATAACCATTTATATCAACAGGGTATGTTATATGAAAGTTAAATGAAATTCAAATGAGTTTAAGAACAATTAAGATCAGACCATATTACGTTGGGATAAAAATACTTTATTAAGAGGCGGACAGAGGTGACGGGGAAGTCAAAGAAATTTCCTTTATCTTTTCTTTCTCTTTGTAATGTTTATATGTTCTTAGTTATTATGGAAAATTTCTATTATAAAAACCAATAAAAAAAATTTTTTTAAAAAAGAACCACGAGGAAAGGTAGGATATAAATGTCTTACTAAATGAATAAATAAAATTTGGCAGAAGGCCACAGTATCCTTCCTACCCTACCACATTCCCTGCCACCCCAACGTGCCGATACTTTCATACCTGTATTAGGCTCCCAGATCTGAGAGAGAATAATACTCTGGCAGATACAGAAAATCATATGATGGCAAGTGTTTGTCCAAGTACTTAAGATTTAAGAGATAATTCCAGAGGAGAAGCTGTGCTAATCTGTTGCAACAAAAATAAAAAAAAAGGTGTCCAGTGGTCCTTGAAAGACTAAAAAAATGTCTGACTCAAGAAAGCTTACGCTGTGGAATAATCTTTTTTTAGGCTTTAAAGATGCCACAGGACTTCTGCAATGCTTGCGAGTCTTTTCATGCCCCTGTCCACGGAGCCACCCCCAAAATAAGGATACACAGAATTGGCTCTACCCCAAAAGGAAACGCAGACGACAAGCCAACCTACAGACTGTACCATCCCTTGAGATTCAAACTGACCCAGGATGCCCATGCTGCTGCCTTCACTCCCCACCCGCCCCTCGCTGCCAGGGACTACGGCAGTCATCAGACCCCATGGCGTGCCGAGCAGCTGAAACGTTTTTGGTTACACAGAAACCAGCAAGGCTTCTGGGAAGCAATCTGACCCACTTCTCCTTAGCTGTCACTCCGACAGCAGCAGCAGCAGCAAAAAACCTTCACGGGCACACAGGCGACTTCCTTGAAACCAAGAGTTGACTAACTGCGGCTGCCAGGTTTTTTTTTGTGAGAGTTGCATTCCTATGCTAAGCCCCACAGAGCAAGAATTGCATGAAGCCGCCTCATACTGAATTAGACCCTTGGTTCATCAAGGTCAGAATTGTCTACTCAAGAGCCGCAGCAGTTCTCCAGGGTCTCAGGCAGAGCTCTTTCACATCAGCTGCTACCTAGGTCAAGTTAACTGCAGATGCCGGGGATTGAACCTAGGACCTTTTGCATGCCAAGCAGATGCTCTACCTCGGAGCCACAGACCCTCCTCGAATCATCTGCCGAAGAAGCAAACCAGGGCCTGAGTCATCCTTGCAAGCGGGCTAATTATTTGCTGGATATACAAGGCATTTTATTAACAACAACAAAGAAGCTCATTGTCGCAGGTTGTCTCTGAATGGCATTCACTGCATTTTGGCCAGGGAACAGCTGCTACATGCCCTGTTAATATCTAGATGAGATTACTGCAATGAGCTCTATGTGGGGCTGCCCTTGACATGTGTTCAGGAAACTTCAATTGGCACAGAAGGCAGCAGCTAGGATGCTGACTGGAGTGAGGCATAGGGACCAGTTCAGTCCTGGCTCACCCACAGTGGCTCCCAATTTGTTCCTGCGCCCAATTCAAGGTGCTGGCACTGACCTTTAAAGCCCCACACAGCTTGGGACCATCACACCTGAAGGACCACTTACTCAGAGGAGAGCAACCAAAATGATTAGGGGACTAGAGCAACTGCCCTATGAGGAGCGGCTAAAACACTTAGGGCTGTTTCGCTTGGAAAGAAGGCGGTTAAGGGAGACATGATAAAGGTCTATACAATTATGCATGGTATGGAGAGAGTGGACAGGGAGAACTTTTTCTCCCTCTCTCAGAATACCAAAACCCAGGGTCATCTGCAGAAGCTGGAGGGTGAGAGATTCAAAACTGATAAAAGGAAGTATTTCTTCATATAACACAGTTAAATTGTGGAACTCCCTGCCTCAGGATGTGGTGATGGCTGCCAGCTTGGAGGACTTTAAGAGGGGAGTGGACATATTCATGGAGGAGAGGGGTATTCATGGCTGTTAGTTAGAATGGATATTAGTCATGCTGCATACCTATTCTCTCTAGTATCAGAGGAGCATGCCTATTATTTTGGGTGCGGTGGAACACAGGCAGGATGGTGCTGCTGCTGTCGTCTTGTTAGTGGCTTCCTAGAGGCACCTGGTTGGCCACTGTGTGAACAGACTGCTGGACTTGATGGGCCTTGGTCTGATCCAGCAGGGCCTTTCTTATGTTCTTAAGGGTTTTCTCAGCTGGAGAGGTTGGGTTCGGGAAGAAAACCGGGAGTACCAGTTCCTGAGACATATGGAAGCTGGAAACCACCTTAGGTTTAAACAGTAAGCTGGGGTGCAGGACTACTCTTTCGTTGAATATTTACAGAAAGGACTTGTCCACCCTAAGGGCCGCTAGTTCTCCTACCCTTCTGGTAGACGTAACGGCTATCAAAAAGGCCACTTTGGCTGGAAATAGTGACAGGTGCGCAGTTGCCAAAGGTTCAAAGGGTGACTGCATAAGCTTGGCTAACACCAGGGATAGGAACCATTGTGGTATAATTCTAGGTATAGGAGGGAACAAGTGATTGAGTCCCTTCAAAAAACGTTTAGACAGGGGGTGCGAGAATGTGGTGTAACCCTCCAGCCTGTCATGAAAGGCGAAAACGGCTGCCAGGTGTACTCTTATAGATGAGACTGTCAGCCCTGTTCTGGTTAGTTCCAACAGATAATTCACAGTGGGTAGCCGTGTTAGTCTGTCTGCAGTAGTAGAAAAGGGCAAGAGTCCAGTAGCACCTTAAAGACTAACAAAAATATTTTCTGGTAGGGTATGAGCTTTCGTGAGCCACAGCTCACTTCTTCAGATACCCTACCAGAAAATTTTTGTTAGTCTTTAAGGTGCTACTGGACTCTTGCCCTTTTCTACTATTCTAAAAGATAGTCCAGGATGTACGGTAGAGGGCAATCAAAAGGAGACAAGTCCTTTGAATTGGCCCATCTCTCAAACCTTTCCTACTTCTGAACGTAGGAATAGCGAATAGAGGGTTTTCTGGCCTGTAGAATGACCTCTCTAACCGGGGTGGAGAGCCCTATTGCTTGGGTTCTATTCTCCACGCTGCTAAGTGTAACCTGTCTACATCGTGATGTTTGAGTGTGCCCCATCTGAGCAACCCTGGGTCCCTCGGGAGTGTCTTGTAGTTGCCTCTTGCCAGTTTTAACAGTTGTGTGAACCAAATTTGACGGGGCCATAGGGGAGCAATCAGGATGCAGGAGGTACGATCTGCCCTGATCTTTCCCAGCACTCTGGCCAGGAGAGGGAATGGGGGGAAGGCATAAAAGAGTGTGCCCGACCAGCGTATCTGAAACGCATCCCCTAGGGATTCTGGGTCGCGTCCTGCTAAGGAACAGAACATCTTGGCCTTCCTGTTCTCCTTGGAAGTGAACAGGTCGATTTGGGGGAATCTCCACAGCCAAAATATGGGTTCCAGGAATGTCTCCTGAAGCTCCCACTCATGACTGGTACGGAATTCCCTGCTGAGTGTGTCCGCCCAGGTATTGTGGACACCAGCTATATGTATGGCTCTCAGTTGGATGTCGTTTGCCAAGGCCACCTGCCAGACCCTTTGTGCCTCTCTGCACAGCGGAATGGACCCTGTGCCCCCCTGTTTGTTGATGTAGTATACTGCTGAGATGTTGTAGGACAGCAGCAATGTTCTGGGCCCTCGAAGGATATCTGCAAACTCTAATATGTTGATATGCAGAGATAACTCTGCCACTTCCCATCTGCCTTGTATTGAAGCACCCCCACAGTGACCTCCCCATCCCTCTAGGAAAGAGTCAGTGATTAGGGTGAAGTCAGGGTTCCAGGAACCAAAGGGCACTCCCACAAGAAGGTTGGGCTCTGAAACCCACCACCCTAGTGACCTCAGGACCTTCCTAGGAATAGACAGTCTGTGCAACTGGGAGTGGTGGAATTGGTCGAAGGTCCTGAGAAACCAGTTCTGCAGGACTCGCATCTGAAGCCTGGCAAAGGGGGTCACTGCTGTTGTGGAGGCCATTAGGCCCAGCAGTCTTTGAATGGAGATCACTGGCTGATGTCCTCAGCGCATGAAGTGTTCGATCAGGTGTTTGATGGCTATTACCCTTTCAAGGGGGAGGAAGGCCTTCCCCTTACTGGAGTCTAGTACAGCACCTATAAATTGGGCTTTCAATGAAAGTGTCAATTTGGATTTCTTCCAATTGACTATAGGCCTAGGTTAGCGCAGGTGGAGAGAGTCATCTCCAGATGGGAGGACAGTGTCTCGGGATTGTCTGCTGTTATGAGCCAATCGTCAAGGTACGGGAAAATGCTACACCCCTTGGCTCTGAGGTGAGACATGACAACCGACATGCATTTTGTAAAAACCTGTGGGGCTGTAGCCAGACCAAAGGGGAGGACGGTGTAGTGGAACACCTCCTCTCCATAGCGAAACATAAGATATTTTCTGTGTGAGGGGTGGATTGACACGTGAAAATAAGCGTCCTTTCAATCCAGGACAACAAACCAAGTGTTTGGAGTAATGAGTTCCATCACAGAAGGTAAGGAAATCATACGGAATTTTGAAATTCTCAAACATTTATTAAGGGCTCTGAGGTCTATTATAGGCCTAGAACCTCCGTCCTTTTTCTCTACCATAAAAATCCGGGAGAAGAAACCAAAACAAACTGGGAACTCTTTGAACAGCATTCTTCAGCAGGAGCTCCTGCAACTGTGGGGCAAACTTCGGGAAAGGGTTGTCCCGTGCCAAACTAGAGAAAAAACACTTAGGGGGGATTTGAACTCTAGGCGGTAGCCTTCTGAAACAACCTTGTAGACCCAGGAATATGAACAAATAGAACGACAGGCATCGGCGAATTTTGCCAGTCTCTCATGGTAGGTTCTCTTGGACAGCCTGCAGAGGGATGCCTGGGAGTGATGCTGTTAGTCCTTAGGTTATGGACTGTTGGTGGGCCTCTGCCTGTTATTAGGCCTACGCCTTCCAGCTTAGCCCTGGTGGTACTGCTGGTGAAACTGTTGAGGGAATTGCCTTTGTTGAGGATACGGCTGGTATCTCTGATGTCTCTGTCCTCTGTAGAAGGACGTATTGAAACCTTGTTGGCGTGGTTGAAATCTCTCCCTTTGCGGAGAGATTTAGGGATGACGCCTAAGGGATGACGCCTAAGGATCTGGCCATCTGACATTAGTGAGGAATTCCGTCGTATTTGATGTAAACAGGGAGTCTCCCTCAAAGGGTAGGTCTTCTACTTGTGACCTGGTATCTGGTTGCAAGGCGGTGTTGCGTAACCAGAATGGTGGCGCAGTGTCACTGCTGTGGCCATACAGCGTGCTGCGATTTCTGCTGCATTCTTGCCCGCGCTTATCTCCTGCTTCGAAAGGCGAGTTGCTTCGGCTTGAATCAGACCAATGGGAGCTCTTGACTCCTCAGGTAAAAGCTCCAGGTGAGAGGCGGCTTTCTCCCAGAGGAAAAGTTGATAGCCCCCCATGATGGTCTGGTAGTTAGCAATTCTGAAGCTGAGGGCTGCAGAGGTGTATGACTTACTGCCCAAATAATCCAACCTTCTGTTCTCGTCGGCAGGGGTGGAGTGGTGGCCCAGTCTCTGGCGAGTTTGCATTTCGCCTGTGACGATAGAGGGGAGGGGGGATGGTCAAAAATTCGGTGGATTCCAGTTTGACCCTATAGAGGTTCTCTATTTTCTTGGTAGAGGCTGAGGTGGAGGCCGGCTTCTTCCAGACCGATCTGCCCATCTCTGTCAGGCCCTCCAAGACAGGGAATGCCACAATGCCCGGGGAGTCGGGGTACAGGCGACTGAGGATTCTGTCTTTTGGTCTGTTATCTGGTGATGTTCAACTCCAGTGCTTCCGCCATGCGTAGCATTTGTTCACTACGGAGACATAGATCCTCAGAGGGGGTTATGGCCTCCGTGTCCCCTACCTGTTCGTCAGGCGAGGGGTCAGAAGTACCCTCTGGGCTGGCTGCTGATATTAAGGTGTCTAATTCCTCAACATCAGAACCCCACATCGAACCATGCTGGGAGTAGGACGTGGATGGGCCATCGGTTTGCCCTGTAGTGTGAGCTGTTTGAGTCTGCAAAAATCAACCCAGTCTTGTATAAAAGCTGGGGGAATGTTAGGCCTCGGAGTAAAATCCGTGTCCACGGGGGGTTCGACTACTGGGTCCAACATATTCGGATTCGGCAACTGGAGGGGTTCCCCGGATAGGTCAAACTCCACTTCAGAGAGAGAGTGCGATGGAGATCTCGATTGCAAGGACGGGGTTCTCGGTGGAACCATGATCGGATCCGGTGATCTTGGAACCGGAGCTGGTTGCACAGATGGAGACGGGAGAGACTTTGAGCGGCACGAGTCGATGGATTTCTCTCGGTGCTTTGTCTTGCTCTTATGTTTCTTAGTCGAAGGGCCCTCCGACTTTGCTCTCTCTCGCTCACGCTTAGAGTGGGACGGATCTGAGAGGGTTTGTCCCGGATCCGACCCTTTTGGATCCAACGTGGATCCTGCTGTCGGGGCAGTTGCCAGGGAGTGAACCGACTGAGCCCTTTGAGGTGTCCTGGATCCGACCGACGGGGACGGGGCCATAAGGGCTTTTCTCCATAGTTCGGAATTCAAGCGGGCAGCTCCCACATTGCATGCCCGGGTAGAGAATTTCTGGCATATCTTGCATGTGGTGAGGTTATGGCCTTCGCCTAGGCAGAGTAGGCACAGGTTGTGACTGTCCGTTTGCGGGATCTTGGTATTGCACTTGGGACAACGCTTGAAAGGGAATTTGGAGGCCATTACGGCCCTCGGCACGTGGCCGGGGGGACCAGGCTCACAGAAATCGTTCCGCGGAGCGGAGAAGATGGGGCTGGTCAGGAAGCCCTGAGCAGTAGCCCGAAAACTCATGATCAAACAGTTCTGACGACTTTTTGAAGAAAACGGCGTTGAGGAAGTTTAATTACGTTCCACTCTTGGCAGCGGCAAAGAAGGAACTGAGGAGGGAGGGAAAGCCCCACCCAGGAGCACGCGGTGGTTTGGTGGGAAGCCTGCCCGCCTGCCCTAGGGGAGGGGCATCCCAACTAGAGGCCTGAGGCTAGTAAATGTTTCCGGGCGCAGGCACAGTCCCAAATGGGGGGCTGCACCGAGGACTGAAAATGAAATAAATGTTCTTCCCCACCCACCAAATATGAACTTACATCTTCATTCCAGTCTTCGGCTGTCCACTCTTCTATTGTGTTCTTCCATGCTCCTGTAGCAATAAAAGACAGAACAAAGGCAAGCCATCAACCCATAGGTCCCTGTGGAGAAATACCCTGCCACCCCTAGTTATCCACTGGAGAAATGAAGCCCTCTTTGTTATCTTTGTTGTAAGCTGCCTCAAGCAGTCTCTGTGGAGGCAGCATACACATTTTCTAGATACATCATTTAATATTGCCTTCCAATCTAATGGAATAATGGTGTATTTATGGTCAGGACGGTATTTTGCTCCTACCTTCAAAACAAGCTGAAGTTGAACACGTGTTACTTCCCTGTTCATTTTATAAAGACATTCAGTCCCTGGACATTACCAGTATTTTCTCTAAGTTTCAAGGCAGATATGATCAATTCTACATATCCGCTCTCCTTGTAGATTGCCTTGATGGAACAACTCTTAAGGTGGCCAAATTTTGTGCTTCGGCTGACCTGATAAGGAAGCAGACGCTTCAATCCTTTTATTAACTGCCTCATATCACTAAAATTTTGCCCTGGATGGCTCAGGCTAGTTGAATCTCATCAAATTTCGGAAGCTAGGCAGGTTCGGCCCTGGCTAGTCCTTGGATGGGAGACCACCAGGGCAGGCGATGGCAAACCACCTCTGAGTGTCTCTTGGCTCCACAGAGGCAAGCGATGGCAAACCACCTCTGAGTGTCCCTTGCCTTGAAAACCCTACTGGGTTGTCACAAGTCAGCTGCAACTTGATGGCAATTTCTACCACCACTGCTAAAATTAGCACTTCACTAAGTTAAAAGAAGAGGAGGAGTTGGGTTTTATATGCCAACTTTCTCTACCACTTAAGGGAGAATCAAACCGGCATACAATCGCCTTACCTTCCCCTCCCCACAGGTAGGTGGGGCTGAGAGCGCGCTAAGAATACTGTGACTAGCCCAAGGTCACCCAGCTGACTTCAGGTGGATCAGTGGGGAAATCAACCCGGTTCACCAGATTAGCCTTGGCCACTCATGTGGAGGAGTGGGGAATCAAACCCGGTTCACCACATCAGACTCCACTGCTCCAAACCACAGCTCTTAACCACTACACCATGCTGGCTTAAGAATTATTATTTTTTAATTGTTTTAATGTTTTATTTGTGTTCAGATTTTGCCCATATGTTGGCTGATCTTGGATCACAATAAATGAACAAATGAAAACAAGCACCCCTCCTTCCCAACAGGCTCCACACAGTCAGGGCCTCTGGACAGCTATGGGATGTCTACTTTGCCCACACTGCAAGCTGTTTCCAACTCCCTGGGCAGACAGGAAGAGGCTAAATGCAAACTGAGCCTCAAGCAAAAATGGCAGCCGGTGTGGGAAGCAAACATACCAGTCACACAAGACAGGCCTTTTTACTGTTTATGCAAGATTTCCAATACATGGAGAGCAACTATAGACCATAACAAGGTAAAAAAAAAAATCCAACCAACTCCAGCCTTGCACTTACTCCACAACGTTATTTAAAAGCTTTTATCCACCACAATATGGACGGTGAAAAGCAACTTTCTTCAAGATTTCCAAGCCATTAGCAATTCTTCCCATCAAGTTTGTAAGCTCATCTCTGACATCATGACTACTACATATTTTCTGAACCCAAAACTGCCACTGTTGAGAAGTCCGTACAACTACACTTTGAGGCCACTGAATCGTGTATTGCTCATGCACACCCTAAACTGGTGACATCATAATTTGATGTTCTTAGTTTGGTCTGCACACTTATGACAACATCCAAACCAGCTCCAGTGGACAGTACTAGGAAATCTGTTGAGATACACTAACAAATGTTGGCTAGACATGAGCAGACATCCCCCTCCCCCAGCCAAGCACTTATGCCGACAACAATCCCTTAAAAAAAAGGTAAAGGTCCAAACTGGTGGTTTGCCAGTGCCTTCCCCAGTCATCTTCCCTTTACCCCCAGCAAGCTGGGTACTCATTTTACCGACCTCGGAAGGAGGGAAGACTGAGTCATCCTTGAGCCGGCTACCTGAAACGGACTTCCGTTGGGATCAAACTCAAGTCGTGAGCAGAGCTTGGACTGCAGTACGTAAGCTTACCACTCTGCGCCACAGGGCTCCTCAACAATCCCTACCACACATATAATCCTAGATTTTTTTAAAATTGGGATCTCACCACCTGCGCCATTATCAGTATCATTCTGCCCAGCTTCCCAAGACTCTTGCTTGTTTCCAAAGCCATCTGTGGCAGGAGATTCCGTATAATCTGCGGGGTTAAACGTCCTACAGGTCAAGAGAGTTGAGAAAAGTCAGAAATACACACAGGAAAGTTGAACAAATGTACCTATACCTAATCATACCATTGAGAGCTCCTGATATGCCAGAGGTATTTCCCAGCTTTGTCACCTCTGAAATTTTAGAACTGGAAGATGCCGGGGATTGAACCTGGGACTTTTCTGCTTGCAAATCATGTCAACCTGCACAACCAGGAAGTGCCATTTTGAACCAACAATGTAAGAAAACCTTTCCAATTACAACATTAGCTACAACAGGTTTGGTGGTTGGGGTTTTTTCCCCCCAAAAGTGGACATTTTATTGGAAATCAAATGAGATTGGGGGCACATGCCAAATAATGCACTTTCAATCCACTTTCGATGCACTTTGCAGCTGGATTTTACTATGTGAAACAGCAAAATACACTTGCAAACCATAGTTAAAGTGGATTGAAAGTGCATTATTTAGGATGTGTGAAAGCACCCTGGGCCACACCTCATTGTACTTTGCAAGCATACTGCCTCTGGTCCCACACTGAAGAAGAAGAGTTAGTGATTGTTGCACACTCCCGCCCTCACCTCTGTGTGCAGCGAGATCCTTATACTGAAGCAGAACCATGGTAGATCAAGGTCAGTATTGCCTACTCAGACTGGCAGTAGCTCTCCAGGGTCTCAGGCAGAGGTCTTTCCCATCACCGGCTACCTGATCCTTTTAACTGGAGGTGCTGGGGATTGAACCTGAGACCTTCTGCATGCCAAGCAGATGCTTTGCTACTGAGCCACAACCTTTTAAACGTGAGCTCTCCCCTGCTCAACAGGGAGCACGGGTGCGATACTCAGCAGAAGGCAATTCTGCATCTGAAGAGCCGGATAATTGGCTCTTACCGTCTACGCTTTGCAATAAACCATGTGAACCAGATTCCGGCTCCTGATCCCGCTGCGCACAGGAGCCAGGGAGGGGATAGCATCAAGACAAGTCCCTAATTTAGCTAGTATTATGAGGGCAGCAGGAAAAGAGGAAGACCCAACAAGAGATGGATTGACCCAATAAAGGAAGCCATAGCCCTCAATATGCAAGATCTGAGCAAGGCTGTCAAAGAGAGGACATTTTGGAGGACTTTGATTCAGAGGGTCGCCATGAGTCGGAAGCGACTTGACGGCACTTAACACACACACGCTTCTTTAAAAAGAAAATGACCTAAAAAAAATTCTGTCTTTTAGCCTAACAGCGCTCATATTGCAGCATCTATCATGGGGGGGGGGGGGGGGAGGAGAACCGAGCCAAAGTTGGCACATGTTTAACTGCACAAGAATAAGCAAACGAGCAATTAATTTGACACAGCCAGATGGAACTATGGATCCAGCCCTGCGTACTGCCAGCCAAGGGTGTAATTTCAGAAGCCTTCAACTGGAGTGCAGTTGTGGTGAATGAGCTTAGGCAGTCTTTTTAATTCTGCAACCCACCCAGTCTGTTTGCCTACATTAGGTTTATTTTAACGCCGGCAGCATTCGCTCTGAACATTGACAGCGCATCACTGCTGCCAGTTCAGTTGGCCAAGTACAAAAAAAGGCTCCAAAAGTTGTCCCCCCTCCCCGCTGCTATGACAGCCACAGACAGCAGATCAGACCCCCCGCCCCCCCGGGGTTCCTCAGCTTCTTGCATTTGACCAACTTCTCAAGTTGACTACCCAGGGAAATATCGTGCCTAGGATGTTATAACCAGGTTAGTGTTTGCATTCAGAGGGGACGCTTTAGAGCCATTACTTGGTTTCTCAAATCCACGTTAAAATGTATTTATATTTAGGTACTAACAATGCTGCAATAGCCTGTCAGTCACACCTAAGAACTATTAAGAAGAAGCAGAGCTGGTTTTTATATGCCGACTTTCTCTACCACTTAAAGAAGAATCAAACCAGCCTACAATCACCTTCCCTTCCCCTCCCCCTGTGAGGTAGGTGGGGCTGAGTGTGACCTTCCCTCCCCCTATGAGGTAGGTGGGGCTGAGTGTGACTAGCCCAAGGTTACCTAGCTGGCTTCGTGTGGAGGAGAGGGGAAACCAATCCAGTTTGCCAGATTACCCTCCGCCGCTCATGTGGAGGAGTGGGGAATCAAACCCGGTTCTCCAGATCAGAGTCCACTGCTCCAAACCACCACTCTTAACCACTGCACCACACTGGTTCTCTCAGATTTCTTATGGTACCCACTCTCCATTGGATGCCATAATTCAGGGCGCTATGTGAAGTTTTAGAGGGAAGCTTCTCCCCTGATTTGAACTGGGCTCCCACAAATGTTTACCAGATCTCAAGTTTCCTTCTAGAGACTGTGCACGGTGGCATCTATTACTGACCAGAAAAAGTTCTAATTATTAAATATTACAGGGCACCCCCTCATGCTCTGCTCTGCAGCATTCACAGCATGAATTAAAAAAAAAAAAAAAACCTGCCTTGGACACTTAACTGTGAAGATGGCAGAAGCCAGCAACAATGATTAGCGTCATCAGAAAGGACGTTGTTTCTGCTAGTTTCCCCCAACAGCTGCAGGCCCCCCAATTCCCCCCATGCTCTTCCTGGGGGTCTGCTGCCCCCCCTCCACCCCAAGCAAAATTTCTGGCTGCTTCATGAACTGGGGTGGGGAGGGGGTGCAGATGGATGCAAACTTCTCAGCTAACATTGTATTTTTTGTCCCCCAGTATGGGGAAAAACGTACCCCATGGCTTGGACTGAAAACCTCCCTGCTCCTCTTCTGCCACGTCCAAATCCTACAGGAAGAAAAAATCTTGTTTAAGAGTACGGCGTGGACAAGCAGACTCCCCCGATTTCAGCGGGGAATCCAACCTAGGTTCGCAGAATTAAGATCCCATCTCTTGTCTTTACCTCAGAAGCAGCAAAACTCTGGTCACATAAGGGGAAGACAAATCAGTTTAATAATAAGCACAGCTATTCTAATTTCTCAACAAATACCCGGGGGGAGGGAGAATCATCATACCAACCACAATACAATGAGATCATAAGAAGAGCCCTGCTGGATCAGACCAGTGGTCTATCTACTCCAGCATCCCGTCTCACACAGTGGCCAACCAGTACCTCTGGAAGTCCAACAACGGGACACACAGGCCGAGGCCTTTCCCCGACGTTGCCTCCTGAAATAATTCAGAGGTTGACTGCCTCTGAATAAGGAGGTTCCCTTTAGTCACCATGGCTAGTGGCCACTGAAAGGGTAGGCAATAATATTTATATTTGAATGATGGCTTTGAAAACCACAGAGTGCGCCAAGAGAGGCTCAAACCAAACAGAAGACTCCATCAGAGACATTATCCAATTTGCCTGGCGGGCTAAACTCCGCCCGACCGGACCTGAACCGACAGTCCAAACAGCTCCCCAACCCTCCTCACATGTGCAGAAACCAAGAACTGCCACAGTTGGCACAGAGGCCAATGGAGATCAAGGAGTCAGAGAGGGGAAAGGCTTAACTATGAGTTGCCTCTACTGAAGAAATGTTGGCTGTCATTTATTAAGAAAACAAATAGGTCTCCTCTGCAGGGACCTGTCCGATGTAACTCGGAAGGTAAAACAATTCAACTATTTAATGTTTTCGAATCAATACCAAACTCCAGCTTGAAAATGATCAACGCACCCACTCGAAGCGTGGAACAGCTTAACGGAACATAAAACGTGTTACGCAGCATTAAACATCAGCAAAGAAATCTTAGTAGTAAGTCTAAAGTGACAGTCAGCTAACACACGGGCCATAAATACAACAACTATTCTTGGGAGACCACCAAGGAAGTCCAGGGTCACTACGCAGAGGCAGACAATGGCAAACCACCTCTGCTCATCTCTTGACTTGACCTGGATGGCCCAGGCTAGTTCAGTCTCGTCAGATATTGGAAGCTAAGCAGGGTCAGCCCTGGTTGGTACTTGGATGGGAGACCACCAGGGAAGTCCAGAGTCACAAGGCAGAAGCAGGCAATGGCAAACCACCTCTGAAAGTATCCTGCCTTCAAAACCCCATGGGATCTCTCCATAAGCTGGCTGCAACATGATGGCAAAAAAAGGGGGGGAAGGACAAAAGCCTGGGTAAAACTAAACTAATGTGTGCAATCCAAAACTAATCTGCATGGCTAATGTTGACTGTAGTCTGTTAGTCTGGAGGTTTTCAGGACAGGAAGCCAAGCCTTATTCATTCTTAAATATTCTTAAACACATTATCAGATCACTTCAGGATACAATGGTTCCATATTAACATACCACACCCTCATTAGCACATTATCTTGATATTTACAGGACAATGATTAGCACATTACCTTGGATACTTTTTGCAGGACAATGATTAAGCTCAACCCAACCCCTTTCTGACTATATATTACTCTTCCTACACACTTGACACTGAGAGACACTGTCCTTCAGTGTTACTCCTCTGAAGATGCCTGCCACAGCTGCTGGCGAAACGTCACAGCCCGGATAACCCACAAGAACCAATGAACGCTGACCGTGAAAGCTTTCGACAATATTTCAAGGTAACTGTTCGAAGGGGCTCGAAGGGTTCCTTCGTTAGGGCCTTGAGGACAATGCTGAGGTGAATGGTAGAGGGACGAGTCTGGGATACTCCCTTCAGAAAGCAGACAATGTGTCGGTGCTTGGAAATCATCACTCCCTCCAACAGAGGGATCACGGTAGCTATAGCCACAACCTGACGGCGCAGAGTAGAGGCTGCCAGTTTTAACCGTACTCCCTCTTGCAAGAACCCCAAGATGTTGCTGGCACCTGGTTTCAGAGGGTCGAATTTCTTTCGACGTGCCCATCTTACAAACGCCTTCCAAGATGCAAACTCCCCTTCCTTGCGGCCTTCCCACGCCGACTCCTGGTCAGAGGAGAGGGAGTCCTGATGGCTGGGGGAGACAGACTGAGCTTAAGAAGCCGTCTGTGTGTGAGCCTTTATGGATGCCTTAGTGGGCCATGAACCGGACGTTTCCCCCTTAGAGGGTCCCCCAGAGTTAGCTGAACTCCCCTCCTCCCCCACTGTATGGGACTGAGAGATGGAGGTGGATGGGGATCCAGTGGTAGCCCCCCAGGGAAACTGAGGCAGGCGCAATTGGAATGCCTGAAAGGCTTGCCACTGCCTCTGTAAAGCTAAATTGACCATGTTGTTCACCTGCGCCGATAAAACCCGCCCCGTCGCCACCCAAGGCGGGAAAAGGGTTGTTAAGGAATTGGGCGGCAGCCACCTGTTCCATAGACATAAAGCGGCCCCCTACAGGATCTAATGAAAGGGAGGGGAAGCTTGGCGCGAACCGGCCGTCTGTCTGCAAAAGGGAAGGGGGTACATTATCACCCCCCGTCGGGATAGTCTCCTGTGCCACGGGATCCGGGGTCGCGGGCAAGGCTGCTGCGGTTAGCTGGACTCGCGAGTAGTCAGCGGGGACCTTCCCACTGGTTTTCGCTCCTACGCCGATCTTGCTGCCGCCGCACCTCCTTCGCTTGGAGCCGGTAAGGCTCGGCACGGCTTTTCGCGCCTTTTTCGTCTTTGGCTGTGCGGCGACTTCCCGAGCGCCCGGCTGCTCTCCGCAAGTATCCTCCGCCACCAAGGGTCCGCTTTCGCGGCCATTGGTCGGACCGTTGTTCTCCGGGGCGAATTGGACCAGCCCCACCGTATAATCTTCTTTGGAGAGAAGGTCATCCTCTCTCCTCAAAATGGCGTCCGCCATTCTCCTGACTCTTCTTCCCCGATCCCCCGGGGGACTAAGGGGAAGGGAAAGACACGAGGGAGACTGGGGTGGTCGGGGAAGGGACGGAATAGGAGGACTGAGGAAAAAAACGAAGGGAAAGGACAATCGGATCTCTAACCTAAACCTAAATCATGCACTGAGCTGTGAAATTCATTGCTCTCCCCTCTAGGCAGGACTAAAAGACTGGGCTCCAGTGGGCTGATGTCCCGCTAGGGGCGACAGGAAATCAATTTTGGTCCTGCCTCCCCAGATAGGGCGTGGACAACAACCCACAGCTCCAAGATGCCCTTGCCTTTGTTGTTTGCATTGTTTTCCATCTCTGCAATCCTCGAGCCACTGCATACTTTTATGGTTTGTCTTATCATGCCTGACTGCATCATTTCACATTCTGGAACCCACCTTGAGTCTCATAGAGAAAGGGACACAATAAAAGGGACACAATAAAACAAACAAAGCTCTGTGCATTTCTTTAGCTGGCATAGAAGAACTGGGAGCAAGAGTTCAGAAAGACCGTCACCATGTTATTTCCTTCGTGCAGTGTCAGTTCCACATGCCATTAGAAGCCTGTACATTTCTGTGTTCTAATTATTCTTCAGCCATCAGCAGAAGACACGTGAGATGAAGTGTGCCGTGTTTGAACGGGCCCTGGATCCAGTTCATTGCATTTTGCCCAGTCATGTAATGAGACACATCAGGCTGCATCTAAAGGCACTTCATGCAAATACAGCCCAGCAAGCTCCCTAAATTACTCCTCTGAGTAGACAAAGGGCCCTGACCCAGATAGCCCGGTCTAGCCTTATCTTGTCAGATCTAAGGAGCTAAGCAATGTCGGTCCTGGTTAGTAGAAGAAGAGGAGGAGGAGCTGGTTTTTATTTGCCGAGTTTCTCTACCACTTAAGGGAGACTCAACCCGGCTTACCATCTCCTTCCCTTCCTCTCCCCTCCGCACAACAGACACGCTGTGAGGCAGGTGGGGCTGAGAGAGCATGGCTGGCCCAAGGTCACCCAGCTGGCTTCGTGTGTAGGAGAGGGGAAACAAATCAGACTCCACCGCTCCAAACTACCGCTCTTAACCACTACACCACGCTGGCTCTTCCTTGATGGAAGACCATCAAGGAAGTCCAGGGTTGCTATGCAGAGGCAGGCAATGGCAAACCACCTCTGAACGTCTCTTTCATTGGCTAGCCCAGGCTAGCCTGATCTTGTCATGTCTTGGAAGCTAAGCAGGGTCAACCCTGGTTAGTACTTGGATGGGAGACCACCCAGGGAGTCCAGGGTTGCTCCACAGAGGCAGGCAATGGCAAACCAACTCTGATCATCTCTTGCCTTGAAAACCCTACAGGGTCACCATAGGTCAGCTGGAATTTGACGGCACTTACCACCACTGCGCACAGGGGACTGTAAAAATCCCCTCCCTCTTCCACTGTCAGAAAACAACTTTCTGTTTCAGCCTAACGATGCTCACCCGTGCCACACCACAGGCCTTGAACCCAAGCTCTCCCCTAATTTTGCCCCATATAACCCAAAACCTAAGCAGCTCCAGTGAGGAAAGACTGTGATATGGGACAGTGGGAAGAAGAGAGAAGAAGTTGCTTTCCCTTGACTTTCCAGACACAAACATATCACTCCAGGTATCACTGCCAGCTCTCAGCAAAAAAAATAATAAAAAAATCTCTCCCAAAAAGTATTTTGTTCTCCTCAATGTTCACATGAGGTCCTGCAGTAGAACTTCATTTTAAAAATAAAACAATTACTATTTTTTAATCCACTATAAAGTCATTACTGAAGACATCTACAAAGCCGACAACATTTGAAACGTGCAAGTCAAGGGGACTTCGCTTAAATGCTTTACGGCTTCCTGGACTAGCAGACTCACGTAATCCAGAAGAGCCGGTCACATCCTTCCCCTGTGATAGCACAAGTAATCCAAAAGCTGCTTTGTGCCAACTGTGTTGTGTGTGTGTGTAAAGTGCCGTCAAGTCGCAGCCGACTTATGGCGACCCCTTTTGGGGTTTTCATGGCAAGAGACTAACAGAGGTGGTTTGCCAGTGCCTTCCTCTGACAGCAACCCTGGTATTCCTTGGTGGTCTCGGCCCTCAGGCCTTCTTCAGCAGCATAATACAACCTCTCTTGCCACCCATTAAATTTCATAAACAAATATAATCATTTAGTGTCAGCGCGGGTATGTATTATAAGGCATAATCCAAGTGAGTGTTGCTAAGCTATTATTTGGAAATGTACAAGCACACATCCAAGGAAGGTAGTTAAAATATTTCTTTCTGGACCGGGCTGGCCTGTCATTCAGTGTAACCAAAAGAGACCAACTGTACTACATAGGCATTTCACAAACTGAGAGGAAGAAAACCCAAATTTGCTCACAAACCTCTTCTCACCCAATTGCTCCTCCTCCTTCCTGGCATCACAAGAGTCACCACCTACTTTGGGGTCCTGACCCCCAGAGCAAGGAGAGTTGGTGGGAGCAAGTGCCCCTTCTGATCTCAGTTGCCGTGAAAAGCTTTATTTGGGACTCCTAATGGAAGCATTAGGTAAAGTTCAAAGCTGGGGGGGGGGGGAGAGGTCCTTTTTAATTCTAATTGCAGAGTATAATTGTGAGCAGCCTTGGGTATCAGGGATACAAATACATATATAAACACATTTGCCTTACCTCTCCCTCTACCACGTTTCCCACGATCAGAGGGCCTATCTCCTTGGCTGGTGTCCACGCCATTCTCCTCTACTCTAACTAGACATGGAAAGAGATACAAAAGGTATTTTAGTCTTTGAAAGCTAATAAACACAGTTGCTTTAATACTGCTCCCACCGACACTTTAAGGAAAAGTTTACTGAAATCAAACATTTCCCAGCTATGCATGAGCTAAACTCATACAGCATGGAAAGGGTGAGAAACCCAAACACTAGGATTCACAATCACTGCTGTACCATTAAGAAACCTATAGAGCTCAGTGGTTTTCGTGGTATCACACCAAAAAGGTGAAGGTAAAAGTAGAAAGCACCAGGTCATTACTGACCCATGGGGTGATGTGACATTATGACGTTTACTGGGCAGACTATGTTTATGGGGTGGTTTGCCATGGCCTTCCCCAGTTGTCTACACTTTACCCCCAGCAAGCTGGGTACTCATTTTACTGACCTCAGAAAGCCGAGTCAATCTTGAGCCAGCTACCTGAAACCAACTTCCGTTGAAATCAAACTCAGGTCATGAGCAGAGTGCAGTACTTCAGCTTACTGCTCTGTGCCATGGGGCTCCATACCACACCTAAAGCCTTCCCGAAGTTCCCATCTCAAGTAGGAAATCTCTTTCCTTGTAGATGATAAGCATTTAGGCCAAGGGTGTCAAACTCAATTGTTACGAGGGCCGGATATGACATAAATGTCACTTGGCCGGACCTTGCCTCGCCAGCCCATATTGAGAGTGGGAGGGGATGGCTGCCCCAGCTGGCCAGATAGGAACTCTCAAGGGGCCCGAACCAGCAAGTGGGCCTGAGAGGGGATATGATAACCATCAAGTACTTGAAGGGCTGTCATATAAAGGAGGGTGCCGAGTTGTTTTCTGTTGCCCCAGAACGTTGGACCAGAACCAATGGGTTGAAATTAAATCAAAAGAGTTTCTGTCTAAACATTAGGAAGAACTTTCTAACAGTTAAGAGTGGTTCCTCGGTGGAACAGACTTCCTTGGGAGGTGGTGAGCTCTCCTTCCCTGGAGGTTTTGAAGCAGAGGATAGATGGTCATCTGTCAGCAATGCTGATTCTATGACCTTAGGCAGATCATGAGAGGGAGGGCATCTTGGCCATCTTCTGGGCATGGAGTAGGGGTCACTGGGGGTATGGGGGGGGAGGTAGTTGTGAATTTCCTGCCTTGTGCAGGGGTTGGACTAGATGACCCTGGTGGTCCCTTCTCTCTATGATTCTATGATTCTCAAGGTGCTGGATCCAGCCCATGGGCCTTATGTTTGACTCCCCCCCCCCGTTTAGGTGTTTTTAGATGTTGCATGTCCATGTTGAGCATTCAAAATGCACCCTGATATTATCATTTTGGCTTAGAGTCATGAAACCGAGGCAGTCATTCTCCCTTCTGTACAAACGGTGTTGGAACTGGGCAAATCTTCGATTCAAGAAACAATCGCTCTTTATGTGCTATATTCATAGTTACGTTCTCCCCAAGCGCTCTGCTACACACGCATGACAAAGCAGTTCAGATACACGGTGCTCCTAAAGAAACTAAGGCAAGGGTGTTCCTACAAGCAAGACGCCTGCGCTTACTCTCTCGGCCACGGCTGCCCCCTCTTCCTCGTCTGCTGGAACTTCCCCGTCCACGGCTCACTTCTCTGTCCCCTCGCTTTTCTCTGTTTTCTTTGTTTTCTGAACTCTCCTTTCCAAGACTTTTCTTCTTTCCTCCCACTGTCTCCCACGAAGTCTATTTGGGTGGAGAAGGAAAACAAGAACAATTCAGAAGGGATTCAAAGACTGCCTCGCAGAGCATCTTCCGACCTGCCCACACCCCAGCCTACAAAATTTAGGCTTTTTTGCATGGCCTTTGAGACAGATGCCTAAGCCATTCCTGATTATTAGAACCCTATCATGGTAATGTCTACAGCATTATCTGCAAATGCATGTTTACATATTCCTACAAACTAGAAGAAGAGGAGTTGGTTTTTATATGCTGACTTTCTCTACCACTTAAGGGAGACACAAACCAGCTTACAATCACCTTCCCGTCCCCTCCCCACAATAGACACCCTGTGAGGTAGGTGGGGCTGAGAGAGCTCTATCAGAGCTGTAACTTGCCCAAGGTCACCCAGCTGGCTTCGTATGTCCGAGTGAGGAAACAAATTCAGTTCACCAGATTAGCCTCTGCTGCTCATGTGGAGGAGTGGAGAATCAAACCCAGTTCTCCAGATTGGACTCCACCGCTCCAAACCACCGCTCTTAACCACTACACCACACTGGCTCTACTAGTGAGTAGGTTGTTGCTAGGCCTGTTTTATGGACAGATGGCAATTACTTCAAGATCTCCAGCACGTTCATGGCTGAGAAGGTATCAGAATCTCGGATTAAGGCTGCTGCACTACACTAAATCTCTTGGCTATCTCCGGGACGGCACTGTAGGTCAGTCTAGGCTTTGTTCACACACTAGTAATTGAGTAACACACCCTGCAATTTTTCAGACCGTTGTGGCTGTATTCTACGATCTCTGTGAGAGTTGGAAGTACAATGATTCTACCCCTCATTCATGCACACATGAATGGTGTCAGATGCCACGTGTGCATGGTTAGTAGGGGAATGCTCCACAGCGCCGCAAAATCTTCCCCACTGGTACATGGGCAATGTGACATGTGGATGCCCATTAGACAGACAGCAGTCCTGCAAATGAGGGAGGGAGGAGTGTTGTCTTTTGGGCAAGCTTAGAGCATATACTGTGGAAACTCAAAACTATGAACTTAACAAAAGGATGCAAATCATGTGTGTGTGTTAAGATATTTCCTTAACCTGTATAATTTAACAGGAGGGGGAAACGGTTGCAAAATTCAGGCTTATTTTTGTCCAGAAGTATGCCTGAAACATGGCAACAAAACAAATGCAAAATAATAATAATAATAATAATACAGGCATTCCTTATTACTTTATTCAAGCAACAGCAGCCATTAAGATGCCCATCCAGGCAATGGCAGCCAATAAGATTTCCCATTCCTGCTTCCTCCATATTATTTCCTGAATTCACACCCTGCCTTTTTTCCACAATGGAACTCAAAACAGGTTACTTGGGATTCCCTGGAGGCTGCTGCCCCTTCAGGAACTGGTAAAACAAAGAGTGTGTGTGTGTGGGGGGGGGGAACCCTCTTTATAGCCAGATTAGCCCCACCCACCCAATGGCTCCTTGCTGAACTTGCTGAACAAAAGATGCTCCAACAGAAAAGGGCCACAGGGCCTACTATCTAATGCTGCTCAGAGGACAGCGAGAAAGGAAACAAACGCAAAAAAACAAACTCCAGCCAAGAGCCCCAAGTAAATCAACCCAGACTGGACAGAGGAGGGAACTACTAACTCTTTCGTTTATCACAGTGGTCCCCAACATGGTGCCCACATGTATTGTGGTGCCCAACAGCTCCTTTCCTGGTGCCCGCCAAGTCTTTTTGGAAAGTAGGCCGGGCCAGGTAGGGCTTGTGCCTAGCAGACTTTCTGATTGGCCATTAGAAATCGGATAGTCTATACAGATTCAAAAAAACTGCATAGGAAGCAGCTGCCACACAGGGCAAAGATCTTCAATGTGTGAAGATTTTTAAACAATAAATTCGTTTCAAAGGGCATCCTGTTTAGCAGAGCTATTGCCTGAAATGCTACTATTCGAATTATGCATCATCTTACTCCCTGACATTTTTGGCGGCTCTGCATCCCATGGCAGCCATTTTGTGGCTGGTTCCGCCTCCTGCGGCCACCATTTTGTGGTTGTGCCTGCCACCTTGTGTCACAAGTACAAAATTGCCCACAGGCTCAAAAAGGTCATGGACCCCTGATCGATCAACTCATTCCACCAAGTCCCAATCAGGGCCAGTTCATCCACGAGGTGAGGTGGTCACCTCAGGCAGTAGACAAGGGGGCAACATGCCTCCCCAACCACCCCTGCTCCTGCCCCGCCTCTGCTCAAGAGCCAGAGGAGCTAATATTTCTTGCCTTGTCACTCCCCCCCCCCCACAAACCTCTTTGTCCCTCCCTAGGAAGGCCAGAATAGATTTTTGCAAAACAGCAATACTACAGAATGTATTGTGCACAGAAACCGTGCAAATTCTCATCTTCACAATTCATACTGGTTGTAATTCAACCTGAAGCAAAATTATCATCTTTCTTTTTTTCAGCTCCAAGCATATGAAGAAGTCCTGATCTCAAACAATCAAGTTAAAATGGACGTCACCACAAATTGATAATTTGCCAATACGCTCACTTTACAAAACAGATCTAGGACTAGGGCTGCCAACCTCCTGGTGATAGCTGGCGATCTCCTTGGATTATAACTGATCTCCAGGTGACAGAGATCAGTTCTCCCGGAGAAAATGGCTACTTTGGAGGGTGGACTCCATGGCATTACATCCCATTGAAGTCCCACCCCTGCCCTCCTCAGGCTCCACCCCCAAAATCTCCAGGTATTTCCCAAACTGGAGCTGGCAACCCTAGCCAGGCCGAAGGGCAGCCAAACGCCCAAGAACCTGCATGACCTTGGCTGTTTAACCAAAGCAGAGTCACAGTCCAGCCAACCCTAACTCACAGGAGTTTGCTGGAATTACTTTCAGTTTTGCATTTAGGCAAACAAGGATGCTGCACCAAGAATCAACAGGACAGGTTCAACCCAGCAACCCCTTTCTGCTAAGGAGACGCAGCTCTCTCTGCCAGAGCAAGGCTCCTCACTTAGTGGAACGGAGTCATTGACTCCAACCCAGTATTTGGAGTAGCCCTGGAAAACATGTCTGAACTGAATTCCTTCTGGACTACTTTCAGTACCCAGAATAATGACAGTCAGGAACACGCTTGCGCAAAGAGCAACTGCTTTCATGTCTAAGGTGCAATCACCACTTGCCAAAGAGATGTCCTTCTGCTCCATGGGCAGGACAAAACTACCACGGGCCAACCAAGGTACCTGAAGTTTAGGGAAGGTAAATTCGGTAGCAGGGCTGCAACGCCAACCCCCCAAACACCCTAGCACCGAACATTTTTAATATTTTTGAGCCCTACATATACACAAGGCTGGTCCAGATGCTAAAAAGTAAGAATTTCATATACTTTCCCCCACTCTTGACAACAGACACCATCTCTCCTCCTTCACCACCACCACCACCACCACTAGGAATCTCCAGAGGCTGATTCCTCACACAAAGCAAGACGCACAGGGATTCAGAAAGCAGACATAGCCGCAAAGAAGCAGCGCAGGGTCCCAAACCGGATCCTTACTGTGTCAGAACTTCCTTCCAGCAAGATGTTGATTGCTCTGTTCACATCCCCATTACAGTCGTGTAGAGCCACTATGCAGTCATCCTGGTTCTTCCCAGTTACTTCCATAAGCTGGAAACAAGAATGGCAGACATGTGTTGTTTTTTTAAACACAGATAAAATCATTGGGTCTTGTAGGTTATCCGGGCTGTGTGACCATGGTCTTGGTATTTTCTTTCCTGACGTTTCGCCAGCAGCTGTGGCAGGCATCTTCAGAGGAGTAACACTGTCAGATAACCTACAAGAACCAATGAACTCTGACCGTGAAAGCCTTCGACAATACAGATAAAATCATTACAGGCATGAACAAAAAAAGTTGTACAATTTCAAATGAGATTCTAGCCTATCCCAAAGGCTCAAGTACAGTAATACCATGGGCATGTTAAAAGAGCATGCTAATTTAAAGCGGCAAAGGTACTACAGCCCTGACCTTGATGGCCCAGGCTAGCCCGATCTCATCAGATTTCAGAAGCTAAGCAGGGACTTAGCTCAGTTAGGACTTGGATGGGAGACCACCAAGGAAGTCCAGGCTAGCTACACAGAGGCAGGCAATGGCAAACTAACTCTGAACGTCTCTTGCCCTGACCTGAATGGCCCAGGCTGGCCTGATCTTGTCATGTTTCGGAAGCTAAGCAGGGTCAGCCCTGGTTAGTACTTGGAAGGGAGACCACCGAGGAAGTCCAGGGTTGCTCCACACAGCCAGGCAATGGCAAACCACCTCTGATCATCTCTTGCCTTGAGAACCCTACTGGGTCACCAGAAATCTGTTGCAACTTAATTATTTTTTAAACAAAACGTGCAGACATACAAATAGATTAGATTATTTTGGAACTTACTTTGATTACAATCCAATTATCCCTTTCTTTAATTTACCGCTTTCTACCTTTTAATTATATTTACATGTCTGATCATGGATTCATTATTCTTACATTCTATTTCTTTTTCCTAATTATCAGGCTATATAATTAAAAGATTGTCAATTTTTCATAAAATTCAGAGATTGATCTGTTATGCACCAAATATGTTAGTTTAGCCATAGTAGCATACTATGTTGTTTGCCCATTCAGTTACATCTGGGTAGTCCTCTGCTTTCCATTTTCTTCCGTACATTCTTGCCGCTGTCACCATATACTTAAATAGTTCCTTAAATATTTTGGGTATATTACTTGGCAAAATATTTAACATACTTTTTGGATCTAGCACAAACTTAGTTTTCAACACACTTTGCACTTCATTATCGAATATTGTCTTGCCTTTTTACAAGTCCGCCACATATGATAGAATGTTGCATCATTATTTTGGCATTTCCAACATTTCCCATCCAAACCTTTATTAGCCTTTGACTATATCTTTAGGTGTTTTACACCATCTAAAATACATTTTATATCAGTTTTCTCTAAAACATTTGACATTCAATAAACTTACTTTCTTTTGACCATAGATTCTCCCATTGAGTCATATCTATAACTGCTCCAAGATTTTGCATCCATTTTATCATACAATCTTTGACTTGTTCGGTTTCTGTCTCATACTGTAACAGTTTATAAATTTTCCCTAACAGGTATCCTGAGTCTCTCATTATTAGCAGCTCATAAGTCATCCTTTCTCTTAAAAGACCACCTTCCTATCTATTTCATTATTGAGGCCATTTGATGATATAGTAAAAAAAGTTAAAGGTCCCCTGTGCAAGCACCGGGTCATTCCTGACCCATGGGGTGACGTCACATCCCGACGTTTCCAAGGCAGACTTTGTTTGCGGGGTGGTTGGCCAGTGCCTTCCCCAGTCATCTTCCCTTTACCCCCAGCAAGCTGAGTACTCATTTCACCGACCTCGGAAGGATGGAAGGCTGAGTCAACCTTGAGCCGGCTACTAGCCACTGAATATTCTTTCCTTCGCCTTTAATTTTTTGCCAAGTGTTTATCTTACCCTTATTTACCATGTTCTCAAAAGTTATGTAATCCGTTTCCCTTCATATAGCATTATTGCAGTACGCATCAATTGGCAATGTCAATGGCGAAATTGGGAGACTTATCCTATTTCTACATTGAAACTGCATTCTAATTAGTCCCTCTCTTAAGGTATGTTTCCCATCTTGCTTTTGGATTGTTTTTAATTATTCCTTAAGCCACAGATAATTATGAATTCATTCTTTAATATCAATTAATTCCATTTTCACATTTCGGATCTAATATTCACCATGTCAATGTTGCCACTTGACAATATAATTTTCACACATGGAAATGTTTTTCCAACAACCCAAACCATCTTTTTAAAAAGCGTCATCACATAGAAAAGTTTGAAAATGTGTCAGTAGTTCATGCAGTAGTTTGGCAAACCCTGATGGGCCCTAAAATGGCTTCAGGTAGCAAAAGACAAGCACATTTTCAGTTTTACGGCGCATTTCGGTACTCCTTCCCCGCAAGGACACGAGGCGATACTTGCCTGTTTCACTTTATCCTCAAAGTCTGCATCGTTCTTATCATAGATCATCTGGGCAAGACGAATCTGTTCTGCTGTTGCCTGAAAAGTGCCAAATCTGAGTCAGATATTTAACAAGAAGTACGTAGACGTAGAACTTGAGACCCTCAGAACGCGTTACTGCATTCTTATTTAAAATCTAAGTGGGAAATGACATTGACAACACGTATTCAATACCCTTCATGTCCCAAAGAATCCAGATTTTGGACAATAAGAAGAACCATCAGAGGTGGTTCTGTGTGGAGCAGATTTTAAACCAGGGTTCTAGAACGGTACACAAGAAGCAGCTGATATGGTTTTCTCTAAATTCCTTAGGAGAAACAATTCAGCAGGATTTGGGGGGAGGGTTGCTACATACACCCTGGTTAGAATCCAAAACTCGAGTTATAATGCCTAAAAGTCTCTTGTGCATGAGATGTTTTAACTATTTTTTTTTCTATTTCCAAAACTTGATCTTTGGATATAACTTGTTTGACCACATGCACATTTTAATTTTGTGTCACATCACAGCATAGAGTTCTGTTTGATGGAACGGGCAGGTGGACAGCGATATATCTCCACCACACCTGAAAAGCTGAGGGCAGACACCCAGCTAGTGACACATGTCTATAGAGCTCCAAGAAGATTCAGCAGAAGATTGCAGATCCTTTAACCAGTGCACCCCTTCCAGAAGGGTTAGAAACGTAACGGGATGGCAGCAGGAAATCAAATGCTTTTTGGCTATCAAGAGGTCTACATTCTGGTAGACGTAAAGCTCCTAAGGAGTAGGGTGAGCCCCTGACTTCTGTCTGAAACCTTCAAATGTTGCCTTCCAGATAAGCGGCCCAGGTTTACATTTTGTAAAAATTCTCAGGACTCTCCAGGTTCCAAAAAGGCAACTTGGTTTCAAAGCAAGGGGCTGTGGCTCAGTGGCAGAGCATCAGCTTGGCATGCAGAAGGCCCCAGGTTCAATCCCAGGCATCTCCAGTTAAAAGGACTAGGAGGTAGGTGATGTGAAAGACTTCTGCCTGAGACCCTGGAGAGCTGCTGCCAGTCTGAATAGGAAACACTGACAGTGAAGGACCAATGATCTGATTCAGCACAAGCCAGCTTCATGTGTAGGGGGGGTGGGCTCAGTGATAGAGCCTCTGCTTGGCATGCTGCAGGTCCCAGGTTCAACCCTGAGCATCTCCAGTTAAAGGCTCTGGCAGCAGGTGGTGTGAAATACCTTTGCCTGAGACCGTGGAGAGCCGCTGCCAGTCTGAGAAAACAATCCTGACCTCATGGTCTGATTCAATGGAAGGCAGCTCCATGCGTGTGTCCAACAAGAAGGTTCACTTCACATACCGTATTTGTCTTGGCGTTGTAGCCATGCACGCCACCAGTCACACAGAGCATTCACGGGGACAAACCTGGGGCTATGAGGAAATGGGTCCTGACCCTGTGATAAAGATACCGCTAGATGAAAGTCAATTATGTGCATTCACCAACTGAGACACTACAGGACAGTTTTTCAAGCCTTGTTTGTTTCATCTTCACCGCTCCTTACAGGCAACCCCTACACACAACCAGCACACATTCACCCTTACCTGAACTACTTGTTTCTGTGGTTGTGTTGGCTGCGTGGTTGAAATCTGCGCTTTGTCTCGAGTGCCCCGGGTACGTTCACTGCCCACCGAAGTCATCATATACAGTATATACAAATCAATGTATGTACAAAATAGAAAATCTGAAAAGAATTAGGAAAAACACACATTTAGGTTTTGGTTGCGAGAAAAGAGACTGCACAAGAATATTTATTTTGTTTACCATGGTTATATCTTGCCTTTCTCCCCCCAAAGGGCCCAAGGAAGCTTAGGAGAGTGTTTCCCAACCTGTGGGTAACGAAGACCCTGCAAGCAGGTCGTGAGCCAGCCCTGCCCTCCCTGTTGCTCCCTTTTGTATCTCACAAACCAAGATCTGACCTTGGAAACAGTATCTCCTGTTTTCTCCCCACTGCATATACATGTTGATCAAGCAAAATGTTTCCTGATGGCCACTAGAGTGAGTATCTTATGGGGGAGTAGAGGGAGTAATGAAGAAGGAGAGAGTGGTCAAAGGCTGGAAAGTAACCTTCATATACAAAGACTGTGCATGCCGGAACACCACTTGCTTGGGGTTCACAGTGGGGGCAGCTGTGCCCTTTACGATGGTTGTTGGCTTGGAGAGCCAGTGTGGTGTATGGTTAAGAGCGGTGGACTCTAATCTGGAGAACCGGGTTTGATTGCCCACTCTTCCACGTGAATGGCGGACTCTAATCTGGTGGACCGGGTTTACCCACTCCTGCACATGAAGCCAGCTGGGTGACCTTGGGCTAGTCACAGTTCCCTCTGAACGCTCTCAGCCCCACCTACCTCACAAGGCGCCTTTTGTGGGGAGAGGAAGGGAAGGAGATTGTAAATGGTGTAGGGGTTAAGAGCGGTGGACTCTGATCTAGAGAACCGGGTTGGTTTCTCCACTCCTACACATGAAGCCAGCTCGGTGACCTTGGACTAGTCACAGTTCTATTAAGAGCTCTCTCAGCCCCACCTATCTCACAGGGTGTCTGCTGTGGGTGGGGAAGGGAAGGTGATTGTGAGCCGGTTTGATTCTGCCTTAAATGGTAGAGAAAAACATCATATAAAAACCAACTCTTCTTCTTCTCAATAACATCTAGTTAGTCACTGTAGAAAATGGTATACTGAACTAGATGAGTGACAAGCTCCATATTTTGCCTAGGGCATCACCTCGGGCCTGCCCTGGATGGGCCACCATACAAAGTAAATTTGGACTTGTTCGTCATCCAACCAAAAAGGCTGGGATCTGCTGGCTTAGAACATGGATTGAACGAAGAAGAGCCGGCTACTTTTGCAAGCTGAACAACACTGCTTAGGACAGATGGGCAACGAGAATGGTATTTTTCAAAAGGCGCAGCACACAGCCAACAGAACAAGAATTCACTCAGGTTCACACGGGGACTCACTTGTTAACTCAGCCTCACACATTACCAGACAGTTGGTGTTAGTTTTCTACCAACGTGGTATGCCAGTCTCCACTACTTGGTGGTAGCAGTCACAAGAAATACACGTCATGTGAAATCCGCAAGCTTAAGTAATCAAACGTTTGGTTCATCTCATTAAAAAAAAAACCAAGGTATTTGTCACTTGGATAATTTCACCTTGCTTTGTTAAACAGAGGTGAAGGAGGTGTGAGTGGAGAAATACATGGATATTTGAATAAAACTAGCAAGGCCTGAACTTTCCCTGGAAGCTAAAATGACCAAACTGAGGCTATCATACTTGGTTACATTGCAAGAAGACACTAGTGACTGGAAAAGATTATCATTCTAGGAAAAAAGGAAGACCCAACATGAGATGGATTGACTCCATCAAGTAAGCCGTGGCCCTCAGTTTGCAAGACCTGAGCAAGGCTGTCAATGATAGGATGTGTTGGAGGTCATTAATTCGTAGGATTGCCATAAGTAGGAAGCGACTTGACGGCACTTAACACACACACACACCGCTACATCTTTCTCACAGGTGAGCATAGGTACTATGTGCAATCAAACATCTTCACTCATCTGAATGCAGACTTGCCAAGGCTGTGCCTAGCCTTAATGCAATGAAGCATTGCCTCCTGCCTCATCCCCAAGTTGACAAATTAATCCTGAGTTCATGGCAAAGCGATCAGAGACCAGGGTGGGGTGAAGGGTCAGGGAGAAGATGAAATAAGCCCAAGACTTAAACTCAGTATGGTGCCAGTATGGTGAAAATCAGAGCCAGTATGGTGTAGTGGTTAGGAGTAGTAGACTCTAATCTGGAGAACTGGGTTTGTTTCCCCAATCCTACACATTAAGCCTCCTGGGTGACCTTGGGTTAGTCACAGTCCTCTCAGAACTCTCTCAGCCTCATCTACCTCACAAGGTGTCTGTTGTGGGGAGGGGAACACAAGGCAATTGTAAGCTGCTTTAAGACTCCTTAGAAGGTAGAGAAAAGTAGGGTATCAAAACCAACTCTTCTTCTTCCTATCAAGCCAGAGGAACTCCCAGTATGCAAAATAATGTATAGAAAATGTGAGGCTGCTACATTCTGCACCTTCTTACTGCATGCCTCTATGCGAACACATGAAGCTGCCTTATACTGAATCAGACTCTGGGTCCATCAAAGTCAGTATTGTCTACGCAGACTGGCAGCGGCAGGGTCTCAGGTAGAGGTCTTTCACATCACCTACTTGCCTAGTCCCTTTAAATGGAGATGCCGGGGATTGAACCTGGCACCTTCTGCATGCCAAGCAGATGCTCTACCACTGAGCCACAGCCCCTCGCAACGTGCCTTCGTTAAATGCATTTGGTAGAAACATTTCATGGACCGAGCCAAGCCAGGGCTGCAGCCTCTTCCATGAGCAGGATCCAAGCAACTTGGTCTAGAATTTTACTTCTTGGAGAACCAAAGGGGACAGGAGGAGACATGAATGACCTTTCGCACCCTGGAAATCAGCTGTATCAACCTGGAGGCCATGATTCTGATAGCCCTCTATCTACCAGAATTGTTTAGATCAATTCAGCGCATACAAACCAACCAGCCTAGGAATTTTTTTCATATGCAATAGCTACAATGGCATACTTTTTGTGGGGTCATCTGGTATTGAGATATAGTCTCAGCCAGCATTTTAGCCTCTCCTTCTGCCTGTGGTCAAAATCCAGTTTATATTGACTCAGGCTGCAGACACCACAACAATGTTTAATGCAATAAGGAAAGTTTTTTTTTTAATGACTAGCAAAAGGAAAGACGCAGCTTCCGTGAACTCCCACGCAGTTCAGTGGAAAACACCAGCTTGCACCGGGAACTGACAGCAGCATTATCTGACCCAGAAGATCACATTTCACCTAGCTTTATGAATGGCCTTGGCAAAACCAGCTTGCCTGGTACCCTGAAGAAAGCCTACTGCTGTCCACTCAGTTCTTTCCCTTGACTTCTGAACAACTGAAGGACCAAAACAACAGTTTTCAGGCACCAACAATCCTCATCCAACACACAAAAAAACATTCTTTCTCTCCAAGAGCCTGCATTGATGCCCCTTCTGCACAGGAATTAATCTATGCCAGCATGGTGTAGCGGTTAAGAGCGGTGGACTCTGAACTGGAGAACCGGGTTTGATTCCCCACTCCTCCACATGAGCGGCGGAAGCTAATCTGGAGAACCGGGTTGGTTTCCCCATTCCTACACATGAAGCCAGCTGGGTAACCTTGGGCTGGTCACAGCTCTCTCAGAGCTCTCTCAGCCCCACCTACCTCATAGGGTGTCTGTTGTGGGGAGGGGAAGAGAAGGGAAGGAGATTGTAAGCCGGTTTGATTCTTCCTTAAGTGGTAGAGAAAGTCAGCATGTAAAAACCAACTCTTCTTCTTCTATGCAGACCAGGGCACAGTGGTGCGACAATGAACTTTTTAAAAAAATAATGTTTATAGTCCGCCTTTCTCACAGAGACTTAAGGCAGATCACACAATGGAAGTCGATGGGATGAATTGGATGAGACATATAATAAGCAGTGGACTAAAAGGTAAAGGTTCCCTGTGCAGGCACCGGGTCATTCCTGACCCATGGGGTGATGTCACATCCCGTCGTTTACTGGGCAGACTATGTTTATGGGGTGGTTTGCAGTGGCCTAGGATAACAGAAAACTGAAACAAGCACAGAATATTTGGCCTGATTCAGAATGGAGATTTGACACAGAAAAATGGTATGGTATTGCATCCTTTTGCTCAATACCCATGGCGGAGAGAAATAAAACAGCACACAGCCTGCTGAAGTTGTACACAGAAGCAAGAAATCCACGTGCACGACAACCACCCGTCCTTCCCCAACTGCAGTGAAACTCCAAGTTAGCTTTCTTGGCAGATGTGCCTCCTTTCTGTGTAGAAACGTTTTAATGCCCCAAGGGCACCATTTAGGAAATTACAACCACACAGCAAATCTGTGAGCTTACTTGCATCCAATGTTCACTTTTTCTTGCCTGCCTGGTCAAGAAAAGTTCACCGAAAAGCAACTTACGGAAGTGCTTAATAGTGTCCCTCTCTCATCTCTCAGCCCCAGGAACCTGGTTAAACCGCAGTCACTTCACACATTAACTTTTTCTTCAAACGCACACAAATACAAAATCAAGCTGTCTCAGTGAGAAAGGCAGGCTATAAATGAAACAAACAAATAAAAAATGAAGGATGTGAGTGTTTGGGAATCCCCTGGGGAAATCTCCGAAGCTTTTCAGGTGGTTGGTAGTTAAATGATCGAGTTTCCAGTGGCTGCAGTAACTAGCTAGCATAATGCAGGAACTCCTGGAGAGAGAGGAGAGAAAATTCTGGCCCCACTAGCATTAGAACCCAGATGTTCTCTTCCCACCACGAGGTCACTTGCACATAGTAGCATGTGACACCAGCTCTGCTCTGAAAACTGTGAATGCACACATAGATCAGAGCATAAAACTGCCCCAAAATATGGGATGATCCATTTATAAAAGGATCACTGACTTCACCCTGACACCACAACAAACTAGCCCTGTAAAAAAAAAAAAAAGTTCCCAGATTCTGCATTAGAGAACTTGTTCTAAGATTTCCAATAGAATCAAGGAGCTGCTGAAACTGAGATTTTCCACCTAATTACACCCAACTGTCTAGCATTTAATGCCCATTATATGCAAAAATGTAATAACTCCAAGGAGAGATTTGCATGACATTTACCTGCCATCACACTGTATGTTACCAGGAAAGCAACTTATAAGGGCTAGCACATAACTTAGAATTTCCAACGTTGAGGGGAGTATTTAAAAAAAAAATTTTTTTAACAAGAGCCTCTTTTTCTCTCCCTCCGCACATCGATTCTGCAGATTAATCAAATCTGTTTGACAACCCTGTTGCCATAGAGATGGCCAGGATGTCAATTTTGAGGCTTTACATCTTGAATGCAGGCCTAGTGAAAAGCTGGCGGCTGACAAGTGTGGGGAAAGGGAACGGATTCAAGACTTACCATATATGCAAAAATGGACTAAATCGTTTGTGTGTTTTAGTTTTGTGGGGTTTATTCTTAAAAACCACCTCAAATTGCCCTTGACCTTTGCAATAAGACAGGCACGTGTTAAAAATATCCCTGGGGTTAACTGTAAGCAGGGCTGTTGTTTTATTAGTTTCGCCAAGGTGATTTGGGGCACGTTGGCGCTCTGATTTCGAAACAAGAAGAGGATCTTTGCCCCGGGAGGAGTGTTCTCAACACCTTTGCAAAAGGGGAATATAATTTTCACACAGAAATCTTCACGCTGCTCTGCTTTACGGACTGAAGCAGATACCTTTCCTACCTTCAACAATGCCATTTCACCTCCCTCTGCCTCCTTCCTCATGAGTTTCATCTACTCCAAAGGCCCACTGCATCTCTATTCTTCTCATCACCAGTGTGGCGTAGTGGTTAAGAGTATCAGACTAGGACCTGGGAGACCCAGGTTCGAATCCTCCCTCTGCCATGGAAGCTCGCTGGGTGACCTTGGGCCCATCACACACTTTTAGCCTAATCTACCCCACAGGGTTGTTCTAAGGATAAAACTGAGAAGGGAAGGACATGTAAGTAGCTGTGGGTCCCCAAGTGGAAGAAGAAGAGCTGGTTTTTATATGCCGACTTTCTCTACCACGTAAGGAAGAATCAAACCGGTTTACAATCACCTTCCCTTCCCCTCCCCACAACAGACACTCTGTGGGGTAGGTGGGCCTGAGAGAGCTCTAAGAGAGCTGTGACTAGCCCAAGGTCACCCAGCAGGCTTCATGTGTAGAAATGGGGAACCAACCTGGTTCACCAGATTACAGTCTGCCGCTCACATGGAGGGGTTGGGAATCAAACCCGGTTCTCCAGATTAGAGTCCACCGCTCCTAACCACCACTCTTAGCCACTACACCATGCTGGCTCTCTAAGAAAAAGGCACGGTATAAATTAAGTAAATAAATCTTGCTGTCGCTGCAACACAAAGTGTCCCATGAACAATCAAATTTTGCGGTGGGTAACACTTGGTGCCACACAATCTAAAAGTCTGTCTACAGGTGCTCGCAATGTGGTCAGAATCTTCCGAGACTGTACCACTTTGGATTGCAGGTATTTTGTGATTGGAAACCCCCATACACCCTGCACATACAAATGCACCTACTGAGGAGATGGGTTCCAGCCATCTCGTCAACATGTCACTTTTAGTTTTATAGGAGGACCTTTTGGTAGGGTTGCCTGGAGTTCCCCTGAAATTATAACTGATCTAAAGACTGCTGAAATCAGTTCTTCTGGAGAAAACAGTAAATTTGGAGGGTGCTCCCTCCCCAGGCTCCACCCCCAAATCTCTAGGATTTCCCAACCCAGAGTTAGCAACCCTACTTTTTCATGGGATATCAACCACGAAATCCCTCCACCTGAAGTCAGACAGGGATAGTCCCCCTCCTTACCCTTCTATGTTTCCCTAATCTTAGAAACCTATCCAAACTAGCAGGAAAGGAAAAGAAATGCAATTGTAACTGACAAAACCAGGTTACTCTGGTCTAATGTGCTATGCTCAAGTACCATTAGGGCTGTTTATATTGGAAAGAAGGAGGTTAAAAGGAGAAACATGGTATAAAGGTCTATAAAATGATGGATGGTATGGAGAGTGGACAGGGAGAAGCTTTTCTCCTTCTCTCATAATACTAGAACGCGGGGTCATCTGCTGAAGCTGGAGGGTGACAGATTCAAAACTGATAAAAGTATTTCTTCACACAACGCATAGTTAAATTGTGGAACTCCCTCCCCCAGGATGTGGTGATGGCTGCCAACTTGTAAGGCTTGAAGAGGGGAGCGGACATGATCATGGAGGAGAGGGGTATCCATGGCTACCAGCCAAAATGGATACTAGTCATGATGCATACCTATTCTCTCCAGGATCAGAGGAGCATGCCTATTACATTAGGTGCTGTGGAACACAGGTAGGATGGTGCTGCTGTAGTCGTTTGTGGGCTTCCTAGAAGCACCTGGTCGGCCACTGTGTGAACAGACTGTTGGACTTGATGGGGCCTGGGTCTGATCCAGCAAGGCTTTTCTTATGTTCTTATGTTCATTTCCTTCCAGACCTTGGACTGCAGGAATTGCAGCTACAAATTGTGCTGTGGGTTTCGAAAAACCTCCTGGGGAAAATTCCCTGCTACCAAGCTGCCCCTGCTGGAGGTGAAGAACTGGATGCCACAGCAACTGCTGTTCTGTTAAGCAGTATTTCCAATTCAGAGGAAGAAAACCAGAAGACGGGTTTTTCAACTCACTGTGACAGAGCCTGTGATTTCTATACAACTGCGATGTGTCAGAGTTCAGCAATTTTGTGCTTCTAAAACACGCCTGTTTTTAAATGACTTTGAAATGTTCCTACCCTAGGACGGAAGATCAAAAGCCTATCATTAGAACTCCACGTCTGCTCAAGTGCACAGGCTGTTAACATGCAATCTAATAGACTGTCTCCATCGGGTAAGAGAATGAAGCTGTTCTCTCATACCCAGCTGGAAGAGCGGAACAACTTGTCACACCAACAATTGTAAAGGGAGTGGGGAGAAATATAAGCCCAAAGGAACTATAAGTTCGAACTATTCTGATCCTATGTTATACACTGAGGTTTGTCCAGATTGTTTCCTAAGGGAAGCATCCATAGCATGGGGTGGGGCTTTTTTTAAATACAAGAGTGAAAAGTGGGAAAGGCACAGTGAGAAGTGTGGGGCATTTCACACAACCAGAGTATCATGGCCCCACCCCACCATAACCCCAAGATCTATTTCCTGGTCAGTCACCACCAGTTGCTCAGACCCCATTGGCATATATTTAAAGACCAGATTTTTCACATGCCAGTATGCATCATTTTGCACATACTAGTACTGGAACCTCAACTGTTGCACTGGAGAGATCCTTCTGAAGCTCGACACAATCTACTTTGGGTCTCGCCATCCTGAATAACTTGATGCCAAGTGTAGTTTTGACCACTTCTGCCGCTCACCCCCAATTCCAGATCATTTATGAACAAATTAAATACCCTGAAAGCTGTGTGGCTGGGCATTCAGTTAAACAGCATGCCAGCTGCCTGTTCTTCCTTGAGGGGAGTATAGAGAGGCGTCACTGAGAGAATGGGGGGGGGAAGGTACTTGTGAATTTTCAGCTTTGTGCAAGGGGTTGGACTAGATGACCCTTGAGGTACCTTCCAACTCTATGTTTCCATGTTTGGTGGAGCAGGGAACCCGGCCATGGCCGGCAATTGAACTGCCAGGATCCATTGCTCCCTGCACCCGTACCACCAATCAGATGTGTGGCAGGAAGGGATTTCAAAGGTCAGAACATGTCTGCCCAAATTCTGGGGGGAACATTCGAAAGGCACATTGGGACCACAGTCTGCAACACACCTCTTCTCTCCACTCTGTGCTCTTGAACAGCGGTGTGGCAGGCAGGGATTTGAAGCGCCAGAACACATCTGCCAAACACTTGGGGAGGCAGTTACTTAAAGGGCTGGGCAATGCCAACCCAAATGCTTCGGAAGATGGGCATGGCTGGATTGTGCCACTTGTCACCCCCCCCCCAAGACCACTAGTCAGCTGTGCAGGAGGAGGGATCTTAAAGGACCAGAACACTATGAGCCCCGATTTTTTACTCCCCACCACCACCTTTACCTCCACCCAGCTAATCAACAGTATGGGGAGGCTGCATGTTCTGGCCATGAGCACCACCGCATGGCTGACCATACCCAGGAGCCCACTGGGAACCACTGCCTGCACATGCTCTCAGGAAGTGAAGGAGCTGGAAGAGGGTCTCCACTTGGTTAATCACACACTGGGTTAAGCAGCAGCTCCAGTTCCCCAGCAATGAAGGTTAACACCGCTTTTATTGTGTTTTACATAGGCTGTTACCGCACTAGGTATTCCCAGCAATGTATCAAGAGTTTGGAAATGTTATAAAAAATACTGTTCGCAATCTCTATGTATTCCCACCGATGTATTAAGAGTTTGAAAATGTTATAAAAAATACTGTTTGCACTTTGTTTGGCCCCTTTAGCTGTGAAGACGTCTTCCAACCATTTTTTAGCCGTAGTATCCAAAAACCCTTTTAAAGCGATGTTTTTAATAACATTTTCAAACTCTTAATACATCGGTGGGAATACATAATGCGGTAACCCCCATAGTTAAATTGTGGAACTCCCTGCCCCAGGAGATGGTGGAAGGCTTTAAGAGGGGAGTGGACATGTTTATGGAGGAGAGGGCTATCCACAGCTACTAGTCAAAAAGTATACTAGTCATGATGCATACCCATTCTCTCCAGTGTCAGAGGAGCAGGCCTATTGTATCAGGTGCTGTGGAGCACAGGCAGGATGCTGCTTCAGTGGTCTTGTTTGTGGGCTTCCTAGAGGCACCTGATTGTCCACTGGGTGTACAGATTGCTGGACTTGATGGGCCAGCAGGGCTTTTCTTATGCACTATAGCAGTCTTTACTTTTCCCAACTGCAAGAACCTCTCTTCTTCCAGCCACTGAACCATTTTCTAGTGCAGCAGAGCAAGAAGCCAAAAGAAGGAGCCATGGCGCAACACGGGCACTGCCAACCCGGAGTGGGAAGGCACTGCAGCTGCACCCACAGCCTAGCTCAGCTATTAGAAACAGTCCCTGGAGTTCTTCCAGGACCCATTCAGGGCTTCACAAACACATTCCTTTCACAACAGCCCATAAGGCTTTTGAAAGCTAACAAGAAAACCGGCAATTAACTCTACAATACCTGCACTGAAGCGGGAGGGTGGATAAACAAACCAGAGGTAGTTTTAATTGTTCTGAACACACTCTTCACCTTGATCCACAATTGTTTGGCCCTTGCAGATGCATTCCGTTAAGGGAAGTGCTTCCCCACAACGTAAGAGGCTTGCAAGAACTCCTGAGGAAAACATTGCTAATCCATTAGCAGAATGAATCCACAGGATGCAGACTCTGGTGCCATATTAATTGGCAGGTTGTTTTAGGGTATAATTGGGGGGAAAGGAAACGGCTTGCTCTGATGAGGCCCAAAAGTCATTTTGTTGTTAAGCACCCTTTTAAAAGTTTTAAAGCATTAGTCAAATATTTGGGGATCATTTGCTTCTCCGTCCCTTAGTTTTCTTTAAAAAGATTCAGCGGTTTCTGTATTGTTCAGTCAGCTCTACTTGGGGTTTTCTCACAGGTCAGATGAACTGTAAGGTAACAATTGTTTGCAAGCCCCACACACTCACACACACCTCCTAGTAACCCCTTCCATATCAACGGGTGTACAGAGTATTCTCTGTCTGACTGCCACAGCTCTACATACAAAGTGCAGAGCATTTGGGAGACGTAGGCAAAAGAAAGTACTTCTTCATACAGTGCAGGACGAACAGAATTCGTTCCCACAAGATGTGCCAGTGGCCACTGGCTTCGGGGCTTTAAAAAGGGGAAAGAACCCTCACAGTGGTAGTTTCAGAGGGCAGGCGAGTTAGTCTGCAGGCGAACTCCTGGATTTGAGTCCAGCAGCACCTTAGAGACAGAGATTTTTTAGAGTAGAAGCTTTCAAGAGTCAAAGTTACCTGACAAAGGGAGCTTTGACTCCTGAATGTTTATACCCCAAAAACCTTGTTGGTCTCTAAGGTGTGACAGGACTCAAATCTAGCAACCCCCTGGGGGTAAGAATCAGACGCTATCAGCCATGGTAACAAAGGGAACCTCCACAGTCAGTATACACCATTTGCCAGGGGCAGGGATGAGACACAGGAAGACTAACTTTAAGGCCTGCTTGGGAGCTTTCCTGGGGATATCTCAGTTGCCACTTTGAAAAACAGGATGCAGGACTATTTGGATCTTGGTTCTGCCCCAACAAGGTTCTTCTTGTGTGTTCCAGGAAGGTTTCCTCACTAGAGCCTAGTTTAATTGAGCAACCTTCCAAGGACCCTATAGGCCCCCCTCAAAAAAACACAATTTGAAAACTATTGGGCACAGCATGTTGCTTGAATCACTGCTGAGAGCCTATCTGGAGCGACTTTGCTCTGCAATGCATCACTTCTGTTTTTGTGGCACATACGTGTTTTTGGATTAGCTAGTGGGGGACCGGAAGAAAGATACCTCTTCCTCCCCCCTCTCTCTCCCCCTACCTCTCCCTCCCTCTCTCCCCCTCCCCCCCCTCTCTCAGCTTTACCAAGCACGCACTGAAACATACAGTCTGCTCGGTCCAAGGTCAACTTTGCCAAATTCGGATCTCGAACCCAAGTCCACGCCTCTATCTACACGATCCCATTACATTTGAAAACAGCTAGAGAGTCAGTGTGGTGCGGTGGTTAAGGTGTCGGACTAGGATCTGGGAAACCCAGGTTTGAATCCCCACTTTGCCATAGAAACTTGCTGGGTGACTTTGGGCCAGTCACACACACTCAGCCTTGACCACGGCAAGTATTTGGATGGGAGACCTCCAAGGAATACCAGGGGGTGACTCAGAAGCAGGCAATGGCAACCCACCTCTGATGGGTTGAAAACCCTACAGGGTTGCCTTAACTCAGCTTGACTTGACAGCAAAAACACACACAAAGGTTGTCTTTGAATGACAGTAAAAAGGCACAAAGGCTCAACTCCCTGTTGCCTGGAATACACCGTTAAAAGACTCTTATAAAACTGGCAGTGAAGTGGGAACAGAAGTGGAGCAAGCACTGCATGCTGTCGCCAGATGACACAAACATTCGTGCATGTTCTTCTCTTCCCCTCGCCTCCCCTGCCCCCACCCCCACCCTCCTGAACTTTCTAAACTCCTTCCCCCTTCCCTGGAACAAGTTTCAAATAATTCCGAGAATAGAAACAGACAGAAGCCGCACTTTCTATAAATATCCACGCTGAGGGCTCATAAGTTAATCAGGATATCACAAACGTACATACTCTCGAAGGCCCTTGCCAAGAGCCACGTCTGGCCCCAAAGGACTAAAGGCAGACAACGTTTCCTGGCACAAAACAAGGAAGAAGCTGAAAAGACTGAAGAGTTCCATTATAGACGATGCTCCCAAAAAGCCATTATACCACTCTGCATATGGGATAAAGACACACCTACAGAGCTGCAAAGTAATTGCTCTCAAAATAGGGGAGTCTATGATCAAATACTGAAAAAAAACATCTCAAACATTTGGACACATGTAATTACATTCAAAAATATAGCACCCGTTCTAAATATTTCTCATTGCAGACTGAGATATCCTACTATCCTAGATATCCTAACAGTGACAAACATGGCACACTCTCATGACCCCAAGAACACAAGCTTCCAGAGCAGAATTAATCATGCTGCCTAGTAAATGGCAGGATGTGACGTCTCCCCATGGGTCAGGAATGACCCAGTGCTTGCACAGCTTTACCTTTTTAAAAGTCAGATTCAGGGCATATCTAACTTGTACGATCACCAATTTAAGGAACCTCGGGAATTCCTGCCCAGAGGGATAGGAATCAACAAGACACGTATCTCCCTCAGAAAGCTACGATTCCTAGAGGGAAGATGGCAAATGTTTAACAGCTTGTGTGTGTGTGTTAAGTGCCGTCAAGTCGCTTCCGACTCATGGTGACCCTATGAATGAAAGTCCTCCAAAATGTCCTATCTTTGACAGCCTTGCTCAGATCTTGCAAATTGAAGGCTGTGGCTTTAACAGCTTAGGGTTTCCTAATGCCGGCGCTACCAAAGGGATGGTCAGATCTCTCTCAATGAACTCAATGGGTTGGATCCCATACATCAGGTCTAATGGTGGTGCCTTCCTCTACCATTAGCAGAATGAATCTGCAAGATCAAACCCAATGGTATATAATATTCAGGGAGGACTGAAAACAAGATTTTCAAAAGGTGCAAAAATTTCAAAACAAAAATTGCCATATGGCGTTAAACAGCACACACTGTGCTAAAAAATAGTCCAGGAGACAAACACACACACACACACACACACATAAAGGAATATCAGGTGGTGCCTTCAAAAGATAATCTACTATAGGAACTAAGACCTGAATGATCAAGAATAGCGAAGAAGAGGAAGAGTTGGTTTTTATATTCCCATTTTTTCTACCTTTAAGGAGTCTCAAAGAGGCTTACAGAAGGTGTCTATCTTCCCTACAACAGACATCTTCTGAGGTAGGTGGGGCTGAGAGAGTTCGGATAAAACTGCGACTAGCCCAAGGTCACCCAACTTCATTTGGAGGAGTGGGGAAACCAACCCGGTTCATCAGATTAGAGCCCGCAGCTCTTAACCACTACACTGGGGAGAAGAAAACTAGAATGTGAAGCCAGGTAAATAATTATATTGCAAAATGTTGAAGTACAAGAAATATACTGCAAGCACTAGTATTTGAATATCTGATATTTAAAATTGCAGAGGCAATTCTTTGAAAGGGGATCTGCTTGGAGCCCTCTGGCTGTTCTCTGTATATCTAAGTGGTTGACTCCAGCCTCATGTTCTAAATCAACATATAAGTCTATTTACATGCCAACCCTGGTCTACAAGGATGCCCCAACCGGCATTTTTTATGGCTACCCCTTTTGGCAAGTATTCAGCAGAAGAGAATTCTAAAGCGTGAACAACTTCCAGAAATGGTATGATACTGTTCAAATTGGTTTTGGCAGCCAGGGCACGGTTGGATAATTAAGTTATTCATCCTGAGCCCTTGGGACAGTTTAACTCCAATTAAGCCAACAAATAAGATACTGTGCCCCCAAGGATCATCCTCTTGACCACACTTAACCCATTGGGAAGCGGCACTATCATTTCTGCCCTCCTCTGCTGTATTTAGAAGAGGGTGGGAGGGGGAAAAATTATGCCTTACTCAAGGTTTGGACACATCAGGGTAGCACGGCTATTCTCCCTACCCAGCATCATAATGTAATTGAAGCAAACCAGGACAGCCTCGAAAGGGAATTCTACCCCAGTGACTGCTTGAAGCTTCCTACAACACAAATCACACAATTCCAGATCAAGTATCATATTTTCTTTAATTTCCGCTAGTTGGTCTGCTGGAGTGCCTGCCTAGCGCTTCCTGCCAACTGTCAAAGAGACAGCTTATCCATTAATTCCATCCTTCCTCATTTATTAATGAACGTACCTCCGCTTCTCCGTTCCGCCCGACACTGGTTGGTCACCCTTTCCCCACTGCTCTTTCCTTTAGTGATTCACAGATTCTGCCTCCTTTCCTCCAGCTACATCTTTGCTCCTGGAACCTTCAAGGCTGACAGGGCCTGGTTTTCCATTTCAATTCAACCTTCACATATTTTCTGTATACCCAACAAAGCCCCGGTAGCAGCAGCTCATCCTATTGCACGACCTTAAGGAGCACAGCAGGCGAGCGGGGCGCAAGAGGATCCAATACAGCACTTCAATTAGGTTCTGTGGTGTTTTTAAACTGCTAGGTTCAATTAGGTTTTATGGTGTTTTTAAACTGCTACAACAGCTGATAGGAAGAAAGTAGATTCCTCTGAAATGTGGTGTTGGAGGAGAGTGTTACAGATACCATGGACTGCCAAAAAACAAACAAATCCAAAAGTGGGTTATAGAGCAAATCAAGCCTGAACTGACCCTAGAAAAGTGACTAAACTGAAGCTATGATATTTTGGTCACATTATGAGAAGACAAGAGTCACTGGAAAAGACAATCACGCTAGGAAAGGTTGAGGGCAGCAGGAAAAGAGGAAGACCCAACAGGAGATGGATGGACTATAAAGGAAGCCACAGCCCTCAATTTGCAAAACCTGAGCAAGTCTGTTAAAGATAGGACCTTTTGGAGGATATTGATTTATAGGGTTGCCATGAGTCGGAAGCGACTTGATGGCACTTAACACACATATACAACAGTTGGTATGAGAAGGTAAGAGAACTTCAAAAGCAGTCCTTTGAGCTACTGGTGTGTGTGACTGACCCAAGGTCACCCAGCAAGCTTCCATGGTGCGAGTGGAGATTTGAACCTGGGTTTCCCAGGTCCTAGTCCGACACCTTAACCACTACACCACGCTGTCTCTCTGTTCTATACATATACTTAAGGGAAATACTTCATAATTTGATTTTGGGGGGGAATGGCACACTTGAGGTTCTTCATTTATAGTACCCTGTACTTTAGAGCCTATTCAACACCAACTCCAGATTAGTAATTTTTATTCAGGCTTTAAATGCCCTTGGCCTCAACTACAGTACAACATACCTGGATTACTAAGCATTTTATTAGAGAGCAAGCCATGATTCAAAAGGGACTGGACAGAGGATGTAGGAAGTCCTCCTCCACACACTTGAAGAAGCCTCAAATTGGGGAAGGACAGTGGGAAATTCATGTAGTAGCCAGAAACTTATCTATGCTAGATACGTGTGTCCAACACCCTCTTGAACACTACAGTGGTTCTTTCCTTCGGCACCTGTTCTTTGGAAACTCTTTCAGAATGAAACACCCAACAGAACCCTTAAAATGTACAGTGAAAGAGGCCAGAATTGGCACTTCCACCCATCCTTTTCACCTCAGATCTCAGAAGCTAAGCAGGATCAGCCTTGGTTAGAATTTGTATGGGTGATGGTCAAAGGACTACCAGCATCGTTACATGGAGGCAGGCAATGGCAAACCACTTTCAAGCGTCTCTTGCCTTGAAACAGGCCAGATTGGCCAGGGATCCTGGAGGGTGGGTTTTTTGCCATCTTCTGGGCATGGAGTAGGGGTCACTGGGTGTGTGTGTGGGGGGAGGTAGTTGTGAATTTCCTGCATTGTGCAGAGACTAGATGACCCTGGTAGTCCCTTCCAACTCTGATTCTTTGATTAACAACAGTAATTGTTCCTTCCGCCCTGTGTTTTGGGCTTCATTTCCTGATCTTTAGTACTGCATCCTTAACTTGCTACAATATGCTGTAGCCTAAGTGCCACCAGATTGGAGAATGATGCCTAATCCTAGCAACCTCCCCACCCTGAGCTGTGTGAGATCTTGGCAAACGCTGGGCTCCACTTTGTGCCATCTGAATTTGCCACTTTACAAGTGCATGAAACCCAGCCCTGAGAGAGCCACTTAGCAAACTCCTTAAGAGCTGCACTCTAGACTGAGACAGCGTATACCAAAGCAAATTCACAGCACCCTTGCCAAGCCTAAGGACTCAGTTTGGATAGTGCCTAGAATTTCCCTAGATTGCTGATTTCCCCTGTTCCCACAGGAGACCTCTGATCCCCCACCCAAGCTATTCCTGGTGGACTCCCATACCCACGGACCAACATTTTGAGGGGCATTTTGAACTACTGTGGGAAGGTAAATTTGGTAACAAACAAAAAGCCCACCCGCCTCCTTTTGCTGTGGAAATTCCAGATGGGATCCAAGCTCTCTGATCTGACTGGGAGAGGCTGAAATTCTACAAAGAAAAATCCACAAACGGAATGGAACTGTGCAAACTGGAAAGGAGGTATTTGCATAAATTTGCATCCCATTTAAAAAAATAGTGCTTTTTGTGATGCCAGAAAAGGAATGCCCGTTCCTTTGGTAATGGCTCTTAGTAGCAGCTTCCCTTCAGTTGTCTAAGCCCAGAAATAAGCCGAAACGCTACTGAAATGAGAACTCTCACGACTGCACCCTTTCTCAATCCCGCCCCCAAATCGACAGACTTGCACAAGTGAACAAGTGGGTGAAATCCCACACCCTGAACAGCTGATCCTATTATTTGAAAACACACAGGGAAGCAATGCTCAGACGCAGCACAGGGAACATGGCAAAAAGAGCCATGTGTGGCTACCAAACCATTGAGTAGCACTGCCGTACATTCACTGATCCTGATTTACAAAGACTACTGAGTGGAATCTGCCAGTAAACACCATTCGGTCTTACTCCCACTAAGAGCTAATATTGTGCCTGTGAGGGCAAGTTGCTACTGAGAACTGAATATTATCTATGAACATATGAAGTTTCCTCAGATCAGGTCAAGCAATTGGCACATCTAAGCTCAGCAACATATGAACATAAGAAAGGCCCTGCTGGATCACGACCAAGGCCCATCAAGTCCAGCAGTCTGTTCACACAGTGGCCAACCAGGTGCCTCTAAGAAGCCCACAAACACGACGTCTGCAGCAGCAGCAGCCCTGCCTGTGTTCCACAGCACCTAATAGGATAGGCATGCTCCTCGGATACTGGAAAGAATGAGGATACATCATGACTAGTAGCCATTTTGACTAGTAGCCATGGTTAGCCCTATCCTCCATGAACATGTCCACTCCCCTCTTCAAGCCTTCCAAGTTGGCAGCCATCACCACATCCTGGGACAGGGAGTTCCACAATTTAACTATACACTGTGTGAAGAAATACTTCCTTTTATCTGTTTTGAATCAGTATTGTCTACTCTGGTATGCAGCGGCTTCCCAGCATCTTAGGCAAATATGCCACACCTCATATCCGAGATCCTTTTATCTAGAGAAGCCACTATTTGGACACTGCCTTGCAGTTCTGAGGCAATATAAAAATGACTTTAATGATAATAAATCTTAAGCAGGTGCCTCTCTTTCGCTCCCTCCCAAGCAAACGGCTCTCGATAAAACAGAGCAAAGAACTCCAGACACTGCCACCCTGAAACCCCTGAAATCAACTCAATGCAGTCTGTCTGCAATACATATAGAAATGTCCTGCAGCCGATTATTAGACAGCCTCATGCAAGTTACTGGCAGAGGAGCAACAAGCTGTTACAGCACATGCGGTGAGTCAAACTGCCACTGCAAATGTATTAATAAAAGCAGCTTCCTATCTAAAATCTAAAGTGGGAAGTGAAAGGTGACCCATTCATCACTTAAGACTCAGTGCTTTCAAATAATGCTCTGTGCTTGTTAAGCAGAGACACAATTTCTTCAACAAACAAGGATTTTGAAAACCCACTTAAAAAAATAAAATTCAATTCCACACACACACACACACACACACACAGGATTTGTTCTAATGAAGCCAGAGATTCAGGTACTCGCTTTACACATTTCCTCTTCAACACTTCAAGGGGCACTTCTGACTGTCGCAGAGGCCCAGGTGCACACTTGCACTAACCTTCTAGCTCAAGAGCCATTTCGGTTGAAACTGCAAAGGCAGCTTTCATGGCAAACCCTGGGCCTTTGCTCACTGAAACTGCAGAGAACAGCAAGCCCCAGGAGTTGTTCCTGAGCCGTTTTGGAAACAATGCCACATCAGCTGCGCCAGAGTTAGGATTTGGAGGAAGAGTCTTACACAGAATCATAGAGTTGGAAGGGACCACCATGGTCATCTAGTCCAACCCCCTGCACAATGCAGGAAATTCACAACTACCTCCCACACACACCCCCAGTGACCCCTACTCCATGCCCAGAAAATGGACAAGATGCCCAGGACAGATCCCTGAGGCACTCCACCAGTCACTCCTCTCCAAGGGGATGAGGAACCATTAACAAGAACTCTTTGGGTGTGATCTGTCAACCAATTACAGATCTACCTAACAGTAACAGGATATAAACAACAAGGCTCCAACAACAGAATGCTCAAACCTAGGACTGGGCTACTTCCACCATCTCACTCCATTTCACACCTAAATACACCCTGAAACCAGTTGAGACTCTTAAAATTCAAAGGCCAAATGGAAACAAGAGCAGGTTAATGGTTAACCCTGCCCAAGGCAAGAAAGAGTCCTTAGCCTCACCTCTCTATCTCCTTCACCTACATCTTCAAAGACTATTGACGTTTACTCCCCTTTATGGTCTTCTTTGCGGTCTGCTGTGGGGAGACCCGATTCACAATGCAGTCAAGCCACAGCTCTGGTTTGTGACATCATTTGGTTGTCACAGACATTGGAGACAAGTCAGCAGGGCGCTCGCGCTCTCTCTCGCTCTCTCTCTCTCTCTCACACACACACACACACACACACAAAGCTGCCTTAAACTGAATCAGGTTCTTGGTCCATCAAGGTCAGTATTGTCTACTCTTACTGGCTGCAGCTCTCCAGGGTCTCAGGCAGAGGTCTCTGACATCACCTATCCCCTGATCCATTTAGCAGGAGATGCCGGGGATTAAACCTCAGACCTTCTGCATGCCGAGGATGCTCTACCACCGAGCCACGGCCCCTCTACTCAATGCTGACCTGCCACAGAAACAGCCAACTGTGGTCAGTTCATGCCAACAGGGCAGTTGGGCGTTCGGAGTAACTTTCCAAATCAGGACATCAAGAGCGGCTGAACAAGTTGTTAAGTGTCCAGAATAAGCACTCAGACCGCAAAGCCAAGGCCAAACCATGCCAAGAGCACATGCTGCTAGCCCAGGGGTTGGCAAACCGCGGCTCCCGAGCCACATGCGGCTCTTTGGCCCCTTGGGTGCAGCTCTGGTGGAGAGATGGTCCAGGGCCCTGTTCCCAGGGCGGCCGCAGTGGTCACACTCGTCCCGCTGCCTGGGAGGCGGCGGGACGGGGAGGAGGCAGTGGCGGCGGTGCTCCTGCTGCTGCTGACGACAACTTCGGCGGCGCTGCAGCCCCGGCAAGGAGGCCGGGAAGGGATCTGCCGGGGGCGTCGCCCGGGGAGATCGGCGGACAGGAGCGAGGCGGGCACTCAGTCAGTTGGTCGGAGCGACGGTCAGCCGGGCCGGGTGGCGGTTGGGGATTCAAGGGGTGGTGCGCGCGAGGCATGGGAGCGCCCCCTCCCCCCCTCCGCCTATCCCGGCGGCAGCTCTGTCTCTCTTGTTTTTCTCGCACGCCCGCTCCCCTCCCTGAGCCTTGCTGTGGTGGCCGCGGCGGAGGGAGGGACGGGGAGAGAGAGGGAGGGATGGCTTCTTTTCCTCGCGTTCGGGCCGCGGGAGGGGAAGCCGGGTTGGGTTGGGGGGGGAATTGGGGACTGGGGGGGAGAGAAAGAGGGGCCTGGATGCTGGGGGTGGTGTTACTTCCGGGCTGCCTTCCCCTTTTTTGCTCGAGAGTGGGGGGGGTCCCGAGCTCTTCCTCCACCGCCACCATTGTTCGAGACTGCGGAGGAGGGGACGGGCCGGCGGGGAGAAGAAGAAGCCTGGTTGAGCCGGGGAGGAGGCTTGAGTAGCCGGGAAGCCTATCATCCCTCCCCTGTTTGGGACTGGATCCTCCTCGGCTCGAACCGGGCTTCTTCCCTCCCACCCCCGCGGTGCTCTTGCATGGGGGGGCTATCAGGCTGCGAGGGTTGTGCGCGGATGGGAGGCCGGGCTTCCCCACCCCCACCATTGAGTTCGGGGAATTGGGTGGGAGGGAAGTTGTTGAGTATGATGTCAAGTTTTGTTCAGTGTGCCTGTGGTTTGGTTGAGACCTGAAACTTTGGTTAAAGTTTGTTAGGTTAATAAACAGTGTACCTACCTATGTAGTTTGAGTTTGGGAGATTGGCTCTCAGGGGAGGTCTCGGGCGTTGTGCTGTTGATATTTGGCTGTTGACTGATGAGTTTGCCGACCACTGTGCTAGCCAATCCAGGATACCAATGACCATCACAGAAAGAGCAATATGCAGTGTTTATCAAGCAATACAGAATTCAGCTGACAAGAATGTGGCAGGGGAATCTTGATGATGTAAGCACCCTAAAGGTATTTCGTCTACCATGCCTATTATATTAGGTACTGTGGAACACAGGCAGGATGGTGCTGCTGCAGTTGTCTTGTTTGTGGCTTCTTAGAGGCACCTGATTGGCCACTGTGTGAACAGACTGCTGGACTAGATGGACCTTGGTCTGATCCAGCAGGGCCTTTCTTATGTTCTTATCTATACAACCACAATCCATGGGACAGTAGTAATGAGAGTTACCGCAGCATTAGGACGGACTGAAACCCAGTCTCCACCATAAGGTTGCCACATGAACTTTAGTAAGGAGAGGGGCAGCGGCATTGAGGCAGAGTCAATCCACATTTGGGGGATAACACCTGCCTACCTTACAGGGTTGCTGTTGTAAAGATCAATGGGATTATGTATATTAAATGCTTCTAATATTCTTAATGTTTCACATTTACCGTGCCACCCCCTTTCGTCCAAGTGAGACGACCCACACAGGATGATCAGTCTGGCTTAAATGGATATAAATTCTGACTGGCAAACTCCACTTTCCCTCCACTCCATTTCCTTTTTGTAAGCCTGGAGCTGTGCCCTTCTCTCTTTGTTGATGCTAGTTGCCTGGAAAGAGGATTATTGGAAAAGCGGGACATAAATAAAATGTTTTTACAACTGTGCTTTGGAGACCATGACACTTCTGTTTACTTTTCTCAAAAGGAGAGGAAGTGGAACTACATTCAACAGGACCCCTCATTCCCAGAACACCATCTCTGATCTTGGTTTCTTAGCTGAAACAGTAAGATGGAACAGCTATCACCATCAGTTACAGGGCTTTGTTTACTAACCGACTAGCATGATCCAAGGGGCAGTCCAACCTACAGACCATTTCCACCACAAGGGGTGCATCCAGGTTCCTCTGGGCCAGCCAATACGTATGCAAGAAAAGCAACACATAACAGGAGACTGGAGGAAGACATCCAACAGCAATTAGTAATTAGTGTGAGAGTAATAATGGGAGAGAAGTCGAGCAAGGGACTGAAAAAGTTCTAGACTGGAGAGAACAGAAAAAGAGCTCAAATGCTTGACAGAGAAACTCCAAGGGTTGAGGAGAATTGAAATAAAATGGCCAGTATTGTAGTGCCAAATCCAGGATGTGGTCACACTACAGGTCTGGTTATTCCTTCTGAACAGCACTATCAGTGCTGGAAAGAACAGGGGAGGGCATGTAAAATGATTGGGGAAATAAAAATGAATTACTTCTTCAAAGAAACATACAAATGTGGCACACTTCTTAAAAAGATATAAATCACACAGAAGATAAAACACAAAACATAAAAACACAGTCAGATCTGCCAAAAAACAATTTAATCTCCAAGCCCTTTGATATAAAACTGTTTTGAACTTCCTGAAAGCAGATGTGAAGCCCCCTCCCTCAGCACCCAGGCTGAGAAGCCATTCTGAAGGACCAAACCCAACATGGGGGGGGGGACATGGCCCAAGAGAGGGCACTAGGGAAAGGGATGCCTGAAGGGGCCAGCTGGCACATGGGAGTATCCGAGGCGATGTGGTCCGACAGGTAGGCCCTCGGCCATGCAGGACCTTAAAGGTGATAACGAACACTTCGCATTTGGCCCAGAAGCAAATAGATAACCAGTGAAATGGGGCCATGGCTCAGTGGTAGAGCATCTGCTTGGCATGCAGAAGGTCCCAGGTTCAATCCCCAGCATCTCCAGTTAAAAAGACTAGGTAAGAAGGTGATGTGAAAGACCACTGCCTGAGTCCCTGGAGAGCACCTGACGGTCTGGGTAGACAATACTGACTTTGATGGACCAAGGGTCTGATTCAGTATAAGGCAGCTTCATGTGGCTTCCTAGAGGCACCTGGTTGGCTACTGTGTGAACAGACTGCTGGACTTGATGGGCCTTGGTCTGATCCAGCAGGGCCTTTCTTATGTTCATGTAGATGCGGCCCTCGGCTTATCCGCCCCGATCAGCTGACCCCGGACAAGAGTCTCAGCAATGACCAACGGAAGCTTTCAAGACATCCAAGTGGTCCAATCTGGAGATTACAGTCACGTGGTTAGGTCACCAGAGTCTACGGTAGAGCTCAGTTTACAAACCAGACGTAACTGAGGTGTTCCTGGCAACAGTGCCTACCTGTTTACCCATCAGCACTGCCCAGATCCAAGAGTACCCCAAGCTCCTAACTGCATGTAGTGGTTATGAGTGGTGGCTTGGAGTGGTGGACTCTAATCTGGAGAACCGGGTTTGATTCCCCACTTCTCCACATGAGCGGCGGACTCTAATCTGGTCGACTGGATTTGTTTCCCCACTCCTACACATAAAGCCAGCTGGGTGACCTTGGGCTAATCACAGCTCTCTCAGCCCCACCTACCTCACAGGGTGTCTGTTGTAGGGAGGGGAAGGGAAGGTGACTGTAAACTGGTTTGATTCTGCCTTAAGTAATAAGGTCGGCATATAAAAACCAACTCTTCTTCTTCTGCTACTAAAGCTTAATTTCATTTAAGGCTAGTAAATCAATACTACCCAAACAGTTGGCCTTCTCAACTACAGATGCGAAGACCTAGGAAAGAAACATAATTGGGGAGGGGGGATGTTTATCACCTCCATCTGGTCTGGATTAAGCTTGCTTGTTTGACTTGTTTGTCTGCCTTTGTGACCACAGCCTCAAGACACTGGCCCAGGACCTTCACGGGCACTTCCGGAGGTGATAAGTCAAGCTGGGTGTCATCTGCATACTGGTAACAACCTACTCTGAAGCTCCAGCCTGGGTGATCTCAGTGAAAGGTTTACTCAAGTTAAAAAGCCGCCTCTTAACAGGTATCCAGGGTATCAGTGAACCACTGCACGTTACCGCCTGTCGTGCAGATGCCTTGTATGTGCAAGAAGATATTAGCGGGAGAAGCTAAGCAGGAGTTTCAGATTACAAACTGACAATTCAAGCAGCAAGGCAAACATCTCATACCACAGAAACCAAACCACTGTTCTTGTGAGGTTCTGACTGCCTTCTGTCATTCTCTCAGCCTGTGTGCATGGGCTCAGCTCCTGATCTAGCGTAAAAATTAACATGTATAACTTAAAAGGCTCTAATCTAGCTTGACTGTAGCTGGCAGGCACATGGCTCTGGCACATGAGACTAAAGGGTAAGGCAGCCAGGTGCAAGCCATTCAATTACCTCCCCACCCTCCCCAAGTCTCCCTGTTCCAGCAATCACTTATGCATAAGCAGCAATGCTGTTTCAAAAGAGATGGTGCACTCACAAGCACTTGGAATACCTAATTGCTGCGGATTCTGTGCATGAGGGTCCTCACTCTCTTTCAACTCTGCCCTTTGAACAATGCAAAGGGCAAAGGCTCAAGGACACACACAAGATTACATCATCACAGCGCTTCAAGCCAGTCTTAATCCTATACTGCAACACAAACTCATACAAAAGGGATTTGGGTTTTACAAGTACATGATTTCTTTTCCAGCTCAGGTATCAATTTAATGGGGTCTAGCTATGCCCCTAGGAGCCCCGTGGCGCAGAGTGGTAAGCTGCAGTACTGCAGTCCAAGCTCTGCTCATGACCTGAGTTCTATCCCAACGGAAGTCGGTTTCAGGTAGCCGGCTCAAGGTTGACTCAGCCTTCCATCCTTCTGAGGTTGGTGAAATGAGTACCCAGCTTGCTGGGGGTAAAGGGAAGATGACTGAGGAAGGCACTGGCAAACCACCCTGTAAACAAAGTCTGCCTAGGAAACGTTGGCATGTGGCGTCACCCCATGGGTCAGGAATGACCCGGTGCTTGCACAAAGGACCTTTACCTTTAGCTATGTCCCTCGATGGAAATGGCAAAGCTGTCTCTTTAAGTATTCTCTCATCTGACCATACCATCTTCTAACTGCTTGTGCCATTTTTAATATATTATTAATTGTTATTGATTGCAGTGCTGCAGAATGCAATTTAATTTTTTTCCCTTAGTTGGCTTGAGTTCTGGAAAAGCAAGACTTATTTTTAAATATATCTTTGACTGCCTCGCTCAGATCTTGCAAATTGAGGGCTGTGGCTTCCTTTATAGAGTCCAATCATCTCTTGTTGGGTCTTCCTCTTTTCCTGCTGCCCTCAACTTTTCCTAGCATGATTGTCTTTTCCAGTGACTCTCGTCTTCCCATAATGTGACCAAAATAAGATAGCCTCAGTTTAGTCATTTTAGCTTCTAGGGTCAGTTCAGGCTTGATTTGATCTATAACCCACTGATTTGTTTTTTTTGGCAGTCCACAGTATCTGTAACACTCTCCTCCGCCACACTTCAAAGGAATCTATTTTCTTCCTATCAGCTTTCTTCACTGTCCAGCTTTCACACCCATACATAGTAATAGCGAATACGATGGCATGAATTAATTTAATCTTGGTGGCCAGTGACACATCCTTACACTTCAGAATCTTTCTAGCTCCTTCGTGGCTGCCCTTCCCAGTCTCAATCTCCTTCTGATTTCTTGGCTGCAGTCTCCCTTTTGGTTCATGATGGAGCCAAGGAATAGAAAGTCTTCAACACTTTCAATTTGCTCATTTTCATTATAGGAAAATTGTGAGTTCAAATCAGCTTGAAAGCCTGACAATGCCACATTATGAACAGGAATATATGAAGGATCGGAATGCAATTTGTCAGATCATCCAGTGAAGTCAATCAAAACCCATGGCCAGTAAGTAGTGATCTAATCACACAATATCCATATTGATGTTTCTCACAAAACTATTAAGATTATACCAGGAAAGGCCCCACATTGACACTGGGAGTCAAACCTGAACTGAAACCCAGATGGGACCTTTATTTTCTCCTAAGCCAGAATCCAAACACTGCTTGAAACTATTTGCCGAATGGGTCAGTTCATCTGTTCAGAGTAACGGTTCAACAACAGCGCCAATTGCCGGAAATATTTTTATAGTTTCAGTGAGTCCAGGCTTCTGTATTCTCCAGTCCTCAACATCTGGAAAGCAGCAATCAAGACAGCCATTCTGTGGCAGCAAGAAACTAGGGGGCAGAAACACGGCTGCTCTTCTGATGGATTCAGCTCACTGAAAATAGGGAGCGGAATCACTGCTAGCAATCCCTTGCAAGTGCAAAGAAGCCTGAACATTTCCCACAGATAAGCTTTCAGCCTCCTCCAGTTTTACAAGAATTAAGTAGGAGCAGCAAAACCAGTTAGGAGGGAAATAAAACTGTGTTCTTTAAAGCCATTTGTTCCATAGCATTAGACAACTCATCACCATAGCTCTGCGCCTTTTAGAAATATTTATGTATCCTATAATGGATAAATGTCACAGAAGGATCTCGGTAGGGGCCGACCGCCAGCTTAACACTTCCCCTTAGCTAACCTCATCTCACTGAAAAGATTAAAAACGTTTTCGGGGGAAAGCTGTTGAAGAGCTGCCTTAATAAGGGCTTTCTATTTCACAGGTGCCAGAGAGAGCAGTCTCTCTTCCTAATCATACAGCTGGTTTCCCAAAGAGCTAAGAGCCTTTTCCCTCATTAAGCCAGGTTTCTTCAGCAGACCAGACGAGGCGGCAAAATATTTGTGCTTCATCCAAGCACCCAAGTCCATATGGTATTTGTATCCTAAGTTCATTGATAAAAAAGACTGTGGGCACAGCATGATTTGAGATACTCAGCATAAACCTTTCCCCAACAGACCAAAGGAAAACTTGTTCCTTCTCTCAACAGAAATGTTTGGTGTGGCTTCATTTTTAATCCTAAATAAAGATCAAAGTACCCTCATCACTCTGGGAACACTCCAGTGATTTTAAAGCAAGCTGCTCTGCTTACCCAGGTTAGCTGTTCCTCTAGCTAATCATCTAGAAGACAAATACAAGTGAGAAGAAAAAGGAATTCACTGCTCAATTTTTGCTAGCCTTGCACTGTCTTCTTACTGAGCCAATCAAGTATGACACAATGAATGGGAAGACACCACTGCCAGGTAGCTAGATATGATTATACACCAGCGTGATGTAGCAGTTAAAAGCAGTGGTTTGGAGCAGCAGATTCTAATCTGGAGAACTGGGTTTGATTCCCCACTCCTCCACATGAGCAGCGGACACTAATCTGGTGAACCAGGTTAGTTTCCCTACTCCTACACATGAAGCCAGCTGGGTGACCCTGTGCTTGTCACAGCTCTGGCAGAGCTCTCTCAGCCCCACCTACCTCACAGGGTGTCTGTTGTGGGGAGGTGAAGGGAAGGTGATTGTAAGCCAGTTTGATTCTTCCTTAAATGGTAGAGAAAGTCACCATATAAAAACCAACTCTTCTTCTTCCTCCTCATCCGAGTACCCACTAGATGTTTATCTTGCCAAGGATCTATGGGCAACGCACATGGTTCCCTTTCACCCCTTCATTTTACTCAGTGGTGTCAAACATAAGGCCCACGGGCCAGATGCAGCCCCTTAAGAACTCTTATCCTGCCGGCGAGCCAGCTGAGGCAGCCACCACCACCACCCCACTCTCAATCTGGGCTGGTGAGGCATGGCCCAGCCTGACCAAGTGACATTTATGTCATGTCCGACCCTCATAACAATTTTGACACACCAAACCTAGGAAGTCCAGGGTTGCTATGCAGAAGCGGGCAATGGCAAATCACCTCTGAACTTTTCTTGCCTTGAAAACCCTAAGGGGTCGCCATAAGTCAGCTGCAACCTGAAAGCACTTTCCACCACCACCAGGCTAGGTAAGTGTCTAGCCCAAGGTCAACCAATCAGTTTCATGGGAAAGTGGTGATTTGAACCCAAATTCCCTGGTTTATATATTTATTTAGGAAAATTTTATGCCACCTTTACAGAGTCCTACTCAACACCTGAACTCCTATACCATGCCAGCTCCTTCACATATGCAATGAAATCCTGAGAAGAAGTACAAGCTTGTTTCAATAGAAAAAAGAGGCAAATTATTTTCACAAGGAGTGTCCAAGATTAGACACTGCTTTAAATGTTTATGAAAAACTGAGTGGATTCAGGTCAGCCACAATTTTGCCTTGATTCTTAGTAATTCTATAGTTTGAAATTGGTGAGTTTGTTTTTTAACACAAAAGAACTGCCCGACTGGATGCCCTCGCTGACAAGAACTCTAGAACATAGAGCTTATCCCTCAACAGGAAAAAATTGCCTCACTGCTACTTCATGCACAATGGAAGTACAACAGGAGATTCTCTGTATTCTCTATACTGGTAAGGAATGTAAATAATATACAGCTTGAAGGAACATGTTTCTGCCCACAGATTGCCCACATTAGAAAAGGAAGAGAAAAAAGGAAGCAATTGTTTCAAGCTTCTCCTGTACTCCAAGTGTTGCACTCTTATCAGAAGTTTCACTTGATCTCTCAACGTCTTATTTCTTTATTTACTTACCATGCCATCAGCCAAAGTAAGATATCCAATAAACAATGCAATAGGGCTAGGTGGGGAAAAAATCAGAAAGACTATGCAAAGGTAAAGGTATCAGACATTATAGATAAGAAACAACGCAGAATATGCCATTTAAAAAGTGGAAGACAATGGAGAAAGAGGAGGATAAACAGACAACACTGGAGTAGACTTTTTTCTTTTATAAAGCGGTGTCCTCCAGAACCCTCCAATTTTATACATTCTGCAGAACGACGGATGTGCAGCAGCCTTCCTAACCTCTTCTGGCAAGGACATTCCAGAAGGTGGAAGCCACAGTGGAGCATGCAAGCATACACAGCTTCATCTCTTGAGGAAATAGAACAATGGCAAAAAGTGCCACACAAAAAAATCAAGCTACATCCCAAGATGGCCCTATTGCAGCGTACAGTGCGGTTGGTTTGGTGATGGGGAAACTGAGGCACTACAGACACTGTTAGCTGGGTGTATAATGGTAGCCCACACAGTCCGAAGGAAGGCAAAATGTGTGTGCTACAAACAACGCATTGGATAGGCTTAAAAGCCAACAACCAGAAACTTAAAAGCCAACAACCAGAAACGCGAGAACATTACAACAGATCAGACCTTGAATATGCAAGGACCACCACCTGTTGAATTTCAACCAAATTAGTATCATCCTGTGACAAAAATATCCTATAACTGCCCACCCTCACATTTTTAAAAGTAACATTCAAATGTTTGCAGTCATTCTTTGTGTTTATAAATAAACGAGAGCCAGCGTGGTGTAAGTGGTGAAGGTGTCGGACTAGGAACTGGAAACCCAGGTTCAAATCCCCACTCTACCATGGAAGCTTGCTGGGTGACCTTAGGCCAGTCACACATTCTCAGCCTGGACCCTAGCAAATATTTGGATGGGAGACCTCCAAGGAATACCAGGGATGTGACGCAGAGACAGGCAATGGCAAACCACCTCAAAACCCTAGGGGGTTGCCACATGTCAGATGTGACTTGACAGCAAAATATATATATAGTGGCATGCCAGAACCACCAAAGGTTGCTCCAAGCCCCCTCCCCCCGTGGCAAGGGTTGTATATGCCATATGCTTGTTTCCCTTCAGAGCGGAATGGAGGAAACTGGGCTCAGAGAACACATGCCATGTGAGTTCAGTTCATAGTTCTCCCACACATGCACACACCCTTTCAGCAAGCATGAAGCAGTGTGGCACGCTGGTCAGAGTGTCAGACTAGGGGCTGGGAGACCCAGGTTCGAATCCCTCCTCTGCTGTGGAAGCCTGCCAGTCACATACACTCAGCCTAACCTACCTCACATGGTTGTTGTGAGGACAAAATGGAGGAAAATTAAATGATTTAAGTTGGTCCAGGTCTCCATTGGGTATAAAGGCAGGGTATATAGGAAGTAAACAAATAAAGTGCTCATTTAACGTTTAAAGAATCAAAAAGAGAGATACAATGTATACGAACATTCATCCTCACTTTCCTCTTTTACAAATTCTTCCTGGGTTACAGCTTGTAAAATACACATGCATTAATACAGACAACACACATTGGATAAAGGGAGCTCTAACTCTTAAAAGCATATGCCCATGTTGGGTCTCCGAGGTTCTACTGCACTCAAATCTAGCTCCGAAAACACAGAGAATCTGGCAGATCAGCCAAGAAACAATTTTCAAATCCAAGCAAAATACCATGAAAAGTGAATTTTCAAGAGCAGATGTGAACGTTTCAGAATTTGACAAACACTATGTACAACTTCTATATAACATCCCAGGAATACAGATAGGAAAGAGGAAGCCTAACAATGCAGCCAGGCCTATGTGAACAAATGGCAGCCACATTAGTACAAACAACACTGAACGTAGCTGCTTAAAAGTGTAATGCATGAAACAGCCAGAAGTTTGCTATCCTTTTGCAAAATACCCAGTGTTTTACGACAAAGGAACACAGCTCAGTTAAGGCAAGGCAGAAAACAAGCAATAGCACCAACCTTTGCGATACAGTTAGCCACTACTTTAAAAGGATTTGACTTTAGAAGTTAAAACAACACTGGGAACATAACTACTTATCACTCAAGCAGAAAGGGCAGAGGGAGATTAACTTAAAATTCCTGGTCCTTACCCAGCTTTATAGCTATAGTAATTTTAAACAGCATTTTCCAGACATATATACGTGTGAATACAGACACAAATATATGTACGCACATGGTGAAAACAGCCAAACAGAGAAAAGCTCACAACACTTGCCAGGATCAGAGGGAACGGAAACACAAGATACTTTCTCAACTCCAGACTTTACATCAAACATGAGTTTACAAGGATTAACACAACACCTCCACATAACACAAGCACAAACAAAAGGCAACTCCCCATATTGTGTGCAGATTTAGCACCAGTGGTGTATAGACAGCACACAAAGTTAAAGGCATCAGATGTTCTTTGAACGTGTGGTGGTTAAGAATGGTGGTTTGAAGTGGTGGACTCTAATCTGGAGAACCGGGTTTGATTCCCCACTCCTCCACAGGAGCAGTGACCTCTAATCTGGTGAACAGGGTTGGTTTCCCCATTCCTACACATGAAGCCAGCTGGGTGACCTTGGGCTAGCCACAGCTCTCTTAGAGCTCTCTCACCCCCACCTACTTCATAGGGTGTCTGTTGTGGGGAGGGGAAGGGAAGGAGATTGTAGACCGGTTTGATTCTTCCTTAAGTGGTACAGAAAGTCGGCATATAAAAACCAACTGTTCTTATCTTGTTTAAGTACAGACTGAGTCAGGTAGATGGTCGAACACAGAATTTTATGAGAAACATGCAATATGGCCAAAAATAAATAAATAAATAACCACACTGGCAGAGAAATGCTAAGGATATCAAAGCAACAAGCATCATTTGGGGTAGCCTGTCAAGGAAGAAGGCTGTATTTTAATAGTTTACTTACAGTCTTCTCTTTTTCTCCTACATTCAAACCCAGCTCCTGTTTCTGACCCTGGGGAAAAGCAACTGTTCTAAAACCTACATCATGGCCGCCAAAGCCAACCAAGAGGGCATTCTCTTGCCTGTGCAATTTTATTATAACCCTTTCCCACTGATTCATAAGACAATACTGAAGATACCTTGGCAGCCAGAGGAAGGCAGGGCCAGACTCCCAACAGTCACTTACAGGAAAACCAAGCAGGAAATTGGCAGGCAAAAAAAGATATTGACTCCAATATTGCAGTATCGTCAATTTCTTTAGGTACCAGTAAAATGACTGTGTGTATCCCCATAAGAAGTTAGCCCATCCTTCAGCAGGGCCAGAAACTGACTCACCTTCAACCTACCTAAAGCAGCTGCTCCATTCTTAGACTTTCATTGACTATTGCTCTGACCTAAAGTCAGTTGAATCCTAGAGACCGCTGCAGTCAGGCTCAAAATAGCAAACTACCTAGCAATACTATTTTTTCAAATTGGGTCATTATTGTTTCTGCAATATTCTTTTCAAAACTGCAGCGATAACACATTTGTTTTTCTATAAACAGTAGCCCAAGAACATAGCATTGCTCCAGCTTCCACTTCTTTACCCGCTCCAGAAATCACTGAGAGGTAAGCAGTACAATAATGACTATTCTCAGATCTCAAATAAAGTTTGCTGGCTGTTTAGGCAGCACCTTTGTTTGAAGAGATTTCTTCTTGTACAATTTTTTTTCAGCACTCCAGAAGACACACAATTCAAATTGTCACAACCCCACACACAAGCACACCTCTCCGCACATAAAAACCTTTACAAATTCACTTCATCCCAGCTGATTACATGATTTAGAGCCCACAAAGGCCTAGGCTATGTTAAAATTACTTAGTCTTGGAAGAAACCACAGGATTCTTTTGTTCTTGCAGATGTAGGAATCCAAGAAAACATTCCCTATTTCTTTATCGCAGGACACCACTGACGACCATCCCACACAGGCAAATTCCAGAGGGCTGCCATATTAACCAGCTAAAACGGCTAATAAAATAACAAATTATTTAGAAGCACCCTAAAGACTAAAACGTTTATTAGGGCAGAAGTTTTCATGAGCCAGCCATTATCAGACACATGAAGCTACTGATGGTTTCATCCTGAATCTGACAAAGCGGGCTCACGAAAGCTTCCCCCCTTACAAATGTATCTCAAGAAGGGAGGTTGGACTCTTGAAAGCTTGAACCCCCAAAATCTTGTTCTTTAAGTAGCTACCGGATTCAAATCTAGATTTTCCACTGCAGAGGAACACGGCTTCCTTTTTAAAATAAAAAGATATGTGAAAAAGGGAGCTTTGACTTTTGAAAGCTTATACCCTGAAAATCCTGCTGGTCTCTAAGGTGTCACCAGACTCTAATCTAGCTGTTCTACTGCAGACCGGCACCGCTCTCTTTTGAAAGTGAAAGCTATCTGACAAAGGGAGCTTTGACTCTTGAAAGCTCTTACCCGGAAAATTCTGTTGGTCTCCCAGGTTCCACCGGACTTGAATCTAACTGTCCTAAAGACTTAAAGCTGCCAGGAGGCCCTTGGTTATTTTGACTGGAGATACCGGCATCCCCGCCACCATCCAACAGCCCTTCTGCCCAGCAAAGGAACTGGGAACATAATGTGCAAAGGAGGCTGGGGGGAATGGGGAGAAAAGAAAACTCAAGTCCCAGCCTCCCATGAATGGAAAGAGTGGTGGGGGGACTAGCTAGCACCCATCCAAGGAAGGGACCCAAGGAGAGCAGCCCAGAAGGACACCCCTCCTATCCAGGGAAGGGGGTCACCACCACCACCCGTGGGCGAAGGAAACCCCCCTTCCTTTTTGGGAAAGGAGATTTTTTTAAATTGAGATTTATTTTTTACTTATACCAACCAATACCTTTAATGGCATAAAAAAGAAATCTTAAGTTATACAATAAAATATTTTTTTTACTTTTATTTAGAAGGTTATGCAGGGAGCTTTTTTGGGGGAAAGGAGTTTTTTATTATTATTAGATTTATTGTTTTACTTTCATTTAGAAGGTTATGCAGGGAGCTGGAACGTCACCAGATCGGAGTGGGGGGGGGGAATTGGCTTTGCCCCCCGCCCAAGAAAGCCCCAACAGGGGGGTGGAGCGGCGCACGTGCCTTGGCGGAGGGGGCCATTCTGCAAACTTCTGTGGTTCCCCCCCCCCAATAGAAACTACTTCTGTGCCATACGGAGGGTGCTGCTGAAAGTACTCGGGTCCCCCCCCCCACGTCATACAGCCCCAGCCTCGTGTGGGGGAGGGTCACAGTTCCCGGCCAATGGGGAGCCGGGACGCCACAGCTGGGACACCCCACACACCTGTGGGGAGACGGTTGGACGCGCTTCGTTGGGGGGGGTAACCTTGGTAACCGGCAAGACCCCCCCCCCACCTCAGACAGACACACAACAACAACCCCTATCCCAGGGTGGGTGTTCACTCTTCCCTCACGCCTTCCCCCCCAATTTGAGGGGGGTTCCTCCGCGGGGGGGCCCCGAGTGGGGGAGGGGGTTTTTCGTGAGGGGCCCCCCCACGCCAAGCCGCCCCCCCCGCGGACACGCGCGCGCGCGCTCGTTACCTGCCCCAATGTGCTCACAAAGCAGCAGCGGCCGCGGCGGCGCCCTCCCCTGTCACGTGACCACTCCCCGCCTTTCCCCTCCAGCCCTGCGGTCGCGGAGCCCCTCCCCCCCACGTGACGAGGACCCCAACGGCCGAGGCTGGCCCCGCCCCGCCGCCGCCGCGCGCGCGCCCTCTCCGGAGAGCGCACGCGCGCCACGAAACCTCCCACTGGTTCCCCCGCGAAGGGCGTGGCGGGCAGCGTGGCGCGTGAGCAGCGCCGAGGCGGCAAGGGAAGGGCGGGGTCCCGCTCTCACGTGATCCGGCGGCGCTTCCGTCGCGGGAGGGGGGGCGGGCCAGGAGCGTGAGCGTCGACACGCAAAGAAGGCGGGGTCAAGAGAGTCTGCGGGGGCGCTCTGGCAGTCGAGGGGCTTTTGCCATTGGTGGCTTCGTTCGGGTGGGCGTGGCTTCCCTTTAGCAACTTTGTTGCGCGCGAAGGCGGGTCCCGATTCTGAAGTCGGAGTGCACGTTTCCTGGCAGCCCTTGGACGACTTTTGTCTTGTTTTGGCTTCAGACAAACAGCTGCGTCATCTGTCATAGAAGGGCGGGGCCTGCTGGGCAAAACCCCACATGGCTTCTGTAAGGGTCGGCCCTGTCTCACTAACCCACTGGTTCCCAACCAGGGGTCCATGGACCCCCAGGGGTCCGCGAGAACTAAGTTAAGGTCCGCGAAACAAAGTTATAAACCCATAATAAATTAATATTTTCAATTAAAAGTTCTCTATTATAAAAAATATATTCAAATATTATTCTAAGTTTAATGTTTAACTAACAGTTATGATTAAAGTTTATTTTCAAATTCTCTGCATTTTTATTTTGAACCTTGGGGTCCCTGCACCGAACAAAAAAGTCCTAGTGGTCCCTGGTCAAAAAAAGGTTGGGAACAGCTGCACTAACCTATTAGAGTTTTTTTTTGAAAGCGTCTGTAAGCATGTGGACAGGAATGAGCCTGTGGATATTGTGTATTTGGATTTCCAAAAAGCTTTTGACAAAGTCCCCCACCAAAGACTGCTAAGCAAACTTCATAGTCACGGGATAAGAGGACAAGTCCTCTTATGGATTGAGAGCTGGCTGAAAAATAGGAAGCAGAGAGTAGGAATCAATGGTCAGTTCTCCCAATGGCGGGATGTGAGCAGTGGGGTGCCTCAGGGATCTCTGTTGGGACCGGTGCTTTTCTACCTGTTCATCAATGACCTGGAGTTGGGGTTAAACAGTGAAGCAGCCAAGTTTGCAGATGATACCAAATTATTTAGGGTGGTTAAAACAAAGTCGGACTGTGAAGAGCTCCAGAAGGATCTCTGCGTACTGGAAGAATGGGCATTAAAATGGCAAATTAGATTCAGTGTGAACAAGTGTAAAGTGATGCATATTGGGGCAAAACATCCCAACTTCATATATACACTGATGGGATCTGTGCTGGCGGCGACAGACCAAGAAAGGGATCTTGGGGTGGTAGTGGATAGCTCAATGAAGATGTCAACCCAGTGTGCGGCTGCTGTAAAAAAGGCAAATTTCATGCTGGCCATAATTAGATGAGGAAGAGAGAATAAAACTGCTGATATCATACTGCCCTTGTACAAATCTATGGTGAGACCACACTTGGAATACTGTGTGCAGTTCTGGTCACCACACCTAAAAAAGGATATTACAGAGCTTGAGAAGGTGCAGAAAAGAGCAACCAAAATGATTAGGGGACTAGAGAAACTGTCCTCTGAGGAGCGGTTAAGACGCTTAGGGCTTTGGTTCTTGTAGGTTATCAGGGCTGTGTGACCGTGGTCTTGGTTAGGGCTGTTTAGCTTGGAAAGAAGGCGGCTGAGAGGAGACATGATAGAGGTCTATAAAATTATGCATGGTTTGGAGAGTGGACCAGGAGAAGTTTTTCTCCCTCTCCCATAATACTAGAACACGGGGTCATCTGCTAAAGCTGGAGGGGGAGAGATTCAAAACAGATAAAAGGAAGCATTTTTTCACACAACGCATAGTTAAATTGTGGAACTCCCTGCCCCAGGATGTGGTGATGGCTGACAGCTTGGAGGGCTTTAAGAGGGGAGTGGACATATTCATGGAGGAGAGGGGTATTCATGGCTGTTAGTTAGAATGGATATTAGTCATGCTGCATACCTATTCTCTCTAGTATCAGAGGAGCATGCCTATTATTTTGGGTGTGGTGGAACACAGGCAGGATGGTGCTGCTGCACTCGTCTTGTTAGTGGCTCCCTAGAGGCACCTGGTTGGTTACTGTGTGAACAGACTGCTGGACTTGATGGGCCTTGGTCTGATCCAGCAGGGCCTTTCTTATGTTCTTATGTCATTGTAGAAACTATAAACAGGGGCGTCGCGGTACCCTGTGTAATATTTGCAGGCACATGCCAAAATACAAAAGTAAAAAAAGTTAACCTAGCAAGCTTTTATTCTAGCATAAAGGTAAATTATGTTTTGTAGAATATATACATAGATTATATGGAATACATTGGATATGGACTAAGACAGCATTCACCGACACGGTGCCCATGGCCATTGTGGCACCCGCCAGGACTTCCCTGGGTGCCAGACAAGTTTTTCAGAAAGTGGTTGCATGGTATGTTGTATGCCTTGAAGTGGCACTGTCGTCAGTTAGTGCTGGCATGTCTACTTTTATTGATTACATTTTAATTTTACATGATTGCATCACATGAACACATACACATGAACACATGAAGCTGCCTTCTACTGAATCAGACCTTTGGTGCATCAAAGTCAGTACTGTCTGCTCAGACCAGCAGCAGCTCTCCAGGGTCTCGCTGAGGTCTTTCACATCACCTACTTGCCTGGTCCCTTTAACTGGAGATGCCGGGGATTGAACCTGGCACCTTCTACATGCCAAGCAGATGCTCTACTACTGAACCACGCCCCCTGCTCATCTCACTCTGAACTTCTTGCATTTCATGGCACTTTGATTCTGCACTTTGCAATGCTTTTCCCTTAAGTATTTGTGTGTGCATTGTAATGTTTACACATCTACTCCATATTTGATTGAACTTCCAGGCTCCCAAAATCTGGAATACCTCTAGGCTGGGTATTACTTATGATTGGCTCTACAGCTTAATCTAACTGTTCTGGGGGGCGGGGGGGCCCTCTGGGGGGTGCATTTTCCTGTCCCTGTTTCTGTTTGTTTATTTTATTTATATCCCACCTTTTCCCCCAATAGGGACACAAAGCAGCTAACACTGTTCTCCTCTCGTCCATTAGGCTGGGCGATGTGCCCGGCCCAAGGCCACTCAGTGAGCTTTCATGGCAGAGTTGGGATTTGAACCTGGGCCTCCCAACCCCTAGTCTGACACTCTGACCACTACACTACACCACGTCTAACCACTGCACCATGTCTCTTGTTTTGAGTAATGTTACTTGAGCAGACCCGCAGCATATTTTATAATAATCGCATTTTACATTTACATTCGAGTCCAGTAACACCTGATAAACCAACAAGATTTACGGGGTCTGTTCTGCCGGAGTAATCACATGCAGACATATACGCAAGCTGCACGCATAAGATGCTTACAAACAGAACCACAGAAGCTGTTTTCCCTTTAGCACCAAGCACGTAGGCACACTCACATTCCAAAGGCTGGAAACCTTCCTCTCACATAAGGAAAGGCTCCAACAGCCTCCCTCCCACCTATTCCTCCTTTCTGATACTTTCGCTTCAGCCTGCAAGGGAACACTAGGCTCCATTCATTAATGTAGCAAGGCTCACACAGGCGCTGTAGAAACGAATGACGTTGCATTGACAAGCTAATATCGGATGTTAAGAAAACGTATCGTTGTATTGGAATGTCAAATGTCTATAAAACCTCTTGCATTTGAACTGCCTTGGTTTGACAGGATCGCGGAGCTGTTTGTCTGGATCCTGGCTCACCCGGTTTATGACTTCTTGGCCAATAAAGCTCAAACCAGCCTCCTTGCCCTCATTGCTCATTGGACTCTATGATAATGGGGGGGCACTTCAGGTCTTACATACCTTGCGTACTTGGGTTGCCAGCTAATGTCATCTACTGCAAGCCTGGAAGGGCAAGAGCTGGTCTTTGAGGACCTCTTCTGGGGTTGGCTCTGCCTTCCTAGGTGGGTTCCAGGACCAGCCCTTCCTCCCAGGGTCTGCTGTGGCTGCAGGCTTACAAGTTGCTCCCCACTGCAGCTGTTTCTATCTATTTGTTTTGTGGCACTTCCACCTTGCCTCCCTTCCACCACATGAACACATGAAGCTTCCTTATACTTAATCAGACCATCGGTCCATCTTCTAAATCAATATTGTCTGCTCAGACTGGCAGCGGCTTTCCCAGGTCTCAGGCAGAGAAAGGTCTTTCACATCACCTATCACCTGGTCCTTTGAACGGGAGATGCCGGGGATCGAACCTGGGAACTTCTGCATGCCAAGCAGATGCTCTGCCACTGAGCCACTGAGGTCTTCCACATCATCTCCTGCCTGGTCTTTTTAAATGGAGATGTTGGGGATTGAACGTGGGACCTTCTGCACCGGGTCATTCCTGGCCCATGGGGTGATGTCACATCCCAACGTTTACTAGGCAGACTTTGTTTACAGGGTGGTTTGCCAGTGCCTTCCCCAGTCATCTTCCCAAGCTTGACTACATCCTTCTTAAATTGTAGTGGTTTCAGTGTAACACCTGTACTGTCTCAGTTGTACATTTACAGTTTGGTTCTATTTATGCTTATTCAAAAATCATGCCCGGGATTGCAACCCTCAAAACACAGGAGTGTGAGAATTGTTCCCAAGTGTAACTGTATTTTAAACGTCGTACTTACTGTGTATGTATATCTATGATGTTAGCCGCCCTTAGCAGGGACGTGGCAAGCCGAGTGTTGTTGGTGCATAATGCACGAAAGCTTTCCCGAAAACAAGAAGGAAGCAAATCTCATCGCCTTGAGCCAGCCACGGATGGCTCACTTTGTTTCTCCGCCAGGGAGGGAGAATAATTGCTGGCCTGAAAGCAGTTTTGTCAAGCTCGGTGACAAACATATCCCTGCATTCCCTTAATCTGTGCCACGTAAATGAATATTATTAGCATCTTTTAATCACGACTTGGCATCCTCTGCTAATGAAGATGGGTAATTGGCAGGAAGCACCCAAGATGCAAGGAGGGTGCGTCAGCTGGAATTCCCACGGGAGTCACACTGCAGCTGACTAAGTTTAGGGACAGCCATGCACTGTGGGTCCAGGCACTGTCTCTCAGTCTGATCCACCTTGCAGGGTTGTTGTAAGGAGGGGAGACCTGTATACAGTGCCCTGAGTTCCTTGGAATAAGGATAGAAATGTGGCTGAATGATAGGCATGCCCCTGGAGATCTTCATGTTGGAGTCTTCACTGGAGCATTATTTCCAAAAGTGCCTGGAAAGTGATTCACTGCTTCCAGGTTGGTTGGAGTTAGCCAGCAAAGGCCATCCTCATCTTGAAGCATTTACACTGCTTCTAGCTGGTTTTGTCACTTCCAATTCTATACTCCACCTTGAGTCTCAAGGAGAGAGGCAAAATATAAATGAAGTAATAAATAAATAAACTGGTTAACTTCCGTGGTGGACGGGATAATGAGCAAGATGAGTAACTGGTTTGATCCAGTGGGGGAGGGGGTTGCGTTAATATGATTGGAAAGGTGATTGACAACGTGATAAATGTAATATGTAGAAGCACTGGGAGGAGAGAAGAGTGTGGTTTCCAGCATCTGAATAAAGACAGGAGATTCATCCCGTGCAAAAACATCCCTTGTTTTGCATTGCTGCTTATGCATGCTTGACACTGCAGTAACTCTTTCAGCCTACATTCACCATCCCAGGGGGTCGTATGTTTGCTTGGCCTTGCCTTTAAATTTCATTCTCACTTATTAGCTGGATTTTATCCTCAAGCATCTTGCAACCAATCAGTAACTACACCCACCGTTGTTTCAGTTCAATTCACACACCCCAAGAAGCCAGCTGTTGCCAATGGCAGTTCCTTCTTCTAGGAACCGAGTACTACTCTCTGCAGTGCCTCAGCAAGAGCAGGTACATATTTTATTTAGGGCTTCCGAGTTCCAGGTGGGGCCTGGTGATCATAGAATCAAAGAATCATAGAGCTGGGACCACCAGGGTCATCTAGTCCAACCCCCTGCACAATGCAGGAAATTCAAAACTACCACCCCCACATCCCCAGTGACCCCTACTCCATGCCCAGAAGATGGCCAAGATGCCCTCCCTCTCATCATCTGTCTAAGGTCATAGAATCAGCATTGCTGACAGATGGCCATCTAGCCTCTGCTTAAAAACTTTCAGGGAAGGAGCACTTACCGCCTCCCGAGGAAGCCTGTTCCACTGAGGAAGCGCTCTGATAGAAACTGTTGTCATTCCGGGAGATTTCCAGGCTACAGCAATCTTAGGGTTGCCAACCTCCAGGTACCAACTGGAGATCTCCTGCTATTACAACTGATCCCCAGCCGATAGAGATCAGTTCACCTGGAGAAAATGGCACCTTTGGCAATTGGACTCTATGGCATTGATAAAGTTACCAGGTCCCTCTTTGCTATTGGCGGGAGATTTGGGGGGCGAAGCTAAGGAGGGTGGGGTTTGGGAGGGGAGGGACTTAAATGCCATAGAGTCCAATTGCCAAAGTGGCCATTTTCTCCAGGTGAATTGAACTCTATCGGCTGGAGATCAGTTGTAATAGCAGATCTTCTGCTATTACCTGGAGGTTGGCAACCCTAGGCATTGAAGTCCCTCCCCTCCCCAAACCCCACCCTCTTCAGGCTCTGCCCCCAAAACCTCCCACCAGTGGTGAAGAGGGACCTGGCAACCCTAAGCAATCTGCTCCCCTGGAGAAAATGGCTGCTTTGTATGGTATTTCTCATTGGTGGAAAGCCCCACCATTAGTGGGCCAGATTTGAAGGATCCAGCCCATTGAACGCAGCCTGGTAGAAGGGGTGGTCTTCATGATTCTAGGGCCTCATCAAAATTTCCCCAGAATAACTCCCCCCACCCCGGCTCAACGAGCAGCCCTTGCCCAAGCAAGGTGGGTGGACGAGCAAAGCTAGAGCTGCGACTGCTGCCCGAGCCCTCAGGGGTAGGACATACACAGGGTTGCCAACCTCCAGGTGGAGCCTGGAGATCTCCTAAAATTACAGCTGATCTCCAGATAACACAGACCAACTACCCTGGAGAAAATGGCAGCTTCAGAAGGTAGCCTCTATGGCATCACACCCCCGCTGGGGTCCCTCCCCTCCTCAAACTCCACCCACTGCACCCCTCCCAAATCTCCAGGAATATCCAGACCCAGATTTGGCAAGCCAGACTAAGTTGCCAGATTTTCCCTAGCTACCTTTGGGGAGTGAGGGGGTAAGATTGCCATATCCAGTTCGGGAAACTCCTGGAGATTTGGGGGAGTGGAGCCTGGGGAGTTTGTAAATAAATAAATAGCTTACTGTTCATAACATTAACTGGTGTGACAAAGTTCCAGGAATCACTATAGAAATAACTTTTTATTGAAATACCCATATTAAGAATGCACAAATATTTCAGTTCACACAACTTCAACCACAGGGGAAGAGAAGGGGGGGACGGCACTTAAAAACACTTATTCTAAAGAACAGTGCTGTAGTAAAAAAAAAAAAATTAGTTTGTCGGAACTCAAAGGAGATGATATTCAAGGTGAGACTATAATGTACTACGTCCAAGTAACCAGGCAACACACAGGCCAACCTTCTAGACATTGTGTCATTGATTTTCTCCATCTTTTGCTGAGAGAGGTCCCGTGCTCAGCAGTGGCATTTTGGAAAGGGGCTACAGAACAATCTTGCAGTCAGATAACAGCAGTCGCTTCGCTAACCATTCAACGTAAATCGGGGAAAGCTCTCGGCTCTTTCTCGCTATCTTCTCCACTCCTCCAATCCATGTTCTTAGAGCAGGGGTGGGGAACCTTTTTCCTGCCAAGGGCCATTTGAACATTTATAACATTATTCGGGGGCCATAACCAGGTGTAGATCTCCCGGGGGGGGGGGAGACTACGGTTTCCAGGTCTCCAGCCACCACCTGGAGGTTGGCAACCCCAGGGGAGACCACGCAGAGAAGGCCTGGAGGGCGCCCCCGCTCCCTTGTCCCCCCTCCCAGGTGGGAGGGCAGCCAGCGGTAGGCCTGAGCAAACGAGGCGCCAGGAGGCAGCCGATCCACAGGGAAGGAAGGGAGGAAGGAAAGAAAACAGAGAAAGAGGAAAAGGGAGGGAGGGGAAAAGAGAGAGAAAGGGAGAAGGAAATGGAGGGAGGGGGAGAAAGAAAGAAAAGGACGGAGGGAGACAAAGAGACAGAAAAAGAGGGAGAGAAAGGAGAGGGAGAGAAAAAGAAGAAAGAAAAGCCTTTCCCCCCCCACACACACACCTGTGCACGCCGGCCCCATGCGACCAGGCCCCAACCTCCACGCCTCCCCCCCCACACACCCCCGGCCCCGGAGCTCCCGAGGGCTGCAGAAAATGTCTTCGGGGGCCGCATACGGCCCCCGGGCCTGAGGTTCCCCATCCCTGTCTTAGAGCATAGCTGAAGTGGGATTATGACCTTTTCTCTTTTTTTCTGCGTTTTCATACTGGCAGACAATACGAAATCAAAGTCCTGGAAGCCCACTGATTAGGTTTTCAGCATAGCCGGCGACATTCAACCCTCATTTTCCAGCTCCGTCCCAGGGAAAAAGAGAGATTTGCAGGAAAAAGAGAAATTAGCAGGATCCATTTTTTCCTCTTTCTTCCACCATTGAGAAATGGCACTGCAGTGCTCAGAAAAAGACGGGCAGAGACAATCTAGAAACACTTCATAGCAAGGAAACAAAGAATTCAACCAGAAAACCTCCCATTTAACTCCTTGCACTGAAACATGGTGGGGTAGGGGGATGGACATCTAAAGTATCCCAGATGAACCATCACCTATGTTCCTATTGCAATCTTTAGCAGATTTGTACATGTTTAACTAAAAAAAAAAAAAAAGACAGATTTGGACAAAGGAAAAACCAATCCAGAGGGTTTAACATTCTTAAAAGGTTCTGAACTCCTCCTTCCCCGCACAACAAAGGTTACTCAATCTTCTCTCTTGGGATTCATTCACTTAGTTTTGAACATTAAAAAAAAAAACACAAAATGGCAGCAGTACCCCAACGAGATGGCCGACAACTCAAGGTGGAATGGTTGTTCAGAGACCAGATGAGGAAAATGAGCCTTAGGAACCAAAAGTGCAGAATTTAACAGTACACATCCACGGAAGAGCGGAGTCACCTGGTAGAATTAAACTGGGACTTTGAGCCCTGATGGAAAAGACACTCAGCAAGAAAAGGGAAGTCACTCTTGGGTAACTAAAACCAAAACGGAGGAGCCAGCCTGGGCGTGAACAGTTTTATATTCATTAAAGTGCTCTCACGACATCACAAGATGCAATCCAAGTCTCGTTCACAAATGCAGAATGAGGTTGTACAATAATCTGAAATTGACTGCCGGGGGTGGAATGTCCCAGCAGACCACATTTTAGAGTATTCCCCAAGAGTGTGGTGACCCGGACTGCAAACCCATTCACACAACATGGCCTACTTAGCAGAAATAAAACACAAACTCGACTCTTGAGATTGTAGTATGTAGGACAGGATTGGGAGTGGTGGGGGGTTCAACCCATATATGTATCTGTATCAGATATACAATGTTTGTGCCCTGCCGGGGCAAATCCTGAATTCAGAAAACTTGCATTCCAATCATAAGAACCTAAGAAAGGCCATGCTGGTTCAGACCAAGGTCCATCACACAGTGGCCACCAGGTGCCTCTAGGAAGCCCACAGACAAGACGACTGCAGCAGCATTGTCCTGCCTGGGTTCTATGGCACCTTATAGAATAGGCATGCTCCTCTGATCCTGGAGAGAATAGGTATGCATCGTGACTAGTATCCATTTTGACTACTGGCCATGAATAACCCTCTCCTCCATGAACATGCCCACTCCCCTCTTAAAGCCTTCCGAGTTGGCAGACATCACTGCATCCTGGGGCAGGGAGTTCCACAATTTAGCTATGTGTTGTGTGAAGAAATACTTCCTTTTATCTGTTTTGAGTCTCTTATCCGCCAGCTTCAGCAGATGACCCCGCATTCTGGCATTATGAGAGGGAGAAAAGCTCCTCCCTGTCCACTCTCTCCAAACCATGCATAATTTTATAGACCTCTATCATGTCTCCCCTTTACCACCCTCTTTCCAAGCTAAACAGCCCTAAGCGTTTTAACCGCTCCTCACAGGGCAGTAGCTCTAGCCCCCCTGATCATTTTGGTTGCTCTTTTCTGCACCTTCTCAAGCTCTGCAATGTCCTTTTTTTAGGTGTGTTGACCAGAACTGTACAGTCTTCCCAAGTGTGGTCTCACCATAGATTTGTACAAGGACTTTGGTTCTTTGGTTGCTTAATTATCCACTCTCCCTGACCCTGTTGAAGCAGAACCAAAAGAACCGAGCTTTTTGGAAGCTTCTGGAAACCAGCTTGTGGTGCTTTGGTACACAAATATTTTGTGCATGGTTTATTTCCGAGGGGCTTTAGATTTACGTTTGCTGTGGTTTAAAATGCAGGCCTCTAAGGTAAGAAAGAAGGGCTAGGAGGAGGTGAGTGAAGGGTGTTGTGATTGGATGGCAGCTGTACCTCGGGGGCAGAGATGACTGATTTGTTCACAAGGTTTGTGTGTGAAAAAGAGTTGAGTGGGTGAAGAACTGTATCTACCTGAAACCACTTATACTTCTAACTAAACTATGTTTAAATGAAAACAACTGGTTTTAGAGTAAAGGTTTCCCTTTTACCTCAAAGCCACCCCCCAGGCGCTGACCATTTTGTGATTCTACCAAATATAACTAAGCCACCCTGTTCATGGGGTTCAACTAAGAAGCCTAAGGCAACTTATTTTCACCTTTGGCAGCAAGAAAAATAAGTAGGAAAGGCTAAGGAAGGCAAAGAGGCATCTCAGAACGCTACCAGAGAAGTACCACTTTTTCAGGTTCGTTGAGCAAGGTGTCTTAGAAATGGATAAAACATTACACTAGTTAATAAATCAAAATTGCCTGTGACCTGGGCGAGAACAGTTATGTTCTGGAAGGAAGGGATGAAAATGGCAGCAGGCCGGCAAGATGAAGAAAACACCTGCTTTATAAAGTGTGTGTATTTAGAAAGCTTTTGGGGGGGAACAAGAAGAAAAGTTGGTTTGTATCCCACTCTTCTCTACCTTTAAGAAGAGTTGGTTTTTATATGCCAACTTTTTCTACCTCTTAAGGAAGAATCAAACTGACTTACAATCACCTTCCCTTCCCCACAACAGGAACCTTGTGAGGTAGGTGGGGCTGAGAGAGTTTGGAGAGAACCATGACTAGCCCAAGGCCACCCAGCAGGCTTCATGTGGAGGAGTGGGGAAACCAAGCCGGTTCTCCAGATTAGAGTCTTCCGCTCATGTGGAGGAATGGAAAATCAAACCCGGTTCTCCAGATTAGAGTCCGCCGCTCTTAACCACTACACCATACTGGCTCTGATCCATCTGCTTTGGAGTTTGACCAATTTCCATGCAGTTCGCAAATCCCCCGCTTGGAAACAAAGCGGCTCGTCAGCCCACGGGCAAAATAAGCACAGAACTCGGTGGAAAAACTCGCACTCAAGACAAATCCACACATTTGATTTTATACACCACACTCCTGAACATCAAATGGGAAAAAAGTTACAGTTCAATGAACAGGTTTGGCTGCAGTTTTAGAAGGTATATTTTTTCTTTTCTTTTCTTAGAAAAAGACAAAACGAATGTCCAGTTCCAAAGACAGCGACAAACAGAAAATTCCTATTGCAGGCAGCTTTCACAAAGATCAAGGTACCATTGGAGAAAGGCACGTTAACCTCTGATTGGTCCTGTGTGTTATTTGGATGAAAATCGTAGTGGCGAGTAACCCTGAGATTGTGGAAGGCTATCAGCAAGACTAAAGCCGGATGCACAGGCAGGAGGTTTAAAAGTACAAGTTTAATGAGGCTTAAGACCCAGGTAGAGCGAGGGCGACCCTGTTACAGAAGGAATAACTTTTCTGTACAGGGATAGTGCTGAGGGAAGAGAGACTCTCGGCTTTTCAGATTTCATATGCGCATTCCTCCGAAGTGCCTCCCTGTCTAGAAAGCTTAAAAACTCTGTTGCTCATTACGGTTTTCAGTGTACGTGTCCAAAGTTGCAGAGATGCTCTTTTACACACAAATGCCCGAAACGTGTTCACAACCAGGGGTTCGTACAGGGACTCTCATCGTTGGATGATTCCGTTTGTTGGCAGAAAAACGGGTCGGATCCGGCAGCTCCATTCCACTAAAGGCAGCTCTTTTCCTCTGGCAAGAGGAGCCTTCACCTGACGCAAGAAAGTGGACTGCTGCAGTAAGTGTCCGCGGATAGTTGAGCAAAAACTTGTGGGAATACTTTCAACTCTGGGGACCGGAAAGGATTCTCATTGGCTCACGGCGGTACTGCCAATTTAGCCCGTCAGCCTGGCTTCAGCTACGCATGCACTGATTCCCCCGCTTCACCCCCCAAGTTGCCCGCACATGCCCCTATGCCTTTTGGTACCCTTCTCCAACACACACAGCATCCTCATGAGATACTACTTCCACGCTGGAGTTTGCCTGTAGCCCTTATATCCACACGAGTCTTCCAGTGCCGCTTCGGAGGAAGAGGCAACCAAAAAGAAGGCAGATTGGGGCGGGGAGGTCCAAATGGAAAGGTGCCACAGATCCCACCTACAGAAGAGATTGAATCGAACCACAGTGACGCAGCGAGCATCGCTAAACTTGTACTTTTAAAGACGGCGTGAAACTGGGTGCAGACTGAACACGGTGGATGAAGCAGTGGTATCTCGTTATATAAATATTTTTAATCTTTTTTTCTCCTTTTAATTACAAGTCGATTTTATTCCAGGTAATGTGATTGATGAAAGTACCTGCACGTACGTACATAATCACATGCGCACGCGCACACATACATACATACACACGGACACACGCGCACAGCCCCGGGGCTTTCACAGAAAGCTCGGCAGCAGCCGATCTAACGGAGGACTCCTACCTCACAGCGAAGTAAGGGGGGGGACACACATCAGGTTGGGCGGCCTGAGCTCGGGGCAGACTCAGCCATTTTCCAGGAAAGGCAGTTAAATGGGGGGAGGCGCAAAAACCCGTTGTATAAAGATCAAAGGAGATTCAACAAAAATTAAAAACTTGTTCAAAAATATACAAAACTTCTGGGAGACCAGTAGAAGATAATGCTCCCCGTCGCGTCCCCTCCAAAGAAAAAGATAGATAAGTTAATCCCAAATTGCATCAAAACCAGAAGAGAACAATGTCATCACACAATTCCTTTGTCTCGTTTTTAGGGGGAGAAAAGCAAAGAAAATGTGGGTTGGTGGTGGTGGTGGGGTTCAGAGAAAAATCGCACTGGATATCCTGGTTCAGAAACAGAGTTATTAGCTCCAGAGACCAGCGTAATTCCCGTGGAGTCCAGACGGAAGGGGGCCTCCTGCCACAAAGAGTTTCGTGCCAGACGAGTCGTAACAGTGGGTGTAAACGGCATTCGGGAAGAAGCTGATGTCTGAAAAGTAATTCCGCCAGGTTTCGTCATGATTCTGTCGAAGGAAAGTTCATGTCAGTTGCAGCCTGCACCCCTTCACAGCCAAGACCTTTCCAGCGACCAGCCTGCATGAGGTTGCCCAGGCCCATGTATCTCCACCACCGCCTCTACCACCAGCGCAGAAAACTCCCTGGTGTTTTAAGAAGTGGGGCGCCCCCGATAGCTACATGAAGACTGCAGGGAGAGGCCTTCCTGACTGGCCCACCAACCGCAGGAGCTTGCCTAGTGGGCACACGAGAGAAGGCCTTTTCGATGGTAGCCCCACAATTGCGGAACAACCTCCCCTCATGGATCCAAACTAGCGCTACCAGCAGCGGTAGAAGTTCTTGTGCAAACACATCCTGCCTGGAAATTAAGATCCACCTTGAACCAAGAGGAAAGGTGGGAAATAAATGTTTCAATAAACGAATAACAGGAAGAGGCCCTCCTGCCTGCCCGACCAATCAAAGCTCATCTGATAGGCACACAAGAAAAGGCCTGTTTGGTGGCAGCCCCACAACTATGAAACCACCTCTACAGGGAGGCGGGCCCAGGGAGGTGGGCCCTACCCCCCTCCCCTTTTGCTCTTCAGAAGACAGTTGAAGACAAGTTTTATTGAGGACTCCATTTGACTAACTTTTATTTATTGGCAAGTCCTAACTGAGATTCTAAACTGTCGTCTTCATGTACTTTATAACTGTTTTGAGTTCTTTTGAGGGCTTTTGAGTTCTGCAAGCTAGAAAGTTGGCTGATAAATGTTTTAAACAAACGAATTAATGAATACAGCAAATGCTTCAGATTTATTTTAGGACATTTTTATGCTGCTCCGTCAAGGAAATCTGCCTGAAAACAGCTTTGGACCCAAGGCCCCAACCCCAACAGAAATTCAGCTATAACTAACCACCCCACCGTTTTGGAGGATAGCCTTGTTGGCCTGCAGTGGAAGAGCTAGTTTTGAGACCAGCAGCACCTTAAAGGTAAGGTAAAGGTAACCCCTGTGCAAGCACCGCGTCATTCCTGACCCATGGGGTGGTGACGTCACATCCCGACGTTTGCTAGGCAGACTTTGTTTACGGGGTGGTTTGCCAGTGCCTTCCCCAGTCATCTTCCCTTTACCCCCAGCAAGCTTAGAGACCAACAAAATCCCCCCTGTAAGGAAGAAGCTTTTGGAACAACAGGGGCTGGAGTAAGGAGCAATCTGGCCTTGAGAGTTTCATGCCCCAAGGAACCACTGCTGTGATAGTTTTGGGAACAGGTGAAACTAATGAGGAAGCAGGAAGCCAAAGTCGGCGGTTAGGCTGGGGGTGGAGGCTTTTTTCACGTTCTTTGGCTTTTGCTACAGGGACTGGCAGGAAGAACGAACAGGACCGGCTCTGCTTTGTGAGTAGCTCTTTAGTCACTTTGAGTTTGTTATTTTTCTTTTTAATTGCCTGTGATACACCATTCACTTTTCTTTTGCTCTCTCTGAAACCAATACACACTGTTGTATTATTTAAGCAAAGGTGTGAGGCCAGTGTGACTCGTCCCTGCCCAAAAACGAACCTCAAGGCTGGAGTAGTAAAGCCTGAGTATTGGGAAACTACTGGTCCAAATAAAATTGGTCCAGGTCTCTCTCTCTTGCTTGCCGTGTTGAGGGGAGACTGGAACCTTACACCCACACACAAACACGCACTCAACTCCCCTAATGGTCTTGGAACTAGGGAAAGCGGGAGTTTCTGATACCTGACTGTTCTGTAGCTCACGGCCAGGAACAAGTTGTTCAGCCTCTTACCATTACCAAGATGGATCAGGGTCCTGGCAGAGGCGACGTTTGCGGCTGGCGTACCCACCTCCCCCAAACACCGCAAGCGACGAGCGACTCACCAGCCAACCTTTGCCAGTGGACAGCTTGAGAATTTCGCCGCTTCCCAGTTTTGATCCGCAGCAACTGTGCGGCGGTTTCTCATCCAGGAACCGTTGGGCCCGGATGTCGTAGAACAGCAGCGAGCCCTGCCCGGTCCCCACCGTGATAATGTGCTCGTAGAAGCTCACAGAGCGAATACCTGTTGCGGAAGAGGGAGGGAGGACATTACTGCAGTCAACTAGTGGCAAAAGACGGGCTCCCGCGGCTTTTTTAGGGTTTCCTAAAATCGGCCCGACTTTGACTGATGTTAACTGCCAAGGAGATGGCTTCAAGGTGTTGGTCTGCGGTGGAAGACCTAGATTCAAAGCATTTAACATAGCATACAGGCAGGAAACATACATCTGACGAAGGAAGCTTTGGCTCTCAAAACCTTATACCCTGAAAATCTTGTTCCTAGATTGCTAGAACCATGTGCAAAGGCAGTATTATCTCCAACTACTGTACAAAGGATAAAAATAGAAGGGGTAACTGAGACAGCAAGTAGCAGCAAAATGCAAGGGCTGTACTTTATGGTTTCTTGGTAAAATGGTGTAATTATTCATAATCATTTTGCCTAATTAAACAAAAGAAGAAATTAGCCATGTCTCAATTATCTAGGGAAGAAGCACCAGACTACATTTTGATTCGAGCCCAGCAGCACCTTAGAGACCAACAAAAACTTTGAGGTATAAGCTTTCGAGAGTCAAAACTCCCTTCGTCATATACAAGTTGGAAAGTGAGATAAGAATGTCAATGCAGACCTAAGAGCGGCAGTCCTCAAACAGCGAGCTTCAAGGGGAGATTACAATGTGAAACTGCTGAACTTGAGTTCATTCACAAATTCAGAACAATGGACCCCCCCCTTTCCAGGGCTGAATAGGGACATAGGATTATTGTTATCAGAGGAAGGGAGCATTGACCCTTGAAAGCACATACCCAAAAATCTTGTTGGTCCTTAAGGTGGTACTCGATTCAAATCTAGCCGGTTCTACTACAGACCAACACATCTGCCCTCTGGAACTATTATCAAACCAGAAGCACAAACTGTGCCCAAGTTAATGGGAAACCACCTCTTGTAAGAATCTTCCCTGGGAACTATTTTGGGCGCACACTTCAAACCGGAGAGCCTGGCGGGTGCAACCTGAGAACATGGCAAAGTTCAATGCTCCAGTGAGGAGAGACGCAGGAGCTCCTCCTCCTAGCCCAAGAAGTCGCAGCCCAGCACCAAGGGGCTTCGGCCGCAGCGGATCTGCATCCATTTCACTTTCACTGATTTAATGTCCTGACTGTAAGGAAGTAGCTATTGTAACAGCTGGGATGGCGCAAGAGCGATCTGGCCTTGAGAGTTTCTCGCCCCAGGGAACCACAGCTGGGATAGTTTTTGGGAACAGGTGAAACTAATGAGGCGGCAGGATGCCAAAGTCGGCCCCATTAAGTGAAAAATGGAGGTTGCTCTGGGGAGGGGAGGCTTTTTTCGGGTTCTTTTGGCTTTTGCTCCGGGTAACCGGAGGTAAGAACGAATTGGACCAGCTCTGCTTTGTAAAGTAGCGTAGCTATTTGGTCGCTTTCCGTTTTGTTATTTCCCTTAATTTCTTGTGATGGTGTGAGAGTTCACTGGTCTTCCGCCCTCTCTCGAACCAATAAACTTTGTTGTATTATTTAAGCAAAGGTGTGAGGCTAGTCTGTGCGTGGCTCTTCCCCACCCAGAAACGAACCTCAAGGCTGGAGTAGTAAAGCCTGAGCATCGGGACACTACTGGCCTAAGATAAAATAGGTCCACGGTCTCTCTCTCTCTTGCCTGTTGAGTTGAGGGGAGACTGGAACCTTTACACTGACCCATGTGAGAAACAGATGGTAGATCAGCTGCATTTTAATCCCAAGAAAGACGCAGGAAGAAAACAGGCAGTGAGCTAGAATCATAGAGTTGGAAGGGACCACCAGCGTCATCTAGTCTAACCCCCTGCACAATGCAGGAAACTCACAACTACCTTCCCCACACACACACCCAGTGATCCCTACTCCATGCTCAGATGGCCAAGATGCCCTCCCTCTCATCATCTGCCTAAGGTCACAGAATCAGGTTTGCTGGCAGATGGCCATCTAGCCTCTGCTTTAAAACCTCCAGGGGAGGAGAGCTTACCACCTCCCGAGGAAGCTTGTTCCACTGAGGAACTGCTTTAACCATTAGAAGATTCTTCCTAATGTCTACACGGAAACTCTTTTGATTTAATTTCAACCCACTGGTTCTAGTCCGACCTTCTGGCGCAACAGAAAAAAACTCGGCACCCTCCTCTACAATGACAGCCCTTCAAGTACTTGAAGATGGTTATCATATCCCCTCTTGGTCTTCTCCTCTCCAGGGTAAACATACCCAGCTCCTTCCACCTTTCCTCATAGGACTTGGTCTCCAGACCCCTCACAATCTTGCCCTACTCTGAGCACAAGGGGCTCCCAGAGGCAATGAAGGGCACTTAACTGGCTAAAAAAAACCCTGTACAGAGTGGCTCAGCATTCCCCTGGAGCAATGCATCGACTGGAGGGGGAAAGTGCCGTCAAGTCGCAGCCAACTTACAGTGACCCGTAAGGAGACCCGCAGGAGACGAGCAGAGGTGGTTTGCCATTGCCTGCCTCTGCATAGCGACCCTCAGCTTCCTTGGTGGTCTCCCACAAACGGGGCTGATCCTGCTTAGTTTCTGAGATCGGGCTATCCAGGTCAGGGCAATGCATCGAGTGGAGCATCTTCACAATGTTCTTTTATCACTTTACCAAGTTCATAATTGATCAGAAGGGTGAACTGCAGAGGACGTCAAATAGTTGGGGGACAGCAAGGACTTCAGAGGATAAGAGGAAAATTCAGAAGAAGCCAGCGTGGTGTAATGGTTAAGAGTGGTGTTTTGGAGCAGTGGACTTTAATGTGGAGAACCGGCTTTGAATCCCCACTCCTCCACATGAGCGGCGGAGGCTAATCTGGTAAACCGGGTTGGTTTCCCCACTCCTCCACACGAAGCCAGGTGGACGACCTTGGGCCAGTCACAGCTCTCTTAGAGCTCTCTCAGCCCCACCTTCCTCCCAGGGTGTCTGTTGTCGGGAGGGGAAGAGAAGGCGACTGTAACCCTCTTTGAGACTCTTTAAAGGTGGAGAAAATCATCATATAAAAACCAACTCTTCTTCTTTAAAATGTACTAAAAAGGGGGTCAAGAATAGGATGAAATGTGGAGAATTCAAGGGCCTACACTCGGGCAAAAATCACTGCAGGCACAATTATTGCTTAGGTAATAGGTGTACCAAGGAACAGTGTATTAAAAAAAAGGCCAGTGCAGAGGCAGGGAGAAAGAACAGGACACAAACTGTCACTGATGCCAAATACAAGACAGCAGAAGAAGGAGTTGTTTTTTATATGCCGACTTTCTCTACCACTTAAGGAAAAATCAAACTGGCTTACAATCACTTCCCCCTCCCCATAACAGACACCCTGTGAGGTAGGTGGGGCTGAGAGATTGTGACTAGCCCAAGGTCACCCAGCTGGCTTTGTGTGCAGGAGTGGGGAAACCAACCTGGTTCACCAGATTAGCCTCCGCCACTCATGTGGAGGAGTGGGGGAATCGAACCTGGTTCTCCAGATCAGACTCCACCACTCTAAGCCACCGTTCTTAACCACTACACCACGCTGCTGCGGGGAAAAAAGCAATCTCCACACTGCGTTGCAATCAATTAGGGAATTAGGAGCCTCGCATGGATGTACTTTTCCAGCGCTGACCCTAGCATGCCAGAAACCTTTGCTGGAACACATGCCGCTACTCACTTGTAACTTGTAACAGAACATCCAACTGCATGATTAGGGGAGCACTGCCATCAGCTGCCTCGGAGGCCGTGGCACAATCTTTATCCCCTGGAGGTCCTTCAGGACAGACTAAGCCAGCTGCCCCGCAGATGATAAAAGAGGATTTAGTCACCGACTGACTGGAGATGCTCAAGGTCACTTCCAGCAACATGCGTGGAAATGAGGAGGCGCAGTCCCTTCAAAGAGACGTTTGCTCGTACAGAACGTCTGGCAGACATTCCCATCAGCCACAGAGATCCTCCTCCCCCATCTATTGTTCCAGCATAGCTGGTGAATTTTGATGCTTTGAATGACTCTTACGAATACCTCCAATATTTATTTATTGCATTTATTTTAAATGTTTTTACGCTGCCTTTTCAGCTTTATTAAGGTGCCTGAGGCGGGGCACATGAACATATTAAAACATTTGAGTAATTAAAAAATAATTTAAAATGATAAAATAATTCAATCAAAAGACAAAAAAACAATAAAAGAACCAGGGAGAAAGGCCAATAACTGAACTTGGGGGTACGTCAAATGAAAATTTTTTAAAGTCTTCACACTGACAGAGGGAAACAGACAAAAGTCCCTGGGGAGGGGAGTTCCAAAGTTTTGGTGCCACAACCAAGAAAGCCCTTTCATGGGTCGCCACCTGTTTAGCCTCAGACGACAGGTTGCAACTGAAGATGAATGGAAGGCACAGGCAGGTTCATATGGGAGAAGGCAGTCCTCAAGGTGTGTTTGACTTACCATGTCAGAGTTCCAGCAAGTTCCCCATTTTTTCCCAGGTGGCCATTCACTGACACTTGCATGGACCACCACCACTATCCCCTCACTGCTATAAGTAGGGTTACCAGATGCCTGTTAATGGCAACAACCCACCAATTAACTGGTCTGCCCACTGTCCCTCAGCTGGCTGGCAGGGGAAGCAGGCCAGCCAAACCATTCACACACACACGCAGCAGCACATAGCACAATGTCCCTTCTGGGGTAAACCCAGAAGTGACGGGGATGCTCTAACACGTCCCTCAGAACACTCTATGGAAACCGTAGGGTTTTTGGAGGAATATGCTACAGCGCCCCTGCCACTTCCAGGTTTGACGAAGGATGTCCTAGCACACTCTTCCCAAAACTCAATGGTTTCCACAGAGGTTTTTGAGGGACGTGCTAAGAGCGCCACTGTCACTTCCGGAAGGAACAATACTGCATGTGCATGCTGCCCGCTCGCAAATTCCCCCCCCCACACGCGCGCACATACACACCGAAGCTCAATTGGTGGCAAGGGGGGACCTGGCAACCCTTGCTATAAGGGGAAAAAATGATGCGCATATTTACATTCAAATAGGAATGTTCCCAATAATCCTCCAAAAGAATATCCATGATGAATTACACAGTAGAAGCCCAGCCTTCATGTGTTAACCAGGTCAGAATCCTTACCGCTGCCTCGCTCCCTGGAACAGACAGACTTGACATTGTGGGAAGGTTGCCGGGGGTCCAGGAAAGATACATGTGCCTGAGACCCAACTGCATACACAGACCACTCCTGCCCATAGGCCAGGCACACGTTCTCTCGACAGTAGGGTAATTTTGTCGAGAGCAACTGAAAGAAACAAAAAGACGACAATCCTTATGAGATTGAGTGGCAATAACCGTCACTAATAGATTGAAGTCTCACTCGAGGAAGTTCCGTTGACGCCTTCTACGAGACTATTCACCGATCTGCGATCGATAACCTGAACGCATCCTCGAGTGGGATGTACCAGAATGCTTTGCAAATTGCCCCCTCCTCCATCAGCTGTGTTATCTAGAACTACTACTTCCCCTCTGTCCAGGAAGCCTCATCAAGAATAACTTCTCCAGAGCTATCCACCAAGCTCTCTGGCTGAACATGATTTCAAAGATGGGTTTCCAGTATTCAGACTCAATGCTACAATCCTGTGAACTTCCTGCTATTAATGCCGGACACAGTAGGTCATTTTGATTTAAACAGTCCATTGCTCATCCAGAATATCAACCTGGTTTTATAACATAGAAGGAAGGAAAGGAAGAAATTGCTGAAGAGGTCTCCAGGCAGTGGTGGAAAGCGCATCCGACTTATGGCGTCCCCATAGGGTTTTTGAGGCAAGGGAGTAACAAAGGAGGTTTGCCACTGCCGGCTTCCACATCATGACCCTGACCTTCCTTGGTGGTCTCTCATCCAAACACTAACCAGGGCCGACCCTGCTTAGCTTCCAAGATCTGACGAGATCGGGCTCGCCTGGGCCATCTTGGTCAGGGATGACTAATTAAGTGCTGTTCAAGTCACAACTGACTCATGGCAACCCTGCATGGGGTTTTCAAGGTAGGAAACGAACAGAGGAGGTTAGCCATTGCCTGCTCTGCGTGGCCACCCTGGACATCCCTGGTGGTCTCCCATCCAAGTACTAATCAGGGCGGACCCTGCTTAGCTTCCAAGCTCTGATGAGATCAGGCAAGCCCAGGCCATCCCAGTCAGGGAAATACCCTGGCATAAGGAAGGAGGTGCACATTAGAAAGCCAAAATGTTGTCGAGCTATGAAGAATATAAAGCAGCGTTCTGTATCTTCAGCCCAGCAACAGACACAAACGACAGATAACCACCTCTTGATGCCCTCCCCTTCTCCATCATAGAATCAAAGTTGGAAGGGACCACCAGAGTCATCTAGTCCAACCCCCTGCACAATGCAGAAAATTCCAAACTACCTCCCCCGCACACCCCCAGTGACCCCTACTCCATGCCCAGAAGTTGGCCAAGATGCCCTCCCTCTCATCATCTGCCTAAGGTCATAGAGTCAGCATTGCTGACAGATGGCCATCTAGCCTCTTCTTAAAAACCTCCAGGGAAGGAGAGCTCACCACCTCTCGAGGAAGCCTATTCCACTGAGGAACCGCTCTAACTGCTAGAAAGTCCTTCCTAATGTCTAGACGGCAATTTCACAATGCCAGTCAGGCAGACAGGATGGCCCTAAAGGATCCTGCAACTGGCCCTGCCCCATGCTCTGAAGGAGGCACGCAGAGACCACTGCAGGCCGGCTGACTCATCTCCCACAAGATGCAAGAGTCGGGCAAACATTTTATCACTCCTTCGCCTCCCTCTTGAAGCCTGTATGCGGGTTCGTCATCCACCACCTGTCGCTGTCAGGCATGCTGACGAGGACTGGGAGTACTGAAGGGCAAGCTGAAAGCTCAGTAATCTCATTGGAAAGACTATCCCCCCTCCCCACTACGTAGCAGACATCAGAAGTCACCTTTGTTAGCGTATATTCGGCTTTCCAGAGATGGAAGTACCCGTCCAAGGACACTGCTCCCAGCTCCTAGAAGAGGAAGAGAGAGTTCATCATCCATGGGGCATTGTCTTGAGAACGGTCACATTTGCCAAATCAGATGCCAAATCAGCTCTGAAGTAGTCACTTGTTCTACTGTAGCTAAGAGGCTGGCAGATTTCTCCGTATCGCCGGTCTTGGGCTCATAGCTCACTTCTGCCTCTGACTTCCTCATCTGCAACATGGGGATAGCAATACCGACTTGATTTCTAGGGCTTTTAGGAGCACCAGAATTTCTAGGAAGTATTTTAAGCATGCTAAAACATCATCCAGAATCCAGATCAAGTTTACTGAATAAGGCCGTAGGCCATTACAGTCTAAAACAGTATAACAACAGGTTAAAATATACATCATTAAAAGAATACGGAAATTAAGAAAATAAAATATGCTACAACAACATATTCACAATGCTCCCACAAACCATTAAAAGTAAAAAGTACTGGAAGAGAGTAAAGGCAGGTGTGACAAGGGGACAGCAGGTATCGCCAGATGCTTTTCGAGTCCAGTACTGTGGCTCAGTGACAGAGTGTCTTCTTGGCATGAAGATCGTCCCAGGTTCAATCCCCGATATCGCCAGTTAAAGGGACCAGGCAAGTAGGTGATGTGAAAGACCCCTGCCTGAGACCCTGGAGTAGACCCCTGCTGGTCTGACAATATTGACTCTGATGGACCAAGGGACTGATTCAGTATAAGGCAGCTTCATGTGCATTCACCTCAGAGACGAACAAAGTTTTCATGGCATAAGCTTTTGAGAGTCCAAGCTCTGATCACCAGACGCTTCTACGTGGCTGTACCCAGAGCTTCCATTTAAAACAAGACAAAAACCCCTCTGACAATTCAACCATATTTAGCCTTCAAGACCAAAGAAACATGTTTGAAAATCTGATGGCAAAACACACCAGGGACGGCCAGACGCCAGGGATTTTAAAAGCGAGTCTGATCACGTGGGACACCAACCCATTGCTACATCTAAGCACCTTCGCCACAGGCAACACAGACTGTGAAGGTGACAGGAAGAGGCCCTCCTGACTGTCCCAGCTTCGGCAGCAGGAAGGCCGCAATTTTGCACCCTCGTAGGCCCATTTATCTTCTCTGACCTTGTTCCTGTTGTTGAAGGCGAGCGCCCGGACCTTGCAGTTGTCTGGGTTGGTATTCTCCTTGGGGATGTCCTTCAGAGCCTTGTGTGTTATGTGAGCGTAGACCGGAACTCGGGACAAGTTCCGCCTCGCGTCACTCTTGGCCAGGACGTCGTCCGTCACTTCCCACAGCCCCATTGAGCCGTCTCGGGAACCTGCCAGAGAACATAACCCAGCATGCATTAATACACAAACACACGCACACACACAATCCCTTGCCAAATTCCTCAAGCAAGACTGAACATGCCCCTAGAAAATTAAATCAAAAGAGTTTCCGTCTAGACATTAGGAAGAACTTTCTAACAGTTAGAACGGTTACTCAGTGGAACAGGCTTCCTCGGGCAGTGGTGGGCTCTCCTTCCCTGGAGGTTTTTAAGAAGAGGCTAGATGACCATCTGTCAGCAATAATGAATCTATGACCTTAGGCAGATCATGAGAGGGAGGGCATCTTGGCCATCTTCTGGGCATGGAGTAGGGGGTCACTGGTGGGGGGAGGTAATTAGGAATTTCTTGCATTGTGCAGGGGGTTGGACTAGATGACCCTGGTGGTCCCTTCCAACTCTATGATTCTATGAAAGACCAAGGGCTCTCTGTTCATTACTCTAACCCAGACCTGAACACATCAAACTGCCTTATACTAAACCAGAACCTTGGACCATCAAAATCAGTACTGACTGCTCTGGCAGCAGCTCTCCAGGCAGAGGTCTTTCATATCAGCTACTGTCTGGCCCTTTAAGGAAAGGTGATCATAAGCTGGTTTGATTCTTCTTTAAGTAGTAGAAAAAGTTGGCATATAAAAACCAACTCTTCTTCTTCTTCTCCTCTTCCTCTAAGAGAACTGTGACTAGCTCAAGGTCACCCAACTGGCTTCATGTGTAGGAGTGGGGAAACCAACCCAGTTCACCAGATCAGAGTCCACTTCTCCAAACCACCCCTCTTAACCACTACACCATGCTTTAGTGTGCCTATTTTTCTGTACTTGCGCTATTCAGAACATGACTTATCCCAAGTCCGGTCTATGTTAACTGCTCCTGTCTGTGCTTCTGTTCCTTACATCGATCAGATCTGGGAACGTGCTCAAAATATGTGGGCTAGTAACAATACTGCCAATACTGCAGACTCAGCTGGAAGACAGCTGTTCCTTATAAAAAGTGCAGCTTTCTATAAAACCCCTAGCATCAACAGGCCCCTTGTGAGGAACAGGATTCTTGCTCCTTGGCCCCCAAACCTTCCCAGAATCACAAGAAGGGACATCAGGTTTATCATTCCCTACAGTATTCCGGAACAATGGCACGACCCACCGGAAACTCTTCTGGTAAAAGCCAAAATAATATTAATGAGGCCTCAGTAAGATCCGTACTTGTTTTGCTCCCGTTAGACGGTGAAGGTCAGGCAGGAGATGTTCCTGATGAATAGAGGCCTTGAGAGGGGACTCCTCCAGAAGGTCAGCATTGGTGGGAAATCTTAATACTTGAATTCAGCATGCAATGAGTTTGTACAGTCTGCCTCTGATAAGCAAATACTGCTGGGGCTTTACAGACTCTACTGTGGTACAGTGACAGTTTCCATGGCAAAAAAACTGCACCACATTTTAGGCAACATGTCCATCAGCAATCAGGGAAGAGAAAAGATTTCTCTTTTATAAAAGAACACAAGCCCAATTTTTAAAATTTAAACCAATTTAAATTGGAATGCTCTCAATTACAGCATTTGCTTCTTTCAAAACAAGAGCAAGCATGATGAAACGTTCATTAAACACCAGTGTTAATATACGTCTCAATATAACTCTAATACACACAATGTGTTAAAACAAGAAGAGTTATATGCCGACTTTCTCTGCCACTTAAGGGGGAATTGAACCGGCTTACCATCACCTTCCCCTCCCCACACAGACACCCCTGTGAGGTAGATGGGGCTGAGAGAGCTCTAAGAGAACTGTAACTAGAGGAGGAGTTAGAGTTACTCAGGCCTAGTTGTGGCCTGTTCTGTGAGGTGGCTGTTGTGTTCCAATAAACACAGTTTATTGGTTGGCTCCACCTCCTGTGTCAGCCATTTTGCAGCTGCGCCCACCGCCCTGTGTCAGAACGCCAAATGTGCCCACAGGCTCAGAAAGGTTGGGGACCCCTGGTTTACGCGCAGACGGTAGACATACTTAGAGGCTGGCCTTTAAAACACACCAGCGTTTGTTTCCTCGGTAAGCAAAGCCATAAGCAGTCATGCAAACATTACCAGAAACAGCCATGGTGTCACTGATCCATGCAATAGAAAATATCCAATCTTTGTGTCCATCCTAGGGAGAAAGAAGGGGGAAAAAATGAGGACCTGAGATGATATTGAGCCAAACTTTTATTTGCCTGAGCACCAAATGTCACTAACTCTTCAATATTTTCCTTAAGCAAGCATGTAGATTTGTCCCTAGCAGGCATCCAAAACACCTGATGAGAGCCAGCTCTTATATTCTTACCCTTGTGGTGTTCAAATCGCAGCTGACTTAGGGCAACCCTGTGGGGTTTTCAAGGCAAGAGTGGTTCAGAGGTGGTTTTGCCACTGCCTGCCTCTGCGTAGCAACTTTGGATGTCCTTGGTGGTCTCCCATCCAAGTACAAACCAGGGCCAACCATGCTTAGCAGCCAAGATTTCAAGGCAACATACATTCAGAGATGGTTTGCCACTGCCTGCTTCTGCACAGCTGCCTATTCTTTCTTGGTGGTCTTCCATCCTGGGCTGATCCTGCTTAGCTTCTGAGATTTGATGAGATCAGGCTAGCCGGGGCCATCCAGATCAAGGCCTGCCTCTGTGTAGTGACCCTGGATGTCCCTGGTGGTCTCCCATCCAAGTACTAACCTGGGCTGATCCTGCTTAGCTTCTGAGATCTGATGAGATCGGGCTAGCTTGGGCCATCCAGATCAGGGCGTTCTTACACTACACGACTGTAAACCAGGAAGCACCTAACAGTGCTATTCGATGCAGAATTACTCTGGTCTAATCCTATTGAAATGAATGGGCTTAGACTGGAGTAACTCTCCCTTAGGATTGCACTGAAAGTTAGCCTTCAGCTGCTGCCTGGCACTGCACGAAAATATCAACATTTGGAGTTGGATATGGCTAAGCCAGGCCTCAAGACCACCCTTGTGCGCACCGGGTAACTTACATCTCCTACGCACACTGGATCGAGCGTAGGCAATCTATAAATCGCCAGGCTGTTTGGGTTGTCACCTCCAGTGGCTAAGAGGGTCCTCGAAGGGTTCAGTTCGATGGCGTGGATCCCGCAGCCCTGCTGGTTGACCATGTCAGGCTCTCGATCCTTCAGAATGGGGATCTTGGTAATCTGACCAGTCTGGACATCGACCACGAACAACTGAGAGAGAAAAGTAAAAATAAATAAATGCAAGAACAGTTTGGCCCGGCTCTTCCCCAAGGCTGAATAACTCAGCTCACCACAGATGATGATGAAGAAGAGTTGGTTTTTATATGCCAACTTTTTCTACCACTTAAGGGAGACTCAAACTGGCTTACAATCACCTTCCTTTCCCCTCCCCACAACAGACCCTGTGAGGTCTGTTGTGGGGCTGAGTGTGACTAGCCCAAGGTCACCCAGCTGGCTTCATGTGTAGAAGTGGGGAAACAAATCCAGTTCACCAGATTAGCCTTCGCCGCTCATGTGGAGGAGCGGGGAATCGAACCCGGTTCTCCAGATCAGACTCCATCGCTTCAAACCACCGCACCATGCTGGGAGAGAAGACTTTCAGCAAAAACTTTGATCAAACACAATTCCAGTGAAAGGGAACAGCAGAGAGCCCAGGTGGTGTAGCGGTTAGAGTGTCGGACTAGGATCTTGGAGACCGAGGTTCGAATCCTCCGTTCTGCCATGGAATCCTACTGGGGGATTCTGGGCCGGGCACACACTCTCAGCCTAACCTACCTCACAGGGCTGCTGTGAGGATAAAATGGAGGTGAAGAGAACAAAACTGCTTTGGGACCCCACTGGGGAGAAAGATGGGGTATAAATAAAATAAATAAAAATAAATTCTGACGCAATGGCTGCTAGCATACTGGCTGTGAACCATCTATTGAGCTGGGAAATTGCCAGTTCATACCTCCTCTCTGCCGTAATTCACTAAATGGCATAAGGCCCTACCCCCCCCACCCAATATGGAGATCACACTGACCTAGTTTAAAACAGCCTGTAAGGATGAGAACAAAATAATGCACACCAAGCCCTATATACATATTATTATTATGGCAAACAACTTACATGGATCATTTGATTCAGCGCCCTTAAAATGGTTCTATAAACAGAATGTTACCTGCTCTAAATAATGATCCTCCACACATACAGAAAGAGCATAGCTTAATCAGTCATTTAATTATAATAGTATTACGGTACTAAGGTCTTCGCTGCATTCTTATAACCAATTAAATGCAGTTAAAAGCAGGAGAATTAAAAACAACTTACGCCCCTGCATAATTCCAGCTAAAAGCCACAAGAAAACAAGTCTTACAAGCACTTCCAGAAGACTTATAAGACTTGGAATCTGAGGGTCTCTGGATTACTGAGAATCAACCCGCACCACGCACCCCTCTGCATACACCCCCAGCCACAAAATGACAACCTAAATGAAGAGGCGAAGAATTGCCACTGTTGTGTGATGACAATTTTCCTCCAGGCCAGATTGCCCGGGGATCCTGGAGGGATTTTGTTGCCATCTTCTAGGCATGGAGTAAGGGGTCACTGGGGGTGTGAGGTAGTTGTGAATTTTATGCACTGTGCAGGGGGTTGGACTAGATGACCCTGGTGGTCCTGCCCAACTCTATGATTCTATGATAAGAAAGCCTTTTCTACATGCTCAACATTTTCGTGGAAGGTTACTAAATCTCATGTCTCTAGTAGAGCCCAATGGACAAGAATCCGCCCCCCACCCCAGGTCACCTTAATAAAAGGGAGAATTAAGGTCAATCATCACCCTACAGAGGGTTGAGGAACTATTTTGATTCTTCGGCACCAGTGACAAAATGAGCAAGAGCTGCCTTTCAACAGATAAGAAAAATATTCTCCAAGGAAACAGCGCATAATTTTGGGTGCCCGAGCAACCAGCCCTTCTGGGATTTGGCCAGCCTTGAATTGCTCTTAATGCTAAGAACAAGCAGCGATTAAGATTTTATTAAAAAGGAAATCTCATCCTTCGAGTTTTTTTATTTAGAGATCACATCAACCGGGTGTCTGCCAATAAGGGACATGAATGCAGCTGCCTCTTGTGTTCATAAGAACATAATAAAGGCGCTGCTGGATCAGACCAAGGCCCATCAAGTCCGTCAGTCTGTTCACACAGTGGCCAACCAGGTGCCTCTAGGAAGTCCACAAACAAGACAACTGTAGCAGCACCATCCTCCCTGTGTTCCACAGCACCTCATATAATAGGCATGTTCCTTGGATACTGTAGAGAATAGGTATGCATAATTACTAGTATCCATTTTTACCAGTAGCAATGGATATCCCCATCCTCCATAAGAACATAAGAAAGGCCCTGCTGGATCAGACCAAGGCCCATCAAGTTCAGCAGTCTGTTCACACAGTGGCCAACCAGGTGCTTCTAGGAAGCCCACAAACAAGACGACTGCAGCAGCAGCATTGTCCTGCCTGTGTTCCACAGCACCTAAGATAACAGGCATGCCCCTCTGATCCTGGAAATAATAGATATGCATCATGACTCTCCTCCATGAACATGTCCACTTCCCTCTGAAAGCCTTCCAGGTTGGTGGCCATCAGCACAGCCTGGGGCAGAGAGTTCTACAATTTAACTCTGCGTTGTGTGAAGAAATACTTCCTTTTGTACTTCCTCTGCTTAACCTCCGAGATCTGAGAAGATTGGGCCATCCTGGTCAGGGGAGATGAAGAAAGGGGTTTGCCGTTGCCTGCCTCTATGTAGCAACCCAGGACTTCCATGGTGGTCTCCCAGCCAAGTACCAACCAGGGCTGACTCGGCTTGCCTTCCAAGGGCTGATGAGGACAGGGCCCGTAAATGGAGCAACAGATGAACTTCAGCCATTCGGAACTGGGACTTGCTGACTCCACAAAAGCTCTCCAGCCCTACACTGGATCTCATCGTTCCCAGGGCCGTCTCCATGACGGTGAAGGCACAATTAAGCCGGAAAAAAAAAAGAAACCGTTTAAGCATGCTTTGGCTGCACTTTGAGGCAGGAACTTAACTATAATAGGCACGTTTGAATGTTCTAAAGAAACTATTAGCACCAGAGAAGCTCGTTAAGGGTGCCTTCACACAGATCTATCCTGTTCCACTGCATTTTCTACATATCTGGTAAGGAAGAATCAACAAGAGTTACTCGGCAGGTTGCGACGGCCCATGGAACAGATGCCCTGCTCGACTCCAGAGGAACACCACGAACAAGATAATGAGAAAGCCACGTCGTTAGGGCCCTTCTCAGATGCTACAAGGTACAGTCAGATGATAACAGTTCCCCAAGGCTTCGTTCACTGCTTTCTGGGCACATTGCTTCGCTTCAGCTGTAAAAGATGCCAACTGCCTTTTAAGAACAACTGGGAATCTCAGGGAGGGAAATCCACCACTGCCCCAAGACACACAAACCATTTCAGTACAAACGCAGTTTTTAGGCATAGATAATGCAAACCACCTAATACAATACAACAAAAATAAAACCCTCAAAATACATCTTTGGCAAGGATTGCAACAGGCACATAATTAAATTAAGGGTCTAAAGATCTTCTCCTAACAAGGACGGCTGCTTTGCCACCGAAGGCACTGAAAGATCCAGGTTCAAGTCCCCCCTCGTGCCGCGGAAGCTTGCTGGGTTACCTCGGGCCAGTCATACTCTCTCAGCCTACCCTGCCTCACAGGGCTGTTGTGAGGATAAAATTGAGAAGGATATAAACCACTTTGGGTCCCCACTGGGGAGAAAGGCGGGGTATAAATGAATTAAATACAATATATATATTTTAAATGACACTGGATGAATCAAAGCCAAACAACTTCTCCCCCACCCACACCTTTCTAGGTTGCAGAAGATTCTACCTGCAGCACTCCAGAATCTATCGAAACCATGGAGCATGCCTTATTTTATTGTAAAAGGTATAAGCACTTAAGCACACAGCTGATCAATCCATTAATCCCTGATTTACACATGACTGTAGCTAATAAGTGACAATTTCTGCTTGGTGGTAGTGATCCAGCTATCGCAGTTCCAGCAGTGAAATTTATTTTGGGTTTATTTGAATTTGAGACATGAGGAAAATTTAAAGAACATATATACAATTAAATAAATTACATGATTTTTTAAAGTCTGCCTAGCAGTTCAGTGCTATTAGCTCACAGCCTATTGGCTAGGAGCTGTGCCATTAAAGGACGGAAGAATTAAGTCACCCACATTTCAAACTGCACAGGGTCAAACACCGGCCCTCTTTCAGACAAGCAGCACAAAAGCATCCCAGCTGCTTCAGCCCGAGTGCTGATGGAGAGGGGTTTACAATCTAATCCCCATTTTACCCTCAACATCCCTCAACGGACAGTGACTCGCCAAAGGGCGCTCAGAAAACTTTGTCACATGCAGGGGTCTAAACCTGGATGCACAAAACGCATCAGGGGCCCATTCTGTGCCACACCCCGGCCTGCGATTCAGGAAGCGAGAACCTGAAGGCTTCAAAGTTCACCCAGCCGGATCTGGCACAACGCCCTGTCTGGGTCGGCCTTCTCAGTTCCCAAGAATGGAAAAGGAGCCAAAATGGAACTTCACGGAGAGACGTTGGAACAAGCCAGGAAGCAACAATTTGTCACGAGTGCCGAACAAGTCATTCCACAGAAGCAACAAACATCACGTGGTGTTACTTACTTTATTAAAAATACGGCTAACAGCCAAACAAATACAGAAGACGTCATGTGGCATGTAAATGAAGGCATGCTAGTCACACCCAATCTTAAGAGAGCAGAACAGAAGCAAACACATAACTTTACTTGTATATAGCAATCAACATTTAGTTCTAAAACAGCAAGGACACTCCACACAAAGGAAGGACAGACTCTTCTCTATGCAGCGGCCAAAGCCCAGGGGCCATATAGCGACACTCGGAAACTGTTTCTGCAACTGGCTGGTAAAGCCAATCCACTACTTAAGGTTGACGTTGTTTGGTGCCGGACCGACCCAGCTCCCAAGCAGCATGAAGAGTTAGAGCTCAATACAGGACCATTGCAAACAGAGGGGGAAGAACTGCAAGCGCAGCTGGAGGCTCGCTTTACCAGGATCACCCCCTCACCAAGAAGAACCCCAAGGCACCTGAAGATTTAGCAGAATGCATTAAAGATAAAGATAGTCCCCTGTGCAAGCACCCGGTCATTCCTGACCCATGGGGTGACATCACATCCCGACGTTTACTAGGCAGACTCTGTTTAGGGGGTGGTTTGCCATTGCCTTCCCCAGTCATCTACAGTTTACTTCCAGCAAGCTGGGTACTCATTTTACCAACCTTGGAAGGAAGGAAGGCTTCCGTCGGAATCGAACTCAGGTCGTGAGCAGAGCTTGGACTGCAGTATTGTAGCTTACCACTCTGTCCCACGGGGCTCCTTAGCAGAATGCATTATGCCTCGATAAATCTAATTATCTTTAAGGTGCCTCAAGAATTCCTTTTGGTTTTTGATGCAACATGGTAATGCTACAGAAAAACTAAAGTCACAGTCCAAAATTATATCCAACATTAAGTCCTTGCAGCCTCACGGCTCCAATAGCACTCATCTCCTACGTGGTACAAAAGGCTTGCCTGTAAAGATGGACTGAGAACAATAATTCGTTCACCTACTAACCAGTACAAACTTCCAAATACTTGGGAAGCCTCTGTCAGCAATGCTGATTCTATGACCTTAGGCAGATGATGAGAGGGAGGCCATCTTGGCCATCTTCTGGGCACGGAGTGGGGGTCACTGGGGGTGTAGTGGGGAGGTAGGTTGGAATTTCCTGCATTGTGCAGGGGGTTGGACTAGATGACCCTGGTGACCCCTTTCAACTCTATGATTCTATGATTCTAACCTGTGTACCTCTCTGTATTAGAGGTGGGGCTGTGGCTTAGTGGTGGAACATCTGCTTTTCAATGCCAAAGGCCCCAGGCTAAGGGTGTTGAACTCATTTGTTAGGAAGGCCAGATAGAACATAAACGTCACTTGGTCTGGCCGACATTGTGTACCAAATAAATAAATATTATAAAAAGTAATGCCACATACTGGAGATATGAACCTTATAGAAGACACAGGTAAAGTTAATTAATGATATTGTCGAAGGCTTTCACGGTCAGAGTTCATTGGTTCTTGTAGGTTATCCGGGCTGTGTAACCGTGGTCTTGGAATTTTCTTTCCAAGAAAATTCCAAGACCACGGTTACACAGCCCGGATAACCTACAAGAACCAATTAATTAATGATATTTTTTTTTACTTAAAACAAACACGTTTACAACAATAACAATCTTACAGTATTTTCTTTTATTTAACAGTCTTATTGTTATTGTTTTAAGTATGCTTGTATAAGTAAAAAATAAACAATATCATTAATTAGCTTTGCATATATCTTCTATAAAGTTAGTATCTCTAGTCCCTTGCATTAATTTTTTTCTTTTACATTTTAAACTGGGGGGGGGGGGGTGGCTGCCTTGGCTGGTGAGCCCACAGCTGACTCGCCAGCCCAGATCTGGACTGGGGGGGGGGTATCTACCTTGGCTGGCTAGCTTGCAGTGGGCTCGCCAGCCCAGAATGGGATGGTGGGGATTGCTGGGTGGGCGAGCAAGGCCAGAGCGACCCCGGTCTGCCTAGAACGGGACTGGGGAGGGTCACCGGCTGGGCTCGCGGGGCCAGCCCCAGAAAACCCAGAAAGGGAGGGGGAGTGGGGGCTGGTTGCCTTAGGTCTTGGCAACCAGAGAAAAGCCCTCCGGGGGCCGCATCCGGCCTCTGGGCCACATGTTTGACACCCCTGCCCTAGGCTCAATCCCTAGGGTTGTCAAACTCTGGGAATGGCCTGGAGGACGCCCTGGAATTGCAACGGATCTTCAGAAGAGACCAGCTCTCATAGGAATATATGGCAGCTTTGGAGGATATACTCCATGGTATCTCCCCTGATGAGCCCCAGCCCTAAAGTCACCTCTCTCCTGGTTTACCTGCTACTCAGCAATCAGATGATGCGCTCTTTTGTTCATCAGCCTATCCTGGTGTTACGTCAGGATACTGCACCACCACTTAATTTAGAATCAACCTGGAACTGGGAATTAAGTTATTTGCCACATTTCTCTTTCTCTCTCCACCACATAATCAAGGATTATGCCGAATGGAGCATTGTTTACTCACCGTGAATGCTCCTTCTCTCCTGAGGCGAAGGCGTCTTGGATTTGCGGGTTATTTCCTTGCATCATCCGGGTAGGCAGGACCAAAATCTTTGAACTTCCTGTCTTCCCCTTGGCGGGAAATAGCCTGCAATATCTCAGTTCAAACTTGCAAAGCTACTAACAGACAGGAACGAATGAAGCTCCTTGACAACAATAACATGAACAACACATAACAATGAACCCCAAAAAACTGTAACAGTGCCGGGCGGGCAAGACGCCTTCGCCTCAGGAGAGAAGGAGCATTCACGGTGAGTAAACAATGCTCCATTCTCCTACTGAGGCTCCAGCGTCTTGGATTTGCGGGACCTCCAAGAGCTCCCAAATGGGTGGGAAGGGCACTCTATTCCACTACATGTTGTAAGACCCTACGGCCGAAGGCGGCCTGAGCCGAGGACCATGTGTTCACCCTATAGTGCTTTATGAAGGTAGATACAGACGACCAGGTAGCGGCCTTACATATCTCCTCAACCGGGGCTTGATGGTCAAAGGCCGCCGAGGTAGCTGCGCTGCGTAGAGAGTGCGCAGTAATGCCTTTCGGAGCAGAGACTCCAGTGGCCTTGTAGGCCTGAACAATGCACAGTCTAAGGGTTCTGCTAACGGCCGAAGCCGACATCTGCATTCCCTTCCTGGGGTTGCTGATTCCAACAAACAAGGAGTCTGACAAACGGAAATCCTGTGTTCTCTCTATGTAAATGCGTAGAGCCCTACGCACGTCCAGCTTATGCCAGGAACGTTCTTTTGAATTTGACGGATTAGGGCAAAAGGAAGGGAGGTTTATTTCCTGTCTCCTATGAAACTGGGAATTGACCTTAGGAGAGAAGGTAGGGTCTGGAATTAAGACAACCTTATCCTTATGGAAGGTGCATAGGCCCTTGCGAATAGAAAGGGCTCTGATTTCCGAAACCCTTCTGGCAGAAGTAATAGAAACTAAAAATAGAACCTTCATGCGAAGAAATTTAATGTGGACCGATCGTAGCGGTTCGAATGGAGCCTTGGTGAGGGCATTAAGCACCAAGTTGAGACTCCAGGAAGGGAATCTATGAACCACCGGAGGTTGTGTTTGATTAACTCCCTTTAAAAAGGCAAGAATGTGCTGGTGTTTCGCAGTGGCAATCCCTTCTAACACTGGTACTACAGTGGAAATGGCCGCTATCTGCCTCCTTAGGGTGGAAGCAGAGAGTTTGAGTCTAAGACCTTCCTGTAGAAAATCAAGAATGTGTTGGACCCCTGGTTGCAGAGGATCCACTTTCTTACGCTTGGCCCAACGAACGAAGGCTTTCCAAGAGGTGTTATATATGCGCCTTGTTGAAGGCTTACGCGCCTCAATTATGGTGTCTACCACTTCCTTTGAGTAACCCTTCTCTAAAAGGTGTCCCCTCTCAAGCGCCAGGCGGTCAAGGAGAACCAGTGAGGGTCTGCATGGATCAGAGGTCCCTGGCGTAATGTGCCCCAATGGGTTGGAATTGGCCATGGCTCCTGAACAGACATCTGCCGCAGGGTGGCAAACCAAGGACGGCGAGGCCAGAATGGTGCTATTAGGAGAACCTGGGCTTGCTCTTGTCTGATCTTCCTCAGGACTTTGGGAAGAATGGGCAGGGGGGGAAAGGCGTAGAGTAGACCCTGAGGCCAAGGAGTTAGGAGGGCGTCTATGCCTTCTGCTGCTGGGTGGTAGAATCTGGAGAAGAACCTGCTTACCTTGCAGTTTTCTGCGGTAGCGAATAAGTCTACAAGGGGCATTCCGAAGATAGCAGTAACCTGCGAGAAGGCCACTTGGTCTAAGGACCATTCCCCTTCGTCTGCGAACTGCCTGCTTAGGTTGTCCGCTTGAAGGTTCATTACACCCCTGATGTGCTCTGCCCGAATGGATCTGATGTTTGTCTGAGCCCAGGAAAAAATCTGAACTGCCTCCCGATGAAGGGAGGAGGATCGAGAGCCTCCCTGTTTGTTCAGATAGGCTTTCGTGGCTACATTGTCGGTTCGAACTAAAACATGTTGGTCCCTGAGAAGGGGGGCAAAGGTTTTGAGAGCTAACTTCACAGCCCTCAGTTCTAGAATGTTGATGTGTAAAGAGGCCTCCCCTTTGGACCATTTGCCCTGGGTTGAGTGAGAAAGCAGGGTGGCTCCCCACCCCTGCAAACTGGCATCTGAAAAAATTTGAATGGGGTCCTTGTGGATATAAGGAGTGGATTTGGTCAGGTTCACCTGATCTGACCACCATCGGAGACTCCTGCGCGTTTCTTGGGAAAGAGAGATTGTTCTGTCCCTCTTCATGGCTATGTCCCTCTGAAAAGGACGGATTTGCCATTGCAAGGGTCTGGAGTGGAAACGTGCCCACGGGACTATACCTATACATGAGATCATTAGCCCAAGAAGATGAGCTAGAAACATAACCTTGACCCTTTTGGTTCTGGCTGTAGAGACTGCTGCATGTTTCAATTTTAGCATGCGTTCTTGGGAAAGAGAGATCGTATTGAGGGAAGAGTCTATACGAACTCCCAGATGAGTCATTGTTTGAGAAGGGGATAGGGAACTTTTGGCAAAGTTTATGAGAAAACCGTGATCCTGAAGGATCTGGATTACTCTGTCCGTGTGCTGCCTGGACTGAGGTTCTGAACGAGCACAGATCAGAATGTCGTCCAGGTATGGATGCACCTGGACACCTTCCTGCCTGAGAATGGCTATCAGAGTAACTAATATTTTGGAAAAGACCCTGGGGGCGGGACCTAAACCAAAGGGCAGGGCTCTGAATTGGTAATGGTTCTGGGCAAAGGTGAATCTCAGGAAGCGTCTGTGCGAGGTGTGAATGGGCACGTGCAGGTAGGCCTCGGTCAGGTCCACCGCTGTCATGAAGGTACCTGGGAGTAGGGATTCCACAATGGATTTTACCGTTTCCATGCGGAAATGTCTTCGAGCCATCCTTCTGTTCAGGTATTTTAAATCTAGGATGGCTCTCCAGTCCCCATTCTTTTTTGGGACTGTGAAAAAGAAGGAATATACTCCCAGGCCCCTCTCGAGAGTGGGGACCAGCTCTATAGCCTGAATAGAAAGAAGGTGCTGTATAGCTCTTACAGTTCTGTTGAGCTTCTCCGTGTTGATGGGAACTGGAGACTGTATAAAGCGATCCTTCGGAAGGGAGGAGTATTCTAGAAGGTATCCCGAGGATATGACTTGGGAGACCCAACGATCCGGCTTCGAGGCTGCCCACCTGGAACTGAAGAACAGAAGCCTTCCCCCCACTGGTAATAGATTGGCGTCACTGGGGATTAGATTTTGTAAGTTTATCCCCTCTTTCGGCACGAGACTGTTGATTCCGGCTTTTGGAGAACCCACCCCCCCTACGAAAGGGACGGGAGGAACCCCATGAACCTCTCCTGAAATCCGAGCGAGGCTTGGATAGGGTTCTGGAGGGACGAAAGGACTGAAACCCTGAAAATCTAGGGTCTTTCTTGAACTGTTTTGGCATTACATGCTTCTTATCTTTGGTCTCAATTAAAATTTTTTCTAATTTGTCACCGAAGAGACGGCCCTCCTGAATAGGATAAGCCATCAAATTAGTCTTCGCCTTAAAGTCCGCCGGCCAGGCCCTGAGCCAAAGGGCCCGACGAACCTGAGTCATAGATGCCATGGCACGCGCAGTAAAGGACATGGTGTCCAGGGAAGCATCGGCCATCAGGGTAATTGCAGCTTGCACTCTCTCTAAGCCCCCAATTACTCTATGTTGATCAGGTGGAATTAGTTGAAGGATCTTTTTTACCCAGAGAAAAGAGGCTCTGGCAAATATGGAGGTAGTTGCGCTGGCCTGGATCGCCAGGGCAGAGTTCTCATGAGCCTTTCTGGTAAGAGCTTCTGCCTTTCTATCCAATTGATCCCTGAGGGATCCTAATCCATCCTCAGGCACGAGACCTGGAGATTGTAAGTCAACTATAGGAGCATCAACCAGTGGAACCTTTAGAAGGCTCATGGCATGAGGGGCAAGGTTGTAAAGTTTTTTAATAGATGGTGGAGTTTGTCTGCTTGCGGCAGGATTGTTCCACTCATCATGCACTGCCCTCAGAAAAAATTCAGGAAACGGAACCAAATTGTGTCTGACAGATTGGCGAGGAAAACATTCCGCTACACCTAGTTTCAATTTAGGTTGAGAAGGCTCAGGCTCCGAAGAGTCCTCATTAAGGTCCAAAGCTAAAATGGCTTTAGCCAAAAGGGATTGATAATCCTCATCCTTAAACAAACGAACCTGAGGCTCCTCTGTGGAAACCTCCTCCTCATCTGTCTCAAATTCCCCCTCCTCTTTCTCCTGCTCTGATTCTGGAGAGGAGACTTGAGAATCCTCATCCTGTACCAGGACCCGGGTTTTTAATGCTGCCTTGGTAGGCCACTGAGAGTTGGATGCAGAACTCTTGACATGGGAGGAATCGACCCTATCTATTGTAGACTGAGATTTATTAGATGAAGCGGTCGGGGAGTCCACTGAACCTTGCCCTGCCAAAACCTGCGAACGGGCTTGGTGGGCTTGAAAGGCAAACCATTGCCTTTGAAGGGCAATATTAATTAAATCATCAGCCTCTTCCCTGGTAAGGGTCCTACTACTAGAGTGGGGTGGGAAAGGGCCCCCCGCATCTGGAATTACTGGCGCTGACTGAGAGTTAGCAGCCACGAGGCTGGGAGAAAAATGGCCGCCCGCAGAAGGGTAGGTCCCAAAATGGCCGCCCGGAGGAAAGGAGGGGGGCAAGAAGGCGCCCGCCGCCACATGGAAGGGGGCGCAACCGGCATAATTAAGATTACCCGCTCCCGAAGGCCAGGACATCAAGTGAGGAACCGGAGGGGATCCTCCGGCAACTGCGTCCTGAGCGGGAACTGCCGCGACCGAGGAGGCGGGAATTTTCTTACCGGCTCTCGGGGATGAGGCTACCTTGTGGCTGCGCTTGCGTTTGCGAAGAGCTTGAAGAACCGGCGCGGCTTTTTTAAGCGATGCCGGCTTGCGCGCCTTTTTTGCCTTGGTAGCTTCCTCCGGGGCTGTTCCAGAACGCTCCTGCCCCTCACTTCCTAAAGCACCGCAATCGCGGGCATTGGAAGTATTTGGCTCCTTAGCCACGGACTGCACCAGACCGAGTTGGTAATCGGTCACCGAGAGGAGGTCGTCCTCCCTCTCGGTAGCAGCGTCCGCCATTTTGAATCTCCGGAGGACAGAGGCACCGGGGATCAAAGAGCCGCCCAAAAAAAAACTAAAAAAAAAAAAAAAACACCACAGACAAAAGGAACAAACACACAGAGGACAGATGATAGCAGAAAGACCACAAGGAGCTGAAGAAAAAACGCTGATGGAAGGCAAAAATTCCAACTCAGTAAGCACAGAGCTGTGCTTGCGACCTGCTAACCCTTCGGAGGCAGGACGGAACTGGGATATTGCAGGCTATTTCCCGCCAAGGGGAAGACAGGAAGTTCAAAGATTTTGGTCCTGCCTACCCGGATGATGCAAGGAAATAACCCGCAAATCCAAGACGCTGGAGCCTCAGTAGGAGAAAGTGCCTAGTGGCCCCATAACTATGTGCAGTGAAGAAACTTAAGATGTATTAAACAAACGTTAAGACTGAAGGGACATGTATTTAAAAGAGTTCACTTCAAGACATTCATCTTTTTTAAAAAGCTACATTACTTTGAACACAAAAGCTCACCTAACAGAAAACGCAGCACTACCAGAAAGTGACCCAAAGGTGCGTTCTTTGCACCTAGAAATGAATTGCATCACTGACACATGTGAAATTGGCTTACACCATCGATCCAACTATCTAGCTCAGAGGACCCTAACCTTTTCGAGCCTGCGGGCACCTCTGGCATGGCATGATAGGCATGCTTCAGGAGGCAGAGCCCACCGCTAAATTACTTCTGTGGCTTACCTTCCATCGCACAGTGAAGATCCTTGTGTTGTGGTGGCAGCTGCTGCCGAGGCAACAATGTTTAAAATCTGCACAGCCAATGAAATCTCCAACGGCCAATCAGAAGTCTTGCTGGGCAGAAGTCCCACCTGGCACCACCCACTTTTAAAAACCCTTGCTGGGCACAAGGAAAGGCGCGGGTGGTCACCATGTTGGGGACACCGAATCTAGCTCAGTAACGTTTCCTCAGATTGACTTGGGGGGGGCATCTTTGAGAGTTCTCAGGCAGTCCTGCTAATGGAAATATTTTAAAACGGAGATGCTGGGGAACAAAGCTGAGACACTGAACATGGAACAGAGCCACAGAGGCAGATGTTCTGCCCATCAGCTGTGGTCTGTCCTCAAAGGTAGCTGAAACCACTAGGCAACAACCAATTTGCAACCACATTTAATCCTAAAATTTAATTATGAAATTTATACCCAACCTTTCAGCATTTTGCTTCCGAGGCAGCTTAGAAAATATATGGCGTATCTATATTTAGATAACTTATTTTCCTTCAATACTGTCCTGCACGCATCAAGAAAGGTCACTGCATTTTTTTCTGATTTTTTTAAAAATAGTATATGTTATCCTGTGATTTATACACCTTAAGAGCCTGTCAGCTGCGGAACGCTAACTATAAACTTTAAATACATACACCAATACCAAAAGATACAGGAGGTGAGATTTCGACTCTTGATAACTTACTGCACTTACAGCTAATACACGGGGGGGGGGGGGAATCAAGGAACTATTGAGAGAACCTGTTACTTACCGTGTTGCATTTCGTCCCACACACCACTTGCCGGTGGTTCAGCCACTGAGACGCAAACACTTTGTTCAAAGTCCCAAGGTGGAATTCCCGCTCCTTCAGGAGGCTGGGCAGCTGCTGGGCTGCGTACCCGTGCAAGAGCCGGTGGTAGCTGGACTCATTCTGCAGGCGCACCTCCCTTCCTTTCAGGTAGCACACCAGAGACCTTTTAACCGGAGGGAGCCGCTTCCTTTTGTGGACCGAGTGATCCCAGCCATACTATGGGGAAAGCATCAACAGCAAACTGAATATTGTCTTGGGAGTTACATTGCAATAGATATGTATTGAAATGTCAAGCGCCACCTGCGTCTCAAGGAGGAATAATAAATTTAAGGTAACATCAGGCATCCTTGATTGGGCCAGATCAACCCTCCTATTTCAAACAGGTGAGCTAGATAATGAAGAAGCTTATAGTACCCAGGGGGATTTCAAAGACATGCCTTCAATTTAATTTTTAAGCCAGTATTAAGTGAAAAGACTTTCCTCCAGAGAACCCAGGAAATCCCAGTTCTGCAGAAGATCTGTAGCCACTTTTGTTATTCCCACAAAGGCAAAAACCTATAGGGTCTCTTTGGAGGAAACCACGGCAATTAAAGCAATATAACATCAATTATAAGCCTGAGGGGTAGAAATACTTTAACAGCATTCGAGCCCCTATCAGTCCTTCCGCTTGTTTCATGTTCAGGGATACAAAGAAGAGAAGAGTTGGTTTTTATATGCCGACTTTCTCTACCACTTAAGGGAGACTCAAACCGGCTTACAATTACCTTCCCTTCCCCTCCCCTCCCCCCAACAGACACCCTGTGAGGTAGGTGGGGCTGAGAGAGCTCTAACAGAGCTGTAACTTTCCCAAGGTCACCCAGATGGCTTCATGTGTAGGAGTGGGGAATCAAACCCAGTTCTCCAGATCAGAGTCCACCACTCCAAACCACTGCTCTTAACCTCTACACCACACTGGCCTTGAAGTATTATTAAAATTTAGACTGTGAGCCTTCAGAAAGCATCTTTGTTTAAAATTAACTGCAGTAAAGAAATAATAAAATTTATTTTAAGTGTTTTAACAGATAGAAACCTCACAGTAAGAAGTACATTGATTGTTTTTCTTAATAAGGTCCTACAATCCTATTAACAGCTTGAAAGGGATTTGCCTCCAACAATACTTTGCAATACTTTTAAATATATGCCTGTCATGATCAAACCACCACTTTGGATGGCTTGGAGAAAACACAATGATTTGTTTCTCTAACTGAACCAAGATGTACTTTACGAAGTTGATACTTGCATGCACACTCTGTATGAGAGACCTATACGGCCCAGGGAAGAACAACTTAAACTTAAAGGTATTCTACATAGAGGGATTTCTAATTCCAAATTGTTTATACATCCTATACGCATGACTGGGCTGGTATAAAGTTATTTATCTATATATGGTCATCCATTTGTTTAATACCTGTGTATGCATTATGTTTTTATTTGACCACTGAGGAAGGCCTGTAGGCCGAAACACGTATGGTCTGTGTGGTTCAGGTCTATCAACCTTATGAGTTGCCATTGTGCCTTGGTTTTATAATTTTTAGAAGAGTTGGTTTTTATATGCCGACTTTCGCTACCACTTAAGGGAGACTCAAACCGGCTTGCAATCACCTTCCCTTCCCCACAACAGACACCCTGTGAGGTAGATGGGGCTGAGAGAGTGGGACTAGCCCAAGGTCACCCAGCTGGCTTCATGTGTAAGAGTGGGGAATCAAACCTGGTTCTCCAGATCAGAGTCCACCACTCCAAACCACCGCCCTTAACCACTACACCACGCTGTTTTCCACAGAGATATAAGCATCTTAAAATAAAAATATTTTTCTATTGTACAGTTTTATCTTTTCCACCCAACCTTGGGTACCCAGCTAAGACGTGGTCTCCCAGTTTAGAAGCACGCGGATACGCATTTAAGATCCTGATCTTAAATGTCTTGTGAATTAAAGAGTTGAGAGGGCTGGAGGAGGAAACATGGGGCGTGTTAAGTGTTAAACACTGTCGTGAGGAAACCAAGTTGTTAAAATGGGGGAGGGTCCAGCTTCAGTTATCAGGCCAAACCACTGAAGCTGCAACATAAAAGGGAGTGTGCAAGATTCGAACTGTATTGAGACTCGGGGTATCGGAAGAACCATCTTCTCTCATACGTTCCTGCCCAAGAATTAAGATCTCAAGGAGAGGCCCTCCTGACCGTCCCCTCGACCAAACAAGTGCATCTGATGGGTGCGCTAGAGAGGGTCTTTTCAGTGGTAGCCCCACAATGGCAAAACAGCCTCCCCAGGAGGTGCCCACGGCCCCCTCACTTTCAATCTTTTGCAGGCAGCTGAAGACGCCTTTATTTAGTAACCCATTTGTTAAGCTTAGTAGCAGTCCTGAGCAGTAATTTTAATACATTTTTATTCTGTTTTAAATTTCTAATATATTTTTATTTGATGTGTTTTATTTATGTTTGTAAAGTACCATGGAGCCCCATGGCACAGAGTGCTAAGCTGCAATACTGCAGTCAAAGCTCTGCTTACGACCTGAGTTCAAACCCGACGGAAGTCGGTTTCAGGTAGCCGGCTCAAGGCTGACTCAACCTTCCATCCTTCCGAGGTTGGTAAAATGAGTACCCAACTTGCTGGGGGTAAAGGGAAGATGACTGGGGAAGGCCCTGGCAAACCACCCCGTAGAAGAAAAAAAGAGGGGAATGAAATGCAACCTAGAAAACAGAAGCTGGGTACCCAAGGTTGGGTGGGATAAATAAAATATATAATGAAAATATAATTTATTTAAAGCACTATGACAAGATAGAAATTATTTTAAAAACGTTAAAACAGCACAATGGCATTGCCTAAGGTTGACATCTATAACCACAAGCCAGACGTGATTCGGCCTATTTGGCCTTCCTCAGTGGTCAATTGAAACCCATGTAAAACATACACACATTTACAGATATTCAGACAATATATGTCAGACCAGGCATGTATATAGGTTGTATAATATATTACCAATTATACAAACATCTGGTAAGATTGTATCAAGTTATTATACTGGGCTGTACATGTCTCCCATATAAAATATGTGCAATTATCAACCTGGTAAAACCACCCCGTAAACAAAGTCTGCCTAGTAAACGTCAGGATGTGACGTCACCCCATGTAATGTAATGACCCGGTGCTTGCACAGGAGGGCTACCTTCAACTTTTTTAAGGTACCCTGAGCTCTATAAGGGAGAAAGGCGGCTATTAAATATTTCCAATAAATAAGCGACACAATTTCCTATTCCAAGACCTAGAGCCGGTGGAGAAAGAGGCAGGTAAATCTTTTTCTCCTGCAACCAGGGCCGTGCTACCCTTAGGCGAACTAGGCGGTCGGGCGCCTGGGGCGAAGACCTCAGAGGGGCGCAGAACTGGCCTGAGGGGCCCCGTTTTGAAACAAATTAGGTTCTTGGGGGGAAATTCAACCAACAATTTATATTTGTTCATTTTGAGATAAGTACCACAACAGTGCCATGCAGCAGAATTAATTATAACATCTTATAAAACATTTTGCGCTTTTATTTTTTTCTACAAGGCATCTGTTTTTCAAAACTGGTTAATTCGCAGTGGTATCTGAAGAAGTGAGCCGTGGCGCACGAAAGCTCCTACCCTACCAGAAAATATTTCTGTTAGTCTTTAAGGTGCTACTGGACCCTGGCCCTTTTTGACCACTGCAATCAAAATTGGTTAGTAATTGGGGGGGGGGAGCACAAGTCGTTAGCCTTGCCTAGGGCGCAAAAATGACTGGCACTGGCTCTGCCTGCAACCCTTGAAGCTTACAACTGGGGCTCATAGGACTGTCCCCCCCCCCAATAAGACCAGATGTCAGGCAGAGAGATGCTTTCCCGCTTCTTGCCACGCTAGTGGGGGTGGGGTCCTTGTCTGCCCAAGGGAGCCCCCACCTGCAAGCCCGGGGCTCAGCCCTGCTCTAGCATGGCCTTCCCCCATCATCCCCCCCCCACCGACCTGCCGGCTCCCCTTGAACACCCAGCCCGGCCAGCCGGCCTTGCGTTTACACGGAGTCCGCAGCATGGAGCCGTTTGCAAACGGGGAGGGGGGGGCGCGATGCGGTCGCTGGGCCGAGGCGGTTAGGAGGCTCCGAATACCGAATGCAAACAGGCGCTGGGGCGGGCGCGCATTGCAAACGGGGGGGCGCGCATTGCAAACGGGGGGGGCATTGCAAACGGGGGGGGCGCGCATTGCAAAGGGGGGGCGCGCATTGCAAAGGGGGGGCATTGCAAACGGGGGGGGGCATTGCAAACGGGGGGGCGCGCATTGCAAAGGAGGGGCATTGCAAAGGGGGGGCGCGGGCCTGGCCCCCTCGCGACCCCCCCTCCCCAGAAATGCAGCGGCTCCTCCGCCCTAGCCGACCACCGGCCTCCAAGGAAGGCCCCCGGGGCGCCTCGGGACCCGCGCCCTTTCCTGGCAAGCACGGGCTGCAAAGCAGGGGCCAGGGGGACCCTCGGCCTCCTCCCGCCGGGCCCGCCCCGGCGGAGGGGGGGGCGACGGCGGCCTCCACGGAGAGGGTTCGAGCCCGGTACACACGTTACGGGGAGGCGGGTGCAACCCGGGCACGCGTGTGGGAACGCGCGGAGCGTCCCGAGGCCACGAGCCTTCGGAAAGGGCGCCACGCCTTTCGGCGCGAAAAGCGAGAATAAAGCCCCGAGTCGGGACCTGGGGGTGGAGGGGCTTCAGTGCACGCGTCGGGCCACCCGCACGTTCGATTCCCACGGGAATTACTCGCCCGGATGAGCGGGGCAACGCGCGTTCGCTGGAAGGAGACCACGGCAGGGCTCCCCGGCCCCTTTTCGGGCACGCCCGCTGAGCAATCCGCGCGTTACCTTCAACACGTGTATGGGGCGTAAAGGGACCTCCGAAAGGCTGGGGTCCCCAGCGGCGTTTTTGAAGGGAAGACGCCGCGCCTCGGGCTTGCAAACGGGCGCCCATCCATGCGGGCATGCACACGTGCGAGTCCACCGTAACGTGTGCACCGTCTGCCGGGAGGCAGGCAACGGGAAGGAGCCGGGCAGACACCGTGCCCTACACAGAGCCTCCATGGCGAGGAGCAGTGTATCGCTCGGGGGGGGGGGAAGGCAGATTAATAGAAAAGTCACCGGGCGGGGGTTGCTTGGAGGCGGCAGGCTCGGGGGGGGGGAAGGCACACCAGACGGCCCCTGGGGGCTCTCCGGGTGGGTGCTTCCCGGAACCTCCATGGCGAGGAGCAGTCTATCCCTCGGGGAGGCTAACAGAGAAGTCACCAGGCGGGGGTTGCTTGGGGGGGGGGAGAAGCACCGGGGGCGGGGAGACCTATCAAACGGACCTGGGGGGCGCTCCGGGGGGGGCGCTTCTCCCCATGGCCCCACGAAACGCTCATGCCCTAAATCAGACGCCTGCGCTGAAGAAGCCTCGTCCGGGCGGCGGCGGGGGTCAGTCCAGATGACCTCGAGGTACCCCGAAACGAGACCCCTCCCTCAGGAGGAAAAGGGGATTATTGGGAGGGGGGGTCCCTCAGGGCGGGGTGGTGGGCAGCCCGGGTCCCTCCCCCCCCCCCAGGCCTCCCACCCACCTGCTCTCCGCCGGGCCCCGCGGCGGGGGCGGCCGCTCTCCTCTTCCTGCTAACTGTCTTCCTGGCCATGTCGCGCGGGGAGGCCCGGGCCCCGCATGAGGGGGGAGGGGAAGGCAAGGGCCGCCCGCCGGCGCCGACGGGGCATGGGACGGGGCGGGCGCGCTCGCGGCCTCCCTTCCTCCCGGCCGGCCTCCCTCCGCTGCCGACCGACCGACCGACCGGGCGCCCCTCACGGCCTTTTGCGCCCGGCGGCGGCGGAAGGGGGCCGCGCTTTACGGCCGCCGCGCTTTACGGCCGGGCCCCGCCGGCTGCGCCACAGCAGCGCGCCGTCGCCCGGCGACGCCCAGCCGCTTCCGGGAGGCCGGCCCCGCGGCCCTCGGCCGCTGATTGGCCAAAGCGCCCTTGGAGCGTTCGTGGGTGTGTTTGTTAGGGAGCCCCCTTCAGGGCATTTTGGGGAAGGTCAGCTTCGGTGCTTCCGGGTTTCCTTAGCCAGGGGACGGAGGCTTCTGGGCTCCTGGGCCAGGCTGCCCTTTGACCCTGTCGCGTTCCACTTTATTCACATTATTCCAATCCAATAAAATAAATTATTGCTTTATGTACATTGTAGTTTTGTGTACGTTGTAATTGTATGAGCCTTGTTTTATGTACATTGTAATTATGTACATTGCCTTGGAGGACATTCATTCATAGTTCACAGAGGGTAGCCGAGTTAGTCTGTTTGCAGTAGTCAAAAAGGGCAAGAGTCCAGTAGCACCTTAAAGACTAACAAAAATATTTTCTGGTAGGGTATGAGCTTTCGTGAGCCACAGCTCAGCTGTGGCTCACGAAAGCTCATACCCTACCAGAAAATATTTTTGTTAGTCTTTAAGGTGCTACTGGACTCTTGCCCTTTTTGACTGATTCATTCATAGGGTCACCATAACACAGACAGATACAAGCTGCCTTGAGTTCTGCAAGGTAGAAAGGCAGAGACTAAGCAGGGTGCAATCTAAGGGGGCCAGGGGGCACCTGCCCCAGGCACCATGCAGCGGGGCAGCAGATAATACAAAGAAACAACAGGTATATAACATGGGGGGGTCGATTTGTACTTTTGCCCCCCTTCATAAAAAATGTAGATCCGGTCCTGTGACTAAATGTTTTAATTAAGTAAATAAATAAGGAAGGCGGTAGCTTCATGCACAGGATTACTTTGGGGCAATAAAACCATAGGCCTTCCTTATTTTATCGTAAAATATTTAGATCCTGCCATTACAACACTCAGGGGGGCTTACAATAATGTTCACATAAAAATACAACCCATACAAAATTTAACCCCGGTACATATAAAAATCCATAATGTTAATACTGAACTTCTCATTGCTCATGTAACTCCACTAAACACTCAAACCCATTTCCCTCTGTCATAAAGCCATAAAACAATTTTAAAAGCCAGCTCTTGCAGGCGTTTCTAAACACCAGTAGTCAATGTATTCTGGCAATTGGAGTTGCCAGGTCCCCCCCTGGCCATTGGCGGGAGATGAGGGGGGTAGGGCTGCCAGATCTAGGCTGGGGAACTCTTGGAGATTTCGGGGTGGAGCCCGGGAGGGCAGGGACCTTAGTGGGTCACAATGCCACAGAGTCCACCCTCCAGGGGAACCAATCTCTGTAGTCTGGAGATGAGATGCAATTCTGAGGGGGTCCCCAGGTCCCACCTGGAGGCTGCTATTCCTACTGGCCATTCATTCCACAACTGTGGAGAAGCCACTGAAAACCCCCATCACCAAACAGTCAGATCAAAGGCTCCTCTAGATTTTCTAATTCCCCACCCTGTTTCCAACAGCAACTACCCAGCGTGGCAAGGAACAGGCTTCCCCTTTGCGTTTGTCCTGCATGCCCAAGATTCCAAGGTAGATTGCCTCTGAACACAGAGGTTCTATTTTCGCTATCATGGCTAATGGCCTTTGATAGACCCCCCCCCCATCATTCGTTCCCATGTCTAATCATCTCAGTGACTGGCATCGCTATATTACAGCAGTAGATTCTGTAGCAAATCTGTAGCAAATATGCACAGTAAAAGACAATCGTGCTGAAAGAAAGATGCTCTTTTATAGATTCTGGTCCACTGTTAAAAACTGCCTTACGTTTGTCTCACTTTGTCCTTCGGGCTGTTCTGACATGAACACCCTCTTGATGATTTGTGTTCTGGTGGTATGGGAGGCAGGGGCTCACACCCTTCAGCTGACCCAGTTTTGTCATAGTGCCTCTTTTTTGTCACTGTGTCCTACTTAGTTTCCTGTGTGTACCAAATCTGTGCTCAGTACTGAAGTATATCCTCCAAATCCTATGTATCTGGTTGGTATCGTAATTCCAGCTTTTTCTGTTTAGTACCGGATCTAACATTGAAATCCTATCCTTGAATTAGGAAGGGCAGGGGTAGGTAAACACACATCAGTTTAGCACTACAATCACACTGGCATCACACAACAACGGCATCAGCCATGGGGGTCCCCAACCTGTTTGACCCTGCAGGCACCTTTGAAATTTTGAGAGGGAATAGCCCCACCCCAAAATGAATGCAGAACGAAACACACTACCTCCCTCTCCACTAGGCAGCCAGGGGAGGGGACCCAGTAACTAGGGTTCCCATCTTCCCGGTAATGACGGGCAATTGCCTGCCAATTGACCCAGCTGCCTGCTGACCCTCAGCTGATCAGCGGGCGGAAGCAGGCCAGGTGAAGGGGGGAGCGATCCACGTGCCCAGTGCAATGGCTAGTGTTGCCAGGTCCCTCTTCACCACCGGCGGGAGGTTTTGGGGGCAGAGCCTGAAGAGGGCAGGGTTTGGGGAGGGGAAGGACTTCAATGCCATAGAATCCAATTGCCAAAGCTACCATTTTTCTCTAGGGCAGTGGTTCCCAACTTTTTTTTGACCAGGGACCACTAGGACTTTTTTGTTCGGTGCAGGGACCCCAAGGTTCAAAATAAAAATTCTGAGAATTTGAAAATAAACTTTAATCATAACTGTTAGTTAAACATTAAACTTAGAATAATATTTGAATATATATTTTTATAATAGAGAACTTTTAATTGAAAATATTAATTTATTATGGGTTTATAACTTTGTTTCGCGGACCTTAATTTAGTTCTCGTGGACCCCTGGGGGTCCGTTGACCCCTGGTTGGGAACCAGTGCTCTAGGGGAACTGATCTCTATTGGCTGGAGATCAGTCGTAATAGCAGGAGATCTCCAACTCGTACCTGGTGGTTGGCGATCTCCTGCTAGCGATGGCGTCTCTTCCGGGTTTTCCTGGAAGCGCCAGCAGCACACCAAGGATGCTCTAGCGTGGAAACGTAGAGGGGAGAGTGCTAGTGCGTCTCTGGTGCAATGCCAGCGCTTACAGGTAAACCCGAAAGTGACGTCATTGCGCTGGGTGTGCAGATCACTGCCCCCAGCCCTGCCCTCATGAAGCTCCCGCCAGGCAACCCTACCAGTAACAAACCCAGCCTTACAAAGGCTTTCTGAAAATCTTGGCAGCTGTCAAGGGTGAGCTAAGCCATTATCACCAGTGCAAAAGGCAAAGACTGGCAGAGTCGAGACCACAATTAAAGATGTGAGGAGCATAGTCTGAATCCTGAGCTTTGCACTGTGGGGTATTCCCCACCAACAGAAATTTCACTTTGCTCTGTCAGGTTTTTTGGATCAATCTTTAGGAGGGTGTTTGGAGGCTGAATTGTGGATGTTCTGATACCTGTGTTCAGTATCCTAGTTCGTATTTGTATTTTTATTCTGTTTTTCTTTATTTGTTGATTGTTTCAAAATGTAGTCTGCACAGTGCCTTACAGATCCCTTTTGGATGGAAGGGCCTGATATAAATGATTTAAATAAATAAACACATTGCTTTCTGTTCGGCTAGCATATTTTGCATTTATTTAAACCACACCCCATCTCTCTGTTTTTGGGTCTCAAGGAGACTTACACAAAATACCAGCTTAGAGCAGTAGGGTCACACTAGGATCTGGGAGACCCAGGTTCAAATCCCTTCTCTGCCATGGAAGATTACTGGGTGTCCTTGGGCCAATCACACATTTTCAATCTAACCTACCTCACAGGGTTGTTGTGAGAATAAAATACAGAAAGGGGAAATGTTGCAAGCTATTTTGGGACCTCATTGGGTTGAAATGTGGGATATAAACGACGTTAATAAATAAATTGCACTACAAACTTAACAGCATGAAATATATACAATCCCGATCACGTGTGCTCCAACTGTCTGTTCTGATCTCTTTTTCCTGGTCACTGGCTAACCATCATCCCTGTTTTTGCTTTTTGGGGATGGCTTCTTAACATTTTATTAGTGTGAGCTATCAGGGAGGTCATTCCTCAACATGTCAGACACTCCCCAGAGCCCCTAGACATGAAATGGGGAGGGGCTTTTGTGCTGCCCGCGCTGGACGAGACAGCTTTGGCTCAGTGGAAAAGGCTCTGCTTTGCATGCAGAAGGTCCCAAGTGAAGTCCTCAGCATCTCCAGTTAAGAGGACCAGGTAGGAAGTGATGTAGACGACCCCTCTGCCTGAGACCTTGGAGAGCTGCTGCGAGGCTGTGTAAACAATACTGACCTTGATGGACCAAGAATCTGATTCAGTATAAGGCAGCTTCATGTGTTCATGTGTGCACAAATCCCCAAGTAGTGGAGAGGGGATTTAGATTGTCTCTAATGCATTGAGGGGCACAAGCTTGCCATTGGACATACTATTGAGGCTTACGTGGGACTACTGATAACCTGTTGTACAACAGTTATGTTTTTTCTCATGTATCCTTTAACTAAAAAGAAGCCTGCTTTTTGCTATTAAATCAGGAGAGGCTGTCGCAGAGCAAATGCTTGCAGAAGACAGAACAATGATGATCTGCACAGATGGGGGAATCATTAAGTAATCTTTGGCAGGAGAACAGGTATTTCCCTGGCATTTCCCTGTTTTCGTCTGGCACACACCTGGGGCTGTGCAATTAAAACAGCAGCACACCAAAACACTACCTGCATCTAAAAACAGTACAGTACAAACAGGAGGAACATGAGTATAAAATCACCCTCTAGGGATGCCAGCCTCCAGGTGGGACCTGGGGATCCCCCAGAATTGTAGCTCATCTCCAGACTACAGAGATTAGTTCCCCTGGAGAAAATGGATGCTTTGGACAGTGGACTCTATGGCATTGTCCTCCTCAGGCTCTACCTCCAAATCTCCAGGAGTTTCCCAACCTGGATCTGGCAACCCTACCCCCCCCCACATTTTCCTTGATGGTGACTAAGGGGGACCTGGCAACCCTATCACCCTATAATACTCAGGAGAAGAGGACTGACTGTCTGAGCCTGGCGTAAGGGAGTTCAGAATCAGGCCACCGGGAGAGCCTGCCTGAGTGAGTCTTGCAGAACAGGAAACACTACAGAAAGGCGATCCACCTAAGCAGGGAAAAAGAGAGGTGGGAACTGAGTTTGATTAGAAAAGAGAAGGAGTCATAAGAACATAAGAAAGGCCCTGCTGGATCAGACCGAGGCCCATCAAGTCCAGCAGTCTGTTCACGCAGTGGCCAACCAGGTGCCTCTAGGAAGCCACTAACAAGACGAGTGCAGCTGCACCATCCTGCCTGTGTTCCACAACACCTCATATAATAGGCATGCTCCTCTGAGACTGCAAAGAACTTAAGAAAGGCCCTGCTGAATCAGACCAAGGTCCACCAAGTCCCGCAGTCTGCTCACCAACCAGGTGCCTCTAGGAAGCCCACAAACCAGATGACTGCAGCAGCACCATCCTGCCTGTGTTCCACCACACCCAAAATAATAGGCATGCTCCTCTGATACTAGAGAGAATAGGTATGCAGCATGACTAGTATCCATTCTAACTCCAGAAGCACTTTAAAGACTAACAAAAATATTTTCTGGTAGGGTATGAGCTTTCGTGAGCCACAGCTCCCTTCTTCAGATACAGCTAGAATGTGATTCCATCTGTCCTTAAGTAGAGATGAGTGAATTATAGCGCATTCCTGAGCTTTAAGGGCAAAAGACCTTAGGAGGCCAGGAAGGCGCTGTGCCGGCGTCAGTGGCCCCAACGCTAGCGGGACGCCAACGGGCGCAAAGGCCCACGCGGGCGTTCCGGGGGGGTATTCCGACATCCCGGGAGGGATTCCCCGGATGGGGGGGGGGGAGGAACTGCCGCTAGCAGTGCACTAAAATATAACCTTACATACTTTACCAGGAAGATAATTCACAGTGGGTAGTTGTGTTAGTCTGTCTGCAGTATTAGAAAAGGGCAAGAGTCCAGTAGCACCTTAAAGACTAACAAGAATATTTTCTGGTAGGGCTCATACCCTGCCAGAAAATATTCTTGTTCCTCTTGCCCTTTTCTAATACTTCACCAGGGTGTAATGAAAACATTTAATTTCATTATGAATCCATCTAACATAAAAAATCTAATATTCGGTGGCTCAGTGCTAGAGCCTCTGCTTGGCATGCAGAAGGTCCCAGGTTCAATCCCCGGCATCTCCAGTTAAAGTGACTGGGCAAGTGGGTGATGCGAAAGACCCCTGCCTGAGACCCTGGAGAGCCGCTGCCGGTCTGAGTAGACAAAACTGACTTTGATGGACCGAGGGCCTGCTTCAGTAGAAGGCAGCTGCATGTGTTCATGTGTTCCATTCATTCTTACTTTAGGGGATGGGCTGAGGATCAGTGGTGGAGCCTGTGCTTGGCATGCAGAAGGTCCCAGGTTCAATCCCCAGCATCTCCACTTAAAGCACTGGTTCCCAACCAGGGGTCCGCGAGAACTAAATTAAGGTCTGCGAAACAAAGTTATAAACCCATAATAAATTAATATTTTCAATTAAAAGTTCTCTATTATAATATATATATATTCAAATATGATTCTAAGTTTAATGTTTAACTAACAGTTATGATTAAAGTTTATTTTCAAATTCTCAGAATTTTTATTTTGAACCTTGGGGTCCCTGCACCGAACAAAAAAGTCCTAGTGGTCCCTGGTCAAAAAAAGGTTGGGAACCACTGACTTAAAGAGACCAGGCAGGTAGGTGATGTGGAAGACCCCTGCCTGAGACCCCGGAGAGCCGCTGCCGGTCTGAGTGGACAATACTGACTTGGATGGACCCTCAAGGGTCTGATAAGGCAGCTTCGTGTGTGTTCACTACTAACAGCCTTATTTTGTGGGTCTGTTCCTAACCCCCATCCTCCTTCCGGCCCCTCCTGCCCCGCACGCGGAGGCTGAGACTGAGAACCGGAAGTGTCGCTCGACACCACGACGAAGATCCCCCCCACTCTTTGCCTCCTCCCCTCCCAGCGCCGCCTCCTCCCACTTCCGCATCGCGTGACCGGCGCCGTGACGCAGCGCGTCGCCGTTGGCCGAGGGGGAGGGGAAGGGGGGGCGTGTGGGCAGGCAGGCAGGCAAGATGGCGTCGCCCCGTTGCCGAGGCGAGTCCGGAGCTGGGAGGCGGGCCGGTCGGGACTCCTAGTGGGAAGAGGTCGGAGGAGGAGCAGCGCGGGGCGAGGCGAGGCGGGCCCGCCGCCGGAGCGGGTGAGCCGGGAGGGCGGGAGGGCTGGGCCCCCCCAACGGCTCTGCTGGGATTCCCCCCACACGGGGTGGGGGAGGGGGCGGCGCGCCCCTCAGCCCTGCGGGAGGGGTCGCCGTGCGCATGCGCGCTTTGGCCTGGGAAGGAAGTGGAGGGCGCTTCTCCCCCCCCTCCCCAAAAGCCGCCTGTCCCGGGGTTGGGGATGAGGGTCTCCCTACACGCTCCCCTTGCCCCTTCTGCGCACGCGCATTTATGGCGCAGCTCTTGTGGACCTGGGTTCAAATTCCTGCTCGCTTGTGCGTGATCTTGGTTCTCAGCCTGGCCTGCTTCGTGGGGGTGTGGGGGAGAGATGCCTCCTGGAATAAGCCCTCCTTTCCCACAAGCTCAGCTCCTCTCCCGGTTACATGGGTGAGAAGGACTGGCCTACCTTCCAGGGCTGTTGTGATGGTAGCAGCTGAGCATGCCGGGACTTGTAGTGGTGGAAGGTGCTGTCAAGTCACAGCTGACTAATGGTGACCCCGTAGCGTTTTCAAGGCAAGACGCGTCCAGAGGTGGTTTGCCACTGCCTGCCTCTGCATAGCGGCCCTGGACTTCCTTGGTGGTCTCCCATCCAAGGACTAACCTGGGCCGACCCTGCTTAGCTTCCGAGATCAGGCTAGCCCAGGCCATCCAAGTCAGGGCAAGAGAAAAACAGCTGTGGTTTTCCATTGCCTGCCTCTACGTAGAAGAAGAGAAGTTGGTTTGTTACATGCTGATTTTCTCTACCGCTTAAGGGGGAATCAAACCGGCTTACAATCTTCCCTTCCCCTCCCCACAACAGACACCAGGAGAGGTAGGTGGGGCTGAGAGAGCTCTAAGAGAGCAACCCTGGACTTCCTTGGGGGTCTCCCATCCATGGGCCAACCAGGCCCAACCCTACTTCTGCAATCTGACGAGACTGACCTAGCCTGGGCCAGCCAGGTTGGGACTTCATTGGGCTATGGTGTTATTTTTTGTAGGAACCTGGGTGTTGTTGTCACTTGAGTGTAAGACTGGGGAGTTCAGGTGTCCACCCCTGCTTGTCCTGAAACTTGCTGGGTGACCTGGGACCCATTACTGTCTCTCAGTCCTGGCCTACCTTTCAGGAATGTTCTGAGGATAATGTGCAGGTGGGAGTGAACCATGTGTGTTGTTCGGGGTTCTTCTGGTGAACCGATCTGTGTGGTCTGGAGATCAGACCACAGATAGGGTAAAAATGTGCTAAATTAATAATGAGGTTGCAGAAGATACTGACGACAGCTCCTGGAGTATTGGTAGTTGTTGTCATATGGGGACACCTAGTGAGGTTTTGGGTTGCGTTGAACCCCAAAGTGGAAGCTTCCTGATGGGCATATCTTTCGTTTAGCTATAGCCGTGCTCAGCAGGGTAATTGCTTTGGATTCTCTGAAGTTTTATGCAGTTGCTAAATGTTGTTTACTAACTACTATAACACGGGGTTGGGCTGCAGCTCAGTGACTGAGCATCTGCTTTGCATGCGGAAGGTGCCAGGTTCAATCCCTGGCATCTCCAAGATCACACAGTGGATGACATGAGACATCACTGCCAGGGACCTTGGAAAGCTGCTGCCGGTCAGAGTAGACAATACTGACCTTGATGGACTAATGGCTGGACTTGGTAGAAAGTTCATCTTCATGTGTAAGTTTTTAGACACCTGCAGTCAGATCTCAACCATGGTTCTAGAGGGCAAGCCGTTTTTCTTCCATCACTTTTCTGTGGAAAGGGGCAGTTGTTGTCTTGGAGGGTTGTTGTAAGGATTGTGGTGCAGTCTGAGCTTGGGTGGCTGTAAGCCAAAGATGGCTGGGCTGCGCAGAAGAGAGGAAGAAGAGTTGGTTTTTATACCCCACTCCTCTACCTTTAAGGAGAATCAAACTGGCTTGCAATCACCTTCCCTCCCCACAACAGACAACTTGTAGGTGGAGCTAAGAGAGTTCGGAGAGAGCCGTGACTGGCCCAAGGTCACCCAGCAGGGGAATCAAACCCGGTTCTCCAGATTAGATTCCACCGCTCATGTGGAGGATTGCAGAATCGAACCCAGTTCTCTAGATTAGAGTCTGCCGCTCTTAACCACTACACCATGCTACACCTCTACACCTTTTTCTGGAGGTATTTACCCAAATCTGTGAATTTTATTCTTAAAAGTTCAGAGTGATGTTTTAACCCACTAGCTGTACTATGGGGAGAGCAACTTGTCTAAGGCTACCCAGTGTGCTTCACAGTTGAGTTGACAGTAGGGTTGCCAACCTCCAGATGGGGCCTGGAGATCTCCCAGAATTACAGTTGATCTCCAGACCACAGATATGGGTTTGCCATGAGAAATGGGAGTTTCAGAGGGCTTTATAGTTTGTGGCATTATACCCTGATGAGGTCCATCTCCTCTACTCTCCCTAGGCTCTGCTCCCACAATCTCCAGGTATTTTCCCGGAGTTGCAACCCTAGGTTTTCCTGCATCCTTACCTAATATTCTACTCACTAGGTGTGTGTGAAATACATATGATTGTGAAATACACAATCTTCCCTGTTCCTTCTGGATGTGCAAAGCAAATCTTTTATTATTGTACTTTTATTATTTTAAGCTGTCTGGGGTGGAAGCATCCCTCCACCTATACTTTTATTATTTTAGTCTGTGGCTGTCTGGGGTGGAAGCATCCCTCCACCTAAGCTATTTAAGTGGATACTTAAGAGGGGAAAACCTTTGACAGGTGAGGTGCCAACTGTGGAATCGTCCCATCTCTTTTCTCTCTTCATGCCTATAAACTTCTACATCCCTTGTATATTGCTTCCTATGCCGCAATTTCTGCTTTTCCACCTTTTTTTAGATGAGGAAGCATTGGTCATTGCCCTTCCCGACACATTTTTCCACATTTTTCCATATCCTGTGTCCTTCCTTCAGGGCCTTCTGTGAATGACATTTGCTAGTTATTATGAAAGTAAAGGGGCTGTATATAAAGGCCCCTAATCCCTGCGGGAGAGCCAGCATGGCATAGTGGTTAAGAGCAGCAAATTCTAATCTGGAGAACTGGGTTCGATTCCCTACTCCTGCACATGAAGCCTGCAGGGTGATCTTGGTCCAGTCACAGTTCTCTCCAAACTCTCTCAGCCTATATGGAGGCAGGCAATGGTGAGCCCCCTCTGAATGTCTCTTGCCTTGAAAACCCTGTGGGGTCGCCGTAAATCGGCAGTGACTTGTGACTTGATGGCACTTTCCACTAGCAATCCTCACGCTCAGTACGCAGAGTTTCAGAGGGCAGCCGTGTTGATTTTCAGTAGAACAGCTTGATTCTAATCCGGTAGCACTTTAGAGATTAACATGATTTTTGGGGTATGAGCTTTCGAGAGTCAAAGCTCCCTTTGTCAGGTATGACAAAGTTTTTGAATCTCAGAAGCTCATACTCCAAAATCATGTTGATCTCTAAGATGCTACTGGACTTGGATCTAACTGTTGCACTGAGTTCCAGTCATGGTTAATGCTGCTGTTGGTTGAAGTAGAGATCTTGTTTCCTAATCTGTGGAGCAGGAGGGGTGTTATGCCTGGCTTCAGTCATACTAGCTATGTGCTTTTTTTCCTTTCTGAGTAACTTTTTTGGGAGAGGCTGCCAGTAGAAATTCTGGAGTCCATCTGTGATGACACTGCTCAGTAGTATTCACTTGGAACTTCCTCTTACTGAGTCACAGTTGCCTCATTTATTGTGTCGGTTGTCCCAGGTACATGACGTAATCCTCCATGTAGAGCTCTTTGAAAAGAATAAAGAACATTTTGCTGTTCTTCCAAAAGAACCCTATTGAAACAGGCTGTACTCTTTCCCTTTTATTCCACCCCCCAGTAAAGTGATTAAAACTTAACAGTTACAACATAACCACAGACTTATTTTTGAGCGTAATAAAGATAATGAAAAGAGTCTTAATCTCTGGAGACTTCTGGGTCTCTTGATTCTTATTGGCTAGATGCATTACAATAAGTTAGTTGGGCTGATGCCATAAATAGGGATTTGTAAAATAAAAACTGTACTTTCTTTGGAGTGGTATAATGTGAAGGGGAAAGGGTATCCAGTCCTCGGGCAGTGGTCCAGAAGGGGAGGGACTGCACTTCCATAATAACAATGATAATGATAATAACAATAATAATTTATTTATACCCTGCCCTCCCCTGGCCAGGCCCGGCTCAGGACAGCTACTAACACAATTAAATATACATAAACTTACTTAAAATATAAATAGAACAATCTAACACGTTTAAAAACATTCTAAAACAATCAAACCTTAGCACACTGTAATTCTATGATTCTAACTTTGGTGCCCAGGTTCCTATGTAGGGAGTGATGATGGTATAGTTGGGCATGTTGTTACAGCGTCATTCCTACAGTACCAGTCTCAGGGAGGCGGGCAATGGACCCTGGACATATGGGGGAAGGAAGGGTTTAGGATAGGATCATATCTGACCCAGAAATGGGAAGGGAGGGAAGAAGGAAGGGGGAGAGAAGGGGGGTAGGGAAAGAGAGGAAGGGGAGGCCAGTGCTGTGATGGTACCATTGTTGTCCTCAACCTTAGGCCTGGCGGAACATCTCCGTCTTGCAGGCCCTGCGGAAAGCAGCTAAATCCCATAGGGCCTGGGTCTAGTTAGAGAGTTCCACCAGGCTGGGGCCACAGCCGAGAAGGCCCTGGCCCTGGTTGAGGACAGCCAGATGCTAGGGTGGGTTAGCGGGGTGGCTCCTGCCAGTGAGGTGTGTGTCCTTATGCCGGGAAGCAAGGGCCCCGCCTGCCTGTTCTAGAGAATGGGTAGATTCATTTATTTATTAATACGGCAAATGCCATTAAAAGCATTTATATCAGTTATAGAATTAAAATTGGAGAGTATACAGTAACTAAAACTATAGGATATACACAGTGGGTAGCCATGTTAGTCTGTCTGCAGTAGTAGAAAAGAGCAAGAGTCCGGTAGCACCTTAAAGACTAACAAAAATATTTTCTGGCAGGGTATGAGCTTTCGTGAGCCACAGCTTACTTCTTCAGAAGCTCATACCCTGCCAGAAAATATTTTTTGTTAGTCTTTAAGGTTCTACTGGACTCTTGCTCTTTTCTACTACTATAGCATATACAATTCATAAACAGTTTATATAATTTAAACAGAAGTTACCAGCTTTGTCTGACGGATCTTATATATGGCGGCACAGAATTTAGCTACTTGCTTCACCCTCTGGTCTGAGCTTGCTTCACCCTCTGGTTTCCTGTATTGTGCAGGGGGTTGGACTACATGACCCTGGTGGTCCCTTCCAACTCTATGATTCTGTGATCCTTCCCATAGGAGACTCCTCAGTCACCCTTCCTTGGAGCTATCCTTTATTAGATTAAGGAGAGGGGAAATTAGCTTGTATCGGACTTCCTGATTGAACGAGCACCTGAAAAAAGACATGGGCAGTAGATTCAACTTCACCCGACTTGCAGGGACATCTAGAGAATGGGTAAGGGGCTTATATATGTTGTTTTATGGAATAAGTTCAGTTTGGGTGCGTTGGGGAACCTGTATTTGTTTTCCTTTGCCTGGAAACCTTAAATGCACAAGTGTGCTTAATTGTCTGGTTAGTGGAGAAGAGGGACAGCTGAGAGGGAGGTGTATTCTTGCCTGGCTTGGGGGCAGAGGTTCTGGAAACATCTAACAGGCCAACAATACAAAGAGGATGCTGGTCGGATGCTGGCCTGCAGATCTTTGGTCTGCCTCAGCAGGGATCTTACATTCCTGCTTGAATGTTGTAGCGCTATGTTTGGGCCACTCTTACATTGACTAGACACAAAAGAGATCACCAGATCTTCACATGAACATATGAAGCTGCCTTATACTGAATCATACCCTCGGTCCATCAAAGTCAGTATTGTCTACTCAGACTGGCAGTGGCTCTCCAGGGTCTCAGGGGTCTTTCACATCACCTACTTGCCTAGTCCTTTTAACTGGAGATGCTGGGGATTGAACTGGGGACCTTCTGCATGCCAAGCAGAGGCTCTACCACTGAGCCACAGCCCCTTCCACTGTGCAAACGCGTAAAGGGAGAACAGCAAACACCAGACCAGAGCTTGCTGGGTTGATATAGTCACCTTTTCCCGATCCATTAGCGAGGTTAATTTTTAAAATGAATTTCTGACTGATTTATAAAAGTTGATTAATATTATAAATTTAGAACGCCTCCCTGGCAGAGGTTGTAAGTCTGTTATCTGGGCTGTAGATAACTTAATAGTTAGGTTCCTGTTCAATAAGGAACTTGTTCTGAAATTCCTGTCAGGACGCAAACTGAATAAATCAAAGCGGGATACTGAAGAAAGCACATCTGTGACGGGGGCCTCAACTATGGAGAGCTTAACAAGGAAAGCTGCCAAGGAGATGAAGGGAGAAACCCCTGTGTGGAGCGTGCTTGCTTATGTGCAGTTACAGGGCCCTCAATTCTTATTCTGTTTATTATTTTCATTTATAGAGAGCCAGAACGGTGTAGTGGTTAAGAGCGGTGGTTTGGAGCGGTGGAGTCTGATCTGATGAACTGGGTTTGATTCCCCACTCCTCCATATGAGCGGTGGAGGCTAATCTGGTGAACTGGGTTTGTTTCCCCACTCCTACATGTGAAGCCAGCTGGGTGACCTTGGGCTAGTCACACTCTCTCAGCCCCACCTACCTCACAGGGTGTCTGTTGTGGGGAAGGGAAGGTGTAAGCCGGTTTGATTCTTCCTTAAGTGGTATAAAAAGTTGGCAATAAAAACCAACTCATATTTTCATTATTATTACTGGGACCCAAGGTGGATTGGAAGTATGATAAAATAAACTTTTCAGTCAGTCAGTAAACAGATTACAAAATATAATAACATTTTAATCTAACAGCAAAGATTCCTGGTCAGACAAAATAATGCAGTGGGGCTGAATCTGTAGATCGGGAAAAAACCACGGGAAAAAACCAGATGAAACCATGCAAACATATGTTTAAAGCTACAAAACAACTAGTAAAGCATACAAACCTATCTGATTAAGGCTGCAAGACAATCAGTTTTAGAAAAAATGTTGTCCCTAGTAAGTTAGCTCCTTGAACTATTACACCAGGGCTCTACTTCCTCTCCGAGAACCGCTTCCTGAGCAATTCTGTTTTGCGCATTTTGCAAAGCAGTGGAAGCGGGTGGGCTTTCTCACAGCCTCAAGCTGACTGGTTCACAATTCAGGAGCCACCACAAAAGAATGCACACGAACAGGCAAGTTGGCGGTTTTGCCTGTTTGCAGGGTGGCAGAACAGTTGCTGTTCACGTGGAACTTGCCAGTGGCCAGTGAATCAAAAGGACTGCAGCTGATTGCCATCAGCCCAAATGGAGTGAGTGGTCTGCATGCTTGTACCTGGGTTGCTTATCTGGATTGTGCACACCCTCTGACACACTTTGAAGAACACTGAATCTTTTTGCAGTTTGATGCAATCTTTGTGAGGAGGGGAGGCTCTTTCACAACTGTCTGTCTCAATCTTTGACCTTGCGAGGGAGAAGCATTGAGATGGGTAGTTCTAAGTATTTCTTTAACTAGTTCAATCCATACTTCAATTCCCCCCCCTCCCATTCATGTGACTGAAGAGGAGACGGTTTAGCCACATTCATTTTTTTAAATGAGAAATTGCATTTACAATGAGTGGTTAAAACTACTACTGCTTTTCCCTGCTTAAGGCATTATAGATCTACAGTGGGAACATACTAATAATATGCGACACAGGAGTCATATTTAAATTGCTTGTCTAGAAACACGATTTACTTGAAATATCCTATTATTATGACCTCCCACTTGAGGTCAGGGCTATGCTGTGTATTTACAATTAGCACCCTCTCCTTCCATTTCCCTTCAGACTGTGATGATATGAGAGTAACCGACTTACAGATAAGCAGCGATTCTGTTCTGCAGACCTTGTGTCAGTTGTCATGGTTGTTCTTGGCAGAAGGAAACCTGCGGGACACCTGAATAGCTTGGCTTGTGTGGACTGATCTTTCAGAGATGATCAGGAGCCAACGGCTTGAGCTCTGCCCATGACAATAGTGGTGGCCTGCAGTGGGTTGTCTAATAGTCTCTCCAAAGGCAGCTCTCCAAAGTGACTTTCTCCCACCTCTGAACCTGACAAAGACTCTGGAGTTTTAAAAATTGGTCCGCACTTCTTAGAAATTAGCTTCTTTGACATGGGGTAAGCCACTGCTTGCAAAGTTCTCCTCTGGCCCTAGTTGTCTTAGTAACAGAACAGCTAATTTTAGTTCGTATGGTAGGTGTGGCTTTTTTCTTAAGTTTTCAGCAAGCTTAGGTCTGCTTTGGATGGAAGAAAAATGATACCTATATTAACTTTTTTAGAAGCAAAGTTGGTCCTTAGTGGAATTCTTACCATGACTCAAATTTGAGATTAGCAGTTAATTTTACCCATTGTATGCTCATCTTCAGCATAATATGTTGAAAAGGTCCCAAGGTGATGTCTCACTGTGAGAATGTCCAGTGCAATTTACCTTACTTGAATGTAACTTGACAGGTAGCACAGCCCATTTATTCAGAATTAAGTCTTCAGGGGGGACATGCTCTCAAGGAATTGTGTTTATATCCTTTCCATTTTCTTTTCTCCTACATATGCCAAATCAGTCAAGACTAGAGATGTGAAGGCCCAGGGTGGGAGGAAACTAAAAATGTGGGGATGGGGTTCTTTTCTCCTGGGACCTTTTTTCAGTTTTCCAACAAAAAAAAAAAAAAAGGAAATTTGGGGGAGTGCTGGAAAAAAAAATCTTCTGAAATATCTTTTCTTTTGGAATGAATTAAATGCTTCTTGTGACACAATTTTACTTAGAATGAGTAGTATGAAGATTTTTGCTGTACATTGTGGAGCTGGGAAGTGCCATCAAGTCACAGCTGACTTATGGTGACTGTAGAGTCTTCAAGGCAAGAGGCGCTCAGAGGTATTTTGCCATTGCCTGCCTCTGCATAGCAACCTGGAGATTCCTTGGTGGTTTCTCAGCCGAGTACTAGCCAGGGCTGACCTTGCTTAGCTTCCAAGATCTGATGAGATTGGGCTAGCCTGGGCCATTCAGGTCTGGGCAGAGACAAACAGAGGTGGTTGGCCGTTGCCTGCCTCTGCGTAGCAACCTGGGACTTCCTTGGTGGTCTCCCATCCAGGGGCTAACCAGAGCCAACCCTGCTTAGCTTCCAAGATCTGACAGATCAGGCTAGCCTGGGCCATCCAGGTTAGGGTGTACCATTAGGTAATTCCTGTGAAGCCTGTAGACATATACTATATTTTCATTTGTTATTGACTGTTTTGTCCACAGTTAATGTGCTGTGATGCATAGCATGACAACATACTATTAAGTACTTCCATTATTTTCATTGTTACAAAGTTTAACTCAGAATCCAAATATTCTGCTGGTCCTATTGTGACTGTATGAGATTGTTTCTGTCTATATGTTGTCTTGACTACAAAAGTTATTTTCTGTTTTCAACTGTTTATTTTTCTTGCCTCTTGGAGTGTAAAAGCTAAAATATATGTGCAGAGGTAACATAGGCTGTAGCAGTTTGCCACAGGTCTTTGTTTAGTTTTCTCCAAAATTCCATTTTTTCCAACTCCCCTCCCCCAAAGAAATAAACTGCCTTTCCTGCCACGGCCTCAGAAGCTCCAGAAATCTTATATCTCTAGTTAGACCCTTTTTTGTGTTTTCCCCCCCTGTTTATGAAGTTGAAGCCAAGATATATACATTACATGGGAGTAATATTTAAACTCAGCAACAGATCTTTGATCACAATGGGTAGCCGTGTTAGTCTGTCAATAGCAGTAGAAAAAAGCAAGAGTCCAGTAGCACCTTATGAGCTTTCGTGAGTCAGCTCACTTCTTCAGATAGCTTCAGATATCTGAAGAAGTGAGCTGTGGCTCACAAAAGCTCATACCCTGCCAGAAATTTTGTTGGTCTTTAAGGTGCTACTGGACTCTTGCTCTTTTCTACAACAGATCTTAGTTACTTTGCTGCTGGAGGCACAGGAGATTGTGGCAGCAGAGACCATAACAAGAGGGTTTAGTTTTCCCCTACGTGGGGAAGATGGCTTCTGCTTCAGCTGCTTGTATGCCTGTTTTGCACTGATGGATGAGGGCAGCTTGGTACTCAGGCCCTTGCCCAGTCTGCTGACAACCTGGGGTACAGAGAAAATTCACATGTGCCCTTGAGAAAGGCTTTCTTTGCCTCCATCATGATCCAGTCAGTATAAGAAGAAAATAACCAATGGATTTTTGCCATGGTGTTTTCTCTGTTCGCTCAGTAGTCATACTGTCTAGGGACGGGGAGAAACTGCCTTTTAATGATATGGAAAAAAATCTTAGAATGAACGAGCAAATGGCCTTTACTGCAGGCTGCCTGATAGAATCTAGTGATGGGCGCTTCCCACTAGGGCAACTCAGGTAGACTGCGACGGCACCTTTTGTGCTCTTTCAATGAGTCTTAAGTGGTGGTGGTGGAAAGTGCCATCAAGTCACAGCTGACTTCTGGTGACTCTGTAAGGTTTTCAAGGCAAGAGATGTTCAGAGGTGGTTTGCCATTGCCTGCCTCTGTGTCACAACCCTGATATTCCTTGAATGTCTCCCATGCAAATACTGGCCGGGGCCGACTCTGCTTAGCTTCCAAGGTCTGACAAGATCAGGCTAGCCTGGGCTGTCCAGGTCAGGGCCAAAGCCTTAAGTGCCATCTGCATTGTAGTTCTTCTTATCACATAGTCTTGCTTCTCATCTTAAACCAGGTCTTGACAAACTTTCTTTGGCTTTACAAGCCATGCCATAAAAATTCTGAGCCAGACTTGTTTTTCAGTCTTCAGGATATTGTAATTTAACGACCATACTTTTTAATCATTGCTACCACAAAACGTAACCCTAAGCTCTTCACAGTTGCCTGTCATTTTTTTTAAAGCTATAACAAAAGTTTGTACTATGTAAAATAAATATGGGCACGTTAGATTTGAGCCTAGTAGCATCTTAGAGACGAACAAGATTTTCGGAGTATGAGCTTTCAAGAGTCAAAGCTCCCTTCATCAGATAAATAAATATAGGGTAACCTTGATTGTCATCACAACCCCGAAGATAACATCTGTCCTCATCTAAATAAGCTTTGATTTTCTACTGAGAATTATCAGGAAACACAATAAATGTCTGCTGAAAATACTAGGTGCTGCAATGAAATTTTTAGGCGCCCTGGTGACCTAGTGCCTGGGATTTATTGAGCTGTGTCCTAAGCTTTCTTTTTCCAGCCTTCTGCCATCCTCCCTTGATAACATTGGCATTCAAATCATTGCTTGGGCATATAGCCAATGACCAGTGGCAGTGTAATTGATATTTGAAGGAAGCTTTCTGCAATAGCCAGCGCTCAGGCGTCTGTCTAGATGGTCTTGCGCCAGGTTATTGCAGTCATGCATATGAAGCTATTTGGGAAGATATTTTTTATTAGGACTGTTGCTCTTCTGTAATCATAGTTATGATGGTAAGGTAAGGCTTTAAAAAATTTGGCAGGTGGAAAACAGGCTTGGACAGAGTAGCAATACTTATTTAGGGCTTCCTCATATTTCTTCTGTGAATAACCGTGCCGCTGTATCTCCAAAACCTTAAGGAGTAATGGCTTGGATCCAGCGGAGGGGCTTCTGCAAACAGAAGAGGGAGGGAGGTGGATTTTGGTTGACCCCCCCCCCCTCCACTGCAGACCTCTGACTCCTACCAAGCTGCTTCTGGGCATCCCCTTTCTTTAGGAGCAGCATTTTGAGTTGCAGCATGGTGAGAGGGGAAGCAGAGAAGTCCTGCTGCACAGATAACCTTTCCATCCACAGAAATATCACATGAATCCAAGCCATTAATGATATCCAAGAGCCCCCCCCCAAACCACTAGAAAGATAAGTTCAGCAGTAATTTAAAAACAGCAAAATTATTTGATATGCTAAAGTGCCTGGCTACACTGAATCCAAAACTGCTCAAGGTGGTGGTTTGGCAGGCCTCCCTTGGAAGGGAGTTCCTTAATGGTGGCTCCGGCACTAAAGCAGCCCCGATCTGGGCACTTACAAATCTTGCGTCCCTCGAAGAAGGAGGAGGAGGAGGAGGGTTGGAGTTGGTTTTTATATGTCGACTTTCTCTACCACTTAAGGAAGAATCAAACCGGCTTACAATCTCCTTTTGATTCCCCACTCCTCCACATGAGTGGCAGACGCTAATCTGGAGAACCGGGTTCGTTTCCCCACTCCACAGGAAGCCAGCTGGGTGACTTTGGGCTAGTCACAGTTCTGTCTGAATTTTCTCAGCCCCACCTACCTCACAGGGTGTCTGTTGTGGGGAAGGGAAGGGGAGGTGATTGTAAGCTGGTCTGATTCTTCCTTAAGTGGTGGAGAAAGTCGGCATTTAAAAACCAACTTCTTTTCCTTGCAGAAATGCATCTTGGATTGAAGAGCTTTATACATCTGCAGCATGCCCTCCTTGTCTTTAAAAGCATTTTACTCATTCTAAAAGACGAAGTATTTCATAGGAGTTTTTTCCCAGTACTTCCCCAACTTTCCACTGGAAAAACTGAAGGGGGGCGAGGCTTGGAAAAAATGGGGGAAAGCTCCCCCTTTTTTTTCAGGCCTTCACATCTCTAGGTGAGGGTTTGGGCTGTTTCCCATTTAGCAGTGGCCGTTTGTGCATTTGGCCCAAGTTGCTTATATTTCGATGGCTTTGAAGCTATAGGAGTTGCCTTTCCCCATGAGCTGCCTTCCCCATTAAATGAGGCGCAAAGTCAGTGGAGGATTTTTCTGTCTCGTACTGAGTTTGCTTGGGGGGGGGGGCTGAGTCGGAGGCAGAAGCCGTTCTTCCTCAAGCCAGTGGAAATGTTGACTGAACCTTGACTGTTTACCATGCCTATTGTGTGTTTGGTGCTGTTTGCTATTTTGCTGTTCCAGCTTTGGGATGATGGTTGGCTGCTTCATGATAGATGATGGATTAAAACCTCAGCCATTCTTCTTTCTGATAGGGATGCTTGTGAGGATTAATGAATGATAAAGCACCAGAAAGTGGCGGGCAGGGGAAGCAGGCCACCTAAGTGGGGAACCATTCATACACACACGCAGCTGCACATGGCACAATAATATCATAGAGTTGGAAGGGACCACCAGGGTCATCTAGTCCAACCCCCTGTACAATGCAGGAAATTCACAACTATCCCCCAGACCCCCAGTGACCCCTACTCCATGCCCAGAAGATGGCCAAGATGCCCTCCCTCTCATGATCTGCCTAAGGTCACAGAATCAGCATTGCTGACAGATGGCCATCTAGCCTCTTCTTAAAAACCTCCAGGGAAGGAGAGCTTACCACCTCCTGAGGAACCTATTCCACTGAGGAACCGCTCTAACTGTTAGAAAAGCCTTCCTAATGTCTAGACAGAAACTCTTTTGATTTAATTTCAACCTGTTGGTTCTGGTCCGACCTTCTGGGGCAACAGTGAATACAACTATGACACCTGCATCTTACTGCTTAGTATTCTCCATCCCTTTTGATTCCAGAGGAATGGCCGTGGCAGTCTGTGGCAGCAAAAATGAACAGGAGTCTTGAGAGACCATAAAGGCTAGTGAGTTTTTATTCTGATTGTGGTGGACTGGAACCTGCTTCTTTGGGTGCATCTGCCCCCATTTGCCAAAGTGTATGCCTTTAGGAGCCATGACCTGGATAGCCCCTAGCCTGATCAGAAGCTAAACAGGGTTGACCTTGGCTAGCATTTGGATGGGAGACCTCCAAGGAATACCAGGGTCCTGACACAGAGGCAGGCAATGGCAAACCGCCTCTGAACGTCTCTCACCTTGAAAACCCTCCGGGGTCGCCATAATTTAGCTGTGACTTGATGACAAAAAAAACATGCCTCTAGGAAGCCACGGCCTTTGGTTTGCAAGTGTAAATGATAGGACAATTTGGAGGTCATCAATTCATCGGATTGGCATAAATCAGAAGCACCCTGAAGGTACTTAGCACATGCACGCCTCTAGGCATGTGTGAGTGTCTGGTAATGCGATGACATTCATGATCACGTTTGGGTTTTTGCATTAAAATCCTGCAGGGGAAGGTTCTGGCTCCTTTAAGAAAAGTCAACTCCGGCTTGTAATGGCGCATTTCATCTTTATTAACTGTTATCAGTTTGCTGCAAAGGTGAAGGACTGAGGCTTTCTTTTACTTACACACCCAAGGGAGGGTGAAGGTGAAAGATGGCAATCAGTTTGGAATTGCATAGGTTCCGTGAAGGCAATAAAAATGTATGAATTAATGTCCCCTGAACAAAATCCAATTACAGGTTTTAAAATATAATGGATAAACTGAAAAAGAAATGCTTGATTAATGCCGAGGAAGAAATACAGCGGGAGCCTGTGTCAGGTAATTTGGAGCACATTAGGAAGTGGCGAGGGGAGTTTAGGGAAGAGCACTTGTGGGGTTCCCTGTTTAACGTATTCAGACTTGATGACATCTTTATGACTGGGATTACCTTGACCAGTGCACCATAGTAGGCAAGAAATCCATTGTCTCCCCATTTAAGAGGGTTTTACAAAAGAAATTTAATTTTCAGATTAATTGAAGCTGCCTTGTACTGAATCAGACCCTCGGTCCATCAAAGTCAGTATTGCCTACTCGGACGGGCAGCGGCTCTCCATTTCCCGGTTTGGGAAGCCTTGAAGCTTCACTTTCACAATTGTCTGTGCAGTCTAAATAAAGAGCAGGGGGTTGGACTAGATGGCCTTTGTGGCACCTTCCATGATTCTATGAAAATAAATCTGGACTGACTGTGGGAACGACCTGGAATTTGGCCAATAACTCTAGATGTATCACTACAGAATCCTACTTTTGATTTAAAAGTTGCTAAAAGAAGCAGTTCCAGATTTCATCTTTTCTGGTAAGGATGAAATGAAGTATATATTCTGTCCCCAAGAAGAAAGCCTTATGAGGAGATTTTGGGGAACCTTCAGTTGTTGTGTTTTTAACTAATTTTCTTTGCTCAGCCTTGGTCTCTCTCGGTTTCTCAGTAGTAGGAAGCTCTTGCATTTCCCCTTCTGTGTCAGCTTAAAATCTTTGTAGTCTCTTGTCAAGAAAGTAAACAGATGTTTGGAATCAGACTTCTCTGTAATGGCGTTGAATTTTTACGTGTGAGGCACTTAATGAATACATTCTCAGTCGATATCTAGTTGGGTTAAGTTAAAGAGCACTTTAATTGTTTTCCATTCTGTGCTTTGCAGGGAAGTGTCAAAATGTTCCTTCAATCTATATGAGGTGGCATCATGACCAAATCCCATTTACCACGAACGTACCTCGGGGCTAGCCTCGCTGTAGGTTTCTGCTAACAGGCCTGTATCGAAGGGCTTCATTTCTTTTGAGAGGGAGCTGGTATTTGGAGTGCAAGAGATTTGTGGGATGGAAGGGTTTGAGCTGCAGCCTGGTTCCTGCGGACTGCTTGAAACCGTGCCGTTCCCCAAAGTGGTGTTTGAGGAATCAAGCAGTGCCGGCATTTTCCTCTCCTTCAGCTGCAAATGTAAAGCCGCTTGGCAGGGCACATGACCTCGGTCTGGCAGAGGAGTTGAGTTGAGACGCAGAACCTATTACTGTGGTGTAGCTGGAAGCCGGTGAGCCTTAGCCAATTTCAAGCTGTTCCGAAATAATGGCTCAAGGCAGCCTGGTCTGATCCTTGGAGAAGTTCTTATTGATGCCTTTACTGTAATACAATATAGCCGCTGCTCATAGTCATGACTACCACACCGCTGTCATGGGAAGGGTAATACTTGTCCAGAATTGAGATGAAACATGATAAAACTTGATGGTTTGGTGTACTGGGGCGCATGCTGCAGAAAGGGACACTAGCACTTGTTTCACAGTGTCCATTCATTCCATCCCTAAGCTGATCCATGCAATGCCTTTTATGAAGACTAAGGTAGCACAGCCCCATGTGGAAGCTTCTACATTCTTCAGAGCTGCTCTTCTGAATTGAAGAGAACTTGAGGATGAATTAAGAGTTCTGATGAACTGGAAGGCTTGCGCACTGCACTGTGGTCTTTTAGTCTTATTAAAAGAACAGTGTCCCCGTAGCACCTTAAAGACTGAGAGGCTCCTCCTGTGGGCATGCCTCTCCCTCTGCTGTTTTGTTTGAGGTCAGGCTACCTGCCCTGAGGCCTCAGAACGGGAAGGAGAGTCCTCTTCCTTCCCAGGACTGGCTTCCTCTTGGCCTCCTCTCTCTCGGCCACCTCTGTAGCTCAGTCTTTCTTTTCCTCCTCTCTCAGGTGTAGTGCCCTTTTATGGGATTCCCTGGCCCCACTTCCACCTGGCCTGTATTCATTCCTCTTCCCCCTGCTCCACCTGGGAGGCTATGAAAGGAAAAACCTTCCCTGCCTCTTGGCCCTGCCGCCTGTTTCCCTGCCCTGCTCCTTCCTCTGCTGTTTAGGGCGGCCTCTTGGCCTCCCATCCTGGCCTTCCCCATGTCTGGGCTTGACTTTGCCCTCTGAGCACGCCCCTTCCTATTCCTGCCTGGTTCCAGGACTGGAGCAATCTTCCTGGGTCCAGACCGCCTCCCTCTTTCGGCCTTCTTCGCATGGGTGGGTCTGCTCCCACCCCCGCACGGTCCTCAGCTCAGGCAGCTGGGGTCGAGTCAGGGGCGGGGCTTCGGCACCCAACAAAGACCAATAACCATATCTTAATACCAGGGTATAAGCTTTGGTGAGTCAAAGCTCGCTTTGTCAGATAGCCCGATGCCTGACGAAGCAAGCGTTGACTTGCAAAAGCTGGAAAAATTTTTGTTGGTCTTTTAAATTGTGGCAGGGCTCAGATTTTGTTCTGCCGCTGCAGACTAACACAGCTACCCACCTGAATTAAGAGGCATTTCATGGATTTGTTTTAAAAAAAATTCGGTGTGCCAACCCAGCTGTGTGTGTGTGTAAAATGCCGTCAAGTCGCAGCCGACTTATGGCGACCCCTTTTGGGGTTTTCATGGCAAGAGACTAACAGAGGTGGTTTGCCAGTGCCTTCCTCTGCACAGCAACCCTGGCCTTCCTTGGTGGTCTCCCATCCAAATACTAACCAGGGCTGACCCTGTTTAGCTTCTGAGATCTGACAAGATCAGGCTAGCCTGGGCCATCCAGGTCAGGGCTGCCAACCCAGCTACTTACTTGAATTCCTTTCCCGACTCCTTGGTCTTTGGACTAAAAGCTCCTTTATCTGATTACGCAAACCCTTCAAGCAGATCTCTGGAGAAGTTTGTAAATAAGCATGCCTCTCCCCCAAAAAGACTGCTGAAGCTTATCTTTGTTTCTTAGTGGGAAGGGTGTTTGTATACCATGGTCTAAAAAAGAAGAGGTTTCAGGGAGACCTTGGAAGACTGGGGAATGCATACTGAACAAACTTTCTAGTACTTCTTTGGCTGCCACCAGCATTGGCCGGAAGAATAGTCGGGTACCAGGGCTTGGGGGGGACGAACCCGCGCTCCTCCAGATGCTGGCAATGTCTGACAGCTATATGTATGCTTGGTAGCCTTCTTCCAGGGTGGAGGCTCTTACAGTGTGGAGGAAGAAAGGTGCAAAGGCTCCAGGAAGACCTTGAGGACTGGAGGAGGGAGGGCACGCAACGTGTGCCCCTCCACTGGTGCGGCTTTGGCCACCGTTTTTGCCACAAAAATCTGCCGAATCAGGAGGAAACTTTGCCTCTGCAGAGGCATGTCGCCATCCAGGGGTAATTTACATTGATGCCTGTAATTGACAGCCATCCAGGGGTATTCATACCAGTGCCTTTTCATGAGAGGTGGGCTGCCCTAAAGGGGATGACACCGAAAGCAGGCACAGCTTTTGGGAAAGGCAAGGAGGCTGTGTTTGGGATCGTGTGTGTTAAGTGCCATCAAGTCACTTCTGACTCATGGCGACCGTATAAATCAATGTCCTCCAAAACGACCTATCTTTGACAGCCTTGCTCAGATCTTGCAAATTGAGGGCCGTGGCTTCCTTTATAGAGTCAATCCATCTCTTGTTGGGTCTTCCTCTTTTCCTGGGATTTTGTAAGCTGCCTTAAAGACCAACAGTAGGAGAAAAGGGGGTAAAAACTTTTAAATATATTAGTAGGTTTGTTGGGGGGTTAGGTTTCCATGGTCATACTGGTGATGGATGCCGTGAGCGTGCGGGACCAACCTTCTGTCTGCTGAGCTTGGTGGGCATGAACATGAAAGTGGCTTCCAATGTGACGTGGGGGTTATGGGCGATAAATAGTCATATGCTCTGTATGCGTCTTGTCTTTTGGCTACTGGTATAGTCCTTGTGGAGCTGGAGAGTCCCCTGTACAAAAGGGGAATGCCAGCGATCAGTGTCTGACTCTGACGACCTGTGCTTCGACTACATATCTGCTGTAGCTGCTGCTGACTTTTGGGAGAAGCCGTCTGTTTTGGTGGAAGTGCAGATGGTTAATGGAGCCTGTTCCTGCATATCTGGTGTAGCCAGGCACTGCCTCTCCCCTGCCGTGAACTCACTCAGTGGCCCAACGTGAGTGACTTCCTCTTAATTCCCTCACCAGTAATATAAGCTTGGTAATTTTTTCCCTGTCTGCAGGGTGGTGGTTGTAGTAACAAGACGAATCACTTTAAACTGCTACACAAACATTGAGTTCTTAACGGCCTCCTCCCTTGCAGTCTAGCTTGGCTTCACTGTGTTTTCTGGCCCCACTGCAAGTCTGATTTCAGAATAATGCGTTGACTATATTAATTATTTGTATAAAATTGATGGCAGTTTATACTGTACAATCCCAGCACAGCCAGAGCCCAGACTACATAAAGGCTGATGAGCTTGGGAGTCCTGGTAGTTTGCCAGCGTGGAGAGCCAGCATGGTGTAGTGGTGAAGAGTGGTGGTTTGGAGCAATGGAGTCTGATCTGGAGAACCGGGTTTGATTCCCCACTCCTCCACATGAGCGGCGGAGGCTAATCTGGTGAACTAGATTTGTTTCCCCACTCCTACGCGTGAAGCCAGCTGGGTGACCTTGGGCTAGTCACACTCTCTCAGTCCCACCTACTTCACAGGGTGTCTGTCATGGGGAGGGGAAGGTGATTGTAAGCCGGTTTGATTCTCCCTTAAGTGGTAGAGAAAGTTGGTATATAAAAACCAACGCTGCTTCTTCCAGGTGTGGTGTGTGAAATTTGTTTCAGTAAAACCCAACTTCTTTTTCTCTGCTTTGCTAGACTCTCTCTTCTAACGTGATTATAGCTGATACAAGGGCTCAGCTGAGATATAGGATATATGTGTCTGTGTGCTGTCATGGCTGAAATAATGAGACGGTTCACTAGCAAGAAGGTGAAACACAAAACCACTCGAAGTTCTAGTTTGTTTCCATTTAGATGTCACAGTTAAAACAAAGCTTGCCAATTGACTTTCAGCCAACTCATGGCAACCCCATGAAGTTCCACCCCGTGGGGTGTTCATGACCAGAGATGAGCAGAGGCGGTTTGCCGTTGCCTGCCTCTGCATAGCAGCTCCGGTCTTCCTTGGTGGTCTCCCATCCAAGTACCGACCCTGCTTAGCTTTCGAGCTCTGACGGGTGTGGTCTAGAACATGAGAGCCAGCGTGGTGTAGTGGTTAAGAGCCGTGGTTTGGAGCGGTGGACTCTGATCTGGAGAACCAGGTTTGATTCCCCACTCCTCCGCATGAGCAGCGGAGGCTAATCTGGTGAGCTGGATTTGTTTCCCCACTCCTGCACACGAAGCCAGCTGGGTGACCTTGGGCCAGTCACACACTCTCAGCCCCACCTACCTTCACAAGGTGTCTGTTGTGGGGAGGGGAAGGAACGGTGATTGTAAGCCGGTTTGAGTCTCCCTTAAGTGGTAGAGAAAGGCAGCATATAAAAACCAACTCTTCTTCTTGCTGTTGTGGCTTCCAGTTTATTTCCTGATCCCACTTGGAGGGCTGGCTTAGGCCTTGAAAGCTCCTTCACGGTTTGTGACCCAGAGGTCTTTGTGGGCTCCCCCTGCCCTTGCAAGCCTGCTTGGACATTCGGGTCACCTGCTGCCTGTTCCCATGCCATTAGAAGTGCAGGCAACGGGTAAGGCAGCCTTGGAGTTCTCTCTTTGGTCCATCTGTCCTATCTGTAAGGAGGCTGAGGAAAGAACTTCAGTTTGCGTGGTTTGGGGGCTGAGCTGAAATGGGGATCCTATTTGGCTGTTGAGTGCCATGTTGTTTTGTTGTGCTGTTGGCTGGCTTTGTCTTCATTTTCTCAGACTGAGCTTTGACCATATTTTAATTGTGTGTGTGTGTTAAGTGCCGTCAAGTTGCTTCCAACTCATGGCGGCCGTATGAATCAATGTCCTCCAAAACATCCTATCCTTAACAACCTTGCTCAGGTCTTGCAAATTGAGGGCTGTGGCTTCTTTTAGAGAGTCAATCCATCGCTTGTTGGGTCTTCCTCTTTTCCTGCTTCCTTCAACTTTTCCTAGCATGATGGTCTTTTCCAGCGACTCTTGTCTTCTTATAACGTGACCAAAGTACGACAGCCTCAGTTTAGTCATTTTAGCTTTTAGGGTCAGTTCAGGCTTGATTTGATCTATAACCCATTTGTTTTTTTGGCAGTCCACGGTATCCGTAACACTCTCCTCCAACACCCCATTTCAAAGGAATATTTTAATTGGTTGCTGCTTTTGTTGTTTGTAAATTGTTTTGTGAGTCTTGGGGACAAAAAGCAGGGTAAAAGTATTTTTTCTAAAATATCCTTTTGTAGTTTTTCTGTTTGCTCTTCAATGCCCATTGTTGGAGGAGGTGGTAGTGGTTGTCCCTCCCCCAAAAAAACTTTCTGTGAGGCATATCCTGAGCCTCAAGGTTACAAGCAGGGTGAAAACCATCAATTATTTTTGAGGCTTTGTACAGAAAATGAAAAGCCTCCAAAAGCACTCCTCAGGTACTCATTGGCACGCAGGCTGTTAGCTTGCACAACACATTCTTCTTTCAGCCACAAAACTAGAATTGCCGGACTCCAAACGCTTCACTGATGTGGGAGGTCCCCCTTTCCATTAGTCCAGTTTTTATAGCCTGTGTCACTCCCTGGTAGTGTCTGGTTCCGAGCTCATCCTTTGATTTAGCCCCACTTTGCTTCCAAAATAATGAGCTTTCAGCTATTTTAACCCCCAAACTACAGCGTCATGGATTTTCTTTAGATTCACTTGCTTCGTTCCTTCCACTCTGAGGGTTTGTCGGTTGCTGGCGAATAATAGAAATGATTGTTTCACTGCCTTGGGTTATGCGAGTAACCTTAGTCCCCGGGGCGCATATGGCCACAAGCACCCAGACAGCTCTCCGTTGGCTGCCAGTGGTATGGCCTGCCTATGGACTTCTCTACCCATTGCTGGGTCCCCAAGGTTGGGTGGGATAAATAAACTATATAGTGAAAATATAATTTATTCAAGGCGCTATGTCAAGATAAAATTGTTTTTTAAAAATCGTTAAAACAGCACAATGGCCTTTCCTAAGGTTATTATACTGTAACCCCGTGCCAGACGCGTTTCGGCCTGTTTGGCCTTCCTTGTTTTACCAGGTTGATAATTGCACACACATTTTATATGGGAGACATATACAGCCCAGTATAACAACTTGCAGACAATCTAACCCGATGTTTGTATAATCAGAAATATAATATACAACCTATATACATGCCTGTTCTGATAAATAATTGTATATGCTTATATATCTGTAAATATGTGTGTATGTTTTACATGGGTTTTAATTGACCACTGAGGAAGGCCAAATAGGCCGAAACGTGTCTGGCACATGGTTATAGTATATCAACCTTAGGAATTGCCATTGTGCTGTTTTAACGATTTTTTAAAATAATTTTTATCTTGACATAGCGCCTTAAATAAATTATATTTTCACGATCAATATATTTTATTTATCCCACCCAACCTTGGGTACCCAGCTTCTGTTTTCTAGGTTAAGTTTAATTCCCTTTTCTTTTTTCTTCTCTACCCATTGGTCAGTGCCGGTGTGCGCTTATGTGGAAATGCTCCTGAAATTAAGCATTTGTGGAAGGTTAAATCTCTGCAAAAATAGACGCTTCCAAAGAAGTGAGCTGTAGCTTATAAAACATTCATGGTGCAATATTGTTAGCCTTTAAGGTGTCACCGGACCCCTGCTTTATTTTGTTACAATAAGAACTTAAAAAGAGCCCTGCTTGATCAGACTAATAGTCCATCTAGTCCAGCCTCCTGTCTCACACAGCGGCCAACTAGTTGCTCTGAAGGGCCAGCAACAGGGCATAGAGGCCGAGGCCCCCTCTGAACATCTCTTGTCTTGAAAACCCTACAGCAGGGGGTCTCCAAATCTTTTGGGCATGTGGGAGCCTTTGGAATTCTGACTAGATGGCAACAGGGGTGTGTAGGAGGACCTTAACTTTTTGTGCTGGCTGCTGTGAGAGGAATTCATGCAGCTCTATCAAAAAAGCGGGATAGTTAACCCCCCCTCCGCTATTACATAAATCAAATTGAGCTAATATTTACAGAATATAATAGGAAATGTGACAAACGTGTGGTTATGCTCCTGACAATTACTAATTCCGCTCTCTCAAATTGTCTTTCAGGTTCTAAATGGCTTCTAAGAAGTCAGGATCTGACTTTCATGGTAAGTGAAATGCAAGCCTGATTTGGCTGCGGGGGGGGGGGGGGGCGTTCAGAAGGCAGCCGTGTTGGTCTGCAGTAGAACAGCTAGATTCAAGCCCAGGAGCGCCTTGGAGCGAAGAATCCTTGGAGCTTTGATTCTTAAAAGCTTATACTCCAAGAATTTTGTTGGTGCACCAACAACAGAGGGGACAAATATTTAACCATAAAAACAACAGAGTTACATTCCCAAAGATCAATAAAAAAATTGACATCCAAGGCCCAAAGTTATACAATATAAAGGTTATGTCAATACAAAATATGTATATATTTATTACAGGCTAAAATCAAAAACATATATAAGGCCCTGCAATAGCCTACCAAACCAACATGCTCGTGTAAACCTACAACACAAATAGACATAAAATCACAAAATTAGACTTTGACCAAACGCGTTTCAGCCAAATGGCCTTCTTCAGTGGTCAAAACAATCACAATTCCAGACTAAAAATGTACATAGCTTTCTAAAAACTCTTTGACTGTAGGTACGTGGTGTTTGCAGGATGACAATTAATGTATATATAAAGACTTCCTCATCTGTTGTAGTCTTCCACACAAAAGGGAAACTAATACCTGTGTGTATTTCCCTCTTAAATGAGGAGCTGTTATATTTCAGCCATAAAATTGTCAACATCTCATAGTCATAAAGTAGTCTCAAAGTCTGGAATAGTTATAAAGTATTTAGATCTCTAAGGTGCTACTGGACTTGAATCTTGGTTAATGGGGGAGAAGGAGTCTTTTTGGAGGATGAGGCAGATTCTCCGTTGTCAACAAATGATGGAATTCACAGAATCTGTAATGCAGGATTTGAGGTTGCAAGGAAGAGGCAAGGAATTCAGGCCTCTCCGTTGGTGCTTCCTCACCATTGTCTTGTTCCAAAATAGTTTGCCTGAAGAGCCTGATTTCTGCCTGGTGGCCTGGCTACAATTTGGACACTGTGAGCCAGCTTGGCAATAGTGGTTAAGGGTGGCAGACTCTAATCTGGTGAACCGGGTTTGATTCCCCACTCCTCCACATGAAGCCTGCTGGGTGACCTTGGGCCAATCACAGTTCTCTCCGAGCTCTCTCCGCCTCACCTATCTCACAAGGTTTCTGTTGTGGGGAGGGAAAGGGAAGGCGATTGTAAACCGCTTTAAGACTCTTTAAAGGAAGAGAAAAAGCAGGTATAAAAGCCAGCTTCTTTTGCAAGAGACCCTGTCCGAGGCCAGTTTTTCTGGGCAGGCATAAGCTTTGATCTGTAGTGGTCAGGCTGTAGTCAAGGCATGAAGGTCAGCGAACCCAAAAGAGGATGTCGAATTGAGTATATACACAACCCCAGTGTTTCTTATGTTCTGAATGCTGCCTCTGTTTTCTTACATGGCTGCTGCTGTGATTAAAAACTTTAGCAAGTCCCCTCAAAATTCAAATTGACAGTACAGACATAACTTTTTCCGACAAGCAGTTATTTCTGACATAAGGGAGGTCTGTACTTCAGGTTGCTCAGACTGTATTTTTGCATCAAAAATAATGGAAAGTGTTCTAATTGAGTAGAATTGGCCTTGGTTGTGTTCAGTGTTTTCTTGTATACATAAAACTTGGAAGCCTCATTTGGAAGCCAGTGCTATCATTTACTGAACGGTTCATTCCCTGAGGGAAAAATTGCCCCTCGTTCTTAAATGAAATGCGGTTCTTTCGAAACGTTCAGAAAAAGGCATGATGCGGAAGCTGGGAACCCCCACCCCACCCTCCACCCGTCTGTATGAAGCCTATGTTCAATACTAGGTTTGAATGGTGTAAGCTAATAGCATGCCAGAAAGTACTGAAAAGCCCTTTTGTTCTTGCTTTCGTTTGCTGTGACGGCTCAGATGCTGCCTGCTTAGCTTAATCTGGCGTTTTTTTAAATGTCAAGCAGATGCATTTCACGGTACCTATGGTGAAGGAAGTGCTGGGACTTGCTTGCTTGTGGGACTGTGTTCTGTTCTGGAGAAGCTGGGGTAACTGGTCCTCTTTTTGTGGCTAGTACTGGGGCAAGACAAGCAGGGAGGGAACTTGCTTTGGTTACACAGGGATTTCCTGTACCGGCTGCTGAGGCTGTTACCCAGGTGGACTGTTGTTGGTGTCAACACTTGAACACATAAAGCTGCCTTGGTATCCTTGGTCCATCAAGGTCAGTATCATCGACTCAGACTGGCAGCGGCTCTCCAGGGCCTTTCACCTTGCCGACTACCTGATCCTTTCAGCTGGAGATGCTGGGGATTGAACTTGGAACCTACCACTGAGCCACAGCCCCTTTCTGTGGGCCTGTCAGACATCCCGGGCAGGTGAGGGAATACTTGATCTGACCCGCCCTGAATCATAGAATCCTAGAGTTGGAAGGGGTCATACAGGTTATCTAGTCCAACCTCCTGCTCAATGCAGGATCAGCCTAGAGCTGCGTATGTTGACATAATCTTTTTTCTGTGTAGCCGTCGGGGCAGTTTTGCGGCCGGTCAGTCCTGTTAGGTGGGCTGAATGTGTGAGATGCAGCAGGGACAAACCTCACGAATTGTATGTGGTCTCGGCTTACCTGTATTTTCTGCCTTTCACTAACATTATTTATATTTCGCTAACTGTATTTAAATTATTTAAATTTTAATCAGAAAATTTTCTAATTCCGATTTTTGTGGAAACCAGTAGCCCTGTCTGTTGCTCTGTTCATGGGTAGCTAAGGGACGAAAGGAAGGGGGCCGCGAACTCTGAAGGGTCATCTTCTGGACATGGAGTAGGGGGTCACTGGGGGTGTAGGGGGGAGTAGTTGTGAGTTTCCTGCATTGTGCAGGGGGTTGGACTAGAAGACCCTGGTGGTCCCTTCCAACTCTATGATTCTACTGTGTCTAAGCCCCTTGTTCTGCCTTGGTTCTTCTGTGCACACGTGCAGGCAACGCAAACTAGATATACAGGACTCGCTTTGTTAGTGAATTCCTATGGAGACTCAGCATTCCTATTGATGCGAGAGTGTAGATAGCTGCAGAGTTTTGGATTGTAAAGGTTGAGAAGAAATGGGCTGCTTTTTGAGTTTGTTGGCCGCAGACTTTTTTTTTTTTTTTTGCATTACTCTGATTCTGGTCTTTGCCACGGCTGGGGAAAACAGGTGTCTTGTCTTGACAGGTAAACGTGCAGCCTCTGATGTGTGTTTTGCTCCTTCTATTAGGGCCCTTCAGTTACCTTGACGATGTCCCATTCAAGATAGGAGACAAGTTTAAGGCTCCGGCTAAAGTTGGCCTGCCCATTGGCTTCTGCTTGCCTGACTCGCCGCAACTCGTGAGGGAAGCCCAGGTGAGTCTTAACCTGCAGCTCGTGAGTGAGTGGTGGTGACCTGCAATACGGCACGCTCGCTTACCAGTAAGTAAATCTCATTGAACTTGGTGGAGCTTGTGCTGAATGTTGTTAACAGACTACAAACTTGCAATATGCGAAAAAATTTTGACTTCGATTTGGCCTCTCCTGCACTGGTTCTGCTGGATCATTGGCTGGTTTGAGGTCCTTTAAAATAGAATTGCTGCCGTTGATCTGCATGTTCTCCAGTCTTTTTCAGAGCTCCGAAGCAAGAGTTTGCCACTCAAGTCAGGTCTCATAATACTGGAACTCCGGGTCATCTGCTGAAGCTGGAGGGTGAGAGATTCAAAACAGACAAAAGGAAGTATTTCTTCACACAATGCATAGTTAAATTGTGGAACTCCCTACCCCAGGATGTGGTGATGGCTGCCAGCTTGGAGGGCTTTAAGAGGGGAGTGGACATATTCATGGAGGAAAGGGGTATTCATGGCTATTAGTTAGAATGGATACTAGTCATGATGATACTAGAACAGACTGCTGGACCTGATGGACCTTGGTCTGATCCAGCACGGTCTTTCTTGTGTTCTTAATATCTCATGTTCTTAACCAACAGTGGAGTATCTGGAAGCTGCCATCTTAGAAGCCCGTACTCTGCTTGATTAAAGAAGAGTCTAAAGTCGATATGCATTAAATGATACACATTGACTCCTCTTGTCTGTCGCGGGAGCTGGCGGATTGTGCCAACGCCCAGGAATAACCACCAGTACCAGTAGAGCTTGTAGAAAATGCAGTTATTTATTCACAGTGTTATACACACACTCTTTCCACCACTATCTCCCGACACAGACTCACAGAGTCTTACACTTATATACAGATGCCATCTCCAGGCAGCAATTAGTGTTACCTGGCTGAGTCACTCTCCAGGTGCAACTCATCACCTTCAGGCTGAGTCACCCTACAGGTGCAACTCATTAACTCAGTCTCAGGCCTTCTAGGGGCTTTGCAGGTTATTGCATCAGCTTAGCTTGACACTTAGATCCCCTGAATCTAAAACCACCTGTCATTGCTAATATGAACAGACTTGCATATTCTGTCATGTAATACAATAAAGTCAAGGGCTGTTTAATCCGATTCCTAGCAAACGGTATCCAGAAAGGCAGGAAAAAAAACGATCCTTTTCTGTAATGTTGTAAAACAAAGTTTTTAAAAAATCCTGTGTGTTGCCAGGAAACAGACTGTAATTCACAATTCTGTTACCAGCTCCTGTACTTTGAGTGATGCTTCCTTCTGTAAGTCGACAGCATGCATGAGCAAGTGGAGGTCCCCCCAAGCTCCGTGCCAGGCCAGATCATAGAAAGATAGAGCTGGAAGGTACCCCCAGGGTGGGTTATCTAGTCCAACCCCCTGCACAACGCAGGAAATTCATAACCGCCCCCTCCCCACTGCACCAGTGACCCCTTCAAAAAACTTCCAGGAACCCTGGGCCAATCTGGCCTCGAAGAAAATTCCTTTCTGACCCGAGTGCCACGTGGCATTACCCTGGGCATATAAGAAAGGGCCACAAGGGCCGTGGCATTACCCTGGGCATATAAGAAAGGGCCACAAGGGCCGAGCACTGGGTCATCCCTTCCTGCCCTCCCTCTCATGATCTGCCTAAGTGGTTTTGAAGGAGCTGGAGCACGCCTCTCCTCTCCCCCCCCCCCAATTCTACAGCAAGCTCTATCCTGCAAGCATTGTCTCATGACAGACAGCGCAAGTACTTAGGCCAGGGTGTATGAATGACAAAGAGTTATCAGTCTCCCCCACCCCAGGCTTTCTCAGCTGTAGAATGTCATTCATGCATCTGGGAATGTGGGTAGGTGGGTTGTATTTTCAGCCCCACACTGGTGCCCACTAAAGTGAACTGCTTTCCAGTCCTAAATATTTCCTTATGTAGAGGAACAGTGGCTATTAAGAACATCAGAACAGCCCTGCTGGATCAGACGAAGGCCCATCAAGTCCAGCAATCTGTTCACACAGTGGCCAGCCAGGTGCCTCTAGGAAGCCCACAAGCAAGATGACTGCAGCAGCACCATCCTGCCTGTGTTCCTCAGCACCTAATAGAATAGGCACGCTCCTCTGATCCTGGAGAGAATAGGTATGCAGCAAGGCCTTGCTTATGTTCTTATGACTAGTATCCATTTTGACTAAGAGCCATGGATGTGAGGACGATCTGGATATGACATCTGTCACCCCATTGATTGTCAGGATTGATTCGGCTCATCTGGTTGGTTAGGCGGATGTCTCCTACCTCCCTCACTGCCCCATGGGCATCCCTCCTGAAGCTGCGCGCTCGGTGGAAGAGGATGACCATCCCAGATAGGAGTGTACCATTCTTCGGTCAAGGGTATACAACTAAGAGCCATGGATAGCCCTTTCCTCCATGAACATGCCCACTCTCTTCTTAAAGCCTTCCAAGTTGGCAGCCATCACCACATCCTGGGGCAGGGAGTTCCACAGTTTAACTATGCGTTGTGTGAATAAATACTTCCTTTTGTCTGTTTTGAATCTCTCTCCCTCCAGCTTCAGCAGATGACCCCGCATTGTAGTATTATGAGAGAGGGAGAAAAGCTTCTCCCTGTCCACTGTGTCACCTTTGCTTCAGAGAGGATGGTGCTACTAACCTGTGCCTGGGCATTCCGGCTTTTTCTCTTGCAGTATGACTTCTCCCTGGAAAGGAGGACCATCGAGTGGGCTGAGAACATCAAAAGAATCCAGGCCGCCCAGGAAGAGGCCGAGCGGAAGGCGGAGGAGGAGGAGGCCCTGGTCAATTCCCGGGCGGCCGTGGAGGAGCAGAGCCAGGCCGGCTTTGCGGAAGGCTGCGGGCCTCGGGCTGTCATGCCGCCTCCCATCAACCCCATCCTCGCCAGCCTGCACCACAACTACATCCTGACCCCAACCCCAGCCAGCAACAGCGCCCTGAAGCAGAAGGTCCTGAGCCCGCTCCACACCAAGGCCGACTTCAACCCGGCGGACTTCGAGTGCGAGGAAGACCCCTTTGACAAGCTGGAATTAAAGACACTTGACGACAGGGAGGAGCTGAAGAACATTCTGCAGATCCACGTCGGCACGACGGGGCCGGTTGTGGCCCAACCGGGAGACAACAGTGGTGTTTCCAGAGCGTTGCCTGAGTCCGTGTTGCAGGGCCAGGAAGTCCTGGCCACGTTGGACCTCAAGCCCCTCCACAAACCGAACGGCCTGATTGCCTTGCCACAGCTGGGGGGCCACGAAAAGATGTCGCTGTCTTCCAAAGTGTCCCTCTCTCCCGTGACATCCGTGAGCAATATCAAATCTCTCTCGTTCCCGAAGCTTGACCTGGATGAGAGCGACTTGCAGACGGCGAAGCTCACGAACGTGTACCGCAGCGCCAGCTGCCTCCGCAACGGCACTTTCCTCAGCTCGTTGCAGAGCAAAGCCGGCGAACTGAATGGGCACCGCGTGGCTGGGCTGTCTGAGCTAAATGTGGACAGTGGCCCAGAGACACGGACTCTGTCCTCCACGTCCCTACTGCCTTCCCTGCCCACTTCAGTAGCGTGTACAGAAGAAACTCCCTCTCTCACCACGGCCACAGTGGTAAGTGCTGCATGGGCTACAATGCTTCTCTCTGGCCCGCCAAGAGGGCAACGGGAAGGAAGTAGACTGGACAGGGGCTATTTAAGATCCTGTCTTAACGGACATTCGGTGTTGTGTATAAATGATTTGGATGAAGGAATAGAGGGGATGCTTATTAAGTTTGCAGATGATACTAAATTGGGTGGGGGTAGCAAATACAGTAGAAGACAGAGCCAGGAAACAAAATGATCTTGACAGGCTGGAGAATTGGGCTAAAACTAATAAAATGCACTTCAACAAAGATAAATGTAAAGTTCTGCATTTAGGTAGGAAAATCAAATGCATAATTATAGGATGGGGGAGACTTGTCTGAGCAGTAGTGTGTGGGAAAAGGATCGTTGGGTCTTAGTAGACCAAACACTGAACATGGGTTAGCAGTGTGATGCAGTAGCTAAAAAGGCAAATGCGATCTTGGGTTGCATAAACAGATATACAGTGTCCAGATCACGCAAAGTGATGGTATCGCTTTACTCTGCTCTGGCTAGACCTCACCTGGAGTACTGTGTTCAGTATTAAAAAGGTAAAGGTCCCCTGTGCAAGCACCAGGTCATTCCTGACCCATGGGGTGACATCACATCCCGACGTTTCCAAGGCAGACTTTGTTTGCGGGGTGGTTTGCCAGTGCCTTCCCCAGACATCTTCCCTTTACCCACAGCAAGCTGGGTACTCATTTCACCAACCTCGGAAGGATGGAAGGCTGAGTCAACCTTGAGCTGGCTACCTGAAACCGACTTCCGTCTGGATCGAACTCAGGTCGTGAGCAGAGCTTTTGACTGCAGTACTGCAGCTTAACACTCTGCGCCACGGGGCTCCTCGTGTTCAGTATTGGGCACTGCAATTTAAGAAAGATGTAGACAAGCTGGAATGTGTCCAGAGGAGAGCAACCAAGATGGTGAGGGGTCTGGAGACCTATGAGGAAAGGTTGAAGCAGCTGGGTATGTTTAGCCTGAAGAGAAGATATGATAACCATCTTCCAAGTACTTGAAGGGCTGTCATATGGAGGAGGGTGCCGAGTTGTTTTCTGTTGCCCCAGAAGGTCGGACCAGAACCAACGGGTTGAAATTAAATCAAAAGAGTTTCCGTCTAGACATTAGGAAGAATTTTCTAACAGAGTGGTTCCTCAGTGGAACAGGCTAACTCTTCATCATTTCAGGCAAAAGCTCTGTTTAACAGGCTGCCTTTTAAGATGAATATTTAAATTATTTTCTTAGTGGGCATGAGGAAAGGTATTGGTGGGCGCCACGGTGCCCATGGACATCATGTTAGGGACCCTGGCTGCATTCTGTTACTGACGTTCTGTGTATCCATCCCGCTAAGGGTGGAGGCACTTTTCTCTGATGCAGTGAGCTTTCCCTGGGTGCCACGAAATCCTCGTGTGTCTGGGGGAAGGCTTGTTGCATAAGAGGAGGTGCCGACCTTTCTAGAATGGATCTGCCAGGACCCAGCCTGCTGCTGTGGAAGTGACTAGCGGGGTTTGCTTGCTCCCTGATTGAGTCGGTTTTGGCCAGGCTGCTCAGGAAACCTGAGATGTGCTGTGAGTCCGGGTCGGGCTTGTTGTATTCTCTGTCCCAAGGAGCGATGACAGAACCCTGGGCGGGGGCTGTTCGCAGTCCTCCCGCCAGCTGAAACCTTGCAGTGGGTTGAGAGTGGATTTCTCTGTAGAGATTATCCTGGTTCTTTTTTTGTGTGGATTAAGCTTAACTCTACGGTAAAAATAACTTCCAGGTCACACTGAGGCCTCTTTTCCTATAATACACGGCTTTGTTTGAGAGTCTCTGGACACTTAGCTGCTTTCCCTGTAATGAAGCCAGTTTGGCTCACACCTTTCTCATTAGCTCTCTGTAGACTCCTGCCTTCCTCCTCGTGGAAATCCGGTTTAGGGGGAATAGACTTTCTCATGGGACCTGGTTCTTTTCCTGTACCTCTGGCATGTTGACTCTGCTTGTCTCGCGATGGTGCTTGCACAGTCGATGCTGGCTGTTGGCCCAGCCAAAAAATTCAGCACCTTCAACTCTGTGATTGCCTTGGGGGGAGCCTTTGAAGTGAGGCGGCCAAGCCAAGTCTTAAAGAGCCTCCCATAGACGGTTTCCATTTTAGAGCTATGGAATAAGCAGAAGGCCCTTAGAGAGCAACATCTGGCCACCATATACATTTTTTTTGGTCAGCCCTCTTTAGAATTATAGACTCATAGAGTTAGAAGGGACCACCAGGGTCATCTAGTCCAACCCCCTGCACAATGCAGGAAATTCACAACTACCTCCCCCCCACACACACACACAGTGACCCCTACTCCATGCTCAGAAGATGGCCAAGATGCCCTCCCTCTCATGATCTGCCTAAGGTCATAGAATCATAAAGTAGAACAATAGAATCTTTATTCCATTCTTTATTTTTGCTTTGGTAAGAAGAAGAGTTGGTTTTTATACCCCGCTTCTTCTCTACCTTTAAGGAATCTCAAAGCAGCTTACAGTTGCCTTCCCTTCCTCTCCCCACAACAGGCACCTTGTGAGGTAGGTGGGGCCGAGAGAGTTCGGAGAGACTAGCCCAAGGTCACCCAGCAGGCTTCATGGGGAAACCAACCCAGTTCACCAGATTAGAGACCGCCGCTCTTAACCACTGTACCATGATGGCTGTCCGAACAGAAAGTCATCAAAGTAGTGATGGCCATGAGCACAGATGGGAGGGGCCATGGCTCAGTGGTAGAGCATCTGCTTGGCATGCAGGTGGTCCCAGGTTCAATCCCCAGCATCTCCAGTTAAAGGGACTAGGTGAGTAGGTGATGTGAAAGACCTCTGCCTGAGACCCTGGAGGGCCACTGCCGGTCTGAGTAGACAATACTAACTTGTATGGACCAATGGTCTGATTCAGTATAAGGGAGCTTCATGTGTTCAAACAGATGGCTTTAAAAGGGGATTTGCGGGGGAGAGGTTCATCAATGGCTACTAGCCGTGGTGACTAATGGGAACCTCCATGCCCAGAGGCAGTCAACCCCTGAATATCAGTGTCAAGGAGGGAACATCAGGGGAAGGCCTCGGCCTCTGTGTTCTGTCTGTTGGGCCCTCTGTGTGAAACAGGGTGCTGGACTAGAAGGACTGCTGGCCTAATCCAGAAGGGCTCTTCTTTCAAATTATGCTCTGGGCTCAGCTTTTGAAAAGAAGTGTTCTGGGATCAGAGGCAGTTAATTTTGACCTCCTGTTAAACTACACTTCAGAAGCAGAAGCTTCTGGAAGACCTGCATCGTGAAACAGGTAGTCGGGGTAGGGGGGGAACCATGGAAGGCAGTGGCATTTCCCCCCCTCCAGCCTCATCTTGCGCTTAAACTGGCTCCCTGCCCTGACTGAGCTGCTTTGGTCACGCTGATCCACATGATGGTCATCTTAAGGCTAGGCTTGTTCCAACAGTACACAGAGAACTGCCTTGAAGACAGTCCAGAAACTTCCTCTGGGGTAAAATAAAGCAGCTTGATCGCTATCCAGAGTTAGCTGCCGTACCAGCGTGGTGTAGTGGTTAAGAGCGGTGGTTTGGAGCAGTGGACTCTGATCTGGAGAACCGGTTTTGATTCCCCACTCCTCCACATGAGCAGCAGAGGCTAACCTGGTGGACTGGGTTGGTTTCCCCACTCCTACACACGAAGCCAGCTGGGTGACCTTGGGCTAGTGACAGCTCTGATAGAGCTCTCACAGGGTGTCTGTTATGGGGAGGGGAAGGGAAGGCGATTTTAAGCCGGTTTGAGTCTCCCATACGTGGTAGAGAAAGTCGGCATATAAAAACCAACTCTTCTTCACCTCCCTCCTCCTGACGCCTGTGGTCTGCTGGTGACATTGGCTTTCTGTCCATTTCTGGATTCAGTTCCCGCTTGATGGCTTAGGACCCATGTAGTTGCAGGACCCCCAGTATGGACCTCTGCAGCAATTAGGTTTGTCCGAGAATCCACCTTATGCCGAGTTCTTAAACCAGCCTCTTCTCGTGCAAGGGCTTTTTCGGTGGTGGCACCTAAGTTGTAGAACAGCCTCCCTGACAATTTTGTGCTTCTAACAGTTGGGCAAGGCAGAGTTGTTTAGGCAGGCTTCTAATTGAGGATCGGATCTTGTTGGGGATAGCAGCGGCCAGCTGCCCAACTGCGTTTTCAGTATTAAACTGGTTTTTTCCTGTTGTGCTCTTTAAATTTTTCACTGTAATCTGCTTTGAGTCCTTGTTGGGAGAACGGTGGGTTTAGAAATCTCTGCCGAACTGCTCCACCCCTGGGCCTGACAAAGGGAGGTTTGGTTTTCAAAACCTCACACTCTGAAAGTCAGTGTTGGTCTCTCAGGCGCTCCTGGGCTGAACTGGAGCTCTTCTACGGCAGACCAAGGCAGCCACCCTACGGAAATGATCCCTGAGGCCCGGCACAGCCTTTTTCTCCACCTGTAAAATGGGAGTATTAATTACCTGCTAATCAGAGTCATCATCTCAGTGAACGAGTTTAGGCTTAGAGCTTTGAGATGAGCCGGGATCCTGTAGTGAAAATATGATAGAACAGAGGATACAGCTTCAGCCTGCGGGAGAGGGATTTACATTTTCAAACACTTTTGTTCTGGGGTGGGGGAGAGAAATCCCTGCAAGTTCTTTTTTTGAACACATTGTGGGAGAAGGTCACATCCAGTCGCCTGTCTGTTAACTAGTGTTCTGCTTGTGGGGAGACCTCGCTGCAGGAAAGTAGGTCATGTTCGTGCAAGTACTCTCCCAGGACAAGTAGAATGGCATCGTTTAAGAGCCTTGGGCTTGATCTTTGTGAGTCGGCCGGTCAAAGCTGTCAACTTCTGTGATTACCAACCAACTCATAGTTTTCTATTTCTTATGTCTGCATGCAAGTGCTCCCTTGTTCGTTTTCCCATGAGAGGCATCTCTCCGAAACTGTCCCGTGGAAGAATCTCCAAAGCATCTACTCTGGAGAAAAGCCTGGTTTGGTCTGCTTTTCTGCGAGGCTGTTTTGCTACGTGTGAAAATAGAAGAGGAGGGTCATTGAGTGTAGACTTCGACAGCTTCGCACCTGAACCAGCCTTTTGGTCATCAGGTTCGATGCAATGAAATGATGCAGCTGTCCCTCTTTTCATTTGACCTTCTAATTCCTGCTGTACGTCTGGGCCCAGAAGGGTGAGGCTGTGGCTCAGTGGTAGAGCATCTGCTTGGCAGGCAGAAGGTCCCAGGTTCAATCCCCGGCATCTCCAGTTAAAGGGACTAGGCGAGTAGGTGATGTGGTTCACCAGATTAGAGACCGCCGCTCTTAACCACTGTACCATGATGGCTGTCCAAACAGAAAGTCATCAAAGTAGTGATGGCCATGAGCACAGATGGGAGGGGCCATGGCTCAGTGGTAGAGCATCTGCTTGGCATGCAGGTGGTCCCAGGTTCAATCCCCAGCATCTCCAGTTAAAGAGACTAGGTGAGTAGGTGATGTGAAAGACCTCTGCCTGAGACCCCGGAGAGCCGCTGCCAGTCTGAGTAGACAATACTGACTTGGATGGACCAAGGGTCTGGTTCAGTATAAGGCAGCTTCATGTGTTCATGTGTTCAAGGGTGTTCTGACGTGTTGGGGGTGTCTGTCATGCTCTTGACCCTCACTCACCAGCAGAGTGTTGCAGCAAAATGTGGTGTCAACCAAGAACTCTGCTCTGTAACTAGAGACATGTCAAAATTCAGATAAATTGTAGTACATCTGGGCTATGATTGGACACAGTGAGGCTACATAAGACAAATAGCCTTTTGTACAGATGGTCATCCCACTTTCCGGTGTTTTACAGGCTACAAAGAAATGCCTGTATAAAAGTCTAGATCCTTTTGAATCGGAGGGCACAGGCTGTGCAAAATTGGGCTTCGTACTGCCGATTCCTAGCAGCTACTCGGCAGCCTCCTAACGTGCTCTTCTCTTTGGCAACGCCCTAGCTAGGGAATGGCTTTCCTCCTGTATTGGCACTGAGGACAATCACTTGCAAACAATTTTGCTGTCTCCACAGGTTCTTGCTTTTGCAACAGCCAAGTCAGGTAAATCACAGTTGCCGTTTTACTGATGAGAGGGGAGAGACAGCAGCAGGCAGGGATATGCCTACAGCCACACAGAGTGAATCCATGCATAGGGGGGAGAAGAGGGTTTGATTTCACATTCAGGCCTAGTTTTGCCCACCGGCACTTGCTGGTGGAAGACTGAATGAAGTTTTCTCTTGCGCCTCTCCTGCTGGAGTTCTGCATTCCACCTTCTCTCTCTCTCTCTCTCCCCCTCCCTCCAGGTAACTCACCAAAGCTTCTCGACATCTCAAGTGCCCAACGCCACCAGCTGTGCGAAATGGCCTGGCAGCCCCACGTATGAAGGCGACCTGCAGGCCCTTTCCTCCAGCGAGAGGCAGTGCGTGGAAACGGTAGTCAATATGGGCTACTCCTGTGGGGATGTCCTGAAGGCGATGAAGAAGAAGGGGGAGAACATAGAACAGGTCAGAGCCATAGAGAGAGTCTGTCTTGCTGCCGGGGTGTGTGAAGGAAGGGTGTCAGATTGGATGGGAACCAGCCTTGGGCCAGGGTGGTGAGATTGGATGGCTACTACCACTCCATATACAGAGGCAGTACACCTCTGAATACCTACCAGTGCCAGGAGTCAACATCAGGGGAAGACCTCGGCATCTATGCCCTGTTGTTGGACCTCCAGAGGAACTGGTTGGCCACTGTGTGAGACAGGATGCTAGACTAGATAGACCCTCACTAGACTGATCCAGAAGGGCTGATGTTCTTATTAGGGGAAGGCCTTAGCCTCTCTGCCCGGTTGTTGGACCTTCAGAGGAACTGGTTGGCCACTGTGTGAGTGAAGATGCTGGACTAGATGGACCACGGGTCTGATCCTGCAGGGGACTTCTGATGTTCTATTCTTAAGGCCTTGGCCTCTCTGCCCAGTTGTTGGACCTGTAGTGGAACTGGTTGACCCACTGTGTGAGACAAGATGCTGGACTAGACAGACCACAGTGTGATCCAGCAGGGTTCTTATGTTCTTATTAGGGAAAGGCCTCAGCCTCTATGCCCTATTGTTGGACAATCTGTGAGACAGGATGCTGGACTAGATGGACCCCTGGTCTGATCCTGCAGGGCTTTTCTGATAAAGTGTTTGTAGCCCTTTGCCTAGCATGCTGCTTCATAGTACCGGGCCTGGGAACTCATATCAGCCCTGAAAGGAAAGCAGTGCTTGAAGTAACTGCTGGCCAGACATTTTCAGAACTTGAGGATGTGGCCATACCAGGGCTGACATGCCTGAGTGTCGCTGGTTCTTCCTGGCCTTAAAGCGATGGCCAAGTTCTGGAAATGCTTGTTGGGGAGTTCAGAGGGTCAGCGCAAAAGAGATCCTAAAAATGCAGCTTTTAAGACTTGGGTTTAGAAGTTTGAGAAGGTCGAATGCACTGTCCAGTAAACTTGGGCGGATGAAGCTGTCCACGTAGGAGGATCTGTTGCCAAGATCCGGTCCTGAGAATCTTCGTTTGGAGAGCTGAGAAAAGGTCCATCTTCAGCATTGTCCTGAGCCCGATATTGCAGGCATAGAAGGTGCCTCAATTCCTCTCTTGGTCTCCTGGCAGGTTCTGGACTACCTGTTTGTCCACGGACAGCTCTGCGAGAAGGGCTTCGATCCACTCCTTGTAGAAGCTGCTTTGGAAATGCACCAGTGTTCAGAGGAGCAGGTAAGGCTTCACCTGCTGGGTGCGGGGCCGTAGAATTGCCAACAAAACCCAGAGACCTCCATATGGGCGACCAGATCCTACAGTGCTGATGCTTTTAAGCATTTCAGATGTGACCTTAAAGAATCAAGTGTGGTGTCGTCTTCAGAAAGGGACATTTCTATGCAGGACTCATAGCTTGGGCTGACTTCCCAGGGCAATGGTCCGTAACGTGGTGCTCTTGGGTGCCGAGACTTTTTAGGAAGTGGGTGGGGCCAGGTGGCTTCTGATTGGCTGTGCAGATTTTTAAAAAACATTGCTTTGGCAGCAGCTGCCTCCACAGCACAAGGCTTTGCGTTGTTATTGAAGTCAAGCTGTGGCAGCCATTTTGCTGCGCCCACCGCTCCATGTCAGAATTCCAAATGTGCCCTAAGGCTCAGAAAGGTTGGGGGCCCCTATCTTAGGGAGATCTTCCTCTCACATTGGAAACTGTTGACTGGGGCTGTGTCCTGTTCGTGGCCACTCCTTAAAAGGAGAATCCAGATTCGTAGCTGGCTCTTAGCAAGCTTTCTTCCAGGTGGGGGTGTCTTTCTAGAAAATCTTTAATGTTGCCTTCCGTTTCCCAACCCCCTTTCTGGCCAGCGTGGTGGACTCTGAATCTGGAGAACCGGGTTTGAGTCCCCACTCCTCCACATGAGCGGCAGAGGCTAATCTGGTGAACTGGATTTGTTTCCCTGCTCCTACACACGAAGCCTGATGGGTGACCTTGGGCTAGTCACAACTCTCTTAGAGCTCTCTCAACCCCCACCTACCTCACAGGGGTGTTTGTTGTGGGGAGGGGAAGGTGATTGTAAGCAGGTTTGAGTCTCCCTTAAGTGGTAGAGAAAGTTGGCATATAAAAACCAACTCTTCTTTTCTCAGACAACAGCACTCCTCCAGCTAATGAGTAAATTTAAAGAAATGGGCTTTGAACTGAAGGACATAAAAGAAGTTTTATTATTACACCACAATGACCAGGACAATGCACTGGAAGATCTAATGACCCGGGCAGGAGCCAGCTGAAGAGAGGGCAGAGGAGCCCGCCCCTGGCCCTGCCAGCCTGATCCTCGCCATCGTCATGCGGCTCTCTCTGTGGGCGTGGAAAGGAGATGGCTGCAAAAACCCTGCCTTCCCAGGAGAGCTAACCCGTTGGCACACAGCCTGCCAGTAGGCCGTTCCTGCTGGAGAGAGCCCAACCCTTCAATTAAAGTTTAAGTGTCCTTTCCTGAGTATTCACCCCCCCTTTTTTTTTTTTTAGCTAGGCCACAGAGAACCTTGACGGGTTGTACATAGTCAGGCCGGGCTAGTTGTTATTTTCCCCCTCCACTGCCACTCCCCCCCCCCAGAAACTCTTGCACTGGACTCGGCTGGAGAAGTAGCCGCTCGACTCAGATCTTTGGGTTCCTTGAAGCTGCTTTCTTGTGTGTCTGCTTGTACTGAAACATGGACTCTCTGTCAAGATTAACAGAGGTCTACCTTGAGTGCAATGGATTTCTCAGTTTTGTTCTGGGGGGAGCGGGGGGGAATCTTTGGTTTGAAAGTTAGAGAAACACTGGTTCTGAAAACTGCCTCTATGCAGAGGGAAGCTGCACCTCTTCCTTTGGTGTTCTGGCCCTGCCTGCCTGCTCTTTGCTGCCCCATGAAGGGTGAAACCAAATCCTCGGTTGCGGGTAAGCTGTGAACCCCCAGACTCCCTTCTTGCCCAGTGGCTACCAGGGCGCAGGGGAGACCCTGGAATCTCTTGGTTGTTCTGTCCTTCCCAGGCCCTTTCTAAATTTACGCGGAAGCTGAAGTGTTCCTGAAAAAATCAGCCGACAGTTTAAAATTAATACTGTGTGAGAAATGGGGAAGTCCTATCTTTCAAGCACTTTCTTTTTAGTATTCACTGCATTGGTTCCATTTGCCATCCCCCCATACACACACACACTGCTATAGTTACATTAATCTATTAAAATCTAGAAATAGGAATCCTACTTTTGGTTTGATTTTGATAGTTTTAAAAAAAGTGTATTATGTTGTACATGGTTAAAGATCTAAATGCATAAAATATTAAGCAGTAGATGACTCTCTGAAGTAATTTGCTAAGTATTTTGGTTCTGCAGAAAGGGATACTAATAAAACTTTTGAAATGCCGCTCACAGTGTCTTGATCTTGTGTTCTAGGAAATCCCAGTCTGAAACAGTTAGAGCTGATTAAATCTCCAAGTTTTCTCAGGGCCAGTTCCTCCAGTTTGTCTCTTCTGGCAGCAGCCATGAGTGGGTTAAGGCAGGGCCAAGTGGGTAAAGAAGAATGGTTTCAACCTCATCAACAGAAAGATCCCTTGCTTGTGAGACTTTCCAAGCTCCTTAGTTTAAGGATCCATAAGTCCTGGCACACTATAATTTCCAGGGAACTTTGGGCTGGAAACTTCCAGGGGGGCAGTTCTAGGGATGAAAAGTCCAAGGAACAGCCTCATCCCCCGCCCCCCCGGGAACATACATGAAGCTGCCTTCTACTGAATCGGACCCTTGATCCATCAAAGTTAGTATTGTCTACTCAGACCGGCAGCAGCTCTCCAGGGTCTCAGGCAGAGGCCTTTCACATCACCTACTTGCGTGGCTCCTTTAACTAGAGGTGTTGCCAGGGATTGAACCTGGGACCTTCTGCATGCCAAGCAGAGGCTCTTCCAGTGAGCCACAGCCCCTCCCCATGGCTCTCCAAGATGTCAGGCAGAGGTCTTCCCATCACCTACTACCTGTGCCTTTTAACCGGAGAAAGGTACGATGGCCCAGAGAGCTTGCTTAGGAGACAAGGTAATAAAAGATCTTGTCTCACTATTTTTAACACTGGTGCTTCAAAACTTGACTCAGAGACAGCCAATAGCGAGATCACCGGTTCCCATCTGACTCGTTTTTACCGTAAGTCATCCTGGAAATTGCTTGCAAGTGACCCAAGGTTGATAGAGAGCGGTCGGCAGCAGTACCCAAGCCTTGTGCTTAAAGATGTGCTCTTGTGAGTTAGTCATAGAGTCGGAAGGTGCCACCAGGGTCATCTAGTCCAACCCCCTGCACAATGCAGGAAATTCACAACTACTTCCCAGTGACCCCTACTCCATGCCCAGAAGATGGCCAAGATGCCCTCCCTCATGATCTGCCGAAGGTCATAGAATCAGCATTGCTGACAGATGGCCATCTAGCCTCTGCTTAAAAACCTCCAGGGAAGGAGAGCTTACCACCTCCCGAGGAAGCCTGTTCCACTGAGTAACCACTCTTACAAAATTCTTCCTAATGTCTAGACGGAAACTTTTGATTTAATTTCAACCCGTTTGTTCTGGTCCGACCTTCTGGGGCAACAAAAAACAACTCGGCACTTCCTTTATATGCCAGCCCTTCAAGTACTTGAAGATGTATACTGATTCAGTATAAGGCAGCTTCATGTGTTCAAGCCTGGTGCTATACCTAGAAGTGGGATTACAGGCAAGCCAAGTTCTCGGGAGGTGGCGGGCTCTCTTTCCCGAGAGGTTTTTAAGCAGAGGCTAGATGGCCATCTGGTAACAAGGATGATTCTGTGAATTTAGCCAGATCATGAGAGGGAGGGCAGGAAGGGATGCGTCAGTACTTGGCTCTCCTGGCCCTTTCTTGCATGGTCAGGGTAATGTCGATTGCCACTCTGGGGTCAGGCAGGATTGGCCCAGGGATCCTGGAGGGTTTTTTGCCTTTCTCTGGGCCTGGAAGAGTGGGGGGAAGGGTAGTTGTGAATTTCTTGCATTGTGCGGGGGTTGGACTAGATGATCCTGGAGGTTCCCTTCCAGCTCTCTGTTTCTGAAGGTGGCATCCCCATCGTCATTTCTCTCCAGCTGCCTATCTCTGGTTTTCTCCTCTGTATGAAATAGGAGCAAATGGTTGGCTAAGCCCGAGAACCGCAGGTGCTGCGGTGGTGCTCAATTATATGGCCTGTCAGTGACATTCTCACTTGTTTAGCAACACTGTATGTGGGTCAGCATCAAAGACTGTCAGCCTCTACTTGCCCGTGGTTGCTGGGTGATCTTCCTTCCCTTCAGCTGAAGTATGATTGGGATTGCTTTGCGGTGGCAGCATCCCACGTGACGCTCTCCGACTGGAGGCTCTTTCTGACCCTGTGGGCAGCATGTCCTACGAGGGCTTCTGGGAAAAAAACCTGACATAATGGTGTCTGCTGCCTCACCGTGAACTACTTTCACAATCAAAACTGGGTTACATGTAATCAGAACATGCTCTTTGACACACTTTGGAACGCTGGCTTGCAAACAGGGTGCTTTTTAAAAATGCAGTAAAATGATTTCAGCAAAAAGGTCAGAATACACACTCTATGCTTGTCACTTTTATACTAACAACTTTACTTTGCAGGCATTTGCATAGTTCCTTGGGACAGGCTCATCTCTTAATGTGCAGAAACGCAACCCCATTCTTAGCAGAAAGAAAAACTGGTCAGCTTTAATAGAAAAGGGCAAGAGTCCAGTAGCACCTTAAAGACTAACAAAAATATATTTTTGTTAAGTCTTTAAGGTGCTACTGGACTCTTGCTCTTTTCTACTACTGTGTGTGTGTGAAGTGCCGTCAAGTCGCAGCTAACTTCTGGCGACCCCTTTTGGGGTTTTCAAGGCAAGAGACAGAGGTGGTTTGCCAGTGCCTTCCTCTGCACAGCAACCCTGGTATTCCTTGGTGGTCTCCCATCCAAATACTAACCAGGGCTGACCCTGCTTAGCTTCTGAGATCTGACGAGATCAGGCTAGCCTGGGCCATCCAGGTCAGGGCTTTTCTACTACTGCAGGCAGACTAACACGGCTACCCACTGTGAATTATGGTCAGCTTTAAGTATTTTACTAATTAAGATGGCCACAAGAGCAGATTGGGCCGAGCAGGTTTGGATCTAAGCTCTGAGACTGTACGGGAGATGATGCGGGATAAAAATGTAAAGACAAATAAAATAAGCGCTGTCCTTCTGCCAGCTGCGTCAGGGAGTACATAAACACTCCAGGGGCTTGGGATGAGTTCTCTGCTAGTGAGCTTTTGCGTGAACTAGCTAAGACAGGACCGGGTGGTCGGTTCACAGAGCCTGCTGGATTGTGAAGGTTGTTTAGAGAAGTCCATGCTCCTGTTGTGCCATCGATCAAGTAAAGGGGCAGAAGTTCCTCTTTCTCCCTCCTCCCCTGGCCTGGAGAGGCCTAGAAAACTACCTGACAAACAAGCTTTGAACATACAAGTAGTAGATTAAAACTGGGGGGAAATCAGTGTGTAAAAGCTTTCACTTTGTGCACCCATTACAGCAACCTGACTTCTCCCAAAGTAGCAAAACCTCTTCCCGGAAAGTCCAGGGACCTGCGATAGTTCACAAGTGAGATCCCCCATCCTCCTTGACGAGCTGAATTTTGTCTCCTGAATCTGACCCCCCCTTCCTTGAAGAGGGACAGATATTATCAAACTGGCTGTGTTAATTATGAGCCGTGGGGGCTCTTCTGTGAGAGCCAGAAGTCAGCTCTGCTGCCCGAACCGGTCTGCTCTGCCCTGAGCAGTTTTTGCAATTAACCCAGTTCTGTGGGGGTTTGTCCCCTATAGTTTTACTTAAATCTTTACATACCAGCTCTTATCAAGGAAATGGCTGCTCCAGCTACTGGCTGATCGCACAGGAGCCAAAGCAGATGCAAAGCCTCTGAATTCCTCTTTGCATTTCGGGCCACAGATGTGGCACCTGCCTAATCCTTGTGGAAGACGGGTATACAAGCTAGCTGTGTCTCGCTGCAACCCTTTTGCATAAAAGCGTTGGTTCAAAGGGAGGGGCAGCACACCACCAGGGCTTGGGGTCACTCCTGTGAGTGGCAACAGGCACCACCCCCTGGCCGCATGCTGCTGCCACCCACCATCTGGCACCAAGCCTCTGTGCTGGAAGCCCTGAAGGAAGCAACCTGGAAATGACAGAATGCAGATAAGCACAGAGTTGTTAGTTGCGCTGCGTTTACCACAGTCTGCCAGGCCTTCGGGTGGCACACCCTGTAGCACATTAACCAATCTTTGCAAGGGACTCGGTGCGAAATGATGCTCAGCTCCCATCTTGGGAAGCTCATCTGTGAAAGCCATTATTGGTGCCAACTGAGCCAAGACGACATGGCGGGAAGAGTCTGTGGTGAACTCAGGGTTCGCGCAGATTCATTGGCACCATTGCAGCATTCGAAAGTAACGTCGTGGGGCTGCCCAGTTGGAGCGCTGAGGCCTGGCCTGCTAGCTCTGTTGCCGGCCTCTTTTTCCCAAGTGCGTTTTTTGGAAATGAGACTGGTCTTCCCAGTGAGATTGGGGTATTTTTTTCAGTACAAAAAAAATCTCATTGTGAAGGAAGACAGTGCTGTGATTATTTCCAGACAGATGTGCAGATGGGACTTTTAGAAAGAACAGAAATGAGTTCTGGGGCCTGGAGGATTTCAGACTGCAGCTGAATGATTCCCTTAGCTGCAATTAAGGCTCAGTCTCTATGCCACCGAGGAAAAACTCTGAACACGCAAATTCCTCTGCTGGGGTCCGTTGACCACTGAAGGTGGTGAGGTGGGGCTGGGTCAATGCAGAGCTTCTTCCTGGCTAAGCTGGGGACATTTTTTGCCATGTAGCTAAAAAGGGCTCAAGCCGAGTTCTTGTTCGTTGGATGCACTTCAGTTTCAGCAACAAGATCTCATCTAGTCTCATCACAAAGTTTTCAAGATCCTAAGAGAGGAGAGATAGATGGTGAAATTCCGCAAATGGGGAAGGCTGTAAATGGAATAGCTGATTTGGTTCTGCTGCAGTTCGGGCAATAAGCGATGTGTAGAGTCAGGTTATTATGCATGGTTTGGAGAGAGTGGACAGGGAGAAGCTTTTCTCTCCAGGATCAGAAGAGCATGCCAAATATATTGGGTGCTGAGGAACACAGGCAGGACCGTGCTGCTGCAGTCGTCTTCCTTGTGGGCTTCCTAGAGGCACCTGGTTGGCCACTATGTGAACAGACTGCTGGACTTGATGGAACTTGGTCTGATCCAGCATGGCCGTTCTTATGTCATTTATATTACTTTTACACATCAAAGCAATCCTATGCGGTTAAAAAGCTTTCCTGGTGGATTCTGAAGTAAATTTGGAGTTTCAAGTCACCCTAACCCTGTGGAGTATACTTTGTGGACATTCGCTGGTCATAAAAATGAGCAACCAAGCAGAAGAAAGAGGTCCTCCAACCGGGGGAGGGGGGAGGACCTCCAAACAGAAGGCCAGCCACCACAATATGAGTCCTATGTAGAAAAATTATATACATAAAAATTATGCAATTTTATATTCTTCCCAAAAACCCACGGACACGTTTTTCCACCACCAGGCAGACCCATAGTTTCAGGTTTGGGTTTTATTTTGAGCAGGGAGATCTGGGATAATGCCGATTGCCACTTTGGGGTCAGGAAGGAATTCTCCAGGCCAGACTGGCCAGAGATCCTGGAGTTTTTTTGCCTTCCTCTGGGCATAGAGCAGAGGTCACTGGGGAAGTCGGTGGAGGGGGGAGAAGGTAGTTGTGAATTTCCTGTGTTGTGCAGGAGGTTGGATTAGATGACCCTTGTGATCAGTCCCAGCTCTGTTTCTAATCAAAGCAACCCAAATTTTGCTCATCTGCACCCATTTATGAGGATGAGCCCAATCAAGCATCCCTTAAGAATTAATTTATCCAAGTCAGGGTAGTAGAAGTTTAATGCATTGTTATTTAACCAGGTGTTGTTATTTACCTCCACGCCATGAAAAGCTTCAGCTGCCCATTTCTACTCATTAAGCCTCTATTAATGGGCCAGGACACATTTCTCCAGGCATGTTGGCAACCCTATCTGCCATTCTGCCTCATGCACCAGACTCAACGTGGCTGGCAATACACAATTAAAACACCTCCATAAAAACCACCATATGAATAAACCCTCTAAAAATCCAGTCTCAGCAAACAGATGTGGCTACAGCTGATGTGGAAGTCAGCACACGGAACCAGCCTAGTGTCTGGTAGCAGGGTATTTTACCACCTGGGTGCTGCCCCAGACAAAAACCCAGCACTCTGTACTGAGACTGTGCCAAAGGGTTCCATCCCCAGGGGCATGACTTTGTAAAGTTATTTTTTAATGAATATCTTTCCCCTTAAGAGATCTGTATTCCCCAAAGCCTCGGGACACAGGTGTGGATAAACCCATGCAGGAGAACAGGGTGGTGGAAGGGACAGCCCCACTGCAGGGGATGGACTCCAGCTCTGAATGCCACTTTACATTTTTTTTTAAACTCCATGCAGATAGAAAATCAGCACAGCAGGGGAAAAGCTTCTGAACACACACAAAGCTGCCTTCCTACTTAATCAGACCATTGGTCTACTTAATCAATAGGGTTGACAGCTCTGGGTTGACAAATACCTGGATATTTTGGGCAGGGACCTCACCGGATATAATGCAATAATGCCCACCCTCCAAAGCAGCAATTTTCTCTAGGGGAACTGATCTCTATTGTCTGGAGATTGGTTTTAATTCTTGGAGATCTCCAGGCTCTTCCTGGAGGCTGGCAACCCTATAATCCTCAAGGTCAGTGTCGTGTACTCCGACTGGCAGCGGCTCTCCAAGGTCTCAGGCAGAGAATGGCCTTTCACATCACCCACTACCTGGTGCCCTTAATCGGAGTTGCCGGGAATTGAACCTGGGACCTTCTGCATGTCAAGCAGATGATCTACCGCTGAGCCACTAGCCCCTCTCTCGGCGCTCCTTATGCTACTTTTCTATTTGCAGAGAGTTTCACACGGGGAACCCTGCTAACTCACAGAGATCTCCTCCACCTGCAACCTGAGGGTGCATTCTGTTCTACCATTCCATTCCCGACTCTTGCCTGCAGGCGGCAGTGTAGAGCAGGGGTGTCAAACATAAGGCCTGAGGGCCGGATCTGGCCCCTTGAGAGCTCTTATCTGGGCCGCCCAGATAAGCCACCCCACTCTCAATCTGGGCTGGTGAGGTGTGGCCTGGCACGACAAAGTGATATTTATGTAATATCAATTGAGTTCCACTGAATTAGGAAGAATTTTCTAACAGTTCAAGCGGTTCCTCAGTGGAACAGGCTTCCTCAGGAGGTGGTAAGTGCTCCTTCCCTGGAGGTTTTTAAGGTTAGATGGCCATCTGTCAGCAATGCTGATTCTATGACCTTAGGCAGATGATGAGAGGGAGGGCACCTTGGCCATCTTCTGGGCATGGAGCAGGGGTCACTGGGGTGGGGGGGAAGGTAGTTGTGAATGTCCTGCATTGTGCAGGGGGTTGGACTAAATGACCCTGGTGGTCCCTTCCAACTCTATGATTCTATGAGTTTGACACCCTTGGTGTAGAGATTCTGCACTCGAACTAATGCAATGTCAGAGGGGGCCCCTGGCGAAACAAACTGTTTTGAAGGGCATTCAGAACACTCACCAGGTCTGCCATCTGCCTGATCAAGCCCTCTTCCTGCAGAGACAGGGCTGCCATTTCATCCAGCTGTTCCTGACGGATCTGGATCACAACTTGCCTACTGGGGACATTTAAAAATACACACACACAAACATACACATATTAACAGGACTCACTCAGCTCCGCTTATCGCAACTGGTTTTAGCAGTCATGAGCTCTCAGATTTGCCAGCAGAGGACAACCGCCTGCCCCCCTTCCCCCATCTTCCAAGAGCTTTCCGCCCTGCCTGAACCAAGTTTTTCTGGCCAAGGGGGAAGAGGAGAAAAATAACCATACTGAACATTTGGAGCGGTGGACTCTAATCTGGAGAACCGGATTTGTTTCCCCACTCCTCCACATGAAGCCTGCTGGATGACCTTGGGCTAGACACAGTTCTCTTAGAGCTCTCTCAGCTCCACCTACTTCACAGGGTGTCTGTTGTGGAGAGGGGGAGGGACGGTGATTGTAAGCCGGTTTGAGTCTCCCTTAAGTGGTAGAGAAAGTCAGCACATAAAAACCACTCTTCTTCTTCTCTGGGGAATGGGTTCCCTGAAGAGGGAGCCCCTCCCCCATTTGGCAATCTTCAGGTGGCGCTGCACAGCCTGCCTGTTTGCCAGGGCTTGGGGGGGTTAATGAGGAGGAGGGAGAGATTTGCAGTTTGCTATTTTATTTTTGGGGGAGCTGCTATGGAAAGGGTGGTGGTGTGGGGCGGCCGGGTCCACCTGCTGACCTCATGCTTCCCAACACCAAATGCAGCTGCCACCCACTGTGAGGATCTACTGCCCTAAATAAAACCTGAGATTCAGATAACTCACCTTCCCAACACTTCCTTACACCAGAGTGAGCTTTCGGAAGCGTCATTCGGGGAGCTCTGGGGAGAGCCAACGTTCGTCCCTGAATCCTGTTCGGCTGCATCAGAAGATTTCTGAGCGAACACTTTCAAAGCGCTTTTGTCCTTAAAGAGCCCCGTTTCCTCACCGCTAAACGTCAGCTTGAACTGCTCTTGTGAACAGCCAAGCGCCAGTTTCAGAACTTCCAAGCTGGGCTGTGGCGGGAGGCCTTCTCCGGAGGGTTCCTGGTTCTCCGATGCCCTTGAGACAAACACCTTCTCTAGAGGGTCAATGTGCTTCAGCGGCGTCATAGGCTCGGAGCCATCTTTCCCACCCAAGTGGAATTGCCCTGGGCTGCTGAATGAGGCAATTGCGGTGGCTTCCATGCCGCCGGCAACCTCACCGACATGTAGATTGCCATGAAGCAAAGGGACCTCCTTCCCTTTCCGTGGGGAGAGGATCCCTGCCAGGCCTGCGTCTCCAGCAGAGAAGCCGCAAAAACAGCCCCGGAGCTCGCCCAAGGGTGACGCATCTCCCAAGGCAGAAGGAAGCTTTGGACTGCGATAAGACTGTGAAAGCTGCTGTGGCTTGGCTTGCGGAGAAAGAGTCTGGACAGCTCGTATCCTCCAGGGATCTGTTTCACACATGGGGGCTGGAGGAGCAGCTTTATTCCCAAGGAACAGCCCAGGATCCTCTTCCACTTGGGCTTTGGGGCTCAAGGAGTCTGTCCCCTCTCTCCCCTCCTCACGTTGAGTCTTTCCTGACTGCTGGTCTGGAGCATCTTCCTCTGCAGCATCTGCTCTCTCAGCATCAAGGAGCGACACGGTCAGCGGAGTCCTCGTTCCTGCAACAAGGCCCAATGAAAACGCCGGAGATCCAGAGAGGTCACAGACTTTTTGGAGCTCCTTTTCTAAATTTCCTGAACAGCCTTTGAAAGAGTCTTCCCCCCGGCCACGGGCGATACATCTTGCGGATCCCAGCGTGTGGGTAAAAGGCAAGATCTGAGTTGCCTTCTCTGAACCAGAGAAGCTTTCCCCAGGGCATCCTAGATCTAGATTGAGACCATGGAGCAGGTTTCGCCCAGCAAGAGGGTTTTTTGCGCCGCTTCTGTCGCCCTCAACACTGTCTTCTTGCAAGCAGTAAGGTTTCTCCGGCGTGTCATTCTGTAGAGGAGAATCGAGCATTGAGGCTTCTTCTGTGCTCCAGTCGGACTGGCTCTTAATGCTTTCCTCGCTGCTAACAGCCTCCTCTGCCCTCGGCAAGGACACCTCTTTACTCTCGAGCTCTGGCAGTTCAAAAAACAGCTCCTGCCCGAGCTGGATTTCACGCCCGTCAGTCCCGCACTCTCGGTGATGGAGGAAAAATGAATGCTGGTTGCCTTCCCCGCCCACTTCGGCCTTGGGCTTCCTCCGGCTGGGCCCGGGTGAGAAGGAGTCCTCGCTGAAATCGCTGTCATCCAGGTCCTCGAGCTGCATGGTCTCGTCTCGGCCTTGGGGGGAAGCAAGAGGCTGGTCGGGGGGCTCAGGCCGAACCCGGACCTCCTGTGGCCCGTACTGGCCCAGAAACCTCTCCAGCGGCTGGTAGCTCAGCTTCTCCTGCAGAATGGGCAGCTGCTGGAACTGCTGATGGTAAAGGCGGAGGTGCTGCTCACGGTCCTTCTGCTGCGGTGGGAAGCTCGTCCACGCTGCAGCGCACTGTTCGGCAAACACCCGCCTGCTGGTCAGAACACGGGCTGCCGGACAGTGGGCGTCCTCCAAGGAGAAATCGGCTCTGGAGATCAGCTGCTTGTGCACTGGTTGGATTTTCTGGCTCCTGACCCGCTGCCTGTCTCCTTGGCTGCCTTCCTTCGTGGTTTTTGGGGAGGAAGCCACCTGACCTACCCGGTCCTGCCCGAGGTGGCCGTCCTCCAAAAGTGGAACGAGGTCCTTGGTCGTCTTCTTGGCTGGAAGGCCCGCCCCTGAAGCGCCTTTCAGTGGGCTGGTGTGGCCGAGCCAAGCAACACCAGGATGCCCTTTGCGGGCCCTTCCTTTTGGGGTAGAAGAGAAAGGGGAGTTCGTCGGGTGGTACGGTGTAGGAGAAGTCTTCATCCTGGCAGAGGCTGGGGCCACCAAAGGAGATGGCAAGCCCAGTTTCACCTTTTTCGGCGAGGACCTTTCCCCAGCTTGCGCACACAGGGAACTCTGGATGCGCTTTGGAGACATGCTTCCTGTTGTCCGGCGCCTATTCACGACAGGGACACAACATCTCATCCCCTTCTTCAGCTCTTTCACCCTGAGTACGAAAAGCCAGGTGTTAGGAAAAGATATGCTGTGAGATACCATTCGACTCGTGTAAGCACCATGCCAAATGCCACCAAGTTTGTATTTCCAAAAACCCATCACATCCACGATCTTATTCCAAAATCTTAATTTCCTTCTCTTGTCCCCATAGTCAGCGTTACGCCTAGAACAACCCTTCCCCTGCTCAGGACCACCAGTATTTTAACCAGCCAGCTAAAGTCAAGTGTGCTGTCCAGCCCAAACCAACTTATGGAGATCCCATGAGCTTCCACCTCGTGGGGTTTTCATCGCAACAGAGGAAGAAAAAGAAGAAGAGTTGGTTTTTACATGCCAACTTTCTCTACCACTTAAGGGAGACTCAAACAAGCTTACAATCACCTTCCCCTCCCATCCCCACTACAGACCCCTGTGAGGTAGGTGAGGCTGAGATGGCTCTAAGAGAGCTGTGACTAGCCCAAGGTCACCCAGCTAGCTTCACGTGGAGCAGTGGGGAAACAAATACAGTTCACCAGATTAGCGTCCGCTGCTCATGTGGAGGAATGGGGAATCAAACCCGGTTCCCCAGATCAGAGTCCACCGCTCCAAACCATCGCTCTTAACCACTACACCACGCTGGAGCAGAGGTGGTCTGCCATCGCCTGCCTCTGTATAACAGCCCTTGTCTTCCATGGGGGTCTCCCATCCAAGCACCAACCGTGCTTAGCTTTCGAGCTCTGACAAGATCAAGCTAATAACCCTGATGATTCAGGGTTATTAGGGCTAAGCAAACAAAACAAGAGTCACACAGAGAAATGTCCAGGCTGTTTTTGTTCACAGCCCTGGCCAGGGCCTTTGTCTCTAGAACCATCTTCATTATCCATTTCGCTAGCGCTGCCAAGGAGAGTCGTGCCATTTACCCAACTTGCTATCCCCATCCGTGCGGAATGGGTCATTTCCCATTTTGAAGAGGGGAGAAACCAATTTTCTCTGACGTGGGACAAGACTGTCCCTGATCCCAGGCCACCTTCCCCAGGCCCAAAAGGAGAGCGTACTCCAGGCATTGTGCACCAATCCCCGCTCGGTTCAGAACATCCTCTGGGCAGGCTCCTGCCTCTCACCTGTCGGCGTAGCGCAATGTGTTTAGGGTGTGCTCCGTAGCAACGTGACTGGGCGAGACGTTAGCGATCATGCATGTCTTGGAGTTGCCAATGAAAGAATCCTTTAAGACCTTGAAGGAGGAAGGTGTGATTTACGATCTTTAGTACCTATTTTTGTAAACTGTCCTTACCCTCCCTGTGCACTTAGAAAGAGGCAGGGCAGAAACAGAACTAGCAAAATAAAATAAGAAAGTTAAAAATTGTAGACAGCCCAGTGTTGCACTGCGTTAGCCCCGACCTGGCCTTGACAGGAGTCAGGCATCCCGGACTCCCCCAAGCTCCCCCGCACAAAGGAACTTGCACTGTTTCCTTGGGAAACTAACTCAGCCAGCTGATCAATCTTCACAATCTGGAAGATATTCTTGAACTCCCACCCGGCTACATCATATATTACAGTTCTGCAAGGGCTTGCAACAGTCTTGGGAGTTCTCAAACTCCTAACAAAACTTCGGCTCCCAGGGGATATATGGATCCGCTCACTTCTTGCCTTCCTCCCACTCTCCCTGCAATAATTAATGCGATGCCACCTCTTCCTAGCAGCCACGGGGCCCATCTGGCACCTGCCCAGACTGATATTGACCTGTTTTGTTTTGTTTTTTACCTGAGTCAACTTGCTTTGCCTGAAGGGTGTGTGAGCGTGTTCCTGATCCAGGGCGCGGATGCATTCCTTAAGCTACAGTGAAAAACAGACGACAGGACAGAGGTTATGGACTGAAAAATTCTACCCTGATTTTTGGCTGAACAGCCACAAAGGGAGGGGGGGGGGAACCAAAGTGTGTGTAAAGTGCTGTTAAGTCACAGCTGACTCATGATGGCCCGGTAGATAGGGTTGCCAGCTCTGGGGTGCAAAATATCTGGACATTTTGGGGGTGGAGTCTGAGGAGGGTGGGGTTTGGAGAGGGGACAGACTTTAATGCCATAGAGTCCAATTGCTAAAGCGGCTATTTTCTCCAGGGAAACTGATTTCTATCACCTGGAGATCAGTTGTAATAGTGGGAGATCTCCAGCCACCACCTGGAGGTTGGCAACCATACCTGTAGGGTTTTCAAGGTAAGATGTTCAGAGGTGGTTTGCCATTACCTGCCTCTGCGTCACGACCCGGACTTCCTTGGTGGCCTCCCATCCAAGTACTAGCCATGGCCAACCCTGCTTAGCTTCCAAAATCTGACAAGACTGGGCTAGCCTGGGCCATCTAGGTCAGGGCAATTTTTTTAAAAAAAACACAAGATCAACCAAATCACATTATATGTAAAAAACCAAAAAACACCAGGAAATATCAGAAAACACAATCAAATACAAAGCAGAAGGAACTGAGAAAAAAATCCCTGCTCAGTGCCCATGGACAGAGGATGGTTTCAACCACACTTTTAAGATGCTCCCACCAGCTTCATTGGGCCTTAAAGTGCTTAACTTTGGCCTCAGCCTTTTTAATGGAAAGAAAAACACACAGGTCTCCAGACTGAGGTTCTTCTTCAAGGCACAGAGCTCCCATCCAAGCCAGGGACTATCCCACTGGCCGACAAATCAGCGTCTCAGAAAAGTACACCCAACATAAGATTTCAGAACTCACAGCCAGAAGACTTTGATTTATTTCGGCTCCTTCCATTTTTGTCTGTCTATCAGAGTCTCTGGCATCAGCTGCTCTCTCGCTGCCCGCCAGATCGATAAACGATATCCTACAAAACCAATGATTATGATGTTGTTATTGTGGTTATTGCCATCGTCTTTCAATGTGCCCATTCTCCGATGAGTTCAGAGTGGGTGTTTGGCTATACAAATGACCTGTGAGGGGTCTGCATTGCCAAGAAGAGGAAGAGTTGGATTTTATATGCCGACTTTCTCTACCACTTAAGGGAGAATCAAACCGGCTTACAATCACCTTCCCATCCCCTCCCTACAACAGACACCCTGTGAGGTAGGTGTGGCCGAGAGCTCTAAGAGAACAGTGACTAGCCCAAGGTCACCCAGCCAGCTTCATGTGTAAGAGTGGGGAAACCAACCCAGTTCACCAGATTAGCATCCGCCGCTCATGTGGAGGAGTGGGGAATCAAACCCGGTTCTCCAGATCAACCGCTCCAAACCACCGCTCTTAACCACTACACCATGCTGGCTCCAGCGGCTGCGTCATGTGAAGGGGTGCTGAGCTCTGTGGTGCGTCAGAGGGAATTATGAAGGTCCCACCGCCTCGCCCAAAGTTCCTCAAAACACTCACCTCCCAAACACTCGGTTTGCCACGTCTTTAATCTGGATCTGGATAATGGCATGTGAACGAGAGGAATCTGAATTGACTCCGGTGGCCCCTGTGCTGCGCTCTTTCCCTCCTTTCAAGATCACCTAGAAAGAGAGCAAAGTTTAAAAGGGGCATTTTATACACACCCAACTTACTAAGGACATTGGGTGTGCAAGATGGAACGAGAGCATGGCTGGAAAGGACAGCGCCCCTCATGAACTTTCCCTGTTTGCAAAGCTGCCAAACACACATGAACACGTAAAGCTGCTTAGTTCTGAATCAGACCTTGGGTCCATCAAAGTCAGTTCTGTCCATTCAGACTGTAAACGGCTCTCCAGTGTCCCAGGAGGAGGTCTTTCACATCACCTACTGCCTGGTCCTTTTAACTGGAGATACCGGGGACTGAACTTGACAAAGTTTGGAAGCTAAGCAGGGTCAGCCCTGCTTAGTACTTGGATGGGAGGTCATCAAGGAAGTCCAGGGTTGCTATGCAGAGGCAGGCAGTGGCAAGCCACCTCTGAGCATCTCTTGCCCTCAAAACCTTAAGGTTTTGCCATAAGTTGGCTGCTACTTGACTGCATTTACTATTATTATTATTAGACAGACAGATAAAACCACTTCCTCCACATCTTCTCTGATTAAAACCTCAGGGCAAGGCTTCTCATCTATGTTTTCTCTAAAGCCTTTGTGAGCACTTCAGGAAAACTGTAATACTGACCATAAACCAGCAGGGCTGCTGACCAGCTTGCCGGGGAAGAATTCCCGAGGGATCCAATATCTGATGCCGTAGTCCCCCCTCCCCGAGCACAGAGCAAAATCCAGCTGCTCAGTTTCTCCAAAGAAATGTTATATGAATTTTAACCCAATTTTATTTTGTCAGAATTTCAATAAGCAGCGCGATGGTTATTTTTAGCTCTTTAGCTCTCTCCTTCCCTTCTTTTTCTATTTAAAAAAGCTGCACTCTATACCTATTTTTTTCTGCTTAACTACTTGTTGCTTTACCAGATATCAGGTGGTGGGTGACTAATTGCTGAAAAAAACCCTTGGGTTTGAATCCAAAGTTTTACCATCATCGAGCCAAAACACTCATCAACGTAATACCAAGTGATAGATTTTGAAAGCCAACTACCTGCTTTATACCCATCACCACTACAAGGTCATCGTTTGTGTAGGCCAGCTGTAAAAGTCCTTCAAAACTTGTTCAGGTGCAATAAATACACAGTGCAAACGAACAAGCAAATGAACAAGCAAATTGTCTTTTGTCAGGGCCAGACACGAACTAAACAGTTTCTCCCCCCTCCCACCATGTTCTAATCATGCTGAAGGGTTCTGTCAGCCAGAAGCTAAAGAGGCACACGAACCAGCACACCACCGAGACTGCAACCCAAAGAACATTTTCCTGGGAGTAAGCCTCGTTGCCTAAAATGGAATGTACTTCTGAGACAACCTGCTTAAGATCTTTTAGAATCTGGTAGCCACCACCTGGTTTTGAATGTTTTTCTGTTTTGCTTCCTGGAATTTTCAATACTTTTATTTGGCCACTTAAAGATTTCTCCTGCTTATATATATCATCATTATTATGTTTGTTGTAATTTGTAGGATGGAGTTTTAAAACAAATTAAAAAAAATATTATCCCAAAAATATATTATCCCCAAATCCCAAAGAGCAACCTTGCATGAGTGACTGAGCACAGAATTAAGCATAGTCCTTGGGATGAGGCTGACCAAGTGTGGCTCCTTGGATGTTACTGGGCTGTAGAGCTAGATTCGAGTCCAGTAGCACCGTAGACACCAACAACATTTTTTGGGGCACGACCTTTCGAACATCAAAGCTCGCTTCGTCAGATACAAATATCGGATGAAGGGAGCTCTGACTCTCGGAAGCTCAAACCCCGAAAATCTTGTTGGTCTGTAGGGTGCTACTAGACTTGAAACAAACGTTTCAAATATTCACTGGCCAAGAGGACTAATCTCTGCTCCCCCTCCATGCGCCAAGGGCTAATGACAGAGCAGAACAGCTTCTCCCACATTTCTGCCATTTAAAGATTTTTTTAAATTACCTTTGGGGGGGGAAACAGAGTCAGTTACAAAATGGCAAGAGCAAGACAGAAGCCAAATGGGTTAAAATGGGATAGTCTCCACCACACTGAGACACCAACAGCAGGTCTACAGACAAACCCTTATAAGATTTACTTCATTTAGTTAACTGGCAATTTTGATCACAGGATAATGAGTTAGCATGCTCTGCAATCCCCTCTTAATGCATCAAAAACCCTCCCGAGATAAAAAGGATCACCCTGCTAGTCAAAGTTACCTCCAGAAGCAGGTTGACTGTATCCACGTGGACCTCCCGCAGCCCAACTATTTGTACGACATGTTTACCGTCTTCCCTGGCAAAAAGCCTGCAGAGGAAACATTCAATTAGCAAGGAGAAGGACTTGTGTGCTTCGTAACCAATACCTGCTGCTTCCCTATTGAGGAGGAGAGTTAACCCGGGAGACACACAGAGCCCCAATACAGGGATCTCTGTGTACGCTCGAGAGTCCAGTTGGCAGCCACGGATCTGCCACTGCAATGCCCTTGGAAGCCAACAGTGAGATAGCTCCAGCTGGGCTCGAGGTCTGTGGCCAGTGGCTGCCAACCATCCGTCAGAAGTTAGTTTATTGTATTTATCTGAATGCACAGTACACTGCAATAAGGTACCCAAAAGGTAAGGAATCAACATGAAATCATGGGCTAATATTGATACAAGTGATTTTGTGAATAATATGTAATAAATGTAATACAAACACAAAATTAATATAAACAACTGTTCTAGCCTCTATATATCTGTGCTGAACATGCCAAATAAACATAAAAACACAAAATTACAACAGTGTGACAATACACCCAAACAATATCACAGCTCAGACCATACGTGTTTAGGCTGTGAAGCCTTCTTCAGTGGTCCGAATAATGCAGTTCTATGCCATTTTGAAAGCACATGAATGTATAAGAAAATTGCAATCCTTAGGCTGACTAAGCTGACATTTGTAAATTATAAAGTCTAAAATTTGTTTTATGTATATTTCATCCAGAGTTGCCTTCATAATCTTAGGCTCCTATAGAAGTATTCCTTTCACAATACTGTCATCAAGATATATTGAGAAAATGGCAAACTACTTCTGTTAGTCTTTTGCCTTGAAAACCCTACTGGGTTGCCGTAAGTCGGCTGCGACTTGAGGGCACTTTACACACACCCTGCATTCTAAATTCTTTTGTATAGCTGAAATTTCTCAGGGTGGATGGAATCCTCATTTCATTTCACACTCAAAAGTTCAGGGGCAGAACACATTCGCTGAATATATCAGCTTGGACAATCAGCAGTGGAGGAGAAATTAATTATGTTGGTATTTAAATTGTCATCTGCTGGCTTCAGAGAATAATCCAGAGAGATGATGGAGTGTTTGCAGTTCCCCCTCCCCACAGGGCTCCTCCCAGTCACTTTCTCTGTACGATATCGCTAAGCAGTTCCTTTAGCACGTAGCCGCCTCACTCAAGTCTCAGGTCACCTTGCTGAGAAACGGGAAATGTGACTGAAACACATATCAGCCTCGTGCAGAGAATGTTAAGAAGTGCTTGCCAAAATGGTCAAAAAGGAAGGGGTGGGTGGGCTTTTGATAACTATATACCTGGCCTGGAGTAAGGTTTATGAGGGGCCGTTACTAAGAAGGGGATGGGGGAAAGCATAGGCCAAGTTCATCTCAAAAACAGTCAGAAAGTCCCATTGCTATAGCCGTAGCTCCATACCCAACCTGTTGCCTTTGTGGTCACATCTGAAAGGCTACAGAGTTATCTCCCCAGAGGCCAGGTTTAGCTTCAGGGCTTTGAGTTGCAGATCCCTATCATATACACCTGGCATGCTGCATGCAAGATGGGTACCTGATGAATACCATGAAATAGTGCACTGAACTCATACGATAGTGCTTTGGATGCTGGCCAGCATGTGTGTCTTTTCCCCATTGTGTGTTCCTGTACTTATTTACTTCACTTACAGCCCTTCCTTCCAAATGGGGGCTCCAAGCCGTTTAAGACATTGTTCTCCTCTCCTTAGGGTTGCCAGGTGGGTGGTTTCAGCAGGCAATTGTCTGCCAATCCACCCAGCTGCTCAAAAGCGGGGATCGCACATGCGTGTGACGCGATCACATCACTTCCAGGTTTACCCCCAGAAGCGCAGCATCACTGTGGCCGCTTTAGCACTCAAACCCCCAAAATGCAATCGCCCCAGCCCCACCCCCTAAAACCTCCCGCTGATGGAGAGGGGGGACCTAAGGTAACCCTACCTCTTCTCCATTTTATCATTACAACAGGGACAATAATCTGTCCCCTTCGGCTGCCATCTTCCACTAGTAGGTGAAAATTTCTTTGTTTTGTTCGGCATCCCCTCAATAATCCTGTCATGGGCTACCATATGCGAACAGGATTTTGATATGAAAGCATGTCCCATTAGGCTTCATGAGGGCACAAATATGTTATAGAAATGATGTCATTTCATAGACTGGAACACCTGTGACTGCATTAAGCTCAAGGCTAGTAACTTGCTTGACTGCATTAAGCTCAAGGCTAGTAACTTGCTATTAAAATCATTTCATATCATTAAAGGTCACAGCTGCAGGGATGCCGATTAAGCAAAACATACAGCTGGACAAAGATAGACAAGGTCACATCCATTAACTTACAAATGTCAGTCAAGTGTACAGTACCGTTTATAACTGAATAGCCTATTGAACTACTGACTGAACTAGCTATGGTTTATTTAAAGAATGCCTTAGCTAAGGGATGCTGGAAGTAAAAGATGACTGAACCAGCCCATCTACAAGATAAATGGCTCTGAAAAGGTATAGAGATCTCTCTCTGACTACAGGTTAGAGAGGTTCCTGATGGTCTGAACATGCTGACCTATGGACTTCCTCCATCTACCAAGAGATGTAAAAGCCTTGGCAGCCTAGTCCTTGCATGGATTAGGAAACTGATTATTGCGTGAATCATTTATTCTTGTCTGTTTCTGGAGAACTCTTACAAAGAGAGTTATTATGCCACACAGTCTGTCTCTCTGAAGACTGATTGTCTGGAACAACTGCCTGTACAGATGCTTTATCTTGATGAAGGCTCTTATGCTCTAAGGACTATAAGGGTATGGATCTTATGCTCTACGGACTATAAGGGTATGGATCTTACCATGTTTGAATATGGTGACATTGAGAGTTCATTTGTTCTAACAAGACTAATGTCTTCTCATAAGGTCTATGCTTTATATAGACTTCCTAGTTCTGACAGACAAGATGTAAATGCAGCTTCTCTAAGAAGCCCACTAACAGAGCATATTCCAGGGGTTTCTCTACACAGGGAGAGAGCACTGAATATACTCTGCAGTCAGTTCTAAGACTAAGGTCTCACACAGAACTGTCTGACATACACATGCATACATGAACATGCATCACAGCCAACAATGGCTAACACATAGAATTACTCTAATTGAAATACATATAATTGGAAATACATGGATGGAGATCCATGGAGCCTTAAGCTCTTAAACTGAGCTATATTCAATACTCTCTAAAGATTGGCACTGCCAGAGAGATTGTAGAATAGAGTTTATACTCTACACATAAGCTTTACACATAGCTTCAAATACTGATTAATTACAGTATAGTTAAACCATCAAAGTGGCTCTTAGCTATACAGCAATGCTTACATCAAATGCATGCTTAGAAATGGCTTTCACATAGCCTTTTTATAATTTGAACATGGGCTTCAAACCCATAAACCTCAAACATATACTCTATGGTTTCATGCCTTCAGTCACAAATAGACTGATGTTAAGAGCTATAGAACCAGCTCTAACATGAAACTATGGAACCAAAGAGATCTCTCTTTGAAATAACTGATAATACCTGAAGGAAATCTAACTATTCTAAATGAACTTATAGACTCCTTACAGAAACCCTGCAATGACATAACTGGGTAAAGTATGTCTTATATTTACATAAAATGAAGTAGAATACTTATTCAATGCACTAACCATTATTTTACAAGATTTCTGTAAACTGTATTATTTCTTGAATGAAATATATACTTGAGAAACTCTCATATAGAGTCATAGAGATTATTGATATTACTAATATTGCTTGCATACATAAAATGACATTATTGTTCCTGTTGAACTAACTAATATAGTTTTTATTTCTGTAACTGTTTACATGCATATACTTTATGTGAAATAAATAGTATTTTTATTCAAATATTCTTTTCATATTTTTACTGGAACAATTAAATAGAAAGTCTATCTCACGAGAGATGGAAAGTGTTGATCCCTGCTTAGTGGGTAACGGGCTGTATAGATACAGATCCCTTTTTAGGAAGAGGTCAATTCTAGGAGCTGGGCTACCTTAACGGCACGGACCGCGACAATCCCTCCTTCCTAACCAATGTTCTAATTGTTGTTGTGATGTTCTGTATGTATTTTAACTCTGTTTTTAATTGTTTTAATGATGGGTGTTTGGTTTTTTTCTGATTTTAATGGTTTTCAAATGTATTTTTATCATTTATGTTTTAGATTGTTAGCAGACTAGGGGGCACTTGTGAGGGGAGAAAGTCAGGATACAAAAGTTGTAAACAAACAAATAAGCCGGTCAGTTAGATTAATCTGAGTGTGTGTGCCTGACCCAAGGTCACCAAGCAAGAAAGATTTGAACCTGGTTCTCCCAGATACTAGTCCAACATTCTAATGAGCACATGCACATACACATGCACCTATTCCAGATGATGGTGTTCTAAGCAACTTTACTTCTGCGTGGCTCCATCTGATTTACAGTCCCTGTGGCAAAAGCTGCATTCCTGTATGTAAGTACCTCTTCCTTCCATTTAGCAGGTCGTAAAGCTGCCCACAGTAGATCTCATAAAAGCTAATCCAGACATGAAGGTCTTTTCCAGACTGGGATGTTTCTAAGTGCCGGAAGATATCTTTAGCCGCCAGGGCATAGAGCCCTGGGTTTTGGTGCGTGCCAATCATCGTGTAGGTCTTGCCTGCCCCCGTCTGTCCATAAGCGAAGCAAGTGGCGTTGCCGCTGTAACACAAGAAAGACAATTAGATTAGAAGTCCCCACCCCCCAAAACAGCAATCTTCTTGTAAAACCTTAACGTTCAGATAATGTGCCTACCCACCAACAAAAGTCTCTGAGATGATGGAGACAACTTACTGGAGGGCTAGATTTGAGTCCACGTATCTGACTCTCGACAGCTCATACCCTGAAAATCTAAGATGCTCCTGGACTAGCTCTTCCACTGTAGACCAGCATGGCCACCCTCTGAAATTCTCTTGCTGATGGGTGTCATGAAGCTGAGAGGGCACCTGCAAGAAGCTTTTTCATGTATTGCTGCGGTTTCTCCTAGCTGAACGGACACATCTCCAAGGGACGGCATCACCTTTTGCAATTTTCCATACACCCTGTGGCATGTTCTGGGTTGGATCCCACAGACCTGATCCGCTAACGGCAGCACTTCCTCTTGGCTCAAGGCATGTTGCTCTGTGGCAAGAGGCAGTTCTGACCTCAGGGGAAGCATCGTTCTTGGAACAGATCCATGGGATCCAACCCACAGAAGGCAACAAGGCACAGGGAAGGAGGTTAGTCATAAAAGTGAGCTGATACAGAGTCAGGGGTAGAGAATCCTCACAAACATTTGTTGCTGCACTTCTTTAGTTGACGATGGGTAGCCGTGTTAGTCTGCCACTAGCAATAGAAAAGAGCCAAGAGTCCAGTAGCACCTCAAAGACTAACAAAATCTCTGGAAGGGTAGGAGCTTTGTGTGCCACAGCTCACTTCTTCAGATATAGCTAGAATGTGATTCCACCTATCCTTAAGTAGAGACAAATGAATTAGACACGCAATGGCAACGTTGGCTAAGGGGGGCCTTATCTATTATTCGTTTAAAAATCTCATCAGGGCACAAACCAGCTTTTTCTGGCTGCCCACCTCTGGGTTTCAGCCCAGCAACCCATTGCTCTCCATCTAGATTTCTCCACCAAACCACATAACTCCTGTGTCTGCCTGTCCTGCACCTTCCAGCAGAATGTTCAAAAGTGCTAACCATGTTTTCCCACCCCCTTCCTTTAAACATTTTTGTGGCGCTGTCTTCTTTCCTGTAAATGTCTGTTGTACATAACACGCAGTAGTATGGAAAACACAGGTGGGAAGGGACCCGCATCCATGAGATGCTCGAAGTGAGATTTCTACTTGCAACGCGGCCAAACTGACCTCTACCTCTGTTACAACAGCAGTGGCCCCAATCCAGGGATTCTTAAACACAACATCGCTACGTGTTTGCTGTTGTATCCCAACATCCCACCTGTCATGCAGATGATCAGTGTTTTTTTTTTTTTTATATATAAATTTTATTGGGTTTTATGATAGAAATTTTCCATTGCATTAAACAACATCTATACCAGTATCGAATTTCAATTCTAACCTAAAGTTGTTATAATTCCATATCATATAATAAAAAAGAGAAAAGAAAAAAGAAAAAAAAAAAAAGAAATGGAAAATTTTTTGACTTCCCCATCACCTCTATCTGCCTCTTAATAAAAAGTTCATCCCGTCATAGGTAATCTAATCTTGATAAAATATCAATACCATATATAAAAAACCATAATCTGTTAGTAAATATAATTATGCTTATTCAATATAAAAAAAAATCAAAAATAATCCTCTGGATCAGATTAGAAAATATTCTTCCATTCTTCCCAATTTTAACTCATATTCACAATAATGCATCCACGCCCCCCATTCCCCCAAAAACCGAACGTCATTTTCTTCATTTAGAATAGCTGTGAGTTTTGCCATTTCTGCCACTTCAAACATTTTAACAATCCAGTCTTTTTTCTCTGGAGTTTCTAGCCCTTTCCATTTCGCTGCATAAAGCAGTCTCGCAGCTGTTGTGGCATAAATCAAAAAGGTTCTTTGTGTTGCTAAGTCGTCTGGAATCATACTCAATAACATCATTTCTGGTGTTTTGGATATATTCTTTTGTAGTATTAATCTCAGTTCGTTATAAATCATGTCCCAGAAGTCTTTGGCTTTGTCACAGGTCCACCACATGTGATAAAAGGAACCAATTTCTTTGTTACATTTCCAACAAGTAGGGGACATCGTTTTATAAATCTTTGCAATTTTCTTGGGTGTTAGATACCATCTATACATCATTTTATAGATGTTTTCTCGCACTGACTGTGCTTTTATTCCTTTTAAATCTTTAGACCATAATCTTTCCCATTTATTTAAAACAATATCATGTCCCACATTTTGAGCCCAATCGATCATAGTTGGTTTAATCGTGTCCTGCTCACAGTATATTGTTAAAAGGAGATTATACATTTTAGAAATCAGCTTTGTATTATTGTCTAGTAGAATCCTTTGAAAAGGAGATTTTTCTTTAGAGAAACCTTTTTTTGCATCTTGTACAAAAACTGATTTGATTTGGTAATATTGAAGCCATTGTAAATCATCCTTAAGAAATTGAAAGTCTTTTAGTGAGCATTTCTTTCCTTCCCAATTAATTAGATCTTGATAAGTAATAAATTTGTCTGGTCTAAGTGGGCGCAAAGTTAGCATTTCTTGGGGCGATATCCACATCGGTGTTTCTGGTTCCAAAATGTGTTTATATCTCATCCAAATACGAAGTAGAGAGGACCTGATTATATGATTACGGAATGTTGCTTGTAATTTAATTTTATCATACCACAAATAACCATGCCATCCACTTAAGTTATTATAACCTTCCAAGTCTAGCAAACGTACATTTGACAAATTCATCCAGTCTTTTAGCCATACTAAAGCTACCGCTTCAGCATAGAGTTGAAAATTAGGCAGTGCTAAACCTCCTCTAGTTTTTAGATCCACCAAGTATTTATAAGCAGTCCTTGGTTTTTTTCCTTGCCAGATGAAGTTTGAAATGTCTTTCCTCCAAGTTTCAAAATATTTTGTTTGTGATATTATTGGTAAATTTTGGAATAAGAAGAGCATCCTCGGTAAGACATTCATTTGGATCGTTGAGATACGTCCCATTAATGACAATTTTTTGTTTGACCATATAATCATATCAGTTTTAATCTTACCCCATAACTTGAGGTAATTGTTGGTTAACAGATCTTTATTCTTTGCAGTGATCCAAATTCCCAGGTATTTAACTTTGTTAGCTTTCTCCCAGCCAGTATATGATATAAATTCCTGTTGTTGTATTTCCGATAAATTTTTAAATATTATCTTTGTTTTTTCTTGATTCACTTTAAAGCCTGATACTTTTCCAAAATCATCCAAAGTCTCCTGAAGTATATTCATTGATGCAGATGATCAGTGTTGGTCACCTAATTTCTTTCTGGCCTTATCTATTATTCTTAAGCCAGTTATTCCATGTCGCTCCAGATCATTGTGAGTTGTCTAATTGTATACATGGAGAGCCATTTAAATGGCGAGATATATACCTAAAATCGTCTTAACTCTCTGCAGCCAAAGGGCTCTTGCTGCACCTTAAAGACAAACAGATTTATCAAATCAGAAATTTTCATGAGGTAGAGTCCACTTCGGCAGCTGCATGAAGCAAATTCTGAGCCAGCAGACATGCGCAAAACAAATTGTGAACGGTGGGTTAAATAGCTGTGAAATGCAAAAGTTATTTATGATGCTTCTTTACAAAGAAGTATTCAAGGTAAACATAGGGACCATTCCCAGTTAAGAAATCTAGCTCCTGTGATGGGATAATATGCAAGAGTTTATGCTTAGTTTGCATGAAAGCAAAACCAAGGAAGAAGTGGGAACATAAAACAAGCAATGTGCAAACACCACCAAGACTTTACTGTAAGCAAAAAGCACAAGATGAGACCCTACCCGTTGAAAATGTGCTGAATGAGAGGATGAGCCGTCTTCATGTACACATCCTGATTGGAACACACCTCCCCAAAGACCTCGTCAAAGTAGAACACATGCTGGAAAAGCAAAAGGGACATTTTGCGTGAGAAGGAATTTCCCCCCTTTCATCTGCCCTGGTCGCAAAACATACAGCCTGGAGTATGGGGTCCCCCTTTAAAACGAAGAGACACCTGAATGTTTAGACCAGGGGTCAACTACGGGGTGACCTTGGGCACCGTGGTGACTGCCGACACCTTTCCTGGTGCCTGTCAAGTGTTTTCAGAAAGTTAAGATTTAAGATAAAAAAAAATACTAAGTTAATAATTAATTAGCACTCTATATTATTACATATTGCTTATATCTATGGTTACTATTGAGAGAATATGGCTTGTTTCCTTCTATATCGATTGTAGTATTCTCAACTTTTATTATGGTCTGTTTATATTCTGTTTATATTATTATAAAATAATTTTAGGGTTGCCAGGTCCCTCTTTGCTACCGGCGGGAGGTTTTTGGGGCGGAGCCTGGGACAGCAGGGTTTAGGGAGGGACTTCAATGCCATAGAGTCCAATTGCCAAAGCGGCCATTTTCTCCAGGTGAACTGATCTCTGTCGGCTGGAGATAAGTTGTAACAGCATAAGAACATAGGAAAGGCCCTGCTGGATCAGCCCAGGGCCCATCAAGTCCAGCAGTCTGTTCACACAGTGGCCAACTAGGTGCCTCTAGAAAGCCACAAACAAGACAACTGCAGCAGCACTATCCTGCCTGTGTTCCACAGCACGATTATCTCCAGCTAGTACCTGGAGGTTGGCAACCCTACAGGTGGGGCTTTTGTCCAGCAAGACCTCTGACAGGCCACTGGAAATCTGTTGAAGAGTTACTATTAGAGTTATGCATAATCTCACTCACTAACATTCTGTGGTTGGCTCCACCTCCTGCGGCAGCCAATTTATAGTTGGCTCCACCTCCTGTAGCAGCCATTTTGTGATTTCCCCCACCACCCTATGTCAGAATCCCAAAGTTCAAAGTGAAACAGAAAAAGGGTTACACAGTAACAAATTATAAGAACAAAGAGGCAACAACCAACGGTGTAATGGGCACAAAGAAATAAATTGCATGACCAACAAAATATCTCTGCCTACGTATGTAGACAGATATATTTTGTATTCACTTCTGGTAATATACAATTATATATATTGTTTCTCTGCACTCTCCCTTCCTCGGTTTTGATTTTTGTTGCAGTTGTTCCTTTTGTGTTCAATACTTTCTATTACACCAATACAACCCTAGCATGGAAGGATGGTGAAGAACTCTCTCGAGGCCTTACTTTGGCACAGAATTCTCAGCCCAACAGAAAATATGCTTCCAAGTCAGCATGGAAGAGCTGAACCGCAGCACAGACTTCAATCAAACAGAGCAAAGCCCGCTGAAATGCTGGTTGGTATTCTGGGCAGTTGTTCTCATTCCTTAGACTACGGGGGCCGTTCTACAGCAGGCTTCCTTTCCTGCTGCTGTCGATCAGGATGGGAATTTGATCTTGGGCAGCAGAAGAGACCTGGGGCAAAGAAGGAAAGTCTGCTGGCTAGAAAAATCATTTATCTTTGACAGGAGGAAAAACGTCAGGAGGGATGAGTGAAGGAGGGGATGGAGTGCATTGAACACTAAGATGGAGCCGCTGCCCTGAAGGGCTGCAGGATCCTTGCCTTCTAGAACTGTGGAAGCTGGTAAAAGGGGATTTCACTAGGGAGGTAGCCCAGCCTTCGCTCAGTGCTTAAGCCTCAGGCAAGAACCAAAACATGTTCTCTTTTGAGAGAGAGAGAAAGTACACGCAGAGTAGGAGAAACTAGAATTTAATATTTTGAAATACAAGTTTGACTTTTAGTGCAACTCATGTCCAGTCCATTTACAGACCAGTATTAAATATTTCCTGGATGGCCCAGGCTAGCCTGATTTCATCAACCGTGGTTAGTACTTGGACAGGAGACAGCCAAGGAGGTCCGGGGTCATTACACTGAGGCAGGCAATGGCAAACCACCTCTGAAGTTTGCTTTTTATATGTTCAGGTTTGTAGGTTATTCCTTTGATTATTATTTTTCCACAAAGACAGATTGGAAATTCTGGAAGGAGTAAAGAGGAGTAGAAACAGCTACTTCGTTACTGTGACGTAAAGTCTATTTCATCTCTTATTTGACTGTACTCTAAGTGGATAAGCTTGACATATACCACATTAAGAATTTAACATGCAAATCAGGAGATTTTAGGAGCTCAAAACACAAAAACACACACAAACAACCTGCAAAATGTACTGGGTGAGGTCAACTGCCTCCTTTTTCTCATGAAGCAGGAGAGTTTCTTTATCTTCCACTGTAATGATGTTCACTTCTCCGCGCCGTTCCTCCCTTAAGCCCAGTGGACGTTTTCTCACGCACACCCGGATCTTGTCTGTCTCAGTCCAGGGCATTTCTTTCTCAGAGGTATTAGGCCTGCAAAATAAGGTTTCAGACACCCAGGCACATGGCAATACAAACCATTCAGCGTATTAAAGCAAATGAAATGCATGCACAATGCATTCCCTAAAATAGTACTTGGGGTCACTGGCCGTAAAATATAATCCTCCTTCTTCTACCCCCCCTCACCATAGACGCAGGAAAGAACTGCTTTGACACCCGTCTTCAATGTAAAGGAATGCAAATGAACAGTTATTACCTGACACAAGAATGCGGCACTCCGTAGTTATAGCCAGAAATATGAGCGACTCTTTGTACAATGGGGGCTTCGGTATCCCCTAACAGAGGGGCAATATCGTTAGACAAACTCATAGTTGGAAAGTCTAGCTTGCATTCTGTCCAAGTGGGGGGCGCATTCGTAATGTCCTTCTGGGGTCTTTTGTACTCCGAGTCATGCCCCAGCACCATGGCTAAGCCATCTTTATCTTTCTTTGCAAAGCAACTGGACAGTGCACACAACCCAGTTTCCGGGTCTTCTCCATCTCTTTTGTCGGAGACGAAATCAAAGTGCAGTTGCCTACGAGGGCCAGGTCGGGTAACCTGAGGTTGGAGGCATACGGCGCCCATCTGAAACAGCTGCTTGTTTTTTTCCGCCGCTTCCTCTTCCATCTGCAAGACTTTGATTATTTTAACGAGCTGAAAGAGGTGCTTGCGGTCCTTCATGTTATGCACCCCCAGTTTGGCATAATCTTTTATGGAGACCTTGGCAAGTTCGTCAATCTTCTGGAAGCCAAGGGCGGTGAAATTGGGATAATATTTGTCAAGTTCTGCCTCACAAAGGCATTCATAGAGACATGAGCTCATCTTTGATTGGAGGCAGGCTAAAACATAAACACAACACAAAAGGTTTCTGTATGGAAGTCATGACCAACAAAGGAAACACTCATGCACTGCGACCACAAACCTCCCATTTCATGCCAATGGTCTGACTGGAAATCCTGTACAAGTCCCGCAGCAATTGGGGTGGGTGGGTCATGCAATAGTACTTGGAGGACTAAGAGAGCCATCCTAAGCCAGTCTACTCAGAAGGAAGTCCCACATTAGTCAATGGGGCTTACTCCCAGGAAAGGGTCCTTAGGACTGCAGCCAGTCTTAGATAACCCCAAGCTAGCCTGATCTTGCCAGATCTCTGAAGCTAAGCAGAGTCAGCCCTGGATGGGAGTCCTCCAAGGAATACTAACGTCACTATGCAGAGGCAGGCAATGGCAAACCACCTCTGAACACCTCTCACCTTGAAAATCCTAAGGGGTCGCCATAAGTCAGCTGTGACTTGATGGTACATTTACATATCTCTGTAAAGGTATCCCCTGTCGAAGCACCGGGTCATTACTGACCCATGGGGTGACATCACATCCCGACATTTACTAGGCAGACTATGTTTACGGTGTGGTTTGCCGTTGCCTTCCCCAGTCATCTACACTTTACCCCTAGCAGGCTGGGTACTCATTTCACTGACCTTGGCTGAATCAACCTTGAGCCGGCTACCTGAAACCGACTTCCGTCGGGATCAAACTCAGGTCGTGAGCAGAGCTTTTGAGAGCAGTACTGCAGCTTACCACTCTGCCCCACTGGGCTCTACATTTATATCTGTAAACAGTCTAAAGACCATCGAAACAAAATCCCACGTTGCTTTGTCTGTCAATATAATTTAATACAAAGTGAAAACACAAAACAGCAGTTAGTATCTATATAGCAGTTTTTCCGTTTCCTTTAAATTATTCACTTAGTGTCTCCCAGCAATCCATACACCAACCCAGTAAGGTAGGGACCATGTTATCATCATCATATTGTATGCCGGGGCTACAGGTGGTAGCTTCCGAAGTTTCCCAGTGAGAACTTACTTCTGCCAGTCAATGTAAGACACTTCTATGCATGCCACATATTCGGAATACAAGCTTCCACTGGTTCAGAAAGGAAACCGATTAAAGTTTTAATCATAGATTCAGACTTTCTTTTCTCCAATCAGTGACTATTGGGCTACACATTTCTACCTTCTTTCAGAAGTCCCCCCTCCAAAACACCTCAAGGTGCTGAAGTGGGTAAATTGAACTCTTTCATCAATCAATCAGTTGGTGAAAAGTCAGACCATTAGTCAGGGGGAAAGCTGACAGTAGACAGTTAAGGTACACAGAGAAGTTTGTTCTAGGACAGGACACACAATCACTTACTTGCATCTGCTGCCGTCTGATTCTTGCAAGCCTATACAACTAAAGTTTCACACTGCACCAGCACAGAGTACCACACTAGCTGCAGAAAGGAGTGCCTAAATTTAGACGTGCCTCTTCCTGGCCAACCATGTGTCCCAAATGCTCCCCATGGTTAATTATCAAAAGACTATGGAAGGGATATCGATATGCAACAAAGGCAAAGGGGCTGTTTGAAAGTATTAATAGATAAAAGGTTCTGCTCCAATCTCAAGCATACTCCTGGGACTGTTGTAATCAAGTACATTTACTCCAAAGGAGAAATATGTGGGTGGCTACACACACACATTTTTTCCAAGTCTGCATTTCCTTTGTATTTATGTGCAACACATGAGAGCTCAATTCTCAAATACATATTGACTGTGACACACTTCAAATTTATTTGAAGTCACTGATGCTTTCCTCTTTAGGTTTCATTAAAGACAATGCAGGAATCACAGTTACAAATTAATTTGACAGCTAAAAAATGCCTAGACTTACAGCTGATTCTTTCTTGTAGAGAGGAATTAAATAAATGGTTCATACAGTCTTTCCTGGCAAATTACACGATCAGCAACCTTGTGCTTAAGAAAACAAGCTTCCTGAAAGAAAATGTCTTTAGCGGAATCCACTACAAACATACTGCCCTGACCTGGGTGGCCCAAGCTGGCCTGATCTCTTCTGATCTCAGAAGCTAAGCAGGGTCGGCCCTGGCTTGTACTTGGATGGGAGACCACCAAGGAAGTCCAAGGTTGCTAGGCAGAGGCAGGCAATGGCAAACCACCTGTTTTTCTCTTCCCTGACCTCGATGGCCCAGGTTACCCTGATCTCAGAAGCTAAGCAGGGTCAGTCCTGGCAAGTACTTGGATGGGAGACCACCAGGGAAGTCCAAAGTTGCTGTGTAGAGGCAGGCAATGGTAAACCACCTCTGTTCATGTCTTGACTTGACCTGGATGACCCAGGCTAGCCCAACCTGGTCAGAACTCAGAAGCTAAGCATTGTTGGCCCTGGTTAGTACGGTACTTGGATGGGAGACCACCAAGGAAGTTCAACGTTGCTAGACAGAGGCAGGCAATGGCCAACCAAGCAAACCGTCTCTGAACTTCTCTTGCCTTGAAAACCCTACGGGATAGCCATTTGGTTGTGTCTTGACAGCACTTTCCATCACCACTATATGGCAACATAACAATAGAACTTCTGTCTAATATTACCCTAAACACCTGGGATATTAGAGCAACTGAAAAGTGTACATGAGGATGAATAAAGAGATAGGAAAAGGAGTTTTTTCCCCCTTTTTTAAAAGGAGAAAATGATACCCATGAGGGTGAAGTTACTGCAGGCTCCGCAATATATTTTAACAACTTACAAGGCAGAATCACATGCTAAATGGGGTTTTTTTAAACAAAGAGGAGCAGAGAGAACTTTCTTATGATTTTTAGTCTGAATTTAAGAGAGGAAGGCCAGGAGAAGAGAGGGAATTCACCAAATCCTATGCACACATACCAGGGACTGCAGTTCCACTCTCCCCAACACAACCCTATTACATTCTTAGAAGTCAGGCTGCATGGCTAACACCATCGGCTGCAGTAGTCAGTGCGGGAACCCAGCACATGACAGATCCAAGTGCTACCATCTCCACGGGGAGACCACCCAAAATGCTCCTCCTATCCTGATGGCAGTGCCATCAGGCAGCTGTAACATCTGTATGCAGCTTAATTTGTGCACCAACTTATTTGCATGGAAGAGGATCCGTGCCAACATCCACCAGGAACATGTGGAGGATTAATTGTGAGTCATGAACTGAGCCAGGTTGATTTAAAATGCAAATCACTTTTAAACTGCAGTACGCTTCCCAAAGAAACCAGTTGTTCTTAATCCGGTTGGGATTGCTGGTTTGTGCACAAAGATTTTTCAAGAAGATGTAGTAAAATATTTCTAGCCATCTTTCAATCCCACTTGGCAGCCAATGTATACACAAATCACTCAGAATTGCCTTGCAGCCCCACAGGTTCCCTTCTCTGTTAAGGACACATTATCACACACAAATTGGTCATTTTTCAAAAGTAAATAATCCAATCACACCTATTTAAAAAACTCTCCCTAGATGCTAAAATGAATAAACTGAGGCTATTGTACTTTGATCACATTATGAGAAGACAAGGCTCACTGGAAAGGCTCACTGAAAAAGACAATAACGCTAGGAAAATTGGAAGGCAGAAGGAAAAGAGGAAGACCCAACATGAGATGGACTGACTCAAGCAAGGAAACCACAGCCCTCGGTCTGCAAGACCTGAGCAAGGCTGTCAATGATAGGATGTTTTGGAGGTCATTTATTCATAGGGCCGCCATGTGCTGGAAGCAACGATGGCACTTAACACATACACAAATATTTTGCCTTTCTTTCTAATGGTATTAAACAAAGAAGACTTGGCTCTCTCTAGAAGTTAGGAAAACCTACATTCCTGTTGTCGGTGCCATCTGTTGGTGGAAATGGGGGTATGTGTGTCAATTTCCCCAAATTATAAATATTTTATTTGAAGAAGAGTTGGTTTTTATACCCCGATTTTCTCTACCTTTTAAGGAGAATCAAACCGGCTTACAATCTCCTTCCCATCCTTTTCCCACAAAAGGACACCTTGTGAGGTAGGTGAGGCTGAGAGAGTTCAGAGGGAACTGTGACTAGCCCAAGATCACCCAGAAGGCTTCATGTGGAAGAGTGGGGAAACCAAACTGGTTCACCAGATTAGAGTCCACCGCTCTTAATCACTACACCACGCTGTTTATGTATCTATGAAGCAATGATACCCAAAGAAGAGAAACAAGATGGAAACAGAATAAATGCTGAAACATTTCATATTGCACTTGAGAGAAGAATTAGCCCCTTCCGAAACCCAGCACTGTTCCAGTCCCTGGAAACTTGTCCATAAAAATAATCGGCACCAGTTGTGCAGATCCGGGGTAGGGCGTTGGGAGCCATTTGTCACTCCGTTTTAAGTTTCAACCCAAGAGAAGCAGCTGTTGCTTCTCCCCTTCCCACAAGAGGAAAGGACAAAGCCAGGCCGTGGCTTCCTTTTCCAAAAGGAGGCCTTTGCCATGGTCAAACACCAGGACAAAAACTAACTATATTCAGAGTCTGCTGGCAATTTATACAAGCGACACCTGCAGCCACTGAGTGCTTTAAGTCCTAAGGCTGCAATAAACCTGTAGTCTCAAAGGTGCGGCAGCACCTTTTGACACCCCCCAGCCAGACTCTTTCTTCCAGCCACATTTTCTTTCTAAACATCCAAAGTTTGTAAGTAATATTATACAAAGGTGATGTGAAGTTACACCCTTGTGGGAGCCAGAGTTTATGACCAAAAAACCCCCACCTTTCAGGTGGGTAGCCATGTTGGTCTGCAGTAGAAAAGCAAGGTTCGTGTCCCATAAAGACCATCAAGATTTTCAGGGTATGAGCTTTCAACAGTTCAGCCTCCCTTTGTCAGACATGAAGGGATCTGACAAAAGCAGATTTGGCTCCCGAAAGCTTATATCCTGGAAATATTGTTGGTCTTAAGGTGCTACTAGATGTGAATCTAGCCAATTAAAAAATGTTAATGCTCCTCAGTTAGGTGCTAGTTATTAGGAGGTGGTTCAACAGGTGAAGTACCCATCAGAGGGGACAGGGGTTCTTGTGCGCATGCACACATTAAAAAACAGCAGGTTTGGGTTTGAGCCAGACAATAGGTTTGAGCCAGACAACTGTGGGTTAGCTGAAGCATACTGGGGTGTGGGATCCTTCACTCTGGTGAGGGGAGGTGGATTTGCTGCTGTCCCTTAGCCTCTCCTTATGTTCTACCTACCGGTATATATTTTGTAAACGAAGCAAACATTACAAAAATGTGCTCCCTCCCATGTTCTCTCATTGAAAATGCAGAGATTTCTCAGGCCTTACTGAGTTCTTGCTTTCTTGAGCACAAATGCAGGGCCTTCCAAAGGTATGCCAGGCATAGTTTCTCTGCTATGTTCAGCTGTTTGGGTAGGTCCTTGCGGCCAAAGGAGCGCAACAACATAGCTTTGGGGGACATCTTGGGTCTGGAAACTAACCACATTTTTAGTCTTCATCCAGAGCAAGTTAAAACAACACAGCTAACAGGGAGACTACTAAATCACACACTCGGGGAGGAAGATTCCATAGTAAAGGCAATAGCCCACAAGCATCTTTCCACATGCTCACACCGCATGTCAACAACCCCAACTGGTGACTACAGCACATTCCTGATTTCAGGGAATATAATTAGCATAGCTATGTTAAGGGATTCTCTCTTATGGTACCTTCTAACCTCAGCCTTTCATAGCTCTAACCAGTTTGACCACTGAAGATAGATCAGTGTGGTTAGGGTTGCCAGGTTCCCCTGGCCATTGGCAGGGGATGGGGGAAGGGTTAGGGTTGCCAGATCCAAGTTGGGAAACTTCTGGAGATTTGGGGATGGAGCCTGGGGAAGACAGGGACCTCAGTGGGTTACACTGACATACAGTCCATCCTCCAAAGCATCCATTTTCTCCAGAGGAACTAATCTCTGTAGTCTGGAGATGAATGGTAAATTCGGGGGGATCCCCAGGTCACACCTGGAGGCTGCCTTTCCTATGTGTGTGTATGTACAAAATCATAATAATATTGGCCATTAGTATTATTGGAACCAACAAATTGAGGGTTTAAATTTCTTTTTTCTGCCTAAAGCAGTGACTAGAGCCTGAAACTCAATAGCAAATGTTGATAAAGTGAAAGAAAAAGTATTACCTATTTTTTAGCTTATTCTCCAAGAGCTTCTGTGGCTAAAAACTAGCAGGTTAACTTTAATCTTTGTCTTTCTTGACTTTTTAAAATTTGTACAAGCTTGATGAATTTTCCAATCAGTCACATCAATTTTAGTCTGGTGATCTCAGAGGAAAAGCCTTTGCCCCACAATTGATCTAGGACAACTCCTTTAAACAACAGCTGCTGTGGAGACTGGAAACTTCTCAACTTCCGGGTGCATAGATAAAACAAAGCTGCGAATTCGACTGGGCTGGTAATTATTTTTAAACTGTGTCTAACTTTCCCCCCCTGCAAGCAAAGTCTAGGCACAGATCTTCATTACATTTCTACGTAATGGTATATTTGTCACAACACATTTTGAGTCGCTTCTTCAAATCCTGCTTTTCAGTTGCCTTGTTAGAGGGATTGGTTGCATGGCAACCAGCATCTTCCTTTCAAGTTGTACAAAGAGGAAAAACACAGCCAAGAGCTTCATATTCCAGCTCAGAGGAGGAAACACCAAAGCTCTAAGGGGGCATTTAAGAACTAGAGAACAATGTAAAAAAGCCATTAGACTTCTCTGCCATTTCCCTGCCCTCCTTTAGCAAACCTTTGGCTCCTTTGTCTAACAACAGCTTCCTGCTTCTCAAATATTTAACATGCCACCAGGCTCTTAAAAAAAACAAAATAATAAAAGTTCACAGTTTTTAATGCGGGGTATGTTTTTATCCCAAGCCAAATTCCAGTATATCTTGGAGTTAAAAAAAAAAAGTCCCATAAATTTGAGCATGTAATGGCAACAGTTATTGGGTGTCACACAACCCAAACACCCAGAGCCTGAAATGCACACTTTAGATGAAATGTGTCCTTTGAGCAGAATCACCATCCTCTTTGGCATACTGAATACCTCACACCACATTGCATGGAAATCCTGTCGCTGCACAACTATGGCTGTTACCGCACTAGTTATTCCCAGCAATGTATTAAGAGTTTGAAAATGTTATAAAAAACATCGCTTTAAAAGGGTTTTTGAATGCCACGGCTAAAAAATGGTTGGAAGACATCGTCACAGCTAAAGGGGCCAAACAAAGTGCGAACAGTATTTTTTATAACAGTTTCAAACTCTTAATACATCGGTGGGAATACATAGAAAGCGCGAACAGTATTTTTTTATAACATTTTCAAACTCTTAATACATCACTGGGAATACCTAGTGCGGTAACAGCCAAAATCAAAAGCAGCAGCAGCGAGGAAACTACACAAGCCTGCCCCTGTGTAGAAACCATCATGAACCTCTCCCCCCAATCTTCACCTCTACCACTGCTGCATAGGAGCTTACCTATCATTAGGGTTGCTAACCTCCAGGTGGTGGCTGAAGATCTCCCGCTATTACAGCTGATCTCCAGGCGACAGAGATCAGTTCCCCTGGAGAAAATGGCCACTTTGGAAGGTGTCTATGGCATTATACCCCACTGAAATTCCTCCCCTCCCCAAACTCCACTGGCTCCGCCTCCAAAATCTCCAGGTATTTACCAACCTGGAGCTGGAAACCCTAAGTTACATGCTCTGCACAAGCAGCAGCTATTTAAAAAATCTGCTATGCACTGAGCTTAACAAGGCCTGAATACCCATTTTTGCAAGCATGTGCAAAGTTAGACCCAGATATATGCTCTGAACAAGCAGCAGCTATTACTTTAAAAAAAAATCTTCTATGCACAGAGCTTGCAAGCCCTATTTAAATAAATGTGCTTACTTGAAAGTAATGATGACTAGGAAAATGCTGTCATAGTATGCATACCAGCTTAGTAGTTGCCAATGGGGGGGCTACATGGCATTGAAGTCCCTCCTCTCCCCAAACCCCGCCCTCCTCAGGCTCCACTCCCAAAATCTCCAGGTATTTCCCAACCTGGAGCTGGCAACCCTACTCCTCAGCCCAGCTGACCTCTTTTTTTGGGTGGGGGGGGACTGATGCTCCATTCCCTGGTCTCTTGGATCTCTTCCCCTGCACCTCCCTGTGTTCATTAACTGAGCTAAGGTGGCGTCTGCTGATAATAAGTCTGCCTTGGCTAGGGTTGCCAACCTCCAGGTACTAGCTGGAGATCTCCTGCTATGACAACTGATCTCCAGCTGATAGGGATCAGTTCCCCTGGAGAAAGTGGCCGCTTTGGCCGTTGGACTCTGTGGCACTGAAGCACCTCCCCTTTCCAAACCCCGCCCTCCTCAGGCTCCACCCCCAAAATCTCCAGGAATTCCCAACCTGGAGATGGCAACCCTATGCCCATCCTCAGGGACGCTTTTGGCACTGCCCATGCTTAGTTGCCCCCCAGTCTCAGAAAAAAGCTCTACGGCTTATTTTAATTTATTTACTTACAGAACCTGTACCCTGCCATAGCCTTATTTCCTGCCCCATTAAAAAAAAATTAAGCATTTTTAAACGAATCAGCTCTCAAAGGCAATAATGCATACACGTGTACAGAAGGTGTCTGAATGCCCCAACGCGTGCAAAGGAACCCCCGAATTTAGCACTGAACATAAACTTTAAATTCCCAGCGGCCACGACGTGGTGGGGGGGGGGAGTGATGTCGCCATGGTAACGGAACAGGTAGGTGTGTGCATGGTAGGCCCGGGGGGGGGGCCACGCTCCCACAGCAACAGCGCCTGCTTAACACACAGACGGTCTCTTTCCCGCTCGCGACTTACCCGGAGTAACCTGCGCTACCTGCCTTTACCTCAGAGAAGGAAGACCCGAGCAGCGCGCTTGGGATGCTCAAGCCAGGCTCTGGGGCCGACGGCTAGGCCGCGTCCCCATGGCAACGCCGCCAAGCCGGCGTTCGAACGCTCGCGCCTGATTGCCACCCCGCCCCCACGCCACGATAGGCGTCCAATGGGATTGGCCCCTCTGGCCAATCGGGTGCTTAGAGGGGCGAGGGCGGGAGGGTGGCGCTCGAAAGGCGGAAAGATGACGATTCTCCTGCGGAAGTCACCGCGCCCAACATCGATTGGCTATTGAGCCCGGTCTTAGGAGAGCCCTTTCAGAGCTTGGGAATCCTCTATTGGTGCGTCTTCCATCACTCACAGCAAAAAGCCAATCATATCTCTACGTTGCTCCACGCCCCCATCTCCTTTTCCCTTCGTTGATTGAACACTCACTTTTTCTCCCTCCCCTTTCCTTCGCTCATCTTGATTCAGCGAGCGGCGCTTATGAATTGATTGGCAGGCCTGCCTGCCAATTGGGAAGTCCCAATCTGCCCGGGGTCTCTTGCGGGAGGGCAGTGCAATGAAGGTGCGGGATCGTGTTTGGCAGGGTAGAATTCTTCATCGGAAACTGCTAGGCTGGTGTGCATAACATGACAGCATTTTCCTAGTCCTCGTTGCTTCCAAGTAAGCCCATTCATTTAAATAGGGCTTGCAAACTGGGTATTCTGGGACTTGCAAGCTCAGTGCATAGCTGATTTTTTTTTTTTTAGCAATAGCTGCCGCTTGTGCAGAGCATGCAACTGGGTCTAACTTTGCACGCGCTAAAAAAAATGCCCTTTTTGTCTTTCTAATCGCCATCCAACTTGGGGTGGTGGAGGCAGCGGGATGCAGAGTGGACTGCGGGACCCAAGGCCGGTGCTAGGGTTGCCAACCTCCAGGTAGTAGCTGGAGATCTCCTGCTAATACAACTGCTCTTCAGCCAATAAAGATCAGTTCACTTGGAGAAAATGGCCCACTTTGGCAATTGGACTCTATGGCATTGAAGTCCCACCCCACCCCAAACCCTGCCCTACTCAGGCTCTACTCCAAAAATCTCCAGGTATTTCCCAATCCTAGCTGGTGCAATGAATGCTGAAGGCCCCACATGCAAAGGCTGCCTTTTAAAATCGGGTTTCCCACTGAAATTTTAGGTATTTCCAAAACGAGGGTGCTTGCTTGTAAGTGGCTCTGGTAGGGTTGCCACAGGTCCCCATTGGCAGGGGATGGAGGGGTAGGGTTGCTAGATCCAAGTTGGGCAACACCTGGAGATTTGGGGATGGAGCCTGGGGAAGACCGGGACCTCAGTGGGGTACGATGCCATAAAGAGTCCACCCTCCAAAGCACCTATTTTCTCCAGGGGAACTGATCTCTGCAGTCGGGAGATGAGCTGTAATTCTGGGGGATCCCCAGGTAGAGTTGCCAGCTCTGGGCTGGGAAATACCTGAAGATTTTGGGGGCGGAGCCTGAGGAGGGCAGAGTTTGGGAAGGGACTTCATGCCATAGAGTCCAATGTCCAAAGCAACCATTTTCTCCTGGGGAACTGATCTCTGTCGCCTGGAGATCAGCTGCAATAGCGGGAGATCTCCAGCCACCCCCTGGAGGTTTGCAACTCTAACCCCAGGTCCCACCTGGAGGTTGGCATCCCTATGCTCCAGCCATTCAGACATTCAATTAACAACCAAACGTAACATTTTTGGGGTTAGGAGGGTTGAGCCTTCCCCCTGCTGTGGCTATTTTCTATTTCATTCCTGCTTCTCTTCCTGCTGGAACAGGGGTCCCCACCGCGGTGCATGCTGACTCTTTGCCTGGTACCTGCCAGGTGTTTTTAGAAATTTGGTGGGGCCAGCAGAGCTTCTGATAGGCCATTGGCGATCTGACCAGTACCACCAGATGAGCGTTCTTCGGTTAGTTCAATAGGTATATTTATGTGTATGAAAGAAATCTTAAAAGCATCCTGTTAAACAGAGCTTGTGTCTGAAATGAAGAAGCACTCGAGTCCTGCATAATCTGTTTCCCTGATATTTTGTGGTTGGCTCTGCCAGCGTGGTGTAGTGGTTAAAAGTGGTGGAGCTGTGGAGTCTGATCTAGAGAACCTGGTTTGATTCCCCACTCCTCCACGAGTGGCGGAGGCCAATCTGGTGAACTGGGTTGGTTTCCCCACTCCTCCACATGAAGCCAGCTGGGTGACCTTGGGCTAGTCACAGCTCTCTCTGAACTCTCTCAGCCCCACCTGCCTCACAAGGTGTCGGTTGTGGGGAGAGGAAAGGAAGGCAGTTGTAAGCTGGTCGGATTCTTCCTTAAGTGGTAGAGAAAGTCGGCATATAAAAACCAACTCTTCTCCTCCTGCAATGGTTGTTGTGTGGTTGCCCTCACCACCCTGTGACAGAATTTCTGAAGCAACATTATTTTAGTCCACACAGCCAATCAGAAGCCCTGTTGGGCAGGAACCAAATCTGGCCTCACCCATTTTCTTCGGATACTTGATGGTCACCAGGGAAGGTGTTGATGGGCCCCATTGTGCCCATGAACACCTTGTTGGGAATCCCTGTGGTGGAGATATCAGACCCTACCTCTGCATTTGTAGTTCCTAAGATCTCTTCATGTTCATTCCAGGTAGGACAATCATGACCATAAGAGCGTGCGGCTTGATTATCTTCAGGAAGCTGCGTGAGGCGGCCTCATCGCCATCTGCCGCCGCCACTGTTGAGAACAATATTGAGTACCTCCTCTTGCAGACATCGTATGGTACTCATCACTGGACTCCTCCAAAAGGTATCCCCTTGGTTTTGACTGGATCTGAGATATTCTTAATAGGCTTGTTCTTGCTGAATTAATTCTTGCTGAATGAAATCTTCTGCCTTTGAAATGATTGACTTGTGAGCAGGCAGACTCTTCATAAGCATTCTGCAACACTTCAGCCAACTTGGAAGGCTTTAAGAGGGGAGTGGACATGTTCATGGAGGAGAGGGGTATCCTTGGCTGCTAGTCAAAATGAATACTAGTCATGATGCATACCTATCCTCTATAGCAGCTGTTCCCAAACTGCTTCACGGAGCACTTGGTGCTCTGCGAAACATCTCCTAGTGCTCCATGAAGAGATTGGAAAGAAAAATACTACTGTCATTTGGTTTAGTATATAGGTGCTAGTTGAAATTTAGTGCTCCATGATGAATTTCTCTTCTGAAAAGTGCTCCATGACTCAAAAAGTTTGGGAACCGCTGCTCTAAAGTATCCGAGGAGCATGCCTATTATCTTGGGTGCTGTGGAGCATGGGCAGGATGCTGCTGCAGTCATCTTGATTGTGGGGTTCCTAGAGGCAGCTGGTTGGCCACTGTGTGAACAGACTGCTGGACTTGATGGGCCTTGGTCTGATCCAGCAGGGCTTTCCTGATGTTCTTATGACCTCTGATCTAGAGTATGTGAAGAATGTTTTATCTTTTGCTGCCTCTGAGGGCCCTTAGATATTTTGAGAGTGAGGGGTGATTTCAGTTCCATGGTAGTATTATCAGCCTGTGACCCCCATAGCATTTTGCTCCCAGAAACCCATTCGTCAAACATGGCACATAGGAGTCGCCAGGCTGCAAATCCTCGAGCAGAATCCTCGAGCAGCTTCTGTGTCCAAATATGTTTCTCAGCTGTGCTTTTCAACATTATTTCTGGCGCCAGCACTTTTCTTAGCCCTCATGTGGTTTGTTGTGTTGATGTTCCTGTTCCGAATATGTTCCTGAGAAAGTAAAGTCTGGCTTTTCTCAGGAAAATCTTAAGGCCAGCTTGAGAGTAGGTTATATTTATACCTGACTCGTAATGGGACCTCTGCAGTAGAAACAAGGGAACAGTGGGAGGGAATTTCATGCTGCCACCAGCATATTCTATGCTTGTCTCTGTCTCTCCCTTCCTGTTTCACACCCAAATTTAGAAAGCAGCAGAATCGTTTATTTTATATCACTGACATGCTTATGTTGTTGTTGAGATAATTTGACTTGATTCATTTCATTTTTAGCCTGTGTTTCTCCTCAAATGGGGACCCAAAACAGCTTACACTGTTTATCCTCACAACAGCCCTGTGAAGTAGGTTAGGCTGAAAGTACGGGGCTGGCTGGCCCAGAGTCTCCCAGCAGATTTCCATGGCAGAGGGGTGATTTGAACCTGGGTCTCCCAGATCCTAGTCTGACACGCTAACCATCATACCACACTACTGGCCAGAATTGTTACTAGCTGGTAAACAATCAATAGCATGAAATAGTTTAAGCCCATGTGTTATGGAGAGCCAGCGTGGTGTAGTGGTTAAGAGCGGTGGACTCTGATCTGGAGAACCAGGTTTGATTCCCCACTCCTCGGCAGATGCTAATCTGAGAGAGGTGGGGCTGAGAGAGTTCGGAGAGAACTGTGACTAGCCCAAGGTCACCCAGCTGGCTTCATGTGTAAGAGTGGGGAAACCAACTCAGTTCACCAGATTAGCATCCGCCACTCATGTGGAGGAGTGGGGACTCAAACCCGGTTCTCCAGATTAGAGTCCGCTGCTTTTAACCACTACACCACACTGGCTCTCAATGCATGCCCCTCTTGAATGAAACATGAAGGCAGCCTCTGCCCCAGATTAATTTTTGTTTCACTGCTATGCAGGGGTCCCTAGGACCACATGGTAAAGCAAAGGACAGAGGCACCCTGTTTGCTTTTCTGAGCCCTGCCTTTTCTCTTTCTGCGTCAGGGCATGTTGATCCAGGAGAAGATGACCTCCAGACGGCCCTCCGGGAGACACAGGAAGAAGCCGGGCTGGACCCCAGTCAGTTCACCATCCTTGAAGGCTTTAAGAAGGAGCTGAACTACACGGTCAGAGGCAAGCCCAAAAGCGTTATCTACTGGCTGGCTGAAATGAAGGACAGCGATGTGGAGGTCAAGCTCTCGTCGGAACACCAGGCCTTCCGCTGGCTGCCCCTCAACGAGGCCTGCGAGCTTTCCGGGTATCAGGACATGCAGGCCACGATCCGAGAGGCTCATCGGTTTCTCTGTTCCCGAACGTGACCGCTCCGCAACGATCAGAGGAGCATTTTAGAGGAAGCTTTGGCTGTTGATTCCGTAAGAATAAACAACGGAATGTCAAAAACGTGCCGTTGTTGTGTCCAGCTGTCTTAGAAGCTTTTGGTGCTTCCATTCCACTAAATTCTCAGAGACAAGCATTTAGCCCAGGGGTCTCCAACGTGGTGCCCAACGACACCTTTCCTAGCACCCGCCACATGCTTTTAGAAAGTGGACAGGGCTAGGTGGCTCTCAAGTCGCAGACAACTTATGGCGATCCTGTAGGTTTTTCAAGGCAAGAGATATTCAGAGGTGATTTGCCATTGCCTGCTTCTGCATAGCAACCCTGGACTTCCCTTGGTGGTCTCCCATCCAAGTACTAGCCAGAGTCGACTCTGTTTAGCTACAGAGATCAGACAAGATCAGGCTAGCCTGGGCCATACTGATCTAAATCCCACAGGCTAAGTGGCCCTATGTTAGGAATGCTCTAGCTTTGGATTTCCAGCATTGAGCACTGGTTGAAGTCAATGACTTATAAAGGAAAGTTCCACCTTTATGACTTGGAACACAGGCAGGATGGTGCTGCTGCAGTCGTCTTGCTTGGGGGCTTCCTAGAGGCACCTGTTTGGCCACTGTGTGAACAGACTGCTGGACTCGATGGGCCTGGGTCTGATCCAGCAGGGCTTTTCTTATGTCCTTACGACACTAAAATTTTGTCGGAGAGATCCAAATAAAGAAAGGCGGGCATGTATGGGACATTAGATCCCCCCTCAAAAGAAACTCCATTCAGTTTTAGACTTTTTATTTTGTACTGCGTCTAAAACAAACTGCATTTCGGTGAAGGCACAGTCTGACTGTGACCACAGGAGGGTGTCAAGCTGAGTTAGTGGGATCCAAAACAAAACTGAACAGCAAAGAGCAGCAATACAGTTTGACACATGCACTGGGAATGTCCACACAGCAGTACCTCTGCCAGGAGACGCTTTCAGGCTGCTGCTCTATCAAGGTGGTATTAATCCTGCAGTGGTTTAAGAAACAACATCTTGTCTTTAAAATCTTGCAGTTTTGGTGCACTTATTTATTTTCATCCTGCTTTTCCCCCCTGTTGGGACTCAAAGTGGCTTAGGAAACCATTCTCCCCTTCTCCATTTTCTCACAACAAACCTGTGAGGAAGGCAAGGCTGAGAATTTGGGATGGGCCCAAGGTCACCCAGCAAACTTCCAGGTATGTGCTATCAAGTAGCACCTGACTTATGGCAATCCTAGCAAGGGGCTTTCAAGGCAAGTGAGAAGCAGAGGTGGTTTGCCGTCGCCTTCCTCTGCAGAGCTGTTCTTGTTGGTCTCCCATCCAAGTACAAACCCTGCGTAGTTTCTGAGATCTGACGATTTGAAAGGCTTTAAGAGGGGAGTGGACATGTTCATGGAGGAGAGGGCTATCCACGGCTATTAGTAAAAATAGACGCTAGTCATGCTGCATACCTATTCTCTCCAGGATCAGAGGAGCATGCCTATTATATGAGGTGCTGTGGAACACAGGCAGGACAATGCTGCTGCAGTCCTCGTTTGTGGGCTTCCTAGAGGCACTTGGTTGGCCACTGTGTGAACAGACTGCTGGACTTGATGGACCTTGGTCTGGTCCAGCAGGGCCTTTCTTATGTTCTTATGAGATCAGGCTACACCATGCTGTCTTCCCTGCCAAGCTTCCATGGCAGAAGTGTGGATTCGAACCCTGGTTGCCCAGGGTGCCAGTCCGCCACTCTATCTGGCTGTCATGAGCCTGCTGGTTCTTCTCTGCCCCATCCCACCTGCTCGTTCCCGGCCACTCCCTCTTGCTCCATTTTATCTCTCCGCTGTAGGCGGAAAGCCTTTCAGGCCAGGATCATCCTGCTGAGAGGTCATCATATTCGCTTGCACAGTCCCTGTTAGCCTCCCGGAAAGAAAAAGTGGCTATGTGAAATCGGCAGCCCATCCCAAGGACTCCTTACCAGCTTACTGAGGCAGGATGGTAAATAAGCCACTTCCCTGGTTACCTGGGGCAAGGGGAGATACCATCCAGGAGACCAGGCAGAGAAGCTTTATGAAAAAACTGGTTTCTTTCCTCCACGTGTCCTGTTTTTGGATCCACCGATGGCTGGCATAGCTGCTCCATTCCTATTTTATGCAGAGGTATTGGTTTCCCCATAACCTCCCAATGCTAGCTGAGCCTTTGGTAGAGAGGGAAGAATCACAAGGACGAAGGCACAACGAAGAAGATGCTGTTAAGGCGCTTGGTGGACCCAGGTCCGCATTTCCAGAGCTTTTATTCTCCTCCTAGGGAGCCTTTACAGCAGGATTTATCGTGCCTGATCAACAGATTAAAAACCAGCCTCATGCCTGATACAAGAACTCCTGCAATTCACAGCAAATACTTTCCTCATGTTAAATTGAGGTGGGACGGTGCCTTCCTGAGGACAGTATCACCTCAGAGTTGCCAGCAAGATGCAGGCAATGTCCCGTGTGCTTTGGGGAAATCTGGGCATTCAGTGACATAAAAGTCTTACATTAGTGTAGCAAACGTGACCGGCCACATTTGTTACTTGCTTTCTCATCAAGGCTGTTAGTCTAAAGAAGGCGACTCCATAGAAGCGGCTTATGCCCCGTTTGCTGATTAAAAGGTCTGGTGGGAAAGGCGGTGCCTCGAAAGCAATAGATTTGTCTCAAGCGATGTTTAGCAGATCGGATAGCTCATGTTGTCAAAGAGGGGGGTGACGGTTCCATCTTTCCATTCGATAAGAATCTCCCCATGCTTCAGAGAAGGGGAGGGAGATGACTGGATGATCTGTGTCTTGTGGCTGGCACTGGGGGTCTTTGAAAAGGGCAGCTGCTCCTCGAAGCTCACCTGGTGGCTTTTCTCTGGGTACCTTTTCAGACTATACAGCATCTTCTTCTTCCTGGTAGGGGAAACACGAGACCTCACCTTGCAGTTTGTAGGATTCTTCTCCCCACACACCTTAATGTAGGCATCGTCTATCCTGCCTTCTTACGGAAGCATTACCCAAGTTGGCATGCAGGTAAGATTAAAAATTAAAGCAGTTTAAACCCCTCAATGCAAATGGGGGGAGGGTCTGAAAACAGCAACAGGGAGCTGTGCAAATTTTTAAAAGGCTTTCAATGCGGGGAGGAGAGCATCTGGTTGGCCACTGTGAACAGACTGCTGGACTTGATGGGCCTTGGTCTGATCCAGCAGGGCTTTTCTTACGTTCTTATTAACAGCACAGACTAAGCACTACAACCCAGAGTAGAAAAGCAGATCAGTGCTGGGTCAGAGAATCAGTTCATCAGATGCCCTTGACAACAGTAGAAGAGTAGGAGTCCAGAAGCACCTTAAAGACTAACAAAATTTCTGGCAGGGCAGGAGCTTTCATGAGCTACAACTCACTTCTTCAGATACAGATAGAATGTGAGTCCATCTAGCCTTAAGTAGAGACGATTTCTCCACGCCTACTATCCCTCAGCATATCACACCTAATCCAATCACGCCTGCTAATGTGGTCACATTTGGTCACATTATGAGAAGACAAGAGTCACTGGAAAAGACAGTCATGCTAGGAAAGGTTGAAGGCAGCAGGAAAAGAGGAAGACCCAACAAGAGATAGACTGACTCAATAAAGGAAGCCACAGACCTCAATTTGCAAGTCCTGAGCAAGGCTGTCAAAGATAGGACTTTTTGGAGGACATTGATTCATAGGGTCGCCATGAGTCGGAAGCGACTTGACGGCACTTAACACACACACAGTGTCATTTACTTTTTACATTTACATTGCCATTCACTTGTCTCTACTTAAGGATAGATGGAATCACATTCTAGCTCTAACTGCAGAAGTGAGCTGTGGCTCAGGAAAGCTCTTACCCTGCAAGAAATGTTAGTCTTTAAGGGGCTACTGGACTCTTGCTCTTTTCTACTGCTAGTGACAGACTACCCATTGTGATCTCCTTGACAATAGGACCGGTTTCTGAGATCTTGAGAAGGCTTAGTGTGTGGAGCCAAGGCAGGGCAGGAAATTCCTAGGCCTGGGGGCCACCCCTGACAAAGCCCTGTCCAGCATGCCGATGTAGGGCACAGAAAACACGGGAACGGCAGATGATGTCAGAGCAGCCTGTTAGAGGGCCGACCACATAAAGTAGAATATAGAGTGTTCAACTGAGCCAATTTGAGGCAGGCACATTTCTATATGGATGGCTCTTTTGGCTGTAAGACAAAAACAGTGTCTCGCTTTGCAGTTGAGCCTGAATGGTGATCTCATACAAGAATGGATGGGAAACAATTTCTGCATGTGTATGGGGCTTTGGCTATAGCTTTTGTCAGTGAGAGCCACCTTGGTACAGTAGTGAGAGTGTCAGACTAGGGTCTGGGAGACTCCAGGTTCAAATCCCCACTCTGCTATGGGAGCTGACCAGGTGACCTTGGGCCAGTGGAACACTCTCAGCCTAAGCCTACATCGAAACATAGAGCTGAAAGGGACCTCAAGGGGTCACCTAGTCCAACCCCCTGCCCAACACAGGAAATTCAGAACTCTCTTTTCTCCCCCACTCCCCCAGTGACCCCTGCTCTATGCTCAGAGGAAGGCAAACAACCTCCATGATTCCTAGCCAATCTGGCGCAGAGGAAATTTCCTTCCTGACCCCAAAATGGTGATCAGCATTGGTGATCTCACTGTCAGAAGTTCTTCCTAATGTTTTGCCTACTTCACAGGGTTGTTGTGAGGGTAAACTGGAGGAAAGGCGAATGATGTAAGCCATTCTGGGTCACCATTGGGGAGAAAGGTGGGGTATAAATGACACAAATAAACCAATAATGTGCCCAGGGCCCCTCAAAACCTGAAACCTGCTCTGAACTGAATACGAAACTCAGTGGTATCTAATGGCAATGGTGGTGTGGTGGCTGTGTACAAAAGCTGTGGAAAGAAATCTTTACTTGAGCTGGCAAAGTTATATATACACAAAGTCACTCGGAGCTGGGTTCAGCCTTGCCGGGATTAACTTTAAAATTTCGAAATAGCATAAATTGCTATGCTTTCTACTGATAGCGGCAAAACAAACTGTACTGGAATATCTGAAGGCAAAACCAACCTTTAACTTAAATATCTGGTACTCCAGGGCCTGGCGAGTGGAATTCAGGGAGAATCCAACATTCAAAATTAAACTGCGGGGGGGAACTATATTCTCAATGGAAAAAATCTTTAAAACATGGGGTCCCTATGAAAAAGATTATTCCAATCCAACAATGTTCCCCCCCCCCAATAGCGTAAATCATTCTTGAAAGATATATTTTGAAATGTATAACAACATTATGTACGCTGCTCTATTTTCTTAGCAGTCAAATTCTTTAATGTTAACTGTGCTGGGTATATGCTGTTGTGCTATAGGGAACATTTAAATATGCATGAAGGAAAATGCGCTTATATTATTTTCTATGTTCTAATAAACTTGAATTTTTTTAAAAGCTTAAATAAATACCTAAGCAAATCCCGAGCCAACCCCGCATCTTACTTGTTGTAGTGGATGTTGAGAGCCAAAATGATCAGTCCCAGTATAAAGGCCAGCGGGCTCAGAACCAGCATCACTGTCTTCCAGTTGTTACCTGACACAGGATTGCATGACATGTCAGCAGGGGGAAGGGCCATGGCTCAATGGTAGAGCATCAGCACAGTGTGCAAAAGGTCCCAGGTTCAATCCCCAGCATTTCTAGTTAACTTGACCTGGGTACCAGGTGATGTGAACAACCTCTGCCTGAGACCCTGGAGAGCTGCTGCCAGTCTGAGTAGACAATATCAACCTTGATGGACCGAGAGTCTGATAAGGCCGCTTCCTGTGTTTGGGAGGGGCTGTGGCTCAGTTGGTAGATTCCTGCTTGGCATGCAGAAGGTCCCAGGTTCAATCCCCGGCATCTCCAGTTAAAAGAACCAGGAAATAGATGATATGAAAGACATTTCTCTGCCTGAGACCCTGGAGAGCTGCTGCCAGTCTGAGTAGACAATACTGACTTTGATGGACCAAGGGTCTGAGTTGGTCTAAGGCAGGTTTGTGTGTTCTTGTGAAGAAACACAGGATTGTATCCTATTCCTGTCCTGCTGATGGAAGAGAATCCTTCCTATTTCTCCTGAAACCTCTTGTGACCCCTGAAAAGGCATTGGGCTCTGGGGGTGGGGGGGAGAAGGCGTCAGACAAAAAGCCATGTAGATTAGGGGGCTTCAGTGAAGAGGGAAATCAAGCAAGATGGCTTCTCTTCTGTCAACGGTCAGGTACAATCCATGATGAATGAGATCCAATTTGCCATCCAGGTTTGAATGCTATTCATGATGCTATAACATCCAAAAGAGGGTAGCTTTGGGTTTTTGCTCAGGGAAGAAGCAGAGGCAATAGAGAACATATAAACTCAGATTAGGAATCACTTCCTCCCATATTTTGGCCTCCCCTGTTGGCTATTCTTTTCCCCACATTGATCATTCCCCACCTGGAATTGCTTGCTCAAAGCAATGACCTTGCACTAAGGCTGGGGAATGGCCCATGCGCTCTGATAATGATTCATAAGATCATAAGAAAAGCCCTGCTGCATCGGACCAGGGCCCATCAAGTCCAGCAGTCTGTTCACACAGTGGCCAACCAGGTGCCTCCAGGAAGCCCCCAAACAAGACAACTGCAGCATCATTATCCTGCCTGTGCTCTGTAGCACCTAATATAATAGGCATGCTCCTCACTGCATCTTCAGGTATCTTTTAAACGAAGCCACGCTGTGCAGGTAAGCACATGATGACCACTGGCGAATCAAGGTTGGTATATCTGCTCTGATTGGCAGTTGCTCTCCAAGGTCTCGGGTAGAAAGGGTCCATTCACATCATTTACAACTGGATCCTTTTAACTGGAGTTGCCAGGATTTGAACCTGGGACCTTTTGCAGGTGAAGCAAATGCTCTTCTGCTGAGCCACAGCCCCTCCCAGGTGGTTGGGAGGGGCAGCATGCCACTTCAGCAATCCTTTCCCACTGGCACCCATTCCTGCCTCTCTGTTCCAACAACCATCTTACCTGGAGATCGGCCTTTCGCAGGCTTCCTTTGTTTACCGCCATGATTCTTATGAGTGTGATTTTCTGGTGGGGAAGGAAATCAGGAGAATGAGACTTGGAAGGAAGGAGGAGGAGGAGGAAGAGGAGTAGTAGCTGGTTTTTATATGCCGACTTCCTCTACCACTTAAGGAAGAACCAAACCAGCTTACAATCACCTTCCCTTCCCCTCCCCACAACAGACACCCTAGGTGGAGCTGAGAGTGTGTGACTAGCCCAAGGTCACCCAGCTGGCTTCATGTGGAGGAGTGGGGAAACCAACCTGGTTCTCCAGATCAGAGTCCACTGCTCCAAACCACTGCTCTTAACCACTACACCTTGCTGGCTCTCTGGGGAAGACAATGGGAAGCATTGCTGTTGACATTCTTTCCTACAAAACTTGCCTCCTCCCACCAGGTGTTCAAGATTCCTTCCTGGAAGCCTGGGATATTGGCCAAATTGTCACAGAGTTCTGCCACTTTACATTGAAAGTGAATGCTTGCTCACGTGAGCCAGTGTTGTGTAGTGGTCAGAGTGTTGGCCTAAGATCTAGGAGAGCCAGGTTCGAATTCCCACTCTGCCGTAGAAGACCTGGGAGACCTTGGGCCAGTCACATAAACCAAGCTTGGGCGATGCCGGGAGTGGCCCTGTTAGGGTTGCCTGGTCCCTCTTTGCCACCAGCGGGAGGTTTTTGGGGCACAGCCTGAGGAGGGCGTGGTTTGGGGAGGGGAGGGACTTCAACGCCATAGAGTCCAATGGCCAAAGGTGGCCATTTTCTCCAGGTGAACTGATCTCTATCGGCTGGAGATCAGTTGTAATAGCAGGAGATCTCCAGCTATTACCTGGAGGTTGGCAATCCTATTGGTGTGTGTTGTGTTTTGACGAACCATAGAATTGTAACCGGAGGGGAAACGTGCAGATTTGTACATCTGCCAAAGATACACAAAAACCTTGTGATCTCTCTTTTTTGTAGAACTCACCCTCTTCTGGTTCCAAGTTCACTTCTTTGCTCACGAGAGTGCTGGTGATGTCAGGCTCCGTTTCCAAAGTGGGGGTGGTTGCAGATTTAGTTGTGGGGTCTTCTGGGAAGGCAGGGGCCTCTGGAGAAGTGATAGTTTTACCTGTGATCGTTTTACCTGGGAAAAATATAAACAGAGATCGTTATGGTCATTTCTTCAGTAGAGGATCAACCTCAAAGTTGACAAAAGGAAATTATTTTTTACGTAGCAAGTGATTAAAATGTGGAATTATCTGCCAGAGAACGTAGTGATAGCCACTGGCACAGATGGCTTTAAAAGGGGATTACAGATTCATGGAAGAGAGGACAATCAGTGATTACTAGCCATGGGGGCTAAATGGAACCTCCATATACAGAGGCAGTCAACCTGTGAATACCAGCGCCAGAAGGCAACTGGTCTGATCCAGGAAGGCTCTTATTTTGTTCTAGAGATGACGTTGCCCAGCTGAGCTTCTGATTGGCTATGCAGCTTAAAATAACATTGTTTTAATGGCAGCCGCCATCACAGAGTGGGTTTTTCCCCTCTCACTTCTCTTCCCCAGTGTATTTTTTAAAATTACACCTCTTCTCCCCTGGATTTGGGCTTCCTCTATGTGGTTGGCTCCACCTCCCGCCGCAACCAATTTGTGGTTGCGCCCCAATGCTGCACCAGAACATGAAAGGTGCCCACAGGTTCGAAATGTTGGCGACCCCTGGTCCTCACCCTCTCAGAAAGGGTTGCCAGTCTCCAGAAGGTAGCTGGAGACCCCTCCCGGGATCACAACTGTAGAGCTCAGTTCCCCTGGAGAAAATGGTTACTTTTAGAGTGGTAGAGTGGTTAAGAGCGGTGGACAGATTCTGACAGCTGGCAGCTGAATCAGAAAGGTGATTTTAGTTACATCTTACAGATAGATGGAAGGTGCTCTGCTCTTCTCCCTTCAAGGACAAGATCAGAGTGACATAGTTAGTTAGCTCTTGAAAGAGCTGACCTTGAGAGAATTCTGTCAGCCTGTTTTAAGGACATTTGCATTACACAGGCTTTTCATTATACAAACCTCTGCAGTGGCTCAGTTTGCATGATGTGTTCAAGCTCTATATGGAATTAATTCTGCACATGTTCACAGAATACCATAATTATGTCAGAGACCGTGACAACTCTAATCTGGTGAACCCGGTTCCCCACTCTTCCACATGAATGGCGGACCGGGTTTGTTTCCCCACTCCTCTGCATGAAGCCTCTGGGTGACCTTGGGCTGGTCATAGTTCTCTCAGAACTCTCTCAGCCCCACCTACCTCCCAGGGTGTCTGCTGTGGGGAAGGGAGGGGAAGGTGATTGTAAGCGGGTTTGATTCTCCTTAAAAGGCAGAGAAAATTGGCATATAAAAACCAACTCTTCTTCTGCTAGATTCTATGACATTATACACCACTGACATCCCTCCCCTCCCCAAACTCCACCCTCCCCAGGCGCCACCCCCAAAATCTCCATGAATTTCCCAGCCCAGACCTTGCAACTAGGGTTGCCAACCTCCAGGTAGTAACTGGAGATCTCCTGCTATTACAACTGATCTCCAACTGATAGAGATCAGTTCCCCTGGAGAAAATGGCTGCTTTGCCAATTGGACTCTATGGCATTGAAGTCCCTCCCCTCCCCAACCCCCCCCTCCTCAGGCTCTGCCCCAGAAACCTCCCGTTGGTGGCAAGGAGGGACCTGGCAACCCTATTTGCAACCCTACAGAAGAGGAACCCAAGCTGGCCACTTTCAAGGGCCTAGGCAGTGTCTGCCTGCTTCCTCTTCTCTCTTACTTTGAGGAACCCACTCCCAGGGGACTGCGGGCTGCTCCGTTGGGTAGCTGAGCCGTTGGGCGACAGCCAGGCCCGCGCTGCAAATGATCTCATCCACCCAGGTCTTCCACCGGCTGAACTTGTCCTTCTCCCTGGAGAGGAACGCCTTGCGTCCTCCTTGCTTCATGCTCAGGTGCAAACCCAGGCCCTGCAAGGTCAGGTGACCCTTCTTGCTGCACACCCAGGACTGGTGCCCGGGGTGCCCGCAGGGCTCGAGCTGAGCGGATGCAAACTCTTCAGGCTTGTGGACGGTCAAGCACTGCCTGGTTTTCAGGCTGACGATGGCCCGGGAGGCCACATCCCAACTCCACTGGAACTGCGGGGAGCGAGGATTGCAGTCTGAGAGGCCAATTTTTTCCACTTCGAGGGGGGAGACGTGGATACACTTATCCAGGCGGACGTTCTTGATAAGGAAGCCTTCCCCGCTGCACGCTATGAGGAAGATAATGCAGTGGGTTACATGGATTATTGTCATGATGGTAAGATTGCCAACCTCCAGGTACTAGTTGTAGATCTCCTACTATTACAACCGATCTCCAGCCGATAGAGATCAGTTCCCCTGGAGAAAATGGCCACCTTTGGCAATTGGACTCTATGGCGTTGAAGTCCCTCCCCTCCCCAAACCATGCCCTCCTCAAGCTATACCCCAAAAACCTCCCACCGAGGGCCTGGCAACCGTAGATTGGAAACTTAACTGCTTGGTTTTGGGGGAAAGAACATGCTCCAGATATCCATAAATGGCGTAGGAAAAGATGGTACATGTTGTTTATGAAAAAGATTACAGCTGTTCAGTATCTAAAGGATAAGAGCAGCTATAGGCCAGAAAGGTTTACCGAACACCAGTATCCACTTATTAGTTATTGGAATCGAATGCATTGATTAAACCATGTTCAGCGAGAGATTTTGCCTTGTGTTTAGTATAGGTTATAGACTTCGTGTCAGGTTTATTCCTTATTGTCATTGGAATTTGATGCTCGTAAATATTTACATAGTTTGTATGTTTGTAAATTTGGGAGGGAAGGCGGCATGGTATAGCCTGATCTCATCGAATCTCAGAAGCCAAGCAGGGTTGGTACTTGGAAGGGAGACCTCCAAGGAAGACTTTGCAGAGGCAGTTAATGGCAAATCACCTCTGCTTCTCGCTTGCCTTGAAAGCCCCTTGCTGGGGTTGCTATAAGTCGGTTGTGGCTTGACACGCTTCTGCACATACGTATATGTGTAAATTTATATACCGTATGTTTGCACAATGAAAATGGTAAAAACCTTTATATTGAATATCATTTGCTTTATTGGAAGCCTAAAATTTGTTTCCCTGATTTGTAGTGACCAGTGGTCACAAGTGTGCTATAATACATAGGGGTGTATGTGAAACACTTGGGCCCATATGGAATTTCCTGTCTGCTCCTAGAACAATACCTTGAAGTAGGCATCAAAGAATCATAGAGTTAGAAGGTGCCATAGAGTGTGAGAGTCCCCAACCTAGCTGGGCAAACTTCGCCAAATCAATTGCTCAGACTTGGATGCAGAAACAAAAGATTTATTGAAGGCTTCAGGTAGAGAAGACAGGCTCATGGATACAAAGTTGCGAGTGACTAGCTTATCGGGGTTACAGTATTTATCTACTACAGGGCACGAAGGTTCACACGCATGGGAGGCATGGGAGGTTACCAGGCAAACCGGTGCAGCATAAAACATCAAACAGTCCCAGAGAGACAGTGAGGGCTATCTGCATTTCAAGGCCGGACTCGGCCCGAGGGAGTGAAGGCAGAAAGCACAGCAGGGGAGGAGAGGTGGCACCTGGGCAAGAAGGACGAGGCGGGGGACTCAGGAAGATACACAGAGGTGCGAACTGCTTGTACGAGTTCAAAGGGGTAGAGATAGAAACAGATAAGAGCCAAAACCAGATGGCCCTCACATTCTGCCCCCCTTAAGGCCCCCCTCCCGCGAGTTCGGGAGGTCGAGGCTTCTCGGGGTAAGCGCAATGGAATTCGTGTACGAGCCGGGGAGCGGCCATATGGGGGGCTGCAACCCATTCATCGTGCGCAGCGCCTAGATGTTTCCACCGTACAAAGTAAAACAGTTTTCCCTTTTTCCACTTGGAATCCAAGACCTTGGATACTTCCATGTGGGTATCCCCTCCCACAACAGTGGGCACTTCTGGCTTGGACGGGGGGTGGAACTGGGGAGCGGAGACGAACGGTTTGAGCAGACTGATGTGAAAAACGGGGTGTACCCCACGAAGAGTTTTGGGAAGATCCAGCTCCGCAGTTACCTCGTTTATCACCCGGGTAATGGGGAAGGGGCCCACATAACGGTCACTGAGTTTTTTACAGGGTCGGAGGGAACGCAGATTTTTCGTGGAAAGATAAACCTGTTCTCCCACTCGGAGCTCCCATCCCTGTGACCGGTGTTTGTCAGCCTGTTCCTTGTATTTCCGCTTGGCCCGTTCAAGGTTCTTCTGTAGCCAGGGCCAAGTGGAACTGACCGCCTGTACCCATTCCTGCATCTCGGGCACTGCCTCGAGTTCGGGGGAAACGGGGGCGGCACCGAAAGGGCCGAAATCGGTTCCGTATACCACACGGAACGGACTAAACCCCGTGGAGGAGTGGGGGGCGTTGTTGTATGCGTATTCGGCGAAGGGTAACAGGTCCACCCAGTCATCCTGATGGTAATTGACATAACATCGGAGGTAGCACTCGACCACGGCATTCACCCGTTCGGTTTGGCCATCAGTTTGCGGGTGGTAGGCAGACGAGAGACCCTGTTCCCCCACCCCCATAAGCTTCAGGAAGGCCCGCCAGAATTTGGCAACGAACTGGGCCCCTCTGTCGGAGAGGACCTTCCTCGGGATCGAGTGAAGCCTGAGGACATGGGTGACAAACATTTTGGCCAACCCCTGCGCCGACGGGAGTCCAGCGCAGGGGACAAAGTGGACCTGCTTGGAGAAGAGGTCTGTAACAACCCACAGTACGGTTTTGCCCCTGCTGGGGGGTAGATCGGTGACGAAATCCATGGCGATCACCTCCCATGGCCGGGTGGGGATCTCCAGAGGTTTCAGAAGCCCTGGGGTTTTGCCCCCCCTGTTTTTGGCAGTGGCGCATATGGGACAACTGCGAACGTACAATTCTACATCCCCTCTCATGCCCGGCCACCAGAACTGCCGCCGTACCAAATGCAACGTCTTGACAAACCCAAAGTGACCGGCCAGCTTGGCTCCGTGGACCAGTCCCAAAACCTCCTTGCGAAGAGAGGCTGGGACATAGAGTTTTCCTTCCTGCACCCACCAGGACTCTTGCTGTTCCATACCGGAAGGGAGCGTCTGCTGCTCCGCTTCCTGTAGGGACGCTTCCCGGAGGCGTTGCTGGAAAGCCTCCGGGATTCCCTTGAGCGAGGGACTACTGGGGCGGCGGGTTTGAGACCGGGTGGAGACCGCCAAACCCGGGATCTCTCCCCTTTGCTCAGGAGTGAACAGAGAGTCCACAGGCCGGTCAAAATCGTTGCGGTACTGGGGCAGTCGGGATAGAGCATCCGCTAGGGCTTTTTCCTTGCCGGGCACGTGTTTGAGGGTGAACCGAAATTTGGCAAAGAATTGGGCCCAACGTATTTGCTTGGCGTTGAGCTTTCTAGCCCCTTTGAGAGCCTCCAGATTCTTGTGATCAGTACACACTTCAAACGGGAATTCTGCTCCCTCTAGAAAATGCCTCCACACAGTGAGGGCGTGCTTAACTGCCGCGGCTTCTTTCTCCCAGATGGCCCAGTTGATTTCGGACTGGGTAAACTTCTTGGAGAAATAGGCGCATGGCTTTAAAGCGCCACTTTCGTCCCGCTGCAGGAGGGCCCCTCCCATAGCTACATCGGATGCGTCTACCTGGACCACGAACGGTTTGGTGCAGTCCGGGTGGGCCAGAACCGGTTCGGACGAGAAGAGTAGCTTCAAGTCCTCGAAAGCCTGCTGGCAGGGAGGGGACCATTGCAGTCGGGCCGAAGGCAAGGCGGCATTGGCACCCTTTCCCTTAGTGCGCAAAAGGGAAGTGAGAGGAAGAGCCACTTGCGCAAAGTTGGGAATGAAATTGCGGTAGAAGTTGGCGAACCCCAGGAACTGCTGCAGTTGCTTGCGCGTAGTAGGGGGTTCCCAATCTCGCACAGCCTGAACCTTTCCGGGGTCCATTTCCAACCCCTGGTGGGAGATTACATAGCCTAGAAAGGTAATGGAAGGCTGGTGGAATTCACACTTAGACACTTTGGCATATAACTTGTGATCCCGTAACCGCTGGAGGACCTCCCGTACCAGACGGACATGCTCTTCCATGGTTTCAGAATAAATGAGTATATCGTCCAAAAATACCACCACCCCCCGAAACAATAAATCATGTAACACTTCATTGATTAACTGCATGAACACACTCGGAGCCCCAGAAAGTCCGAACGGCATGACTAAATACTCAAACATGCCAAAACAGCTCGAAAAAGCCGTTTTTGGCTCGTCCCCCTCCTTTATGCGGATGCGGTGATAGGCTTCCACTAAATCCAGTTTGGTGAAAATCCGGCCCTCCTTCAATTGTGCTAGCAGGTCTGGAATGAGAGGGAGGGGGTAAGCGTTAGACTGCGTGACAGCGTTGAGCCTTCGAAAGTCAATACACAGTCTTAAGTCACCCGTTTTCTTTTTGACAAAAAAGGCGGGGGCGGAGTACGGAGCTTTGGAGGGGCGGATGAAGCCCCTCGCCAAGTTAGTGTCCAAATAGTCCCGCAACACTGCCTTTTCACTGGGGCTCATGGGGTACACCTTTCCCTTGGATAACTTGCCGTCTCCAACTATTTCAATCGCACAGTCGGTCTCCCGGTGCGGTGGCAGTTCGTCACACTCCCGCACATCAAATACATCCGAATATTGGGAGTATTCCGAGGGTAGGTTGGGGGTATTGGAAACGGGTCCTGGGGAACCCACTAGGGCGGCCGCCGGGGTCCCGGTCATGCGGTCCCTGTCATGCATGGCGCAGGGATCCTCTGGGAAGGTAAGGGTCCGCTTGACCCAATCAATGGAAGGGTTGTGGCCCCGTAGCCAGTTCATTCCCAGTACTACGGGGGCAACTATGGGGGCAATGGTAAAGTACAGCTGTTCCCAATGCTCCCCTACAGTCATGACTATCGCGGTAGTCCGGTGAGTGACAGGCCCCTTTTTAAAGTCACTCCCGTCCATCTGGGAGAAGCGGAGGGGACCCGGGAGGCGCTTGCGGCGGACTTGTAATTTCCGGGCCGCCTCCTCACTAATCAAAGTGCGGGCGCACCCCGAGTCCATGAGCGCGGGGAATTCTAAAACTGGGCCCCCCTTGGGTAGTGAGAGGTGAACCCGGATATAAACATTATCTTCCTGGGCGCTTACCATCGGTGGAGCTCCTTGCACAGGGGACGGTGCGGTCTGCTGAGGAGCCCCCTTTACAGCAGACCGACGGCGTTTTTTGCCGGCACATCCCACTCTTCCTCCTCGCTGGACGAGGGGGACGAGGTATTTGTAATCCGTGACTCGGCAGAGTCAGAGGTTGCACTGGCAATCCGGGGTCCCGATGGACCGGTCGAACTGGCGATCCCATCCAGGGCGTGCGCGTGTAGTGCCGAGGGAGTGCTCCGTCGTCCTGGAGCGTTGCTTCGGCGTCGCGGCTGACCCTCTGCGGGGGCTTTCTCGGGTTCGCTCGGGACGGGACGAATGGAAGCCGGGCGTCCGGAGCGGGATGGGCATTGGGAGGCGAAGTGACCCTTTCCTCCGCAAACCAGGCACACCCCTGCCTCGAAGCGCTTGCGGCGCTCCGCTGGCGTGGGGCCGCCGCCGCCTGGGGTGCGAGGGTCACGGATCCCACTTGCCTTGTCTCCTCTCGGTTTAAAGTCGCGGCCGGATCGTTGCTTGGACAAGTTTAGGAGCTGCTTCCTATTTTCGATATCGGCGGCGTGACGCACCCAACCCTCAACGTCCGGGGGGTTACCTTGCATAAAGGCCCAATGCTGCAGGTCCGGGTTTAGGCCCTCCCTGAACAACTGCACCCGGGTAGCCTCGCTCCAGTCCAGAATCCGACTCGATAAGGACTGGAACTCGCTCGCATACTGCGCCACCGACTTGGTCCCTTGGCGCAGTTGCATCAGAGCGGCTTTGGCCCGCTCCCCCAGATTCGGGTCCTCAAACCGGTTACGGAGTGCGATCATAAAGTCATCCAAACTCCGTAGCACAGGGGAGCGGAGCTCGTACTGTAACACCATCCACGCGGCCGCTTCGCCTTGCAGGAGGGAGGCCACATACTGGACCTGGGACTCTTCGGAGGTAAAGGTCCGGCCCTGCTCCCGCATAAAAATGTCCACTTGGACCATGAAAAAGGTCAACTGGTCCCCCGACCCATCATACGTGATCTTCAGGTCCCGGCGGGCCGGGGTGCTGGGAGGAGGTGCGGGGGGAGCCGCCGGTGTCCCATCCGGAGGGTTACCCGGCGGGGGCTGTACCTTCAGCGCGTCCATGGCCGCGGCCATCACAAGTTGCATGGCATCTATGCGCTCCACCATCGCTTGGCGTTCCTCCTGCCACTGTCTCCGCTCCTCATCCATCAGAGCGTCCCGACGGGCGGGGTCGTCCTCGAACCCCGTACCAGTTAAGGCCAAGCGGCGGTGCTTAGCCTCAGTCCGGGAAAGCGACCAACCTTTCGGCGAATCCAGCCAAGTGTTAAAAGTGGTCTTGGGACGTGTGCCCGGTCCCGGGCCTGGGCGGGGCGCACCTGGCACCTTCTGGTCCGGTCTGTCCTTCGGGGCCGGCTTGTCCGGTGCTTCCGTCCGGCGAGGCCGGAGGGGTAGTTTTGTCCTCGTCGCCTGACATAGCTGTCCCGTAGGGTACAGATGCAGAACGAAGAGGCAAAGACTCGCAACTTAATGTGAGAGTCCCCAACCTAGCTGGGCAAACTTCGCCAAATCAATTGCTCAGACTTGGATGCAGAAACAAAAGATTTATTGAAGGCTTCAGGTAGAGAAGACAGGCTCATGGATACAAAGTTGCGAGTGACTAGCTTATCGGGGTTACAGTATTTATCTACTACAGGGCACGAAGGTTCACACGCATGGGAGGCATGGGAGGTTACCAGGCAAACCGGTGCAGCATAAAACATCAAACAGTCCCAGAGAGACAGTGAGGGCTATCTGCATTTCAAGGCCGGACTCGGCCCGAGGGAGTGAAGGCAGAAAGCACAGCAGGGGAGGAGAGGTGGCACCTGGGCAAGAAGGACGAGGCGGGGGACTCAGGAAGATACACAGAGGTGCGAACTGCTTGTACGAGTTCAAAGGGGTAGAGATAGAAACAGATAAGAGCCAAAACCAGATGGCCCTCACATAGAGGCCATCTAGTCCAACCCCCTGCTCAATGCAGGATCAGCCTAGAGCAGCCCTGACAAGTTTTTGTCCAGACTTCCAGTGAGGGGGAGCTCACCACCTCCCTAGGAAGCTGATTCCAGTGCCAAACAACTCTTACTGTAAAAAAAATAAAATCCCTAATATCCAGCCGGTACCTTTCCACCTGCAATTTAAACTCATTCTTCCGAGTCCTCTCCTTTGCTGCCAACAGGAACAGCTCCCTGCCCTCCTCTAAGGGACAGCCTTTCAAATGGTTAAACCCCTTAAACCCCTCTTCTCCAGACTAAACATTCCCAACTCCTTCAGCCAGTATCCCTGCAGGACCCCTCTCTAACAAACAGCAGAGTGGAAAAGAGAGACAATAGATTAAAGGCTTCAAGGAAATTCCAGATGCCTGATATGCATCCTATCTAAATAATGCTTGCTTCTGGATTCAGAAGGAAACAGAGCATTTTGGAGCAATGTTTCAACCGCCTGCTAAAATAAGATAAAAACAAGCAAAAAAACTGAATCCAGCACCAGCTTCCCCACAGTTTTGCCAAATCTATTGGCCCAGTCCTAAAAGGATTTGGAATGGGTCCACCTAGGGTTGCCAATCTCCAGGTTGGGCCTGAAGTTCTCCTAGAATTACAACGGATCTCCAGGCTGCAGAGATCAGTTCTTCTATAGAAATGGCAAATTTGGGGGAGGATCTATGGCATTTCACCCCACTGAGGTCCCTCTCCTCCCGAAACCTTGCCCTCCTCAGTCTCCTCCCCCCAAAAAAATATCCAGGGGTTTTCCATTCTGGAGTTGCCAACCCTAGGTCCATGAGATTTCCTTTAATACCACAAAGGTGACAGTTGATTAAGTTGACGATTCATGAATGGCAGGAGATGTTTCTCCTAGAATCATGGAGCTCGAAGGGACCACCAGGGTCATCTAGTCCAACCTCCTGCATAATGCAGGAAATTCCAAACTACCTCCCCACCACACCCCCAGTGACCCCTACTCCATGCCCAGAAGATGGCCAAGATGCCTTCCCACTCATCATCTGCCTAAGGTTATAGAATCAGCATTGCTGACAGATGGCCATCTAGCCTCTGCTTCAAAACCTCCAGGGAAGGAGAGCCCACCACCTCCTGAGGAAGCCTGTTCCACCGAGGAACCGCTCTAACTGCTAGAAATGGCTGGAAATCTCTCTCCAGCGACTGGAATGGGATGCTCATTGGGGATTGGGAAGGGGGCAGAGGGTGCTGTTTCAGCATAGATAAAGAGAGACAAAGAGAGCTTCCGGAGCTTCAAATTGGCTCGAGCACCGTGATTTGTGGGCAGCCTTCCAGCGTTCATAACACAGCATAAATTCAACCTAGGTTGTCCACTAAGGTCCACTCCACACCAGCTCTGTCCTGTAAGCAGACATATTTACAATTTGCAAAACTTTTGCGGCTCCCGGACTTCCTCCACTGGTCCCCCTGCTTTGTGGATTCTCTTTAAAGGGCACCGTGCTGTGGGCGCAGGCCTGGATCGCTGGGACAACCAGGTTGACCGCAGAATCGATGCAGAAACAGGCCACAAAGGCAGACTGCAGCTCTTTCCATGCAAAGAAGCTGGAGGGCTTTTTTTTTTGTGTTTTTTGTTCTTATCAACAGGGAGGGGAGAAAAGGAAAGAAAAAAATGAGTGAAAACAAGCTTACCCGGCAGCCAGTGCAAGAGGAGCATCCAAACCGGGCTCCCTTTGAAAAGCGTCATTGTCTCCCGGCAAAGAAAGAGAAGAAAAGTCCTTCTGGGAGAGTGGAAGCGGATGCTTTCGTTTCTTTTAACCCCAAAGCTGGGGAAAGTGGAGAAGGGGATCCTAACAGCGAAACCTGTAACTGAAGAAAATAATGTCTGAGGTTTTGCATTTTCCTTTTTACAAGCAGGGACTCCAGAAAACCTCTGGAAAAGGACGCTCGCGCTGGGGGCTGTCAGGCTCTCAGCAACTGGGAAAGCGACACCTTTTCTCGCAATGCTGAAAGAAAAGGCGAACCTCTGGGCATCACAGAGTTCTTCGTCAGGCGGACGAAGGGGGGAAGCTAAATATGAATGTGAGGGGGAGGGGTAAAGATAACACTCCAGTGCAGGAAAGGAAAGGAAAAAAATACCCAAAATATTGAAATTATCAAATATTATTACAAATATTATTTGTAGCTACAGCTGATTGGAACAAGGTCACAGCTGTTAAACTGCTTTGAAACTGCAGCATAATTTTGTTTTAAATCCACATTTTGAGGCTAGTGATATTACTTTGGTAATTGCAGTGTCTTGATTTAAAACATGTTTTGTAACCATTGTTTCACATGGTAATAGTGTGAAGCCTAAACAATATATGTGATTTGTATTACTTTACACGCTTATGTTAATTTGTAAGCATCATGTTATATTTGATAATTTCAATATTTGGGGTATTTTTTTGCTTTGCTTTTGTGCATTGGACCAAGAGGGGAGGCAGACCCCCTTCCTTACCTTCCTTCTGCAGCAGCAGCTGCTTCCCAGATCCTGATGGATGTGGAAGTCCGGCGCGGAGCAGGCAAGGGTTGCTGGCAGAAGCTGGGATGTCTGAACGGTGCTGCCGCCAAGCAGGGAATGCTAAGAACTTGAGCGGCTGGCTGGCAGGGGGGGGGGCACCGCTTGGTGTTGGAGGAAGGCCAAGACAAGCATCTCGAGCTACAAAGGAAACGAGGAAGAGGAGGAGAGGCTGTGGCTCAGTGGAAGAGCCTTGGCTTTGAGTGTAGAAGGTCCCCAGTTCAATCCCCAGCATCTCTAGTAGGGTTGAGAGCCAGCGTGGCATAGTGGTTAAGAGCGGTGGTTTGAAGCGGTACAGTCACCCAGCTGGCTTCGTGTGTAGGAGGGGGGAAACAAATCCAGTTGACCAGATTAGCGTCCGCCGCTCATGCGGAGGAGTGGGGAATCGAACCCGGCTCTCCAGATCACACTCCACCGCTCCAAACCACCGCTCTTAACCACTACACCATGCTGGTGTCAACCCCCACGGTCATCTTCCATTCAGAAGTCTGCACCCCACTGAAGGGTGGGGGAGGTGGAAGGGTGGTGGTCTTGCAACAGGAAAACAGCAGGTGGGGATGAAAACCCCCTACCCGCCAGGTCTGCCCCCCCCCCCAAGCGAGAAGCAGCCACTGGGGATTTTGAATGTGTAGCTCCTAGTCTCAAGTCAACCATCTCACTTCCAAGACATTTCAAGGATGCATTAAGATAATTCACAGTGGGTAGCCGTGTTAGTCTGTTTGCAGTAGTCAAAAAGGGCAAGAGTCCAGTAGCACCTTAAAGACTAACAAAAATATTTTCTGGTAGGGTATGAGCTTTCGTGAGCTTCTAGCTGTATCTGAAGAAGTGAGCTGTGGCTCACGAAAGCTCATACCCTTCCAGAAAATATTTTTGTTAGTCTTTAAGGTGCTACTGGACTCTTGCCCTTTTTGACTACAAGGATGCATTAGCGGTAGGAAAACAAAAATTATATTTGGAAAAGTATTTTTTTTCCCCTTTAAGGGAAGCCAAAGTTGTGAAAGATCCTTCAAGCTTGGTGTTTTCCAGCCTTTCTCCCTCCCCGCCTCCCTCTCCCATTGCGAGAGAATGTAAGCCCTCTCCTTCCTTTCACTAGTTCTTTATTAAGATTCTGGCAGCACACAGCTTCCAAAGCAGGCAGCGCCGCAGAGCCTGAAGACTGCGAGCGAAATAGTCTAGGTTGGGAGGCAGAAATGCGGGGAAACCTTGAAGCTGGTGTAGGGCACAGAAGGAAAATCCCCCTCCTCAAGACGCTCACTTTGCCTATGTTTCAAAAGACAGGGTGAAGTCACAACTCAGGCAGCCGAAAGGAGGCGGGCCGTATGTTTGCCATCCTCCAGGTGGGGCCTGGAGATCTCCAAGAATCTTAACTGATCTACAGATTACAGCAATCCATCCCCCTGCAGGAAACGGCTGCTTTGGAGCGTGGATGCTGAAGTCACTCTCCTCCCCCAAACCCTGCCCTCCCTAGGCTCCATCCCATATCTCCAGGAATTTCCTATCCCGAAGCTGGCAAACCCCCCTGGCCACTTCATCACTAACAAGTTGTCTTTTCCAAGCTTGCCTTTTCCTTCAGAAACAAACCAACCCACCATGGCGCCTTTTACACGGGCTAGCACATAATGTAAAGTTTTGCCCAAGCCTTCATTTTTAAAAGACAGCAAGTTCCTAGTCCCTATGAATGAGTAGATAATGCTGTAAAATATGTGAGCAGTTCCTGGAGATGTCTCAGGATCCCATGGATGGATGTTAGGGTTGCAAATCTCCAGGTACTAGCTCCTCCTGCCAGTGGCGCAGGGGGACCTGGCAACCCTATTTTCAGCCCTCCTTGAGGCTGTGGCGGTGCTCTCTAACGTCCTGAGGGTAACCCAATGGCTCTCTCATCCCCCAAGGGTAGCTGCAAAGTGCTGATGTTTCCAGGACCACTTCAAGGTATTTTGTCTCCTTCTCCCTGCAAAATACACCTGGGGTCTTCCATTGGTTTCTCCTTTCCTCTATCTCGACATAATTCAGCTGGATGGATTTTTGATTTGCACACGGGTGTGAAATAGGGAATTAAAAGTCCAATGTGACCATTTATGCATGGCTGTTTCCTTGCGGCCGCTCCACCAACTACTTTAGGGCTTTGATTATGCTTGCATTTTCTGACCATCAGACGTTGCTTTGCTCTCCCCGCGCATTTTGCTCATGTTTTCTGGATTTCTGTTTAGCCAGCATCCACAAAATGCAGGGGAAATGCACAGAAACGCACGGGGAGAGTAAGGCGAAAAAACCCAGAAATGTACAGGGAGAGCAAAACGACCTCTGGCGGTTGGAAAATGCAAGCATAATCAAAGCGAAGCCTGGAAGTAGTTGGCGGGGGGGACCGCAAGGGAAACAGCCAGGCATAAATGGCCCACCAGTGCTTTGGGACAGTGTCAGAAGCAAATTTAAGAACAAAATCTGGGTATCATCTGCTGCTACCTGTAGCAGCTAAAATGGATTGCAGCAAGGGGATTTTTTAAAAAAGTCTGTGTGATGTAGTCTTGCAGTTATTTCCCGCAATGGCAGCCTGGCTTTCCTAATAAACAATTCTCCTCGCCACCTTTGACACAGGAGTCCCCTCTGTTTTTCGGAGATACCTGTGGGACCAGAGTGGTATTAAAGGATGGGGTTGAGGTGGTTTCAATCTTTCCATGACTGAATGGGATCAGAGTCATCCTAGGCGACTCTGAATCTGCTGCGTGGGCGCTGTCCTTTCACTACAGTTTTTGACATCAGATCTTTGTCTGAGGTTACCCAAAATCTCCAACCCCGTTGAGCTCCTTTCATGGGCAATGGAGATTTGGACCTCTGCTGCAGTCGTCTTGTTTGTGGGCTTCCTAGAGGCACCTGGTTGGCCACTGTGTGAACTAGGGTTGCCAGGCCCCTCTTAGCTATCGGCGGGAGGTTTTTGGGGCAGCCGCAGGAGTGCACGGGAGTGTAGGCGAACACAAAGCCCTGAATGCTGACAGGAGCCAGGCTAGGTAATGAGTGGGGCAAAGGAGGGCACCACCAGAGAACCATAGATTCCAGGCTGTTGGGAGGTTTCTCTGTGGAAGCAACGATTCAGTTTCCGGACGGCTTCACATCCACTTCGGCTCCTGACCCTTTCTCCGACCAGCTTGAATTCCTGGAACGCCAACCCTCGGCTTGATTCACGACTCTTCTTCTGGACACGTCTGGACTCTTGCTTTGATCCCCGCTGACTCGACCTTGGACCGCACGACTACCCAGCCTCCTAGCCCCACCCGGGACCTGTCAGATTACTTCCACCCCCATCTTCTCATCCACCGGCTGCCCTCACAGAATGGAAGCCGCAGCCGGACGGGAGATGCCCGCCCTGCTGCAGCAGGTACACCAACTGACCCAGGCAGTGGCTCAGCTGCAGCAACGACAATCACTCCCACCAGCTGCTGCCATCCCTCCTCCCAAGCCCCCCGAAAGCCCCCCAGAGAAATTTGGAGGTGACGTGGAGGAGTTTGCTGCTTTTTTGGCCCAGTGCAAACTTTATATCGAACCGTGAGCACGAGATTTCCCTTCTGATAAAACCAAGGTCTGTTGTATCATCAGCCTTTTACAGGGGCAGGCTGCCAAATGGGCAACTCCTTTGTTGGTGGGCTCTTCTCCTTTACTCACCAACTTCCAGGGATCCCTAGACTGTTTGCCTGCTGCTTATGCCAACCCACAACAAGCAGCCACGGCAAACCGGAAAATAAGGGCCCTGAAGCAAGGAAAGGAGTCAGTAGTCCATTACACCACTGGGTTCAGGCTACTAGCTCAAGATCTGAGCTGGAACGAGCCGGCCCTGATGGATCAATATGTGGACGGGCTGGCTGACGAAGTACTTGATGAATTGGCCCGGGTTGACTGCCCATCCACCCTCCAAGACCTTATTACCTTATGCCTCCATATCGATGGCCGCCTAGAGGGCCGCCAAGCTCGCACTAGCTGCCGGCCCCGACACCATCCAGAGCTACGGCCTCCCTGCCACTCCCCGCGTTCCCTAGCACTGGAGACGAGCCAGAACCCATGCAGCTGGGAGCAGCCCGGCCCCATCTTACACCCGAGGAGAAAAGGAGATGCAGAGCTCTGAACCTCTGTCTGTACTGTGGGAAGGCCGGGCATTTCTCATCCAACTGGAACTCCGACCCTCGGCTTGATCCGTGACTCTTCTTCTGGACATGTTTGGACTCCTGTTTTGATCTCCACTGACTCGACCTTGGACCGCAAGACTACCCAGCCTCCTAGCCCTGACAGCCGGATGGGAGTAATGTGCACGCTCCCTCTAGCTCCTGATAATAGCCAAGCTTCAGCTTTCTGCACCAACTGGAGTCTCTGAGTTGCCTGTGAGGGGAGACCTATGTAGAGTACATTCTAGTAGTCTAGTCTTGATGTTACCGTGATGTGGATCCAGGTGGCCAGATCAGCCAGATCAAGGTAGGGAGCCAACTTCCAGGCTAGAATGAGGGGCAGGGAAAGCGCTTTTTGCAGCTGTGTTAATTTGCAGCAGTTGAGTTACTTTGGCACGAGATCTGTCAGTTGTCTACTGACGTTATTCCAAGCTACCCAGAGTGCTGAGCGTTTTGTGCCTGGGGGGCAAGGATCTAGGGTTACTTCTGTAGTGCCCTAATTAACTTAGTTTATAGAGAAAACATATATGCTGTCACATATATGCATATTCACATAGCATAACACACACACACACATATATATATTCTTATGTACAGATCTAAAATCATGATGCATTATGGGTAACCTGTATTCTTTGGTCAAGAGAAAGACTACTACTGGGTCAGAGTGACCCAGCAAGCAGTTTGCAGGCAGCTGACTAGATGAGGTCATTCCCTCTTGGTACAGGCAAGTTCCTTTATTAAGCCTGGAGCTTTGATTTAAGACAAGAAGTGTCATCTTGGAATGTAAAGCTGTGCTTCCTCATTAACCATTAGGCAACGCCTTGAAGAGTGTTTTCTATTGGATATGCAAATAATTGCTTATACGTCCAAAAGGTTTATTGGACAGTTCAGTCTGACGTGTGTATTAAGTTTTTGTAACCACCCATCATCAAAGTCTATATCCATGCTTGCAATCCTTTGATGTGTGTGGAAATTTCTCTATGCTTTAGGCAATTTTCACCAGCATTTTGTTGTATTGGCCAATAAAACAACCTGCTTTGAATCTTCAGCTTCCAACTGTTTTATTGTGATTGAATATTAATACAATAAGGCAGGAAGACACTACACTTCTCAGAAATTTGAGGACAAGTGCCCCCCCCTCATTTCACAGGCTGCTTCTGAGCAACCACAGGTGCAATGTCTGCTACAGGTGGGCAGGAATGGCCATGGAGACAGAGGGGGAGTGGTATCTTTTGCAAGTACAGGGGCAACTTCTTGATATCGCCTGCCAAGAAGGAGGAGGAGGAGGAGGAGGAGCCAATTTATGCAGGATCGATTTTGGTGCTCGCTCAAAGCTCCTTTTTTAAATCCGACCTTTAAAATGCCTATTCACGGTCCCGATTCAAGAGGAGAAAGTCAAACAAATTCCACTCCCCACTAGCCTGCTCCTTTGTTCCTTCATTTGCATAGCCATTAGCAATCGTCGTTTGCATAGCTAACCGGTGGCTGTGATTCTTCATGCTTCCTTGAGTGGATGCTTTGAGGCAGGAATGGAGCAAATAAAAAAGGTTGTGTTAAAGGGGCTCTTAAGAAATGTGAAGTAGGTATGTGCTGGCTTCGCAGTGACCTCTGAATGACGGTTCAGCGTGAAGAAAAATATGCATGGCACATCAGCCTGGAACGAGTTGCTAATTACCAAGCATAAACGGCCGAAGAGTTGGTTTTATATGCCGACTTTCTCTACCACTTAAGGAAGAACCAAACCAGCTTACAATCTCCTTCCCCTCCCCACAACAGACACCCTGTGAAGGAGGTGAGGCTGAGAGAGCTCTAAGAGAACTGTGACTAGCCCAAGATCACTCAGCTAGTTTCATGTGTAGGAGTGGAGAAACCAACCCGGTCCACCAGATTAGCATCTGGCACTCATGTGGATTTGGGGAATGGAACCTGGTTCACCAGATTAGAATCCACCACTCCAAACCACCCCTCTTAACCACTACACCACACAGCCCTGCATGTCAAGCACTGCAGTCCCCAAACACCACGCTAAGGAAGTAAAGATTTATTTGATGAACATGTAATACAAAATAAAAACATCTTTTAAAGTGGGGCTCTCATCCGCATCTCTTCCTTCTTCGTTCCCTGCTACACCGTCTCTGGTCTTCGCCGTGCAGTCCTTGGTCCCTGTTGTGGCTCGATCTCGGCTCCCTGCGGCTCGATCTCAGCTCCCTGCGGCTCGATCTCAGCTCCCTGCGGCTCGATCTCTGGTCCTGGATGCTCGATCTTCAGATCGGTCTCTCTCTTTCTACTCCCAGACCACATGGTTTCGGTCTACTTCTTTCTTTCCCTGCTCCTAGACCTTCCTCGGGTCACTTCCTTTCCCCTTCTGCGGCTCGCTCTCTGTGAGTATCCTGGGGGAGAGGGCGACGCCACCTTTCCCGCCTGCCGCTGCTGAGGTCCCCCAAGGAAGGCTCTGTCTGAGCCTCGAGGCTCCGCAACGCCCTGGGAGCCGCAACACTGCACTTCCACCAACTTCACCTGGGCCGCTCTGCCCTGGAAAGTTGGCAATTGAGACGCTCCGGCGCTCTTTGCTCTTTTCTGGCTCCCCTTTCCCCCTTCCTGGCTCTGCACCCAGACACGGAACCCTTGTCGCAGGAGGAGCTTCCTCTCCACGATCGTGCCGAGGAGAGACAGTTTACCGTGCACGTGTTTGGTCGCGACGCCTTGTATGAATCGCGCCTGGTTGCCTTGCTCCCAAATTCCCTTGCTGATCTCCTGCGCCGTCTTAAGGGCCTCTCTTTCGAGGGCCCCCATGCCTCTTGGCCTCCCGTGCAGACGGCTGCTGTTGTATCTCACCCACACCTCCTTGCCAGGGAGAGGTCCTTTTCCTGATTCCCCCTTTGCCCTGTGCAGCATCTTGCCTTCCTCTTCCCTCGCTCTTCCCTTGCTACCTCCCGGCCCGGTGCCCCTGACAATCTTCACTACAGATGCCTCTCCGGCAACCATTCTTCTTCCATCACGACCAAGCCTTAAGACGCTCCTCCTCTCGATCTCTACCGAATCAGGCCTTTCCTTGCTGAGGACCACCCTGTTTGGAGAAGTCTGGGTCAGTTTATCTGCTGGGGAACCTGCCCGTTTCAGACTCCTTTGGGCCTTCGGACTCGCCTCCGCTCTGGGCATTTCTCCCGCGCCTCTGGGGCTGCGTCCCTGCTCCTGGCCGAGGCGCTCTCTTCCCCTGGCGGCCTCTTTGGCGGTGTCCCAGTCTCCCACCTTCTCCCACTCGCATTCTGTGCTGAACTGTGACACCCCCCCAGTAGACCAAGGGCGTGGCTCCTTGGAGGGCGAGGCGGCGCCCCACTTTGCCTTGCCGTCTGCCGCGTCGTCGTCTGTCTTGGCCTGTAAATGGTGCGCTGGTTGGCCCTGGGATCCCCCCTTCCTTTCCATGGAGCCTTGGTCTTGGAGCACAGGAGGGCGGCGCTGGTTGGACTCTCCTGACTCCGGGGCGCTCGATTCTGCCTCGGAGGTGGGATTCTCACTTCCTTTGGGGAGCGGAGGAGGTTTCAGGCCTCGGCAGACGTCACACAGGTCCCCGGAAGACCGCCTTCTGAGGGCCCTCACAGACGGTTGTTGCCACGAGAGGTGGTGCGGCGCCTTCTTTTTCTCCCTATCCCCACCTAGCCTGCTCCCTCTCTCGTGCGACTTGCTGGGCTTCACAAGGGAAGATGTGGCCTTCTTGGAGATGGGAATGCTGTGTTGTGGGCGATTGTGGGCAGAGGGGGATTCCTGCTTTTGGTGGGACCCATCCATCGGGCTCTCTTCTGAGGACCAGCCAGAGTTCTGGAGGTCTGTGTCCTGGGAGGAGTCGGCCTCTGTCCCTTTGTCCTTTCCCCATCTCTGCTCCGCACCCAACGACAGCGAAGACCCTGAACCGTCCCCATAAGCTCTCAAATAGCACACACAGGGATATGCCCGTTGCTTCCTTCCTAGCTCCCAGCTGGAATACGAGCTAGACGGTGCCTGAGGTTGCTTTGCTCCAGCTTGAGGGTGGCTGCCCTCTGCCTTTCTCTGGGAGCCACGCTCCACCCGCCGAGACGTTCCCTTTCTATTCCCAAGTGAAGTCTTTGAAGAGCGAGGTATGGGAGCTCTTCCACTGGAGATTCTTCCACTTGGGTATCTTGCCCTGGGCAGGTTCGTTGACCAAGAGCTTGCATTGCCTCTGTATTTCTTGGGCCCAGGGCTAGAAGAAGAGAGGGACGGGGTCCTAGGGTCCCGTCGTGGGTCAAAAACCGTTGACTGCTGCCTTTGTGTGGCCTTCTTTGGATGAGGTCTTTTCTGCAATGTGCTTTTTGGGGGCGATCCTCTTCCAACCTTCCAGCTGCCAGTTTCCCCTGGAATTGCCATGGCAGGCTCTGGTTCGGGGCCAGGGCTGAAGAGGGACTCTTCAGTAGCCAGGCAGGAATCTGTCCCCCCACCTTGCTCCATTTCATGACACAGCTCTGAACGGTCTATGGGTGGGCCCCCTGAGCTCACTTCCTTTGTCGCTTCAGTAGGAGGAGACTGAGCTTCAGACGGGGCGAGGGTCTCCTCAGGAGAATATGCCAAAGGAGGTTCCTGATCGTTCATTTCTCGGATGTCGAGATGAGATGGGAGCGGAATAAACGCCCTCATTGACTTGTGAACCAGTCTGGGAAGGCCCCACCGGTGCTCTATGGTCAAATTTCTGAGGTGGGCTTCCAGATTTTCCTTTGTGTCTGAATCCAAGAAATGCAGGCTTGGGAGAGCAACGTTCACCGTCCCTGTAATCCATGGTTTCTTGGTCCTGACACCCATTTCGGCCACTGCATCCTTTGCTCCCGCTACAGCGGTGTCGTCTCCCGCTGTGGACGGTCCCCCCTGGTGTGGCTCTGGGGGGACCGGAGCAAAAGCGTGCACGGATCTCTGCACCGTGACTGGCAGCCCCCATTCGTGCTGGATCTTCTTGCGCTGGATGTGGAATTCCAGGGCCTCCTGCTTGCTGTCCGTGAGAAAAGACAGCCCTCCTACGAGAGATGTCACAGGAGGCGTTGCTGAGGCCACAGATGAGGCAGCTGCCGGCTTCTCCTTCTCGAGCTCCTTGGATGCCTCTCTTCTGCCTGGGAGTTTCCGCACTGATCTTTCTGTCACAATTTGGGGTGGGGTCACAGGCACCTGGGGAGATTTAGACTCTAGGGGCTGCCTGGTTTCTCCAGACCGCGGAAGGGGTGCGGGAGGCTGAAGTGCTCTCAGCGACGTTTGGACGAGTTTTGGAAGGCCCCACCTGTGTTCTGCAATCCGACTCTTCACGTGGGCTTCCAGGCGGTCCTTGGTGTCTGGACCCAGAAAGAAGAGGCTCTGCACAGGGATGCGCACTTCAATATCCCCTGGACGTCTCGTAGGCGGGGCCTGTGCAGCATCTTGCGCATGCTTCTCTGGCTCACTGGGAACTGGAGCAAAGGCACGCTGGGATTTCAGAGCAGCTGACGGCAGACCCCACATGTGGTGGACTTTCTTGCGTTGCATGTGAAACTCCAGAAGTTCCTGAGCCTCATCCGTGAGGAACGGCAGCTTCCCCACCGGAGATGAGAAAGCGGATCCTTTCATGCTTCTGGATGGAGTTGCTACCTGTCCCTTCTGATGGATATTCTTTCGATCTGATGTGTCCGGGGGAGAGGGTCTGGGAGGCAGGAAGCCCTTCAGTGACTGCTGAACCCGCACTGGAAGACCCCATCGGTGCTTTGTGACCATATTCCTCAGGTGAGCATCCAAACGCGGCTGTGTGTCCGGACTCAGGAATGAGAGACTCGGTGTAATAACTTGCACTTCTCCTCTGACCCACGAGCACATTGCCGTTGTGATCTTTCCTGCGGGTTGCACATTCTTCTCTGTCTCGAAGGGGAATGGAGCAAAGGCATGGAGGGACTTTAGCGTGGCGGATGGCAGGCCCCAAAAATGCTGGACTTTCTTGTGCTGGATATGAAACGCTAGGAGACCCAGGGCCTCATCTGTGAGGAAAGAGGGTTTCTTTCCAGGAGAAACGAAGGTAGTCTCTTTCGTTCCAGGATGTGTGCCTGCCACTGGTTTCCCATGGTGGCTCTTCTGCTTTTCAGGTGCTCTGTGTTCGACCCTGAGTAACTTGGGTGACGCCTTCCCCTCAGCATCAGAATGGGTTTCATGCTGCTGGTGTGGCTGACAAGTATGCATTTCGGAATGAGGTTTAGGTGGAAGAAATGCCCTCAGGGAATCCTGAACAAGTTGGGGAAGCCCCCACCGGTGCGCCGCGATCCGGCTCCTCATGTGGGCTTCCAGGCGGCTCTTGACATCTTGGTCTACAAACATCAGGGCCTGAAAAGGCACACTCACTTCTGCGACAGACGACGGTGCGTGGTCAGCGGCTGTTCCTTTCACCCCCCGGCGCTTAGCGGCCGTGTATGCTCCCGCTCTGGGCTTCATGCTGACTCGTGAGTCAGGTGGAAGAGGAGCGAAAGCACAGAGGGATTTATGCACCGTGGACGGCAACCCCCACTCGTGTTGCAGCTTCTTATGCCGGACGTGGCTTTCCAGAAGATCCAAGGCATCGTCTGTGAGGAAAGACAGCTTCACCTTAGGGGATTTGAGGGATCTCGATCCAAAGCCTGCAGAATTTCCTGTCTGTTTTCCTGGGCTGATAGCCCCGCGGCCCTTCCACGTTGCACCTTTTCTGAGAGAAGTCTTCTGCGGCCATTCTGGAACGCTTCCAAACATCTTCTTCAGAGATGCGCTGTGAGCGCTGGGTAGTCCCCACAGACACGCCAGATACTTGCGCTTGATGTTTAGCTCTATCTTCAACAGACCTTCCGGCTCCACAAAAAGAATAGCCCCTCTGGGTTTCACCACTGGGGAAAGGGGAGGGCGTTTAGGGAGAGGGGCTTTTTTGCTGGTGCCAACACCTACCCCCAGCGACTGGAGTTTAATTTCCAGAGCCTTTTTTGTGAGATGGGTTTCTAGAGCACGTATCTTCGAACTTTGGAAAAGCCCTAAAATGGGTGGCACTAACGGCTGTAAAGGGGCCTGCCGGGGTCGGCTGTAAAGGGGCCTGCCGACATGGGTCGGCTGTGAAGGCCTAGCGATACGTCGGGCTCTTTTCTTGTCAGGAATGTCTTCCTTTTTCAGGTCTCTGTCTGCGAGAGGGGAGGCCGTAAAAGCGCCTAGGTAGCCCTGTAATCTCCTAGGGAGGCCCCACCGGCCATGAATGATCATCTTCTTCAAGCTGGTTTCCATCCCTTTCTGAGCAAGGGCAGAAATAAACAGAATGTCTGCCACCAGAACGTTTACTTCCTTGCTTATTTTCTGTTTTGGATGAGCGCCAGTAGACAGCAGAGGGGCCCAGGCTCGAAGCGACCGTTGGATGACCGAGGGCAAGCCCCAGTGGTGGTGAAGCCTCTTCTTCTGGATGTGATGTTCAAGCCTCTCTCTTGCCTCTGTCTCACAGAAGGGTGTCTTTGCTTCTTGGAACTGGATCCTTTTGCGGCCGAATCCAACTGGGGGATGTCCTCTTAGGGCTATCACAGACAGAGATTCCATGTATCGGCTTGGCAGCCCCCAGAGGAAGGCCAGATGTTTCTGCTTCATGTTTATTTCTAATAGATCCACAGTTGAGGGCAGCAGGAAGGATGCGGAGACAACTCTGCCGGTGGGGTGTTTCTGGCCAGCTGGGACCAGTTTGGGAAGGTGTGCCTTTTCCCAGCCACTGGCTGCTGCCTGAGACTGGCTCACCAGGGTAGGCAATGCCTCCAGGCGTATCTCAAGGTCCTTTCTCTTGAGGTGATCTTCCAGACTCTTCTGCTTTGAGCAGATGCATTTGGGCATCCTGCCCGCCCGCAAGGCCTGTTGAGGTTCTCCTGCTCTGGCTCCCGCCTGCTCAGATCTCTCTTCCTTGTAACTCAGAAAAAGTGTAGACTCCCAGGAAGCAGAGGGAAGGAACACCTTCAAGGAGGCGAGGATCCTTCCTGGCAAGCCCCATGTTCTCTGCAGCTTCATCCTCTGGATGTGGAATTCCAGGAGGCTGCAGGTGGCCCGAGGAAGGAAGGACAACTCCAGAAGCAGCACATAGGTGTGAATCGCCGTCTTCGGAAGATGAGGCAGCGCGGGAATGCCGTGCATAAAGCTACCCAGCGACCTCAGGGCGAGGGCAGGAAGCCCCCATTCGTGCTGTATCCTTTTCCTCTTGATGTGCATTTCTAAGGTTGCTGGGTCCAGTCCCTGGAAAAATGGCGGGCATCCTTCTGGAAATCCAAAGGCAGCCCTTCGGCTCTTGACAGGGTGGAAAGGCAGACTGGGTGCCATGGCAGCAAGGGTCTCCACATAGCGTCTCCCCAGTCCCCACAGAAACGCCAGACGGCTACACCGCAAGGCCACTTCGACCCGATCCAGCTCCTCTGCCCTGAGGAACGGGAAGGAGGATTGCCGGGATTCCAAGACCCTGTGGCCCGGGGGAATCAGCTTGGGAAGAGGCTGCTTCAAGGACAACTGTGCATGCCTCCAAGAAAGTCTGGGGAGAGCGGGAAAAACCTCCAAACGTATTTCCACAGATTTTCTAGCCAGGTGCCGCCGCATCTTCTCCAAAGCCGCTCCCCTTAGCGTGGAGCCCTGACATATCGGGCATGGGGCTGTACCGACTGTTTCTGGGGCTGCCTGCTCCGTGGGGCCCTCCGCCCAAGTCCTTCTGTGAAACCTGATGCTGGATTCGGTAGAACTTCTTGTCGACAGCGTCCTCCTCCTTTCAATGGGGCGAATTTCTGTCTCCGGCTTCAGCAAGCGCAGGGATTGAAGGACCCGGTGGGGCAGCCCCCACTGTCGCTGAAGCTTCAGCCTCTGGAGGTGATGTTCTAGATGGCTGCAGGTGCCCCGAGGGAGAAAAGGTGGGTCCTGCGGCAGGGTTTGGATGTGCGTCGTAGTCCTGCGGAAGGCCGGGGCAAGGGGGGACCCTCTAACAAAGGCCTGGAGGGACCTCCGGATGAGAACAGGCAAGCCCCACTCGTGCTGCAGCCGCTTCTTCCTGGCATGCACCTCCAAGGCCTCTCGAGCCTGGGCATCAAGAAACAGGAGCTGCCCTCCGGAGAACTCAAGAGCAGTCCTCCCGCATCTCCCAAGGGAATGGGTGGGAGCGCTCGGGATCATCGCCTGGAGGCCTTCCACATATCGCGTGCCCAGCCCCCACAAGGACATCAGGTGGGACGTCCGCATGGCCACCTCCATCCGACCTGCCTCTTCTTGAGACACTAGAGGCAGGGAGCTCTTTCGGGGTTGCAGAGGCTTTTGTCCAGGGGGGACCAACTTCGGGAGAGGCAGGCGGGACATGGACAATGCATGTTTCTGAGACTGCTTGGTAACAGCCGGGAAGGCTTCCAGTTGTACCTCCACACATTTCTTGTTCAAATGGAGCTTAATCGCCTCCAAGTTCTTGGATCCAAATGTGGGAAAGCCCTGAGACCTCCGTGGGGCAGCAGCCCCCATTTCCCTGATGTAACACGCAGTGCACAGGGCATCTGGAAGGGTCGGGTGTCCAGCTTCCCTGGAAAATCTTCCCCTGCTCCCTGCAGAAGGAAACCATGGTGGGTTTTGACTGAGGGCATCCGTCTTCCAGGTTGGGTGTAGCAGCCTGAGAGACTGAAGGACCCTTCGGGGCAGCTGCCATTGCTGATTGAGTATCCTCTTCTGCACGTTTCTCTCCAGCTCTCGTCTGGTGGCGTGGTCCAGGAAGGTGGGCTCGGTCAAGGAAACTGCCACTTCTCTGCGCCTCCCCTTCTGGGGGAGGAACGAAAGGGTGGGGGGTAGAAGGTAGCGGAGGGATCTCTGAATGAGACCCGGGAGCCCCCAGACGTGTTGCAGGGTCTTCCTTCTCATGTGCCACTCCAGCAACTCTCGATGTCTCCGACCGAGGAAGGGAATCTTTACTGCTGTGAACTTGGGCTCAGTGGATTTGCTTGGGAACGGGGCAATGGGGGATGTGCCTGTGTCCTGGAGCATCCGGGCCAGGGACTTATGGTACATTGTGACGAGTCCCCACCTGTACATCAGGCCTTTGTGGATGATGTTGAGTTGGAGATGCCCAAGGACAGCCTGATCTAAAAAAAGGAGTTCCCGGGGCCGTGGGATGAGCGGTCTCGACCCTGGGGGGATGACTTTGGGGAGTGTCTGCTTCTTCCCCACCTGGCGGGCGGCATCCTGGGACCGTTGGGCCACGGGGGCAATTGCACCCAGCCGGACCTCAAGGGCTTTCTTGGTCAGGTGTCTCTGCAAGGCCTTCCTTGAGGAAACCATCAGCTTCTTTGAGGTTCTCTGTGCCCTTGAGGATGGCTTCCTCCTCATAACTTTATCTCCCTGAGGTAAGGTGAAGGTCTTCTCATTCTCCTTGGGACTCCTGCTCAGCGGGGGAGTGACCGGCATGAACACCCGCAGAGAATCCAGGGCCCTTCTGGGGAGGCCCCACCGCCTCTCTATGATCTTGGCCTTCAGGTGAGACTCCAGCTTCTCCATTATCTCCAGGTGAGTGGAAATGAAGAGAGTCTGGTCGATCAGCGTCTTCACTTTGAGGCGGCCACGGAGTGCAGAAGGCGCGCGAGTGGGCGACGACGGCACGGACACGAGGAGCTGCTTCACTGACTGGAGGACCAGGCCGGGCAGGCCCCACTGGTGCTGCAGCCTCTTCCTGAGGACATGGTACTCCAGGATCCAGGTCTCCACAAAGGGAGGTTCCAGGCTGACAAATTCAACGGTGGCACGCACCCAGGCAGGGGCCGAAGGCAACGCAGGGGCACCGGGTGCCATCTTGCTCAGGGACTTCATGTACAGAGTCGGGAGCCCCCACAGGAAATGGATGTATTTGCACTTAATGTTCATGTCCACGACGTCTGCTTTACTCCTAAGGATCAAACACAGCCTGTTCCTCCACTGGGGGCATCTTTGGCCAAGCGAAATCAACTTGGGCAGACACTGAATCCTGGACCGAGGACTCATCTTCTGAGAATGCCCCACAATTGTAGGGAAAGTCTCCAGCCTTATCTGCAAGGATTTTTTCACAAGGTGGGCCTGGAGCTCTGCCTGGGAGGCCGGGGTGGTCTTGGAGTCCAAGACCCCTTCTGTGGTGGGAAGCCTGGCAGAGCCCCTCTGCGTTTTCCTTGCGCCTTTAGCCTGAGACGTGAGCCCAGGGCCCCGTTTCCTGGCTGCTGAGGGGGTCCTCTTCTCTCTGGGCTGAAAGGGGGGCTTCATGTGACCGAGGGCCCCTTGAATCTTCTGGGGCAGCTGCCAACGCTTCAGACGGACCATTTTCTTCAAGTGCAACTCCAGCTTCTTCCTGGCGCCCGATCCCACAAAGGAGAGGGCTTGAGGCCTCGTCACCAGACCGCATTCCTGCGGACGCCTCCGAGGAGTCGGATCCGGAGACGGCAGCATAAAGCTTCGGAGGGACCTGAGGAGGATCAGCGGCAATCCCAGGTGGTGCTGGATTCTCTTCACCAATATATGAGATTCTAAGCTTGCCCTCACAGCATCCTCAAGAAAGAGGGCGTCCGCTGCGGTCAGTTCAGTCGCCTGGTCCTTCCTGGTTCCGGCTGGCATATATGCTGCTGGCCTCTGCGGTGAAGTCTGGGAAGAAGGTCTTTTTTGAGGAAGGGGGGTCTTCTGCGGACCCAGCTGGTGCTCGGAAGAGGATTTGCTGCCACTCCCGGAGGACGCCTGGCTGTCTTTCTCTTCCGTAAGAACCATCTTGAGGTGATGGATGGATCTGCCGAACGTCAGCCTGTCGATGGACAACTCAGACAAGCCAGAAGAGGATTTGGTCCAGGTAAAGCGAGAGGTGCTAGATGATGAAGTGTTTGCCTCCACTCTGATTTGGCATGAAGAGCGTTGACTGTGTTCGTCCCAGTCATGGGCAGGGAGGTCTTCAGAATGGAGGTGTGGGTCTTTTTTGATCCCCGAGGAGCCGGGAGAAGAGCCTGGTCTCGCTGGGCCGAGGTCAGAGGGGACTGGGGTGGGGGCAGGCACACTGGCACTCCGTGTGACTGACCCAGGGGGTCCCGGCTTCAAGTCCACAGGTCCACGGCTACTTGGTGTTCTTGTGGAAACTGCGTATCGGCAAGCCTCCCGGGCTGCATTTTCACATGTGGCGCATGCTGGGTCGTTGCAGAGAAGCTGGCGAATGCGATGCCAGGGAGCCTGGGGGACCCTCTCTTCTGTCAAGGGTAACAGTCGCATCGCGATTCCTGCAAGAGACAGGGGAGACGCCAGTTATAGACTTTCCAGCTCCGGGTTGAGAAATACCTGGAGAGTTTGGGAGTGGACCCTGAGGAGGGCAGGGTTTGGGGAGGGGAGGGAGTTCAATACGGTATAATGCTATAAAGTCCACTTTCCAAAGCGGCCATTTTCTCCAGGAGAATGGATCTCTGAAGAAGAAGAGTTGGTTTTTATATGCTTTGGAGTCCAGTTTGGGCTAAGTTATGTTATCTCACTAAGTAGGGTCATTATTTTGTATTATTTGGTTAATTTTTCTATTTGGTTAATGTAATCTTTCTGTATATTGTGCTTCTTTATATAAAAGTCTAAAATTCACAATAAACAAAAGGAAAAGATTTTTTCCATTTAAAAATGCCGTAGGAGGCTGATCGGACCCACAACGCAGTGAGTCTTTTCAAGAGCTGAAACTGCCCCCCTCCCACTGTGTGCGTAGGGGGGAACCATCATGCCAGACCCTGGCAGCATTTTTAAATGGACAAGTTCTTTTCTAAAAGAACCATTGGTGGCCACCGGTCAGACCTACGGTGACCACAATATCTAGTTTGGCTCTTAGTCCAGGATAGGGTTGCCAACCTCCAGGTGGGACCTGAAGACCCCCCCCCCCCGCTAGTACAACTGATCTCCAGACAATAGAGATCAGTTCCCCTGGAGAACATGGCTGCTTTGGAACAGGAACACAAAACAGCAGGAACAGAAAACATTGTAAGCAGCAGCTACTGTAAAATATCTGTGCAAGAAAAAATACGCCTGTAACACAAGATCAAGACTTTGGAATACAACTGAAGAAGTGTATTCCACAAAATGGCTTGACGTGCCTCTGGAGGAGAGCGTCCGTCTTGTTGGTGACACTCTTTGGACTCTACACATAAGACTGATCTATGAGACGATACAATACTCCATATAGGATCAAAGCCATTGATGATCCAGGAGACTTTACTCTGTGTAGGCAGCAGCCATTCATGAAAAAACATATATTGTGTTTTTAATATAGGCGGTTACCGCACTAGGTATTCCCAGTGATGTATCAAGAGTTTGAAAATGTTATAAAAAACATCGCTTTAAAAGGATTTTTGGATACCATGGCTTATAAATGGTTGGAAGACGTCTTCACAGCTAAAGGGACCAAACAAAGTGCGAACAGTGTTTTTTATAATGTTTTCAAACTCTTAATACATCGCTTGGAATACATAGAAAGTGCGAACAGTATTTTTTATAACATTTTCAAACTCTTAATACTTCACTGGGAATACAAGTGCGGTAACCCCCATTGTATGAATAGTGTATTAGTATTAATTTGTGTATATTTAGATAGTCAATAGGAGATAGTACACGGGATGTGGAGCAACACGGGTGTTATTGCTTTTTTGCTTTATATTTCATGTAAGATGTATTTTTGTTGTTAGGATACTGATATTAATATTAAAGTTGTATATTTCATGTACTATAGAGTGGCCATACTATGTGAGTTGAATTGGTGTTATACAGGGCATAGCAAGGTGTGTTGTTTTAATTGTGCTTTGGAGGGTGGACTTTTTGACATTGTACCCTACTGGGGTCCCTGTCCTCCCCAGGCTTCATCCTCAAATCTTCAGGAGTTTTTCCAGGCTGGGTCTGGCAGCTCTACACCCGGCCCCAGCCCCCCACTGGTGTCCAGGGTGGGCCTGGCAATTCTAATCCTGGGCTATCCAGGTCAGGGCCAACCCTGCTTAGCTTCTGAGGTATGACATCCTGGGTAGGGATGCCAGCCTCCAGGTGGAACGGGAGGATGCCCTGGAATTACAGCTCATCTCCAGGCGGCAGAGAGCAGTACCCCCCGGAGAAAATGGATGCTTTGGAGGGTGGTCCCTATGGCATCATACCCCACGGACGTCCCTGTCCTCCCCAGGCTCCATTCCCAAACCTTCAGGAGTTTCCCAGCCTGGATCTGGCAGCCCTACACCCCCATCCTAAGGGTTTCCAGGTTTACCACCTTCACCACCGGTGGGAGGTTTTGGGGGTGGAGCCTAAGGAGGGCAAGGTTTGGGGAGGGGAGGGACTTCAATGCCATAGAGTCCAATGGCCGAAGTGGCCATTTTCTCCAGGTGAACCGATTGCTATCGGCTGGAGATCAGTTGTAATAGCAGGAGATCTTCAGCTAGTACCTGGAGGTTGGCAACCCTACCCACCCCCCACTGGTGGCCAGGGGGGACCTGGCAAACCTAATCCTGGGCTATCCAGGTCAGGGCTAAACAACTGTAAGAAACCCCAAATCTCCCCCCCCCACCGTTTGTCATGGTAATCAAACCTCTGAAGCGTCAGAAAGAGACTTACTTTGTGTACGCTGGGCAACCTTCAGGTCCCTGGCTTTTGACTGAACCTGCCAAGGAGGAAGAACGGGAGATCTCTGAGTATCCAGCAATTCAAGGAAGCCTCTCCCATTAGCAAGATGACCCCACGGTACCTTTTACTCATAGAAGCTGCTTTAGCCTGAATCAGACCACTAGACCCTCCAGCCTGGAAGTCTGACCCATCTGAATAGTGGCAGCTCTCCCAAAACTGCAGCAGAGCATTCCTTGCCTTACTTCTTGAAGACCTTTATCAGTGGAAGATCTACATCTTTTATTCTAATGGCAGAATCTGGGTTTCCTGGTAGCAGAATCCCAAATCTGCTCGCAAAACCATAGAAGGTGCTAGATTCATGACTATCCTTGTGAAAATTAAGAGCCAACACATTTTATTCCACTGAATGCGAGCAAAGGTGAAATTATAACTCTTTAATCCAACTAACAGTTCTCTACCGTAAACAGAAACGACTGGGCTGGGCTGCCAAAGTGATAGAAGTAGGCTAATCCTTGGTAGAGGATTGAACAAGAGGTCAAACCATTGGCCCAAGACTGAGCCATGACTTTCCCTTTGGCAGGACAGGAATCTGGTGGTGGTGGGAAGCGCCGTAGTCACAGCTGACTTATGGCAACCCCGTAGGGTTTTCAAGGCAAGAGATGTTCCGAAGTGGTTTGCCATTGCTTGCATGTGCATAGCAATCCTGGTCTTCCTTGGTGGTCTCCCATCCAAGTACTAACCAGGGCTGACCCTGCTTAGCGTCCAAGATCTGATGAGATTGGGCCATCCTGGGCCATCTGAGGCATGGCAGGAAGATAGTCTCACCAATTCTGAGGGTCAAAAGAATTTGCCTTGGCATTTGAAATTTGAGAAATTTAACTTTGTACAACACCTTTGCATAGACTTTGTGGACCAGCCAAGCAGAATCAAATAATATTTACCCATTCGATGACAGGCCAAAGCTTGGCTAAAGGTTTAGGGAGGAGCAGGGGCTGCGTGGGGTATCCCCAGAGCGAAATCCTCTCCCCCATGGGGTCACTATTCAGAAGCTCCCACAAGAGATAATTCAGCAGGACCATGATGACAGCACTTTCCAGGAGAAAAAGAGGGTCCCCAAGGAGGGAGAGGAAACCAGAGGTGGTCGCCCCCATGTCTGTGCGAATATCCGTGTGCATCCAGCAACCCAGGGTTTCTATGAATGTTCTGGTCCACATCACAAAGGAGCGGAATCCGGGCTCCATGTGGCTTCTGTGCCCTCAGCCAGCGCTGCTAAATTTGGCGCTGAAGGTATTAAAGTACGTGGCACCCTGACAGGATACTTTATTACTCAAAATATTAAGGGGGTCACACCAAGTTATACAATGTTTATATGCATTTTATTCATACATGTAATATGTAATTTTTAGGCTTAGATTATTTGTAGTAGTAGTAGTTGGTTTCAGGTAGGCGGCTCAAGGTTGACTCAGCCTTCCATCCTTCCAAGGTCGGTAAAATGAGTACCCAGCTGGCTGGGGGTAAAGGGAAGATGACTGGGGAAGGCACTGGCAAACCACCCAGTAAACAAAGTCTGCCCAGTAAACGTCGAGATGTGATGTCACCCCATGAGTCAGGAATGACCCAGTGCTTGCACAGGAGACCTTTACCTATAGTAGTAGAAGTAGTAGCTGTTGTTGTGGTTTTCTTACTATTTGTTGTGGCTGTTGCTGTTTTTTTCTGCTGGTCAGTGATTGTATTAATAAATTGTTGTTGTTGTGCGTGTTAAGTGCCGTCAAGTCGCTTCCGACTCATGGCGACCTCCAAAACGTCCTATCTTTGACAGCCTTGCTCAGATCTTGCAAATTCAGGGCCGTGGCTTCCTTTATTGTCAATCCATCTCTTGTTGGGTCTTCCTCTTTTCCTACTGCCCTCAACTTTTCCTAGCATGACTGTCTTTTCCAGTGACTCTTGTCTTCTCATAACGTGACCAAAGTATGATAGCCTCAGTTTAGTCATTTTGGCTTCTAAGGTCAGTTCAGGCTTGATTTGATCTAGAACCCCCCCCCCATTTGTTTTTTTGGCAAGTCCACGGTATCCCTCTCCTCCAACACCACATTTCAAAGGAATCTACTTTCTTCCTGTCAGCTTTCTTCAATGTCCAGCTTTCACACCCATACATAGTAACAGGGAATACAATGGCATGAATCAATTTGATCTTGGTGGCCAGTGACACAACCTTACACTTCAGTCTAGCACCTTCATGGCTGCCCTTCCCAGTCTCAATCTCCTGATTTCTTGGCTGCAATCTCCCTTTTGGTTGATGATGGAGCCAAGGAATAGAAAGTCTTCAACAATTTCAGATTCCTCATGTCAACCTTAAAGTTGTGTTGTTGTTGTTGTTATTGTTGTTGTTGTTACTACACTTGAGTTTTTATTGCTGCAGAGGAAATATTGTCATTGTGGAGACCAGAAAAACAATAATGCTAAGCTGGAACTGGAGAGATGTGGCCACAAGGGGACACCCCTGCCTTAAAGTAGAATAACTCCACTCACCAAGCATAGCTGTTGCTACACAATCACACACACACACACAATTTCTATTTCTTTCTGCTGCCCCACCCCCCACAACTTGGCCAAGGATTCTTCTCTGCCTGGAAGTCGGCTTGCATAATAACCATTGGTCAGCTGATCATCTACACAGAGAGGAAGGGAGTGTAAGCCAGAGCTCTGCTGCGGTCTCCAGCCAGCTAACGGCACAGAACGTTATTTCCTGCTGCCTGGATTGAGTTCTGAGGAACGTGTCTTGCATGGGATCAGCAGTGTCTCCTTATATGCAAGTTCGCTGATCTGCATTCCTGGATATCAGGGGATTGCGAGGGGCAGCGATTGAAGCTATTCCTAAACACATTTTGAAAGCTGGACAAGACCTCGCTGCGAGAGGCACGCTTCACAGCCAGGAGATGGCAACTCAACCCTTCCGGCATCGAGGAAAAGAAGACCGACCACGACAAGGGGGCAATGGCCGCAGAGCTGAGCAGAGGCCAGAGTCTAAGGCATCCCCACACCAACATTTTGGGGCAGGTGTATTAGCCATGGGACTCCTCATAGCTGTGGTTGCAGGGTGCTACTACCTGGTTTTGCTTTGGAGGTCAGAGAGGGTGAAGACGGAGCGGATGGACCTGAAGACAGATGGGTTCATCATCAAAAACCAGAACGGGGAGGTGGTCTTCGAGGTGGCCTTCCAGTCGGGGGTGCTGGATCTGGAGTCGTGCTCGAAGGAGGGGGAAATTTTAACCTGCAGCAGGTCGGACAAAGGCAAGCTCAATTTCTTCATACAGACGGTCAAGCCCAAGGACACCGTGATGTGCTACCGCGTCCGGTGGGAGGAATTTGTGGCCGACACAGTGGTCGAACACAAAATGTTCTGGGGGGATTCCCACTGGTACGGGGGTTGCGAGATGAGTGTTCAACACTGGCCAATCCAGCTCCTGGGATACCAAGAACCCATGCCATTCGTGACTAGCGATGTGTATTCTTTCAGGAACAGCTTTGGAGGCATCTTGGAGAGATACTGGATCTCCTCCAAAGCCGCAGCCATCAAGATTAATGACTCTGTGCCCTTTCACCTTGGGTTCAATTCTTCTGAAAGGTCTCTCTTCTTGCAGGCCAGGTATAAAGATTCCCCCTATAAGCCTCCCCTGGGAAAGCAGCCTTTCCCAGAACTGAGTTACCGTGTCTGTGTAGGTTCAGACATTACATCTGTCCACAAACACATGGTTCAGAAGTATTTCAAGAAACCTTTTAAGATACCATCAGAAAACATCTTCAAGTTTCCAATCTGGTCGACATGGGCTTTGTACAAAAAAGAGATTGACCAGGAGAAACTTCTGGAATTTGCACAGACAATTCTAAAGTACAGTTTTAAATATAGCCACATTGAAATAGATGACATGTACATGCAGAATTATGGTGACTTTGACTTCGATCCATTAAAGTTCCCTAATGCGTTAGGACTGTTTGAAAAACTTAAGAAAGACGGATTTAATGTCACCTTGTGGATACATCCCTTCATACATGTAAATTCCCCAAACTTTGAGATAGGGAAAGAGAGACGGCATTTTGTGACAGAGCCAGAGGGGCAAGTTCCTGCCATGGTCAAGTGGTGGAATGGCATGGGTGCCATCTTGGATTTCACCAACCCTTCTGCCAGGGAATGGTTTCAGAGCCAGCTGAGGCAGCTCTGCACAAAATATGGCATATTGTCCTTCAAATTTGATGCTGGGGAGACATGTTACCTCCCTGAGGAGTTCAGCACCTTTGAGCCCTTGCCAGACCCCAGCATCTGGTCCAGAAACTATGCAGAAGTTGCCATTCCGTTTTATGAGTTCGCTGAAGTCCGTGTTGGTTACCGATCCCAGCATGTCCCTTGTTTTGTCCGTATCATTGACCGGGATTCAATTTGGGATCATGAGCTTGGACTCAAGTCCGTGATTCCTACCGTGTTGACCGTCGGCCTTTTGGGATACCCTTTCATATTGCCAGATATGATTGGTGGAAACTTTCTTCCCAACAAGACAGGAGGTGCCGTAGACCTCCCAGACCGGGACCTGTACATTCGCTGGCTGGAGCTGTCAGCATTTCTGCCGGCCATGCAGTTCTCCATCCCACCTTGGCTGTATGACAGGGAAGTCACTGAAATTGCTCAGAAGTTTACTGAGCTTCGTGAATCCCTGGTTGCTCCTCTTTTGCTGGAGCTGGCCAAGGAAGTTGCTGCCTTGGGGGACCCTCTTATAAGGCCCATCTGGTGGGTTTCTCCTGGCGATGAGTTTGCCCACCAAATCAATTCCCAGTTCCTCATTGGGGATGCATTCATGGTGGCTCCTGTCTTGGAGTCAGGCATGTTAAAGAGAGACATCTACCTCCCAGCAGGTAAATGGAAGAGCTACAAAGGAGAACTCTTCACAAAGACTCCCGTCCTGCTTGCGGACTACCCAGTTGACTTGGACGAAGCTGCTTATTTCTCCTTGGTTTCCTAAGCTGCCTTGGGGCCAGGTAAAGGACACAGTGGCCTCCCCTCAAGGCCTTCAGGAAACTTTGACTTAATCTGGTTATCTCAAGTTGACCGATTCTTTCGGCACCGAGTGATTTTTGTATGGAAATAGACTCTTGTTACGTTCCTCCTCCGGCTGTGAGCTGTGCAGAATCCACACAGCTCACCCTCTTTTTATCTCGCTCTTCCATGAAAGGGAAAGGTCTTTATCTCCACCCTGCAGATGGCAACCTCAGAATCAGGTTAATTAATCGACAGCCAAGCACAGAGAAAGGTTAAGTTCCAGCGTCATGGAGCTGCAGGGGTTTCTTTTCCTTCCGCTGGAGTGTTTTGGAGTGATTCTCCATGGGAGAAACAATAAAACTATAAATGAAAAAGGATATGGATTTTGCAAGAACAGTCTGGGCGCTAAGCTGTCCCTTCTCTCCTGTTTGTTGGTTTTTTCCCAGAGTCAGAAACTGAACAGGGTTGTCAGACAAATATTGGGGCCTGGCTGGGGCCATCTGCATATGAATCTAGTGTGGGAAGACATTTTCAGGTGGATAGATGTGTTGGTCTGCAGTAGATGAGCTAGACTCAAATCCAGTAACACCTTAGAGACTAACAAGATTTGCAGAGTGTAAGATTTCAAGAGTCAAAACTCCCTTTTCCAGATATCTGATGAAGGGAAATTTGACTGTCCAAAGCTTATGCCCCGAAAATCTTTTTGAGTGTGTGTGGTGTATTATTATATTTATTTATTTTACGTAATAAAATGAACAGAATAGATAAAGCAGATAATAAAAATAAAACTGAGCTTACTACTAAGCATGAAGATACCTAGCAAAATCGAACAGAGGAGGAGGAGGAGGAGAAGAAGAAGAAGAAGAAGAAGAGTTGGTTTTTATATGCTGACTTTCTCCACCACTTAAGACAGAGTTAAACGGGCTTACAATCACCTTCCCTTCCCCTCACAACAGACACCTGTGAGGTAGGTGGGGGATGAGAGAGCTCTAAGAGAGCTGTGACTAGCCCAAGGTCACCCAGCTGGCTTCATGTGTAGGAGTGGGGAAACCAACCCAGTTCACCAGATTAGCCTCCGCTGCTCATGTACTCCAGATCAGACTCCATTGCTTCAAATCACCGCTCTTAACCACTATACCTCACTGGCTCGCCATTTAATTTTCTTTATTTAAAGAAAATAAAATAAGAATGAAAATATTGTCGAAGGCTTTCACGGTCAGAGTTCATTGGTTCTTGTAGGTTATCCGGGCTGTGTAACCGTGGTCTTGGAATTTTCTTTCCTGACGTTTCGCCAGCAGCTGTGGCAGGCATCTTCAGAGGAGTAACACTGAAGGACAGTGTCTCTCAGTGTAAAGTGTGTAGGAAGAGTAATATATAGTCAGAAAGGGGTTGGGTTTGAGCTGAGTACTGTCTGGAGTCTGGAGGTTTTCAGAACAGGAAGCCAAGCCTTATTCATTCTTAAACTCTCTTCTTTTCTGTTAAAGTTGTGCTGATGTTTATGAATTTCTGAAAACCTCCAGACTAACAAAGACAACATTCAACAATAGCCATGCAGATTAGCTTTGGATTACACACATTAACAGATCGCTTCAGGATACAATGGTTCCATATTAACATACCATACCCTCATTAGCACATTATCTTGATACTTACAGGACAATGATTAGCACATTACTTTTGCAGGACAATACTCAGCTCAAACCCAACCCCTTTCTGACTATATATTACTCTTCCTACACCCTTGACACTGAGAGACACTGTCCTTCAGTGTTACTCCTCTGAAGATGCCTACCACAGTTGCTGGCGAAACGTCAGGAAAGAAAATTCCAAGACCACGGTTACACAGCCCGGATAACCTACAAGAACCAAAATAAGAATGCTTTACATATATTTATAGTTAAGCTATTTTTGAATTTTGTGCTCTATTGAAATCTATTGTGATGTATTGAGATTTTAAAATTATATCTATAAAAACTCTTTTGATTTAATTTCAACCCGTTGGTTCTGGTCTGACCTTCTGGGGCAACAGAAAACAACGGCACCATCCTCTCTATGACAGCTCTTCAAGTACTTGAAGATGGTTATCACATCCCCTCTCAGTCTTCTCCTCTTCAGGCTAAACATACCCAGCTCCTTCAACCTTTCCTCAGAGGACTTGTTTTTAAATAAATAAATAAAGCAACGTGGAAGTTTCCAAGAAACATAATTTTGCCTGTGATCTCATCACGTGGTACAGAAACAGGACAAAGACAAATGTGCATTTGTGTGTCTGCTGTTAGATAAAAACAAACACTCGATCTCTTTGGGGAACAGCATCTTGAAAATGTAACGCCAGTTACATTTTGTGCAAACTGCACAGAGCTGGGGGATCAGAGATTTCTCTCTGTGGAACCAGACCCAAAATAATGCCAAGCAGGGTACAGGGGCTTATATTGAACCAGCACTTGGGGAAATACCACAGTAAAATAAGCCCAGCACAGTTCAGCTGCTGAGCTAGGCACAGTTCAGCCGAAGGTTCGGAACAAAGCACTGGCCGTTTATGCTTGGCAGCGCGTTCCAGGCTGAAGTGCCCCGCATTTTTTTTTTATTTCTTCACGCTGAACTGTCATTCCAGACATCACTGCAAAGCCGGTGCATACCTGCTTCGCATTACTTAAGAGCCCCTTTAACGTGACCTTTTGTATTTGCTTCGTCCCCGCATCAAAGCATTCATTGAAGGAAGCATGCAGAATCCCAGCCACAGCTTAGCTATGCAAACTACTATTGCTAATGGCGGCGAGTGGGGGGTGGTGGAATTTGTTTGACTTTCTCCTCTTGCATCGGGACTGTGAATAGTCATTTTAAAGGTCAGATTTAAAAAATCAGCACTAAGCGAGGAGCAGAATCGACCCTGCATAAATGGCCATTGTTTGAGTTCTCCATGAGGAGCAAAAAATTATTGTTGCAAATGGTTCAGAAAATACCAATGTTGCACTAGTGCGCTTTCTGGACCAGATATATAAAATGTGAATGGCCTGTTTATCCATGTACCTTCATCTTGGAAACCTGGTTTGGTCAAAGTGCCTGGACATTACACAAGGCTTGCACAAAGAGGCAGTCAAAACATCGTCTCAGTGTGCATTTAGTGGCACCTAGGGTTGCCAACCTCCAGGTGGGGCCTGGAGATCTACAGGATCTCCAGCCTACCTCACAAGGTGTCTGTTATGGGGAAAGCAGGGAAAGAACATTGTAAACTGGTTTGATTCTCCTTAAAAAAAAGGTGGAGAAAGTTGACATATAAAAAACAACTCTTCTGCTTCTTACAGAACAAAAAACAGAAAACCAGCTTGAAATAAATGCAAGCTTCTCCATTTTATTTTTGGTTCATGCCACCATCTGCAACACACCAAGGCAAGAAACATTTTAACAGAGCAGATGGCACCCAACCCACTGGGCTGTTCTTTTTACATCAACCCCACTGAAATAAGGCTCCAGTAGGGCACACACAGGAGAACACCCTGGTAGAGAGGGCCCTGTGGTTTGCATTGAGGCTGGACCCTCTCTCAAAATCTGATTGACGTTTGCTCTTCATACGGCTTTCCGCTTGGAAATTGAGCAGAGAGCCTTCCAAATGGGGAATTTGTCACGGTCGGTGATGCATACCAAATTCTGTTTTTGCGCCCAATCTGTTCTTGCAACTTCCAATGTGCCCCCGTGTTCTTTTTTTCCTTCCCAACATGCACAGTGAGGCATTTATGGATGAACTGAAAGACGTCTCTGCCTCACCCAGGCCCAGGAGTGGTTCAGAAAGAGAATTTTTGCAGTGCAGCCAACCACCCAGTGTATGCAAAATGCTATCAAGTCGCCGCTGACTTATGGCAACCCCATCAAGGGTCTTTCAAGGCAAGCGAGAAGCAGAAGTGGTCTGCCATCACTTTCCTCTGCAGAGCCTTCTTTGATGGTCTCCCTTCCAAGTACCGACCCTGTTTGGCTTCTGAGATCTGATGAGATCAGGTTATACCATCCTGCTTTCCCTACCTCCTCCTACTACTTAGGGTTGCCAGTAGGGTTGCCAGGTCCCTCTTCGCAACCGGCGGGAGATTTTGGGGGTGGAGCCTGAGGAGGGTGGGGTTTGGGGAGGGGAGGGACTTCAATGCCATAGAGTTCAATGGCCAAAGCAGCCATTTCTCTTCAGGTGATCTGACCTCTATCGGCTGGAGATCAGTTGAATTAGCAAATCTGCTACTACCTGGTAGTTGGCAACCATAGTTGCCAGCTCCAGGTTGGGAAATGCCTGGAGATTTGGGGTGTGGAGCCTGAGGAGGACAGGGTTTGGGGAGGGAAGGGACTCCAGTGGGGTATAACGGCATAGAGTCCACCTTCCAAAGCGGCCATTTTCTCCAGGTGAACTGATCTCTGTTGCCTGGAGATCAGTTGTAATCCCAGGAGATCTCCAGCCACTACCTGGATGTTAACTATTAACAAGCTCGTGATGAACTGGGTAATGAGAAAAACAAAGCAGCACTATGACCAAATAACATCCAGAATACAATCCTAACTATGAAAAGTCTTTATCATTCAACAACAATAATGAAATCAAACATACAAAAATATATGTACACAAATTAGACAAAACTGGATTGACCTGGAACAGCATTGCATACAGAAAAGCGACTGAAGAAAGAGCAATGAAATTGGAAGCCCTTCTCGCTTATCTAATTTATTATGGAAGATTGTGTGCTTGTGATATTTGAGAAATATTTTCATTGTGCTTGGTTTCTGGCACGCTGATGTGGTACACCTTTCATCCGATCGATGCTATTTACTCTTCATTGGTTAGACACACTTCTTAGATCTCAATATAGGATTGCATGTATATTTCTATTATCGATGCTATTTACTCTTCATTGGTTAGACACACTTCTTAGATCTCAATATAGGATTGCATGTATATTTCTATTATTCTGCTTTGTCTAATTCGTGTATGTATATTTTTGTCTAATTCGTGTATGTATATTTTTGTCTAATTCGTGTATGTATATTTTTGTATGTCTGATTTCAGTATTGTTGTTGAATGATAAAGACTTTTCATAGTATAGGATTGCATTCTGGACATTATTTGGTCACCGTGCTGCTTTGCTTTTCTCACTACCTTGATGTTGGCAACCCAAACCCTACTGAAGGCTTTTGGCCTTCGTCCCCAGGGACCGAGTCTGGGGTTCAACAGTGTTAGCAAAATGCTTTCAGTTCCCGTGCCATTTTTGTGTTAAGGGCACAATGATGCAGGGCTCTTACCTGCCTTTGTTAGCATACTTCTTTTGTCAGTAGAGAACCTTATTCTTCATCTGAGCCACCAGGCTTGGGTTTTCGGGTCATCCATCAAATACAAACCGTTTCTGCAAGAGAGCGGTGGCTGCCAGGTTTCAAGCAGGAGTTCTGCAAGCAGTGTCCTGGGAGATCGCGGCTTGCTCTCTCTCCCGATGGAGTTGTGACTTGGAGGAGGAAGATAGCAGGTAGTTGAAACGGAGACAGCAGCACCGTAGTGCAGAATCCTGCAGACGAGTGATCCGGAGCACACTCTCTGCCAGATATAAGGCACAGGTCCCCAGGTGGCTCTCAGTAGTTGAAAGAGGCTACCAGGCTTTCCCTCAGCGCCTGCCTGCCCTACTTATCCCTCCTTGGACCCAAGAAACTAGGGCTTCCAGCTCTGGACAGGGAAATTCCTGGAGATTTAGGAGTGGCGTAAGTGGAAGAGGGAATTTGAGGAGGGCTTTCAACTAGAATCTATGATATTCCATAGAGTTTGGCCTCTGAAGCTGCCATTTTCTTCAGGGGAACTGAACATTGTAGTCTGGCGTTTAGTTGCAATTCTGGGAGATCTCCAGGTAGGGCTGCCAGCTCCGGGCTGGGCAATACCTGGAGATTTTGGGGGTAGAGCCTGAGGAGGGTGGGGTTTGGGGAGGGGAAAGATTTAAATGCCATAGAGTCCAATTGCCAAAGCGGCCATATTCTCCAGGGGAACTGATCTCTATCGGCTGGAGATCACTTGTAATAGTGGAAGATCTCCAGCCACCACTTGGAGGCTGGTAACCCTATCTTCAGGCCCCACCTGGAGGCTGGCAACCCTAGCCCTACAAGAAACTGATACAAGACCAATGGAAGGAAGGTAGGGAAGGGACTTCTTGCATCCTGGTATTGTGCGCAGGTTGAACGCTTACTTCTTAATTACAGTTGTTTTTATGTTGTATTGACCATGGTGGGAGAGACAAGTAACTAACTAGTCAAGGTTAGAAGCAGCACAAGAAAACAGAGCAAATAATGTATTTATTTTTAACTGGCCCAATAGTTTATTTAGCCTACAAAATAACATTGTATCAAAATTAGAATTCCGACAAAATGCACGGGAAAAGTAAAAACAATATCTTCATCATGAACAACTGATGTCTGTAACGTCGTTAGTGTTTTAGCTTCTGAATTACACTGAGCTCCTCCTCAGGCTGAACGCTGAATACTTTTTTTAAACAGGAAAAATGTGTTTCCGACTGCAGGCCCGGCGCTCAACTTCTGTCTGCAAAATGGCTTCGGTCTTAGGTTGCAGCACTAAACTACTGGGCAGCCTGAGCTCATGCATGTTGACTTGGAAGCACGTGCCACTGAGTTGAATGGGGCTTACTCACAAGCAGGTGTGTAAAAGATCACAGCCTTCCTTGGGAGTAAACCCCTTGCATTTCAATCGATTCCAAGGGAAATTGCATAGGATTTGACTGTAATGCAATCACATACCAGGAGCTGTTGACCTAACCTAGCAGGTAGGAGACCAGATTTCAGATCAGCAAGTCCAAACTTTGCCTCTGCTATGGATTGACTGGGTGGCCTTGGAAGGTCCCCTCTCTTTTGGCTTCAGTACTCTCCCCACAATATAGGGATAATACTGATTTATCAAAAAAGGCTGTGTGGTAAGGAGCAGAATCCTGACCTAGATGGCCCTGACTAGTCAGATCTCAAAAGCTAAGCAGGGTCGGCCCTGGTTAGAACTTGGATGGGAGACCACCAAAGAAGTCCAGGGTTGCTAGACAGAGGCAGGCAAACCACCTCTGAAGGTCTCTTGCATTGACCTGGCTACCCTGAGCACATCAGATCTTGAAAGCTAAGCAGGGTTGGGCCTGGTTAGTACTTGGATGGAAGACCACCAAGGATGTCCAGGATGGCAACACAGAGCCAGACCATGACAAACCACCTCTGTTCATCCCTTGCCTTGAAAGCTCTCCAGGGTCTCCATTAGAATCATAGGGTTGGAAGGGACCACCAGGGTCATCTAGTCCAACCCCCTGCACAATGCAGGAAACTCACAACTACCTCCTCCACACACACACCCAGCAACCTCCACTCCATGCCCAGATGGCCAAGATGCCCCCCCTCATGAAATGCCTAAGGTAATAGAATCAGCATTGCTGACAGATGGCCATCTATCCTCTGCTTAAAAACCTCCAGGGAAGGAAGAGCTCACCACCTCCTGAGGAAGCCTGTTCCACCGAGGAACCGCTCTAACTGTTATAAAATTATTCCTAATGTCTAGATGGAAACTCTTTTGATTGAATTTCATCATGTTGATTCTGGTCCGACCTTATTCAGCTGCGACTTGATGGCATTTTCCACCACCAAGGAACAGAATAATGTAATTCACAAAATGCTAAACACTCACACATGGTATCTAAGCCCAGTAACAACAGCTTGGTTTACACTGCAGACGATTCATCCATCAAAGTTTTCCACCCACCAAACTCATCCTTCTCTTTGCCCATGAAATCCCAACCCAGCTTTCTAGGGATTCAAGGGTCATTCTGAGACACGACTCTGCAGATGTCATGCCTCTTTCAGCCCTGGGCTGAGGTGTCCCAGGATTAAATAGGGTTGCCAGCTCCAGGTTAGGAAATACCTGGAGATTTTGCGGGGTGGAGCCTGAGGAGGGCAGGGTTTGGAGAGGGGAGGGACTTCAATGTCATAGAGTCCAATGGCCAAAGCGGCCATTTCCTCCAGGGGAACTGATCTCTATTGGCTGGAGATCAGTTGTAATAGAGCAGAGGTTCCCAACCTTTTTTTGACCAGGGACCACTAGGACTTTTTTGTTCAGTGCAGGGACCCCAAGGTGCAAAATAAAAATTCTGAGAATTTGAAAATAAACTTTAATCATAACTGTTAGTTAAACTTTAAGCTTAGAATAATATTTGAATATATATTTTTATAATAGAGAACTTTTAATTGAAAATATTAATTTATTATGGGTTTATAACTTTGTTTCGCGGACCTTAATTTAGTTCTCACGGACCCCTGGTTGGGAACCAGTGTAATAGAGGGAGATCTCCAGCCGCCACCTGGAGGCTGGCAACCCTAGGATTAAACCAGAGGGCCACAGTGACTTGGGTCAACATGACATTTGTCAGGATGGCTCTGGAATGTGTCACTTGTGAATGGGGTTAACACAGGGCAGGATGCAGATGAGAGAGCTGGCTGAGAAACCAAAGAAAACCTCACCTGTGTGGGATTTACAGGTGAAATAAGGGCACAGGAAATCACCAACTGATGTAAGAATCTCGTTAAGGATTTTTAAACCTCTAAACCTTGGCGACGGACCTCATTCTGTGCACCATTTTGCCCCGCGTTGGCTGTTTCACCTGGCACCTAAATGTTTCAATTCCATTGGCAGGACTCAGCAGCGGGATTTGCTTATTTAAGCAGGTTAATCACTCCACTAACAAACTGTTCCCTTTTGGTGTTCCCCTTGAGGAGAAAAAAAATCCCTAATCAGTTGTTGCCCCAGCTACCTGGAACAGCCAGAGAGATTTTTCCATGTCTGAGAAGGCTCAAGCAGTTAAAGCCGAAGGGATTGAGGTGAAAACAACCTGGAACTCTCCATACTCCATTCCAGTTTTACTTTGCTTCGATTTTCCAGGATTCAATAGTTAAGGTTCTTTTTCAGGTAAAGCTAGGGTTACCAGGTCCCTCTTCTCCACCAGCGGGAGGTTTTCAGGGCGGAGCCTGAGGAGGGCGGGGTTTGGGGAGGGGAGGGACTTCAATGTCATAGAGTCCAATGGCCAAAGTGGCCATTTTCTCCAGGTGAACTGATCTCTTATCGGCTGGAGATCAGTTGTAATAGCAGGAGATCTCCAGCCAGTACCTGGAGGTCGGCAACCCTAAGGTAAAGAGAGGAACAAACTTAGCAACAGCCAAAGACGTAAACAATGGACAACCTGACTGATGCATCTGAGAAGAATCCAGAGCAAGACCAGAATTGGTATCAATTCCATGACCCAATATTTGGCTGGAAAGTGGGCAGAAAACCTCTCACACAAACAGGGATTTGCCTCTCTGATCTGCATGCCTGTGAGGTTCATACAGAGCACGATGGCTCTCAAAAGTTATCCGGCCGTCAGCATAAGAACAACCCTTCCATATTATGCCGGCTGCATAGCCAGAAGTTTGTGAAAGTGTATTAAGGTGCAGAATAGTAAGTCATAAAACATCAGAAAAGCCCTGCTGGATCAGACCAAGGCACATCAAGTCCAGCAGTCTGTTCACACAGCGGCCAACCAGGTGCCTCTAGGAAGCCCACCAAACAAGACGACTGCAGCAGCATCCTGCCTGCGTTCCACAGCACCTAATAGGATAGGCCTGCTCCTCTGATCCTGGAGAGAATAGGCATGCATCGTGACAAGTATCCATTTTGACTAGAAGCCATGGATAGCCCTCTCCTCCATGATTTATGTCCACTCCCCTCTTAAAGCTTCCAAGTTGGCAGCCATGACCACATCCTGGGGCAGGGAGTTCCACCATTTAACCAAGTCCTTGGCACTGTGGAGGCTTCTCTTGGGTTAATGCAAGAGGGCTAGTGTGTGGATCACCTAGGGTTGCCAACCTCTAGGTGGGTCAAACTCAATATAATAATACACTCAGTGCTGTAATAGTATAATCTAGAGATTCTGGAATCTCTAACCTCTAGGTAGGGCTTGGAGATCTCCCAGAATTGCAGCTCATCTCCAGGCCACAGAGGTCAGTCCCCCTGGAGCAAATGGCAGCTTCAGAGGGTATACTCTATGGCATTATGGCTGCTGAAGTCCCTCCCCAAACACCACCTTCCCCAGGCTCCACTCCTAACTCCCCAGGAATTTCCCAAACCGGAGTTGGTATCACTGGAGGGCCAAAATGTGTCCTACCTAGCCAATTCCCATCTAAGTCCTGACTTCAGCATGAGGTTGGATGAGGCAAACGGGCCTGAACTTTCACCATCCTTTTTATAATCTGCTTCCAATCTCATTTGAAGCTACTCAGAGTTTCATAGTGCTTGTAAGCTCTGGCTGGGTATTTTAATTGCAAACAACGTTCATGGCATTTGATGTTTTTATCATGTTTTATTGCACAAGGTGCCTCTGGCAGTCTCTCTGGAGAAGAGGCTTACAACTTTTTAACACAAACAAATGGAAAGCAGGTACCTGCGGAACTTGGCACCTGCGGGGTTTGTATTTAAGCAACGCTGCTTTGCGTGGGCAGCAACCCAATTTCTGCGAGGCACTTTGCACCTGCCAAGTCCCAGGTGCAAACACTGATTAGGGTTGCCAACTCTGGCCTGGGAAGATCCTGGAGATTTGGGGGCAGTGCCCATGTTGGGGGGAATTTCATAGAATCATAGAGTTGGAAGGGACTACCAGGGTCATCTAGTCCAACCCCCTGCACAATGCAGGAAATTCACAACTACCTCCCCCCCACACCCCCAGTGACCCCTACTCCATGTCCAGAAGGTGGCCAAGATGCCCTCCCTCTCATGATCTGCCTAAGGTCATAGGATCAGCATTGCTGACAGATGGCCATAGAGCCTCCATAAAAACCTCCAGGGAAGGATAGCTTGCCACCTCCCGAGGAATTCTGTTCCACTGAGGAACCGCTCTAACTGCTAGACAGTTCTTCCTAATGTCTAGGCGGAAACTCTTTTGATTTAATTTCAACCCCTTGGTTCTGGTCCAACCTTCTGGAGCAACAGAAAACAACTCGGCACCCTCCTCTCTATGACAGCCCTTCCAAGTACTGGAAGATGGTTATCATATCCCCTCTCCATCTTCTCCTCTTCAGGCTAAATATCCCCAGCTACTTCAGCCTTTCCTCATAGGACTTGGCCTCCAGACCCCTCACCGCTCTCAGTGAGTGGCATCTCCTCCTATGCTGGAGCTACCACTGGTTGGTGGGGGCACAGGCCAAGAAGGTGATGGGTATACTCTCCTTGGGGTGGCAAAAGACCTTCGGCCAGCCCTCAGGCAAACTAGAGAGGCATCTTTGGCAACGCTGAGATGCCCGGGAGAGGGGAAGAGTTTCAACCCCCATGTCTTTGAAAGGCATCTTGGGGTCACATCGACAGCAGAGACTTTTCGATATCCAGTAATTGCTCAGGAAAGAAGGCAGCCAGCAAAGAAGGACTGCCTAAGAAAGCCATGAAGCCTCTGGCGAGTCACATGACGCTGCTTGATACTGAATCAGACCCCCTCCCCCTTGGTGCATTAAGGCCAGTGTTGTCTACTCTGACTGGCAGCAGCTCTCCAGGGTCTCAGGCGGAGTTCTTTCACATCACTTCCTACCTGATGCTTTTAGCTGGAAACGCTGGAGATTGAATCTGGGACCTTCTGCATGTCAAGCAGATGCTCTACCACCACTGAGCCACACGCCCCCTCCAAACATAAATACATAAATAAGGCTGCCTTCTACTGAGTCAGAGTGTTGGTCCATCAAGGTCATTGGTGTCTTCTCAGACTGACAGCGGCTCTCCAGGATTTCAGGCGGAGGTCTTTCACATAATCTACTGCTAGATCCTTTAACTGGAGACGTTGGGGATAGAACCTGGGACCTTCTACATGCCAAGCAGATACTCCACCTCTGAGCCACAGCCTCTTACGTGAAGCTGACTTATACTGGTTCAGACCCTCGGTCCATCAAGTTCAGTACTGTCTTCTCAGACTGGCAGCGTCTCACTGGGGTGTCAGGCGGAGGTCTTTCACTACACCTACTACCTGAGATACCAGGGATTGAACCTGCGACCTATTGCATGCCAAACAGATGCTCTATCACATAACCACAGCCCCTCCACATGCTGTGGGGTTCCTCCAAAAGCCCCAGACCTGAGTAACCTACCCAGCCCAGTACATAAGGGAGTGGGGGAATATTTTATTGATCCTTTTTCCAGCCTTGTCCAACATAAGACAAGGAAAAAAATATATATATACACACATCTATGCCTATAATAATTGGATTTATCCTCTTTAGAAAAAAAAGTTATTTCAAACAATAGCTTACAGCATTGTAAAACTTAAGGCTGGTTGTGCTGTAGAGACCCTGCGTGCCGCCTCGTCTGAAACCCCCCGGCCCTAAGCAGGGTCTGTATTCTTCTTCTTATACAAGCTTCCTTTGGCCCACACTGGGAGAGGTCAAGGAAAGGGTTCCTGCAGCTTATCGAAAGACCCCTCTTGCAGCTTTTAGCTAGCAGCCTGCTACTAGGATCCTGATCCAAAGTATTCAGTTTTTTGATCGATTCGGAATAGCCAAGAGGGACATTCCTACGGCTCCAACGGCACACTTCAGAAATGGAAGAAAGACGTTTGAGTGAATGCACATCAAGCAATCGAGACAGAGGAGTCCTCGGTGTCCAAGTGGGGTCTGAAAAGGTCCTTTGCTTCATGTGCAAATCTTGTGACGTTCACGTTGCCTTCCACTAGAGCTTCCAGATTGTACGACCAAAGGTAGATCTTTAGCATATTTAAAGGACTTTCATGCAGGCAGCTTCCTGTTCTCCCTTTCCCTTAGCCACAGGAATTATTTTGCTTTTACAGTAATAGAATAAGGCATGATTACTTTCACAAAGCTAAAAAGCTGGTAGTCGTGGCAGCTGAAGTAGATTAGGAGACCCACAGAAAATAAGCTATCTCATCCAGGTCGACCGGGTAGTCCGTCAGGAGGAGGGGCGTCTTTTCAAACAACTCTCCTTTGTAACTGCGCCATTTGCCAGCCGGGAGGTAGACGTCTCGTTCTTGTTTTCCCAGTTCTAAGACCGGAGCCACCATGAGGGTGTCCCCAATGAGAAACTGGGAATCAATTTTGTGTGCAGCCTCATCATTGGGAGAGATCCACCAGATAGGCCGTATAATAGGATCTCCGGTGTCGGTGATCTCCCCGGCCAACTCCAACAAGAGGGGGGCAACCAAAGATTCATGGAGCCGTGTGAACTTCTGGGCAATCTCGATGACCTCTCTGTCATAGAGCCAGGGTGGGATGGAGAATTGCATGGACGGCATGAAGGCGGACAATTCCAGCCAGCGGATGTAGAGCTCTTGGTCTGGGATTTCCACAGCCCCGTCCGTCTTGTTGGGGAAAAAGTTCCCGCCAATCATGTCGGCTGATATGAACGGGTATCCCAGCATGCTGATCGTCAGGACAGTAGGTATCAAGGACTTCAGCCCAAGTTCGTAGCCCCACACTGAGTCCCGGTCAATGATCCGGAAGAAGCAAGAGATATTCTGAGACTGGTAACCGACGCGGACCTCAGCCAGCTCATAGAATGGGATAGCCATTTCCGTGTACCGCCTGGACCAAATGCTGGGATCTGATAAGGGGCGGAAGGTGCTGAACTGTTTGGGAAGATAGTTAGTCTCCCCGGCGTCGAACTTGAAGGATGATATGCCGTACTTAGAGCGAAGCTGCCTCAGATGACTCTGAAACCAGTCCCTGGCCGAAGGGTTCGTGAAATCCAAGATGGCGCCAATGCCGTTCCACCACTCGACCATGGCGGGAAGCCTTCCTGTTGGCTCTTTGATAAAAAGCTGCCTCTCTATCCCCACCCCAAAGTTGGAGGAATTGTAGTTTATGAATGGGTGAATCCACAGCGTGATCTTAAACCCATCTTCTCGGAGCTTCTTGAACGTTTCCGTCACATTCGGGAATTTTACTGGATCAAAGTCAAAATCACCATACGCTTGCGTGTAAGTGTCGTCTATTTCGATATGGCTGCAGTTAAATTTATACATTTTAATCTTCTCCGCAAAGCGTAGCAACTTATCCTGATCGATGTCATTTTTGTACAAGGCCCAGGTGGACCAGATGGGATACTTGAAGGCGTTTTCTGAAGGTATCTTAGAAGGTTTGTAGAAATATCTCCGCACCATGTATTTGTGGATGGACGTGATATCTGAACCTACACAGACACGGTAACTCAGTTCTGGGAAAGGCTGCTTTCCCAGGGGAGGCTTATAGGGGGAATCTTTATACCTGGCCTGGAAGAAGAGAGACCTTTCAGAAGAATTGAATCCAAGGTGAAAGGGCACAGAGTCATTAATCTTGATGGCTGCAGCTTTGGAGGAGATCCAGTATCTCTCCAAGATGCCTCCAAAGCTGTTCCTGAAAGAATACACATCGCTAGTCACGAACGGCATGGGTTCTTGGTATCCCAGGAGCTGGATTGGCCAGTGCTGAACACTCATCTCGCAACCCCCGTACCAGTGGGCATCCCCCCAGAACATTTTGTGTTCGACCACGGTGTCGGCCACAAATTCCTCCCACCGGACGCGGTAGCACATCACGGTGTCCTTGGGCTTGACCGTCTGTATGAAGAAATTGAGCTTGCCTTTGTCCGACCTGCTGCAGGTTAAAATTTCCCCCTCCTTCGAGCACGACTCCAGATCCAGCGCCCCCGACTGGAAGGCCACCTCGAAGACCACCTCCCCGTTCTGGTTTTTGATGATGAACCCATCTGTCTTCAGGTCCATCTGCTCCGTCTTCAGCCTCTCCGCCTTCCGAAGGGAAGCCACATAGTAGCACCAAGCGATCACCGCCGCAATGAAGAGAATCAGCCCCAGGACTATGGCAACTATCATCGGTTTCAGTTCTTTGACTGGTTTTTGCTTCACTGGAGTGAAGTTCTCGGGCAGGAATGTGTACATGGTACCGGCCTATCTGGGGAGCAGTTTGCAAAACAGAGATGACGTCGAATTTTCGGCAGAGTATAAGCTGGTAGCAGAGAGCTTTCCTCCCTTCTCTTTATGGAGGGGTGCTTTTCAATTGCATGTTAAAAAGGAAGGCATTGTCTTCATTCCAACACCCACAGTTTTTCCCCTGGTTCCATTCAATCCTCTAATGCAGGAGTCTGGGGAAAAACAAGAGAGAGGGAGAATGAGTACAGGAGATTAGTAAACTATTTATTAGACAGGTTGATATATTCAATCCACTACATTCCACCAAAGTTAAACTGTCATAGCCAGCGGTCCCCAACACAATACCCTGGGGAGGGACTGTGGCTGAGTGGTAGAGCATCTGCTTGGCATGCAGAAGGTCCCAGGTTCAATCCCCGGCATCTCCAGTTAAAGGGACTAGGCAAGTAGGTGATGTGAAAGACCTCTGCCTGAGACCCCGGAGAGCCGCTGCTGGTCTGAGTAGACAATACTGACTGTGATGGACCAAGGGTCTGATTCAGTAGAAGGCAGGTTCACATGTTCATGTGTTCATGAATGCCCCGGCACCCTCCGACACCTTTCCTGGTACCTACCAAGTGTTTTTAGAAAGTGGGTGGGACCAGATGGGGCTTCTGCCCAGCAGGGCTTCAATTTGGCCACTGAAGCTCTGATTGGCTGTGGAGATTTTTAAAAAGTTGCTTCCACAGCAGCGGCCATCAGGGTAAAAGGATCTTCACCCCATGACTGAAAGTAAGCTGGGTGTATGCAAGATAACATTTTAGAACAATATGTTGATGTTAAAAGGCATCCTGTTAAACAGAGCTTCTGCCCGCAATGCTGAAGAGTGACTCCCTGACACTTTGTGGTTGCACCCGCCACCCTGACCCACAATTTCAAAGGTGCCCGCAGGCTCAAAAAGGCTGGGGACCCCTAGTCTTAGCCATATAACAGCGGTGGACAAGTTATCGTTGGAAGAAGGAGAAGAAGAGTTGGTTTTTATATGCCAACTTTCTCTACCACTTAAGGGAAATTCAAACTGGCTTACAATCACCTTCCCCTCCCCACAACACACATGCTGTGAGGTAGGTGGGGCTGAGAGAGCTGGGACTAGCCCAAGGTCACGCAGCTGGCTTTGTGTGTAGGAGTGGGGAAACCAACCCGGTTCACCAGATTTGCTTCCGCCACTCATGTGGAGGAGTGGAGAATCAAACCCAGTTCTCCAGATTAGAGTCCACCGCTCCCAACCACCGCTCTTAACCACTATACCACGCTAGCTCTGTTGTGGTTTGGGGGCCACAACAGACATTCCAGAGCCTTTTACCCATCCCTTAGGCTGCTTCACAACTTGACAGGAGGGCAGACCTGCTGTGCCACAGTATCAGTTAGTGGGACAAATATGCACTGGAAATCTGTTCAATAAATGGAGGGCTGAGGGCAACTGAGAGCCATTCGGGGCTGCAGAATGGAAGAGGGGCCAAGAGCTGGAAACTGAGAGATCCCATGTCCATCTTGGGGCCCAAAAAGTGAGTCCCAGAGGTGTCTCTCTGTCAGGAAAAAGATGTATATCACTGCTAAATACAAGGTTGCCAACCTCCAGGTGATGGCTGGAAGTCTCCTGCTATTACAACGGATCTCCAGGTAAAAGAGATCAGTTCCCCTGGAGAAAGTGGCCACTTTGGAAGGTCGACTCTATGGCATTATACCTTGCTGAAGTCCCTCCCTTCCCCAAACCCCACCCTCCTCAGGCTCCACCCCCAAAATCTCCAGGTATTTCCCAACCAGTAGCTGGCATCCCTAGCTATATAGCAACTGGGTTTTAGTGACTGGGTTTTACTTATTCATTTAATTTGTTTCCATTACTTATAGTCCGCCTTTCTCACTAAGAGCCAAGGTGGATTACACAATGGCCATTTATGCACAGGAGGTTTTGCCTTGGATTTGCCGCTCTCTAGATGCACATTTTCCCCATCTGAACTCTCAAAACTCTGCATGGGGGCTTACTGTTGAGTTCTGAGTATTTGGATGGGGAAAATGTGCATCTAAAGAGTGGCAAACCCAAGGCAAAACCACCCATGCATAAATAGCCAAATCCCGCCCCCCCAACATAACAAGACGATCACAGTGTTCCAAAGTCAATGTCTCTCTTGCTGTCCTCTCTGAACCTTTTAGGGACAAATGGCCTCCTGCAAGGAGTTCCCACAGTCCCCGACACTGGAAACCTGTTTCATCATCATCCCGAAATTTCCCAATCCAGAGATGGCAACCTTTATTATTAATATTGTCTGAGACCCCCTGGGTGATCAGGCCTCTGCCCTTGAGGGAACAGATCATTGGGGAAGGAATCCAGAGATCACAACACTTGGCTAACTTTGGAAAAGTATTTTGAATCCACAGGGTGATGATGTTATAATTTTAAGCATCCTATAACTATGTTCCCATGCGGCACTTAAGCAAGAGCGCTCAATTTAGATGGCCAATCTAAATCGGTAACTGATGGTTCTTGGGAGGCGGCAGTCTGGACGGTTGACTGTCGCCTCCGATCTTGCCTCACTGGTCTCCTCTGTCAAAGTGGAGATGAAGAAGAAGAAGAAGAAAAAGAAGAAGAGTTGGTTTTTATATGCCGACTTTCTCTACCACAAGGGAGAATCAAACCGGCTTACGATCGCCTTCCCTTCTTCTCCCCACAACAGACACCTTGTGAGGTAGGTGGAGCTGAGAGAGTTCAGAAAGAACTGTGACTAGCCCAGCTGGCTTCATGTGTAGGAGTGGGGAAACCGACCCAGTTCTCCAGATTAGAGTCCGCTGCTCATGTGGAGGATTGCAGAATCGAACCCAGTTCTCCAGGCTAGAGTCCACTGCTCCAAACCACTGTTTTTAACCACTAAACCACTCTGGCACAATTGCACAGCTATACAGTTCACCTCCGGACCATCCCACCCTTCCTGATGGTGACTTTCCTTTGCAAACGGTTTCAGCCCTCTTTGCCTTTTATGCAGCTGACCTCTGAGTCTATTCTTCTTTTGCACCACCCCAATTTTTTGCAAGCTCCCTCTAGGTTTGCCAGTTCTGGCTTGAGAAACTGCTGGAAATTTGGGGGTGGAGCCTGGGGAGGGGAGAATTTGGGGAGGGGGGGGAGCTGAGCATGGATATGATTCCATAGAGCCCCACCCTCCCAAGCAGTAATTCCTCCAGGGGAACAGGTCTCTGTCGCCTGGAGAGCAGTTGTAATTCTGGAAGATCTCCAGCCACCACCTGGAGGTTGGCAACCCCACACACATACTTACACTTTTGATTTGATCTTTGGTTGAATTTTATTTGCTACTTATACAAGGAGACCATACTGCCAAGCACTTCCTCCCCCACACACATACACACACAGGCTTTTCAACAAATGCAGTCAGGCTAGTAGTTGTCCTTGGGCCATTTACTCACATGAAGACAGCTGTCCGGTTGTTTGTTCAGCCAAAGCAACCTCCGCATCTTTAGGAGGCCGGGCTAATTAATAACCCCCCAGGGCAGCAATAAAAGGGATCCTAAACTTGTCAAATCAGATTTCATCTTTAACTAATGCCAGTCCCTCCCTGAGCCGACATCAGAATCCCACGACAGCCCTGCCTGCTCGCCCTCCCTGGCAGAGAGGCAGGTTATTTTTGCTACGAAACACCAGGGCCTCCAAGGGATCTTCCTAATAGGCAGTGGAGATCCTCACCCGCCTTTCCAGAGTTGCAGATCCTGCCCAGGGCTGTTGCTCACTCCCCTCCCCAAAGTTTGGACTTTGAACAGTGGCACTTGGCTGCCTTTGCTTGTCTTGCACAATTCTGCATGCCTTCGGCATCTTGTTTACTGGGCTGGTCCCTGTGCAAAGCAGAAAAGCAATGTTGGCATGCCAGAGATTCGCCTGGGTGGGCGTTGCACTGGCAGGGTTGCCAACCTCCAGGAGGGACCTGGAGATCTCCCAGAATGACTACTGATCTCCAGAGTTGTTGTTGTTGGTTGGTTTGTGTGTGTGTTTTTAATATGCCAACTTTCTCTACCACTTAAGGGAGACTCAAACCAGCTTACAATCCCCTTCCCTTCCCCTCCCCACAACAGACACTCTGTGAGGTAGGTGGGGCTGAGAGAACTCTAAGAGAGCTGTGACTAGCCCAAGGTCACCCAGCTAGCTTCATGGGGAGGAGTGGGGAAACCCGGTTCACCAGATTAGAGTCCACCGCTCATGTGGAGGAGTGGGGAATCAAACCCGGTTCTCCAGGTCAGAATCCACCGCTCCAAACCACCACTCTTAACCACTATACCATGCTGGCTCCAGAGGACAGAGACCAGCTTGCTTAGAGAAAACAGCTGCCTCAGAGGGTGGATTCTAGGGCATTATACCCCACTGAGGTCCCTCCCCAAACCCTACTCTCTCCAGCTCTGCTCCTAAATCTCCAGGGATTTCCCAACCTGGAGTTGGCAACCCTAGCCTCAGCAGGTGTTGCACTGGTGTGCCAGTGCTGCATGCGTGGCTGCTTGCACGGGGAGCAGCCCATTTGCATCGAGAGCCTGGGCGCATGCAAAGGCGCACAGATGTGTTCTTCTGCCTCACCTGCGTCATGGCTGAATCAGGCGTCAGATCACAGATGCTGATGGAGGATCCGGCAGGCAGCTGTCCTGGCTCTGCAGGAACACACTGCAGATACGGAAGGGCTCCTGCAGCCCTTTCCTTGACGGAACATGTGTGCAAACACGTCGCCTGTTTGAAAAACACACACGCAGAACTGGCTCCGCAACTTTCCTGCGACCCACAACTGATCGGAATTCGGTTTGCAGCTTCCGAGACCATCCAGGAACTGGCTCAGCAACTGCTTAGTGTCTTTACTCATGCTCAAATGTTGTTACAAGATACGATCAATAATGGAACAGGTACTTTCAGAAGCTGTTTGAGATCCTACAGCTCAGTTCATTTACTCTGAGGATTATTAACAAGTAATTTCCATAGGCCCTGACATAGATGGACCAGGCTAGCCTGATCTTGTCAGAGTTTGGAAGCTAATCAGGGTCAGCCCTGGTTGATAAGAACATGAGAACATAAGAAACGCCATGCTGGATCAGACCATAGTCCATCAAGTCCAGCAGTCTGTTCACACAGTGGTCAACCAGGTGCCTCTAGGAAGCCCACAAGCAAGAAGACAGCAGCAGCATTGTCCTACCTGCGTTCCACAGCACCTGATACAATAGGTATGCATCATGACTAGTATCAATTTTTACTAGAAGCCATGGATACCCCTCTCCTACATGAACATGTCCACTCCCCTCTTAAAGCCTTCCAAGTTGGCAGCCATCATCACATCCTGGGGCAGGGAGTTCCACAATTTAACTATGTGTTGTGTGAAGAAATACTTCCTTTTATCTGTTTTGAATCTCTCACCCTCCAACTTCAGCAGATGACCCCACGTTCTAGTATTATGAGAGGGAGAAAAGCTTCTCCCTGTTCACTCTCTCCATACCATGCATAATTTTATAGACCTCCATCATATCTCCCTTTACGCACCTTTTTTCTAAGCTATAACAGCCCAAGCGTTTTAACTGCTCCTCATAGGGCAGTTGCTCCAGTCCCCTGATCATTTTGGTTGCTCTTTTCTGCACCTTCTCAAGCTCTGCAATATCCTTTTTGAGGTGTGGTGACCAGAACTGTACACTGTATTCCAAGTGTGATCTCACCATAGATTTGTACAAGGGCAGTATGATATCAGCAGTTTTATTCTCTATTCCTCGTCTAATTATGGCCAGCATGGAATTTGCCTTTTTCACTGCAGCTGCACACTGGGTTGACATCTTCATCGAGCGATCCACTACCACCCCAAGATCCCTTTCTTGGTCTGCCGGTGCTAGCACAGTACTTGGATGGGAGACCACCAAGGGAGTCCAACATTGCTATGCAAAGGCAGGCAATGGCAAAACCACCCAATGGCAAACGAACCATGTTCACACCCATCACAAGAGGGCTAATTCTGATGGGCACAGGGAATTCCATGTTTGGGTTGCCAGAAATGTTTTTAAAAATTGATTCCCAAGATGTTTGGCTGCTACACACCTGAGAATTAACTTTTAAAAACCACCAGGAGCTTACATAAACACATGAAGCTACCCTATACTGCATCAAACACCTTTGATCCATTAAGGTAAATACTGTCTGCTCAAAAAGGCAGCAGCTCTCCAGGGTCTCAGGCAAAGAAGGGTCTTTTACATTTTAACTGGAGATACCAGGGATTGAACCTGGCACCTTCTGCATGCTTAGCAGATGCATTGAGCCATGGCCCCACCCAAACTTGGACCAGCGCATTTCCAGGACACATACCTGAAAGTGGACAATATCAAGAAACATATTAACCAGATATTAACATGATTTGTAGAGCTGAGGCTGAAAAACAAATCGTGGGCAAGGATGGGGGGGCTTACCCTCCTCCATCCTGGCCACTAAACACACACACAGCAGGGACTAAATAAATCTTTTCATCCTGTTAACTTCCTAGCCTTTCAGTTGTTTTCAATAATGGGATTACGGTGGCATTAGAGGAGATCAGACACAGCAAGTGATAGGTTTAAACCAGGGAAATGCTCGGCTGCCAAGTTGCACCAGCAGCCCTGGGCAGAGGGCAGAAGACGATTGAGGGGGAGCTCTCAGCTACTTGTTAACCTCCCCCCACCCCATGATTATCCATCTGAGCTTCCCTGGAGGTTTTTAAGAAGAGGTTAGATGGCCATCTGTCAGCAATACTGACTCTATAACCTTAAGCAGATGATAAGAGGGAAAGCATCTTGGTCATCTTCTGGGCATGTAGTGGGGGTCACTGGGGGCGTGGGGGAGGGTAGTTGTAAATTACCTGCATCGTGCAGGGGGTTGGACTAGATGACCCTGGTGGTCCCTTCCAACTCTATGATTCTATGAGCTGTAATCTGTTAAACCTGTATGCATGTTCATAGCCATAAAACCCCTTTTCTAAAGCTAAAAAACACTTTCTCCTCTTTTAAAAAGCAAAAGAGACTCAAACCGGCTTGCAATCGCCTTCCCCACGACATACACCTGGTGAGGTAGGTGGGGCTGAAAGAATTCGGAGAACTGTGACTGGCCCAAGGTCACCCAGCAGGCTCCATGTGTAGGAGCGGGGAGACCAACCCGGTTCAACAGATTAGAACCCGCCGCTCTTAACCACTAAGAGAGAAAAGCATTGTGTATAGTTTGGCTTCTTGTTGCTTCACACCAGCCACAAAGTTCAGCGCCAGCGGCGGAGCAGGAACGCAAGCAACCGCCTTTGCCAGGGGGCTGGAGAGTTGCATAACGGGGAAAAAAAATGAAAACAAAGAATCTTGTGATCAGGGGAACAAGTTGGCAGAGGAAGCCCGGCTCTGAACTCTGGGACGTGTGTGTGTGTGTGTGTGTGTGTGTGTGTACCGATCGTGGTCAATCCACACTGTAGGCTTCGTTTCACTTCACCAGCGGTTGAGAGAGCCGCTGGATCCAAGGGCGAAGGGCATTTGACAGGAGCACTTAACAGGGCTTTTCAAATTTGCGACCACAGCCGATCAGCTGTCATTAGAGGCAGGCAGCTGCAAAGCAAACTCACAGCCCGTGTGGGGCTTAGAGGAGGATCAAGGAGAGATGTTGCCTAAGTCAAACAGAAATGTCTGGCCGCAGCGATACTCCACGCCTGGCTCACAGACCACTTTAGAAGATGAGACGGACTCATGGAGGACAGCTTTATCGGAGGCTACTAGCCATGGCGACTAAAGGGAACCTCCACGTTCAGAGGCAGTCTACCTCTGTATCCCAGTCCACCTTGTATGGAAGGCTAACTCAGCCCAGAAAAGAACAAGCAGAAAGTATTCCACGGTAGTGGGCTCTTTAATTTTATAAATTTTATAGAATATATTGAGCACAAATTGGAATACATCCCTATATACACAGTTGGGTTGTTGTGATTATTTTGCTATAATACTGGTATACAGCTGTAATATGTATTGGTGTGCATTATAAGTGATATTAGACCACTGATGGCCGGGGGCCGAAACGTGTTTGGATTGTGGAGTTAGTTTATCAACCTGTATTAGTGGCCATTGTGCTTCCTTTTAATATAATTTTTAATGTTTTTTTTAATATAGATATCAGCATCTTAAAATAAATATATTTCTATACATAACGGAGTCTTTTCCCACCCAACCTTTGGGTACCCAGCTGTGGTTTTAGGTTGGGTCTTCCCTTCCCCCCTTTTGTTTTTTTGACAATCCATTTATTCAGCCAAGAGCTGTAAAATTCACCCTCCTTTCTGAAGGCTAATTTGCTTCTTTTGACACACAAGCAAACACAGAGGTTCAGTCCCGACGCCAAACTCATGTGCGGAGAGCATGGCACCCGCAGGCACGCATACTGGATTCAGCAGAAGCCGCCGCAGGCAAATTTCTGCAGCAGCGCAGCAGATTTAGGGCTTAAAAGGGAATACAACGGAGAGGACACGTTTTGCAAGCAAACGTGGGCTGAGACAGCCTGCTTCTCCGAGAGAGTCTGGAATCCGCCTGCTTTGACGCTGCCAAAAATCCTGTAGCACAAACTCTGCTTCAGACTCGAGACACAGGCGGATCCAGGACCCCCACAGGTTACTGGATACGACAAAAAAAGCTTCCTGATTGAGAAAAACATAAGAAAAGCCCTGCGGGACCACATCAGAGGTCCATCTAGTCCAGCGTACTGTTGGTCACCAACCACAGATCAAATATTATTAGTATCAATTTCCCTGGGCTAGTTTGCATTATGACTTTACCATGAGTCAGAGCTGACGCATCTTAACAGTACTGTTTCTGGCAGTTTTCTTTTATGCAAGTGTGAATGCGGGGTTGGGGATGCGAGTCCTCCATCCTGGGCCCTGATGCCGCTGCAAACAATCTTGAATCATTTGCCCTGTGACCACCCCTCTTCATTTCTAGAATAACACATATGGCCAAAGCTGAGCTATGTTTGCTCAGAGATAAGTCAACCTTTGCTCACTTCCGAGTAAGGGTGCAAAACGCTCTGCCCACCTTGACTGTTTTTAACCTGACCTCTCTTCAAGGACCTCAGGTCAGCAGGCAAGGTTCCCCTCTCCTTCGTCTGATCTTTGCAACAACCCTGCGAGGTAGATTAGCCTGCACGAGAGTGTCTGGCCAACGTTAACCGATGGAGCATCATGGTGAAGTGGGGATTTGAACCCAAGTCTCTCAGATCTTAGTCTAATTCTCTAACCACCACACTGCAGTTATTATAGTCTTGTGATATCAGGGCTACGTCAGGGATGAAGCCAGCATGGTGTAGTGGTTAGGGACGGTGGTTTGGAGTGGTGAACTCTAATCTGGAGAACCTGGTTGGTTTCCCCACTCCTCCACATGAAGCCAGCTAGGCAACCTTGGGCTAAGTCACAGTTCTCTCTGAACTCTCTCAGCACCACCTACTTCACAAGGTGTCTGTTGTGGGGAGAGGAAGGGAAGGTGATTGTAAGTTGGCTCGAGTCTCCTTAAAAGGGAGAGAAAATCGTGGTAAAAAACCAACTCTTCTTCTTTGCCCCCTTCTTACGCTCAGCCTGTGGTTAAACGGTACTCCTCTTCATCTCAGATGCCAGTTCACACGTGCATGCTAGGGATGCCAACCTCCAGGTGGGACCTGGAGATCCCCTAAAATCACAGCACATCTCCAGACTACAGAGATGGGTTCCCCTGGAGAAAATGGATGCTTCGGAGGATGGACTCTGTGGCATTGTACCCCACTGAGGTCCCTGTCCTCCCCAGGCTCCATCCCCACATCTCCAGGAGTTTCCCAACCTGAATCTGGCAACTCTACCCCCCATCCCCCACTGGTGGCTGAGGGGAGCTGGCAAACCTAAATGTGCATTACTTAATCAGTGTGCATAGGGAGGGGCCGTGGCTCAGTGGTAGAGCATCTGCTTGGCATGCAGAAGGTCCCAGGTTCAATCCCTGGCACCTCCTGTTGGGGTCACTGGGGGTGTAGGGGGGACGTAGTTGTGAATGTCCTGCATTGTGCAGGGGGTTGACCCTGGTGGTCCCTTCCAACTCTATGATTCTATGATGGACCAAGGGTCTGACTCAGCATAAGGCAGCTTCATGTGTTTATGCGTGTGTACTTCTGGCTTGGGAGGGGCCGTGGCTCAGTGGAAGAGCCTCCTTGCAGAAGGTCCCAGGTTCGACCCCCAGCATTGCCAGTGAAAGGATCAGGTAATATGTGGAAGACATCCACCTGAGACCCTAGAGAGCTACGGCCAATCTGAGTAGTCAGCTCCGGCCTTGAAGGACCAAGGGTCTGACTCAGCATAAGGCAGCTTCATGTGCAGCAGCAGCAGCAGCAGTTTATTACAGCGATTGCCAGCAAAAGAGAACAAATATACATTATAAATACAAAATAAGCAATTACTAAAAACCCAGATAAAATATTCTCTCCCTAAAAATATGGCCAAAATTTTAATAACTTAGGATTTAAAATTATTGACTGTACCCACCTTTTCTGAGCGAATTTTGATTGTTACAGAACAGAATTTAGCTACCTGTAACAATCTATTCCGATCTCCTTCCCACAAGAGTTATTTCATTTTCTCCACCTCTGAGCTGAAATCTGTTGTATTAATAAGTGGGAAAATCAATTTCTGGCACATTTCCTCATCAAAGATACTTCTAAATAAAACATGACCTACATTCTCTACTTCTCCTGTCTTCCAAGGGCATCCCCACTCCAATTTTGCTATCTTGCGAAATTTTCCATCTATAATCACCGGCGGTAGCGTCAAGCCTCTCGCCAGGGTTAGGACTCTTCTTTGCTTATTTGACTCTATAAAAGACAAATATTCTGCCGGTGCTAGGATGAGTCTATTTCTAACTGGAGCCCAATAGACCGGGAAACTCAGAAGCTCTGATTGTCTCTCTCGATAAAAAATCCTTTGTCTAACTATTGGCCTTACCTGCTCTCGATTTAGTTCAAAGAAGAATTGAGGGGAAAGGCTGAGGCTCTCCATTTTTTTGGGGTAGTCTGCTTCCACCTTTTTTATTTATAATTATCCAAAATAAGCAGTGGCAGGAACCCTTCTTAGCTTCATGTGTAACCAGCAGCATCCACACCAAGGACATTTGGAATCCGGTACACAGATGGCAGGATGTCACTCTCATGCGACAAAAATCAAATTGCAGCTCTTTAAAGAGGGCAAACATCCCCAGTGAAATTTTATAATGGACAACAGTGTGCAGAGAAGATAGGCATCTGATTCTGAAGAGAGCCAGTGTGGTGTAGTGGTTAAGAGTGTCGGGCTAGGATCTGGGAGACCCCGGTTCAAATCCCCTCTCGTGTCCCAGAAGCTTGCTGGGCGACCTTGGGCCTGTTGCACGCTCTCAGCTTAGCCTACCTCACAGGGTTGTTGTGGGGTTAAAACTGAGGAGAGAGGAGAACAACGTGAGTCACTCTGGGTCTCCGTTGGGGAGAAAAGAGGGATACACATGAATTAAATAAAATAAAAGATTCTGCCCCAAGGAAGGTTAATTTATTCACTTGTCATGTGAAGGCCAGGAGAGTCTAAGCCCAGCTGTCCTCAAGCTTTTCAGACCTGTGACCAACGGACCGTGAGGCCACCCAGCCATGCGAAGAGGGGGAGACAGCCTGAGGCAGGGGTGTCAAACTCATTTGTTACGAGGGCCGGATATGACATAAATGTCACTTGGTCGGGCTGGGCTATGCCTCGCCAGCCCAGATCGGGACTGGAGGGGGGCTGTCTTGGTGGCCAGATAAGAGCTCTCAAGGGGCCGGATCTGGCCCACTGGCCATATGTTTGACACCCCTGGCCCAAGGATTTTTCTGGTGCCAATGCTACAACCATAGACAATAGAGGAGGGGAGGGACCGTGGCTCAGTACATAGAGCCTCTGCTTGGCATGCAGAAGGTCCCAGGTTCAGTCCCCAGCATCGCCAGGTAATGGTACTAGGCAAGTAGGTGATGTGAAAGACCTTTTTCTACCTAAGACTCTGGAGAGCCGCTGCCGGTCTGAGTAGACAATGCTGACTCTGATGGACCGAGGGTCTGACTCAGCATACGCAGCTTCATGTGTTCTTCATGTGTTCATGTGAACAAGAGGGGTGGGGACAGAAACACGTTGCAAGACAAATTAGGTGCGTCCCTGCATCATACCGAATCGGCCAGCACAAGAGCACAGAAGAGTATAAACATATGGCCGGAGCAACTTCCAACGAAACCACTTCGAGCCCGCTGATCGAAAATAAGGAACACAGGGGCCAATAATATATACAATGAAGATAGTCGTACCATTAAACACCACTAACATAGCTGTGTACCAAATCACTACCCACCATATAAACATGCATGAGAAAAGCGAACAAAAAGTTAATTGCGGACAATTTAATGACTTCGCCCAGTACAAATCCATCAGGAGTCCAAGAAGGCAAAAATGCAGAAAAAACACACGGCTGTTTGCCAGCAGGCTCCATTTCGAGCCATCTTCTTCGGTAATTATAATATTGTCTTACAAGACACTGCCATTAAGATACAGAGCTCTAAATCACAAGTTTTCCTTCATGCCCGAACATAATTCAGGGTTGCAGCAGGGAAAGGCAAGGCAGCCTATAAAAACATTTAAACTTTTTCAATACTTACCAGGGGATCAGTGACACTCATGGTAGATTCTTGGCCAATCTAAGAGGACTGGCAACCCTTTCACACACACACACACACACGTGTGCAATTAGGCATAAGCTAAATATCACATACACATACCTTTATTGGCATAATTACAATGCTTTATAAGCTAAATATCCAAGATACTAGATTTGAAACCAGTAACACTTTAGAGACGAACAAGATTTTGGGGGTATAAGCTTAAGGGAGCTTTCATTCTCAAAAGCGTATACCTCCAAAAGCCAGCGTGGTACAGTGGTTAAGAGCGGTGGTTTGGAGTGGTGGACTCTGATGTGGAGAACTGGGTTCGATTCCCCCCTCCTCCACATGAGCCGTGGATGCTAATCTGGTGAACTGGGTTGGTTTCCCCACTCCTACACATGAAGCCTGCTGGGTGATCTTGGGCTAGTCACAGTTCTCTCTGAACTCTCTCAGCCCCACCTACGCCACAAGGTGTCTGTTGTGGGGAGAGGAAGGGAAAGCGATTGTAAGCCGTTTTGAGGCTTCTTAAAGGTAGAGAAAGTCGGGGTATGAATAACCAACTCTTCTTCGTCTTCTCTATTGTCCACTCAGACTGGCAGCTGCTCCCCAGGGTCTCAGGCTGAGGTCTTTCAGATCACCTATAGCCTGGTCCTTTTAACTGGAGAAGCTGGGGATTGAACCTGGGACCTTCTGCGTGCCAAGCAGAGGCTCTACCACTGATCCATGGGCCCTCCCAACACACACATAAAGCTGCCTTCTACTGGATCAGACCACTGGTCCATCAAAGTCAGTATTGTCTACTCAGACTGACAGCATCTCTCCAGGATCTCAGGCAGAGGTCTTTCACATCACCTACTGCCTGGGCCTTTTTAAACTGGAGATGCCGGGGATTGAACCTGGGACCTTCTGCACATCAAGCAGATGCTCTACCACTGAGCCACAGCCCCTCCCCTAACAATAATAATAATGCTGAACGCCACTACATCAGTTTTTGCAAACTGCTTATGCCAACGGACTCCTTGGCCCTCAGCAGCCTGGTCCGTGCTGCCTCACCTCTGCTCTTTAAGTACCAGTTCATGTAGCGCCAGAGCGCCTGGCCAGGCCTGCCTGCAACCTGCTGCCTCTGCATATTTGAAACCAGGTTTAAAAATAAGACCAGCTAATATTCCACTTGTTGGGTCTGGAGAGCCTCTCATTTTCCCGGCAGCTGCCAAACAGGTGTGCTAAACTACTGCGGGCTGGCAGAGTCCCAGTAGATAGACTTCAATCAGATGTCAGGCGGTCTTAAGAAAATACAGCCAAGACAGACTTGTGGCAAACCTCTTTATTGGCAAATCCCCCATTTCTGCACTAGGCGTCCTTGGCTCTTAGTAAGGTTGCCAGGTCCCTCTTCACCACCGGTGGGAGGTTTTTGGGGAGTAGCCTGAGAAGGGTGGGGTTTGGGGAGGGGAGGGACTTCAATGCCATAGAGTCCAACGGCCAAAGCGGCCATTTTCTCCAGGTGAACTGATCTCTATCGCCTGCAGATCAGTTGTAATAGCAGGAGATCTCCAGCTACTACCTGGAGGTTACAACAATTTGCACTTGGACCGCAGTATAGAAGGTTAATCAAACATATGCAATCACTATGTGATTGCATATGTTTGATTAACTACGTGGAGGTTGGCAACCCTAGCACTTAGGGTTGTGCACCAAGACTAAATTATGCCATTCAGGTAAAATCTGCATTCCTCTGCATAATTTATTCTGGTAACAAGATCTGGATTCTGAAATCTGAAACTAAGGTGTCAGTTAGAGGGAAAACTTGGATTCGTAGTTGGGAAGATTCCCAAAGGCACCGAAAGAGCTGTGTTGGCAGAGAAGAATTAAACTGGCCATGGTCTAGGAGGCACCAGCAGGGGGGAGACAAAAAAGGTCCCCCCTACAGCAGGTTGCCAACCTCCAGGTGGGACCTGGACATCTCCCACAATTAGAGCTGATCTCCAGGCGAAAGAGATCAGTTTCCCTGAAAAAGATGGCTGCTTTGCAGGGTGGAGTCTAAGGCATTGTACCCCGTTGAGATCCCACCCCTCTCCAGACCCTGCCCTCTGCAGGCTCCACCCCCAAGATCTCCAGGCATTTCCCAACCCAGAGCTGACAACCCTACTTTAGGGCTGCAGAAACTCCACTGGTAGAGCAGAAGCGAGAGGTCTCTTGCAAGACAGGCAGGCAGGAAGCGAAGGGAGCCAAGATCTGATACCCTGACTGCGGGCAGCCAAGAGAACATCCTGGCCAGAGTCCAACTGAAACTTTATATAGATTTTTCCGCCAAGGCTGTGAGCCAAGCAAAGGCTGGGGGAAGCGGGCATGGAAGAATACGAACACTGCTTATGCCTGCCAGGCCAGGAAGTGACTGACAGCATGACGCAACCCTAGGCCTGTTTACTTTGAAGAAACCCCCACGTTCTATAAAGCTTACTCTTGCGTAGGATTGCTGTCTCCAGGCCCAAAGAAGGTGGATTTTCGTAAGAGGAAATCTGCCGGATCGGACCAGCAGTCAATCATCCTAGACCAGTGATGGCGAACCTTTTAGAGACCGAGTGCCCAAACTGCAACCAAAAACCCACTTATTTATTGCCGAGTGCCAATGCGGCAATTTAACCTGAATACCACCCCCAGAGGGGGCCCAGAGGGAGAGGCTAGGGTTGCCAAGTTCCTCTTCGCCATGAGTGGGAGGTTTTTGGGGTGGCGCCTGAGGAGGGCAGGGTTTGGGGAAGGACTTCAGTGCCATAGAGTCCAATTGCCAAAGTGGCAATTTTTTCCAGGGGAACTGATCTCTATTGGTTGGAGATCACCTGTAATAGCAGATCTCCAGCTAGTACCTGGAGATTGGCAACTAGTTCCTTAGTGTTTTCTCTCTACATATCAAGACAAATGGAAAGGTGTTTGGAGGATAGCTTGTGGGCACTTCAAAGGTGGAATAGGACTGCACGCCCCTCCGCCCGCACAGACCCAGAGGGTGCTGGAGAAGCCGCTGGAGGGAAAGAAGGAAGGAAGGAAAGAAGGGAAGGGAGGGGGAAAGGGAAGGAAGGGAGGGAGAGAAAGAAAGAAAAAGAGAGAGAAAGGGAGAAAGAAATGGAGCAAGGGAGAGAAAGAAAAGGACAGAGGGAGACAGAAAAAGAAAGAGGCCATTTATGCATGGGAGGTTTTGCCTTGGATTTGCCACTCGGTGGGGCGCGGCGGCAGGCTTGTGAGAGGCGAGCAGGGTGGGGCAGAGGGCACCTCCTTCGCACCCACCGACCAGCCATGCCCCTCCGCCCGCACAGGCCCAGAGGGCGCCGGAGAAGCCGCCAGCCATGCCGAGTGTGGGCGCTCGGCTTCTGTTCCCCGCTCTCCCACCCGCCTGGCTGGCCGCGCACGCTCCAGCGGCAGCAATGGCGGCAGCTTCTGTGGGAGAGTCCGGGGGCCACCGCCAATGATGTCGGAGGTTCCCCACCCCTGGGCTACAGCCTCCCCCATCCGGGGTGGGGCAGAGCCGGAAAGGCCAGAGGATTGGAGGAACCGTGAGTGCCGGCAGAAAGGGCTACGCGTGCCGGAAGTGGCACCCGTGCCATAGGTTCGCCAACACGGTCCTAGACCAACAAACAGGGCACAGAGGCCAAGGCCTGTCCCAATGGGGTCTGCCAGCATTAATTTTTTTTTAGCTTTTAAAAAATTCTTTCCAAAACAAAAGGGGGGAAAAACAAAGAAAGAAAGCTTTTTTTAAAAAAAAGATATACATAGAGTAAAAACAGAAATATAATAACAGCGGTGGATCTAGACCAGTGGTTCCCAACCTTTTTTTGACCAGGGACCACTAGGACTTTTTTGTTCGGTGCAGGGACCCAAGGTTCAAAATAAAAATTCAGAGAATTTGAAAATAAACTTTAATCATAACTGTTAGTTAAACGTTAAACTTAGAATAATACTTGAATATATATTTTTATAAAAGAAAACTTTTAATTGAAAATATTAATTTATTATGGGTTTATAACTTTGTTTCGCGGACCTTAATTTAGTTCTCGTGGACCGCTGGGGGTCCATGGACCCCCGGTTGGAAACCAGTGATCTAGACACACGTCTTTATAAATGGTTTCCAAATAAGTTCATAACACAATTTCCATCTATATGCCATGTGTTCAAATATTGATAGAGGTCTTTTATGCATGGCTGTTTCCCTCGTGGTCACCCCTCTGAGGACTTTGGGTCTTTGTTGTGATTGTGCATGCCGTTTCCGACCGTCAGAGGTCACCTCGCTCTCCCCCTGCATTTCCAGAGACCTGTTTTATCTCAAATCTGAAAACACGGGCGAAACGCGGGGAAAGCGAGGCGGCCTCTGATGGTCGGAAACGGCCTGCACAATCACAACGAAGATCCGAAGTCGTCAGAGGGGTGCCTGCGAGGGAAACAGCCATGCGTAAAAGGCCAGAGATCTAAGGTCCTTAATCCATTGATTAGCCAGAGGTGGGCTTTTATCTTTCTAGGGTTGTAATATAAGTCTTTTAGCAGGGAGGGGTCCTTTTTCACTGATCACTGGTTAGCTTCCAAAAAAGGTAGGAAAATAATTGAAAAGTACAGAGACACCCTCAAAAATCAATGAACATTGTAATACAAAATTGATATGAGTAATAACTTTCCCCCAGAAAAACTGAATGAATAGACACATCCAAAGAATATATTTAAGTGATGTGTCTGGTGAGTTACATCATGTCCCAGCATTGGCATTCAGAGATTGACTGCCTCTGTATATGGAAGTTCTGCAGCAACCCCAAATTGCTGGTGCTGTGATCAAGTAGTTTGGTTCTCCTACAGGGTTGCAACCTAACAATGAGCACTAGTAACCTGTCTTTTTTAAGTGGCAGAGATTATCTAGCAACGTGATAAAGATCATCACATACTACTTATGTCTGAAGAACATAAGGAAAGCCCTGCTGGGTCAGACCCAGGCCCATCAAGTCCAGAAGTCTGTTCACACAGTGGCCAACCTGGTGCCTCTAGGAAGCCCCCAAGAAAGACGACTGCAGCAGCACCATCCTGCCTGTGTTCCACAGCACCTAAGATAATAGGCATGCTCCTCTGACCCTGGAGAGAATTAACCATTTTGCTTATTTTCCCATTCCCGGTCCAGCTTAAACCATTTTGAAGACGGCGCTTGCAGATGCCTCCGAACAAGCTTAGTTTTGCGGAACACACTATTCCATTAAAATACATTTTGACTGCAACCCTAAGCATGCTTACTAGGGAGTAAGTCCCACTGAATTCAGTGTGATTGATTCCTGAGTAGGGACTTTGCCCATGAAAACTGCACTTGTTCTCTTTCTTCCTATTGTTTAAAGTTTTAAATTTTATATGCTGCTTCTGATATGTATGAAACGGCTCTCAAAACAGTCATCACAGGCTTTCAAGATCTCCATTGGTTATTAGGTCACCAGCGTGGTGTAGTGGTTAAGAGCAGTGGTTTTGGAGCAGCAGAGTCTGATCTGGAGAACCGGGTTTGATACCCCACTCCTCCGCATGAGCGGCGGAGGCTAATCTGGAGAACTGGGTTCGTTTCCCCACTCCTACACACAAAGCCAGCTGGGTGACCTTGGGCTAGTCACAGCTCTCTCAGCCCCACCTACCTCACAGGGTGTCTGTTGTGGGGAGGGGGAAGGGAAGGTGATTGTAAGCCGGTTTGATTCTTCCTTAAATTGTGGAGAAAGTCAGCATATAAAAACCAACTCTTCCTTCTTCTTCTTCTTCTCTCCCTTCCAACCACTCTGACTGTTGTAGAGTTGCCAACTGCCAGGTAAGACCTGGAGTTCCCCTGGAATTACAATTTCCACCAGACTACAGAGATCATTCCCCCTGGAAGAAATGGCTCCTCTGGAGGGTGGGCTCTACGGTATTATACCCTTCTGAGGACCCACCCCTCCCTAAACTCCACCGCCTAAAGTCTCCAGGAATTTCCCAACTTGGCAACCCTAACTGTACCTCAGATGGCGGGGAACACTCAACAGGGCCTCCAAAAATGACTGTAAAGAGAAGGAAGCTTCATAATATTATTACTTCAGTACATACTAATCACTGTGCTAGAAAGATGGAATCCAGCATCGAGCGACTTGCATTTTCATTTCATGTGCAGAATTCAGGTACACAGAGAGCCTGATTATCACTCCTCCACCTTGAGCCCCTACTTTGAGGGATTTTGCACACCTGGAACAAGAGAGTGGGTGCGTAGAAATTATATGTCATGCACCACTGCATTAGGGTTGCCAACCTCCAGGTGGGGGCTGGAGTTCTCCCAAAATTGCAACTGAACTCCAGACTACATAAATCACTCACTCATTCATTCATTCATTCATTCATTCATTCATTCATTCATTCATTCATTCATTCATTCCACTTCTCCGGGAGAAAATGGATGCTTTGGAGGGTGGACTGCATGGCTTTATACCCTCCCAGAGACAGCATGATGTATAGAATCATACACTTGGAAGGGACCACCAGGGTCATCTAGTCCAACCCCCTGCACAATGCAGGAAATTCATAATTAACCCAGGCAACCTCTAGTGACCCCTACATGCCCAAAAGATGGCAAAAAAAGCCCTCCAGGATCCCTGGCCAATCTGGCCTGTAGGAAAATTGCCTCCTGACCCCAAACTAGCAATCGGAACTACCCTGGGCATGCAAGAAAGGGCCACGAGAGCCAAGCAGTGACGCAACCCTTCCTACCCTCCCTCTCATGATCTGCATAAGGTCACAGAATCAGCATTGCTGACAGATGGCCATCTAGCCTCTGCTTAAAAACCTCCAAGGAAGGAGAGCCCATCACCTTAAGGTGTTGGACTAGGACCTGGGGAACCCAGGCTCGAATCCCACTCAGACATGGAAACTTGCTGGGTGACCTTGGGCCGGTCACACACTCTCAGACTCGACCCTGGCAAGTATTTGGATGGCAGTCCTCCAAGGAGTACCCGGGGTGGGACTTGGAGGCAGGCAATGGCAAACCACCTCCGAACATCTCTTGCCGCCATTAAGTCAACTGTGACTTGACCACACAAAAAAAGGGGTCCTTCCCCTCCCTAAACCCCCCTCTCCCAGGCTCCACCTTCAAATCTCCAGGCTTTTCTGAACCTGGAGTTGGCAACCCGACACTGTGCTGTGCATTGTGCAAACAACATAACCCTCTGCGTTTATCCTAGAAGCAGCCAGCGTGCTTGCTGACCAAACAAAGTGATGATACAAAGAAGATGAGCCCTCATCATTGCATGGGGTGGGGGGGAATTAGCACACCTTCAGTGCGAGAGACAGTCACGGGGAGGATTACGCGCTCCTGCAAGCAAGGTGACCAAATCGTGCATTCAAGGTGACTCTTCCCTCCCATCCCGGGCTGTCTTCATTATCCATGCATGTTAACACTGTCTAGGCTCCTCTTTGCAACATCTCTGTCCTTCCAAAATAGGTCGGCGGAAATTGTGATTCCGCAACTGAGCAGGTGTGTAATATGGCCTGCCTGGTGTTGGACAAACCCCGTTTGCAGTCCCAAGCAGGAAAAAGAACGAAAGAGAAAGAAAATAAAAAGATAGTCAAGTTACTCATAACACTCAGCTACCCAGGTGATGCCTAGGAGGATCACAGATTGTAGAGTCCTGTTCTCAGTGTATGAATAATGATTCACCATGATCTGTCTTGGTGGCTTCCGCTGACAATTGTATTCCCTCAAATACAATGCCCTTGGAAAGCAGACATATACCAGATGTTGGCACTTAACACACACACAACAAGTCGCTTTCGACTCATGGAGACCCTATGAATCAATGTCCTCCAAAATGTCCTATACTTGACAGCCTTGCTCGGGTCTTGCAAACTGAGGGCTGTGGCTTCTTTCATAAAGTCAATCCATCTCTAGTTGGGTCTTCCTCTTTTCCTGCCGCCTTCAACTTTTCCTAGCATGACTATCTTTTCCAGTGACTCTGGTCTTCTCATAATGTGACCAAAATACGATAGCCTCAGTTTAGTCATTTTAGCTTCTAGGGTCAGTTCAGGCTTGATTTGATCTAGAACCCACTGATTTGTGGGGTTTTTTGGCAGTCCACGGTATCCGTAACACTCTCCTCCAACACCACATTTCAAAGGAATCTACTTTCTTCCTATCAGCTTTTTTCATTGTTCAGCTTTCACACCCATACATAGTAATCGGGATGTTCCCCAGCCCTTTTGAGCCTGTGGGCACATTTGGAAATTTGAGAGGGGTGGTGAACGTCGCCCAAAATGGCTGCCACAGGAGGCGGAGCCAAATGGATTGCCTCCATCTTCCTGGGAAGGAGGGAAGCCTGCGAGGGGAACGGAACCACACATGGACTAAGAGAAGCCGAGGGGCCTACCCGTCCTCCTGATCCTCCAGTGGAAAACCCTTTCATTAGAATGAGGGCAGCCAGTCACAAGTCCAGTGTTACAATGGCCATTTTTGGAAAAAGCTCGGCAGGCAACCAGGGAAATACTGGGGGTGTCATGGTCCGTGTTGGGAAGCCCTGATATAAACGAACAATTAAAATGACTATTAAGATGACCTCCTCTGTGCTAGATCAAAAACTTGGGTTGTCAAGGGGTGGTGGAAAGAAGCAGAAGTTTGTAGTCCACTCACCTACTAATCTAAGACGCGGGGTTTTAAAGCCAGGTTCTCGCCCTGCGGATCGCAAAGCAATCTGGAAATGTGAAGTTAACGTCTGGAGTAGACTGGAGAGCAGAAGAGTGGCCGGGCACAGCGACCAGACGCCGCCAACAGCCTCAAACGGGGCTCTGCGACAGCCGACTTGCTATTGGCAGAGTGGAGAGCTTCACCCAAATTCCTCTGACCGAAGTCCAAGCAAGCCTCATCCTTTTAATCCCCCGTTCCTGATTATATCCCATCTTGAAGGATAACAGAAGTGGCCTTTTCTCCCCTCCTTCCTTCTGCTGATTCCTCCACTGCCTCCCTGTATTTATCTTTCACGTTTTTTTATCCTGCCCTTGATCCAAGGAGCTCAGGGAAGGAGCTCACAGTTCTGTCCTGCCTCACGTTAACCTTCAAAACAACCCTGTAAAGTAGTTTCACCAGAAAAATCCCAACAGGCCCAAGGTCCCTAAAGGACTTTTGTACAAGGACAGAATTTGAACTCGGGTCTCCCTCATCTGACACACTAACCACTACCCCACATTGGCTTTCGTAAGGAGATTGTCAGCTCCTAGGGAGCAGGGGATTGTCTCTGATGTCGCCATGTATATTCCTCATATATAATAATAATTCTCGTTCCAGAGCAGACTCGCTCTCTGGACCAGCTAGCAAAGAGTATTGCTTGAAAACAAGACTGGAGTTCAAATCCGATCTCGAAAGGCAGATTCTAAGCTCCGTCTGTCTCTCTTCTGGATCAAGCGCCATAATTGCAGCCTGCATACCACCCCTCGCTCTTTTTGTTCTCTGCATCCTCCGACGATTACAGGGGGAAATGGCGGACGGGGAGATTAGAGGCTTCTTTGGATTCCTCAGCCCACCTATTAAAAACATTACAGTCATTTAACACTCAGGACACCTAATTAGAATGAGACGAGTCTTGGAGAACCACCCGTCCGAATTTCTTGACTTAAAACTGCCACACCGGACTCTCCCAGGCAAGCCACATTCAGATCAATCAGGGTAGCGCAGAAGATGCTCCAGAGGATCAGGCCCTGAGTGTGCCAACAAACACAGCAAGACAAATGAGTTACCCAAGTGTTTAACTGCTTGGGGGAATAATGCAAAACAAACCTCTGAGTTTGCCAGAATATTTTCCCCCAGTATAATCCCAGAGCAGGCATACACAGGAATCCATGAAGAAGAGTTGGTTTTTATACCCTGGTTTTCTCTACCTTTTTTAGGGAGTCTCAAACTGGCTTACAATTGCTTTCCCTTCCTCTCCCCACAACAGATACCTTGTGAGGTAGGTGGGGCTGAGAGTTTGAAAAAAACGGGGCTAGTCCAAGGTCACCCAGCAGGGTTCATGTGGAGGAGTGGGGGAATCACACCAGGTTCTCCAGATTAGAGTCTGCCGCTCTTAACACGACACCATGCTGGCTCTCAACAAATGAAGCTTCATGTGGCGAGAAGCCTCAGAGGGACTGTAGCAGCTGGCAGGCCTGAGAGCTGCTACAGCCCCTTGCAGAGCAGGCTCTTCCAAACCTCTGGCCGCACTGCTTGATGGGCCTTGGTCTTATCCAGCAGGGCTTTTCTTATGTTCTTATGCCCTCTTGCTTCTTCCCCCTTTTGTTGTGCCTGATTCCTTCCTGTAGCTCAGGGGTGGGGAACATCAGGCCCAAGGGCCGTTTAAGGCCTGCAAAATCATTTGGTCTGGCCCTTCATGGGTCCTGGCAGATCTCTAGCTCAGAAGGATCTAAGACTGGTGATCCTCCCCCTCCCGCAGACAGGAATAGCCTCTATTCAAGGCGGATGTGTGTTTTGCCACGAAAAGGAACCTTTTTCCCCCGCTTGCGGAAGAGTCATTAGCTATGGAGCTGCTAGTACCGCCTAAGAAACTGTGTTAACCATTTCCCACCCGGGCCGCAGAAAAAGTATTCTCTCTGTTCTACAAGAGGGCTGGGGGCGGAAGTGGCGACAATGGAGGGGTTAAAGGGGGCAGGGCCAGAATGTGTGTGCGCACACGCACGGGGTGTGTGTGTTCTTAGCCAGTGTGTCCTCATTTCATCCCTGCAGGCGGAGGTAGCAGGAGCCAGCTGTAGAATTCGGCCCCGACCGTGCGGAGCAATACCAACTCCGGCGTGCGGCTGGACAGCTACGCCCGGCCGGTGCAACCGTCCATCCTGTGCCACCAGGTGGGCGAGTGCGCCACCGGTTGGATGCCTGCCTGCTTGCCGCGTGGGGGGTCATCTGGGGCAGCTGCCTGCTTGGGGCTTGGTCGGCTAATTTTTAAGTTGATAATTTTGTATGGCCCGCGAATGATGATATAAATATCCAAATGGCCCTTGGCAGGAAAAAGGTTCCCCACCCCTGCTGGAGCTAAAAGGCACGAGGAAGCTTTGGCTTCCCCTTGCAAAATTTGATAAGCTGGAGAGTGAGAGGATGGCCAGGCTGGAGGGAGGCAATTAAGGGGAACAGCCACAGGCAGGCGGAGGCTTTTCGCCATGTGGAGGTTCTATTAGTGACCCAGCGGCACCAGGGGGTCGATGTGGGAAGGTCACAGAGCCTCACCAAGACTCCAAGTGGTGCGCAGTTGGAGTTTCAGACTAGGACCTGGAAGCCCCAGGTTCGAATCCCCCTTCTGCCATGGAAGTTTGCTGGGTGACCTCAGGGCAGTCACACCCTCTCAGCCTAACCTACCTCACAGGGTTGTTGCGAGGATTAACTGGAGGGGAGAATAAGGTAAGTTGCTTTTGCTTCCCCGCTGGGGAGAACGGTGGGGTATAAATAAAGTAAAGAAGTAAAATGAAACCTTTTTTCATTGAGCTACTCTTTTCTTTGGGGTGATCCTGACAATAATCATCAAATCATCATTGTTAAAGAAAATTAGACTGTTAAAATGCATTTACCCCAGATCCATTCCTGGCTGTTCTTGGCAATAGTTCTTCCATCTTATAAACAAATCCGAGGCTGAAAGGTAGCGGGGGCTGTGAAGACAGACGCAGCATCACAGGGCGAGACAGCTTCCTTCCCGCTCTGCAAATGAAATGAACGACAGAGGTGCATATCGGTGAGTCAAATGCTGTCTCTGCTACAGCTCCTACCCCTCTGCCCAGGCTTCCTGTAGGCCATCTGCCTGCCTTTTTGTTTTTAAAAAAGCTGCAGGAACATCCGTGAATGTTTGTCACCTTACTATGGTTTTAAAGGAATGTTTTTAATCCACCTCCAGTGACTAGGAGCTGGTGACATCACAGAAGGCCAGCCAATCCACATAATGGTCCGCTTTCCAAAAACGCATAGTTCAATTGTGGAACTCCCTGACCCAGGATGTGTTGATGGCTGCCAACTTGGAAGGCTTGAAGAGGGGAGTGGACATGTTCATGGAGGAGAGGAGGATTCAGGCTACTAGTAGAAATGGATACTAGTCATGATGCATCCCTATTCTCTCCATAGGAGCATGCCTGTTATATTAGGTGCTGAGGAACAGAGGCAGGATAAATCCTGCTGCAGTCGTCTTGCTTGTGGGCTTCCTGGAGGCCCCTGGTTGGCCACTGTGTGAACAGACTGCTGGTCTTGATGGGCCTGGGTCTGATCCAGCAGGGCCTTTCTTATGTTCACTTGCTGAGCTCGCTACATTTTTATTTTGGGGGGATTTGAGTAGAGAGAAGGAATGCTTGGACAATGCAGGGAAGGGGCTTCCAGAGCACCCCCCTGCACTAAATATATCATGTCTGATACATCACCCTTTCTTTCTGCACCCATTACATAGGAATCAGCTTGCTGGAGTCCAGCTATGCGGTTTGAAATGTCTATCTGGCATTTCTTTGGACTTTTAGCTTCCGAGTAAGTCAGCCAGCCAGCCCTGTATCTTTGCCTTCTGTCCAGAGAACCAGTTCTGCCTCTGCTTCAGAAGAAATCCAAGGAAGGGAGGGAGTCGAAACGGGAAACTAAACCAGGAATAGATCTGCTCCTCTCACACACACTTTCAGTGTTGCGACGCTGGGGCGAGTTCCCCAAAAAATGTCTTAGTGCAAACTCCGCCCAAGGAGGTGAAAACGATTCCGGGTGAAGGACTCCAGAATAAAATTGGGCCACTTTCTATAGGTAACGCCAAACGTGGAAGATTTTAAAGGGCCAAGGTCTTCCTGAGGATTCTGGTAAACACACACTTCCCACGGTTGCAAGGAAACAAGAGTTTAATGTGCCATAAAGAACTCGAGCCCATTATCGATTAACCAAAGAATCAACAGCTTCGGAACGGCAGTGTGGGGGGTGGCAGGGGCACCTGAAGGGGGAAAATGCCTCTTGGCTGGCAAACAGGGTTGCCAGGTCCCCCCGGGCACTAGCCAGGGATGGTGAAGCGAGGTTGCCAGCTCCAGGTTGGGAAACTCCTGGAGATTTGGGGGTGGAGTCTGGGGAGAAGAAGAGTTGGCTTTTAAATCCTGACTTTCTTGCTCACTTAAGGGAGACTCAAACTGGCTTACAATCGCCTTCCCTCCCCCTCCCCACAACAGACACCCTGGGAGGTAGGTGAGGCTGAGAGAGTGTGACTAGCCCAAGGTCACCCAGCTGGCTTCGTGTGGAGGAGCGGGGAAACAAATCCAGTTCACCAGATTAGCCTCTGCTGCTCCTGTGGAGGAGTGGGGAATCGAACCCGGTTCTCCAGTTTACTGCTCCAAATCACCACTCTTAACCACTACACTACACTACACTGGAGGACAGGGGCCTCAGTGGGGTATAGGGCTGCCAGGTCCCCCTGGCCACCAGTGGGGCATGTGGGGTGTAAGGTTGCCAGCTCCAGGTTGGGAAACTTCTGGGGTTTTGGGGATGGAGTCTGGGGAGGAGAGGGACCACAGGGGGGTATAGGGTTGCCAGGTCCCCTGGCCATCGGTGGGGGGCGGGGGGTGGGGTTGCCAGCTCTAGGTTGGGAAACTCCTGGGGGTTTGGGGATGGAGCCTGGGGAGGAGAGGGACCACAGGGGGGTATAGGGTTGCCAGGTCCCCTGGCCATCGGTGGGGGGCGGGGGGTAGAGTTGCCAGCTCCAGGTTGGGGAACTCCTGGGGGTTTGGGGATGGAGCCTGGGGAGGAGAGGGACCACAGGGGGGTATAGGGCTGCCAGGTCCCCTGGCCATCAGTGGGGGGTGGGGTTGCCAGCTCCAGGTTGGGAAACTCCTGGGGGTTTGGGGATGGAGCCTGGGGAGGAGAGGGACCACAGGGGGGTATAGGGTTGCCAGGTCCCCTGGCCATCGTTGGGGGGTGGGGTTGCCAGCTCCAGGTTGGGAAACTCCTGGGGGTTTGGGGATGGAGCCTGGGGAGGAGAGGGACCTCAGGGGGGCACGATGCCCCAGAGCCCACCCTCCAAAGCGTCTCCAAGGGAACTGACCTCTCTGTAGCCTGGAGAGGCGCTGCCCGTCCGGGGGGTCCCCCGGCCCCACCCGGAGGCTGGCATCCCCCCGGATGCCAACCGCCGAAGTTGCCCGCCCAGCCCGCCTCCGCAGCTCCGCAAAAGAGGCCGGAGGAGTAGGGGGGCTCCCCGTCCAGGCTTTCCCAGGGGGGGGCTGCAATGGGGGGGCGTCGCCCCTCTCCACCCCAGCAGCCTGCAAAGGGCTTGGGGGGGGGGATCCGATGCCCGAGCGGCCAACCCACCCCCCGGGCTTCTTTCTCCGCCTTCGCAACTCTCCTGCAACAGGCCAGCAGTGGCCGCCTGGATCGGGGCCCCCCTTGCTCACCCCGCCGCGCCGCGCCGCTCCGCTCCGCCGGGCAGGACTCGGGGCCGAGCCGAGGGAGCGCTCCATGCTCCCCCCGCCAAGCAGCTCCTCAGGTGTAAGGAGGAGGGGGGGGGGAAAGGAAAGGCATGCTGGGAGACGTAGTCCATTTCCGCACGGGAGGTGTTGCTTTGCCTTTGCCACTAGATGCGCATCCCCCCCAGCCACATCCTCCAGACTCAACAATAAGCCCCCCGCCCCGTGCAGAGGCCAGTGATGCATGGGGAGGTTTTGTAATGCCTATAATCTTCATTGGTATTGGAAATGCATGCTTTTATACTCAGTCCGCACACTCACACTCCTAAAGATGCTAAGCCCTGGGTATAAGCATCTAGCCCACTGGTTCCCAACCAGGGGTCCATGGACCCCCAGGGGTCCGCGAGAACTAAATTAAGGTCCGCGAGAACTAAATTAAGGTCCGCGAAACAAAGTTACAAACCCATAATAAATTAATATTTTCAATTAAAAGTTTTCTATCATAAAAATACATTCAAATAGTATTCTACGTTTAATGTTTAACTAACAGTTCTGATTAAAGTTTATTTTCAAATTCTCGGAATTTTTATTTTGAACCTTGGGGTCCCTGCACCGAACAAAAAAGCCCTAGTGGTCCCTGGTCAAAAAAAGGTTGGGAACCACTGATCTAGCACAATACCATATTCTGCACACATATATAAAATGGCAATCCCCCATGTATAAGGGGTCAAGTATTATTCTTTGGTTCCTATGCGCTCCTGTGTGATCACTGAGTTAGCATAAACTGGCATCCACTACGAATCAGGCGCCAGTGAGATCCTCCTTGCAGGCCTGGTACTGCTAGCTGTCCTAATGCGGCCCAAGGCAGTGATTTAGGGGTGTCGGATGAGACTGTTAAGTTTCGTTTCTCCATTACAGATCACGTAGCCACCTAGACCCACGCCTCAAAACCACACTGATAGGATCTGCTAATCCAAATGTATCCATTATTGGGTCTTTGTGTCTCCACGCACTCTATTACATGTTTGTAACACCCCTGACCAGAAGTTATAAACGTTGTTGCGATCCTTTGTTCTGGTGTGTGAATTGTCCTGCACATTTAGGGCAGTTCTCACCCGGTGTGTATATTGGGCCTGATAAACAAACTGCTTTGAACTCTCAACCTCCTACTGTGTTATTGACCATTGGGAATTAATACAATAATACAGGCATATCAGTTTTGCCTTGGATTTGCCTCTCTCCCAATGCACGTTTTCCCCATCCAAATTCTCAAAACTCCTGGGCCATTTACGCAGGGTCGATTGCGATGCTCGCTCAGCGCTCTTTTTTAAAATGCGACCTTTAAAAATGCCTTTTCACGGTCCCGACGCAAAAGGAGAAATTCCACCCCCACACTCGCCTGCTCCTTTGTTCCTGTTTGCATAGCCATGAGCATGTGAAAAGCTAACCCGCCGCTGTTATTTTGCATGGGATTCTTCGAAGCAAACACCAAAGGTCGCTTAAATGGGCTCTTTAGTAATGCGAAGCAGGTCTGCGCCAGCTTCGCAGTCACTTCCGGAATGACGGTTCAGCGTGCAAAATGCAAAACCGTATGCGGGGCAATTCAGCCTGGGACGTGCTGCTATTTACCATGCAAAAATGGCCTCTGCATGGGGGCTTATTTTTTAGGAATTCAAATGGGGAAAATGTGCACAAAGAGTGGCAAATCGAAGGCAAAACCTCCCGTGCATAAATGGCCGTAATTTGCAAGGGACGACGGTCCCAGCGAAGTGTGGGCCCTATCCAGCAGAAGGGAGCTGTGCCTCCGGAAAGCTCGCACACCCTGCCAGAGATGCTGTTAGTCCTTACGGTGCTCTGGGATTCTTGCTTCTGTCTGTTGCTGCTGCAGAGAGACTAACAGGGGTGCCCATGGGGTTCTATCTGTATAGAGCGAGGCATCAGAGGTGGGTGCAGTCCTGGTCGCCACCCCTAAAAAAGGGATATTGCAGAGCTTGAGAAGGTGCAGAGAAGAAGCAACCGAAATAGGGTTGTGCATATTGATAAACCCGAGCCGAAAATAAGCCGGAATATCGCCATTTCGGCTTATTTTGGGTTCAGGTTTTACTGGGAGTCCTTATGCATGGGAGGTTTTGCCTTGGATTTGCTGCTCTGTAGATGCACATTTTCCCCATCCGAATTCTCAAAACACAAAAATAGGCCCCCATGTAGAGTTTTGAGAATTCAGATGGGGGGGAATGTGCATCTAGAAAGCGGCAAATCCAAGGAAAACATCCCATGCGTAAATGGCCACGGGGGAAAAAACACAGCGAGAAATGTGTGCGTGCATGGGAGGTTTTGCCTTGGATCTGCCACTCTGTAGATGCACATTTCCCCCATCCGAATTCTCAAAGTTCTGCATGGGGGCTTATTGTTGAGTTTTGAGAACTTGGATGGGAAAAATGTGCATCTACAAAGCAGCAGATCCAAGGCAAAACCTCCCATGAATAAAGTCAGTGGGTGTTAAGTGCCCTCAAGTCGCTTCCGACTCCTGGCGACCCTATGAATCAAAGTCCTCCAAAATGTCCTGTCCCTAACAGCCTTGTTCAGGTCTTGCAAAGTGCGGGCCCTGGCTTCCTTTATAGTCCAACCCCCCTGCTCGATGCAGGATCAGCCTAGAGCATCCCTAAAAAGTGTTTGTCCAGCTGTTGCTTGAAGACTGCCATTCTTTGCTAGAATGTACGGCATGGCGTTGCATTTCTACTTTTTTTCTAAAAATGGTCTTGAGTAGGAAGCGGCAGAGGCTAACTTTGGCGTTTCTAATTTCAGAGAATTGCTACGAACTGATTTGTTCCTGTTGAGAAGTGGCACATAGCATATTGTCGTGGTTAATGAGATGGGCTGGGAGTGCGGAGATCCTGGTTCAAATCCCCACTCAGCCATGAAGCTCATGGGGTGACGTTGGAACATTCACTGTCACTTGGCCTCACCTACCTCACAGGGTGGTTGTGGGGGTAAAATGAAGGGCCAGAGAACCACGTTTGCTGCCCTGGGCTCACTGAAGGGAGAACAGGATGGAAAATGTGATTTAAGTCTATTGGGTTGCCAGCTGTTGGTATTCCAGAGGTCGCTGGATTTGGCCTTGGGGGTCTTCAGGCCCTGAACTCCACCTTATGGGAGAGCCAGCATGGTGTAGTGGTTAAGAGCAGTGCTTTGGAGCGGTGGATTCTGATCTGGAGAACCGGGTTTGTTTCCCCACTCCTCCACATGAGCGGCAGAGGTTAATCTGGGTTGGTTTCCCCACTCCAACACATGAAGCCAGCTGGGTGACCTTGGGCCAGTCACAGTTCTCTCAGCCGCACCTACCTCATAGGGTGTCTGTTGTGGGGAGTCTCCCATACGTGGTAGAGAAAGTCAGCATATAAAAACCAATTCTCCTTCTCCTCCTCCTCCTCCTCCTCCTCCTCACAAACAGGGTTACAGGAGTTTATTGGTTCTTGTAGGTTATCCGGGCTGTGTGACCGTGGTCTTGGTATTTTGTTTCCTGATGTTTCGCCAGCAGCTGTGGCCGGCATCTTCAGAGGAGTAACACTGAAGGACAGTGTCTCTCAGTGTCAAGTGTGTAGGAAGAGTAATATATAGTCAGAAAGGGGTTGGGTTTGAGCTGAATCATTGTCCTGCAAAAAGTATCCAAGGTAATGTGCTAATCATTACAGGAGCTTGGATCCAATGACAAGGGTCAGTTCCCCTGGAGAAAACAGCTGCTTTGCGTGGTGGTGGTGGTGGGTAGATTCTATGGCATCATGACCTGCTGAAGACCCTCCCCTCCCAGACTCCCCCCCTCCTCAGGCTCCACCCCTCCAAATCTCTAGGAATTTCCCAACCTGGAGGTAGTAACCCTAATACTAGGAGAGTTAGGCCTTTTATGCAGGGACGTTTCCCCGCGGTCACCCCCACCAACTGCTTTGGGGCTTCCTTTTGATTGTGGATGCCTCTTCTGCCCGTCAGAGGGGAGGCCTGCCGTCTCTAGTGCTCACCCAGCCCTTTTGGCTGGAGGGACCCCAGCTTGGTTCCCTGGGGGGCAAAGGACTCCAAAAAAGCCCAACCCGAACGTTCGCTCAAGGAGGTTAAGCCACATGGAAATGAATGGCTGGGATCACGATCCGTTGTGAGTATGGTGAAGAAGAACAAAACAGAACATGTGTGTGTGTGTGTGTGTGTGTGTGTGTGTGTGTGTGTGTGAATGAAGGCAGTTGATTTTTACTGTCTGTGTGAAAGGTGTTGCCTCATAAAATCCCTGAGTAATGGTAGTAGCCCCCCATCATGGTAAGGTCGGATTGCAGGTAACTGGCAGGGAAAAGAATCCCGGGTTCCATCAGTCAATAAATTATATAGTTTCATTATTTATATATAATCTTTTCATCCCACCCAACCTTGGGTACCCAACTTCCGCTTTCCAGGTTGGGTTCTATTCCCCTCTTTTTTCCTTCTAGGATTCTGAGTAGACCTGCTTAAGTTTGCTCACTAAGTTTGCTGTTCAAAGAAATGATCCAAATTTGAGGAGAAATGTCTGTTTCCCTAGGATACTTTTGCTGGTGACGGAAGGAAAGAACTCCCTCCGATAAACCCTGCATAGCCCTGGCTGACCATTCGGTTGCTTTGGGGGGGGATCAGTAAGGGACGGACCGGCTTTTAGTCACCAGCGGCAATTTTAATGGCAGCCTGTCTCAACTCTCTACCACCAACATGGTGGGGCTGGGTAGGACTCCGAAGCGAACTCAGGATGAATGATAAAACTGTCCTTTTGTGCTCCTCCGCTCTTCCTGAAATGACTTGTTGCCCACCTGGCAGGGACAGAAAAAAGGAGAGGGTGAGGATGGATGGAGGAGGGATCCCCCCCCCTTTCTCTGACTCTTCTGTCCAACAGTCCTTCTGGGCAAGAAGGTCTGCCTACCCGTCTCAGCGGCTGGCATATTGAGAGAGGCAGATCCACTGTGGTTCCTCCCCTCGGTGGTAGGAATGCCAGAGCTGCATTTCTGGACCTCCAAAGCCATTGAGATGGAGCCAGAAGGCCTTCTTTGGCTGGCGACAGACATAGAATCTTTGCTCTTGTATTGACAAATGTACCTGGTTTCCAACTAGGGCTGCCAACCTCTATGTGAGGCCTGGAGTTCTCCCAGAATTACAACTGGTCTCCAGTCTAGAGAGATCAGTTCCCCTGGGGGTAGGGTTGCTAACCTCCAGGTACTAGCTGGAGATCTCCCATTATTGCAACTGATCTCCAGCTAACAGAGATCAGTTCCTCTGGAGAAAATGCCTGCTTTGGCCATTGGGCTCTATGGCATTGAAGTAGATTTGGGGGTGGAGCCTGGGGAGGACAGGGACCTTGGTGGGGTACAATGCCATATAGTCCACCCACCAAAGCATCCATCTCTTCCAGGGGAACTGATAGCTGGAGATGAGCTGTCATTCCAGGGGATCCCCAGGGCCCACCTGGAGGCTGGCATTCCTACCCCCCGACAAGGGACAGCTGGCTCCCCCTCTGTTGCTGGCTGTTTCCACGGGAGCTTGACCAGTGGGTGGCAGAGTCTCAGGAGGGCAGGCCAGCTGCTTCCAGTGCCCCTGATGGCCTGGGCATCAGCACCATCCTGACTGTGTCAGCAATGCTGATTCTGCGACCTTAGGCAGTTTATGAGAGGGAGGGCACCTTGGCCATCTTCTGGGCATGGAGTAGGAGCCACTGAGGGTGTGTGTGGGAGATAGTTGTGACCTTCCTGCATTGTGCAAGGGGTTGGACTAGATGACCCTGGTGGTCCCTTCCAACTTTATGATTCTGTGATTCTATGTGGCACCTCAAGCTGATTTGGCAAACATCCTCCAGAGAAAAGCCCCGCTGGAGACAAACTGCTCCCTTCAGCTCCAGCCATTTCCGTACAGCTTATCTTCCCCGGGTTCAATGCTTTAGGGGAGCGGGTTAGGATTGCCAACTCAGGGCTGGGAGATTCCTAGAGATTTTAGGGGTGAAGCCTGGAGAATCACAGAATCAGAGTTGGAAGGGACTACCAAGGTCATCTAGTCCAACCCCCTGCACACAAGGTCATCTAGTCCAGCCCCCTGCACAATGCGGGAAATGTTCACTTGGGCGGGGTTTGGGGGAGTCTATGGGATTATACCCTGTTGAGGGCTGCCAACACCTTTCCTGGCACCCAAAAAGTGTTTTAGACAGTGGGCGGGGCCAGGTGGGGCTTTTGCCCAAAGAAGGCTTCTGATTGGTAACTGGAGATTCGATTGGCCGTGCAGAATTTTAAAAACGTTGCTTTGGCAGCATCTGCCTGTGGGCACATTTGGAATTCTGACCCGGGACGGTGGACGCAGCAACAAAATGGCTGCCACAAAATGGCTGCTACAGGAGGCGGAGCCAGCCACAAAACGATTGCCACAGCTTAAGTTCAGTAATCCAGTGCAGATCCTTGTGTTGTGGTGGCAGCTGCTACCAAACAACATTTTAAAAATCGCAGCCAAGCAAATCTCCCCACCTGCCCCCCCCCCCCACTTCCTAAAAACACTTGGTGGGCACCAGAAAAGGTGTTGGTGGGCACCGTGGCACCATGTTGCAGACATGTAGAGTGCAGCCACAGTCCATGTGAACAGCACCCCAAGCCTTTTGGACCTCATGAACACATGAAGCACCCTGGGTCCATCAAAGTCAGTACTGTCTACTCAGACCGGCAGCGGCTCTCCAGGGTCTCAGGTTGGAGGTTTTTCACATCACCTACTTGCCTGGTTCCATTAACTGGAGGTGCCGGGGACTGAACCTGGGACCTTCTGCATGCCAAGCAGAGGCTCTACCACTGAGCCACAGCCCCTCCCCTGATGTGACCTCAGCTTCAGATGACCTGTAGAAGGGAGCAGGAAGATGTGTTTCAGGAAATCCCATTGACTGCTATAGATCTGCACAGGTCCAAAAGAACCCCAGAGCGCCCCACCCCCCATTTTGTAAGTCATTGTAATATATGGCTGCTGCTAGTGACATTTCTCCTGCAACTTTGTAATCGAACTGTGGCTGTGGCTCAGTGGCAGAGCATCTGCTTGGCATGCAGAAGGTCCCAGGTTCAATTCCCGGCATCTCCAGTTAAAGGGACCAGGCAAGTTGATGATGTGAAAGACCTCTGCCTGAGACCCTGGAGAACCAGTTCCAGTCTGAGTAGACAAGACTGACTTTGATGGACCAAAGGTCTGATTCAGTAGAAGGCAGCTTCAGGTGTTCATGTGTTCAACGTGGATTTTGATTTCTTACCTAAGGTTCATATACGGGAAAGAAGGAAGCGGGTCGGGCATAGGTGCACATAGCGTCGTCTCTTGCTGCTGGTCGTAATACGGGAAATTCCTGGAAGAGGAAGAAGAGACGGCTGCTAGGGAGAAGAAAAGACCTCACCTTGCCCATTCCTCTGGGCACCCAGGGTCTCCTTTTCTTTGCATACAAGAGATACTTCCTTTCTTGCCTCAACACCTTGCAAGAAGAAGAGTTGGTTTTTATACCTCTCTTTTCTCTACCTTTAAGGAGTCTCAAAGAGGCTGACAATCCCTCCCCCTCCCCACAACAGACACCTTGTGAGGTCGGTGGGGCTGAGAGAGTTCGGAGAGAACCGTGACTACCCCAAGGTCACTCAACAGGCTTCATGTGGAGCAGTGGGGAAACCATCCCCGCTCTCCAGATTAGAGTCCCACCGCTGTTACACCACACTGGCTTTACTGAATAAAGCTGGAGTAACCTTGTAGGGTAAACCCTTTTCTGGCATCAGGAGCAGACGGTGGTACATACACTTGAGCACACTTGAAGCTGCCTTATGCTGAATCAGACCATCAGTCCATCAAAGTATTGTCTACTCAGACTGGCAGCTACTCTCCAGCGTCTCAGCTACAAGTCTTTCACATCGCCTCCTGCCTGGTCCTTTTAACTGGAGATGCCAGGGATTGAACCTGGGACCTTCTGCCTGCCAAGCAGAGGCTCTACCACTGAACCACCGCCTCTCCCATTCCAGAATAGGAGGAAAGAGCTGGGAGGGGCTGACAATGAGGAGGCCCCCTTGCTTGAGAGGGCCTAGAAGTTCCTGCATTGTGTTTCTAGCAGCAGCCACCCCCGCTTCTGAAGGAGATGGGCTTCCCGTTTCCCCCTGACATGCCGTGCTCAGATATGGACACCCCCACCCCCATGAAGACAGAGGTTCCATTTTGCTAGCATGGATAACAGTCGCTGATCAATCTATCCCTCCACGGACTTGTCTAATCTTTCCATTAAAGCTATCTGAGCCACTGGCCATAAACCACATCCTGCGTTTATGGGTTCCATCAGTTAATTATAAATAACTGCATGAAGACGAGAGGAAGCAACTGATGCCGGAAAAGGGTTTACCCTATAAAGTGACTCCACCTTGATTCAGTAAAGCCTTAAACACTGGAAAAAAATCTCCAGTGCTTTACAGAAATCAGAATCCCTTTCTGTCTGATTAAAGCGATGGCCGAGGAGAAATATATGAAATAGGTAATTGGCGTGAAAGGAAAGGAAAGGGAAAGAACAGCTGATATTAGTCTGGGTGCAATATATTGCAAAGAGAAATGTGCTGCACTTGATACGTGCCTAGCATCAATTTAGGCTGCTTCCCCATGGGAATAAGTCCCCAGGGTTTCCTCATTGCCACTACTGATTAGAATCATAGAATCATAGAGTTGGAAGGGTCCATAGAGGCCATCTAGTCCAACCCCCTGCTCAGTGCAGGATCAGCATAGAAGTTCCCTGACAAGTGCTTGTCCAGGGGCCGTGGCTCAGTGGTAGAGCATCTGTTTGGCATGCAGAAGGTCCCAGGTTCAATCCCTGGCATCTCCAGTTAAAGGGACTGGGCAAGTAGGTGATGTGAAAGACCTCTGCCTGGAGAGCCGCTGCTGGTCTGAGTAGACAATACTGGCTTTCATGGACCAAGGGTCTGATTCTGTATAAGGCAGCTTCATGTGTTCATGTGTTCTCTGCTTAAAGACTGCCAGTGAGGGGGAGCTCACTACCTCCCTAGGAAGCTGATTCTACTGTTGAACAACTCTTACTGTAAAATCCCTCCTCCCAATATCCAACCGGTACCTTTCTGCCCACAATTTGAACCCATTATTGAGAGTCCGACCCTCTGCTGCCAACAGGAACAGCTCCCTGCCCTCCTCTATGTGACAGCCCTTCAAATACTTAAGAAGAAGAAGAGTTGGTTTTTATATGCAGACTTTCTCGACCACTTAAGGCAGAATCAAAGCGGCTTACAATGACCTTCCCTTCCCCTCCCCACAACAGACACCTTGTGAGGTAGGTGGGGCTGAGTTTGGAGAGAACTGTGACTGGCCCAAGGTCACCCAGCTGGCTTCATGTGGAGGAGCAGCACGGCAGCAAGATCCCAAGTGCATGGTGCACGGACCAAAAGGGCCTTAGATTTCCTTTGGAGCTTGTTCAGGACCTGTTTAAGCAATGTGGGCAACTGTCCAGCCCTCCTCCGGCAGCCGGGAGCCCCACTTAGGACACCCTATACCCTACCCAGAGGGAAAAGTGGGGGCCACGAACCACTTCACCCTTCGAACCTTACAATCTTCTCAACTAGCTGGCCGAGGTGCTGTTCGTTGCTGGGCGCCCCATCCACATAGTAGTCCATCCCCCGCAAGCAGTAGTGGCGGCCGCTGCAGGGGCTGTAGTAGCCTTGGTAAGGCATCCTGCCTGGGACGGTGTAGCGGTGCTGGATCGACGGCAGCTGCTTCCGGGACAGGCTGTTCAGCATGTTGACCACGACTTCTCGCTCTGGAGGCGATGGGGGGGGGGGGAGAAAGAGGGGACAGCACATGTGAGCCCAGGAATACAAGGGGGGTTTACCATAGGGTTGCCAGGCCCCTCTTCGCCACAGGTGGGAGATTTTTGGGGCAGAGCCTGAGGAGGGTGGGGTTTGGGGAGGGGAGGGACTTCAATGCCATAGAGTCCAATTGCCAAAGCGGCCACTTTCTCCAGGGGAACTGATCTCTATCAGCTGGAGATCAGTTGTAATAGCAGGAGATCTCCAGCTAGTACCTGGAGGTTGGCAACCCTAGTTGTAATAGTGGGAGCTCTCCAGCTAGTACCCGGAGGTTGGCAACCCTAGGTTACCATCTTCAGTCTAGAGTCTCCCGGTGACGCTGACTGGGTCAGGAAGTAGGGTTGCCAACTTTCAAGTGGCTGAATAATAATAATGGGGGGAGTCAGGTACTAAATGTGCAAGACAAACAATTTATCAACAGGTACCCAACTTGTGGTATGAAATTATATTCAAGACTCACAATGCGTTTATGTATTTGTATATATGAAAATCAATTCAATAGTAACAAAGGTACATATTACATTCCTAATACAGTCTTACAAATTAACACCTTTTAATTCAAATACTAAATAAATGGAGGCTAAATTGCTTTTTCTTTCTTTTATACAACACTTCTTCATCTATCATGTGCAGCAAATTACCTCCTTCACATAGCAGGTAAATTCTTTGTTAACCAGCAACTAAATTCAACTTTGTTTCATGGAGGTAAACTTTCTCAAACTTATTGTCGAAGGCTTTCATGGTCAGAGTTCATTGGTTCTTGGTTATCTGGGCTGTGTGACCGTGGTCCAAGACCACGGTCACACAGCCCGGATAACCTACAAGAACCAATTCTCAAACTTCTTTCTAACAAAGTTACAAAAAAAAAACATTCAAATTCTTTTTAAACATTTTGTCTCTAATTTTTTCAAAACTATATATACTTCTGAATAATGTATTACCTGAATTGGATCTTAATGGGAGACCTGAATATAATTTCATACCATAAGTTGGGTCCCAGTTGATAAATTGCTAACCTTCAAGTTGCGCCTGGAGATCTCTTGGAATTACAACTGATCTCTGGATGACAGACTCACCCCCAAATCTCCAGGTATTTCCCAATGTACAGTTGGAAACCTTATGTAGGATTGCTAATCCCAGGTAGGGCCTGGAGATCTCTGGGAATTACAACTAGTGCCCAGACTAAAGAGATCAGTTTCCCTGGAGAAAATGGCTGCTTTGGGGTGTGTGTGTGAATTCTGTGGCATTATACCCTGCTGAGCCCCCCCCCCCCAAAACCCCAGGCTCCATCCTCAATTCTTCGGGAATTTTCTAACCAGCAGTTGGCAATTGTATCTCCGTGTCCCCCATCATCCCACTCACAGAGGTCCATACAAATCATTACTTTTAGGTCTTTTATGCATGGCTATTTCCCTCGGGGTCACCCCTCTAACGATTTGGGGTCTTTGGATTATGCATGCCATTTCTGACCATCAGAGGTCGCCTCCCCCTCCCCCTGCGTTTCCCGGCGTTTTGAGGGACCTGTTTTATCTCAGTTTTGAAAATGCCGGCAAAACGCAGGGGGAGAGCGAGGAGACCCGCAGCGGTTGGAAACGGCACGCACAATCAGCGCAAAGACCCGAAGTAATCGGAGGCATGGCCCCGAGGGAAACAGCCGTGCATAAAAGACCTTAGAACCAAACCACATGTTATGGTGGACATGGGTCCAACCTGTGGCATTCATAGCCTATTTGTGGGTTTTCCAGAAGCAGGTGGTCGGTGTCGACTGTCTGGACTATGTGTGTGTAAAGTGCCGTCAAGACTATAGCAGACCATTTATCACCTTGTGTGTGTGTGTGTGTGTGTAGGCACCAAATTGCCTTCAACTGTTCGCTATCCCAGCTTAAGTTAGTCGTACATATGAAGATTGTCCCTTAGGGATGCCCGCCTGCAGGTGGGACCTGGGGATTCCCCGGAATTACAGCTCATCCCCAGATCACAGAGATTAGTTCCCCTTGAGAACATGGATGTTTTGGAGGGTGGGGCTCTACGGCATTGTGCCCTGCTGAGGTCCCTGTCCTCCCCAGGCTCCATCCCAAATCTCCAGGAGTTTCCCAACCTGGAGCTGGCAACCTTTCCATCCATCTCGCGCTGGTGGCCGGGGATGGGAGGAGGGGACCTGGCAAACTTATCGTCCCCTCTCCTTCACCCACCCTGTTTCCTTTCTCTAACAATAGGGCTGAATGTGCCCGAATTACCGTAACTGTTGAGACGGTCCGGTTTTGGAGGGTACTGCATGGGCATCCCACGAAGTATCGGCTCCATCCCGGCATCCTGCAAGGAAAGATCGGATGGCAAGAACTGCTTTGGTCACAGAAGGAACGCTGCAAGTAATCTAGGGTGCAGCAAAGTCAGGTGCCGAATTTCACACCCTGAGGGTCTGTGAAGACGCATGGGTCACTTGGAGAAGCTGAAATGGAAGCTGCGTGGATCGTGCCCTGAGTGCTCCTTGATGCCTGGGTGGAGAGTTGCCAACACTGGGCTGAGAAATTCCTGGAAGTTGGAGGGTGGAACGTGGGGAAGGTGGGGTTTGTGGAGCAGAAAGAGCTGAGCAGAGCTTAGTGCCATAGAGCCCACCCTCCGAAGCAGCCATTTTCTCCAGGTAGGGTTGCCAGCTCCAGGTTGGGAAATACCTGAAGATTTTGAGGGTGGAGCCTGGGGAAGGCAGGGTTTGGGGAGGGGAGGGACTTCAATGCCATAGAGTCCAATTGCCAAAGCGGCCATTTTCTCCAGGTGAACTGATCTCTATTGTCTTGAAATCAGTTGTAATAGGAGGAAATCTCCAGCTAGTACCTGGAGGTTGGCAACCCTAGTTCCAACTGTATTGTTTTGCCTTCGAATATCTCTGTGTTGTTGTTGCTGTGTGCTTTCCCCCGGATTTTTGATTTCTTGCTACTTTACTATGCCAATGAAGGTGTGAATCTGATTTGCCTTTTCCCACCCCTTTTTGATTCCAACCACCGTTTCCCTTTCCCCCCCCCCTCTTTTATAATAAACCTTTTATAAAGACTTTTTTTCCTTAGTGCAATCTATTTCTCTTGGATATTTCTCTTCATCTCTTCCCCATGTGCTAGACTGCATGGGTGCTACCAGGTTGGTTATAAGTTATTTTGTAATTGCTCCAGTACTGCGCTGGAAGACTTACCTTCTCAGCTTTAGAAAAGACCAAGAGTCCAGTAGCACCTTAAAGACTAACAAAATTTCTGACAAGGTATGAGCTTTCATGAGCCACAGTGCACTTCTCAGCGGGCCAGTCTAGAGGTCTCAGGAGGTACTGGGTGGTGGCAGCAGGTTACTAGGGTACTTTCCAGGGAACCCTTGGTGTAAGGTTGCTTCCCAGTAAGGAAAGGCAACATTTCTCCCTCCCTACCATAACACAAACAAAAATGGCTTCCTACTTCAGACAAGAGAGGAACTTAAGTGGAGCAGAGGCAGGGTTACAAACAACTTGGAGAAGAATGGTCCTGTTTCTTTAAGACAAGAAGAAGAAGAAGAAGAAGAGTTGGTTTTATATGCCGACTTTCTCTACCACTTAAGGGAGAATCAAACCGGCTTACAATCACCTTCCCATCCCCTCCCCACAACAGACACCCTGTGAGGCAGGTGGGGCTGAGAGAGTGTGACTAGCATGGGTCACCCAGCTGGCTTCATGCATAGGAGTGGGGAAACAAATCCAGTTCACCAGATTAGCCTCCGCCACTCATGTGGAGGAGAGGGGAATCAAACCCGATTCTCCAGATCAGAGTCCACTGCTCCAAGATAAGATGAATGGGATGTTTACCTGTTTTATTTATGTATTTAATTTAAAATTTATTAGCCACCTTTCTTTTTTACAGAGCTTAAGGGTGGCTTACAATATAAATGATATGCATAGTTTCTTTTTGCCGTCACGTCACACCTGGCTTATGGCAAGACCCATGGTGGAGTTTTCAAGGCAAGAGGTGTTCAGAGGTGGTTTGCCATTGCCTGCCTCCGCGTTATGAGGTCCCCCAACTAAATACTCATCAGGGCAGACCCTGCTTAGCTTCTGAGGTGTGACAAGTTCAGGCTAGCCTGAGGCTATCCAGGTCAGGATAAAATATATAAAAACCATTTTTAAAAAAAATTACAATTTAAGATGCTTCAATCAAATGCAGTCCTACGTAAATATGTTAAAAGGGGCAATGCTTTTTCACCATGTTGTTGACAACCCTAAGCAGAGGGAATGTAAAGGGGTAAGAAGAGACAGTATGCGAGACATGGGGCCATTTAAGAGTTTACCCAAACAAATGAAATCGTGGGACACTGTCCCGGTGAGTCTTGGCCCCCGGCTTCCAGAGGTTGCCAGCCAAGAGTTGGCGACCCTAAAATATACTTCAATTTCATATCAGTCTAGTAACATGTATGAAAACACCACTTTCAGGGTTTAAGGCAAGAAGGGCAACGTCGTTCCTCCCCTGCTCTCCCCAGCTAGCAAAGGGTAGCCAGCTTCCAAGGGGTCAGAGGGATTACCCTGGGTATCCGTGGAAGGTAGGTGGTATATCTGTTCCACGTCGCGCTGTTGTAGGGCCCGGTTCTCCACGTCGCGTACCTGTCGTCGCCAACAAAGGCTGGATTGTACTTCTCTGCGATTTAAAGAGAAGAAGGACGTCAACAGGAATGGAGAACAGAATGCCCCGAGGATATAGGAAGGGGGGGGTGAGTCTGAGACAAAGAAAGGGAGCTGATCTTTGCAGTGTGGAGATCAGCTGAAATTCTGGGATAACTCCACACCCCACCCCAGGATTAGCAACCCTACACCACTGAGAGCCAGGAAAGATGCCGAGAGACAGCGATGGGGCATGGAAAACAAAAAGCTATTTATTTATTTAACACCTAGGTTCTAGTCCAGTAGCAACTTAGAGACCAACACAATTTGGGGTGGGGGTGGGGGTATGAGATTTGGAGAGTCTGAAGTCCCTTTGTCGGATACCCCTCCCCTCAATCTTGTCAGTCTCAAAGGTGCTACTGAACTTGACTCTGGCTCTTCTAGTCTGCAGACCAACAGGGCTATTTATTTAACAGTTCCCCCCCCCCCCCAGTTTTCTCCTGGCATGCCCTGCTGCACTACTACTACTACTACTACTTATTATTATTATGAAGAAGAAGAAGAAAAGAAGAGTTGGTTTTTATATGCTGACTTTCTCTACCACTTAAGGCAGAATCAAACCGGCTTACAATCACCTTCCCTTCCCCTCCCCACAACATACAGACACCCTGTGAGGTAGGTGGGGCTGAGAGTGTGTGACTAGCCCAAAGTCACCCAGCTGCATCCTTGTGGGGGAGTGGGAAAACAAATCCAGTTCACCAGATAAGCATCCGCCGCTCATGTGGAGGAGTGGGGAATCAAACCTGGTTCTCCAGATCAGAGTCCATGTATGATGAAGGATGATGTATGATAATGTATGACGCGGATGATCAGTGAGAGCAGTTCAGCAGTGGAATCGGCTGCCTTGGGAGGTGGTGAGCTCCCCTTCACTGGCAGTCTTTAAGCAGAGGCTGGACAAACTCTTGTCAGGGATGCTCTAAGCTGATCCTGCATTGAGCAGGGGGTGGACTAGATGGCCTCTATGGTCCCTTTGAACTCTGTGATTCTAAAAGCATCCAGTTGCCTATATATGAATGGAAGCCCTCTTGGAGTGACTGCCAAAGAGCCAAAGATGGAGAGCCAGGCTCACAGGTGCTGAAGAAGGAAGCAGCAGGACTTACCTTCTTCCTTGGTCACCCAGTACTTGTACGGCCGATAAGCGGTTGGTTCCACAGAATTCTTGTACGTGTATTCCTGAACCGCTTTCTTCACCATCTTTTCCAGATGTGCCTGATCCACCTGGTTGTCCACTCTGGGCACTGTCAAACCCTTAAAGGCAGCAAGGAGATACACCAGCGCATTGCAGCAGAGTTTTTGAGAGAACACATGGGGGGGGGGTGGCAGGGATGATGGTGAATTATAGTCCGATCCCACCTCCTCACCCCCACAAGCATAGTTAAATGGTGGAACTCCTGGCCCCAGGATGTGGTGATGGCTACCAACTTGGAAGGCTTTAAGGGTAGAGTGGACATGTTCATGGAGGAAAGGGGTATTCATGGTTACTAGTTAAAATGGATACTAGTCATGATACATACCTATACTCTTCAGGATCAGAGGAGCAGGCCTAATATATTCCATAGGTGCTGTGGAACACAGGCAGGATGCTGTTGCTGCAGCCGTCGTGTTTGTGGGGTTTCTAGAGGCACCTGGTTGGCCACTGTGTGAACAGACTGCTGGACTTGATGGGCCTTGGTCTGATCCAGCAGCGCCTTTCTTATGTTCAAGCTCAGGGTAGAATACCAGGTGAATGTGTTTATCCTCACAATAGCCCCATTTTGTAATATATTATTTGTTTATTTATACCCCACCTTTCTTTCCAAAGGGGACCTGAAGCTGCTCACACCTCTCTCCTCTGTTTTATCCTCACAACAACCCTGGAAGGTAGGTTAGGCTGAGAGTGCGACACTGGCCCAAAGTCACCTGGCAAGCACCTGCTGGGCTGAGAGAAGGCAACTGTCTCAAGGTCACCTATCGAGCTTCGGAACCCAACAGGGATTTGAACTCAGGACTTCCTAGTCTAAATCCATCACTTAACTTGCTACACAGCCCTGGCTCCTGATAAGGCCAGTTTTATGCAAACCTATATAAACAAGTATTAGAAAAGAGCTAGGAAAAGTGGAAGGAAGCAGGAAAAGAGGAAGACCCAACAAGAGAAGGATTGACTCTACAAAGGAAGCCACAGCCCTCAATTTGCAAGACCTGAGCAAGGCTGTTAAAGATAGGACGTTTTGGAGGACATTGATTCATAAGGTCACCATGAGTTGGAAGCAACTTGACGGCACTTAACGCACACAAAGAAAAGAGCAAGAGTCCAGTAGCACCTTAAAGACTAACAAAATTTCTGGCAGGGCCACAGGTCACTTCTTCAGATACCATCATGATATATCAACAAGATTCAAGTCTAGTAGCACCTTAGAGTCAAAGCTCTGGGAACGTTGACTCTTGAAAGCTCATACCTCGAAAATCTCATTGGTCTCCAAGGTGCTACTGGACTCCAATCTTGTTCTACTGCAGATGAACACAGCCCCATGAGACTATATATAAGCAAGTGAAGAAATGTACGTGTCCAGCTTCCTCTCTATGTAATGATCTCGCACTAGGAACCTGTCACAAAGCTAGGTGTCTGGAAATGTCATCTTGCAAGACGTACATACATATATTCTAGCCTTCATAAATGGAAGGCATGAATCCTGGTCACTAATTTATTTTTAACAGGAGACTATGTTTTTAACCGAGCCCAACTGAGTGGCTACTGTATTGGCACTCACAAAATTGACTTCCATGCCCACAATTAAGGAATTATGTTTATAGATGTTGGCCAGAACACCAGAAGGTGCTTTATGCAACAAGTAGGGCCAGCCCACCTCCAGGTGGGGATTGAGGATCATGCAACAACAAAATGGGGGAAAAAAACCTCAACCCTATAGAACTAGAATAAGGTACCCAAAAGGTAAGGAATCAACATGAAATCATGGGCTATTATTGATACAAGTGATTCTGTGAATAATAGATAATAAATTTAATACAAACACAAAATTAATATAAATATAAATAACTTGTATGTAGCCCTGTTCTAGCCTCTATGTATCTGTGCTCAACATGCCAAATAAACATAAAAACACAAAATTACAACAGTGCACGATATGCCCAAACAATATCCCAATTCAGACTATACACGTTTCAGCTGTGAAGCCTTCTTCAGTGCATGAATGTACAAGAAAATTTGCAATCCTTAGACTGGCCTAGAAGCTAAAATGACTCAACTGAGGCTGTCATATTTTGGTCACATTATGAGAAGACGAGAGTCACTGGAAAAGACAATCATGCTAGGAAAAGTTGAGGGCAGCAGGAAAAGAGGAAGACCCAACAGGAGATGGATCGACTCAATACAGGAAGCCACAGCCCTCAATTTGCAAGACCTGAGCAAGGCTGTCAAAGATAGGACATTTTGGAGGACTTTGATTCATAGGGTTACCATGAGCTGGAAGCGACTTGACGGCACTTAACACACACACAGACTGAGCAAGCTGACATTTGTAAATTGTAAAGTCTAAAATTTGTTTATGTATATTTCATCCAGAGTTGCCTTTATAATCTTAGGCTCCTATAGAAGTATTCCTTTCTCAGTCTTCAGTCATCAAGATATATTGAAAAAATGGGTCATTGGGGGTCTCCTGGAATTATAATGTATCTCCTGATTGCAGGGATCAGTTCCCCTGGAGAAAAGGGCTGCTTTGGAGGGTGGGGCTCTACGGCATCATTGCTGAGCTCCCTTCCCCAAACCCTGCCCTCCCCAGGCTCTACCCTCAATCTCCAGGAGTTTCCCAACTTAGACTGGGCAACTAGGGTACCAGCTGGAGATCGCCTGCAATTACAACTGATCTCCAGCCGATAGAGATCAGTTCCCCTGAAGAAAATGGCTGCTTTGACAACTGGACTCTATGGCGTTGAAGTCCCTCCCCTCACCAAACCCTGCCCTCCTCAGGCCCTGCCCCTAAAAAAACCCCTGGTGGTGAAGAGGGTCCTGGGAACCCTACCCTGGAAAGAGCACAGTTTGAAAGTAGACGTCAGATTTGGGGGCTGTCTAGATAGGCCTTCTTGAGGCTCCAGGGCTACTTAGGGGGTAGGGTGGCCATCCTCCAGATACTAGCTGGAGATCTCCCACTATTACAACTGATCTCCAGCTGATAGAGATCCGTTCACCTGGAGAAAATGGCCACGTTGCCAATTGGACTCTATGGCGTTGAAGTCCCTTCCCTCCCCAAACCCCGCCCTCCTCAGGCTCCACCCCAAAAACCTCCTGCCAATGGTGAAGCGGGACCTGGCAGCCTTATTGGCAACTCTAGCTATTGCATGAAATCATTTCATTGTTCAATCAGCTCTCTTGCCTTCCTGGAAACTGTGAAGTTGTCGCTGCCCGTGTTGCCAGAGAGAGGGTAACGCAGACTCAGGGAATTCTTTGTATGCAACATTTGTTGTTTCTGCCCTTAGTTGGCCACCTGCCGACTTCACTGTTTCCAGGAGGACAAGAAAGGTGAACTGATCAACAAAAACGCTCCAGGCCAACACAGCACACAAGCTCCGAAGAAGCCTTTTGGTTAGACATCGTTCTTTTATCTGAAGAAGAAGGAGTTGGCTTTTTTATGCCGACTTTCTCTACCACTTAAGGGAGAATCAAACTAGCTTACAATCACCTTCCCTTCCCCTCCCCACAACAGACACCTTGTGAGGTAGGTGGGGCTGAGACAGAGTGACTAGCCCATGTTCACCCAGCTGGCTTCATGTGGAGGAGTGGGGAAACCAACCCGGTTCACCAGATTAGCCTCCGCCGCTCATGTGGAGGGGTGGGGAATCAAACCCGGTTCTCCAGATCAGAGTCCACTGCTCCAAACCACCGCTCTTAACCACTACACCAGCTTTTACGATGGAGTTGTTGTTTTTTGTAAGGCACTTTCTATATCCTTGAATAGAAATGCAGGAGATAAATTTCCAAATTTCCAAAATACAAAACACTGAATACATTTTTTTATGTATTGAAAACATTTCCCTGTTGTCTTTCCACTCAACTCAGGGTCCCTAAAGTGGCGAATATTAAAACATTTCCAATGCTAAAAATTTCAGACTGATGCCACCTGAGGTGATATGCTTGTTTTTGCGCAAGTGGTCTTGTAGGGGGGGTTGTTTTGGAGGGGGGGAAGCAGATGCTGAGAAGAGCAGCTGGCTGAAAGTGTTGGATGGGAGGGGGGCACAAACGCTTCTTAAAATGATATGCCTTATTATAAATTTGCAAAAATACATGAAGAACACCAAAGTCATGTTCATTTACAGTGCAACCCTGAGCAGAGTTTAAGTTTTCTAACCAATGTACCACTAATAAATACTGAGTGGAAAAGCATGCATAAGAGACTGATGCAAAATACACCCCCCCAAAATCAGTTACTGGATGATTACTTTTACAAATAAGGGTGAAAAAAACAACACTTTTACCCCCTTTTGAACTCCCTCATAAGGAACAAAGTTGTTTGCAGAATGTTCCCCTCTCCTCCCCGGTTTGGCTGACAACTCTACTTTAATATATTTTACAAAACCTTTCTTGAAATCTCCCGTGTCTTAGTGTGACCTTTGAACCATGATGCTGCATCTACAGAAAACTCAGAATAATCCCTTCTTAGCTCCTGCACTGGTGTGCTGGCTGCCCTATTTCACACGTAAGAAGAGCCCTTCTGAATCAGACCAGTGAGGGTCCATCTAGTCCAGCATCCCGTCTCACACAGCAGCCAACCAGTTTCTTTGGAGGACCACACAAATAGAGCATGGAGGCCGAGGCCTTCTCCTGATGTTGCCTCCTGGCATTGGTCTCCGCAGGTTTACTGCCTCTGAAGGTGGAGGTTCTCTTTAGTCACCATGATAGACTGCTCTTCCATTAATCTGTCTTTTAAAGCCATCTATGCCTGTGGCCATCACTACATCCTCTGGCAGCAACTTCCACATTTTAATAACTCACTGTGTAGAGAAGTATTTGCTTTTGTCCCTCCTGAATCTACAGCCCATCAGCTTCTGTGGACGCCCTTGAGTTCTAGTATTTTGAGAGGGGGAGGACTCCCCCCCCCCCACCGAGACCCGTTCCCTTGCTGCTCCTACCCAAGACACAACCCTCCCTTTCAGAACTCCTCAATCACCTGAGCAAAGCCAAGACGCCTGCATGTCTTCGTCCCAAAAGTGCTGACAAAGGGTTCTCACCCACAGACACCCCCTCGGGGGCCCGTCTGGACTTCTGCCTGCAGACCCTTGCCGGCTTTACCTTGGAGAGCGGCGCTTCTTCAGACCAGGCTTTGAACGAAGGCTCCTTGTAGCTCTCCTTGGTCATGCACGGCACTCGGTATGAGTCCGTGTAGGTGCTGATGGGCGTGTCTGTTTTATGCGCAAAGATAAACATCGCGCCAAACGTTGGGCTTCCCGGAAAAGGCCGCCTTGGAGTTCAACTAAGGATCTACGACACTGAAGGTTTCCTAGCAAAAGGGGCTTTGGTGCGTCACGCTAAGGCCTGCAAAGCCACACCACCCTCCGGCAGATAAGAAAATAAAAGGGGAACTCTAGTAACAAACTACAGCCTGTGAATGCCTCTCAAATCTCATGGGCTCTCTCCCCCTTCCCTATCACTAGCCCCACCTGCATCAGCTGTGATGTCACAGTCACAGAAAGCAGCCATAATACAAGTGAGCAGGGAAAAATTAGGTTCAGCCCAGGGGCAAGGGGACGGTGCCAAAAGGGTGTTACTTCGGAATATGGGAGCCCTTCCCACATATTTTGAATACACAAGATTGGAGGGGCTGTGGCTCAGTGGTAGAGCATCAGCTTGGCACGCAGAAGGTCCCAGGTTCAATCCCTGGCTAAAAGGACCAGCTAAAAGGACCAGGCTGTAGGTGATGGGAAAGACCTCTGCCTGAGACACTGGAGAGCTGCTTCCAGTCTGAGTAGACAATACTGATCTTGATGGACCAACACTCTGATTCAGTATAAGGCAGCGTCATGTAGGGGTGGGGGAATGGCTCAGTGGTAGAGCATCAGCTTGGCATGCAGAAGGTCCCAGGTTTGATCCCCGGCATCTCCAGTTCAAGGATCAGGTATTAGGAGATGTGAAAGACTTCTGCCTGAGACCCTGGGGAGGTACTGCCAGTCTGACAAGACTGACCTTGATGGAACAAGGGCCTGGCTCAAGGCTTCCTTTAGGGAGGGGGCTGTGGCTCAGTGGAAGAGCATTTGCTTGGCATGAGGTTCAGTCCTCAGCATCTCCTGTTAAAAGGACCAGGCAGCAGGTGATGTGAAAGACCTCCTCCTGAGACCCGGGAGAGCTGCTGCCTTGTATTAACAAGCTGTCATATTCTCAGGCACAATTCAGGCTGACGGTTTGGATGTGGCTTGGGACCAGGAGAACTGAAGGACAGCCTATTCCATTGGGAACCTGCTCATACTTTTCAGATCTATTTTACAGGCTATGCTCTGCCTCTTTCCATTTTTGGTTAGGCAGGTTGTGACTAAGAATAGCATCTTCTGGGCCCCCAGCTGTGGCTTACTCTCTCTGGGGACAGTCAGCTGCTACTAACGTTGACAGCTTTGAAGAAGCAAGTGAAAATAAAATTATTATCCACACTGTTAATGGATAGAAGACGCGTTTTTCCTGCTTTTATCATGCTTAATTTTTTTAATTTTAGTTATTTACTGTATTTATAGCTGGCCTTTCTCACTGAGATGCAAAATGCAGCACATCCTGCCCCTATCCTCTTGCTCCACTGGGCAATGTTTATTTAAATATTTACCACCCACCTTTCCTATTGGCTCCACTTTGAAGCCGTCTTCCAATTGAAGGAGACGTCCCCCAACTTAAGCAGCTGTTCTGTTGGAGGAAGAGCTCCTTAGGTAAGGCTACATAGAGGATGGTTGCATCCGCCCTGGCGTAAGCCAATGCAATCGATATGATGAGACATCTAATAAGCAATGTATGAGATCCCTGGCTACAGAAATCTGAACAAGCATAGCAGGTTAGATGTGCTGGCTTGAGCATCATGCGTGCAGGGCCATTCCCCCCCAGTGGTGAAAATATGTATTTATAGTCCGCCTTTCTTGCTGAAGCTCAAGGCGGATTACAAAATTCAGCAATGGAAGCAGCTCTGCGGTTTTTACCTTGTAATCTTATCTGGAAGAGGGGACCTTGTTAGCTTGAGACGCTGAGCTGCATGTGATATAGAATTGCCATGTCCCTCTTCGCCACCAGCAGGAGGTTTTGGGGGCAAAGCCTGAGGAGGGCAGAGTTTAGGGGGAGGGACTTCAATGCCACAGAGTCCAATTGCCAAAGCGACCATTTTCTCCAGGTGAACTGATCTCTAGCGGCTGGAGATCTCCAGCTAGTACCTGGAGGTTGGCAATCCAAGAGTGATAGTAATTAAAGGAAGAAGAAGAAGGTTGGTTTTTATATGCCAACTTTCTCTACCACTTAAGGGAGAATCAAACCAGCTTACAATCGCCTTCCCTTCCCCTCCCCACAACAGACACCCTGTGAGGTAGGTGGGGCTGAGAGAGTTCAGAGAGAACTGTGACTAGCCCAAGGTCACCCATCTGGCTTCATGTGGAAGAGTGGGGAATCAAACTCAGTTCTCCAGATCAGAGTCCACCACTCCAAACCACCGCTTTTAACCACCACACCATGCTGGTGAGCTAGGAGGCTTCTCTCTCCCTCATTTAGCAAAGCTGCTGCTTTATTCTCTTTCTCCCTTTCTCTTCTTTGTTTTATTTATTTACTAGTGCATTTAACTTTGTTCTCGGACGGGGTTAAAGTAAATAAAACAACCTATTTAGCTATCCAGCTATTTTATCTAGTTATTTAGTTATTCTTTATATACGTTTACTTGGTATTTGTTATTTTATTTGGTTTTATTTTTGGCCGCAGCCCACTTGGCAGCTGATTCATTTGCTCCTTCTCCCTCCCAGGTATGGGGAGTGGCAGGTTGATTTTTTAAGCTCAGCTGCCTTTATTTTAGTTCCAGCCTCTAATACGAACAGCTGTTGTTCGTGGCGGTGAAGAGGAACGAATATAACATGAGCAACATTCAGCAATACAATAGGAAGAGTACAGTAAAACTGCCGCGAGGCAGAAGATGGGATGGGTGGCTTTCATCCCCTTCCCCCTCCCACTGCAGACTCCCATGTTGCCCCCCACCCCGTGTTTCCGGGGTTGCTCTGAACTCTGAGAGCAGGGTCTCGGGGTGCCTAGAGGACTGCAGCGTGGCCCATGAGCAGAGGCCTGTTCATGAGCCCAGGGATGCAGCCCAACGTCTTTACTAATTCGTGTGTTTCCAGTTTTGTCTTTTGTTGGATTGGGAGTGCCATGAACACGTGAAGCTGTGTTATACTGAATCAGAGCCTTGGTCCATCAAAGTCAGCACTGTCTACTCAGACAGCTCTCCAGGGTCTCAGGCAGGGGTCTTTCTGACATCATCTACTTGCCTAGTCCCTTTAACTGGAGATGTCAGGGATTGAACCCGGGACCTTCTGCATGCCAAGCAGAGGCTCTACCACTGAGCCATGTTCCCTTATATCGCAAGATGCGATATAAACACTTGGTATAATATGAGGGTAGCCAGCAACTGCAGGCTGGCCTGAAAGCCAGACAAGTAGGGGTGCTAACTCCAGGTGGAGAAATTCCTGGAGATTTAGAGTGGAGTCTGGGGAGGGGAGAAACCTCAGCAGGGTAGAATGCCATACAGTCTTCCCTCCAAAGCTATGAGGACTGTATGGGATTATACCCTGCGTAGGGGCTGTGGCTCAGTGGCAGAGCATCTGCTTGGTGTGCAGGTTCAATCCCTGTTAAATCTAGGGTTGCCAACCTCCAGGTAGTAGCTGGAGGGAAAAGCAAACTATGAAGGGTGGCAAAGTTGGTTAGAGTCGACTGGGCGTATTTTAATTTTTTAATTTTTGTATTCTTTTAAAGATTCTGGTTCTGCCTATTTTAACCTGTTACTATACTGTGTTAGATTGTAATGGCCTGTGGCCTTATGCAATAAACTTGACTTGAATTTGTAGGTAGTAGCTGGAGATCTCCTGCTATTACAACTGATCTCCAGCCGATAAGAGATCAGTTCACCTGGAGAAAATGCCCGCTTTGGCAATTGGACTCTATGGCATGGAAGTCCTTCCCCAAACCCCGCCCTCCGCAGGCTGCACCCCCAAAATCTCCTGCCGGTGGCAAAGAGGGACCTGGCAACCCTAGTTAAATCTACCGTAGTTAAAAGGTCAGGTTATATATGAAAGGCCTTTATCTGGGACCCTGAAGAGCGGCTGCCAGTCTGAGTAGACAATACTGACCTTGAGGGACCAAGGGTCAGATTCAGTATAAAGCAGATTCATGTGTACATGTGATTCGTTTCTCTAGAGGAACTGATCTCTATAGTCTGGAGATCACTTGTAATTCTGGGAAATCCCCAGGCCCCACCTGAAGGCTGACAGCCCTACTGAGTCAACTTCAATGTGGGGGGTGAAGAATAGGCCCCAGGGGAGGCAGAGCTTTTTCTGGACACTTGGTGGGGTATATAATGCCACAGAAGTCCACCCTCCAAAGCAGCCATTTTCTCCAGGGGCTGATCTCTGTCTGCTGGAGATCTATAGTAAAACTAGGAGATCTCCAGCCACCCCCTGGAGGTTGGCAGCCCCACTTGCAACACACTTCCTCAGCTGTTTGGCCACATATCTGAAATAGTGAGCTTTAGCTAATGAAAACTCAAGGTGGGATGTTAGCCTTTAAAGTGCCACTGTTTTATTTTGCTGTAACTGATTCACACAACTACCCCTTTGTAGTCAACAGTCGTTCCAGGGTTCTTAACCACAAAGGCAAACTTAGGAGGAGGGGAGAGGAAAATGCTGTCTGGTCCCCTAGGGAGAAAAGTGGTGTATAAATACCTAAAAAACTAAAGTTTCCAGAAGCACATTAAAGATTAACAACATTTCTGGCAGGGTGTGAGCTTTTGTGAGTCACAGCTCATTTCTTCAGAGACCACAGCTCACTTCTTCAGGTATCTGAAGAAGTGAGCTGTGGCTCACGAAACCTCATACCCTGCCAGATATTTTGTTGTCTTTAAATGGCTACTGGGCTCTTGCTCTTTTCTACTGCTACGGACAGACTAACACGGCTGCCCATCGCAATCTAAAAAACAAAGTAAAACACTCGGCTGGTTGGACACATCCGGCCCCATCATCCCAACTGCAAATTGCTCTACTGATGTAAGCACCACAACTTGAATGACAGGAAGAGACGAAAACCTTGTTCATCACAGACATGCCAGGTTTTTTTTGGGGGGGGGGCACTGCTTTGTGCTATTGCTGTTCTGCATGACGACTTCCCACTATTTCCTGGCTGTGCCCATTCTACACAGCAGAGGGCCCTATGATCACAATGACAACCCAAAAACATGGCTACATTTGAATCCAGTAAAAAAAGATAAAGGTCCCCTGTGCAAGCACCGGGTCATTCCTGACCCATGGGGTGACGTCACACCCCGACGTTTACTAGGCAGACTTTGTTTGCGGGGTGGTTTGCCAGTGCCTTCCCCAGTCATCTTCCCTTTACCCCCAGCAAGCTGGGTACTCATTTTACTGTAGCCCCTTAGAGATCAACAAGATTTTTGGGGTATGAGCTTTCCAGAGCCAAAGCACCCTTCGTCAGTTGCCAATCAGATTCGCAGAACCATTTCTCATCTTCTGCAAATGGACACGTTTCCATTAAAAAATTTTTTTTTAGGATAGGTTTGACTTCCACCTGGTTCTGAAACCCAGGGCAGGTCATCAGTATCCAAGGCCAATCACAAAAGCATTTTTTAAAGCACACCACACTTCCAAAGAAATGCAAGTCTGAATCTTTTCCAGCCTGATACCGACAAGCCTGGCCTCCTGCCGGCTAGATCTATCCTATCATTATCACCGGAAAACCCTGCGACCCCGGTTGCTAAGTTGCCTGAGATCTTGAGTCTGTGTGGGACTCTGTTCCTGGTTGCGATCTGACATCACTTCCCACCAATATGTAGCCTCCCTGAGGAGTTGGTTTTGATATGCCGACTTTCTCTACCCCTTAAGGAAGAATCAAACCAGCTGACAATCACCCTCCCTTCCCCTCCCCACAACAGACTCCCTGTGAGGTAGGTGAGGCTGAGAGAGTTCAGAGAGAACTAGCCTAAGGCCACCCAGCTGGCTTCGTGTGTAGGAGGGAAACAAATCCAGTTCACCAGATTAGCCTCCACCGTTCATGTGGAGGAGTGGGGAATCAAACCTGGTTCTCCAGATCGGAATCCACCGCTCCAAACCACCGCTCATAACCAATACACCATGCTGGCTAGCCTGACCTCATCCGATCTTGGAAGCTAAGCAGGGTCAGCCCTGGTTAGTATTTGGATGGGAGACCACCAAGGATTTCCAGGGTCGCTATGCAGAGGCAGGCAATGGCAAACCATCTCTGGCCTGACCTGGATGTCCCAGGCTAGCCGATCGTGTCAGATCTTGGAAGCTAAGCAGGGTCAGCCCTGGTCAGTATTTGGATGGGAGACCACCAAGGAAGTCCAGGGTTGCTATGCAGAAGAAGGCAATGGCAAACCACCCCTTTTTGTCTCTTACCTTGAAAACCCTACAGGGTGGCCATAAGCTGGCTGTGACTTGACAAGCAATTTCTACTACCAATAAGGCTATATTACAGTGGAATGGTTTAGGAAGATGCCTTTATAAAAGAACAGGACTGGGTGTCTTTTTATGCTACTCGGGGTAGCTTGCCAGAAAAGAAGATGGCTCTTCTGTACTGTCACAGCAGTGGTATTGCATTTGCCAGCTAAACACAGAACGAAAGGGGCTGGTTGGGTTTCACCAAGTCTTATAAAGCTTTAGGCCAGGGGTGTCAAACACAAGGGCCACAGGCTGGATCCAGCTCCTTGAGAGCTCTCATCCGGCCTGTGAGCCCGCTGAGGCAGCCACCTCCCCACACTCTCGATCTGGGCTGGCGAGGCATGGCTCAGCCCCACCAAGTGACATTTATGTCATATCCTGCCCTCGTACTAAATGTCCGACACCCCTGCTTTGGGCTCTTCGGTCTAAGCTGCTCTTGAACGACTGTTCTTTCCTGGCTCAGCTCTAAACAACCAGACCTGACAAACCCTTTGGCAAGTCTGAGCATAAGATTTCCATTTGCCAGTCCATTCCTACCTGCTGGACACCTCAAAGAAGCTCAGAAGGTATGATGGTATGAGCTAGCCTCCTATTTCTGCCCTGAGCAGCTGGCATTCAGATATATTCTGCCTCCAAGTGTCAGCTTTGCAATCATGGCAAACAGGCAGTAGACCTATCCTCCAGGTATTTATGCAAATCTTTTTTTTAAATTCCCCCAAAGGAAGGGACCCTCCCCATTGGAGAGCGCCCCTCAATGTGCTCTTGCCTACCTGCAACCAATAGACAAGATAGTATAATCAAGGTGATATTTTCAGGGCGCTGTCATGGAATCATAGAATCAGAGTTGGAAGGGATCTCCAGGGTCATCTAGTCCATCCCCCTGCACAATGCAGGAAGTTCACAACTACCTCCCGCCCCGACACCCCCAGTGACACCTCCATGCCCAGAAGATGGCCAAAAATACCCCTCCAGGATCCCTGGCCAATCTGGCCTGGAGGAAAATTGCTTCCAGACCCCAAAGTGGCGATCGGCATTTCCCTGGGCATGTAAGAAAGGGCCACAAGAGTCAAACCCTGACAAAATCCTTCCTGAGAGTCAAAGCTTGGTATCTGACGAAGGGAGCTTTGACTCTTGAAAGCTTATGCCCCCAAAATCTTGTTGGCCTCTAAGGTGCTGCGGGACTCAAATCTAACTGGACAAGATGGGTGCTTAAAGGGGGGCATGGCTCAGTGAACCAGCTTGTGCTGTTGCAGTCCCAAACCCTCATTCTACCAGATGTTCAGGGTTCTTATTGAGGTGCACCTGGCACGGAGCTAGTGTCACCTGGAGCCTTACCTGCGTCACAAACTTGTTTTCAGTCCACAGGGCCAAGGGAGGATCCTCGAAGGCTTTCTTGACAGTGTTGGGGGGCCGGTAGGAGTCCGTGTAGGTGCTGATGGGCGTCTTGGTTTTGCGAGCAAAGAGGAACATCTTGACAGCCTGACCTTCCTTCAGAGATCTCAAAAGCCTCCACGCGGGTTGCAGGGGTAGCTGGCGGGGTGCACTTCATCAGCAGAGGCCTCCGGAGCCCTGATGGCATTTAATTTGGGAACCGTCCCCCTGTGAGTGGTGAGAAAGGGAGAGGGGCTCTTCATGCCGGTGGGGCAAAATTGGCGAATGTTTTTTTCTTGAGGGTCACAGCCCCTTCCCAGCAGCTGGCCTCTGCATCATGGGTGATGTCACAGTTGGGAGGGATGGTGCTGCAGAAGCGGGCAGCCCTTAGGGGGCAGGATGGCCAGATCGATGGGCCCGAGAGCAAAAGGCTTTGGATGAGGGCAAAGGGGAGCAGCCTCTGCCTGGCATGCAGAAGGTCTCAGGTACCATCCCTGGCCTCTCCTGTTAAAAGGACCAGGCGGTAGATGATGTGAAAGACCTCTGCCTGAGACCCTGGAGAGCAGCTGCCAGCCTGAGTAGACAATACTGACTGTGAAGGACCAAAAGTCTGATTCAATATCAGGCAGCTTCCTATGTACCCAATAGGACAAGAAGAAGAAGAGTTGGTTTTTATATGCCTGCCGACTTCCTCTACCACTTAACGAAGAATCAAACCAGCTTACAATCCCCTTCCCTTCCCCTCCCCACAACAGACACCCTGTGAGGTAGGTGAGGCTGAGAGAGCTCTAACAGAGCTGTGACTAGCCCAAGGTCACCCAGCTGGCTTCGTGTGTAGGAGTGGGGAAACAAATCCAGTTCACCAGATTAGCCTCCACCACTCATGTGGAGGAGTGGGGAATCAAACCCGGTTCTCCCGATCAGAGTCCACCGCTCCAAACCACCGCTCTTAACCACTACACCACGCTGGCCCCTGGCTCTGCCTGAAATCCACCCCATTACCTTTGTGGGCTTCTTTGCCTACCTCCAAGTAGAGGCATTGGCTTTGAGAACTCCCCTCTTGCTGGTGGGCCCTTTCCTGAACACACTAGTCATCTTCTCACAAACAGCAGCTGCATCCTTACCCTATTCCTATGTAACAAGACCTTTAGCAGGAGCCCTGCAGGTCTGTTTCTTAGGGAGGAGGAAGCAGGAACGAATATCCAACAACTGTGGGAAACTAAATTGTTCAGGAGGGCATTTCTATAAAGGTAACAAAACTAGAGGCAGGTAATGACAAACCACCTCCGAACTTCTCTTGCCTTGAAAACCCTGCGGGGTTGTTATAAGTCATCTGCAACTTGATGGCAATAAATAAATAAGTAAATAAGCAAGTTAATAAACAAAGTTATACCCTGACCTGGATGGCCCAGGCTAGCCCTATCTCATCAGATCTCGAAAGCTAAGCAGGGTCAGCCCTGGTTAGTACTTGGATGGGAGACCACCGAGGAAGTCCAGGGTTGCTACGCAGAGGCGGGCAATGGCAAACCACCTCTGTTCCTCTCTTGCCTTGAAAATGCTACGGGGTTGCCATAAATTAGCTGTGACTTGACAGCACTTTCCCACCACCTCAAGGCTATATTACAACAGAATGGTTTAGGAAGGTGCTTTTTTGAAAGAATGGGATTGTGAAACTGACCACTGTATAAGGGACGAATTATCTGTCTGCTGTATTATTGTCCTGCTGCTACTGCAGTGTCTTCTACTTGATAAGGTTTTCTGCAGTGCTTAATGGAGCACACATAATATTTTATTGCTTGGCTTCAGATTTCTGTAATCCTACTCCGGTTGCATTGTTTATTAGAGGTCACATCCTACAGGTTGCATTGATTTCTGCCTGGAGTGAGAAAGACCGTAAAAGAAATGAAGCGAGGATTGCCTGCCGCTCCTTGGAACCGGCCACGGAAAATTTGCAAAGCGCTCCCTCTCGTGAACGAATGCATTATTGCAGCATTAAAAAACAACAACCCCAAACTCCATAGCTTTGGGGAAGTTCTGACTTGTCTGTTGCAGAACCAGTGCACATTTCAGGAAAATTCTGGGGCATATTCTTTGCTCTCACAAGTTACAAGCCAGGCCTGCTGGACCCTGATATGGATTGAAAATGTACCCTAAAACACCCCCTATTCCTCATTTGCACACAAGAGGTGGTCAAAGTCTGTCTTCCGTGGAAATATGACCATATATTCCGACGACCCAATTGAGGGATGCCCGATCAGCTTCTAGGGGGGATCCCAGGGTTCCCTGGAGCAGTGTTTGAAATCCACTTCACTGTACATTTAGGGGGCAATGAGGCACCCCCCTGGTTGGGGAGGGGGCATGGCTCAATCAGAGCATCTCCATGGCATGCAGATGGTCCCAGGTTCAATCCTCAGTGTCTCCAGTTAAAAGGACCAGGCTGTAGGTGATTGGAAAGACCTCTGCCCGACACACACACACACACACACACACACACACACACACACACACACACACACAACTGCATTCCTTTCTGGCTGCATGTGAAGCACTAGGGGTTCCTCTTCAGCCATTCTTTTGACAGAGCAAGGCAAAGTCTGGGAAGCAGCTAAACTAACCTCTAATCTAGACCCTAATCTGGAGAACCAGTTTTGATTCCCCACTCCTCTGCATGAGCGGCAGATGCTAATCTGGTGAAGCAGGTTGGTTTTCCCACTCCTCCACATGAGGCCAGCTGGAAGACCGTGGGCTAGTTACAGTTCTCTCTGAACTTTCTCAGCTCCACCTACCTCACAAGATGTGGCGAGGGGGAAAGGAAGGCGATTGTGAGCCGGTTTGATTCTTCCTTAAGTGGCAGAGAAAGTCGGCATATAAAAACCAACTCTTCTCCTCCTCCTTCTTTTCCTCCAAGACAACCCCATTACCACGGGCCCTTTCTCGGGCAACTGTTGCAGTTGCTGCATCAGAGGAGGAAAACTCGGCCTTGAGAATCTGTGTCTGTTGCCTTTCTTCATGAGGGTCATGCAGTGGGAAGGAGTGAAGAGTTTGGCCACACCGAGCCAGGACAGGGCAGCTTTCTGGGCAGGCAGGGACAACTGGTTTCTCCCAGCCTGAAAACCTCCCCCCCCCCCCCATCAACAGAAATATGCCAGTGATGTGGAAAGAATAGCCTGGACAGTGAGAGGAATGATTGAAGAGACTGGAGGCCCTAAACACTTTTCATAGAATCACAGAGTTGGAAGGTGCCATACAGGTCATCTAGTCCCACCCCCTGCTTAATGCAGGATCAGCCAAAAGCAGGGGTCCTCAAACTTTTTAAACAGGGGGCCAGTTCACTGTCCCTTAAACACTGTTGGGGGCCGGACTATAGTTTGAAAAAAATATGAACAAATTCCTATTCACACTGCACATATTTTATTTGTAGTGCACAAAAAATAAGAGAAACAATGCAATATTTAAAATGAAGAACGATTTTAATCAACATAAACTTATAATATTTCAATGGGAAGTATGGGCCTGCTTTTGGCTAATGAGACGGTCAATATCCGGTTCCATATTTGTCACTGTAGTCGTAGCGAGTGATGCAAATGTTCATCAGTTAGTCTGGATCTGGTTGGAGATTTCAGATGTTTCATTTGGGAAAAAGTCTGTTCACAGATATAGGTGCTGCCAAAGATGGTTGCAATTTTGAGTGAATGGTTCCTGAGTTTAAGATATGTCTCAGAGGGGAGAGATGAATAGAAATTAGTAAGGCTGCTTGATTTGAATGCTTCTTTCAGAGAGTCACAATTCTGTAGTTCGGCCAATTCCATTTGGTAAATTGGATCAACATTTTCAATGTCAACAGAAAATGGGTTCCGGAAAAGCTGTATGTCCTGTTCATAGAGATGACGCTCTTTAAATCTAATTTGAAAATCCTTTTGTAACATTTCTAGTAAATCCACACATGTTTTGTTTGGGAATGCAACTGCTGGTTTTTCTGCTAAGAGGTTTTGAGTTGTGGGGAGATGGCAGAAGTTTTCCTCCTTCACTTGTTTAGTGAGGAGGTCTAATTTTACTTTAAATGCTTTCACATGTGAATGCATATCACAGATGAGCTTCCCCTTTCCTTGAAGTTGAACACTGAAACTGTTGAGTAGCTCTGTTATATCTGTCAGAAAGGCAAGGTGCCATTTCCATTCTGCATCTTTGAGCTCTGGTACTTCTTTGTTTTTTGAAAGCATAAAAGCAGAAACCTGTGGAAGTAAATTATAAAATCGTTTCAAAACTCTCCCTCGACTCAGCCAACGGACTTCTGTGTGGTACAGAATATCTTCATAGGCAACATTTAGCTCAGACAGAAATTTCTGAAACTGTCTGTGGTTTAGTGCATGAACTCTAATGAAGTTAACACAAGATACCACAATTTTCATGACAGAGTTCAACTTCAGTGATTTACAACACAGTGCTTGTTGGTGGATGAGGCAGTGTATGGCTATTGGATGTGAATAGTTGTGTTTGTCCATGTCTTTGTTAATGCATGTAACCACTCCTTTCATAGACCCCACCATGCTAGGAGCACCATCAGTTGTCACACTGGCTAGTTTTGCCCAGACCAGCTCCAAATCATTCACAGTTTGGCAAACGTTTTCACAGATATCCTCTCCTGTTGTTGTTCCTTTGATGCTTTTCAGTGCAGCAAGCTCCTCTGTGACTTCGAAATAATCATTTGTCCCACGAATGAAAATTAGAAGTTGTGTTCTTTGAATACCCTGCACTCAGAGTCAATTTTTCTTTTTTTTGACATAATGATTTCCTAGGGATTGAAAATTGCTATTAGTAAAATACCAATAAATACACAGCTACAGCTACAAAAACAATATACCAGCAATAATGACTAAACTAAAATAAAAAATGTCAGCACTCAGCAATAGTGCAAATGATTAGTGCTTAGCAGTGACGTAAATGGTCAGTGCTCAGCAGTAACGCACAAGCTCACTCACTAGCAAACACACACATACACAAGCTCACTCACTAGCAAATACATACACAAGCCCACTCACTAGCAGGCACACACACAAACTCTTTAACTAACAGGCATTTATACTATTAAAGGTGCAGGTGTCCCCTACACCACGCTCACCTCTGCAGCGTAACAAATATATAGTTAGTATTTTGCTCTGGCTGGCTTTTTTATTGCCCGGGTTTTATAGCGCCAGGATTGCAAAACCTGCCTACAATGCTACACACGCACATACTCTCATGCCTGCAAAGTTGTCGTTAGCGATAATCATCCCCCTGGGAATTGGAAGTACGAACCGCACAGATTTTGTCACATCTGGCGAAGCCTTGAATCTAATAGTGAGGACTGGGTATTAAATATGTGCTGTGCAGAGAAGGGACCGTTCATTCATACTTTTTTTTTTGCAGGAGGGTGGCTGTGGCTAATGTTGAGTTGGCGGGGCTCTCCTGTCCTCGCGGCTTGTCTCTCTTCCCTCCCGTGTGTAGGGAGCTGGGAGGAAGTGACCGGTCGTCACTTCCTCCCAGCATTACCTTATGGCTGCAATTTTTTAAAGGGGCCGGGTTCAGGACCCTGACAGGGCGGATCCTGCCCGCGGGCCATAGTTTGAGGACCCCTGGCCTAGAGCATCCCTGGCAAGTGCTTGTCCAGCCTCTGCTTAAAGATGGCCAGTGAGGGGGAGCTCACCACCTCCCTAGGTAGCCGATTCCACTGTCGAATAACTCTTACTGTAAAAAATTTCCCCTAATATCCAGCCGGCCTTTCCACCTGCAATTTAAACCCATTATTGCGAGTCTACCCTCTGCTGCCACCAGGAAAAGCTCCCTGTCCTCTTCTAAGTGACAGCCCTTCAAATACTTAGGGAGCAATTGTGTCCCCCCTCAACCTCCTCTTCTCCAGATGAAACATTCCCAACTCCCTCAGCCTTTCCTCATAGGGCTCGGTCTCCAGACCCCATATCATCCTTTTCACTCTCCTCTGCACCCGCTTGATTCTGTCTACATCCTGTAAGCTGTAAGCACAGATTTTTCTCTTTTGTCAACTCTAGATAATTTTCTCCTCTAGAGGGGAGGGGAATATATGAAAGGAGGAGACATTCAAAGGTGGTTTGCCCTTGCCTTCCTCCAGTCACATCGCTGGTATTCCTTGGCAGTTGCCCATCGAAACATTACCCAGGGCCAACCCTGCTTAGCTTCTGAGATCTGACAAGATCAGGCTATCCTGGGGCTATCCTGGTCAGGGTTCAGTTCAGATAGTGTGAAGGAAATGAAAGGTCAATTTTGGTAGTGATAAGCCTCACTTATGGAACAGAAATGGAAGAGGGTACGTCCTACAGCACTGTGTTGTAGGGTGGGACTGCGGAAGAGGCGGCAGTTGAGAAAACAGTGGGCCCAGACTGGCAGTGGGGTGTGGAGAGCAAGAGAGACAGGAGGGTGTGTTTGGGGTTGGTGGGAAGTGTTGTCAAGTAGCAGGTGATTTATGGTGACTCCACAGGGTTTTCAAGGCAAGAGACATTCAGAGGCCATTTATGCAGGATCAATTTTGATGCTTGCTCAAAGCTCTTTTTTAAATGCAACCTTTAAAATGCCTGATGCAAAAGGAGAAATTCCACCCCCCACTCGCCTGCTCCTTTGTTCCTTCCATTAGCCACCGCCATTTGCATAGCTAACACACAGATGTGATTTTGCATGTTTGGTGGAGCAAACACAAAAGGTCGCATTAAAGGGGCTCTTAAGAAATGCGAAGCTGGTATGTGCTGGCTTTGCAGTCACTTCCTGAATGACGGTTCAGCGTGAAAAACTAAAAAAAATATATGCCGGCCACTTCAGCCTGGAACCAAGCATAAATGGCCAGAGATGGTTTGGCATTGCCTCCTCTGCACAGCAACCCTGGATGTCCTTGGGCGTCTCCCACTGAAGTACTAATTAGGGCTGACCCTGATTAGCTTCTGCGGTCTGATGGGATCAGGCTATCCTGGCCCATCCAGGTCAGGGGAAAGTGCCATCCAATTTCAGCGAACCTATGGTGACCTCGTAGGGCAAGAGATGTTCAGAGATGGTTTACCATTGCCTGCTTCTGCGTAGTGACCCTGGGCTTCCTTGGTAGTTCTTGTAGGTTGTCTGGGCTGCATGACCATGGTCTTGGTATTTTCTTTCCTGACGTTTCGCCAGCAGCTGTGGCAGGCATCTTCAGAAGAGTAACACTGAGAGACACTGTCCTTCAGTGTTACTCCTCTGAAGATGCCTGCCACAGCTGCTGGCAAAACGTCAGGAAAGAAAATACCAAGACCACGGTCACACAGCCCGGATAACCTACAAGAACTGATGAACTCTGACCATGAAAGCCTTCGACAATATTTCCTTGGTAGTCTCCCATCCAAATGCTAACCAGGGCTGACCCTGTTTAATGTCCGAGATCTGACAAGATTGGGCTATCCTGGCCCATCCAGGTCAGGCCAAGGTGTGTGCACCACTGATAAAAAAAGAATGTGTTCATAAGGCAGATTTTTACCATATGTGGTGGGAGTGTATTAGAGCTACAGTTTATTGGAAAAAAGTGATAAATATAATATCTAAAGGTCTGGAAATAGAAATACCCATGAATTCAGAAATAATCTTGTTAAACTGTTTACCAACTATGAATAAGAAACATCTTGATGTATTCCTCCATATGGTAACATTAGCAAGGATACATTTTGCCAGATGCTGGAAAGGAGCAAACTCTCCAAACTTAAATAGCTGGTTCAACGAAGTAAGGGAGGTCTCTGTGTTGATTAAATTAACTTACTATCAAAATAACAAAAACATAGAGGAATTAGATGGAATATGGAATCCCACAAAATCCAGAAAGGAGAACATGCTTAAAAGTCTAGATTCTGTTGGTGATGGTTCATAAAGACAGTGATTATTTAGAAAGTTATATGTTTTATAGGTTTTATAAGTACTGGTCGATGTTTGTTTGGAAATAAATTTGTTTTTAATGCTGTATTATTGTTAATCTTAATAATTTTTTAAAAAAGAAAAAAAGGGATGTGTAGAGGTAACCAGGGGTGAACCTCAGGACTTGACTCAGAATCAGACCAGATCTTCGAGGACACACAAGGCTTCAGAGACAGATTTCATATGTATGCTTTTTTAATATTAATTGTTACACTACACACAACCAGTAACAATGATAAATACTGCAATGGAAATGTTAAAAAAATATTATACATGTTTCATGTCTTCCAGAAACCACATTTTAAAAATAAATTAATGCATAAACCTGATGGTAAATAAAAAAAACACACAAAAAAAACACCAAACAGATCTGTTTAAGGCAGTATTCTACACGATGGGAACAGAAGCATTGTGCTACATTGTTTGGATCAGGAAAGCAAAAGTTTTTAAAAAAACGTTTGCTAGGAAGATGGGAGTTGACACATCAGGGTGTGGGCGTAAACTAAAACCAGAGAATCCCCACCCCCAAGACTAAGTTAAAAGGACTCTATTGCAACAACGCCCCCCCCGCAAAGAATTTCCTACCAGAGGCAAGCCCCCCCAAACTCCATTTAGATGCAGTGACTGAATTCAGCCCAAACCATCTTACATTTAACAGCTTCCTCACATGCAAGATTCGGGCACTGAACGGGGAATTTAAAAACCTGGCTCAAAATCAAAACAGACGCCAAGTGTTCTTCCACTGCACCGTTCCCCCCCCCCCTTTTCAAAGCCTATACCACCTGCTCAAGGAATCCCCCCCCTTTCTGTCCTGGGAAGCAAAGCTCTTGAAGAATTGGAAGGGTGTTTCCAGCCACAGCGGGGAGCCGGCAATGAACACACCTCCCCTGAATTCATTCGCAGGATTCTGCTTTCTCTGCAGAACACACCGTTTTTTCCGCAACAGAGTCTGCAGACAGACAAACAATCATGGCACATTTCCCCCTGTGAGGACAATGAGAAAGCTGTGCGCCCATCCGCCCTATCACATGAGTAATATGTACTGATGCAGCCCTGGTAACTATGCCTTATTTCTGGGTGGGAAAGGGAGGGGGGCTGAGCAGATATTTAGTTCAAACCCGCCCATACAAAAAACAAAGAGCAGTGCCCACTCTGCCAGCATCTTCTGTGGGTGGGACTCCTTGGGACCCCCCTTCCTTTAACTGCACTCTGAGGTGTGGGGAGGGGGGCCCCAGGGGGCAGACAGCAATGGGGTGGGCCTCAGTAATCCCTAATAAGGTGCATGTTGGCCCAGCCTGGAAAAAGAGCTCAGACTTCAGAAAGAATGCCCACTCTGTCTCTGGAAGATGCTGACAGAGGAAGATGGTTACGACGTGGGTCTGAAGGAGCTAAAATCTGCGAGGGGGGTGAGGATTGGGAGGGGGCGAAGTGACCGCGTCTCATGGTGGCCGACACTGCTGCCTGCAGCTTAGTTGCCCCGGGCCATTCAGGACCAGGGCTGGCCCAAATGCCCAAACCCACCAGCCACAGTGTTTTTAGGGGTGCCCACGAGGCGGTGCTGCGCGTGAGCCTCTAAAGGTGCCCCAGGAGCACAGCCAGGAACCCAGCAGGGCATCTTCTGAGGGGCGTGCTGGGCAGGCCCTGGTTGCCTGAGCAGCAGGGAGACAGAGGCGAGGACAGAGCTGACAAGGAGAACTGGCTCGGTACAACGGACTTAGGAAGTTCCGTTACTAGCTCATACGGGGAAAGAAAAAGAGAAAAGAAATCAAGGTGTGAAAGACGGATGCGTGCAGTTTAAACAAGCCTTGCGATTCTAGAACTAACCACTGGACACGGATATCAAAGGTTACCTGCGACAACTAAATTACACCTTTACAGCTTCTGCTGCTTCCCCCAGTCTGCTTGTTCTATATTCAGAAGCAGTTTGGGAAGCCGCAGGACTCCGACGTAGCAGTCCAGGTCTCCCCCACCCCCAGTGCATGAGCCAGTCGACTCCGATCTTCCCTGCGCAAAGTACAGTTCAGTCACGACACTGGATAACACCACATGCAAGACGGCTCCTCTTTTCAGAACCGCTCCCAGGCCAAAGAGCGCCAGAGGCGCCTATCCTTCCGCAGGAGGAGTGGAAGCAGCTGGGCAACACTCAGGACTGAGTCCACGCCCTCCTGCCAAGCCCGTTCTCCGTGCAGGAAGCCAGATGCTCCACGTGAACCGATGCCAGAGGGAAACCACACAGCGCAGCACATCATGGGTCCCCCTCTGGAACTGCCACCCATGGCCCGAATATGGATTAAAATTCCCCTTAAGGAAGGGATGCCAGACCCCCCCCCCAGCATCGCATGAAAGCAAGCAAAACCGGTTTGCTCGACAGATTGCTAGAAGCTTCAAGCAAATTTTAAGTTGCACAAGCTCAGGTGCGACAGCTGCAAACGCCTGTGCACAAAGCCACTGGGAGACGGTGCTCAGATACAAACTACGCCCCACCCCCAAACACACACAGCGGGGGCCAGCTTCCTCCGCTGGCTCAGGATGGTGTTCAGTTTTCAGCCATCAGCACATGCTGCCAGATACCCACGACTGCAGGGGCTGCTTTCGGGTGCCCGGGAAAGAGCACGGGATGGTGAAGCATGCTGTCCCATCGTCCTGTTAAAAGTGACCTTACAACAGCAGTGCACGCTGCAGTGAGGAGGGGAAAGTGACCCCTGCCCAAAGGAAACTGCTACCTGATAGAGGAAGAACAGCCTGGGACAAGGGAAGTTGTTTTGTCACTGCTGCTGATAATGGAGCTCTAGTTACTACATCAAGACCAGGTAAGGTGAGAAGCGTTCCTTACCCCCAGAGGGAGTTGTCCTGGGGCGCATCATGCTCAGACCACTGGCTGGAATAGACCTGTGCCAAGCCAAGAAACGGAAAGCCTGCGCTACGATTTCATGTTCCCCTCCAAGAAAAGTTTGAAGAGCTGACAGACAAAAACAAGCCTTGCTAAAAGCTTAGATGACATTCTACAACGCTAAAAGCTGAAGGCGGCCCTCTCCCGCGCCACTGCTAATCGATCCTGCATTTGGGACGGCCCCAAATGTTAGTCAGAACGAGCCCTGTCCCCTCCCAGAGTCCTCTGCTTCCGGGTAAACAGACTGAGTGCTTTTTTGCATCTTCCCCTGCCACTGAGGTTTGCCCTTTCCACGTGTGCATTTGTTGATCAGACGCCTTTCTTGGGATGCCGCCCTTGAAACCGACAGGCTTTAAGGCAAGGAGCAGAGACCTCGACCGTCTCCACCAGGTTACTTTAACGACATACTAGGAGGCTGGCGAGAAGCTCCAAAATGGAAGGATGAAAAAAGCCAAACAAACAAATCTTTGCTAAATTTCAAGAGCGGGAAGCTGATAAAAGCGACAGTTGTGCTTTTCATGAGGAGCCCAAGATCAGAACAGAAGCACTAAAGTGCTCTGGAAGTTAACTTATGGCAGTCTGAGAAGCCTCTGAAGATGGAAAATTAAGAAGGCTCCTGATTTTGGGGTGAACCCAGGCAAATCCTTTCACAAGCCACCCGAAGAGCCTGGGATTTCGTTTCCGAGAACCACCCTGTCTAGGCTGATGCCTCTTCCCAAACATGAATTATAATGAGCTGCGCTGTAATTTTTGTCTCCCTTGATGTCAGGCGACTTGGATCACCATTTGTTACTATGGAAACGGCTGCATCACGGCCAAGCATCCATCAGCTACAGACAACTTCAAATACCAGGCTCCCCTTTTCTCTTCAAGACACTGCTGGAAACACCATCCCAACTTTTCACACAGACACACACTTTTGGGATTGAGAGAGGGGAAAAAACCCACTGGGGAATGACCACTGGGGAATGGCCAATGTAAAACGTGGGCAAGCAATGTGTAGCCCCCAAAGTAGCCACCATCCCATCTGGAATGAGACTGGGGCTCAACAGAAAAACTGCAGACAGCAGAAAGTAAGTCAGCGTTGTGACCAAATCCAAGGTTCACCAGCCGCCACACCCGCTTGCCTTCCAGCTTGCCACCCCCTGCAAGAGACCCTTCCCAGAAGCTGGGCAGTTGCAAACCCACAGCCATGCAAGGCAGGCAGGAGAGGCGGCTTCACAAACTAAAGGGTTAATCACTTGCAGCTGATCCATGCGTCCATCCAATCCCGAATTTGACAAAACCCCACAGAAACAAGGGATTCCCAAGTGAATGCAACATACTATTCTTGGTGAAATGGAGTCACCTGGGCATTCATTTTCCACTCCTGTTGCATATAAGAAGCTTTTAGCAAAATGTACCCGCTATTAAGACGTAAAATGAGGCCAAATCACTGACAAAGTAAGAAGGACCTGTGGAGGCAATCACTGCAAGAGAATGCACCTTTGTAAATGATTTATCTCCTTCTGTGGCCTTTGGGTAGGCTAAATGAAATAACTTCAGGGACACTAGACCTTGGGATGGTCACAGGCAAAGTGGTGGTACCAAGAGAAAGAATGAACAGGAGGCCCCAAAAGGGACCCGTTTATACCAAGAGCCCACACGCAACATGGCACGCTCCACTTTTTACGAAGAGTAGCTATATTTCCACAAAGAAAAAGATGGAAAAGATTCGTATAATGGCTTAGAACAGGATCTAGAAATGGAAGGGAATTAGAGTGCACAGAAGAGGGAAAATAGCTGAGCTGTCCAGAGGTGCGGCTGCTCTGCTCCTTCCCAGGGCTAGATGCTCTTTTGCTGAATTGCCTTTTAGTTGTACGGGCTCCGGAGGTTGTGCAGCAGGACATTGCAGGGCTCACACTTCCCAAGCATACGACAACAGCCACTAACCTCTCACTCGCTGCCAGCTGATGAGCGGCACAAAAGCATTTCTGCCAAGAGCGGCAACCTGCCTCATCTCTCAGTCTCCACACGACGACTCTCTGGCGTGGTATTCGATCAATGTTGTGTGTGTGTGTGTGTGTGTGTGGGAAATGGGCTGTGTGGCTGCAGTATTTTCAAAAAAGGAACGGCTCCTTTCACACTGGTATTGGTCCCATCTTATCAGCCACACCATGCCGGCTGAGGGCTGAAGATACTCTGCCTATGCGTCTCTGCTGCTTTCCTTAAGGTCACAGTAAAGGAAGGAGATACCACTCAAGCCGGCCTCTAGTTATGCATCCCAGCTAGAGGAGTTTCCTACTTTAAGAAACATCTTTGCCTTACTGGATTGAGGAATCAGCCCTATGGAGATCTCCTCTTCCCTTTCTGCCAAGAGACCTGGCCTTGTCCTCCCTTCCAACTTCCTCCCCAGCAAAAACAAGTTTGGTGTCACAGGCAGGGGAGTACCAGCATCACAGATGTGGAAAAGGCTCACTGGATGACGAGTCACTAGAAGCCGATTCTCTCTTTGGCAACAAAGACAGAGGAGTGGAATCAGTTCCACAGAGGAGTGGAATCAGTTCCACGTAGCCTGAGCTTTTAAGTAATCACTATCGGCTTCCCTATTTTTGCAGCCAAGGTTAGATAAAAGACGGAAAAGGAGGGAAAGGCCCATCAGATGGATCCCAGCTCCATTTGCATGCAAAATGCAGACCTAGCAGGAGGGCTTGCAGCAGGAGGGCCTACCAGCTACAAAGGCTGCGGATTGGATCGACAAGCAGGAATGCAAAACACAACCCAGGCAAGCACAGACTTCCACTCCTGCGGGGGGCGGGGGAAGGAGACAGGATCCAGATGCCTGACAGGTGGACAGGTGCCTACACCAAGCTGCATGGGCCGCCATGTCTTCCAGATCTCCCCTCCGTGGCACATAGCCAGGGATCTGAGTTAAAGTGAGGATGGTGGCTTGCCATCCGTGGAAAAGCAATGACTAACGGGAGCTTGCAGACTAGCAATCTTTTGCAGGATTTACGCTAGTGAGATTTTGCACACTGTTCTTAGGCAAGACTAGACGGGCTTTTCCTTCCCATTTGGAGGGGCCGCAAACGCAAGCCTAAGCGACCTCACGATTGGAAAATTCAATCTAGAACACAAGCCCTTTTCTTCCCAGAACAGCCTCTCACTTACGCAGAGAATCACCTCGGAGGAAGCCCCTTTCTTTCCAAGCTGTCATTGAGACGATGGCTTCGCCTTCTTCCCAGTCTTCCCCAAGGAAGCAGAATTGCCAGGGATATCTGCCCCCTTCCTGCGCCTTTCCCCACCCCCATATTTACCCAACCTCAACAACTATAAAACAGCGTCGCAGAGTCCGGGAGTTGCCAAGAACACCCCTACAATCCATGGATGTGGCTTTTCTCACGTTAAGATACTAAAAACTGAAAAGCAAATGCTCAGAACCAAAGACCTGTGGGCTCTGGAAGGGGTGGCAAGCCCTGTATTTTAAATGGCTTCCCAACCACAATCTGAACTTCATTTTTTTTTACAATGTGGCAACTGTTAAAGGGCCAATTTTACGTATTTTGTTTCTGAGGCACCTACTTGAGACGTTTTACGTTGTCTGCCTAAAAACGGAACATGGGAATGCACACATATGTGTGGCAACAAAGTGCCTCATACAGGTATGCTCAACAGAGAGCCAGGACAGACTGAAGCCCATGATCATCAGACACTCGGGGGAAATCCTGGACTTGCTTGTGCATAATGCGCGAGATGGCACCAAGGAATGCCGATGGGGCAGAGCTGCTAAGCCATATTCCATCTTCCCAATGGCTGCACTGCATTCTTCACCCTCCTTCCCCAAACCTCAAAGCCATCCCCTCCTTATATAACAAAATAGACACAAAGCCCAGGAGCAAGGAGAAGCCAAAAGACTTTTTCCTCCCATTTTATGTCTCTGCACCAATCTCGGCAAAATAATAATAATAATAAAAAATTAAGGTGCCACCACCAGAGACTTTGGTGAAGGAGAGGAGGCCGAACCTGCAGTCCCTCTTACGCTGGCGGAATGTACATGTCAGGAAGGGCGGCTGATTGGTCAGCTAGTGCGAAGATGTGTGGAATTCTCTCCTTTTAAGTCCTTGCAGAGGTTTGCAAAAAGGGTAACTCCAAAGCACAGGCTTCCCCCCGCCCCAACCATCAAAAAGGAAATCTCACAGATACTCGCATAAGCAACACAAATGAGGGGAAACCTGGGACTGTCTGCAAATTCACTTGCAGTGTGCGCAAATGTAAAACATAGACTATTTAATCTGTCAGTGGAAATTCTTAAAAGGGATAAAGATGCTTTTTACAAATCATCCTAGCCCTGAGAATTATTTCCAATCCGGTAATTTGACTCCCCATTCACAGATTATTACAAGGTTTGGTCTTTGTGGGGTTTCTATCCTTCATTTACAGGTTGTTTTTAACCAGGCTCGAGCGCTCCTCACTTCACCCTGTGCTTGCTAGAACGGGGCACCCAAGTTCATGATGCCACTTATTTCCAAAAATGTTGATCTGACTGTTCTGTTTTCCATGGTGGGAAAGCCCTTCGTACTGATTCTGAAGCAAGGGACGGAGGCCGTCCACACAGTATTGCTCCAGAAACCCCCTGGGGCCACTCACCGTGGTGATACAAGGCTGATTTGCAATGCATGCTGGGACATGCAGTCTCCATAGGCCGTAATGCTATTGGTTGAGAGGCTGCTTACTTTTTGTGTTTGTAAAGAGGAGGGCCGTTTGATCTGGTGATGATTCACAAGCATGACTGGAACGTGACATGGTGAAAGAGGGGACCTTCTTAGGGCAGGGAGCATGGCGTGAAGAGAGAGAAGAGCAAATTATTCTGTTAAGTGTGAATGGCAGGCAGGTCTGAGGCTCAACCAATAAAAAGGGACACAAATCATATTATTTTAATCTTTTTTAAAAAGAATTTGTTGGGTTACTTGAATAAACTTTCAACCATTTTTTGCAATTTAAAACTAGGATCACGTGTTTGCCACTGCCGGGAATCTAAGAGCGCCACACTTCTGGTTCAATTCTGCGCAGGCCAGCCTGGTAAATAAGTGAGCCGTGAGCAAAAAAAAGCTCAACACAAGCAAAATAATGCTGGGCAGAGGCAAGACCTATCCATTTTCTCTCTGTGAGACGCCATTATCACCGGCAGCACAACTAACCGGGAGGAGAACTTTGCTCACTCACAGCTCCATGTCAGCAGCGGGCTAATGACGCCAGACAGTGGAACGGGCACTGAATTTTGCAGCACAGTGGCTTCCTCCTTGGGGAAGCAGCTCCATCTCACGGGAGATCAAATACAGGAACTTAGGACTGGAAACAGGACTCCTGGGGGGGAAAAAGCTAAGAATGAAATCCAGCCATTTGGGGATGAATGAGTGGAGCTCTAACTTCCTGAACCCTCTTTTTTGAAGACACAGAGCCCCTAGCGGAAACACGACAGCTCCTGGGGCCACTGGGATAGAAGGCCCCACGCAGGCCAAGGCCGTGGTGAGGAGAGAAGCCGGGGAGACAGCTCTTGTGCTCTTTGGAGCTAAATGCGGGCGGGTGACCTCCAAGGCAGCTGCAGAGCATCCCTTCTCTTGGCACTAAAGCATCACGGGTACAGAATTTTCATTTTCGTCAGAGACATACGAATGTTCCTCATCGGCTCCCATTTGTGGGAACCAGACTGCGCTTTTTGATCCTGGTAGACGTCGAGTGGTTTTTGCGATCTTAAGACAGGCAAGGTGTCTGCGATGCAAACAATAAGACTCAACATTTTTTTTGATAGGTTGCTCTCTTATTAGATTACGCACAGTGTTTTATTCTATTTCACACTGTTTAGCACGAAGAGCGTTGTAAATACCACTTGCCTTTCATCTGCATGCAGCCTGTAATTTTTTTAATTTTTTTAAAACCATGAATTCGTCTTGGCCTTATCAAGGATCCCGTACTTAATTCCTGCTCCCTCCTCCCTGGCCGGGGCCAGTCTGCGTCAGTACAGAAGCAATGGTTTCTCCAGAATGAATTGCATCCTGACAGTCCCTTTCCCGAGCCAGCCAGAGACCTTGCCTCTCAGCTCCCGCGACTGGAATAAAGCGTGACTGGCAGAGCTCACAGAAGCCACCTCAACCCATTCCCACCCCAGATTCCATCCATGAACCTCGCAACACCTGTCCAGGTCAAGAGGGATCCAGATCGGCCTTCCAGACCAGAGACACGCACCTGGCGCTTCAGAGTTTGCTCATGCGCAATTCAAATAAAAATGAGGAGGAGGATCATAAAATGAATCTTTCGTTTTGTATGTTTTTGGTTTCTCCTGGCTCCATTAACACAAAGAGGCGCACGTCCTACCATAGGAGGAAGCAATGGCTGTTAAGTTTTACAGTTATAGCGGAAAGCGCCGACCGCCCCCTTCCCTGGCTTTCCTCGTTTACTGAATGTGGCAGGCAGTGGAGGAGGTGGCTTGACAGCACATGCAAGTGGGGTTGACCGACTTCGGGGGAATCAGGTCGAGGTCCTCGTCGTCTGGGATCTCGTCTAATCGATACCCGTCCTTTAGCAGTTGAATATTCAAGTCCTGGTTGATCTGCTGCAGACAAAGAGTCAACGAGTCAAATGACTGGCAATCCAGCCTCACCCCAGTTCAAAATGCATTTGGTTATCAATAATAAACCCATCTCTCCCTGGTTTCAGAGAGGGATTCTAGACAGAAGGAGGGCACACTTAGCATGCAGGACACATCGTGTTAAGCAGGATGAGTTGAAGGAACTGGAACTCACCTCCGCTGAGGAATATCCCGAGGAGGAATATCTGGACATATCGAAGTCATCATCACTGCAGAGAAAGACGAAGCCCAATGAGAAAAGGGAGACCCCATGAACAAGACACACCCTCTTTAGCACAGAGAGCAGGTCTGTACATCATTCCTCATCAGGATTCAGAGTGAAGAGCCCTACTGGATTAGGCCAAGTGCCCATGTTGTCCATCATCCCGTTCCCACCCAGACACCTAAAGGGAAAGCAACATGCAGGGCCCTCATACTTCTCTCCTAGGTATCTGGCATTCAAAGAAGCTACTGTCTCGGAATGTGGAGATGTCACGTAGCCATCATGGCTGCAAGTCATAGAATCATAGAGCTGGAAGGGACCACCAGGGTCATCTAGTCCAACTCCCTGCACAATGCAGGAAATTCCAAACTACCTCCCCCCACACCCCCAGTGACCCTTACTCCATGCCCAGAAGATGGCCAAGGTGCCCTCCCTCTCATGATCTGCCTAAGGTCACATAATCAGCATTGCTGACAGATGACCATCTAGCCTCGTCTTAAAAACCTCCAGGGAAGGAGAGCTTACCACCTCCTGAGGAAGCCTATTCCACTGAGGAACTGCTCTAACTGTTAGAAAATTCTTTCTAATGTCTAAAGTCCTTGATAGGCTTACCAACCACCTAACCCAGGGGTGTCGAACTCATTTGTTATGAGGGCCAGATATGATATAAATGTCACTTGGTCAGGCGGGGCCATGTGTACCATAAAATTTAATGCCAGGTACCGGAGATAGAAGAAACAGGCAAAGCCAATTAATGATATTTTTGTTACTTAATTTTTCTTACTGAGAATACTACCATGCTTAAAATGATAATACTCTTACAGTAATTTCTTTTATTTAACAGCATTTGGTAATTGACACCTTGGGACTGGGGAGGGGGGGTGAATGCCCCAGCTGGCGAGCCCGCCACGGACTCACCAGCCCAGATTGGGATGGAGGGAGGGGTAGACGCTCCGGCTGGCTCGAGGGCCAGATAAGAGCTCTCAAGGGGATGGTTCCGGCCTGCGGGCCACATGATTGACACCCCTGACCTAACCCCTTCTTGAGAAAAGTCTTTCATGTCACGATCTCAGTTACCCTCAGAAACCTGAAAAAGGGTTGGCATTTCCAGTTCATGTACTTGGAAACTGAAACCGACACATTCAGCCAAGACCCACAAACCAAGAGTTTGCCCACAGTGGTGTGAGAAGGGTCTTTAAACATTCCCTGACAGCAAACTGCACGCAAGTGAGTGATAAAGGCCTTTTCCACAGTGGTGCCACATCTGCGGAAGGGCCTGGAAAAACCCTCCTGGCCTTCAACAAAGATTGTGAGGGGGTCTGGAGACCAAGTCCTATGAGGAAAGGTTGAAGGAGCTGGGTATGTTTAGCCTGGAGAGGAGAAGACTGAGAGGGGATATGATAACCATCTTCAAGTACTTGAAGGGCTGCCATATAAAGGATGGTGCTGAGTTGTTTTCTGTCACCCCAGAAGGTCGGACCAGAACCAATGGGTTGAAATTAAATCAAAAGAGTTTCCGTCTAGACATTAGGAAGAATTTTCTAACAGTTTGAGCGGTTCCTCAGTGGAACAGGCTTCCTCGGGAGGTGGTAAGCTCGCCTTCCCTGGAGGTTTTTAAACAGAGGCTAGATGGCCATCTGACAGCAATGCTGATTCTATGACCTAGCAGATGATGAGAGGGTGGCCATCCTGGCCATCTTCTGGGCATGGAGTAGGGGTCACTGGGTGTGTGTGTGTAGGGGGAGGTAGTTGTGAATTTCCTGCATTGTACAGGGGGTTGGACTAGATGAGTTGGTGGTCCCTTCCAACTCTATGATGCTGTGATTCAGATACGAAGCACAGACCATTCCATTCTGCATCTGGTTAGTTGACACAGCTTGTTTTATGATCTCTGCAGCCCTATAATTTATTGTGGTTAATTTGAGACGGATTTTATGGCATTTTATCGACTTTGTTGGTAGCAGCTCTGAGCAAACACCCAAAGAGAAAAGTGAGCTATAAATTTACCTTAAAATAAAAGAGAGGAATAATTGAGTTTGCTAATTGTGCCATCACACACCCACCTGTCAGTGTCCAGCGCTACCAACGGCTTCTCATCAGGACTCTGGTCTAAGGAGGAATAGCCTTTATTGGGAACAACCAGTCTGAAATTAAAAAGGAAGGGTAACTACTATGGAACTTTAAACAAACAGTATGAAGAAAATATTTTCTTTAGTTTGGCGAAATCAGGACAAACACAAATGAAAGAATCGAACAACAGGCTAGAAATAGTGGAAAGAATCAGTCCGCCCAGCGCAGAAACCTATTTCACAAAGAGGCCAACCAGTTACCCAGGAAGGGCCATAGTACTGGGCATTATAATCCCCTGATTTTGCCTTTTACCATGAATATTCACCAGTTTCCTGCCTCTGAATATGGCGGTTGCCTTTAGTCACCTCTCCTCCACAAAATCCATTCATGCTTGCCATTCATCACTACATCCGCTGGCAGTGAATTCCACACTTTAATCACCTGTTGTGCAAAGTAGTATTTCCTTTTGTCTGTCCTAAATCTATTGCCCATCAACTCCATTAGATGCCCCCAAGTGCTAGAATTACGGGAAAGGGTGGGGAAATTATCTTTGTCAACTCTCTCCACCCCGTGCATAATTTTATAAACCTCCATCATGTCTCCTGATAACAGACATGTTTCTATACTGAAAAGTCCCAGACTATCCACCCTTTCTTCATAGGACAGGTGCTCCAGCCTCCTAATCATCTTGGTTGTCTCGCCTGTACTTTTTCAGTTCTGCAATATTTGTTTTTCCAGATATGGCCACCAGAACTTCACATGGTACTCCAAATGAAGCCTCACAATAGATTTATACAGGAGCATTAGGAGAGGGGCCGTGGCTCAGTAGAAGAGCCTCTATTTTGCAAGCAAAAGGTCCCAGGTTCAATCCCTGACAGCATCTCCAGTTAAAAGGGCCAGGCAGTAGTAGGTGATGAGAAAGACCTCAGACCCAGGAGAGCCGCTGTCAATCTCAGCAGACAATACCACCCTTGATGGACAGATGGTCTGATTCAGTATAAAGCAGCTTCAAGTGTGCATTCATTACAATTATTTATTTATTATTTGCATTTTGTCAGATAGGGCTTCTGACAGCTCCGTCCTCAAACAAGATGGTTTCCCTGCAAACAAAATGGAGTTCTCCGTGCACTCCTCCCCACCACCCGTTTTGCACACGAACTCCGGCCAGGGATTTACAATTGTATTGGGACCCGCCCGTGTAAATCTTCGATCTGATACCGGGTCCCGCGCACAAAGCCAAGAGCTCAGCCATCTCCTCCACTAATTACTCATGATTGTTTCTGTTTTAGTTTAACTTAAGTCGTTACCGGCAGGAAACGACTACATTGTTTCTTTGTTACTGTAACCCTATTGTATTACCCATATATATGTATCCACTCTGCCCCAGTCATGTATTCCATCCTTGCGTGTCTCCTTACTGAAATCATTGACTTTCGGAATAAATCTTTGAATCGCTGCTCTTCCTAGATTCGAGTTCTATTGCCTGAAACGCCGTGCATTTGCTGAAGCCTGACCTTAGGCTGGAATCAGCGTGGAACGACCGCTGCCAGGCAGCGTTCGACTTGCTTAAAAGCCGGTTCACGTCTAAGCCCGTTTTACTCACCCCGACTGTTCTCAGCCTTTCGTCCTGCAAGTAGACGCTTCTGACAAAGCAATGGGGGGAGTGCTCCTGCAGAAGGATGCTCAGGGGAGGCTCAGACCCTGCGCCTACTTTTCCAAGAGGTTCTCAGGGGCCGAGCTCAACTGGCTGATTGGGGAAAAGGAGGCCATGGCTATCAAACATGCCCTCACGGTTTGGCGTCGGTGCCGTTTGAGGTTTGGACAGACCATCGAAACCTCGAGGCCATCTTGGGGCAGAGGAGGCTCTCGGCCAAACAGCTGAGGTGGGAGGACTTTTTCTCTAGATTCTGCTTCACCATTAAGCATGTTCCCGGGAGGGAGAATTGCCTGGCAGATGGTCTCTCCCGCATGCCGCAGTACAACTGTAGAGTCGAGCGGCCGCTTGGGTCCCTTTTTACCCCAGAACACCTGGGCTTGGACCTGGAGGGGGCAAGCGTGGGAGTTCTGACCCCGGCCCAAGCCCGGGCAGCGCCCCCCCCACCTGCTCCAGTGTTTCTGCAAAGCGGCACGAGCGGTGCCACCCGTCCCCCAGGGGTTCGGACCCGGGCGGCGGTTACCACGCCTGTACCAGACCTCCAGCAAGAGGGAACACCCGATGCCTCCCCCCCCCGGGGAGTCCGGACCCGGGCGGCGGGTTCTCTGCCTCCCCCGGCCCTCCTGCAGAGGGAGACTCACGATTCCCCCCGTTCCCAGGAGGTTCCTGGAGATCTGCCCTCTGCCGCAAAGACCAGGTGGGAGGAGGCTCTTCGCGAGGAAAGGGTCCCCTTGGGGTGGAGGAAACTGGGACCCCGGAAGGAAAGACTTATGTTTCCCAGAAGCTGCGCCGGGAAGCGCTAGAATGGAGCCACAGCTCCAAGATGGGGGGTCACTTTGGTTTCGTGAAGACCCTACACCTGGTACGGCGGAGCTTTTGGTGGCCAGGGATGCGCCAGGACATAGATGGTTTCGTAAGGTCCTGCCCAACGTGTGCTACCAATAAACGACTCATGGGAAAGCCCCCTGGACTGCTGAAACCCCTGGAGACCCCGGAGGCTCCCTGGCGGGTGATTGGTATGGACTTTGTAACCAATCTCCCTCCTAGCCAGGGGAAAACCGTACTTTGGGTCATCACGGATCTGTTTTCTAAGCAGATCCACCTTATTCCGTGCGAGGTTGCCCTCAGCCCACAAGTTGGCCCGCCTGTTTGTTCAACAGATCTTCCGCCTGCAGTTTCCCTCGGAAGATTGTGAGCGACAGAGGCTCGGTGTTCCTGTCTAAATTCTGGCAGGCGTTTTTGGGAATTGTTGGGGTACAACAGGGTTTGTCATCAGCCTATCACCCCCAGACAGATGGGCAGACGGAGAGGGTGAATGCTGTTGTTGAGTGCTACTTGCGCTGCTTCACCAATTATCACCAAGATAACTGGGTCGACCTGTTGCCCCTGGCGGAGTACGCCTATAACAACTCTGTGCACTCTGCTACTGGGCAGAGCCCCTTTAAGACTGTCTTCGGGATGGAATTCGACCCTTTGGGAGCGGCCCCCCTCCCGCCGGGGGGCGATCCTCCGGAGGTGTCAGCATCGTCAGGAACACTTGGCCAGGACTTGTCAAACAATTGGACCAGGCTAAGGAACGGTACAAAACGCAGGCCGACAAACACAGAGCGACTCAGTGGGATCTTGTGGTCAGGGAAAAGATGTACCTTTCCACCAAAAACCTAAAGTCTCTGCGTCCTTGTAGAAAGCTTTGCCAAAAATACGTGGGTCCGTTTACCATATCCCGGGTAATCAATGAGGTCACTGCTGAACTGGACCTCCCCAAGACTCTGCAGGGGGTACACCCTGTGTTTCACGTTAGCCTCCTGAAACCCTTTTCTCCCGCCCCTGATTGGCACCCCGAACCCCTAGAGGCAACGCCTATCATGGTACAGGGGGAACAGCATTTTGAAATTTCTAGGGTCCTGGACTCCAGGCTGCGGAGGGGTCTGCTGGAGTACCTGGTACACTGGAAACATTTGAACTCGAGTCATGATGAGTGGGTTGCGGCAGAACACGTGAACGCTCCCTCTCTGATCACCGAGTTCCATCGGAATTGTCCCGACAAGCCTGGGAACCCGGGGAGGAGGCCTTGGGAGAGGCGGAATGTCAGATAGGGCTTCTGACAGCTCCGTCCTCAAACAAGATGGTTTCCCCGCAAATAAAATTGAGTTCTCCGTGCACTCCTCTCCCCCCCCCCCATTTTGCACACAAACTCCGGCCAGGGATTTACAATTGTATTGGGACCCGCCCGTGTAAATCTTCGATCTGATACCGGGTCCCGCGCACAAAGCCAAGAGCTCAGCCATCTCCTCCACTAATTACTCACGATTGTTTGTTTTAGTTTAACTTAAGTCGTTACCGGCAGGAAACGACTACATTGTTTCTTTGTTATTGTAACCCTATTGTATTACCCATATATATGTATCCACTCTGCCCCAGTCATGTATTCCAGCCTTGCGTGTCTCCTTACTGAAATCATTGACTTTCGGAATAAATCTTTGAATCGCTGCTCTGCCTGGATTCGAGTTCTATTGCCTGAAACGCCGTGCATTTGCTGAAGCCTGACACATTTATATCCCGCCCTCATTCCCGGCAAGCCGGGCTCAGAGTGGGCCACAACAATATTGGCTACTTTATTTTCAGTTCCTTTCCTAATAATCCCCAATATGGAGTTTGCCTTTTTTCACCCGCTGCCGCATACTAAGCCAACATTTTCACTGGGCCACCCACTACAATCCCAAGATCTCTTTCCCTCTCAGACCTAGCTAGTTCAGAACCCATCAGAGTATAAAGTTATGATTTTCTGTTCTAATGTGCATCACCTCATACTTGCTGTGGCAGAAATCCTAAACTGTGCTAAGGCTCAAGAGCACCACCTAGAGTGGATTGGACCCTAGATTACACTACAATAAAGGTATTCAGTTCCATTCCACATTGGACCACCCTGGCAGACTTCATCACTTTTTGGACAGAGGACGATCCAGTTTAGACCAAACTATCTATTTGTCATGGAAGCTTAGAGCTATTACATGGTGCTTGATGGAGGTGGGACTCTATTGCATATGGCTCTGATTGGTAAAAGTAGCCTCTGACATCAAAGATGGGGATTTGCGGGGGATTGGAGAAATCAGCTTGTCATTCTCAGAAAGGAGGCTGGCTTAGGTCCAACTCCAGTTAGCATAAATATCTGGACTTATTTGGGATTTTCCCTGGTCTTCAGTGGAAACAGGGTTAACAGGAAGTTGGATAGGGGTTAAGGACTCCTTTGACTTCTTGCTACCACAAGTAACTCTGCACAGCTTAGTTAGTTCCAACTGTGTTGCCTCTGAAGATGCATCTTATGCTTTTCCTGCTACTCTCACTGAGACACCCTGACCGCTCTCGGTCTAGTGGGAATATGAGGGCAGCTCTGCTGCATCAGACCAAGAGTTCACCTGATTGAATACATCGTATTCCCAACAGTGGCGGGTCAGAAAGTCCACAAGCAGGGCAGGAAAGTACCAGTCCTCCTCCCTAGAATCTGGTCTTCAAAGCCACAATGCCTCTCAACACGGAGACTCCATTTAGCAGTCACGGCTGTCAGTTGTTGACAGCGTGGTATAGTGGTTAAGAGCAGTGGTTTGGAGTGGTGGACTCTGATCTAAAGAACTGGGTTTGATTCCCCACTCCTCCACATGAGCGGCGGAGGCTAATCTGGTGAACTGGATTTGTATCCCTACTCCACATGAAGCCAGGTGGGTGACCTTGGGCTAGTCACACTCTCTCAGCCCCACCTACCTCACAGGGTGTCTGTTGTGGGGAGGGAAAGGTGATTGTAAGCTGATTTGATTCTTCCTTAAGTAGTAGAAAAAGTTGGCATATAAAAACCAACTCTTCTTTTTTTTCTTCTTCTTGTCCTCCAGGAACTTCTCTCTTTTTAAAGCCAGTGGTTGTCAACAAATCTTACATCCCCAATGAAATATGAACAACAAAGGACACACCCACCCAAATGTGAAGGCACTGGTCTTGTTTACATATGAAGCTTTTCAGAATGACCAAGAGGTCTACCTTGTTCGTGCCATCACGTTGTTCTTCTTGGGCTGTTGGTTTACTGGACTCCCCATGTTCCCGTTTTTCAGAGATCCCTTACGAGCCAACTCTCTCTGTTTCTCTGTGGAAGAAAGGTAGACATTACACAAATTAGTGGTGATGTTTCTCATTTTGGACCTGATTAACTATTCAGCAAGGACAGCCCCAGCTTATCAATCTGCATCTTCAAATGAGGCTTGGAAAAGGTACTGCAAGTCTCAATCTTTCCTTCTTATCCTTGATGCTAGACAAACCATGAATGACAAAAAAGATAGCCCTGTGACCCTCTGGAGCCACCAACACTTGGAACAGGAAGGAATAAGGAGCTAGATCACCCTGTTTTGCCAAAGCAATGGGATATGGACTTAAAGTCTATACCTGTTCTCTCTCTAGATCTTAGGTTCCAACTTATTCAGCAAAAAATATGTTTACGATATACTCGACAACACAGCGACACTTTAGTAAAGGACAAAGTGTCTAACTGTTGGCATTGTAACTCACAGGGTGCGTCCCTAAAGCATATACTTTAGGCATGTCCAGTAATTCATTGTTTTCTGGGAGGAAGTTATGGCTCATATTAATTTTGTATTAGAATGTTCATTGATTTTTAAGGTTGCTCCTCCCTGCAGGGCAGGCTGCTGACCTCGTGGCTCTGCCTTCCAAAGAACCAAGAGGTGTTCGCCTTCGGTTTAGCAGGGGAACAATTCTTAGAGCACACTGATCCTTAGAAGATCATGTGATCCCTCGTGAGGCGCACTGGCTGTGGGGTCTGTGGGGGTGTGCACCACAGAAAAGGGGGAGCAGGTGCTGAGATGCACTCCTGCAGGGAATCTAGCAGGGGGGTGGCTGAGCACTCCCAGGCAGGCGATGGAGAATGTCAACAGGGAGAAGGGCAGCTTGCCAACCCTGCTGGGTCTCCACCTGGAGAGCAGCTGCCCTCTCAAGTGGGGGGGGGGGCAGGCGAGGAAGAGACTTGTGCAGTTCAGCTGCCACTGGCCGTTCTGCCACCTCTGATTCAAGGGCTGGGGGTAGCAAGGCCCAGAGAGTCTGGAAAGATGGGCCATCTGCATCCCTTACAAGTGTTGTTTCAGGTGGGAAGTTGTGCTGGTCTGCAGCAGAAGAGCAAAGGTTTTCGAGAGTTGATGCTCTCTTCATCAGATTCTTTCATATCTGTTGGAGCTTTGACTCTTGAAAGCTTGCACCCAGGAAATATTGTTGGCCTTTAAGGTGCTGCTGGACAGGAATCTTGCTCTTAAGGGTGAACACATGAAGCTGCCTTATACTGAAACAGACCCTTGGTCCATGAAAGTCAGTATTGCCTACTCAGACCATCAGCGGCTCTTCAGGGTTTCAGGTAGAGGTCTTTCACATCACCTGGAGATGCTGGGGATTGAACCTGGGACCTTCTGCATGCCAAGCAGATGCTCTACCACTGAGCCACAGCTGTTGTTTGACCCCCTTTTTCCAGCTTCCTCCTCCCCAGCTGCAGGACAGGATCTTCTTGGGGTGGCAGGGGGTTCCCCTAGTTTGATCAAAGTACAGATGACACCTCCTTTGGGTAACTGTTAGGGATACATGTTTCTATCCTTACAAGTGAACTGGTCTTTTAAATAGGAATCTCCCCCGGGCTCCTTCTGATCAGGGGGTCAGCAGATTGTGCTGCACAGCACTGCCTCTCCTCTGCTGCCTCTCACCCTTCCCCCCGGGATCACAGGCAGACGTCGCATTGCCTTTCGAGAATATATTCACAGCTTGGGGGAAGCCTAACCTCCCCCCCACCCTTCTCATCTTAGAAGTCCTCATCGCTCATATAGCACAAACTCTGCAGAGTGGTTTGGAAACCATTTACCCCCAAAGTATATCTGAGAAGAGGACCACCATTAAGATTTCCATTTTATACACAGGAAGTGTAGGCAGAGCAGTGGCATAACAGCCAAGGGTGCCCTAAGGCTTGCCAAGCGCCCAATAATGGCGGGCAAACTTTTGGCAATTTCAGCCACTGCCTGGCAATGCTCAGCGGGCAGAAGCAGGGCTACCAAACTGGGGGTGGGTCAGCAATTACTGCCGCCTCCTTCTCTGTGACCTGGAAGTGCCGGCGTTGAGCAAGTACAATGCTCTATCACTCACCTAAAAACTTTTGGGGCAAGTGCTAAGAGTGTTATGCTAGTGCTTCTGGGCCACACTGGAAGCGATGTCATCACGTGGCAGAGACAACTGCTGCTCTCCCTGCAGTAAATATCTATCTTCCCCCCTTCTCCCACTGGTTGCCAGGCATGGTGGCCCGAGAAGGGCTGTGAGTCCTCCAGGAATCATAATAAAACAATTGCTTGGCATTTATATAGTGCTTTCAGTCTCCAAGCATTCTACATACCATAGCATCGCTCTTAATTCCTATAACAGTCCTGTAATTCCCACATTATCCGCACACTGATTGCGCTAGATTATATTAGGTAATCCCCCTTGAGATTCAGTGAGCAAAGCAAACCATAAACGTGAATAAATATTCTAAATGATTGGGGCAGGGGATGAAAGGAGCTGTCTAGCCTAAGACCACCTAGTGAACCCATGTGTGAGAGATCCCCTCTCTCTGAGTTTACTTCTCCAAATCAAATGTTCAGACGTTGATAAAGAAACAAAGGATTTATTGAAGACATCAGGAGATGAGACAGGCACAGGTAGAAAGCTGCAAGTGAGGGGCTATTCGGGTTTACAGAATATATTGACTCCAGGGCACTGGGGCACTGGGGTTCACACTTATTGTTATGGGAAGTTACAAGCTTGGCATAATACAAAACATCAGACGAGTCCCAGGAAGTCTGGTGAAGCTATCACACTTCCAAGGCCGCATCGGCCTGAGGGAGTACTGACAGGAAGAACAGCGGGGGGGAAGATACTAGGGGCAATCAGGCCTGGCGCCTGAGACCAGAAGGTGTGAACTGCTTTTACGAGTTCACTGATAACAAAGCAAAAGCTGGTGATGGAAAGCAGAGACACATAGACAGAGACCCTCACATTCTGCCCCCCTTAAGGCCCCCCTCCAGGGTTCTCGAGAGGGCGAGGCTTACCGGGATAAGCGAGGTGGAATTCTCGGATCAAGCGAGGGGCCGCCATGTGGGGTGCGGCCACCCACTCGTCGTGAGCGGACCCAAGGTTTTTCCACCGAACAAAGTAAAACAGTTTCCCTTTTTTCCATTTGGAATCTAAAACCTTGGATATTTCCAAATGGGTATCTCCCCCTACCACGGTAGGAATCTCGTGTGCGGGAGGGGGGTGGAACTGGGGAGCTGGCACATAAGGTTTGAGGAGGCTTATATGAAAGACTGGATGGACCCCCTTGAGGGTCTTTGGGAGTTCCAGTTCCACGGTAACCTCATTGACTACTCTGGTAATGGGGAAAGGTCCCACATAACGGTCGCTCAATTTTTTGCAGGGACGCAGAGAGCGGAGGTTTTTAGTGGACAGATAGACTTGCTCTCCCACCTTAAGCTCCCATCCCAGAGACCGGTGTTTGTCTGCCTGTTCCTTGTACTTGCTTTTTGCCCTCTCAAGATTCTTGAGCAGCCATGGCCAGGTAGATTTGACTACCTGAATCCACTCCTGAAGATCAGGGGTGGACTGGAGTTCTGGCGTGACGGGAGCGGAACCGAAAGGACCGAATTCCGTCCCGTATATTACTTGGAAGGGACTAAAGCCGGTAGAGGAATGAGGCGCATTGTTGTACGCATATTCGGCAAATGGCAGCAGGTCGACCCAGTCGTCCTGGTGGAAATTTACATAGCAGCGCAAATAACATTCTACCACCGCGTTTACTCGTTCCGTTTGACCATCCGTCTGGGGGTGATAGGCGGAAGAAAGGCCCTGTTCCTCCACCCCCATTAGCTTCAGGAAGGCTCGCCAAAATTTGGCAACAAACTGGACCCCCCGGTCGGAGAGGACCTTCCTCGGGATCGAGTGTAGCCTGAGGACGTGTGTGACGAACAGTTTAGCCAAGCCCTGGGCTGAAGGAAGACCTGCACATGGAACGAAATGGACCTGTTTGGAAAAGAGGTCCGTGATTACCCAGAGAACCGTCTTTCCCCGACTTGGAGGTAGGTCGGTGATAAAATCCATGGCGATGACTTCCCAGGGTCGGGAGGGGTTCTCAAGCGGTTTGAGGAGCCCTGGGGGTTTTCCCATCCGTCTTTTGGCTGTGGCGCAAGTGGGGCAGCTGCGCACGTACAGCTCTACATCGGATCTCATACCGGGCCACCAAAACTGCCTCCGTACCAGGTGAAGAGTTTTTATGAAACCAAAATGACCCGCCAACCTGGCACCATGTACAAGTCCCAATACCTCTTTACGAAGGGAGGATGGGACATATAGTTTTCCCCCTTGCACCCACCAGGTGTTGGTTCGTTCCAAGCCCGTGGGGAGGAGATGGTGCTCCTCCTCCTGTAAGGAGGCGTCCCGGAGTCGCTGTTGGAAGGCTTCCGGGATACCTTTGAGCGTAGGGGGGGTGTCAGGTTGTTGGGCTTGGGACCGGGTAGTGACGGCTAAGCTAGGAACCTCCCCTCGCTGCTCAGGAGTGAACAGGGAGTCGACTGGGCGATCGAAATCGTTGCGATACTGGGGAAGTCGTGACAAAGCGTCAGCTAGGGCATTCTCTTTGCCAGGGACATGCTTGAGGGTGAACCGGAATTTTGCGAAGAATTGGGCCCACCGAATTTGTTTGGCGTTGAGCTTTCTAGCTCCCTTGAGAGCCTCGAGATTCTTGTGATCGGTACACACTTCAAACGGCAGCTCGGCACCTTCTAAAAAGTGCCTCCATATGGTGAGGGCATGTTTGACCGCCGCCGCCTCCTTCTCCCAAATAGCCCAGTTGATTTCGGACTGGGAAAACTTCTTGGAGAAGTAGGCGCAAGGTCTCAACCGCCCCCCTTCATCCCTCTGCAATAGGGCCCCGCCCATGGCCACATCCGAGGCATCCACTTGCACCACAAAAGGCTTGGAGCAATCCGGGTGGGCCAAAACGGGTTCGGATGAAAAAAGCAGCTTTAAACGTTCAAAAGCTTGCTGGCACTGGGGGGACCATTGCAAACGGGCTGAGGGAAGCGCGGCGCTAGCCCCCTTGTCCTTGGTATGCAACAGGGCAGTGAGGGGAAGCGCAACTTGGGCAAAGTTGGGAATGAAGTTGCGGTAAAAGTTAGCGAATCCCAAAAACTGCTGAAGCTGGCGGCGGGTAGTGGGGGGTTCCCAATCCCACACCGCCTGGACCTTTGCGGGGTCCATTTCTAACCCTTGGTGGGAAATCACGTACCCAAGAAATGTAATGGAAGGTTGGTGGAACTCACATTTGGACACCTTAGCATATAGTTTGTGCTCCCGCAGCCGCTGGAGCACTTCTCGCACTAGGCGCACATGTTCTTCCATGGTTTCAGAGTAAATAAGGATGTCATCGAGAAATACCACCACCCCCCGAAACAGCAAATCATGCAAAACCTCATTAATTAATTGCATAAACACACTGGGAGCCCCCGAAAGTCCGAAAGGCATGACTAGGTATTCAAACATTCCAAAACAGCTGGAAAAGGCTGTTTTGGGTTCGTCTCCTTCTTTAATGCGAATGCGGTGGTATGCTTCCACTAAGTCCAGTTTGGTGAAGATTCGGCCCTCCTTTAATTGTGCTAGAAGGTCGGGAATAAGAGGGAGAGGGTAAGCGTTAGACTGGGTGACGGCGTTTAGCCTACGAAAGTCAATGAACAGTCTTAAATCTCCCGTCTTTTTCTTCACAAAGAAGGCTGGGGCCGAATAAGGAGCCTTGGAAGGGCGTATGAAACCCCTCGCCAAGTTGGCATCCAGATAGTCCCGTAACACCGCCTTTTCACTAGGGCTCATGGGGTAAACCTTCCCTTTAGACAGTTTGCCTTCCCCCACAATTTCGATGGCGCAGTCCGTCTCTCTGTGGGGGGGTAGTTCGTCACATTCCCTAACATCAAAGACGTCCGCAAACTGCGAGTATTCAGTGGGCAGTTGAGGAGGAACGGTGGCTGGGGGGGGAGACCCTACCACTGCGGCGGCCGGAGACCGGACAACCCGTTCCTTGTCATGTAAACTACAGGGGTTTTCGGGAAACGAGAGCACCCGTTCAACCCAGTCGATGGACGGGTTGTGTCCCCGTAGCCAGTTCATCCCTAATACCACCGGGGTTACTATAGGGGCGATGGTAAAATACAAGCGTTCCCAATGTTCCCCCACGGACATAATCACGGCTGCAGTTCTGTGGGTCACCGGGCCCCGTTTGAAATCACTCCCGTCCATTTGGGAAAAGCGGAGGGGTCCCGGAAGCCGCTTGCGCCGGACTCCCAGTTTCTTGGCTGTGTCCTCACTAATCATGGTGCGGGCACACCCCGAGTCAACCAAAGCGGGGAATTCTAAACTGGGACCCCCTTTTGGTAGGGAAAGGTGAACACGCACATATACATTGTCCTCTTGGGCGCTTACCATCGGTGGAGCTCCTTGCACAACAACAGGGGCGGTCTGCTGCGGAGCCCCCTCTACAGCAGACCGACGGCGTTTTTTGCCGGCTGTTCCCACTCTTCCTCCTCGCTGGAAGAGGGGGAAGGAGTGGTGGCGGTCGGGGACCCGTCCGAATCAAAACTGGTACTTGTAATCCGGGACCCCGTCGGGCCAGTAGAAGTGGAGGCTCCGTCCTGGGGGCGCGCATGGAGAGCGGAGGGTGCGCCGGAACGTCGGCCCGGCGGTCCGCTCCTGCGGCGGGGCTGGTCCTCGGCAGTCGCCTTCTGTGGTTCAGTCGGGGCTTGGCGTGGGGGGTTGGGACGGCCCGAACGAGAGGGGCACTGTGACGCAAAGTGTCCCTTACCTCCGCAGGTCAGGCAGACACCGGTCTCAAAACGCTTGCGGCGTTCAGCAGCCGAGGGACCCCCGCTGCCCCCCAGTCGGAAGTCTCGGCCCCGGTCGCTCCGGGGTCTCGGGTCTCGTCCAATGCGTTGTTTGGACAAGGTCAAAAGTTGTTTGCGATTCTCGATGTCGGCAGCGTGGCGAACCCAACCTTCCACATCCGGGGGGTTCCCTTGCATGAAGGCCCAATGTTGGAGGTCCGGGTTGAGGCCCTCCCTGAAACACTGTACCAAAGTGGCCTCACTCCAGTCCAGGATTCGGCTGGCCAGTGACTGGAACTCACTTGCATACTGCGCCACCGACTTGGTCCCTTGGCGCAGTTGCATCAGGGAGGCTTTAGCCCGCTCTCCCAGAGTCGGGTCCTCAAAGCGGTTTCGGAGTGCTACCATAAACTCGTCCAGGGTTCGCAGTACCGGCGAGCGGAGTTCATACTGCAACACCATCCAGGCGGCCGCCTCCCCTTGCAGTAAGGAAGCCACGTACTGCACCCGGGACTCCTCGGAGGTGAAGGTTCGGCCTTGTTCTCGCATAAAAATGTCCACTTGGACCATGAAAAAGGTCAACTGGTCCCCTGAACCGTCATACGTGACTTTCAGGTCCCGACGGGACGGGAGGCTAGGAGGCGCGGGAGGGGCTGCCGGTGCTCCGTCCGGGAGATTGCCGGCGGGCGGTTGCACTTTCAGCGCGTCCAGGGCCGCTGCCATCTCACCCATCACCCGCTGCATGGTTTCCATCTGCTCCCGCATAGCTTGGCGATCCTCCTGCCACTGCTTGCGTTCTTCCTCCATCAGGGCCTCCTTGCGTGCCGGGTCCCCTTCGAGTCCCGTGCTGGGGAAGGCCAACCGGCGATCCTTCGCCGCGGTTCGGGAGAGAGACCAACCCTTGGGGGAGTCCAGCCAATTGTTAAAAAGTCCTCGGGGACGTCCGTCCCGGCCTTGGTCGGGGATGGGATCCCTAGGCTTCTTTGGCTTGGCACCCTCCTCCTTGGGATCCGGTTTCTCCGGCACCACCGGTTCATTCGGTGCGTCAGGGGTAGTAGGGGTGTTTTCCTCGTCGCCTTGCATTCTGTCCCAAAAGGTACAGCAGCAGTCCGAGAGGCAAGGACTTGCAGCTTAATGTGAGAGATCCCCTCTCTCTGAGTTTACTTCTCCAAATCAAATGTTCAGACGTTGATAAAGAAACAAAGGATTTATTGAAGACATCAGGAGATGAGACAGGCACAGGTAGAAAGCTGCAAGTGAGGGGCTATTCGGGTTTACAGAATATATTGACTCCAGGGCACTGGGGCACTGGGGTTCACACTTATTGTTATGGGAAGTTACAAGCTTGGCATAATACAAAACATCAGACGAGTCCCAGGAAGTCTGGTGAAGCTATCACACTTCCAAGGCCGCATCGGCCTGAGGGAGTACTGACAGGAAGAACAGCGGGGGGGAAGATACTAGGGGCAATCAGGCCTGGCGCCTGAGACCAGAAGGTGTGAACTGCTTTTACGAGTTCACTGATAACAAAGCAAAAGCTGGTGATGGAAAGCAGAGACACATAGACAGAGACCCTCACACCATGGCAGAGGCAAGAGCTGGACCAGGGGCTTCCTGATTTGAAACTTGGCCCCCTAGTTGCTATGCTACCGCACCTCATAAAATGTTTAACACAGTGAAGTTCTGCACTCAGGCAATCAAACTGTGAGGCCCATTCAGTATTGCAAATTAAGTGAATCTGCATGATTTCTTATTTTCCATAATTTATTCTGTTTCTGATAGGCACAAAGAGGGGAGAAGAGCTGCAAATGGCACTGGAACCTCATTTCCTGCTCCTCAAAATCTTAGTGCGACAGATCCTCTGGCACTGTACGCACACATTCAAGCATGTTTCCACAGTCATGAGGATTACAAACTTGTTTTTCTTTAAAAAATGAAAGAATACCATCAAGAAGGTTAAGTCTCGTAACCGGTGCCACATTCTGTGCAAAACAGACATTTTCTGGAGAACATTTTTAGAAATAGATTAGAACTGCATTATAATGGAAGAGCTGAGGGATATCGCTTCATAAAAGGAGAAGATTGTAGTTTGCTCGATGGCAAGGGGGTAGCTGTGTTAGGGAGAGCCAGCGTAGTGTAGTGGTTAGGAGTGGTGGACTCTAATCTTGAGAAAAGGGTTTGATTCCCCACACCTCCATATGAGCAGCAGACGCTAATCTGGTGTAGAGGATTGGTTTCCCCATTCCTACACATGAAACCAGCTGGGTGACTGTGGGCTAGTCACAGCTCTCTCAGCACCACCTACCTCATAGCATGTCTACTGTCGGGAGGAGAAGGGAAGGTGATTTTAAGTCGGTTTGACTTTTCCTTAAATGGTAGAGAAAGTCGGCACATAAAAACCAACTCTTCTTCTTCTTCAGAATAAACAGAAATCTAGAAGCACCTTAAAGACTAACATGTATTTCATGAGTCACAAGCCCACTTTGTCAGATAATGTGACAGAAAACCCTACTGGGAATTTTTACGGAGGGACATCTTTTGCAGCATGTGTTGCCTCACCTTTCTTTTACTGCATTCTACCTTTGTGACCAACTTTCTACGCTATGGTATATTGTGCCTAGACAGTTTCAGAGGGTATCCACGTTGATTTGCAGTAGAACAGTTAGATTCAAGTCCAGTAGCACTTTAGCGACCATCAAGATGGCGAAACATATGGAAACCAAGTCCTATGAAAAAAGGCTGATGGAGCTGGGTACGTTAAGGCTGGAGAGAGAAGACTGAGAGGTGATATGATAACCATTTTCAAGTACTTGAGGGGCTGCCATATCAAGGATGATGCGAAGTTGTTTTCTGTCGCCCCAGAAGGTTGACCAGAATCAACAGGTTGACAATAAATCAAGAGTTTCCAGCTAAACATTAGGAAGAACTTCCTGACAGAGCAGATCCTCAGTGGAACAGGCTTCCTTGGGAGGTGGTGGGCTCTCCTTCTTTGGAGGTTTTTAAGCAGAGGCTAGATGCTCATCTGACAGCACGGCTGATTCTGTGAACTTAGGAAGATCATGAGAGGGAGGGCAGGAAGGGTTTCATCACTGCTTGGCTCCCATGGCCCTTTCTTACATGCCCAGGGTAATGGCCATTGCCACTTTGGGGTCAGGAAGCAATTTTCCTCCAGGCCAGATTGGGCAGGGATCCTGGAGAGTTTCCCCCTCCATCTTCTGGGCATGGAGTAGGGGTCACTGGGGGTGTGTGGGGGGGAGGTAGTTGTGAATTTCCTGCATTGAGCCAGAGGTTGGACTAGTTGACCATGGAGATCCCTTCCAACCTTATGATTCTATAAGAAACTATCTTCATTGAAGGCAACACATTCAGCCACATGGAGTAGAAATCCATCAACCTCACAAAAAAATCCTACTGCAAGAGTGGCTGTTCTAATCAAGGTGAGTACAATGTCCACTGTACCTCTGCATCCTGAGTTCCTTCTTTGTAATACCCCTCCCACTTTCTGACCGGGATATAAGGACTCAGAGATCTATATTCTACCTCACATCTGACAAAGGGAGCTTTGGCTATGGAAAGCTCATACCCTGAAAACCTTGTGGGTCTCTAAGGTGCTACTGGACTCAAACCTAGCTGTTTTTAGTCAGTTTCTCCCCCCCACCCTTGTTGTTTGCAATGTTCACTGTTGTTTGCAATGTTCCCCAATTCCGTAATCCTAGTCTTACTGCACTGTTTAGTGGAAATCCATGTTTTCGGATCAATTTTTTAAAAAAAGAAAACATTTTGTAATCCGCTATTAATCTAGGGTGTGAAAGGCAGGCTATAAATAAAATAAAATTATATTTCCTATGGAGTTGCAGTGCATGCACACAGTCTGATCAAAACCCAAAAGAAATTTAACATATGTAAAAATTGGTCACATCTAGGTTTTGAGAACAAAATTTGCCTTTTCCCATTTGGGAACTAATAATTTTGTCAGAAGGACATCCCCCAGTCAGTTGGGAGGCAGCCCTCAGGTTCCTCACAGGGACTGCAATACCAATCCAACCCTACTTAAAAACCCTGGAGGTTTTTAAGAAGAGGTTAGATGGCCATCTGTCAGCAATGCTGACTCTATGACCTTAGGCAGATCATGAGAGGGAGGGCATCTTGGCCATCTTCTGGGCATGGAGTAGGGGGTCACTGGGGGTGTGGGGGGAGAGGTAGTTGTGAATTTCCTGCATTGTGCAGGAGGCTGGACTAGATGACCCTGGTGGTCCCTTCCAACTCTATGATTCTATTCTATGATTCTACTGTCTGTTTGACAACAAGAATGCCCTCTGCCCTGTGCTGCAATGTGCCTGACTTTCTTCTGTCACAAGGCAGGCAGACATTCCCAAAGGACTAAGAAAACAAAAAAGAAGTGACAGAAGAACACAAGCCATTCATTATCTGCAACCAGAGCTGGGTCTCTGGAGGTGAAAGACTGCTGCGTTATTCTGAAGGTCCGTTGTTTCAGCTCACGCTTCTGTGGAAATGAAATCTAATTTTCGGTCTCACTTTCTAATGAATACCCTACAGGAGGAAAATGAATGCCAGCCCGAGGGATTCAACATACATGTCCCAGGCCGAAAGGCTAGGCTTTGTAGTGAAAATTAATCTTTTTCAGGGCAGGCAACCTTTTTAAGGAAGTGGAAGTAAAATCTAACAAGTGTACTCCTGGCTGGAGAACCCAGCCTTGAGATAACAGCTCAAGTGTTATGAAGTTCCCCAACCAGCATTATCAGACAAGCATTGGTATTTTTTTTCCAGCACACTGATTTGCACATCACATATCAAAGGCAAGTAACAAAACAAAATAAAGCTCTTATTTGGTGAAAAAACCTTCATGACATAGCAAACAGAACGATTATTTTCCTCACTAAAGAATGCTAAGCTATTAGGTTCTGCCTGCCACCAATTTAAACCACTCATTTAGACATTTTTAAGGTACAAATGTATTTTCCTATTTGTCTCAGTCATCTTCAGAATGTTGTTAGGTGAGTCACTATAACACATGGGGAACTGAAGATAATTTGCCCAAGGTCCTCAAGTGAGGAAAAGCAGGAGGAAAGGCGGAAGGACCCAACATGAGACGGACTGACTCAATAAAGGAAGCCATGGCCCTCTGTTTGCAAGACCTCAGCAAGTCTTTCAACGATAGGATGTTTTGGAGGACATTCACTCAAAGGGTCACCATAAGTCGGAAGTGACTTAAGACACGCACACAACCCTCAGGTGAATTCACCGCTAAGGTTGATAAACTTTAAAAAATACCTCATTAAAACATCAAGAAGTCCGTCTCAATGTGGCTCTCCCTGGTCCAAACCAATCACTCCATCTTCTCAACCCTTAAGTCACAACTGCACAGTATTTCCACTTTGAATGTGCTGGGGGAGTTTTACAGGAGGGGATTTATTACCTGTAAGCTGCCTTGAGCCAAGAGGATAGGCGGGGTATAAATATTTTCATAAATAAATTTCTGAAGTCTCTGTGAGCATTCTGCTTCATGGCTTAAGGGGGAACAGGGCTTCAGAACAGCCAACCCTTTTTGCCAGTGGGCTTGCCCACTGTGACAACAGAGTAGGTTGGTGTGTAGCATCCTGAGAGGGGCTGCATTCAGAAGCCAAAGACTGGTAGAAAACAAGAGTGAAGAGGAAAGAGTACACGAAGGGGAGATGTAGAACTGATGGGGTGGGGGGAGCTTCAAGGTGCTGGAGAACTGTGCTATGAGGCTGCCTTACACTGAATCAGACCACCAGTCTATCAAGGTCAGTACTGTCTACTCAGACGGGCAGCAGCTCTCCAGGGTCTCACGCAGAGGTCTTACACTGGCCCTTTTAAACAGGAGATGCCAGGGAATGAACCTGGGACCTTCTGCAAGCCAAGCACAGGCTCTTCTGCTGAGCCACCGCCCCTGCCTTCCTGCATCTCTCCATGAATATGGTTCAGCTGAAGACTGCTAATACAAAATGACAAGGCTCTTGGACGGTTAAGCACGTGAGTATGCAAAGGTCAGCAATGCCTCACAGGTGTAGTAAAAGAACAAGGGAGAGACAGTCAGGGTAGCTGCTCATGTTACAGAGCTGTTTGGGGCACTGCCACCCCCATGTGTAGGACACTGAAAGGCTCTTTGCCCAGGGTACCATACCAGACAGAAGCTACAGCGTCTCAGCGCTCCTTACCCGATTTTGCTTTGGCACCCAAACAAAGCATACAAGCCAGAACCATCACAAACATGCTGGCATGCACACGTTTAACAATGTGATGTCTTCCACGTGGAGCATTGGCACAGGTAAGTGCTTTTCAGCAGCTTGGTGCAGGAGTGATTAATGTCTAAAAACAAGCCTGCAAAGTAGGGAGCAAGACAGAAAGTGCTTAAATTGGATTTCTGCTTCGTTGCTCCAGACTATGGAAACGGCATTCAGGGACCGCGGGGGGCGGGGGGGGGGGGAAGCAAGCAGGTTGTTGCCTGAGGCTGAGAGTCCCTGCTGCAACTGCATGAACCACTGCCAGAATATGCAATATCAGGCTCACCATACAAAACCTTATACTTATTTGCTTTCATGTCTTAAGCTTCTGATCACCCCTCCCCACCTGTATTTTAGAGATGGAAGTTAATTAAGCAGTGCTCCTATCCAAAAGTACAGAGAGGGTTAGAAGAGAACAAGACGTCTAAGTGTGAGGAGTTAACTACACCTGCTTATGCCTGATTGTACAATGAGAAGGCACAGATCAGAGAACAGAGAGTTTTTCAAGAGAGGAGATGGAAGGCTGGGGCTCAGTAGAACAGTTGCTGCATCCACCCAGGCAGCATGATTCCAAAAATAGAAAATCAAGATTGCTTTGTTGCAGAAGAAAGCTAGAAACACGACAGTAATGAAGGTATCAGTAATGCTATGCACAAAGATGCGCTGTTTTCTCCACAAACCTCTTAAGGTAATGGCCCTGGTGGATCAGCCACACGGTATACCTGGCTGAGCATCCTTATCTCCAACAGGGGCCCACCATATGTCACTGTAAAATTCACAAGCAGATTGTGGTGGAGACAAACACTCTGTTCATTGTGACTAGTACTTGGATAGATTGCGGTGAGTTCCAGTTTTAGCTGTCAGAGATAGCAGACTTGTTCTCTATGGAGTCATCCAAAACCTTTAAAAAGTCACTTAAGTTCATGGCCATCAGCAAGCCTTGCGGCAACAAACTTTCCAGCCAAGCGCTTTGAAAGCACACTTCCTTCCCTTTGTCCATGCTAGCCATGATTTTATAAGAGGACAAACCCTGCCGGCACTCCCCCCCGCCCACAAGCCGCGACCTCTAAACGAAAGGCCTCCAATTGTTCTAGCCCTCCTTCACAAGAAAGTTGCTCCAGCCAACTGATTTCTTGCTCTGAAGATGCTTTTCACTGCTATATTATTATGGTATGTTCTTGTGTGTGTCTATATCTGATGTTTATGTTGTGTTACAGAGGTGGCTCCTCTGTTGAAAAACTCTGTCCTCCTAAATGGCTCCTACTGAAAATCTCTCTGTGCTCTGCTCCCTGCCTTCTCATTGTACCATGAGGCATAAGCATGTGTAGTTAACTCTTAGGGAGGTGTTGAGCTCCCCCTGACTGGCAGTCTTTAAGCAGAGGCTGGACAAGCACTTGTCAGGGATGCTCTAGGCTGATCCTGCATTGAGCATGGGGTTGGACTAGATGGCCTGTATGGCCCCTTCCAACTCTAGGATTCTATGATTATGGTTACAACACTAAATTCGATTCATTCACTGCTATATTAAACTGACTTGGCGATCAGGGAAATCCCCACTAGGACCCTAAGATCTCCTGCCTGGGTAGACACAGACAACCCAACCAATACATGCATGGTTAGGGCTTTTACCCCAGAATGGGCAACTTTAGTAGGTGAATCTCATCAACTGTTGTCCCACTGGAGCTCTTTGAAGAAGAGTCGGCTTTTATATGCCGAATTTCTCTACCGCTTAATGCTTTGCTTGCCACCAACAGGAAAGGGACTAGAGGGGAAAAAACCCAGCCAGTATCTATTATGCAGCTGCATTTGGAATATGCCCCAAGGAAGCCACACGTCCTTTTTGGGGTGCTTGATATCCTAAGCATGCAGGCACCCTGGAGAGTATTTCCCAGGATCCGTGGACACTGCTGCTTGGAATGGACGCCTCCCAGAGATGCCCACATCTCCCTGCTGCAGCCACGACCTGAGCTTTGGCAGAAAGAGTGGTGTGTGCTGGGGAGCCATGGAGCTATGGCCAGCACATGGCCTTCACAAAGACTTGGGCTTGGCCCGTACTCATTTTCAGGGAGCCGACAGGGAAAATGTTTAATTATGGACCTGCCTTGAGTCTCAACAAGAGACTATAAATTAAGTTAAACAAATAAAAAGTTCCGTTTCACTTTCTGTGGCCTCACAGGAGAGCCAGCGTGGTGTAGTGGTTAAGAGTGGTAGTTTGGAGAGGTGGACTCTGATCTGGGGTTTGATTCCCCACTCCTCCACATGAGTGGCGGAGGCTAATTTGGTGAACTGGATTTGTTTCTCCACTCCTTCCCATGAAGCCAGCTGGGTGAGCTTGGGTTACTCACACTTTCTCAGCCCCACCTACCTCTCAGGGTGTCTGTTGTGAGGAGGGGAAGGGAAGGTGATTGTAAGCCGGTTTGATTCTTCCTTAAGAGGTAGAGAAAGTCGGCATATAAAAAAACAACAACTCTTCTTCTTCTTCTCTTCAGGGCACCATTTCAGATTTGGGGGTGAGGGGAGAGTCACAGCAAGGCCCAAACAGACAAAAAACTCCCCCAAACATGCACTCTCCAGAAGTTGAATAGCTAGATTTGAGTCAAGTATCACCTTACAGACCAACAAGATTTTCAGAATATAAGCTCCCTTCATCAGATACCATCTGCCAAAGGCAGCTTTGACTCTTGAAAGCTTATACCCCCCAAATCTTGTTGGTCTCTAAGGCGCTACTGAACTTGACTCTAGCTGCAGAGTAATACGGCTACCCTCTGAAACTACCTGCAGTAGTTGTGGCTACTTCCTGTTTCTCATAGGAATGAGTGACACAGGTGCCCTTAAGGAACAATGACTTCTGGCTTCAGACCCCCTGCTTGAGTGTGCATGTGGGGTGGGGGAGAACTGCTCCCTAGGTTAGGGAGTCATCCATCAAGTTCTGTCAGCTATGAACACAAGGCCATTATCTTTAGTGCTGCAACGGTGTCACTCTCTGAATGGCCAATGATTAGTGCTTCCTTCCCTTGTTTCCTTTTTCCAGTCAACAGAGCCATTTAGCGCCCTTGACGGATCAATACCATTCAATAGGCCAGGCAGGCAGCATTAGCACTACATGACATGTGCAAGTCAGCCTACGCTGCTTCCCCAAACCTATCACTCCTGTGACTTCTATGAAGACAGCACATCAACGCCGAGCCAATCCATTAACCTCGTCAATGTCTTGGGTAACACCACCAGCTGAACAGGGGAAATTATGCACCCATTCACCACAGTTCCTCAAATTCTGAATTAGCAACTGTATATGAATTTCTCACTTGAAATGCACAACTCGTTTTCATTTTGAATAAAACCTTTTTGGCTTTCCTTTAACATACGTGAACATACCTGATGATATTTGTAAGAACCTTTTCAGAGATAGAGACCAGTGAGGATATTAAATTCATGCAATATTAGCTGCGGCTCTCTCAACATTTATTTCTGATGAGACCCCCCCACCACCTGTTGAAAATGCTTGCCCCTGCACGAAATTATGACAGTTAAAGCACCTTAAAGGAATCCTAGAAAATGATCACACAAACAACATTAATATAGAGCCAGAAGTGGCTTATGATTAGTGCTCAGCACACAGGCTCCAGGGACAATGCTGCCATGTTCCAGCACTAAATGTTCAAGCAGTAGAACACAACAAGCTTGTATCAGATTGCTGGGGAACAAATAGTTATTTTTGTTCACTCAGGACTCGTATCTTAAGGACGAAGAAGAGTTGGTTTTTATATGCCGACTTTCTCCATCACTTAAGGAAGAATCAAACCGGCTTACAATCACCTTCCCTTCCCCACAACAGACTCCCTGTGAGGTAGGTGAGGCTGAGAGTATGTGACTAGCCCAAGGTCACCCAGCTGGCTTCATGTGGAAGAGTGGGGAAGCCAACCTGGTTCACCAGATTAGCCTCCGCCACTCATGTGGAGGAGTGGGGAATCAAACCCGGTTCTTCAGATTAGAGTCCACCGCCCCAAACCATCACTCTTAACCACTACACCACGTTGGCTCTCTAACAAGGAAATTTCAAAGTGCTTTACAAATCAATCCACTTGAGACACACACACAGGTGACATGTCCTAGCCTTCCACTAGACTCTGTTCTCTGCAGTGAAGGTGAAAGGACTTTTGAAAAAACACATGGCACATTGGGAGGTGAAGGAGGAGAAAATATCAGTGGTTTGACTTTAGAATAAACGGAGGTTTGCTCAAGCTCCAGTTTGTCATGAGGTCCAAATGCAGATGCTCAAACTACGGTTTGCTGGTGGAGTCTAGAACACAGTCTGTAACTGGCTTGTTAACTGTGGGTTCTTACTCTGTGGAGAAATAGCTAAAATCCTGTGTGAAAAGTTACCGAATATACATAAATAGTATAATCGATAATAATTCTCTATGAACAAGGTAATTTTAATATTAAGAAACAGTAAAGCCAGGGTGGTGTAGTAGTTCAGAGTGGTGGTTTGGAGCGGAGGACTCTGATCTGGAGAACCGGGTTTGATTCCCCACTCCTCCACATGAGCGGCAGAGGCTAATCTGGTGAACTGGGTTGGTTTCCCCACTTCTCCACATGAAGCCAGCTGGGTGACCTTCAGCTAGTCACATTCTCTCAGCCCCACCTACCTCCCAGGGTGTCTGATGTGGGGAGGGAAAGGGAAGGTGATTGTAAGCCAGTTTGAGTCTCCCTTAAGTGGTAGAGAAAGTTGGCATATAAAAACCAACTCTTCTTCTTCTAAATGTGAGGTGTATATGAAGGTTCAGTAAGTACTGGTGGAGGTAACAAGAAGAGTAGAAGAATAGAACAAAAGGAGCAGGGTGAAGGAAGAAGCCTGTGATCAGGCAGGTGGGATTGAGTGGAAGGCAAACCCAAGAGGGTCAACTGAAGAAGAGGTGATGACCAGGGGAAATCACTAGCTGACTAGCTGAATTATATTAGCGGGGAGAACTAGCACACAGGGCTGTCACCTTCATTAGTTACAGTACCACCGAAGAAAATAATACAAAGGTGTACTTGTACAATAAATGTTCAGTGAAGTATTAATATCATTTAAAATATTTAAGAAGCATATTTATATTTGGTTCTTGTAATCCCTTGTCCTCAGCATCTGTTTATCCTTTGCCTAGTATAAACCAAACTAGGTAAAGTAAAGGTAGTCCCCTGTGCAAGCACCGGGTTGGGGAGGGGCTGTGGCTCAGTGGTAGAGCATCTGCTTGGAATGCAGAAGGTCCCAGGTTCAATCCCCAACATCTCCAGTTCAAGGGACTAGACAAGTAGGTGATGATTTGATTTGAATCTGTTCAGTTAAAAAAACAAAAAAACAGCTGCAGTTATACTGACTTTTTATGAAGACCGGCCACAATTTTTAAAAGTAAAAAGTGAGCACTTAAGGCTTTTACCTTGTTCCATCCTTCGATTTGCCGAATAAAACTGACACAGACCACAGGCCAGAGGTCTAAAAACCTGTGATTGGTGCCGGACTCGAACTGGGGAGACTGAGGTTTAAATCCCCACTCTCTCATGGAGCTTACCGGGTGCTCTTGAGTTGGTCATCCTCTCACAGCCTAACCTACCCCACAGTCCTGTGAGGAAGGACAACCTGGGTTTTTAAGGACAGGTTAAGAATATGACTAACAAAACAAAACCCCATGTTTCACCTCAATTGATTTCCATTATGTTTTACAGTGCTTAACTGGCCAGGTTGACTATTACTGTGCCCTTAAACTCAGTATGCCTAATTCAGTTTGACTTTTATGTCAAGAAGAAGAGTTGGTTTTTATATGCTGATTTTCCTTTCCTTTTAAGGAGAATCAAACCCGCTTACAGTCTCCTTCCCTTCCTCTCCTCATGACAGACACCTTGTGAGGCAGGTGGGACTGAGAGAGTTGGGAGAGAACTGTGACTGGCCCAAGGTTACCCAGCTGGCTTCATGTGTAGTGGGGAAACCAACCCGAATCACCAGATTAGAGTCCGCCACTCATGTGGTGGAGTGGGGAATCAAACCTAGTTCTCTAGATTAAAGTCTGCCACTCTTAACCACTACACCATGCTGGCTCTTAGTTAACCCAGTAATATGAGCCCAACATTGTCTTGGAAAAAAACGTTCTTCTTTGCGTTCCAGAGCAACTGAGCACCTCCAATGGGGGGGGGGTATGAAGAGACGTGACAAAATCACAACTTTTATCCTTTTAGGTGACAGTAACAGGGTGGGGAGCACAGTTTTGATCAGAGAAACTGAACGGGGTCAAAAGACTGAACTTCCTCTCCCCTTACCAAGCAGCTGTGATCTGAATTGGGGCTGTGTACACAATTTGCAGATGAATTGGAGACTTGTTATACCTTTGCCATGTCTGTGTGTGCCAACATCATCAGGAAGTAAATTCTGAACAACATGAGCTGTTCCATCTCTGGCACGCAACTTTGGAATTACAGTTCCTCTGAAATTGTGCCAGTTCTTCCAGGTATTCTACAACGACTTCTTATTTGTGCTCATGTTTGGTAAGAGTTTAAGGCTGGTGGGAGCATGGTTTAACCTTTTTTCCAGAACTAGATTTTTCAAATTTTGATTTACTGCTATCCATTAGAAACTCTATGACCAAGTAGAATAAGGTTAATGTCTGAAACACAAGTAGATGCTAGAGCCTTTACCACTGGTTAGTCTCTTCCGAAAATCTGTCTCCATCTTCTTTTCTTTACAATATTTCTCTCCTATTTGAAAGTAAGTACTCATGGTGGCCAAGACAACACGAAACAGTTCATCATTTGACGTCTAATCAGTGTTTTACTGCCCCCTGTAGCTTGATACCCAACAGGAAACCCTGAAATAGCAAGAATGTTGTATTTGCAACATAGAATCCTGGTGGTCCCTTCTAACTCTATGATTCTATGTCGCAACCATCCTTTATATGATAGCCCTTCAAGTACTTGAAGATGGTTATCATATCATCTCTCAGTCTTCTCCTCTTCAGGCTAAACATACCCAGCTCCTTCAACCTTTCCTCAGAGGACTTGGTCTCCAGACCCCTCACCATCTTGTTTGCCCTCCTCTGGACACTTCCCAGCTTGTCTATATCCTTCTTAAATTGCGGTGCCCAAAACTGAACACAGTACTCCAGGTGAGGGCTAACTATAGCAGAGTAAAGTGATACCATCACTTCGCGTGATCTGGACACTATAATTCTGTTGATACATGCTGTATCACTACTCATTTTACTTTTGAGACTACAACTTCTTCTGTGATACGCATCACCTAATGTATTATAATATTGAGTCAGACCATTGGTACAACTCCACTGGTCCAGATCTACTCACTATCTATTCTGACTGCTGGCAGCTATTTAAAGTCTCAGGTAGAGAAATCTTACCCAGTGCCTTGGATGGAAGACCACTGGGAACCCATGTGTGAACAAAAAACATTGGGAAGGAAACCCAAACCAACAGAAACCCTGATGTGGAAAGAAGGAAAATTCCACCCTGAGCAATAAGAGTGCAAGGTGGACAGCCCATCCACCTTTTAGAAAAAGACACCCAAACCAGCATGTTTCCTAAGGCAGAAGAAGAGTTGGTTTTTATATGCTGACTTTCCATATCACTTAAAGAAGAAACAAATCGGCTTACAATCACCTTCCCCTTCCCACAACAGACTCCCTGTGAGGTAGGTGGAGCTGAGAGAGTGTGACTAGTCCAAGGTCACCCAGTTGCCTTCATGTGTAAAAGTGGGGACACAAATCCAGTTCATCAGATTAGCCTCTGCCACTCATGTGTAGGAGTGGAGAATCAAACCCTGTTCTCCAGATTAGAGTCCACCGCTCCAAACCACTGCTCTTAACCACTACACTACGCTGGCTCTCAATTAGCCAGTAGTGCACGTCTCTTCCAGCCATACCTCTTACTCAGGATAAGCCAAGCCTGCCATGAATTACTTTCAGCCACTTGACTGGCATGTTTCTAGCAGACCTATTTAACATGCCTTTGTGCACCGCCGAGAAAATACAGCCCCTCTGCCTCAGACCTTCTCACAGATAGGCCCAGTGGATCTGAGGCAAAGTTTTAAGTGTTGCCTTGCATTGTTTCATTAAAACATAAGCTTCTAAAAATGTTTTATACGGCACACTCCTCTGAGTATTTTAAATGGAGAAGTGATTCAAGTTTTACATAACACAACAAAAGCGCAACCTTCACAGGTAAGTGCCCAAGCGCTTATTCGTTTTCTTGGAAGCTGCCCTGAGCCCGGCAGTCCTGGGGAGGGCGGGGTATAAGCTTAATAAATATTATTATAGTCATCATCATCATCATCAACAACAATAAGCCTCAGAGTTCATCTGGTTCCTCTGCCCATAAAACTTACCTAGCTTGACTTGTAGAGGGGACGGTTTGTAATTCATAGCTACAGTCTCTCCCTCTCTCGTATCACAGTCCCTGTCAGAGATGGAGGCTGCCGTTGGATCCTGTTGAACGCAAAATAAACCTATTAGGGGTGCCAGGAAAAGGGTAGGCGTCACATATTTAACATTTCCCCACTGTGACTGTTCATTAGCTTCTGGGCTTGTTGGGACAAGTACAAGCATGCTTGATACATATTCTAGTGATCTTCAAGCACACCTTGAGTTGAAGTCAGAGATATTTTAAAATGCTTTGGCCTTCAGACTTCTATGATGGATCACCCAGGCAACAACAAACAGAACTCTGGGATTCTCGCACCTCTCAGTCACTAGGTTAAGTACAGCCTGGGCCGGCCACAGGCCAAACTATTAAACTTGAAAGCAAGTAGGCAGACTATATAAAAATACTTTGGTCCGTTCACTTCAGCCCTTAGCAGACATATAGATCCTCGAGTCCAGTTCATCCTTTGGTCTTGCAAATGGGCTTCTGTCAAAGTGATGACTCAATTCTTAACTCGTAAGAATGTAAGAGCCCTGCTGGATCAGACAGGTGGTCCATCTAGTACAACATCCTGTCTCATACAGTGACCAACCAGTTCCTCTGGAGATCCCACAACAGGGGCTAGAGGACGAGGCCTTTATAAGAACACCAGAAGAGCCCTGCTGGATCACACTGTGGTCCATCTAGTAAAGCATCCTCACTCACACAGTGGCCAACCACTTCCTCTAGAGGTCCAACAACCAGGCAAAGAGGCCAAGGCCTTAAAAAGAGAACATCAGAAGACCCCTGCAGGATCAGACCAGTGGTCCATCTAGTCCAGCATCCTCACTCACACAGTGGCCAACCTCTTCCTCTGGAGGTCCAACAACAGGGTACAGAGGCTGAGACCTTCCCCTAATAAGAACCCTGCTGGATCAGACCCGTGGTCCATCCAGTCCAGCATCCTCACTCACACAGTGACCAACCAGTCCCTCTGGAGGTCCAACAACAGGGCATAGAGGCCAAGGCCTTTCCCTGATGTTGTCATCAGTACAAAGCCACCACAACCCATGAGGAACCTCTCTTGTGCAACACCCACTGGAATGACTCCAAGCACACTGACTCTTGTGCACAGCTTAACTGTTCTTGGTTAATGAAGAACACTTAATTCCTATCCTTTGTTTAGGGCCATCCCTCTCCGTTAAGTGTTTTATTTCAGCTCTGAAGTTCTCCTTAAGACAAAAAGAAATAGAGGGCTCATCTCCCCAGGCCATCTGCACAAAATACAGATGCTACTGAATTGCAGGATGCATCATTCCACTAAATTCCCTCCATGAAGGCTGTTGGTTTATGCAATCCTGTTGCTGATTAAATATTTAGAATCCATTCAGTGCAAACCTCAAAGCTGCAAGCTATCGTGTGTGAGCGTGCGCGAAGTGCCGTCAAATCGCTTCTGACTTATGGCGACCCTACAAATCAATGACCTCCACAACATCCTCTCATTAACAGCCTTGCTCAGGTCTTGCAAACTGAAGGCCGCAGCTTCCTTTGTAGAGTCGATCCATCTCACACGAGCAATCTTACTTCTTTTAAAACAGTCTGGAAAAGTAAGCAGCTGCCTCAGGAAGCTCCTGCCACAATAGATCCACCAGTCCCCAAAGAGCTGCTACCAAACATCGCTACTCTTCTGAAATTAATCTGACACACAAAGAGGAGAACAGACTGTCAACTTCATCCACAATACCAGAAATGAAGTGAAAAGTTGCGTGTAAATGCCTGACCTGCAGATTTAAAGTTCCATGAAAGTTACACCAAAGAAATCACCGTCCTCTACTTTAACATGGAGAAAGCAACAACTAAAATATGGCATGCTGTCGATACAAAGCTTTCTTTGATTTTTTTTTTTTTAAAGGGTACTCAGTTTAGTAGGCAGGCAAGACTGCTTGTGAGGGGATGGTGGAAAAAGTTTCCAGCACAGGAAACTGAGCAAAAAGGTTTCCTTAAAATGTCACTCCCATGACATCAAGCAGTTATTCTTCCAGTGCCTGGCTTCCATACTGTGTACAGAATGTGTTGGAAGTAAACTACAGCCATGACAACAGAACATCCAAGCCCCATCTCAAAAATGCAGCCAACACTTGCATATCAGTTACGACCTTTTGCATACAGATTTCAGAGTGACTGAATCCATGTGTTCATGACATTGCTTGTAACCATGATTTCTGGATTCTTCTCAGTTGCAATGCTCAGCTTTGGCTTTCAGTGAGCAACTAGTACAGATAAAAGACCCCCACGGACACACCTGGTAACATTTTGCCAACTGCGGCAAATTTCCCTAATCCCCTGCCTCCACAGGGGCCCCTGCTGCCACAGCTGAGGCTGGACAATAATTGAATGGGGGGTGCGGCAGACTTCATTCATATGTAAGCTAACAGGTAAGCCTCTTCATCACTCAGATGGGACAACTCCTGTCTTTTAAGCCAGAGGTCCCCAACAAGGCATCCACTAACACCCTTCCTGGTGCCCACCAAGTGTTTTCAGAAGGTGAGTGGAGCTTCTGTCCAGTGGGGCTTCTGACTGGCCACTGGAGATCTGATTGGCTGTGCAGATTAAAAAAAAAAATTGCTTTGGCAACAGCTTGCACCACCGCACAAGGTAACTTATGCCTAAAAGGTAAGCTGTGAGTATGCAAGAAAATATTTTAAAACAAGTTCATTTTAAAAAGGCATTCTATTAAACAGAGTTCCTTCCTGAAATGTTGGAGTTACTATTAGACCTCATTCCCTGAGGCTGGGGCATGGTTGGCTCCGCCTCTTGTGGCAGCCATTTTGTGGCTGCGACCCCTGTCTTTTAAACCCTTCATTGTTCCCTGTGTGCCATCCACTATTTATTAATTCCTTATTCAACCTATGTTTCCCATATTCCAAAGGCTAATGTTGCTCGAGGCTTAGCAGGAGTGGCCTTGGCTTTAGGAATGTTTGTTGAAATGCCGTTCATTCTCCATATTATAAACACAACTGGAATGATTCCCTGCCTGTGGGTCCTATGTTCTTTACAGGCTTTTCTCACTACCGTTATTAAGATGAAATAAAACTTCAGGTATTATGCTCCCTATTAAATGACACTCAAAAGCAGCAAATAATTTCTGGCTCATCGTATTAAAATCAGATATCTGCGGAATTCCTGCAAACAAAATTTCTGGCCTTCTTCATTCCGAGGAACAGGGCCTGACTTACTTGGAGAGAGATGAAGAACTTTAGAAGTGGATAACACCTATAAGACCCGTTACACGTGGCTATCACAAGAACATAAGAAAGGCCATGCTGGATCAGACCAAGGCCCATCAAGTCCAGCAGTCTGTTCACACAGTGGCCAACCAGGTGCCTCTAGGAAGCCCCCAAGCAAGACGACTGCAGCAGCATTATCCTGCCTGTGTTTCCAGCACCTAATATAATAGGCATGCTCCTCGGATCCTGGAGAGAAAAGGTATAAGAACATAAGAAAAGCCATGCTGGATCAGATTAAGGTCCATCAAGTCCAGCAGTCTGTTCACACAGTGGCCAACCAGGTGCCTCTAGGAAGCCCACAAGCAAAACTACTGCAGCAGCATTGTCCTGCCTGTGTTCCACAGCACCTAATATAATAGGCATGTTCCTCTGATCCTGGAGAGAATAGGTATGCATCATGACTAGTATCCATTTTATCGTGTGGACATAATGCAGTTAATGCACACACACACACAGGAAGCTGCCTTACACTGCATCAGACCATTTGTTCATCAAGATCAGTGTTGTTTATTCAGAATGGCAGAGGCTCTCCAGGGTCTCAGGCAGAGGTCTTTCATATCACCTAACTCCTAATCCTTTTAACTGGGGATTGAACTGGGGACCTGCTGCCTGCCAAGCAGAGGATCTACCATAGAGTCATGGCCCCTCCTGGGAGTAGGGAAAACCTTTCAATCAACACATTCAATGCTGGGAATGGAGACAGAGGCAGTCGCAGGACCTTCTGCTTGCTCCTTTCCTCAGTGGAAATAAGCAACCACGACAGCTGCCAGCTAAATCAACATGTGCTGAGGCTGACAGAAGACCCTGAGATTCCGCAAGATACCTTCAATCATCTTTGCCACCACTCAGCCCTGATAAGATGGGACAGCGCAGAAATCATGAATGAGGGGCACGGCCGGTCTGCTGCACAACACAAGCAAAGAACACGCATCTGTGTGCAAGACTGCCATCTTCTCCTGTGCCAGAAGCAGCCATTTCTTCCAGATAAGCTATGTATGTGCCTGGTGTAATTTGTGCTCTGGTCTGGATCCTGGTATAACATCAGGACAGCCAGAGACTGCCAGTGCCGTGATCCACTGTGGATGGACTCTCGGCTTTTTGCATGGTGATGCTGGGTAACAAGTTTACCAAGAGTCACACTGATGCTCAATTCAAAGTACCCACTGCCACTCTTCCACAAATTAGGATACTATGGAAACACAAAGTTTAAATACTCTGTTATTTAAGAGTACATAAACAGTTAATTTGTTATGGCAAAGTCAGAGCAAAAACCGCTGCAGTGGCTGTTCATCCAGAAAACGAACAGCACGAAACAGGGATCCCCAGTACTCCTAAGTGACTGAAGGTGCAAGCCTATGCAGACTTTTCCCAGTTTAAGCCTACTGAAATTGATAGGCTCTGGCCTGGAGTAACTCTGCTTAGGACTGCACTGTAAGTATCTTTTATCACCCTCTCCCATCCTTGCTTGGGGCTCCATGCCGCTTAGTCATCGTTGTTATTATTGCAGGAATTTACAAGAGGGTGTCTGTGCCCTTTGCCTAGCATAAATTCAAGTCATTAGCATTGCAAATTAACGGGACACCCAAGTCCCTGCCTTTGTTGCCTGCAGCTTTTTGAGAGTGTGTTCAGAAGGATGGCGGCTGAACGCAATAAACTATTTAAAACAAGCCACTGAAGCCTATACCTCAAAGCCTTTTATTGGGTTTAAATGGACGGCTGGAAGCACCACATGCTTCCTTCCTCCTTAGTTTTACAGCCAGCTTTAGCACATAAAACTCACCTAGTTGGCAGAGCATGTTACAGCAGCAGAGAACATCCTCTTCAACTGAATGAGTTGCTGGTAAACTGCTAGATACCTTTGGTGGTGGTGGAAAATGCCATCAAGTTGCAGTCGACTTATGAGAACCCTGTAGGGCGGGAGTGTCGAACTCATTTGTTACAAGGGCCGGATAGGACATCAATGTCACTTGGTCGGGCCAGGCCAGGCCTTGCCAGCCCAGATCGGGACTGGAGGGGGTGGCTGTCTCGGCTGGCTTGCGGGCCAGATAAGAGCTCTCAAGGGGCCGGATCCTGCCTGTGGGCCTTATGTTTGACACCCCTGCTGTATGGTTTTCAAGTCAAGAGACAGTCAGAGGTGGGCTGCCATTGCCTGCCAGTGTGGTGTAGTGGTTAAGAGCAGTGGTTTGGAGCAGTGGACTCTGATCTGGAGAACCGAATTTGATTCCCCACTCCTCCACATAAGCGGTGGACTCTGATCTGGTGAGCCGGGTTAGTTTCCCCACTCCTACACATGAAGCCAGCTGGTCGACCTTGGACTATTCACACTCTTTCAGCCCCACCTACCTCACAGGGTGTGGGGAGGGGAAGGTGATGGTAAGCCAGTTTGATTCGTCCTTAAGTGGTAGAGAAAGTTGGCATATAAAAACCAACTCTTCTTAACTTCTATGGCTGCTGTACCTCTCCAGGACTCTTCATCTGTCTTTGTTCTACCCAACAAATCTCAGTTTCTTTGAAGACAAGAATTTTGGAACCAGAATTACTGGAACTGAAGACTATTCTAGTTTGCCTAACATACATGGCTTTGTCTGACATATTTTTGATTTCCTTGGTGTTCAAGGCAAAAGATCTTTTCTGCCTTCAGGACAGATGAGAAGACATCTTTGTGAAAGATAATCCCATCCCATATTCCACAGTAGGCTTTTATGCTGAACATATATCCAATGGAGCAAATCTTATATTCCTATAACCTTCTTACACAATGTTCTGAAAATAGCCAGACAGTTCAGCAATCATAAATTTCCACTGGGCCAAGAACTTCACCTCTGATCAAATGTTAAGATTCTTCCTGGCTTGCAGTGGAGTCATCCATTAAATTTACTGATAATGACCCTGACCACTAGAACAGAAAGAGAGGTGGACTCTCTTTGAGTGAAACACGCTCTCAGTTTCAATAATTAGTTTTTGTTACTTGTATTGTCTGCTTTCCTTGCTTTTAGTTTCCAAGGCTCAGTCACACATCTTTCCTCAGCCTGCATTGCTTCACCTTATCTACATATTCAAGGTTATCAACAAAACTGAAGTCAGGCATCTCTGGCTCTGCAGCTGTATTGTGATTGACCATCTGGGAGAAGCAATCAAGTTTCATCACCTGCTGTGACAGGATTCCTTAGACTATCATCCAGTTTAACCAAGGAAGTGCTTCACAACTTCTGCTTGGCAAATTTCACAACATGAACCCAGGCTGATATGAGAAGAGTGTGAAACTGTAGCTGGGTGACATGAATGCACATCTGAGGTGTGTATGAAGCCACCCCCCCACACACTATAGTTACAGGACATAAGCCTATGCATTTTAAATGATGTTACCCGCTCTGAGCCTGGCTTTGGCCGGAGAGGGTGGGCTACAAATCACATAAATAAAGTTCAAGCCGCTTGATGAGCATAGAATCAGAGTTGGAAGGGACCACCAGGGTCATCAACCCCCTGCACAATACAGGAAATTTACACCTACCTCCCCCCAACACCCGCAGTGGCCCCTACTCCATACCCAGAAGATGGCCAAGATACCCTCCCTCTCATGATTTGCCTAAGGTCATAGAAAAAAATAGCACGAGTAATATGCTATTCTAGAGCTGATGCAATTTTTTTTAAAGAACATAAGAATGTAAGAACATAAGAAAAGCCATGCTGGATCAGACCAAGGCCCATCAAGTCCAGCAGTCTGTTCACACAGTGGCCAACCATGTGCCTCTAGGAAGGCCACAAACAAGACCGCTGCAGCAGCAGCATCCCGCCTGTGTTCCACAGTACCTAATATATTAGGCATGCTCCTCTGATCCTGCAGAGAATAGGTATGCATCATTACTAGTATCCATTTTAACTAGTAGCCATGAATACCCCTCTCCTCCATGAACATGTCCACTCCCTTCCTTTAGACTGCCTTCCTGTCATTTATTAATTAATTAATTCAATTCCTACCCCGCCCTCTCCCAACGAAAGTCAGGCTCGGGGCGGCTAACAACCATACAATTATAGCCATTGAAAATCTAATAATAAAATCCTATATATAACAATAACATTAACAATTAAAACCTAAATTAACTAGAACTATCTAAAAGAAACTTAAAAGATGGCATCCGATAATAAAATTGCCCTTGTAATTATTATCACCCCACTGTGTGTGTGTGGGAATCCTCCTCCTATGGATGAGCAAAAGGAAACAACCGGGGACACAGCAAAGAATGGCAGGGAATGTGGGACATAGCAAAGAACGGCAGGGGATGCGAGTACCAGGCTAGATTCACCATCGTCCCCACAAAAGGCCTCATCCCAACCAATTACCGATGCTTCCTGCAACACATCAGAAGTTCATGACGGACTTTACACACTTCTACAACATTCAACTTCAAAGGTCAAAGGAGGGGGGGAAGACATCAAAGCCCAGAGGAGGAAAAGGGACCATCAGGAACATGATGGCCCAAGGGCTGCCTGAAGGAATACAGCGAGTTCCTAAAAACACGGTTTTACTGAGGCACAAAACAAAGTGGAAATAATGCAGAGGCTATATACATATTTGGGATTTCAAACAGCCCCCTCTGTCCACATGCAATGGTGGTTTGGCAGCCACCTGAGAACAGCTGTGCAATATCACCTGCCCCATTCTGAGGATAAAATACAAAATCCCTGATTGCTCCCGCAGACGCTTTAAAAAAAGTGGCACACATCAGACAGGAATTCAGGAGCTGACCAATGGACATCAGCCACAAGGGTCTCCTTGAGTGTAATGCAGTAATCTGACCTAGATTATCACTACAGCATAGGTATCTTATGCAAAATTCTCCCTGTTTGGGAAAAGCTGAAGCTAATGTATTAATCTAAATTGATGAAAGGCACTTTGTAACACAGACAGCAAAAGCTGGATCTAAGAGCATCCCCCCTCTCCCAATAAGATATGGATTTATGAGACGGAAGGCAATGACCTCTTAAGAACTGACCCTCATTGGTGAAGAATTTGAGGCCTGGATCTTGAAAAGTTTGACCGGTTTTAGCATAAATCACATTTCTTATTGCAGGTATAAGGGAGGTTTTTCCACAGATCTGTAGCTCTTTTTCACTGCATCAGTTTTTTCTATCACCCTGATCTGGATGACCCTAGCTAGCCTGATCTCGTAAGACAGGGGTGGGGAACCTTTTTTCCACCAAGGGCCATTTGGATATTTTTAACATCATTCGCGGGCCATACAAAAGTATCAACTTAAAAATTAGCCAACCAAGCCCTAAGCAGGCAGCTGCCCCAGATGCCCCCCCCTGCACGGGCAAGCAGGCAGGCATCCAACCAGTGGAGCACTCGGCCACCTGGTGGCACAGGATGGTCTGTTGTGCCAGCTGGGCGTAGCCATCCAGCCACACGCTTGAGTTGCTCCTGCTCCGATTGGTTAGGCCGGATTCTACGGCCGGCTCCTGCTACCTCCGCCTGCAGGGATGAAATGAGGACACACTGGCTAAGAACCCCCCCCCCCGCATTCTGGCCCTGACCCCTTCAACCCCTCCATTGTCAGCACTTCCGCCCCCAGCCCTCTTGCAGTACAGAGGGAATACATTTCTCCATGGCCCGGGTGGGAAAGGGTTAACACAGTTTCTTGGGTAGTCCTAGCAGCTTCATGGCTAACGGCTCTTCTGCAAGGGGGAAAAAAGGTTCCTTTTCTTGGCAAAACAAACTCACATCCGCCTTGAATAGAGGCTAATCCTGTCGGCAAGAGGGGGCGGATCACCAGTCTTAGATCCTTCTGAGCTAGAGATCTGCCAGGACCCACGAAGGGCCAGACCAAGTGATTCCGTGGGCCTTAAACGGCCCCCGGGCCTGACGTTCCCCACCCCTGTTGTAAGATCTCGGAAGCTAAGTAGGGTTGGGCCCTGGTTAGTATTTGAATGGGAGGCCACAAAGGAAATCCAGGGTCACTACACCGAGGCAGACAATGGCAAACCATCTCTGAATGTCTCTTGCCCTGAAAACCCTCCGGGGTTGCCTAAGTCACTGGCGGTGATTTGACGGTCCTTTCCATCACCACGACCAATTTCTACTTGTTCTGTTGTACAAGATCACTGTAAATGTTATTATGTGACCAGTTCCTTCAACCAACACGTTCCAATTTAGACTCAAAGCAGAGTGCTAGTTATAGCTTTGATTAACACTGAGACTACTGTTGTGGGACCTAGCAATACAACCTAAAAGAGTCCATGTTCCTGTCTATGTAAGCCAGTCTGGTCCCTGTTAAAGAACAGGATGAATCTGTCAAAAAAAAAAAAATCTGCTATGAAGAACAGCCATACCAACAAACCAGAGGCAACGTGAGTCAGTGGTTCCTCTGATCAGCATGGTGGCTTATCACTAGTTCTAAACGGAATAGAGGTTCATCTAAAGCAATGGTTCCCAACCTTTTTTTGACCAGGGACCACTAGGACTTTTTTGTTCGGTGCAGGGACCCCAAGGTTCAAAATAAAAATTCTGAGAATTTGAAAATAAACTTTAATCATAACTGTTAGTTAAACATTAAACTTAGAATAATATTTGAATATATATTTTTATAATAGAGAACTTTTAATTGAAAATATTAATTTATTATGGCTTTATAACTTTGTTTCGAAGACCTTAATTTAGTTCTCGCGGACCCCTGGGGGTCCATGGACCCCTGGTTGGGAACCAGTGATCTAAAGGAACACGTTCTGAGCTTGGCAGTTAATTAGATGTAGCCTTATCTTAGGATGCCCAAGTGGGAACCGCAGCTCAAAGTGCCTCCTGCCAACTCTGACTGATAATCTAACTGCTCCCCTTTTCCTGGAAAGGAATCACCTAGCTAGTTACCCATGCTTTGGTTTGCACTTACCGGAGGCTGCCTTTAAAGATAACTTCAGATGGTGAGAGATTCAAAACAGATAAAAGGAAGTATTTCTTCACACAACATATAGTTAAACTGTGGAATTCCCTGTCCCAGGATCTGGCGATGGCTGCAAACTTGGAAGGCTTTAAAGAGGGGAGTGGACGTGTCCATGGAGGTTGGGCCTATCCATGGCTACTTGTCAAAATGAATACTAGTCATGATGCTTACCTATTCTCTCCAGTACCAGAGGAGCATGCCTATTATATCAGGTGATGTGGCACACAGGCAGGATAATGCTGCTGCAGTTGTCTTTGTTTGTGAGCTTTCTAGAGGCACCTGGTTGGCCACTGTGTGAACAGACTGCTGGACCTGATGGGCCTGGGTCTGATTAAGCAGGGCTTTTCTTATGTTCTTATGTCCCAAATGTGCAGAAGTTATACTGCTCCTGTATTAAGAACCATCTGTCTACAGGGAAGGCCCATCTGAGAGGAGATGGACAGAGGCTGGGGCAAGGTCCTTCTTCAGTGGTACTGCCACACCGATGGAACTCTCTCTGCATTGAAATCCATGTGGCGCCTTCACATTTAGTGTTGAGGCACCTGACCAAGACCTTGAAGTTTGTTGTGCTTTTGGGGTGTGTTACTGTGATGTTGTGTTACCCTCTGGATTGGTTTGACTTCCTCATGCTCTTTTTATATGATCTGAATTGCAACTATATATGTGGACTTTTAAATGTCTACTCCTTTAATTCATCTATACAATTAATTATTATAGCATCTGTTGTAATGGTAGTTTTTGTCTGCAAGCCACTTTGAACGTCAGGAAAATTAAGGCACGTATATGTCTTTAAAATAAATACACAAGTAAATGGATTCTTTAACCTTCCATCAAAGACCTCCAGGCAGCTGTCTTAAATGAATCTGGGTGGACAGATTGAATATGAGCTGGAGGAACAGATATCAATACAAAGATTTAATGGAATGAACTAAGGTCTCAAAAGGGACTGTGGAATCCTTTCTCATCATAAAGGCTGATGAAAGAAATTAAGGTTTATAACTTCTGAGATGCAGATGTCACCAAGGTGATTCTTTTTTACATTCAGTGACTTACAAACTTGCTGATGTTCAATCCACTTCAGCATCTGGTGAAACGGATGATAAACCATGAGAGGTCATGCTCTTAAAATAAGTTTCAAAGGGCAGCAGTGTCAGTCTGCAGGAAAACAGACTTGAATCCAGTAGCACCTTAGAGACCAACATGATTTTCAGGACATATGCTTTCAAGAGAGTCAGAGCTCCCAAAATGGCAGAATATGCAGAGATGGCAAAATTATCTAATTTGGTGAAAGGAAGATGGATGGAGGAATTCCAGAAGAACTGGGCATCTTACTTTGACTATGTAAAACTCAAACTATAACTAAGTAAAGAGGGACTGTGGTATATTTGTACTTATTTGAAAAAATAAAAAATGGGAAAAATAATTGGAATAGCAATATTAGATAGTATATTCAATGGATATATGATATAGCTTATATGGAATGGTAAATAGAGATTATTAGAAGTGAAGATTAAGTGAACAGGTAGAAATGATTAATATTATTGGTATAGTTTAAGATTAAGCAGAGTACTGAAAGAAAGCTGAATAGGCCTTTGCTTTTCTCTTTTTCTTTCTTGTAAGATTAAAATGAATCACCTGGAAGTTGGATTATATTGTGTGTATGGGAATGACTGAGTTTGTTATGTGTGTTTTCGTTTTTTCTGAAATTTTAATGAAAATTACTTTTTAAAAAAAGTCAGAGCTCCCTTCGTCAGATGTCCTACAGAGGGAAGCTTTTTCTAAAACAGTTCTGGCCTGGGTTCAAACCCTTCTTTCAGATATAAATGGATGACTATGGTTAACAGACAACAACAACTACAGTGAATCATGTTGGACTACAAAACTAACATTAAGACCTCACCTAGATGCAATCCAGGAGCGGCATGGCTGCTCTCCCACTTCTTCTTCTTTTTTAATTAACTTCGAAAGCAGTCATGCAAGGTTGCTGATTTGATTGGTAAACTGAAGTTAGGGGCAGGAGTTTAATCCTTTTCTAACATGACAGTTACTGGAACTCAACTTCCTCTCTCCAAACAAGGTAAAGGTAGTCCCCTGTACAAGCACAAGGTCATTACTGACCCATGGGGTGATGTCACATGAACACATGAAGCTACCTTATACTGAATCAGACCCTTGCTCCATCAAAGTCAGTATTGTCTACTCAAACTGGTAGCAGCTCTCCAGGGTCTCAGGCAGGGGTCTTTCACATCACCTATCTGCCTAGTCCCTTTAACTGGAGATGCCAGGAATTGAACCCGGGACCTTCTACATGCCAAGCAGAGGCTCTGCAAACTGAGCCACTATGCTGTTGGAGTTTCTTCATATGAACACATGAAGCTGCCTTATACTGAATCAGACCCTCGGTCCATCAAAGACAGTATTGGGTAAGACTGGCAGCAGCGGTGGTTTCGAGCGGTGGAGTCTGATCTGGAGAACTGTGTTTGATTTCCCACTCCTCCACATGAGTGGTGGAGGCTAATATGGTGAACTGGATTTGTTTCCCCACTCCTACACACGAAACCAGCTGGGTGACCTTGGGTAAGTTACAGCTTTGTTAGAGCTCTCTCAGCCCTACCTACCTCACAGGGTGTCTGTTGTGGGGAGGGGAAGGGAAGGTGACTGTAAGCCGGTTTGTGTCTCCCTTAAGCGGTAGACAAAGTTGGCATATAAAAACCAACTCTTCTTCTTCCTCTTCCCTCATCTACCCTGTGTTTTCATATACCAAAGCACTCATGCTGATTCTTGATTCATCTGAAATAGCTACTAAGGCTAAAACAATAGAAGGTGCAGCAGCGCTGCTCCAAGTACCAATCGGCAGGACTTAATTGGATGGACAGTACTCTCAAAATAGCTGCTGGCTGCCAGCTTTCCTTTCTAGGAGTGTAGCAGCTAGCTCAGTGCTACTGCCAGCTGCTGTTATGGCATTCATCTGCACAGGCAGGCTCGTGGCGGTGAAGGAAAGTGCAGCCGACTTAACGGTGACCCCAAAAGGTTTTCAAGGCAAGAGATTTTCAGAGGTGGTTTCCCGTGCCTGTCTCTGTGTAGCGAACCTGGGTTTCCTTGGGGGTCTCCCACCCAAACACTAATCAGGGCCAACCCTACTCAACTCCCAAGATCTAATGAGATCGGGCTAGCCTGGGTCATCCAGATCAGCGCAGGCTAGAGGTACTTAGAACTAAATATGGTCGCTGTTTGATTTTCATTTGACTTACAGACGTTTGAAACATCACATGTACACATGTTGAAGAAGCTGTGTGCCATGTAAAATATTTCCCATGCCTCCTGCTGCTATTCCTGTACACCCCAATCCCAAATGCTGCAAAATGCCAGATTTTGCCGCTGTTGCCACAGCGGCCGCTCTCTTTAGACGCAGTATGCACAGGGGCTTGGAAAAGCTACTGCGCTCTTCTGAGAAAGAGGTAAAAGGTATATTCAGGTCACTGAAATCAATGGGCTTCAATCTGCATAAATAGCATCACAACAGAGTGTTTCCTGGCCTCATGGAGTGCTGGAATGAGGTATTCCTTACTACTGGCATCTTTGCAGATGAGAAGATTTGTATTGGGAAGACTGAATATACCAGTGGGCAAAACCTAGCTTTCTTGGTGTTCAGACTTTTACCCTGCAAAGAGCTCAGGCCAGTATACATGGGTCTCCCCCATTTTAGCCTCTCCAACAACCCTGAAAGACAGGTTAGATGGGAGTGTGACTAGCCCAAGGAAATGCAACTATGCTAGTGGAAGAGCAGAGGGTGATTTTGCCGATTCTCCCCTTCCACTGCAGACTCCCCCCATGCTGATGCTGTGGGTCCCTAGATCCCAAGATCAGAATTTCAAATGGCCCAGTGGGCTGTAAGCAGATTCTTTGCTCCACCAGCTTTACTCCTTTGGTTGTGATTTGGATACAACCTATGACATATTGATTAGCAGAGATATGAAGGCCCGGGGGGAAATGGTTTTCCTTTTGTTCACAGTGACTTTCAATTTTTCTTACATAAAAAGTGGGACATTTGGCGAATGCTAAAAAAAACCCGTCCTTTGAAATATTTTCTCTTTCAGAATGAGGGAAATGCTTTTTTAAGGGAAGGTTTCTCACACTCAAAATCTATAGCATGAAGAAGTCCAAAAACCTTCAATGAAAAAATTGGGAAATTTTGAGGACACTGAAAAAACTCCTGACCCCCCCTTGAAGAGTAAAATGAAAGACCAGGTTTTACTCAGAATGTGTACTAGGTACATTTTTATGAAATGCAGTCTACAGCAAGGGTCTACAATATGGTGCCCATGTTTCTAGAACGTGGTGTGGCCAGGTGGAGCTTTTGCCCAGCAGGTAAGGTTGCCAACCTCCAGGTACTAGCTGGAGATCTCCTGCTATTACAACTGATCTCCAGCCAATAGAGATCAGTTCACCTGGAGAAAATAGCCGCTTTGGCAACTGGACTCTATGGCATTGAAGTCCCTCCTCAAACCCCACCCTCCTCAGGCTCTGCCCCAAAAACCTCCAGCTGGTGGCGAAGAGGGACCTGGCAACCCTACCAGCAGGCCCTCTGGCCACTGGAGATCTGATTGTGCAGATTTTTTAAAATGTTGTTTCAGCAGCAGCAGCCACTACAGCACAAGGATCTTTACTGTGTGACTGAGGGTGTATGCAAGAAAATGTTTTTAAACAATACGTTCATTTTAAAAGGCATCCTGTTGAACAGAGCTTCTGCCTGAAATGCTTAAGAATTACTTTTAGTTATATATGACCTCACTTCCTGACATCCTGTGGTTGGCTCCGTCTCCTTTGGCAGCCTTTTCGTGGTTGGCAAATAGTATAATTTTATGTGGCACCTCAGCTATAAAAGATGCATCTTACGCCATTCAATAGTTTAAGTTTGATAGGAGTATTGCATGGATTTCAACATTTCCTGGACATTTCTGTTCCCCCCCCCTAAAAAGATAAAATGTTTTCCCTGTGGTTTCAAAATTTCCAGAAATTTTATATCTATAATGCTGGTGACCCTCAGCCCTATTGCTGTGCAAAGTCTCAAGTTCTAAAAGCATCAGCACACATTATGATCAACTTTCTTCATTTTATGTTGTTTGCAATATACTTAACTCTTTGGGCTTGTGATTTTCATCCACGACTAAATTACAAGCTACTCCATTACAAATGATTACAACCCAGTGAGATGTACCCACCAAAGCCTATCTCAGTAATCCATTATAATGGGTGTGGATGAGAGAGGACATTGAGGAATACAAGAACACAGCATTTACTGACCACCACCCCCCGACAAACTACTTATTTGTGTCAAGGGAAGAGGAGAGGTGGCTACGGTTATTTTCCAGAACCTTGTCATATGAAATTTTATGCCCATCAGAAGCCAAATGATTCCCATAATTTCCCCCTATTCCCCACCCCCACTAAACAGAATCCAACAGCTTCCTCTCTCCTTAGAACGAATGGCACTTCTGTTGCTCAGCCATGAAGTGTGATGGATTTTCAGGAACTGCCTATTACAATTAAAAAATTTCCTTAGCCAATTAAAATGGGAAAGTTAAGAGAATAGCTTAGATAATATAATTTTACTGAAGAAGCTCCAATTGGGAAAAAAAAACCCAAAAGGTGACTTTCCTCCTCTGGAGGAAGGATTCCAAAGAACAGTCTGCGTAGGGAAATACGGACTGTTTCATATTAAACAGTCACCAGCAATTTCCTGATCACAGAGGATAATGTCTTTTGAAGCTACTGTGCAAGCCAAATTGGATTTGCCCTTTTCCTTTTCTTATCTTCTGGCATTCACAAAGCAGGGTCGGCAGGCATTTTGAATGCTGAAATCTCCCTTCAGGTTTGCCATTATTAGCAGGGAACTGCTGATCAAGTAGGATGTGCATGTTTGGGCTACGTTAAAATCTTCCATCTCAGCTGATTGTGTGTGTGTGGGAGAGATACCAACTTCAAAGGATTATCTCCCCGGGAAGTAACCCCTTCCCCAAAAAGCTTGGAATTACATCTTTTCTTTGGTGTCTATGTTCAGGTTTCTTTTTTTCTTACATAGGAGGTTTCTTTTTTTCTTAAAGACACTTTGCACTCTCATTGATCTCTGCCCCTTCTTCCGAAACATAAAGCCAAACCAGAAACAAAAAAAGGCTATCACTGAAGAGTATTTAAACAGAGTTTACTGGTCCAGAGAGAGGAGAAAGCTATTCCTATTTCAGCAACGACAGATATACCTGCACATTTCAAAACACCACCAGTGGAAAGGAACCATTTAATATCAATACCACTTTAAGAAAGAAGCTCTTATCAATATATCAAATAGTCATCTTGGCCCTATCTGCGGATACTTAAACCCAAAGATCAGGCCCAGGTACAGGTTAGGGACATTTTTGGTCAAATTTGGGGAGGCTCTAGGTTTGCAGAAAAATCTGAAAACTATGCAAAGATGGAAGGGATTTAAATCCCCCTGAAACAGAGGAGCATTGTCTGTGCATGCACACACAACACACCTCTGTTGAAGCAGACATCATGGCAGGCAGATGGTGCTTCAGCTGGGCAGGCATAGCAGCAAGGAGGGAGATGGATGCACAGGATGGCAAACTCAGACTGAGTTAAGAAGGGGCTGCAGGAGAGCGGGGGGGGAGAAGGGTAAAGAAAAAAAGAAATGGAAGAGGTCATGCCAATGGGAGGAAAAGGCAAAGAAAGCAGGCTGGGAGCAACATCAGAAGCCACAGGACAAAGCAGGGACCAGAAATGGCATTTCCCCTGAGTTTCTCATGGGTCCCCGCATGTAACTATTTATTTATTGGCTAGTTTGTTGTTGTTGTTGTATTTTGCAGTGAAACCAACTATACAGCCACAGGACAAAGCAGGGGCCATAAAGGGAATTGCTCCATGAGTTTCTCATGGGTCCCTGCTTGAAACTATTTATCTGTTAGATTTTTATTTTTCCTAGATTTTACAGGAAAACCAACTTTGACAGCCTTCTTGTTCCAGAAATGAAGTGTTACGTATCAAGAGTAACAACTAGATTTGAGTCCAGTAGCACCTTAGAGACCAACAAGATTTTCAGGTGTGAGATTTCAATAGTCAAAGCTCCCTTTGCCAGATACCTGACTATACCTGGAAAATCTTGTTTGTCTCTAAGGCACTGTGTGTGTGTAAAGTGCCTTCAAGTCGCAGCCAACCCCTTTTTGGGGTTTTCATGGCAAGAGACTAACAGAGGTGGTTTGCTGTAAGGCACTACTGAACTTGAAATCTAGCTATTCTACTGCAGACCAACACGATTACCCTCTGAAAATATTACTGCTGGGCTGGATTAGCCCTTTAAGTTACCGGGAAAGCTTCTGATTGGCAAGCAGCCAGTCAAGCGCCTCCTTGGATCCATCCAGCACTGATGCTGAGCACAGGCTCATGAAGGAACACAAAGGCTTCCTTACCTTGGAGGCAATGGGTGAGGCCCACGCTCAGCACTGGCATGAGACAGGGCAGAACTGATCGCCCCCAGCTTACACCCAGTCCATATCAAGAGCAGAGCCCAGCTCTGTTTGTTCAACACACACCAGAAATCATTGCAAATATCGTGCAGAAACCCCCTGCCAACACCATGAGTGAAAGGTGCACAGCAGTGGTGGTTGGGATTCCCCTACCTCACCCCTCCTCTGCAAATGCGTATACCGACGGGCAATCCTCAGACTTGTCTCCTAGAAAAGAGGCTAACTGGAATGGTTCCGGAAGCAGAGAATGAAACTAACCCATCCTTTCACATTACAAGCCAGCGTGCTGTAGTGGTTAAGAGTGGTGGAGTCTGATCTGGAGAATCCGGTTTGATTCCTCCCTCCTCCACATGAGCGGCAGAGACTAATCTGGTGAACTGGATTTGTTTCCCTACTCCTACACACGAAGCCAACTGGGTGACCTTGGGCGAGTCACACTCTCTCAGCCCCACCTACCTCACAGGGTGTCTGTTGTGGAGAGGGGAAAGGGAAGGTGATGGTAAGCTGGTTTGATTCTCCCTTAAGTGGCAGAGAAAGTCAGCATATAAAAACCAACTCTTCTTCTACAAGGTTTCAACAGAGATAGTAGTTACCACTTTCAAGGGACTACCAGTAGCTGCCATAGTTTAAATGTATGGAAACGAAGACATACCAGTTCAGACTGGTGAGCCTTTGGTCTCTTTTCAAAACCTATTATTCTATTTGTCTTCAAACCTCAAGACAGTAGAGAGCTCAGCAGCATCATTGCTGCTTATTTTGATTTTTTACAAGTTTAGCCAATCTTTCATTCAAGGCGCTCCAGGTAACTTGCATAGTTACCTTTCTGTCCCTCAACAATCCTGCAAGGTACATTAGACCAAGATTACCCACTGAGCATCATGGTTGAAAAGAGGTTTCTTACATTTTTGGCTGACTCGTAGAGCCAAATAAAATGTGTCAAGGCCTATTATAAATTATGCTACACCATGCAGTAACATTTCAAACACAATCCCTTCAGGGCTGGAGATCCACAGGGAAGAATTAGTGGGTTTCAGAGTTCTAGCACTGCTCTAAGATCACATCTTTTAAGTTCATGCCATTTCACATACATCTGCTCTATATGCAAAGTCACCAGCACAGGCTATAAGCCCGATTCCACCTCTGAGCATAGTTGAAAAGACTGGAAAAATCCAGTGTGCCAGGCTATTAAGAACACCTTTCTGCCACCTTCCCTCAGCTGACCTAGCTATGCTGACCCACCTGAGTTGGTGTCTAGCATCAGCAGTGGGGACGCATCAGCAACTGCAGAAGATATCTCTTTGCTTCCAGGCTCAATTCAAGGCCCTGGGGTTCTCACCTTTAAAGCCTCTCACAGGTTACCAAACAGACGTCATCTCCTATTATCCTCCCCTGTACCAACTCTGATCCCCACTCACCTCCTTATTACACCTTCCCTTTTGGCTAGTGCATTCTGTCAGCTCAGACAAGAGCCCTTTCAAGTAATAGAGTCAACATTTTGGAATAGCCTACAAGTAGAGGGGCAGACGCTGTCACTACTGGCTATTTTTGAAGAGAATGCAAGACTTATTTCAGAGGGCCTGTTTTGGAAGGCTAATGAAAGGCTGATTACATTGGCAGGGCTATGGAAGACTGGATAATCATAGCGTGAACTTTGTAATTGCAGAGTTTGTGAATATTAACTCTTTTTTTGCAGCTTGGTGTTGTTATGTAAGCCACCTTGAGTTCTCAGAGAAAGGTGTGGTAGATGTTTGTCATGCCTATTCATTATCTGTTTTCATACACCTTCAAAGAAACTTCAAGTCACAAACTCCCTGGAGTTCCTTACTGAGGCACAAGCATGCAAATCAGCCTTCCCTCTCCTGATGTGAAACAGCTGCAAGGCTCTTCAATTAAGTTGGCACCAATGCCATTTATTAACATTTGTCTGCCTTTCTCACAGGGTCTCAAGGTGGATTACACACAGTGAGCCAGTGCAATCGACAAAAGGGGACATTCAATAAACAATGCACTCAGATCATAGGGGAGGGCCTGTGGCTCAGTTTGTAGAGCATCTGCTTGGCATGCAGAAGGTCCCAGGTTCAATCCCCCCCGCATCTCCAGTTAAAGGGACTAGGCAAGCAGTTGATGTTAAAGACCTCTGCTTGAGAGAGTCGCTGCCAGTCTGAGTAGATAATACTGACTCTGATGGACCGAGGGTCTGATTCAGTATAAGGCAGCTTCATGTGTGCTTTTTGGGTCCTTTTTTACCCTGGCTCCAGCCTGGTGGAATGCTCTGCCTAGTAACATCAGGGCCCTGCAGGACCTTAAAACAGAACTATTCTGCCAGCCCTATACCTGAGGACAGCCGCGAGTATCATCTTTACTGGCCTCCCTACCCCCCCCTTCCTCTTACGATAAACTTTGTATGGATCTGAAGGGGCGGGCCTGCCTGTTTGTCTCAGTCAGCACAATGGAAATTGGGCACCATCTCTGGATTTTAAATTATAAGGGTTTATTGTTAAATGTTTATTGGTATTTATGTTATTTGATGTATGGTTCTAAGTGTTGTTCCCTGCCCTGAGCCTGGCTTTGGCCAGGGAGGGTGGGTGAGAAATTGAATACATAAACAAAGTTATTTCTGTCTCTCTGTTTAACATCACATACATAAATTCTAGAACCAGGGGGAAAATCTGAATTTATACTGCAGGGTCTCTCAGCTACAGGCCCTCAACTGGCAGAATATCTCGGTCTTATGGGTCCCATGGAACTGCGTAAGGTCCTACAGGGCCCTGGTCTCCTCAGAGAGGGAGTTCCACCAGGCCTGGGCTAGGGCCAAAAAAGCCTTGGCCCTAGTTGAGGACAGCCGGGCAATTCTCAGGCCAGGGATAACCAGTAGATTGGTGTTAGATGAGCATAATGCTCTATGGGGGATGTACCAGGAGAGGCAGTCCTGCAGATACGATGGTCCAGACCATATTTATCAGTAATAAAGGCTGTCATACTTGAGAAGCTGTGCAACTACTAGTCTTCAGTTTACTAAAGCAAAGTATTTTCAGAGCGTATGCATAATCGATTCAAGAGACACTGTGCTTTCTGGTGGTCTATGACTAACTAGTCTATATAACTGATTTGCAAAATGTAGTCTGCCTCAAACACATAGTGTTAGAACAGGCCTCACCATGAAACCAAAGCCTGTGCTCACAGTTTTTTTTTAACAAATAACACCCTGAAATGCAGACTTAAATGCTTCCTTACTACTGTCATTTGGCAATTCAAACCTGTCCCTGTGTGACAGGACTGTAATTTTCTTTCTTAGGAGTTTGGCCAGACATTGTTTTGAATGTTAGGATTTGACAGATTTTGTTTGTTAGCAGCAATTCTTCCTTTATCGGTTCAAGCTTTATCTTCTCACAGGGGCCCTCAAGCAAGTTTCTGTGCCAGTGACTGATACCCGGTGATCAAAATCAATATATACAAACAATAACTACTCTTTTCCAAGATAAAAAGGAGTTTGCTTCTTTCTTGCCTTCATAGATCACCTGAGGGCTAGAATGCATTTATGCAAGACAGCAACATCATTTGAAGCATATTTTTTATAGGCTCAAACTCTTCCTATATGGGGTGTTTCCCTTTTAAGGAACCAAGCAAAGGCACTGTTTGAGGAAGAGAATTAGCCTGGAAGACCAGTTCTGCTAATTTCAGGGGTTCCTGTCCTAGAGATCAACAAGATTAGGGGGGGGGGTATCTGACAAAGGAACCTTTGACACTTAAAAACTAATACCCCAACAATCATGTTGGTCTCTAAGATGTGCTGCTGGACTCCAATCTAGCTGTCTGATTGCCGTTAACATGAACGCCAGACTGCTCCAAGGAAGGCCTTCTAAAGCCCACAGCAAACTTAGACAAAGGAAAAAGATTAACCAACAATGCCGTGTTGGATATCCAAGGAGGTTGTGCTGACACAGAGCATAAATGACAACTTGTCAGCAGGGGCACACAAAGCCAAAAAATTAACCAATAACGAAACGTTGAATACCCAAGGAGGTTATGCCAACCTGGAGCATGACATAAATGGCAGCTTGTCAGCAGGAGCACACAAAGCTGAGCTTCAGTAAGTGGGGGCATGCAAGACGTTTCATAAAAAGAACAGGTTGACAAGTGAACCATCAGCATCTGTGACCTTTCGATTTAGCATAGGGTTGGGCAGCCTGCCTCTCCGCAGTGCTTTTGTGCAGCTTGTGGAGTCTCAACCCCACTTCTGGCTGTCAGGAGTGTTTCAAGTGTCTGCAGCTATGCTGATCCCACTGGGTCAGAAACAGAGAAGGCGACTAGATTCTTCAACTGAGCAACCGCTGTTCAAAAACTTGGAAATGAGCTTTTGAGGAAGAATCCTTCATGCGTGTTCAGAGCAAAAACTGCATTAAGTTCAACGTGTGCACTAATAACCCGGCATTGGACATGGCTGTAAAAGGGATGCGCACTTTCTACTGATTAATGTTGACAGCAATGTTGGATTGTTATAGACAAACCTACATTCTGCTTTGGGGACAATAACTAAGTTAATTAAAAAGGCAAAGTTCAACACAAGACAGAAGAGCATCACCTGTAGGGTGCTCAGAGATGGGACATATGGCGCATTATAATAAATGCTTGCTAGTTTAGGAATCTTGTGCTTCTGAATTTATTCCTTCAAAGCATCAAGTCACTGTAACCTTGGTGTTCTCATTCTGAATGGATTTATATCCACTGTATTCTAGCTTCAGCAAAAGTATGGTGAATTGTTCCATGTGAATGTGCCTATTATCTAGAAACTGTAGTGCGTACTGAAAAAAATAATCTCACTCCAAAATCACATTCAGCTAAAATCCAGACTCCACTTTTAAAATGAAGATAGAAACTTGATTTTATAAAATCGATTCAGAGATTTACAGAAGTTCTGTGGTTTATAAAATTCTTTTCTTTGTGTCCCTTCTACTTGAATCCCCTTACATATGTTAAATTTAATGGGGGGAACTTTCCAACAAAAAGTGTCATATTTTGAAAAAGCCATTCACAGAAAAATAACATGCTACCTCTCAGCATGTTACGAGATGATTCTTTATTATCAATGTGTGATTGTTTGTAGTTCTCCGAAGCCCCTCCCCATTAACATGGTGTTTGGGTGCTATTTTGGGAAAGGACATCTCCAACAGCCCAAGCGCAGCAACAAGAGACAGTCAGGGTGGTGTCGTGTTTTGAGTGCTGGACGAGGAACAGGGAGACACAGGCTTGAATTCCCATTCTGCCATGGTAGCTTGGGCCAGGCACATTCCCAAGATGTTACAGTGAAGAGACAAAACCTTGAAGATATTTTAATTACTGGATCTCAAGGTTAAAGCAAAAAGGAGGCAACATTAAGCAGCTTTTTTGTGTTTCCCTTGTCAGAGTAGATTCTTGCAAACTCTTCTTCCGAGTTTTATTTACAGGCAACACTGTTGTTATTATTTTTTCAAATACTGATACTAAACCCTCTGCCTTGAAACAATGTGCCAAAGGTATCTAGCTACCAATGAAGAAGAGTTGGTTTTTACACCCAGCTGGGGAAGGCAATGGCAAACCAACCCGTAAACATAGTCTGCCTAGTAAACGTCGGGATGTGACGTCACACCATGGGTCAGTAATGACAGGGGACTACCTTACACAGGGGACTACCTTTACTTTCCCCCCCCCTCTACTGAAAGGAGTCTCAAAGTGGCTTTCAATTGCCTTCCTTTCCTCTCTCCACAACAGACACCTTGTGAGGTAGGTGGGGCTGAGAGAGTTTGGAGAGAACTGTGATTGGCCCAAGGTCACCCAGCAGGCTTCATGTGGAGGAGTGGGGAATCAATGCCGGTTCTCCACATTAGAATCCACTGCTCTTAACCATTACACCAACATTAACCCCACCCCACCCCAAAATTGAACAGCAGTATAATACACTCAACCCCCACCCTACTCCAAAGCTCTTGGAACGTGTTGAAATGGATCTTCAAGAAGAGTAGGAAGGCTGTTACACCTACACTTGGGGAGGGAATTCTGTGACCTAGACAAGCAGTATTAATAGTCCTGACTAGCCTGATCTCATCAGATATTGGTTAGTACCTGGATGGTTAGTACCTGGATGGGAGACAGGTTAGTACCTGGATGGGAGACCCCCAAGGAAGACCAGGGTTGCTATGCACAGGCTGGTAATGGAAAACCACCTCTGCTCAACTCTTGCCTTGAAAACCCCATAGCCCTGGGGCTGACATGAGTTGGTTGTGACTTGATGGCACACAGTTATTAGCCCTGTCCCCCATGGCCCAGGCTGGCCCAATCTTGTTAGAACTCAGAAGCGAAGCAGGGTTGGCCCTGGCTAGGACTTGGATGGCAGACCACCAAGGAATGCCAGGGTTGCTATGTAGAGGCAGGCAATGGCAAACCACCTCTCTGTCTCTAGCCCAGAAAAAACCCTACAGAGACACCATAAGTCAGCTGCAACTTGATGGTACTTTCCATCACCACTAGAGGCTACAATTGAAAATACTCTATTCCCAATGCCTGAGAACACAGAATATTTGACAGCCGGACCTCAGTGATTACCTAAGCAACCAAGCAATTATTCTTTCATCGCCCTAGGGCTAGGCTGATTGGGGCGTTGAAGATGAAGACAAGCCAAAAACTACAACTGGTCCAGAATGTGGCTGCCCAATTACTGTCGGGGGCTAGCCTCTAGGAATATATGCTGCCCATTTTGAAACAGCTTCATTGGCTACCAGTCTGTTTGAGTTCAATTCAAGGGGCTGGTTATGACCTTTAAAGCCCTTCACGGCCTACGCCCCACATACCTGCAGGGCCGTGTCCTTCCATATGTCCCTGCATGCCACCAGCTGGCTATCCCACCACTCAGGGTGGTCCGTCTGGCATTGACCAGAGCCTGGGCCTTTCCCTCTGTGGCTCTGATTCTGTGGAATGGGTTCCCTGAAGTAGTGAAGGGGGTCCCCTCCTTGGAATTCTTCAGGAGGCGCTGCAGGGCCTACCTGTTCACAGGGCTTTTGAAGGGGTTTGAATAGCAGGCCTCTCTTAAGGGGGAGGGGTTTGGGGCTTGTTATTTTATCTTTGGTTTTAGCTGGGAATGTTTTAACTACTATTGTAAGCTGCCTTGAACCAAGAAGAAAATTGGGATATAAATGTTTTAAAAATAAATAAACCTGCACCATGAATTGTGCCCAGAAACCAACAAGGAGTCAATGAAATTGCCCAGGTGCAGGGGTTATATTTCCACATTGTAGTGTTCTAGTCATTCTTGCTGCTGCATTCCAGATGAACAGCAATTTAGTTTATCCTCCTCTCAGTGGCAAATAACCACAAGTAAACAAAGGCCACTGGAGATTTGTGAGCCACAGAGCACTTAAAATGCCAAAGCAAGCTTCCAAGGTCCTATGCCATAAGCATAAAGTATGAAAAAAACTAATCGCCACCGCACACTAGAAGTCCTTAGAAATATCACTGCATTCTGTGGTCTTATTCCCACATGTACACAGGACTGCAGTCTTAGGATGCAATCCTATGTACCCTTCCCCGGGAATAAGCCCTACTGAATCAAGTAGAACTTACTTCTGAGTAAACATACACAGATGACACTGCAGGTCTGCCACCATCTGCTATCTTCTTTGCAAGAATGCTTTTGCCCTGATTTAAGTTGTGGTTCTTCTTCTCCAACTGCAGAAATAACTCAGAAAGATACTCAGGTGTTCCCCAGAAGGAGAAAGACAAGCAATTAAGCCTCATTATCAAGTCATGCTAGGAAAAGTTGAGGGCAGCAGGAAAAGAGGAAGACCCAACAAGAGATGGATTGACTCAATAAAGGAAGCCACAGCCTTCAATTTGCAAGATCTGAGCAAGGCTGTCAAGGACAGGACATTTTGGAGGACTTTCATTCATAGGGTCGACAGGAGTCGGACGTGAGTTGACTGCACTTAACACACACACACACACACACACATCAAGAACAAACAAGCACTAGGCTCTGAAGCAGGCACTCAAGACAGAGGGGCAGCCCATTCAAAAGGGCCATAAGGTGCAACTGCAGGCAAGAGAGCATTCCTTTTGGCTTCCCATTTGGGAAGGAAGGAAGGCTGCATGTGATCCTGCTAAGCAAATTTTCTGCCACACAAACTAGCATTCCTTCCCTTGAAGCTCCTCCTTACAAAACTGAGGCCCAGTAATAAACTCTGGAGATTAACGCAAAATGCGAGAGAATTGGTGTTACCGCACTTTGTATTCCCAGCAATGTAAGAGTTTGAAAATGTTATAAAAAATATTGCTTTAAAAGGGTTTTTGGATACCACGGCTAATAAATGGTTGGAAGATGTCTTCACAGCTAAAGGGGCCAAACAAAGTGCGAACAGTATTTTTTATAACGTTTTCAAACTCTTAATACATTGGTGGGAATACATATGGGGTTACCGCATTATGTATTCCCAGTGATGTATTAAGAATTTGAAAACGTTATAAAAAATACTCTTTGTACTTTCTATATTGTTCGCACTTTGTTTGGCCCCTTTAGCTGTGAAGATGTCTTCCAACCATTTTTTAGCCGAGGTATCCAAAAACCCTTTTAAAGCTATGTTTTTTATAACATTTTCAAACTCTTAATACATCGCTGGGAATACATAATGCGGTAACCCCCATAGAAAGTGCGAACAGTATTTTTTATAACATTTTCAAACTCTTAATACATCGCTGGGAATACAAGTGCAGTAACCCTGAAAGTCAAGGCAGAGCAAACACACTTTACGCATACAAAGCAGTAACAAGAAGAGGTGTTTATTCATAGGAAACAGCTAAATCAATCTTAGGCAAGAGCAATCAGACTGGCCTCTAACTTGTGATTTCAGCCTGATTGGCACTCTGTACAAATATTTACAATTCATCTATGTTCTGGATTTCCTGAAAATGGGAAAGTACACAGGGCGATGTGAACTGAAAAATGATTGTACGCAAGTCATACTGTAAGGAGAAAGGTTTCTCATAAGGGTCAAAAAGAATGACCACAACGGAGACAGAAGTATGCTTAACAGTTTGTACAATATATAAGAATGGAACCTGTCCAATACATAATGATGAGATACAGGATTCCATCCTACTAGCTTTCCCCTGGCATGAGGGAAGGGGGCAATCATGTTTAATTCCTCTGCTTATTGCAACCTAGTCCCATGCGGCTTTCTGTTCACATGGGTCCACAACCCCCACATTTTTTGGAGGTCACCAGCAAAAATATTTTTTTTAATGCATGGGATATAGATAGTGGACAAGGAGAGCTTTTGGGCTCTCCCATAATACCAGACCTCAGGGACACCCAATGAATTTGATGGATAATAGGCACAGGACAGCAAAAAAGGAAATATTTCTGTAGTCAATGAATAATTAAATGGTGGAATTCAGTGCTGGCAGAGGTAGCAATGGACACAAGCACAAATGTTTTTTAAAGGAGATTAGAGAGGTTCATGGAGAATAGATCAAGAACATAAGAACATCAGAAAAGCCCTGCTGGATCAGACCAAGGCCCATCAAGTCCAGTAGTGTGCTCACACAGTGGCCAACCAGGTTCAACTAGATTCATTAATGGTTACTAGCCATGGAGACTAAAAGGGAGCTCCATATTCCTAGGCAGTAAACCCTGAAGCTAGGAGGCAACATGTGGGGAAGGCATTTGCCTCCTTGCCTTGTTCGTTTGTTTCCAATCCAGGGCGACCTGGTTGACCTCTATGCCAAACAGGATGCTGCACTAGACGGACCACTGATCTGACCCAGAAGGGCTCTTACTATCTTTACCACAATACAGGAGAATTATCTGTCAAAGACACCAGATAGGAGGAATCTGGACAAAGCATCCAGCAGAGAGGTGCAAGGGTTTCTATCTTCTGCACAGTTTCCTATATCCCCCCCACAAGGCTTGCAGTTCTCTGCTCCTAGTTTTCAGGTCTTCGTGCTTTATGACATATGCTGCCAAACCAATGCTGCAATATTCAGTTCATATTCAATCAGAAACTCCAAACCAGGGAAGAGGATTTTGGTTACATAGATGACATGGCATGTGCCAAAGCTGGTATGTAATTCTAAAATCCAAAGAAACCATTAAGAATTGGCAAGGCTTAAGCTCAGTACACTACAGAAGAACACCTGGCCCTTGCTACCTTAAACTACCAGTGCATGTGTGTTTCCCACCAGCATCACTTCCTTGATCTGATCCTTCCCCCTGAAAATCTGAACATTAAGAAAACAAGGGAAAGCCAATGATAATCCTCAAAGCACCTCCTCTACTCTGGTGCACTGTTAGATGCTTGAAGAAAACATGAGACAAGCATAATAATCATATCAAGGTTTTGTACTGGGCTGAAATATATGGAATACTTAAATATTCAGGGGAAACAGGCCAGGATCAAACAGCAAGGAAAATTCAAGGAGTACATGCAGGAGTCGCCAAACTTCATGTAGCATTTAGTACTGCTTAGATACAGCCCTGACCTGGATGGCCCAGGCTAGCCTGATCTCGTCAGATCTCAGAAGCTAAGCAGGGTCAGTCCTGGTTAGTATTTGGATGGGAGACCACCAAGGAATACCAGGGTTGCTGTGCAGAGGAAGGCACTGGCAAACCACCTCTGCTAGTCTCTTGCCATGAAAACCCCCAAAAGGGGTCGCCATAAGTCGGCTGCGACTTGACGGCACTTTACACACACAGATACAGAAACAGAACATAATGTAATAGAGAAAGATGAAAGGTACAGACAAACTCACACACAGAACACTTCCAAAGGCATATGTTCAGGCTAATAGTTAATGATGGGTGAACAGAAGAGACTCTCCTATCAAGTCCTCGAAATGCAACTGAATGTGGCTTATTCTGGGACATCAGATCTCAAGGGAGGAAGATGAGAACTGAACAAAATGTCAGCAAGCATCCAGAGATGTGGGGTGGAATATTTTCCATGGCTTTATTCTTCTGCGGAACATGTACCATTTCTAACCATTTATCATTTCACAAAGTTAGTACCGGTAACAATGAACAGATGCCACGGCTAAAACATTATTATACAAGCTAAACAGTTTCAAAGTTGTAACCAGCACTCTTCAATTGATTATTGACTGGGAAATGTGAGAGACTGTGTATGTTTTATTGATCTGTAAATTAGGGTGTGTGTGAGGGGTGGGGGATAAGACCACAAATACATATAATAATCCACATAAAAACTCAAGTGTTAATTCCACCAGATTGGCTGCGCAAGTCAATAGCAAAGCTAAAGGTGAATAACAGTAAATTATTATTAGTATTATCATCTTATTTAAGGAACTAACCAGTGATGAGGTGCCCTAGTAATCTCCGCAAACAAAAGCTAAACTCCGTTGCAATAGGTAAATGGACAACCACACCATGGACTGTTCTTCAGGTATGCTAGAAGTAGTGCATCTACAGTTTTGAGTGTCTTTATCTTAAATTTACAGAATGTAAAAAATTGCATTCTATATTATCTTTAAATGCTTACAAGCATCATTGCAATAAAAATAATTTCCACACAATGCTTTGAACTTGTTTGAAGATTTCAACAACACTTGGTCCTCCCCCCAATCAAATATTTCATTTTGAGTAGTTGATGCTACTGGGACATACCATTAACATTGGATACTTTAAAAGTTAGTCTATGAAATACAAAATAAGCATGCTAAATTTGACTGTGCTCTGCTCAGGAAATCAGGTTATTTTCTAGTAAATTTAGCCATTTTTGTTTTTCTAGGAATCTCAAACTGCCAAGAAGTTTGAAGCTATGGCTGAGCAATTTATAATATTATTGCAGCCAGAGAATGGCCTGAGGGTTACGATTTTTAGAAAAGATGTCTAGGAATTTTAAATATGTCTGAACCATTACGAAAGAAGCTGAAGCAAAAGCCAATACTACAAAATAAAGGCAGGGAGCAAACGTGGAGGTGAGGTGGTTGGAAGGCAGCAAATCAGACCATGACCCTCTGTGTGTGGACCACACAACACAGTGGTGGGATCTCACAATCTACGCAATAAGGGAGACGGATCATCAGATCGGTAGAGGGAGGTATACTAGCAGATGAAGAATTTGCCATAAATTGATCAACCTAATGGATGTAAATGTCATGTGTCTGATGAACTGAGCTCTGACTCAAGAAAGCAGATATGGAATAAGTTCTGTAAGCCTCTACAGCGCCACTAGGCTCCTGTTTCATTTTGCCCATTTAAGGAATGCCTACGCATTATTTATTAACACATCTATATCCCACCTTTTCCCATGTCTTGAGAATTACAATACATAATTAAAACAAAACTCCATGCTCCCACACCTAATAAAGCCCCTGTGATCTACCATCTATTTAAAGCACTTGTGAATAAAACAGGCTTGGCAGCACCTGAGAAACATGCACGCCTCATTGCCATTTCAGAACCATTCCAATGGACAGCAACCTCATAAAGAGTCCTATGCATGTTTTAACCCACTGTGCTCTTGCTAAGAGAAAGGGTTTTCACGCAAAAACCTTTTTATTCCAACAGTCACAGCATACCAAGGCTTCTCACTTAAAAAGCAGAACAGGATACAGAGCCATTTCTGCCATGACATGAATGCACACAGTATAGTACCTCCCTGGGCACAAAGACCCTGGCAAGTGTCATAATAAATCAGTTCCTTCCCCCTACTGCCTGTACATGCTCCCTACATGAAATATTTATCCCCTCTCCCATACATGCTTACAAAAAGATTACATCATCAGCCAGCCAGATAAGGATCCAAAACATGCAGTCATTTCTCACTGCCAGAAAGCCAAAAAGAAACAGAGGGAAGACCAGGCCTCTGAGATCTCCCGGAGGGAACTGAATTGGAGCAAGCAGACCCCCAAACTGTGTTACTGTAGTACAGCAAACCACTCTGAAGAGAATAGGGTTTGATGGAATTCAGAAAAGGGGAAAACGGACAGAGCCGCAGAGAAGAAGCAGCCAAACTGTCTGAGGACATGCAGCCTCCGTAGGCCTCTGCAACAGAGAGCAGATGCCAGCCGGAGGGGAAGAAGATCCCCCCAAAGCTCCTACTTACTCACAGTCACCCCCCCCAACATCTGTAAAGCAAAAAGTCTGTGAAACCAGGAATGAGAGAGCAGACATCTCCTGCACCCTCCCCTAGGCAAGCATTCAACTGCGCCCCGTGGCCAAGGCAGTTTCTCTGTTCCTCCAGAGCATGACTCCTCTTAAATCCCCCCAAAAACATAACACCAAAACTATCTTTGCGGTGAAATTCAGAATGAGGATTCTTCTGTATTTCTGCCCATGCCCTTCCCCAGGAGAAACAAAATGGCCATCATCCTGACCTTGGGGTGCTGGGCACAGGGGCACTTGCTGACCAGGTGATCCTAGCAGCCACTGCCTGGTCTGGCAAAGGCAGTATGAGCCTTTGCCCCACCGTCTTCCAAACCATGTGTGGCATAGGGGCTAGAGTCGGACTAGCAATCTGGGAGACACAGGTTCAAATCTCCTTGCTTGCTAGGTGACCTTGGACCAGGCACTCTCTCTCAACCTGATCTACCTCAAAGGGTTGCTGTGAGGCTAAAATTGAGGAGAGGAGAACATTTTACGCCTCTGGGTTTTCAGTGGAGTAAGGTGGGGTATAAACAAAATAATCTCCTGCCTGCATAATTCCTAAGGCCCTCTAAAGCTGCAGTCCACTCCAAACCACATGCGTGTGTGGAGAGGACAGAGAAGAAGAAAAGAACATCACTCCTCTTATAAAAAAGCGTCATGGGTGACTCCCTCCCAAGGAAGGGTGGAAAAAGAAAAGGAGGAACACCCAGCCAAAAATCTGGCCCAGAAGGCCTGATCCACGGGCATTAGAGAAGCCCCCAAAATCTGGCCCAGAAGGCTTGATCTGTGTGCATTAGAGAAGCCCCTCAAAATCTGGCCCTAAAGTCCTGATCTACGGGCATTAGAGAAGCCCCCAAAATCTGGCCCAGAAGGCTTGATCTGTGTGCATTAGAGAAGCCCCTCAAAACCTGGCCCTAAAGTCCTGATCTATGGGCATTAGAGAAGCCCCCAAAATCTGGCCCAGAAGGCTTGATCTGTGTGCATTAGAGAAGCCCCTCAAAACCTGGCCCTAAAGTCCTGATCTATGGGCATTAGAGAAGCCCCCAAAATCTGGCCCAGAAGGCTTGATCTGTGTGCATTAGAGAAGCCCCCAAAATCTGCCCCTAAAGTCCTGATCTATGGGCATCAGAGAAGCCCCCAAAATCTGGCCCAGAAGGCTTGATCTGTGTGCATTAGAGAAGCCCCTCAAAATCTGCCCCTAAAGTCCTGATCTATGGGCATTAGAGAAGCCCCCCAAATCTTGCTCAGAAGCCTTGATCCACGTGCATTAGAGAAGCCCCCCAAAATGTGACCCAGAAGTCCTGATCCACGGGCATCAGAGAAGCCCCCCAAAAATCTGGCCTAGAAGGCTTCATCCACCTGTATTAGAGAAGCCCCCCCCCAAAAAAAATATCTGGCCCAGAAGTCTCGATCCATGTTCATCAGAGAAGCACCCCCCTACCCAGCGGTTAAAACATGGAAAGAGATATCCCCCCCATAGAAAGTTTATATTGGGGGAGGGGGCGAGAGTAAGAAGAGGGCGCAAAGGAGAGTTTTCACCCCCTTCCAAAAGACTCCCAATACAGAAAGGTCAGATTTATCCCCCCCCCGCGACCCCCGCCCTGCAAGAAGGAAAACACCCTATTGGAGGGGGGGGAGGGAGGAAGAGGGAGTCGCCCTCCTCTCCCGCTCCCCCCCCCCCGCCGCCGCCTGCCGCAGAGGTGGGGCCGCCCGTGCAAAGCCCCCCCCCACCCCGAGGAGGAGGGGGGGCAAGGCGCCACGGTCCCTCCCCAGGCGCCGCCCCTCCCTCGCTCCCTCCCTCGCAAGGCAGTCTGGGGGAAGCTCCCCGCCCCCCCCCCCGCCGTGGTGCTGTGGGGGAGGGGCGCCCCTCCCCCCTCCCGCCCTGAGGGAACCTGAGGCGGGTGAGGCGACCGGCCCCACTCACCAGCGGCTGCATCTCGGCTCGCACGGCGGGCACCTGGAAGCGGTCGATCTCCTCCATCATGGTGCCGGCGGGCAGGCGGGCCGGGGCCGGGCCAGGCCGGGGCCAGGCGCCGCCGCCTCCTCCCACCTCAGTGCCGCCGCCGCAGCAGCCGCAGGAGGGTCTGTCCGGCCGCGGCCCGCTGCCTCATCCCCCTCGGAGCCGCCGACGGTGCGCAGCGGAGGAGGACGAGGCGGCCCCGCCGTGACTCAGCCCCAGCCCCGCCGTCCCCGCCGCCTCAGTGCGCACGCGCCGCTCCGGCGGCGGCCTCGCCTCATCCCGCGCTCCGCCCACCTCCTCTGCATATTCAGCAGAGGGGGCGCGAGGGGCGGGGCGCGCGACGTCTCGAGGCCCGGGTTTGCCGGCGCGCGGCCCTCCCCCTTCGCCCTCCCGATTAATTATTCATGAGAGGAGGCTCCGCCCGCTTTGTCGATCCCAAGCTTCCCCCGGGATGAACTACTTCGTCGGAGGGGGAGGGAGGACGCGACCCTCTGCCCCCCCTCCCGTTCTGCCTCTGTGGCACAGGAGGAAAGCAACTTCCGCCCTGTTGCCATGGAAGCCGCCGTCAACATCCGGCAGCTGCTGAGGGGCGACGAGGATCTAGGGAAGGGAAAGGGGAAAGCAGGCAGCTGAGGCCGCGGAGATGCCGGGGAAAGACCTCGCCAAGCGTAAGGTAAGAGGAGGGCCACGCGCGTGACGTCACTTTTTGGTCCCCATGACGTCATCGATCTGCTCCATGACGTACCCCTCTGGAGTTTTATTTGGAAGTATTTAGATATTCATACCCCAGTGGGAACCCAATGGGAACCCAAAGCAGGTAATGATGCCCTTTTTATTTTTTTTACTCCGTTTTATTCTTACAACAACAACCTTGTGAGGCAGGGCTGGCTGAGAGAATGCGACCAGCAAGCTTCCGTGGCAGAGTAGGGAATCCAGCTTGGCTCTCCCAGAGGAGGCGACAAAAAATAGGTGTTGCTTTTCTCACATGAGGATGAAATTCTGTATCGACATAGGCGTTTTGCCAATCGTCATTGGAAATCAGTACTTTAAACTGCAAACTTAACTGGCAAAAATTGAAAGTACGCATATGCACAATCGGAATGGCTGCATGCCCGGACCACCTGCTGCTGCTGGAAAGGTGGTCTAGACATACACAGATTTAATTAAGTCCAGTGGGGCCCTTTTACCCCCCAGCGTTTAATTGCTTGCTTCATAACCTGCTATATTAGTGTCAGTCTAGTGAGGAACCGCTACAGGAAGAGGGCTGCGCTCTGTGAAAGCTTAGCCTGAAATAAAATAACGTGCTGAAATACTGATACTCCTCTATGTTTAATGTAGGGAAGAACTGATCTGCTAGCTCCTTCTGGAATCTCGTTTTGAATCTGACCAATGTAAGTGGGTCTGGACATTGAAATGGGAAGTGCAGCATCAAATTCATTAGGGCAGGGCAGGACTCGGGGTGGGGTGGGGGACTTAATGAAGCTCCCATTTCCCTCGCAGTGACAGTTGCTGCTGGCATATCTTCTCGGACAATCAAGGGCTGAGGGGAAAGTCGCAGATATTAGAGAAATTTATTGATCACAGTCAGTTACCACCTTGAAATATTCTCTGTACGTAGGTCAGGGGTGGGGAATCTTTTTTCTGCCCAGGGCCATTTGGATATTTATAACAACATTCGCGGGCCGTACAAAATTATCAACTTAAAAATTAGCCTGCTATATTTGGTCAAACAGTTAGCCAAGAGGCACGACTGGAGACGGCTCCGAGTGTCCGCCACGTAGAGCTACTCGCTTTTGAGCTCTGCCGTCCCCAGCTGGGCCTGAGAGATTCAGGCCGGGCAGCAAACACAAGACGGAGTGAGCGACAAGCTGCTCGGGGCTTGTAGGCGAAGGAGCCCGGTCCAGTAACGCCCTGTTCCGGCACTTTCCCACCCTACGCATGTTTTGCAAGACTTAGAGGGAATACGTTTCTCCATGGCCCGGGTGGGAAAGGGTTAACACAGTTTCTTGGGCGGTCCTAGCAGCTCCATAGCTAACGACTCTTCTTCAAGGGGGGAAAAACGTGCCTTTTCTTGGCAAAACAAACTCACATCCGCCTTGAATAGAGGCTAATCCTGTCGGCAAGAGGGGGCGGATCACCAGTCTTAGATCCGTCTGAGCTAGAGATTTGCCAGGACCCCTGAAGGGCCAGACCAAATGATTTCGCGGGCCTCTGACGTAGGTGAACAAGAAAAGGCAAAATGAGGCAAAAGTACAAAAGGAAACAACAGAGTTCATTTTTTGTAGAATCGTAAAGCTGGAAAGAGCTCCACAAGGCCCCCCACCCAAGGCAGGTCTTTAGATTGTATCCTTTCTTCTGCATATCTTGTATGTTGAGAGCATAGCAGTTATATATCCAAGATTTTCTTTGTAGCCGTAAGTAGAATCATAGAGTTGGAAGGGGCCATATAGGCCATCTAGTCCAACCCCCTGCTCAATGCAGGTTCAGCCTAGAGACTTTCCTGACAAGTGCTTGTCCAGCCTCTGCGTAAAGACTGCCAGTGAGGGGGAGCTCACCACCTCCCTAGGCAGCCCATTCCAATGCTGAACTACTCTTACTGTAAACATTTTTTCCTATTATCCGGCTGGCACCTTTCTGCCCATAATGTATACCCATTATTGCGAGTGCTATCCTCTGCTGCCCACAGGAACAGCTCCCTGCCCTCCTCTAAGTGACAGCCTTTCAAATACTTAAAGAGAGCAAACATGTCCCCCCTCGACCTCCTCTTCTCCAGACTGAACATTCCCAAGTCCCTCAGCCTTTCCTCGTAGGAAAGGCTCCTGACCATCCTCGTCATTCTCTCCACCCGCTTGATTCTGTCCACATGCTTTTTGAAGTGGATCCTTGATAAGTCGAGTTGCATCCCATCTGTTGTACACCCTGCCACCACATGCACAGTTTGGGAATTGAAGAACTCTGTCTGGGATGGAGAGCAATTTTTGACCCAGATGCTCAACATTCAAGACATATCTAGGCAAAGAGACCAGATGGCGCAGAGCAGCATTTTCGCTTCTCTCTGATACCATCCTCTGTCGTCCTTTGATTCACACTCCCAGAAGGGTTCATGTTTAGGTTGCTCCACTCCAGGAGGGGGGGGGGAGGAACCTAATGGAGAAGAGAGAGAAATCTGGGGATGGAGGGCATGGATTGGCTAGGGCAGTGTGCCACTCCCTTGTGCTTTCACCATCCTGGCTCAGAAAGGGAGCTGCTCACATTTACGCTTTGGCAACTGCAGCCTATGGACAGCAAGAGAAAGGTGAACCGTGCCAGCTTGAGTCCTGTGTAGGTGCAGAGAGTGGTATGTTTGTGTTGGGGTGTAGGGGGTGATGCAGATGCTGAGCTCCTTCCCTGATGTTGCTTTTCTTCTACTACTCCCCTTCCTATTCACCCATGCCTATCAAAAGTGCCCCTCAGGCTGCCTTTCACCCCCATGACATGTAGATTGGCTTTAAATGTCAGTAGAACTATATTTTAATCCTTTGCTGCTGTGTTTAGTTGTGTATTGTTGTCTGATTACAAGCAGCTTCATTGTGTCAAATATGAGTATTTTTAAATGATAGGTGACCTTACTGACATGGAGTGTGTATAATGCCTATTATCGTAGGTGCTGTGTAACACAGGCAGGACAATGCTTCAGTTGTCTTGTTTGTGGGCTTCCTAGAGGCACCTGGTTGGCCACTGTATGAACGGACTGCTGGACTTGATGGACCTTGGTCTGATCCAGCGGAGTCTTTCTGATGTTGTAATGTGTGTGTGTTTAATGGGAGGGGCCGTGGCTTGGAGGTAGAGCATCTGCTTGTCATGCAGAAGGTCCCAGGTTCAATCCCTGCATCTCCAGTTAAAGGTAGGCAGGTAGGGGATGTGAAAGACCTCTGCCTGAGACCCTGGAGAGCTGCTGCCAGTCTGAGCAGACAATACTGACTTTGATGGACCAAGGATATGGTTCAGTTTAAGGCTGCTTCATGTGTTCAAAGTGCCATCAAGTCATAACCGACCTATGGTGACCCCCGGCAAGGTGCTTTCAGGGCAAGTGAGAAGCAGAAGTGCTTTGCCATTGGCTTCCTCTGCACAGCCTTCCTTGGAGATCTCTCATACAATTATGGACCTTGCTTAGATCTGGCGAGATCAGACTATACAATGCTGCCTTCCCTCCATGGAGTATGCAGGGGAGTACAATAATAACATGAGAAGGAGGGCATCTTGGCCATCTTCTGGTCACTAGGGGTGTGGGGGGGAGAGGTAGTTGTGAATTTCCTGCATTGTGCAGGGGGTTGGACTTGATGACCCTGGTGGTCCCTTCCAACTCTATGATTCTATGATTCTAACATCTAGTACTGAAGTACCAATGATCCACTCTTTGCGCTATCGGGGCCCTGAAAGTTTAGTGTCCGAATATGAAGCCTCGTGGATTCTGATGTGTGGGAGCCTCAGTTCAACCGCATGTCTCAGTCTCCCCCACACAAACCTACTCGCTTCAGCATTGCCTTCCACTTATCCCCAACACTATTGTAGATTGGAGGAAAGCATTGTAAGTGCTTCCAGTAGTCTACTTGTCTAAGGTAGGCCTGTGGGTATGCATCAGAACATACCAATCTCCCTTATATTGAATCAGACTCATGGTCCATCAAAGTCAGTATTGCTTACTAAGGCTGGCAGCGGCTCTCCAGGGTCTCAGGTGGAGGTCTTGTACATCACTGATCTTTTTAACTGGAGATGCGGGGGATTGAACCTGGGACCAAGCAGATGCTCTACCACTGAGCCACAGACCCTTTCCAAACTCTTCAGCTTATCCTATTTCCTCTCTTTTTTGCCTCTTCCTTCTTCACATCCCATCCAATTTCCAACCTGCAGAAAGCCCTCTTTTAAAATTGTATTGGGTGGGTGGGGGGAGCTAGCATGGTGTAGTGGTTAAGAGCAGTGGTTTGGAGTGGTGGATTCTGGATCTGGAGAACCGGGTTTGATTCCCCACTCCTTCACATGAGCGGTGGATGCTAATCTGGTGAACCGGGTTGGTTACTCCACTCTTACACTTGAAGCCAGCTGGGTGACCTTGGGCTAGTCACAGTTCTATTAAGAGCTCTCTCAGCCCCACCTACCTCACAGAGTGTCTGTTGTGGGGAGGGGAAGGGAAGATGATTGTAAGCCTGTTTGATTCTTCCTTAAGTGGTAGAGAAAGTCATCTTGTAAAAACCTTCTTCTTCTCCTCCTTCTTCCTTGTGACAGTATTTGAGAAGCCTCCTATTTTTTGGCATTTCAGATATGCTTGGCATGAAATACTTTTTTTCTGCAGTTATTATGTAGAAATCCAGATTTCAAGCTCTGTGCCAGATAATACAAATGCTTCTGTTGCAGATACCAGCAATACATGTATAATTGATAATGTGAATGTGTAAAAACCCTGTTTGAAAATGCTGGATCTAAAGGCAAGCAAGCTACATTTGGCTTTATAGCTACTATTTCAAATGATTTCTATTGCTTTGCCAACACAAACAAACTCTGATCATATTATAAGTTTGTAAATATATTATTTACATGTTACTATTAGAAATAGTACATAAAATTGTATGAAGTGCTTCAGCTATGCAGATATATGCAGAGCTTTGGAATCGTTATGTTTGGAAGCCCCAGTAAATGGAAATAATTTATGTGTTGGGGGATCTGGAAATCTTTAAAATGCCTCAGCTCTTTTTGTTTAAAACTTTTTTTATGCTGTCTTTCCACCCAATCAGAGTCCCCAAGGTGGCACACATAAAAACATTAAAGCATTTTGAGCAATTAAAAATAACGTTTAAATATTATAAAATAATTCAATTAAAGCACATAAATCATTAGTCGGTTTCAGAAAATGGGCTGCTATAGATTATACTCCACCCTACCAACAGCAGAGGATAGGATTCACAAGAATGGGTTTAAATTGCTGGTGGAACAATACCGGATGGATATTAGGATTTATTTATTATTTTTATAATTAAGAGTTGTTCAACAGTGGAATTGGCTACCTAGGGAGGTGGTGAGCTCCCCCTCACTGGCAGTCTTTAAGCAGAGGCTTGACAAACACTTGCCAGGGATGCTCTAGGCTGATCCTGCATTGAGCAGGGGGTTGGACTAGATGGCCTGTATGGCCCCTTCCAACTCTGTGATTCTATCTTTGGAAATAGCATTTTGATACTCCTTGTACCCCAGATCTCTAGGGAAAAACCTCTCTGCCACAGCCAGCTCCCATTCAAGGTGAGGTGACATGATAACCATCTTCAAGTACTTGAAGGGCTGTCATAGAGAGGATGGTGCGGAGTTGCCCCAGAAGGTCGACCAGAACCAATGGGTTGAAATTAAATCAGACGGGTTTCTGGCTGAACATTAGGAAGAACTTTCTGACAGAGCAGTTCCTCAGTGGAACAGGCTTCCTCAGGAGGTAGTGGGCTCTCCTTCTCTGGTGATTTTTAAGCAGAGGCTAGATGGACATCTGTCAGCAGTGCTGATTCTGTAAACTTAGGCAGTTCATGAGAGGGAGGGTAGGAAGGGTTGCGGCAGTGCTTGGCTCTCATGGCCCTTTCTTACATGTCCAGGGTAATGCCCATTGCCACTTTTGGGTTAGGAAGCAATTTTATTCCAGGCCAGTTTGGTCAGAGATCCTGCAGTTTTTTTTGCCATCTTCTGGGCATGGAGTAGGGGGTCACTGGGGGTGTTGGGGTGGAGGTAGTTGTGAATTTCCTGCATTGGGCAGGGGGTTGGACTAGATGACCCTGGAGGTTCCTTCCAACTCTGATTCTAAGAGCCAGAAGTACCAGTGGATAACGGCCCACAAAGTTGTCCCTTCCGCCTCCACTCCCACCACAGTGTCCCCAGGAGCAAAAGCAACGCTGAATCCTGGTCTAGGCAGAGAACCACTTGCTTTCACGAGGAAGACACAACTCTCTAGGCCTTGGCAGGATCAGGACCCTCGCTGTGGCTACTGGAAAGGACGGGACTGTCAGCTCTCTTTATAACCCGTCAGCCAAGCTTTAACCTTTGTTGTTCAACGTTTCCTACCAGCCAGCATGTGCTTTGTCCTGGACAGCTCCCTGCTGCAAGGATTCCAGGTCTTCCTGCCCTTGCTGCCTCTGGTGCAGATTCCTTGCCTCCTGAACCGAAGGACAGCTCCACCTCAGCTTGCTGTCTCTTCCCTGTGTGAGACCCTGTGTCTTCACCCTGGCCAGCTAGGAATTCCATGTAAACCGTTCCAAACAATACTGCAGAAATCACTAACCAAACTAGTTACCATCTGATTCCCTCTTGGTCAATTCCCTGCGTTTTCAATCACAGAGTCATATGTCTGAACGCCTGGAGAACAAGCGTGGTGTAGTCGTTAAAAGCAGTGGTTTGGAGCAGTGGACTCTGATCTGGAGAACCAGGTTTTATTCCCCACTCCTCCACATGAGCGGTGGACTCTGATCTGGTGAACTGGATTTGTTTCCCCTCTCCTGCACATGAAGCCAGCCGGGTGACCTTGGGCTAGTCACAGCTCTTTTAGAGCTCTCACAGCCCCACCTACTTCACAGGGTGTCTGTTGTGGGGGGGAAGGTGATTGTAAGCCGGTTTGATTCTTCCTTAAGTGGTAGAGAAAGTTGGCATGTAAAAACCAACTCTTCTTCTTCTTTCTCACTGGTGATATTCTTCTTCTTATACTTCTGTCGGCCTCACTTCTGTCTCTGCCAGTGGTCCAAAATCTCTTACTTAGCCCTTGGACAAAAATGTTAATAACGGTCGGCACAATCTAGCATTAAGTTCTTTTGCTCAGATCCACTTAGATAAATGGGAACTGCAGGAGAGTGGCACAATGGAATCCTAGGCAGAGTTCAGTCTAAATCTGTTGAAATCGGTGAGATTGGAGGAGAATAACTCTTCCTAGGATTGCACTTCTCTGGGAGAATTTCCCACTGGGTTGTGTTTGTAGCATTAAAGAGGCGTTTTTAGTTGAAATTAACAATAAGTTGAACCTTCATCAACATGTCCAGCTGTTCTTGTACCAAATTTAGATCATTTTGGCTGTCAGGGTGTATTTCAGAAGACCATAAGCAACCTAGCAGGTTGTCTTTATGGGTTATTAAGTAATAACAGCATTCATCAGTATTATTAGTGATACCCCTAACCGTGTCGCTGTTTTAGCCCAGTGACGTTGTTGCAAGGTTTATTCATTTTGGTAGTGGTTGCCATGTAAGTACCTTATCACAGGCACTTCTTGACATGGAAAGATCAGCTTTAGACAATAAAAATTCCTTTAGTACAGCTGAAATCTATAATGCTGTATTTGCTGGAACCGCTAGCCACACTTCCTGCTGTGGTTTCTGTGTTTACGCCCCACGTCACCTTCAGTGAGTCTTATAGAAACTGAAATTTAATTTTGTAGATTTGATTCTGCTCTAACAGGCTGAGTAGCTGGGGAAATCTTTTATGTCTGCTTCAGTAAAACCAAGGATGAGTGGTGATGCTTTTCTCTCTGGCATTAGCTGATTCCTCTCAGGGAAGTGTTCTTGTGCTGGGGAAACATAGTCATAGTTCAGTGGATCCATGGGATCCAAGTAATGCTTTGGAATGGAGATTTCATCAGAAGGGGAGAGCAAGATTCGAGTCCAGTAGAAAAATGAAGACTAATAATATTTCCAGGGTATACATTTTTGAGATTCAATGTTCCCTTCATCAGATACATGTTGGAATGGAGATCCCTGAGTCATTATATCCCAGTCTGAAGGTGGGAGGGATGTTGCAAAGAAGGAACTCAGGATGCAGAGGTACGCCTATTGTAATCAGAGTAGAGTAGAAGAAAAATGCTTAGGGGTAGAAAATTAGCATCTGTGGTGAGATACAAATCCTATGACTATTCAGCCCTGGGGGGACCATTGTTCTGAATTGAGAATGAACTCAAGTTCAGCAATCTCCCATTGTAATCTCCCCTTGAAGCTTCTCTGTTTGAGGACTACCGCTCTTACGCCAGCAATGGAGCATCCTACCTGACGAAGGGAGCTTTAACTCTTGAAAAGCTTATACCCTGGAAATCTTGTTGGTCTCTAAGGTGCCACTTGACTCAAATCTTGCTCTTCTACTGCAGGCCAGCACACCTACCCACCTAAAATGATCAGAAGGGGAGATATTCCTGTAAAGTGTTCCTTCCTCTCTGTGGGTGCTCAGAAAAACCTTGGCTCCACTGTGGAGAATGTCTGTTTGGAATTCTCACCCAGAGGAAATTAGGAAGGCTAACTTCCTTTGTACTTTTAATCGGGGGTGTAAGACATTTTTGTCCAAATGGCCATTTTTGTTCAGAATGTCCCCTTTGGATAATTAATTATTTGATTACACAAGGTTTGGATTTGACTTAATTTGTAGCTGCCATTTGTGAGCTGTGATTCTTGTATCTATCTGATTTTTTTGGTTGACGGTGAATTTTTTCGTTTGATTTTTTTTATAATGATCCCTGTGACAGGTTTACAGAAAAGTCTTTGAGTGATTGGGAAAGGCAGCCCCTAAATTTTTTTTTTAAAGGAAATTTATTAATTTCTTTGGGGATCCAAACCTGCTAACATTGTTCTCTCTTCTCTGTTTCATCCTCACAACCACCTTGTGAGGTAGGTTGGGCTGAGAGCGTGTGGCTGGACCAAGGTCACCCAGTAAGCTTCCATGACAGAGTGGGAATATGAACCTGTGTTTCCCAGATCCTGGTCTGACACTAACCACTATACCACACTGGGTGCCCCAAAATGATACCCCAAACCAGATTTTAAACATCCATCTCCAAGCTGTTGCCCAAAGCCATCCCTTTTGGTGCATAGAAGAAAAATCTCAGTAGATTTGCTTGTTGATGGTGCATATCCTCCCATGGGCTGTGCTTTTAGAATGGCCCTGGATGATGCAATTGTGCAGTGCTGGGGCTATGTATCAATGATGCAGAGATGTAGACTCAGCCCGGGCTTGGTGACATATGAATCACTCCTTTTGTACCTGGGTAAACAAAAGAAAAGCAAGGAAGGTTTTATGGAAGACGTGAGCAGTCTCCAGGATTTTAATCATCTCCTAGCAGACATGTGCAAAGATGCCTGTTATTTCTCGAAGTGTATTAAGCTGTCTTCTAGAACAACAATGACTCTCTGGCAGCAGATTAGGACAAGTACTTTGGTGAATAGTGGGTAAATCGGCCTCCCTACTGCTGATTGCCACAGGGAACACTAAAAGTTGCTTTTCTTTATATTAGATTTTGACTACCTGTGGAGGCTGCCGTAATTCAAAACCACTGACGGAAGCAAGGAAGAAGAAATTTCCAGATTGTTTGGGCGGAGCCTGGGGCCACTGACCCTGGGTACCAGGTGGCCAGCCGGCCCAGCCAGCCATTCCTTTGGGCTGGCTGGCTCTGGTTTTAAATTTCTGCAGCCTCCACAGATGCAGCAAAACAATCTGTGTCAATTTAAGAAGCGTGTCAGCCTTTCTGCTTTCCCCAAAAGAAACAGTGATGAGAACATCCGCCCTGTGACAAATGAATTTGCAGTTGCCAGGAAAAGATGAGTCTAAGCGTCTGCCGACGCTCCGTTGAAAGAGGAGGTGGGAGGAGGCTGCAGATTGTATTGTAGCTCTGAAGTTTATTATCTCTTTATGTATTGGCATTATTGAGGGTCCGCCTTTCTCACTGAGACTCAGGAAGGATTACATAGTGTAAACCCATGCAATCAATACTATGATACCAGCATGGTGTAGTGGTTAAGAGCAGTGGTTTGGAGCGGCGGATTCTGATCCGGAGAACCGGGTTTGATTCCCCACTCCTCCACATGAGCGGCGGAGGCTAATCTGGTGAACTGGATTTGTTTCCTGGCTCCTTCACATGAAGCCGGCTGGGTGACCTTGGGCTAGTCACACCTCTGTTAGAGCTCTATCAGCCTCACCTACCTCACAGGGTGCCTGCTGTGGGGAGAGGAAGGGAAGGAGATTGTAAGCCGGTTTGGTTTCTTCTTTGCAATAGGACTAGGACCTGCAGAAACTTTAAATGGAGCTGTTGTCTGAACAAGCCCTAAATATTACACAGGACATGTTCAAAAATGCAGAACATGGTATTCCATCAATAGAAACGTTTTCCTGGGCCAGTCAGTTACAACGTAGCCCTATTGCCCTCTCCCAACATATTAGAATTTAAGGGCATCCGATGAAGCTGATGGGCAGTGGATTCAGGATGGACAAAAGGAAATACTCCTTTAAACGAGTGATTAAAATGTGAAATTCGCTGCCAGAGGATGTGGTGATGGCCAAAGGCATAGACTATTTTAAAAGGGGATTTGTCAGATTCATGGCACCTGGTTGGCCACTGTGTGAACAGACTGCTGGACTTGATGGGCCATGGTATGATCCAGCATGGCTTTTCTTATGCTCTTATTGTATGTTCTTTATGCTTTACTTCCTCATGTTAGCAGTGTGCTGGCTGACCTGGGTCTAACAAAATTAGAAACATAGAAAAATAAAGTTGGAAGGGACCTCAAGAGTTACCTAATCTAACTCCTGGCACAACACAGGACATTCACAACTACCTCCCCCCCCCACTCCCCCAGTGACCCCTGCTCTAAGCCCAGAGGAAGGCAAAGAAACGCCTAAATCCCTGGCCGATCTGGCCTTGAGGAAAATTGCTTCCTGACCCCAAAGTGGCGATTGGCATTTCCCTGGGCATGTAAGAAAGAGCCACGGGAGCCAAGCTCTGACGAAACCTTTCCTGCCCTCCCTCTCATGGTCTGCCTAAGGTCATAGAATCAGCATTGCTGACAGGTGGCCATCTAGCCTCTAAAAATATCCAGGGAAGGAGAGTTTACCACCTCCCGACGAAGCCTGTTCCACTGAGGAACCTCTCTAACTGTCAGGAAGTTCTTCCCAATGTTTAGATCAAAACACTTAATTTAATTTGAACCCTTTGGTTGAAATTGCACTCTGGAAATATCCTGTGAGTCAACAAAGTTGCTGAATCAGGTTAAAACAGCCCTTCCTTCCCAGAAGAATGGCCGTGAAGAGAATCAGAGACCTCTGTGAGAGTGGACTTTTTTTTGCTGAAAGCCTTGTGCAGCTTCAAGCTATGAATGATTTCATTCTGTAACTCCCATCATGTGCCAAACTATGCTCAATAGTTGTTGACTTCATGCAATGGACCATCCATGGATAAATTGAGAGTGGGCCTTTCACTGCAGAAGATGGGGGCAACTCCCCATCTAGACTCCTCTGTCTTGCTAGGTTCCTCTGTTTCTTTCCAGATGCTTCTTGACAACCAGTTCTACAGAGTGGGTTGCCAATCTCCAAGTGGGGCCTAGAGATCTCCTGGAATTACAACTGATCTCCAGAGTACAGAGATCAGTTCTCCTGGAGGAAACGGCTACTTTGGAGGGTAGACTTCATGGTGTTATACCCCACTGAGGTATCCACCATCTCCAAACCCCACTCTCCTCAGGCTCCACCCCTATATCTACAGGAATTTCCCAGTCCAGAGTGGCCATCCTGTCTACAGAGCTGATGTGATTTAGCATCATTTTTCTTCTCTCTTTCAGCTTCCAGGTGAGGGACTAGGGGGGGCGGGGCTATGGCTCAGTGGTCGAGCATCTGCATGGCATGCAGAAGGTCCCAGGTTCAATTCCCGGCATCTCCAGTTAAAGGGACTAGGCAAGTAGGTGATGTGAAAGACCACTGCCTGAGACCCTGGAGAGCTGTGGCCGTTCTGAGTAGACAATTCTGACTTTGATGGACCAGGGGTCTGATTCAGTATAAGGCAGCTTCATGTGTTCATGTGTACTTACTCCATGGGGGAACTGTATTAAGCAGGTCATGGTCAGAGTTGTTAGTGATCCTTTTGCAGAGTGAACTGGGATATCTGGTCAAAAGGGCCGTTCTGAAGAGGCGCTCTTAGTTCTGTGGTTCTAAAATGATCAAAAGTATCAGTCGACAATGATTAATTTCACATTTTCTGTCTCTTTTTCTAGAGTGGGGTTTTACAATATCCGAGGGGTTCCAAATCAACTCTCAGGAAACGGGTAAGACATCCAAATTCTAAATGCAATTTTTCTTGCAAGCTGAGGGAAAGCCTAATAAAAGGAGTTGAGAATTGCAGTCTTAGGCAAGGGTCACATTGTTATTGGTTGTGCAATAACAACATCAGCTAATTTCCTTGAGAGTAGACCCTACTGATTTCAGTGGAACAACTTCGTTAATTTGCAAAGGGTTTATATCTCTAGCCATAAACATGTTCACAGTTTGGATTGTAATACGATGCCTGTTTTGTTAAGGTTGCCAACCAGTCCCCGACTACAGAGATCAGTTCCCCTGGCGAAAATGGCAGCTTTGGAGGGTGAACTCTATGGCATTCTACCCTGCTGAGGTCCTTCCCCTCCCCAAACCCTGCCCTCCCCAGGCGCTACCCCCAGTCTCTAGAAATTTCCTAACCCAGAGTTGGCAACCCTAGTTTTATTCATGACCCTTCCTCCAGTACTCCATTTTTCCTTTCTAAAATGGTTTCATGTAGACAACAACAAAATCTATAAAAGAGGCTTAATATGCCAAAAATAGGAATGACTATCTTCCATCAGCTAAACAAATTATTTGGGAAGTGTCTTTGTCTAAAAATCTCTCCTGTCTGTGATGTGGGACTGATCATAAATTGTCCTATTGATTTCTAACAATTTCTGTTATGCTGACAAAATTTATGGTCCAGCATCTTTTTTCCAGCATCCCTTCATTTTATGATCTTTGGGTAGAATGTCTCCTGTTTACGCCACATTAAAATGGTTTCTTTCTTTGCAACCAGCAGGCAGCGTGGCATGCTGGGGCATCACATATACATCCTGGTGCGCTACGGAAAAGCACAGGAAATCTCATTGGGCAAGGGCATTCCCCAGATGTCATGCATGCATGCTGGGAGCTCCTTGCTGGTGTCAATATTTGGGGTCAGCAGTGGAGGAAGCAGTGACCAGACCCTCCCTGTCTAAATTAAATGTGCCAAGGACAAGGATAGAAAATGTCTGTCATTGTGTGAGAGAGGGATAGCCGTAGATTACATGAACTCCACGCCTGCCCTGAGCTCTTGGTCTTTATTTACATTTTGCACAAGCAGCCAAGAGACCAGTGTTGTGTACCGTGACATCTTCCAGCCCAGAGGATCAGGCTGTTTAATTGCATGTTTATAGAGAATATTTTCCTGCAGACTTGGAGGGATCTGACATGTTTCTTGGCCCTGCTCGGGCATCGAATGCCCTGTGCCAAGGCATGATCTGCCCAAGGGTTTCCTGGAAATCCTCTGTCTGAAGGAGATCCCACAACATCTCTAGGCAGTGTGCGCCACTGCTGAACTGCTCTTGCAGCTGGCGTTTCTGTTTTCTGATGTTTTAACACAAAGTGAACCTTCCTGGTATTTATAGAATCATAGAGTTGGAAGGGGACCACCAGGGTCATCTAGTCCAAACCTGTTCTTTGAGTTTGAAATACAGAAGGCTAAATGCAGGTCAGAGGTGACGAAGGAAAGGGCTCAGATTGTATTGTTGTGTTGTTTTCAGTGGCTGCCATGCACTTTTGTTATTTCTTAGCGCCTCCGCCCCCCCGGTGAACGAAAGTTGTGCAGCACCAGTTACCCTTTCTTGCTGGGATTTTCCTTATAGACCAGGGCCCCCCAGCATGGTGCCCGTGGCCACCATGGTACCCACTGACACTTTTCCTGGTGCCAGCCAAGTTTTTTTAGAAAGGGGGGGCACTTGGGGCTCTTGCTCAGCAGAACTTTTGACTGGGCCATTGGAGATCCAATTTGCTTTGTAGATTACAATAACAGCACCTGAATATCAGCAGCTGCTCCCACAGGGTTGGTTTTATTCTCTCTCAGACTTCTCTTTCCCAGTGCATTTTCTTCAACAACTCCTTCTGTCCCCTCTCGCATTTGGGCTTCCTCTGTGTGCGTGGCTCCACCTCCTGTGGTGGCCATTTTGTGGTGGGCTCCGCCTCCTGTGGCAGCCATTTTGTGGCTGTGCCCACCACCCAGTGACAGAATTCCAAAGGTGCCTGCAAAGTTCAAAAAGATTGGGGACCCCTGGTCTAGATCTACTGGGGTCCTTGCAGCTCTCCAATAGATCATCCTCTTTTGCCATTTGTGCTGGTGCCCAAACCTGGATGCTGCTCAGATGGGTGGGGCAGCTGGTTCCAGGCTCTTCCTCTGGGACCAGAATCCCTTCTCTGCTCCTCTCAAAATGGGTCTTTCAGATTCCTTGGTGCTGAAAGTGAGAAAGGAGGAGACATCATCTGGGTTTCTAGCTGGGGATGGACAAGTGTGATGCAATAGCTAAAAAGTCAAATGCGATTTTGGGCTGCATAAACAGAAGTATAGTGTGCAGATCATGCAAGTGATGGTATCGCTTTACTCTGCTCTGCTTAGACTATTGTGTTTGGGCATCGCAATTTAAGAAGGATGTAGACAAGCTGGGACGTGTCCAGAGGAGGGCAACAAAGATGGTGACGGGTCTGGAGACCAAGTCCTCTGAGGAAAGGTTGAAGGAGCTGGGTATGTTTAGCCTGAAGCGGAGAAGACTGAGAGGGGATATGATAACCATCTTCAAATACTTGAAGGGCTGTCATATAGAGAAGGGTGCGGAGTTGTTTTTTGTTGCCCCAGAAGGTCGGACCAGAACCAACAGGCTGAAATTAAATCAAAAGAGTTTCCGTCTAGACATTAGGAAGAACTTTCTAACAGAGCGGTTCCTCAGTGGAACAGGCTTCCTCGGGAGGTGGTGAGCTCTCCTTCCCTGGAGGTTTTTAAGAAGAGGCCATCTGTCAGCAATGCTGATTCTCTGACCTTAGGCAGATGATGAGAGGGAGGGCATCTTGGCCATCTTCTGGACATAGAGTGGGGATCGCTAGGGGTGTGTGGGGGGTGGTTGTTGGTTTCCTGCATTGTGCAGGGGGTGACTAGATAACCCTGGTGGTCCCTTCCAACTCTGTGATTCTATGAAGTGCTGGACTTCTGCCATTTCTACAATTCAGCCAGAGTTGTGGCTTTTCATGTATTCGATTTGCTCGTCAGATGACCCTCGTGCTATAAGGCTATAAAGATAATCTATCTATTTGGAACATCTCCTGCCTTATTTCTGGGATGTGCCTGAAGTAAAAGCTGATGTATAACCAATTCATTTTTAAAAATCTGATCGTTATGGAATAAAATTACTGGTAGGAGGAGAAGTAATTGTATTCAGTTTTGCATAAGATAAAAGGGCACACAGCAGAAAGCAACATAATACAACATCTGGCCATTTTCTGGCTGTGAAGCGGAGCCACAGTTTTCTCTCCACCATCCCCCTGGAGTCCTTTTCTTGGTGCTTGGATGGGAAACTCCCCAGAGACCGCCTGGCTGTTTTGTCTGCCGGACCCTGAAGGAAGCGCTCCTTTGATCAATATTCCATTTATCCTCGCTGAGAGCAGTCGTGCATAGGAAGATCCAATTAGACCCCGGATCCCACATCAGCTGCGTCCATACGAGGTGCAGGTCTAAGTGATGCTGCTAGGAAAAGTGGATTGAAAAGAGAGATTGGTTTGATTGAAATTCAGCTCATGATGGGCCTTTCTGAGGAATGGAGAGAAATCGCCCCAAGCCCCCGAACTCCTTTTAATTGGCGAGCCAGTGCCGACACATAAGTAATGAGTACACATTCGAATGAACTAGCCCTTGAAGTTGGCTTCTTGTTACCAGTGGAAGACAAGGCAGTCAGGGATTGTGCTTGTGTGTCTGACGAGAGTCAGCATGGTGTAATGGTTAAGAGCGGTGGTTTGGAGCGGTGGAGTCTAATCTGGAGAACTGGGATTGATTCCCCACTCCTCCACATGAGCGGAGGATGCTAATCTGGTGAACTGGGTTGGTTTCCCCACTCCTCCACATGAAGCCAGCTGGGTGACCTTGGGCTAGTCACAGCTCTCTCAGCCTCACCTACCTCACAGGGTGTCTGTTGTGGAGAGGGGAAGGGAAGATTATTGTAAGCCAGAGGTGGTTTGTCATTGCCTCCCTCCACGTCCGCCCCTGGTATTCCTTGGAGGTTTCCCCTCCACCAAATACTTGCCAGGGTCGAGGCTGAGATTGGCCTGAGGCCACCCAGCAAATTTCCATGGGAGAGTGGGGATTCGAACCAAAAAGCAGATTCCAGTGTTCATTGTCAAGTGTTTTGCTCTTGTTTCCCCTTTCTGGATAGGGTGTTCGATAACATGTTGAACTACAAATCTCCATCACCTGCAGGGACCTGAATTGCCCCTGGACACATTAACTGGTTCTAGTTGCCTGTGGTGGAATCTGTCCATTTCCTGCTGCCCTTGCAAAATGGGCGCCTGGTCCCTGTGCTCTTTCCCTGATGGATTGTTCTTGTTCTAGGATGACGAAGGTGGCATTGACGTGGGCGAGGGGGCAGATGAGTGGGGGCAGGCCAAGACGTTAATCAAGCCACCGGACCAACTGGAGCTGACCGAGGCAGTGAGTAGAATTGCCCAGGAGCTGTTTTAAGGGCTGCTTCAAAGAGAGCCAACACAATCCAGCAGGGCTAGCCTCCAGGTGGGGCCTGGAGATCTCCTGGAATTACAAGGGATACCCAGAGGACAGAGAGAGTGGACAGGGAGAAGTTTTTCTCCCTCTCCCATAATACTAGAACACGGGGTCATCTGCTAAAGCTGGAGGGTGAGAGATTCAAAACAGATAAAAGGAAGTATTTTTTCACACAACGCATAGTTAAATTGTGGAACTCCCTACCCCAGGATGTGGTGATGGCTGCCAGCTTGGAGGGCTTTAAGATGGGAGTGGACATATTCATGGAGGAGAGGGGTATTCATGGCTATTAGTTAGAATGGATACTAGTCATGCTGCATACCTATTCTCTCTAGTATCAGAGGAGCATGCCTATTTTGGGTGCGGTGGAACACAGGCAGGATGGTGCTGCTGCACTCGTCTTGTTTGTGGCTTCCTAGAGGCACCTGGTTGGCCACTGTGTGAGCAGATTGCTGGACTTGATGGGCCTTGGTCTGATCCAGCAGGGCCTTTCTTATGTTCTTATGACAGAGATCAGTTCCCCTGGAGGAAATGACATCTTTGGAGGGTGGATTATACCATGCTGAGCCGTTCCCCAAATCTCCAGGAAACCCCCAAGCCAGAGTTGGCAACCCTACACAGGGGAAGTCAGGTCTGGTTCAAGGTATTTTGTTGCCCAAAGCAAGGGATCCTTCCTGGGCTTGCAGCCAGCTGGGTCCAATTCAAAATCATAGAATCATACAGTTGCTTAAAGACTGCCAATGAGGGGGAGCTCACCACCTCCCTAGGTGAGGCGTTGTTCCTGTTATGCCACAGGGTTTGGCTTGGAACTGGCCATTGGGGTAGGCCCAACAGAGGACACCTTAGGGTTGCCAGCTAGAAACATTGGTAGGGTGGGAGCTTTTGGGAGGTGGAGAATGTGGAGACAACATTGTGCAATGCTGTAGGAATCCCCTCTATGGTAGAAATAATAGACATTAGGGGTCTCTGTGTTTTTTTTTTCTGTCCATTGGAAAGCTTTGCTGCCCTGCCTTGTCAACAAATGTGGGGTTAAAGGTGACCGAGAAAAACATTGCCACCAAAATTAAAACTAAACTGCTCTTCTGCAGGAACTGAAAGAGGAGATCACGCGCATCCTGACAGCCAATAACCCTCATGCTCCACAGAACATTGTCAGATACAGTTTTAAAGTAAGTGCTTCCCTTGTGACCCATGTAATGTTGGGGACACTGGTTCATTCATGCATGGTTAGTAACATTTCAGTTTAGAACTTGTGTTTAAAATGTGACATTTTTACCATCATGTTGGAGAGCTTGCTATAGAGGTCATCTAGTCCAACCCCCTGCTCAGTGCAGGATCAGTCTAGAGCATCCCTGACAAGTGTTCATCCAGCCGCTGCTTGAAGATTGCCAGTGAGGGGGAGCTCACCATCTCCCTAGGCAACCAGTTCCACGGCTGAACAACTCTTACTGTAAATCCCCCCCCCCAATATCCAGCTGGTACCTTTCTGCCCATAATTTATACCCATTCTTGTGAGTCCTTTCCTCTGCTATCAACAGGAACAGCTCCCTGCCCTCCTCTACGTGACAGCCTTTCAAATACTTAAAGAGATATTTTGATTTTGACTGGTGTCCACTACAAAATGATACCAAGATGTCAAGTACTAAATACCCATTGTGTATTAGCTGTCCAAGTCAGTCTAAGTTTGAGCTGTCGAATATTGAAATGAAATGTTATGTATCAAATACAGCTATTAAACATTTGGCAAATATTTGGCTATTCAGATAAAATATTTATATGGCAGCTTCTCTGGGCCGCAAGCAATTTTTTTTGAAATAATATTTACAGGTAGTTGAACAATAAAAAGAATACAACAAAAAGAAATAGCAAAATTCAGCAGCAAAATATTTGCAGCTCATGTTAGCTGGCTCTGTAAAGTCAGCATCCAAAAACAGTGATTCGCAGCCCTTCCAGGAGGCTGTTATGGAAGAATTTCAGATTTCTTCTTAGTTTCAGACTTCCGCAGTCCTAATACTGTTACGTTGCTTATTGGATGTCACGTCCTAGTTCTTGCATTGACTTACACTGTGGGATCCACCTTGAAGAAGAGGAAGAAGAAGAGTTGGTTTTTATATGCCAACTTTCTCTACCACTTAAGGCAAAATCAAAGCAGTTTACAATCACTTTCCCTTCCCCTGCCCACAGCAGACACCCTGTGAGGTAGGTGGGGCTGAGAGAGCTCTTAATAGAACTGTGACTAGCCCAAGGTCACCAGGAGGCTTTATGTGTAGGAGTGAGGAAACCAACCTGGTTCACCAGATTAGTGTCCGCCGCTCATGTGGAGGAGTGGGGAATCGAACCCGGTTCTCCAGATCAGAGTCCACCGCTCCAAACCACCCCTCTTAACCACTACACCACGGTGGTTCCTGTGAGTCTCAGTGAGAAAGGCAGATGATAACTCGTGTAAATAAATAGATAAATACACTGTTCATGGGGGCTGCAGGCCTGCTTCTGTGGACTTGGTTGGGACCAGTTCCTGGCTGAGTTTGCTCTTTGTTCTTAATGCAGGCTTCTTCCTTTTGCTTTGCCTCCATGGCATTTTCTCAGGAATTTAAGCAGGAGGATTAAACAAATCGATAAGGGTATTAACATAATTGATCGCTCGGAAATTGGACCCAGCAGTTACTCAAGACGTCGGGACAATGAGCACAGCGAGAGCGCCTAATGTTGGATGAGAAGTCCTTCCACTCAGCACTGGTTCAAGGGGGCAGCCGATGATTCATTTCGGCCCTGGCAGGTTCAGGGCTCCCAAACATCGTGGCCCAATCCCAGCTCACAGAAAGGATACAAGAGATCTTTCAAGCCAAAAAAATAAAGCACGCTATGAGCAATCAATGCCAATTTGCAGCTCAATTGTGGCAATTACTCATTACCTGGAGTCAGAGGGCACAGCAGAAATCTCAGGAGATGCTCTTGGATGGCTCATGACTACAGGATAAGCATAAGAACATCAGAAAGGCCCTGCTGGATCAGACCCAGGCCCATCCAGAAGTCTGTTCATACAGTGGCCAAAAAGGTGCCTCTAGGAAGCCCACAAACAAGACAACTGCAGCAGCATTGTCCTGCCTGTGTTCCACAGCACCTAATAGAATACACATGCTCCTCTGATCCTGGAGAGAATAGGTCTGCACCATGACTAGTAGCCATGGATACCCCTCTCCTCCATGAACATGTCCACTCCCCTCTTCAAGCCTTCCAAGTTGGCAGCCATCACCACAACCTGGGGCAGGGAGTTGTACAATTTAACTATGTGTTGTGTGATGAAGCAGAGATGGCAATAAGTCAAGGAAACCATTTTAAAAATGGATAGCTTGCTTTGCCCTCTGCTGGTGTTCACGGATGGTCTTGTAAAGTGATGATGGGAAGGGGGGTGAGCTCAGTTTGGGACTCCTACTGTATCCTGATGCATACCTATTATCTCCAGGATCAGAGGAGCATGCCTAATATATTAGGTGCTGTGGAACATAGGCAGGGTAATGCTGCATCAGTGGTCTTGTTTGTGGGCTTCCTAGAGGCACCTGGTTGGCCACTGTGTGAGCAGACTGCTGGACTTGATGGGCCTCGGTCTGATCCAGCAGGGCTTTTCTTATGTTCTTATGGTGGACGGGCTATCAATGGCTACTAGTCAAAAAGGATACTAGTCATGATGCATACCTATTCTCTCTAGGATCAGAGGAGAATGCCTATTATCTTAGGTGCTTTAGAACACAGGCAGGAGAATGCTGCTGCAGTGGACTTGCTTGTGGGCTTCCTAGAGGCACCTGGTTGGCCACTGTATGAACAGACTTCTGGATGGGCCTAGGTCTGATCCAGCAGGGCCTTTCTGATGTTCTTATTGTGAAACTCTCTGCCCCAGGATGTGGTGATGGCTGCCAACTTGGAAGGCTTTAAAAGGGCAGTGGTCATGTTCATGGAAGTTAGGGCTATCCATGGCTACTAGTCCAGATGGATAGTAGTCATGCTGCATACCTATTCTCTCCAGGATCACAGGAGCATGCCTATTATGTTAGGTGCTGAGGAACACAGGCAGGATGGTGCTGCTGCAGTCATCTTGTCAGTGGGCTTTCTAGAGGCACCTGGTTGGCCACTGGGTGAACAGACTGCTGGACTTGATGGGCCTTGATCTGATCCAGCAGGGCCTTTCTGATGTTCTTATGTATGGTGGAATCATGGGAGCTCATTTGTTTTTTCTGCTGGGTGTCCTGGCTTAACATTTCCCAGTTTTCCAAGGCTTTGGCTCATGATTTAGAGGGTCCTTCTGTTGACTGCCAATTGACTACCCTCTATTGCTTGAGACATAGTAAATCAGGGGCAGACAGCAGCGGTGGATGCCCTCTGATTCATGAGCAGGTGCAAATAGGCCATATGTGGCCAAGGTAACATCTTCCTCTTACAGAAAAGCATGGATGGATGGGGTTGGGTCAGCTGCTGTCTTCTCTGTCCACAGGAGAGGGCCTACAAGCAAACAAGCGTGGTGGAGCAGCTGGCCGTTCATTTCACTCTGTGCGGGAACCTGATTTTCCGAGACTCAGACGAAGGACGAAGGCAGAGCTTAAGGCAGCAGAGCGCGGCATCTGGTAGGTTCAGTAATCTGTTAGACAGCAAATTCTCAAGCTGTGCACTAGCATCTTCCCTTCTGGCTACACCCTACACCTGGAGAACATATTAAAAACCAGGCACACCTGAACACATGAAGCTGCCTTCTACTGAATCAGATGTTTGGCCCATCAAAGTCTGTATTGTCTACTTAGACCAGCAGTGGCTCTCCAGGGTCTCATGTAGAAGTCTATCCACATCACCTACTTGCCTAATCCCTTTAGCTGGAGATGTTGGGAATTGAACCTGGGACCTTCTGCATTCCAAGCAGAGACTCTACCACTGAGCCACAGCCCCTCCCCATTTGTCTACCAGGCAAATGGTAGACTTGCGAGGATCCGCATGCAGATGGTGCTTCTCTATTGGCCATGGGGCACGCAGGCTGACGTTCAAAATGGCTTGGGTGTCAGGTCCTGACTAAAGTCACCTGAAGAAGGGCTCTTGGCAGGACCAGGCCAGGCTCTGGCTTCAGGTCAAGTTCATGGTTCACAAACTCTGTGTATAGTTTCTCATCCTGTTATCCTGTTATTCACTCAGCCTGCAATCCACAGCTGTTGTATTGTCTACCTTGCCCTGGGAACTGTTATCTCAGAATTGTTTCACTTTGTTTTGCTTTCTTTGCTTTCTCTGGCTGGAGTGCTTTTAACCATGTATTCTACCCATGTTATCCCATTAGCAGCCTTCTTCGTTCTGTAGACAGTCAGTTCTTTTAATTTGCCTTTTTGCTCCGAATAAAGTATTATTGCTTCAGAACCACCTGCCTGGATGAATTTGCTTTTAAGGGATGCCAGAGGTAAACGCCTGATCCTGACATTGGAAAAAGTTACCATTTTGGGTTTCCACTTTGTTCAGACTTTTGGTTGATATCTTTTTTGCTTGGGCTTATATGTGCTGTTTTATACTGCATAGGCTCCTAGCCACTGGATGTCAATGGGTGCAAATTATTGTTTTTTATGGGATTATTTGCTTTTAATTGTCCATTGGGATTGTAATTACCGGTATTTTGTAAGCTACCTGACAGTATAGGTGGGGTATACGTTTTGAGAATTATAGTGTCATTGCAGCCATAATGGCTAGAAGCCTGTTTTTTTAAAAAATAAACCAGAAGTGAAGATACCCAGGAAGCTGCATTCTGCATTCCATCCTCACACCCTGTTCTTTTTCCTACTGACCCACAGAACGGGAGCCAGCGTGGTGTAGTGATTAAGAATGGTGGTTTTGAGCAAGGGATCTGGCAAACCAGGTTTGGTTCCCAGTTCCTCCACATGAGCGGCAGAGGTTAATCTGGTCAACTGGGTTTGTTTCCCCCCTCCTACACATGAAGCCAGCTGGGTGACCTTGGGCTAGTCATAGCTCTCTTAGAGCTCTCTGAGCCCCACCTACCTGTTGTGGGGAGGGGAAGGGAAGGTGATTGTAAGCTGGTTTGATTCTTCCTTAAGTGGTAAAGAAAGTCGGCAAATAAAAACCAATTCTTCTTCTAGCATGGTTTAGTGGTTAAGAGCGGTGGTTTGGATTCTGATGTGCAGAACTGGGTTTGATTCCCCACTCCTCCACATGAGCGGCGGAGGCTAATCTGGTGAACTGGATTTGTTTCCCCTCTGCTACACACGAAGGCAGCTGGGTGACCTTGGGCTAGTCACACTCTCTCAGCTTCACTTACCTCACAGGGTGTCTGTTGTGCGGAGGCGAAGGGAAGGTGACTGTAAGCTGGTCTGATTCTTCCTTAAGTGTTAGAGAAAGTCGGCATATAAAAACCAACTGTTCTTCTAGCTCATACAGGGCCATTACCATAGTCACGGAACTGAAAAATAGTATCTGAGCGTCTGCCTCGATTGAGGGTGGGAGGCTTTGAAAAATGAGGTGTGAACACTCACAACAGCTGGCTGGTCTTCAAAGCATTCTGGGAACAGAAAAGTACCTTGTATTGTTTTAATCAGCCATGCTGGCCATAAAGGATTGTTCGATGGCTGCCGGAAAAAGCTGAATGCTCCACTTGTCCCCCCTCCCCCCCGTCTCTTTTGTTCTCAGCTGTGGTCCCGACTTCATCCTTTGAGTTGAATATTGAGGACCTGGAGGCGAAAGAAAGTGGAAGCCAACTGTCCGTTATGGTAATGCTGCATACGGTTCTGGTGGTCGTATCTCCAAAAGGATGTTGCTGAGCTGGGGGAAAAAGCATAGAAGAGGGCAACTGAGATGATCAAGGGGTTGTAATACCTTTCCACTGCCTTAAAACTCTTGGTGGGTACCAGAAAAGGTTTTGGCGGGTGCCATGGCACCCCCTGGCACCACGTTGGAGACCCCTCCCTTAGAGTCTGCCCTCCAAAGTAGCCATTTGCTTGAGGGGAACCAATCCCTGTCATTCCAGGAGATCTCCAGGCCCCACCTTGTGGTTGGTAAAACTACCCCTCCCCCCCAGAAAAACCCCTCTCCTATTCTGCATTGAGAATGGAGAGTTTAAAATATCTTCCTCGGTGCCCTGCGCAACTCCCGTTTGCTACCTGCACACCTCGCCCTGAACTTCAGGGGCTGGGGGGCCATTTCAGTCTAACCCTACACTGCAGGGGTTCAGGCCCTCCTCGGCAGGGAGCTACTCATCTGGCCCCAGAGGTCAGCTGTCTGGCATTTGGCACTACAGAAAGAGAGGCAGATTTCCCAATGTGTCCCTGACTTGTGTTGTAATAAGACGCCACAACAGTATTGGTAAGTTAAAACATCAGTAGAACAACCCTCTATTTATATAACTGACAAAGTTTCATGTTTTGAAATGGGGATTTTTTAAATCCAAGAGGCTTCTAGCCAGAGAGCCATTCCCAGGGGCGAAAGTTGACTCCTACTAATAAAACAGCCTTTGAAATGAATTGGACACCTTGCATCCAATCCATTTGTATACATCCCTGGAAGTTCCTTGACAGTTTGTACAGCTGGGGGCTGTGAAGGGTCAGCCTCAGCCTCCAGGTGGGACTGGGGGATCCCCTGGAATTACACCTCATCTCCAGACTACAGAGATCAGCTCCCCTGCAGGGGGAAAAATGGATGCTTTGGAGGGTAGGCCCTATGGCATCGTCCCCCACTGAGGTCCCTGTCTGCCCCAGGCTCCATCCCCAAATCTCCAGGAGTTTCCCAACCTGCAGCTGGCAACCCTACCCCGCCGGTAGCTAGGGAGGACCTGGCAACTTTAGGTCAGCCTAGAATATCCAGGAAAAATCAGGAGCTGCCCTTGGCAGACTTCGCACGTTCATCGTTAACGCTTGCTAAAATTTCTTCACAAGTGAGTTGGGATATTCTGCTTGGATGGGGGTGCCACAGATGCAGTGGCTGCAGGGAAGAAGGAAGCCACGGCGGTGATGGAAAGAACCAGAGCTGCGACGGATTCTGTTTGAAGCGTGCCTGTTGAGGGTTTGGGTTTCAGCAGTGGTTCCCAAAGTGGGCAGTACTACCCCCTGGGGGTGGGTGGGATTACCTAGGGGCAAGGGGGCAGCAGGGGGCGCTAAAGGTAGGCCCCTTCAACTATGTTGTTCACTAATTTACAATATATCAAGCTATGGCGCCAACCTGGCAAAGCTGGTGGAAACTATCAGAATTTTCCCCCAGACTTTGAAGAGCTGGTACCATTGGATCAAGTTCATCAGTTTTGTTGAATAAATTTCAATTTAAAAGTTTTAATTTGATTTTGAATAGATGAGCAATTAATTGTTACTGTTTTGAAATTTTACTGTTATTATCTTCTTTAGTGAGTCATGCAAACTCTTATTTTGAATAATGCTTTTTATAGGATAGGATAGGGGGCACTGGGGTTGAGTTTGTGGAACCAAGGGGGGCAGTGGCCCGAAAAGTTTGGGAACCACTGTGTTAAAGTCTGAATCTGTGGTGGGATAATGTTTCTCATAAAACACTGAATGGTTTTAGAATATCTGTTTGAAAATGGTGACTTGATCCTGGAAATCGGTATCTGTCCTTTAGACATAGGCTAAAGAATGGAGACTATTGAATGCAGACTTATTCGCATGAGGAATAAAAAGTGAGCCATGCTAATCTGACAGAAATCAACAGGCAGGGTTGCCGACTCTGGGTCGGGAAATTCCTTGAGATTTGGGGGTGGAGCCTAGGGAAGGCAGGGTCTGGGGGAGGGACCTCAGCAGGGTGCAGACCCCACCCTCCAAAGCAGCCATTTTCTCCAGGGAAACTGACTTTGGTTGTTTGGAGATCAGTTGTATTTCCAGAAGATCTCCAGGCCCCATCTACAGGCTGGCAACCCCATCAATGGGTGGAGTTCTGGCTGGAGTCTTTGGTTTGTAACATGTTCCAGTTCCCGTGCAAAAAGAGTGCCTGTAAGCAAATGGGCATTTAGGCATTTGATTATAACTTTTGGTGTATCTCCAAAGCAGCTGTTAAGTAGTAACAGCCTTATCATTATCAGTCAGCAGATAGATTAAGTGGTAGTCATGAGAACATACAGTGTGAAATTTGTAATGTATTATTGAACACTTCCATCCATTGCAACAAAGTCTGGACTTCAGGAAAAACTGGCTTTTGAAACGGGATCTTTGAGAGCTGAAACACTGGTATTGCCATTATACAAAGTGTGAAATTCATATTAAAAAATGCCTTTTAATTCTGGCTTTTGCTCTCTGAGATGACGGATATCTTGGGAGCTTTAATAAGAATCAGAGGTTCTGGTTTCACTCTTTCTGGGCTCATATGTGGGGGCAGAGAGGAGAGAGTCCCTTGATCAACGTATTTGTTCTCTAAGTCCTGAAACTGCAGGAACCGCAACTCCCATGCCGAAAACGGTCTCTGTCCCTCCTGAACCAAACCCTCCTTTCTTCTGCCCTAGAACGTCGTTCCAGAGGAACAAGAGGAACAAGAGGAACAGGCTCTGCCTCGACCCCGGATGGTTCAAGAACGGAAGCTCACCAACCAGTTCAACTTCAGCGAGAGAGCGTCTCAGACGTACAACAACCCTGTCCGGGTAGGCTGTTGCTACTGTCCCTGTGGTTGTCCAAAGCCCCTCTTTTTTTTTATTTACATTTTTATTTTTTCAAACATCACACACGTAACATCAACACATGTACCCACAATACAATAAACACTCCGTATTCGTGTGCGTGGCTGCATGTCTTAAAAAAATAAAAGAAATATGCATATCTAAAGCAAAATCATAACAATGCTATATTCTATAACATTGTATCCCCCCTCAAACAGAATTAATCATATTGCACTTCATAATTAATGCTAGAATAATTCCACCTACCTTAACTACTATAAGTTCTAGCCAGAAATTAATTATACATGTATAACCAAAGCCCCTCTTTTGTGGGTCTGTGCAGAGCAAGTGAGCATCTCTCTGCGCTCCCCATTAAGCACGTGAGGGCAAAGGAGGCGGATTGGCCAGTGTGGTGTAGTGGTTAAGAGCGGTGGTTTGGAGCGGTGGACTCTAATCTGGAGAACCGGGTTTGATTCCCCACTCCTTCCCATGAAGCTAGTTGGGTGACCTTTGGCTAGTCACACTCTCTTAGCTCCTCCTACCTCACAGGGTGTTAGTTGTGGGGAGGGGAAAGGAAGGTGATTGTAAGCCGGTTTGATTCTGCCTTAAGTGGTAGAGAAAGTCGGCATATAAAAAACAACTGTTTTTCTTCTTCTGCTGCTTTCGCCAACGAGGGGACAAAGAACGCGGCTCGTTGCCTGTGAAGTTTGCAGTGTTCTGAAAATCCATCCAGATGGTGAAACTACAGCAGCTGTGATATGCTGGGGTGGGGGGATGTTTGTCATAGTTGCTCACTGATGTTCTCTGCAGGCCCTTGGCACAAATTCCCGCATTTCCCTCTACCTAGGATTGCCAGATGTCAAGGTCTGTCCTCAATGGTTTGGAACTGAGCTGCTTGTCAGACTGCAAGGAGTGCTGAGGCAGTTCAGAGCTGAAGATATTCTGCTGTTCTGCTCGGCAACGGGGGCACTTCCTTTGCCGGTGTCTGATAATCAGCAGGAGCGAGGGCAAAGATTTCCTGTAATCTTTCCACATCAAGAAACGACGTAGGGCAGGGATCCCAACGCGGTTCCCGTAGGGCGCCTTGATGACCGCCAACACATTTCTTGGCACCCAGCAAGTATTTTTTAGAAAATGGGAGGGACCAGGTGGGGCTTTGGCTCAGCGAGGCTTCCGATTGGCCACGGGAAATTTGATTGGCTGTGCAGATGATTAAAAACCTTGCAATGGCGGCAGCTGCCACCACAGCCCAAGGATCTTCACTGTGTAACTGTCGGTGAACTCTGGCAGTAGGGTTGCCAGGTCCCTCTTCACCACCGGCGGGAGGTTTGATCAGATCCATGACCACTCAGATTGGTCTGTAAATCACATGCAAAGAAGAAGAGTTGATTTTTATACGCCGACTTTCTCTGCCACTTAAGGGAGAATCAAACCGGCTTACAATCCCCTTCCCTTAAAACGCCAGGGTGGATTAATCCTATAGAAGCATTTATGAAAAGGGGAACACAGCTTAATCTGGATATAGGTAATTATAGGGATATTATTGAGTATTGTAGTGACACTTGGACTCTTAAAACAAGAGAAGAACTCAAGGTTGGAGATTGGTTTATGTATTATAAATTAAAGGATATATTTAATAAAGATAAATTAATAGGATTTAATAGAAATAAATCGAAATTGGAATTAATATTAAACATGGGAAACAAAGGTCAGATAGCAAAGATGTATAAATTTATTATTGAAACAAATTTAGAGCAAGAGAGGATAAAACCAGTTATGATAAAATGGATGAGAGATTTGGGGTATAATATTAATTTTGAGGTTTGGGAAAGATTTTGGAAAATAGAATTTAAATTCACAACCACCAATGAAATAAGAGAGAATTTATATAAGATGTTTTATAGATGGTATATTACACCAGAGATGGTTAGTAAATTTAAAGGGGAAAATTCTGATTTGTGCTGAAAATGTGGAATGGAAAAAGGAACTTTTATCCATGCCTGGTGGGTTTGTAAAAAATTTTTAAAAAGTTTTGGAGAAAGGTAATAAGGGAGACTAATAACTTGATTAATACTAAAATAAATATAGATCCAGCTTTTTGTTTATTAGGAATCCCTAGAGATAATTTGAATAGGAATGATAGAGTCATATGTCAATATAGTTTTGCAACAGCAAGGATTATTACTGCAAAATCCTGGAAGCTAGTAAATAGACCTCTAATTAAGGACTGGAGAAAAAAATTATGGTTTTATATGCGTATGGCTAAATTAACAGATTCCCCACATGGGAAAGATGTGGAAGAATTTAAAACTATGTGGTCAAAAGCCTTCGCATACTGGGATAAGCTGGCAAAAATGAATTTCATTAATATAGTGAACGAGTTGTAGATTCAATTTTTGATAATTCAGATTAATGCTAAAATAATGTATTAATAAACTTTTTAGACACTTCTCCAGAAGTTCAACACGGTGGTGGGAGGGATTAAGGGCTCACTGGTGGAGGGTGGGGGGAATAAAATGGGTAAGATAAATATAATAAGAATGTAATGATTGTATTTTGGGTTTTTTTTTAAAAAAGTATATATATATATGTGTATATATATATATATATATATATATATATATATATATATATATATATATATATAATTCTTTTTATGTAGTTTTCTAAATTGTTATACTTTTTTGTTGTTTGTTTTATTTTGTTTGAAAATATAATAAAAACTTTAAAAAAAAACCAAAAAAAAGAATCCCCTTCCCTTCCTCTCCCCACAACAGACACCCTGTGGGGTAGGTGGGGCTGACAGAGTGTGACTGGCCCAAGTTCACCCAACTGGTTTCATGTGGAGAAGTGGGGAATCAAACCCAGTTCTCCAGATCAGACTACACCGCTCCAAACCACTGCTCTTAACCCCTACACCAACTGGCTCCTGGAAAGGTACAGCATGACTTCATTTATCCAAAGAAGGGAAAGGGCTTCTTTGCAGGGCCAGCAGGATTTAACATCATGCTGTTTTCCACTCTTTCTTCCAGGACAGAGCATGCCAGATGGAGCCGCCACCCAGAGCCACCTTCTCTGCTCTTGCTAATCAGGTAAACGCTCATCCATTATATTGTCGAAGGCTTTCACGGTCAGAGTTCATTGGTTCTTGTAGGTTATCCTGGCTGTGTAACCATGGTCTTGGTAAAATACCAAGACCACGGTTACACAGCCCGGATAACCTACAAGAACCAATTCTCATCCATTAGTTATTGATTTAAAGCATTTTAATACTTTTTTGTTAAAATTTTTGCAACTTGCTTGCAGAAAAATAAAATTCTGAATTAAGTACATTTATAAAATGGAGTCAACAATACAAAAAGTCAATTGGAGACTAAAGCAGATGGAACAAAAAAAGAAGAAGGCAAAAATAACATATTAAATGCTGCAGAAGCCCACACCATTCATCAGGACAAAACCCAAGAACATGACAGAAAAAGAACACAGACTCAGCTGTCAGAGCTGCTCCAATTTAAGATCGCCTAACATGAACAAAAAGCCAAAACAAAAAACAAAAAACAAGGATGCCTCAACCCTCGTCCTAAAGGCCAGGAGGGATAGCCCCCAAGTGCAACTCCTGGAGGAGGGAGATTTTCACCCTCGGTGCCACCACTAAGAAGGTCCTGTCATCTGTGGCCACTTGCAAAATCTCTACCCCCAGCTGGTTGCCCTTTTTCCAGAATTAAAACCCCCCAAATGTTTTAGTCTTTCCTTGCAGGGAAGGTGTCCCAACCAGTGATTGTTTTGGTTGCCCTTTCCAACCACATGTTGGAAAGGGGAGAGGCTGTGGCTCAGTGGTAGAGCACCTGTTTGGCATGTAGAAGGTCCCAGGTTCAATCCCCGGCATCTCCAGTTAATGGGACTAGGCAAGAAGGTGATATGAAAGACCTCTCCCCTGGAAAGCCGCGGCCAGTCTGTGTAGACAATACTGACTTGGAAGAACCAAGGGTCTGACTCAGTAGAAGGCAGCTTCATGTGTTCATGTGTTTAGGGAACCCCCTGCCTCCAGAGCCGACGAAAATGGAAGGCAGAGTTTGGTGTCATCAGCATGGTTGATGACAACTACGCCCCAAATCTCCTGATGAGTTTTGATCATCTGAGTTAATACCAGCCTGTTCAATGGCCAGTAGATCCCATCTCGACATGTCCCTTGGCGCCTGTGCTCAGTGATCAATGGTCTGTAAGGATCGCAGAGTCGACCCCAGAGTCTCCAAGGGCCTGAAATGTTCACGGTTGCGTTCTCATCCACCCAACATGAATGACCCACTTCCTTTGCATCCCCTGATTCACGTACTCCAGTATGATTGAAATGAGGGCATTTGCAACTGGGAGAACACGTGACAGCGAGCAGGGGGAACCACGAAGGCCCGTCTTTCTGGCTGCTGTGAATGAAAACACATCTGTGGAAGGCAGTGGAACAAAACCGATCTGCAGCATTTCCCTGACATATCCCAGAATTTCCTCCACGTTCCGGAAACAACAGCACCATCAGGATAAGCTCCCTTTACAACTGAAATGCTGAGATGGAATCAGTCCAGTTTTGTGCTCGTTGTTCCCTAACAATTGAATCGGTCTATTTTCCTGTGTGGTCCCCAGCGACAATTGTTCTAGTTAGTAATGATTTGTGTGTTGTGGTCTATACGCAAGAATACACAAGGCAAGCCGCAAATTCAGCAGCCCTCCTGGGTAGGAGGCCGAGGAAGGAGAGAAAAGGGGGATCTGTATTGCATCCAAATTATCCCTTAAAGGGAGGCTTGAGTATGTAATTGGGAATACAGAAACAAACACAGATTTCAGTTTAACTAGCGGGGTTCTCTTTGGGCCCTTTGTTACCCTGGCATGCTCTGAGAGATTCGGGGGAGTGACTTGTTAACATTATCAGAACGTATCTGAGGTTTTAGAAGCAGGATAGAATTTTGCCTCCCTTGTGACATTCACATGCACTTAGATTTCACTTTTCCTTCTTTCTTTTCTATCCCTTTCCAGCCCTTCAGTGAGATCATTTGGGACAGCGACAGGGAGTCTCTTGATCTGTGCCTTGCTGTTTCTTGTGCTGAGCTGTTTTCACCATGATGGGGCAGCTTTGCAACCCCCACACCCCCACCCAAGGCATTAATCCTCCTCTTCCTCCACTAGGCTGCCCATTAGCTCTTCTTGAGAGCCAGCGTAGTGTAGTGGTTAAGAGTGATGGTTTGGAGCGGTGGACTCTGATCTGGAGAACTGGGTTCGATTTCCCACTCCTCCACATGAGCGGCAGACAATAATCTGGTGAACCGGGTTGGTTTCCCCACTCTTCCACATGAAACCAGCTGGGTGACCTTGGGCTAGTCACAGCTCTCTCAGCCCCACCTACCTCACAGGGTGTCTGCTGCAGGAAGGGGAAGGGAAGGTGATTGTATGTCAGTTTGATTCTACTTTAAGTGGTAGAGAAAGTCGGCATATGAAAACCAGCTCTTCCTCTTCTTATTCCTCCTCCTCTTCCTCCTGACCTGGCCTGTTTGGCAACATGTCCAGGTCAGGTCTGGATCTTTGCCAGGGCAACAGCTAGACCCTGGCCATGTTGGCTTGACTCCCTGTCCGCCTCCCCATCCGTCATCTTCCCTGTGCACTTGCCTACCCTTTCCCGACACCCTTGGTTCTGGTTCGCCTTTGGGTGGACTTCTCAACTCTGATCCTGTCTTTCACCTGGCTACTTCCGCAGGCCCCTCCCGTGGATCTGCTCCACTCAGTTGCTGTGCCAAAACTGCTGGGGCTTACACGGTGTCTTCCCACATGCTTGGATGTCTGCTGTTTCACATGGGCACCCGTAGTGACCAACGTTTTGTTGTGTGTCACTGTCCTTCTGTGCTTTCCTTATGTCTATCCTTGCTGGCTTTTCAGCAGCAGATTGGGTTGAGAGGCTTGACATATGTTTGCCATGTTAAGGTTAAAAGATTGCCAAAACTTATGAGTTGGTACTTTCTAAACTCTCGACTCTTATTGTGAGGTCATGACTAAAACTAGCTGCTTCTTGTCCTTCTCAGTGGGAAATCTATGATGTCTACGTGGAAGAACTCCAGAAACTGGAGAAGTCAAAGGAGAAAGAAAAAAAACAGGCTCCCGTTTCCAAGAAAGAAGACAAGACGAGGGGTCGGAAATTGACTTCTCTGGAATCTCAGGTGCTGTACAGTAGTGTGGGAATACACTGAAAGTTTGCAAGACATTTGGTTTTAGGCCCATGCTCGCTTCAAAGTGCTGGGCCCTGAAGGGTCCAGTGGGCTGTCCTGGGCCTGGGATAGGATTCTGCCTCGCCCGAGAACTTCCTGGATGACTTTGGATCAAATCCCGTTCTCTAGACACTTCTGAATCTGTATCAAAAATTCACCTCTTTTCACCTTTCTCCCTCCCCCGCACAAGACAGGTTCTGCTGGTATAGTCCCATAAGAACATATGAAGAACCCTGCTGGATCAGACCAGCGGTCCATCTAGTCCAGCACTCATCTAACACAGTAGCCAACCAGATCGTCTGGAGGGCCAGCTATAGGGCACAGAGGCTGAGGCCTTCATGAGAGCATCAGAAGAGCCCTGCTGGATCAGACCAGTGGTCCGTCTAGTCCAGGGATGGGGAACCTCAGGCCAGGGGGCCGGATCATTTCCCCTGGTCCTCAAGCCAATTCCTGGTGCTCCAGGGCCCTGCCGCTCGAGCTCTCCCTATTTAGGCTTTCCCCTGGGCACTTAGGGCATTGCTGGCAGGCAGGCAGGCACGTGTGTAAAATTGATGCTGCCTCCCCCCCCCCACCAGGAGATCTACACCTGGTATGGCCCCTGAATGATGTTATAAATGGGCAAATGGCCCTTGGCAGGAAAAAGGTTCCCCACCCCTTGTCTAGTCCATCATCCTGTCTCACACAGTGGCCAACCACTTCCTCTGGAGGGCCAAGAACAGGCTATAGAACATAAAAACATAAGAAAGGCCCTGCTGGATCAGACCAAGGCCCATCAATTCCAGCAATCTGTTCACACAGTGGCCAACCAGGTGCCTCTAGGAAGCCACAAACAAGACTAGTGCAGCAGCACCATCCTGCCTGTGTTCCACCGCACCCAAAATAATAGGTATGCTCCTCTGATACTCGAGAGAATAGGTATGCAGCACGACTAGTATCCATTCTAACTAACAGCCATGAATACCCCTCTCCTCCATGAATATGTCCACTCCCCTCTTAAAGCCCTCCAAGCTGGCAGCCATCACCACATCCTGGGGCAGGGAGTTCCACAATTGAACTATGCGTTGTGTGAAAAAATACTTCCTTTTATCTGTTTTGAATCTCTCACCCTCCAGCTTTAGCAGATGACCCCGTGTTCTAGTATTATGGGAGAGGGAGAAAAGCTTCTTCCTGTCCACTCTCTCCAAACCATGCATAATTTTATAGACGTCTATCATGTCTCCCCTTAGCCGCCTTCTTTCCAAGCTAAACAGCCCTAAGTGTCCTAACCGCTCCCCATAGGACAGTTGCTCTAGTCCCCTAATCATTTTGGTTGCTCTTTTCTGCACCTTCTCAAGCTCTGTAATATCATTTTTAGGTGTGGTGACCAGAACTGTACACAGTACCAGAACTGTACACAGAGGCCGAGGCCTTCCCCTGAAAAAGAACACCAGAAGAGCCCTGCAGGAACAGACCAGTGGTCCATCTAGTCTGGCATCCTTTCTCACACAGTGGCCAACCAGTTCGTCTGGAGGGCCAACAATAGGGCATAGAGGCTGAGGCCTTCATGAGGCCTTCATGAGAACATAAGAAGAGCCCTGCTGGATCAGACCAGCGGTCCATCTAGTCCCCCATCCTGTCTCACACAGTGGCCAACCAGTTCCTCTGGAGGCCCAGCAACAAGGCATAGAAGCCGAGACCATCCTTTCCCTGATGTTCTCTATGTTTCCGTTGCTCTCCCTCTCCCGCCTGTTTCCTCCCACACCCTGCTGCAAACTGTCCCCCTCCTATTTGAGTTTCCTGCAGACAATGCCACCTTCCTCTAGTTCTGCTGGAAGCAGCTGTCCTGATTTGCCACAGCTTACGTTCACCAAAGCAGTCAAGAGCACAAAGGCTGTTTACATGCTTGAACTGGCACCAGGGTTCTTCCAGTGGGCAAGCTGCTCATGCGTCTGCGCTGTGCAGATCCATCCTGCTTATTGGTCACATCAGGTGGGCCTGATCTTTTAGCAGTTGGAATGTTTATGAACATTCGATGACATCAAAACCACTGAAGAAGGAGAGCTTTCGTAGAGGGGGGTAACTCTTTTGTGGCCTATCTATACACTTATTTCAGCCCGTGCCTAAAAAACATGAAAACAACAACTGGGCGCTAACACATTTCGGTGCTATGTTTTAAAGTGCAGAGTTTACAGCAAGATTACAGAAGGCCAAACTTAGCATTCCTCCTTTATTAAATGATGCCTAATTCTCCAGTCTCCCTGAACTGGATGGCCCAGGCTAGCCTGATCTCATAAGATCTCAGAGGCTAAGCAGGGTTGGGCCTGGTTAGTACTTGGATGGGAGACCACCAAGGAAGTCTAGGGTTGCTATGCAGAGGCAGGCAATTGCAAACCCCCTCCGAACATCACTTGCATAGAAAACCCTATAGGGTCACCATAAGTCAGCTGCGACCTGAGGGCACATTCCAACACTGATTCTCCAATCACCTGCAGAATCCTTGAGAGCAGCCACAGGAAAGAGTGTGTGCATGTGCATATTCTAGTCCTAAATGGAAGCATGGAGCCATCAGTCCTGGCTGCCCTGGTGCAAGAACCGCCACCCCCCTGATGCTCCTAGTACCCTGCCCCACAGACTCAGGTTCCTTCACACAACCCACAGTTCAAGTGTGGAACTCCCTACCCCAGGATGTGGTGATGGTTCCCAACTTGGAAGGCTTTAAATGGGGAGTGGACATGTTCATGGAGGATAGGGCCTTGGTCTGATCCAACAGGGCTTTTATGATATTGTTATGTTCTTATATGCCTACTGGGTGTAAAGCTCAGTAGGGCTTGTTTGTGGGAAGCCTTCTTGCATGTAAAGATTGGGCCTCACATCACCATGAGCATCATTGGCTGAGAAATACAAGGCCGCCAGAAACAGATCATTAGAAAGAAGCCGAAATGACACCAAGGGGGGCTTTGTCATCGCTGCCTCTGCGGGCTGCGTTAATTCCCAGAGCAAGCCTGAAATCACTCAGAGAGCCGATGCCTGCCTGCTGCTCATTTTGGCCTCCGAAGGGTTCTCTGCTGTTAATTTCAGAGATGCCATAGCACAGCGTGGGCTCAAATCTGTCTTTGCTGTGGGGGGTACTTGGCAGAGCCGCCTCCTGTTCCAAGAGGTCAGAGTAGGCTTGGGGGAGCGTTTTCCCAGTGATGAAATTTGACAGTGGTGGAGGAAACCAAGGAAATTCAATTGGTCATGTTTTTCTCAATGAATGACAGGGGAATAGAATGTTTACTGGGTAAATGCATTCTGATTTCATAGAATCATAGAATCACAGAGTTGGAAGGGACCACCAGGTTCATCTAGTCCAACCCCCTGCACAATGCAGGACATTCACAACTACCTCCCCCACACACCCCAGTGACCCCTACTCCATGCCCAGAAGATGGCCAAGGTGCCTTCCCTCTCATGATCTGTCTAAGGTCATAGAATCAGCATTGCTGACAGATGGCCATCTATCCTCTTCTTAAAAACCTCCAGGGAAGGAGAGTTCACCGCCTCCTGAGGAAGCCTGTTCCACTGAGGAACCGCTCTAACTGTTAGAAAATTCTTCCTAATGTCTAGACAGAAACTCTTTTGATTGAAAATATTGTCGAAGGTTTTCACGGTCAGAGTTCATTGGTTCTTGTAGGTTATCATGGCTGTGTAACCGTGGTCTTGGTATTTTCTTTCCTGACGTTTCGCCAGCAGCTGTGGCAGGCATCTTCAGAGGAGTAACACTGAAGGACAGTGTCTCTCAGTGTCAAGTGTGTAGGAAGAGTAATATATAGTCAGAAAGGGGTTGGGTTTGAGCTGAATCATTGTCCTGCAAAAAGTATCAAGGTAATGTGCTAATCATTGCCCTGTAAGTATCAAGATAATGTGCTAATGAGGGTGTGGTATGTTAATATGGAACCATTGTATCCTGAAGTGATCTGTTAATGTGTGAAATCCAAAGCTAATCTGCATGGCTATTGTTGACTGTAGTCTTTGTTAGTCTGGAGGTTTTCAGGACAGGAAGCCAAGCCTTATTCATTCTTAAACTCTCTTCTTTTCTGTTATTGTGCTGATGTTTATGAATTTCAATATCTTCTCTGTGCAATCTGACAAAATAGTTGGTAGAATTGTCCAGTCTTTCAGTGTCTTGGAATAAGACCCTGTGTCCTGTTTGGGTCAGTCCATGTTCAGCCACTGCTGATTTCTCAGGCTGGCCAAGTCTGCAGTATCTTTCATGTTCTTTTATCCTTGTTTGTATGCTGTGTTTTGTTGTCCCGATGTAAACTTGACCACAGCTGCAAGGTATACGATATACTCCTGCAGAGGTGAGGGGGTCTCTTTTGTCTTTTGCTGATTGTAGCATTTGTTGTATTTTCTTGATGGGTTTAAACACTGTTTGTAGGTTATGTTTTTTCAAAAGTTTCTCTATCCTATCAGTGACTCCTTTAATAAATGGCAAGAATACCTTTCCTATGGGAGACTGTTTTTCCTGAGTTTTCTGATTTTTGTTTGGTTTAATGGCCCTTCTGATTTCATTCTTGGAATAGCCGTTTGCTAGCAGTGCGTGATTTAGATGATTAGTTTCTTCCTTGAGAAACTGTGGTTCACAGATCCGTCTTGCACGGTCCATTACCTTGATACTTTTTGCAGGACAATGATTCAGCTCAAACCCAACCCCTTTCTGACTATATATTACTCTTCCTACACACTTGACACTGAGAGACACTGCCCTTCAGTGTTACTCCTCTGAAGATGCCTGCCACAGCTGCTGGCGAAACGTCAGGAAAGAAAATACCAAGACCACGGTTACACAGCCCGGATAATCTTTTGATTGAATTTCAACCCGTTGAATAACCCATAATATTCTTGTTAATATTATGTTAATATAACCCATAATATTCTTCTACATTTCCTCGGTATAGTTTTTTTTGTTTATTTGCCTTCCCATTTTACAGGGAACTGAGGGCTGAATTTAGAGTTGCCAACTCTAAATAGGCACCTTAAAATAAAAATATGTTTCTATTCTATCATTTTACCTTCTCCACCCAACCTTGGGCACCCAGCTTTCAGTTTTTGAAGGCTGGGTTTCTTCCCCCTTTTTTTGTTCTGTGATGCAAGAGATCCATCATGAAGACCTGCTTCCCAAGGGAAAGCAATGCAGGGGGAGGGACTCAGTCTAACCCCAGTGTGCTACCTAAGACCCTGCAAAGCCACTGCCAGTCAGAGTTGACAAAGCTGACCTTGATTGACCAACAGCCTGACTCAGATCACGATGGGCAGCCATGTTAGTCTGTCAATAGCAGTACAAAAGAGCAAGATTAACAAAATTTCTGGCAGGGGATGAGCTTTTGTGAAGAAGTGAGCTATGGTTCACAAAACCTTATACCCTGGCAGAAATTTTGTTAGTCTTTAAGGTGCTCCTGGACTCTTGCTTTTTTCTACAGCCAGACTCAGGAGAAGGTAGCTTTGTGTGTTCATTTCCCCAGTCTCAACCCCCTTCTGCAAAGCTATTACTTGGGGAGAGGCTGTCTTTTTCCCCTTGGGGTCTAATAGCCATCCAGGTGGCTAGGACACAGGCAGCTGACCAGTTGTAGACAAGCTGGAACCAGATGTAGACAAGCTGGAATGTGTCCAGAGGAGGGCAACAAAGATGATGAGGGGTCTGGAGACCAAGTCCTATGAGGAAAGGTTGAAGGAGCTGGGTATGTTTAGCCTGGAGAGGAGAAGACTGAGAGGGGATATGATAACCATCTTCAAGTATTTAAAAGGCTGTCATATAAAGGATGGTGCCGAGTTGTTTTCTGTTGCCCCAGAAGGTTGGACCAGAACCAACGGGTTGAAATTAAATCAAAAGAGTTTCCGTCTAGACATTAGGGAGAATTTTCTAACAGAGCGGTTCCTCAGTGGAACAGGCTTCCTTGGGAGGTGGTAAGCTCTCCTTCCCTGGAGGTTTTAAAGAAGCGGTTAGATGGCCATCTGTCAGCAATGCTGATTCTATGACCTTAGGCAGTTCATGAGAGGGAGGGCATCTTCTGAGCATGGAGTAGGGGTCACTGGGTGTGTGTGGGGGAGGTAGTTGTGAATTTCCTGCATTGTGCAGGGGGTTGGACTAGATGATCCTGGTGGTCCCTTCCAACTCTATGATTCAATGATTCTAATATTTTATGAACTTGCATTGATCGTTCCTGGTGCGAGGCTTGTGTTAATTTGGAAGGCTATTATGGCCACTTTTTAAAGCCTTTAAAAGGTTGTCCTCGTTGTATAGTTTGTTTTATAGTGTTTAGGAGTATTATCAACCACCTGGGATCCCATTAATGGAAAACCAGAGCGAAACATTTTCAGAAAATGCAGGCGAGAGATGGCATAGCAGAAAGTTCCTCCAAGTGAAATACTCTTGAGTCCATGAAAATGAATATCTGAGGCAGGAGGTGAAGCAAAATACTTGTCAGCGACATGCAGCTTGGTCCTTAGCAGAGTTACACCCTTGTAAGACCATTGAAGGCAATGGGCTTCGAAGGGTGTGACTCTGCTGGGGACTGCACCATTAGTAGTTCTTTATGGGTAGTGAGTTTTGTACACGGAGGACCATTTATGTCACGAGCCCCCAACACACTCCGAACAGTTGCAAACCTCACAGGGGCAAGTCCAAGGGTACACCAAAAGCCCAGTCCGAGGGTTCAAGCCGAGGTCCAGATAAAGCAAACAGTTACCACAAGGTCAGGAGTGGACAGATCTGTTGCTTCCACACCGCTACGCCTTTTCCAGCTGCTTATAAACTGGATGCCACTCAGGCAGCCACCTGCCAGCCACCTCAGACCTGCTCCTGCAAACACCCTTCCCTGCTGTCCATGCTGGGTTGGTACCGAGCTGCTAGGCGGGCGCTTCGTCTCTTGTCCTGTAAGGCCCTACGTGTTCACCTCCTCCGCTGTTCCTGAGGCTCTGGTGACGAGGGGGGTGAGGAGACAGGCAGCTGGCTCAGAGCTGGAGGGCTGAGGGGTTACTCTGCTGGTTCCTGGCTGCAGATCTGGCCCCACAGGGGCTGCTTTCTGTACAATCTCAGCCACAGGTTGAGGAACAATCTCAACCAATAGGAACATGATGAAGTTTGGCAGGGCCATTTCTCTGCTTGTGAGGTGGTCGAGGAGGAGTGTCCTGGTGCTTGGCGGAAGGAAAGTCCCTGCAGCCATGCCCCGGGGGTTTGGCTTAGACACTTCCCATTTGTTCTTGGTAGTGTGAGCTAGTAGCTATTCATGGCTACTAGTCAAAATGGATGCGTACCTATTCTCTACAGGATCAGAGGAGCATGCCTATTATCTTAGGTGCTTTGGAACACAGGCAGGACAATGCTGCTGCAGTCGTCTTGTTTGTGGGGTTAGAATAATAGAATCATAGAGTTGGAAGGGACCACCAGGGTCATCTAGTCCAACCTCCTGCACAATGCAGGAATTTCACAACTACCTCCCCCACACACTCCCAGTGACCCATACTTCATGCCCAGAAGATGACCTCTCCTAAGGTCATAGAATCAGCATTGCTGTCAGATGGCCATCTAGCCTCTTCCTAAAAACCTCCAGGGAAGGAGAGTTTACCATTTCCTGAGGAAGCCTGTTCCACTGAGGAACTGCTTCTTTAAAACCTCCAAGGAAGGAGAGCTCACCACCTCTTGAGGAAGCCTGTTCCACTGAGTGTGAGCTCTTGACCCATCGAACCAGAAATCACCACAGAGACAATCAGATTCCAAGCAGATGGCTTTACTGGTCAAATAGGCAATACAGTGCATTGAAGGCAAGATGACAGCTATGGTTTGTCTTGCCCGTTATTTGGAAATATAAGGCAGAGAAACGGCGGGAGATTACAAAGCATAAACAGAGCATTATTTCCCAGGAGTGGCGTTCCCAGGCTTTGGTATGTGTAGCCGTCCTTGAAGTCTGGACGGTTCAGCAGAGAAACGAAAGGAAACATCTAAACTGAGATAACAGCCTGACACTGAGGAACCGCTCTGTTAGAAAATTCTTCCTAATGTCTAGACGGAAACTCTTTTGATTTAATTTCAACCCATTGGTTCTGGTCCGACCTTCTGGGGCAACAGAAAACAACTCGGCACCCTCCTCTATATGACAGCCCTTCAAGTACTTGAAGATGGTTATCATATCCCCTCTCAGTCTTCTCCTCTTCAGGCTAAACATACCCAGCTCCTTCAACCTTTCCTCATAGGACTTGGTCTCCAGACCAGGCTTCTTAAAGGCCCCTGGTTGGCCCCTGTGTGAACAGACTGCTGGACTTTATGCGCCTTGGTTTGATCCAGCAGGGCTTTCCGGATGTTCCTGTGTTCTTATTTTCATCGTGGCTTCCCTCAGATCCCTGCATCCTGGATATAATTTATTCAGCCACCAGTTTGTTTGCTTCCAGGTAATTAAATGGCCATGAAAGAGGAATTAGATGTTGCAGACCGTCTGCTGCTCCTAGATAAACTCACAGTTTTGTCGAGAATGAATACCATAGCTGGGCCGGAACATTTATTTTCTTAGCTCCAGACCATTACACGGTCGTAACGTGCGCTTCTATTAATGTTACCGCTGTTGTACAAAATAGTTTAGCTATCAAGTCCCCAGAAGGAAGGAATTAGCGTGCTGGTGAGCCTGTCTTTGCGCTCCATGAGCCAGCGAGTCAGCAGGCTTCGCTGGGAAAATCGATTCCAAATGGATCTTAAAAGGGGATACATTAGGCATATCAGTTCCATCAGAGATTCATCTCAGTGCGATTCAGAATAAATCATAGCTGGAAACTGCGGGTGGCCCCATCATGAGAGGGCTGTGGCTTTGGAAAGGCTCCCCCCCCCCCTGGAGGGTTTTTGCTGCTAGAGAATCCCCGTTGGCTCACAGTGCAAAGCTGCTGACTCAGAAAAAGCTGAACTTTTGTGATGGGCTGGAGGATTCTTCCCAAGTTGCCAAATGTTGGAGGAGCTCAGCACTTCCGCAAAGGGCCAGGGCCACCGGTGACTATGCAACCTGGTAGACTGGGCTGCCTCAGTGGATTCTCCACCACCACCACCATTGAAGGAGCCCATCAGAGGCTGCTTATGCCGGTTATGACCTTTACGACTCATTCCTGAGCTTTTGAAATGGGGGAACGGCGGGGAGGAGACGCCGCTGCGACACCTCCTAACCTGTTTCCCCGGTGCCAAAAACTTTTAAAAAGCCCTTTAAAGGCTTTTAAAAATTTTAAATGGGGCTTTTTGCCCCATAGAGAAAAGCTAGGCTGTGCCTGCTAAAAAGCAGGCGCAGCCTCACTCTCCTCGCCGCCAGTGTACCCGGGGCGAACGGGGACAGGAGGCTGCCTAACAGCAGCTCCTCCCCATGGAACACCCTGGGAATGCCTCCTGGGATGCCGGGACGCCCCCCAAAATTCTGGCGTGGGCCTTTACGTCGATGAGATGCCAGCAGAAGGCCCCACTGGTGTTCCGGGGTGGCACTGCCATGGCAGCATCCGGTGCCCGGCATCCGGGCCTCCACGCCAGTGCTGGGTCTACGAATGCCATCCTTAGTTGCCCAGGCACCTGCGCGGGGGGCCCAAACACCAGCGCAGTGCCTTCCTGGCCTCCTAAGGGCTTTCATCCTTAGAGGTCAGGAGTCCTCTGTCTGAGCCCTTCATAACCTGAGACCCACAGATCTGAAGTACCGTCTTTTCCCATATGTCCCTGTGCACCAACTATGGTCTTCAGGCTATGCCACCACTTAGGGTAGCCTGTCTGGCACTGACCAGAGCCTGGACCTTTTCCGCTGTGGCCCTGGCTCTGTGGAACGGACTCCTTGAAGAGGTGAATGGGGGGCTCCTTGGAGATCTTCAGGAGGCCCTGTGAGGCCTGCCCGTTTGCCAGGACTTTTGAGGGGGTTTGAATTGGCAGGTATCTTTTAAGGGGGAGGGATTTGGAGTTTGCTGTTTTATGTTTGGTTTTAGATGGGGCTGTTTTAACTATAATCATAAGCCCCCTTGAACCACAAGGAAAGGTGGGATGTAATAAATGTTTGAATAAATAAATTTTATTCAAAGGGGGGTCAGGAAGAAGGGTGCAGTCCAGCAAAGATAGGAAATGAGGGCTGAAAAGGGTATGAGAACTCCGTGCTCAATGCAGGATCAGCCTAGAGCACCCCTGACAGGTGTTTGTCCAGCTTCTGCTTAAAGACTGCCAGTGAGGGGGAGCTCACCATCTCCCTAGGTAGCTGATTCCACTGCCAAACAACTCTTATTGTAAAAATATTTTCCTAATATCTAACCGGTACCTTTCTGCCCACTATTTAAACCCGTTATTGCGAGTTCCAACAGGAACAGCTCCCTGCCCTCTTCTAAGGGACAGCCCTTCTAATAGAATCATAGAGTTGGGAGGGACCACCAGGGTCATCAAGTCCAACCCCCTGCCCAATGCGGGAAATTAACAACAACTTCCCTCCACCACCACCCCTAGTGACCAGAGGATGGCCAAGATGCCTTCCCTCTCATCATCTGCCTAAGGTCAGAGAATCAGCATTGCTGACAGATGGCCATCTAACCTCTTCTTAAAAACCTCTAGGGAAGGAGAGCTTACCATCTGCCGAGGAACCCTGTTCCACTGAGGAACCGCTCTAACTGTTAGAAAATTCTTCCTAATGTCTAGACGGAAACTCTTTTGATTTAATTTCAACCCGTTCCAATACTTCAAGAGAGCAATTGTGTCCCCCCTCCGCCTCCTCTTCTCCAGACTGAACATGCCCACCTCCCTCAGCCTTTCACTCGTAGGGCTGGGTCTCCAGGCCCCTGATCATCCTTATTGACATAATTTGTCATTATTGCCGTTACTGCATATTGAGTTAATACGTTTTTTTTTTCTTTTTGAGATGCATAATAACTTCCACCAGTATTATCAATGCAGGTCACTCTCTGAAGTCAACAGATTTGTGTCTTTGGCATGCATTGCTAGGAGTATGTCATCCCACTGCCTCTTCAGTAATAACCATGCAAAATGTAGAGTGGGTTGGCTGGCTAGATTGTCCCTGGAAAGCGGGCTGGGCAAGGCCTGGAAGGTTGGGGAGGCAGAGCGCTCGCTTCCAGTTCATGCTCGAGGCCTGACTTTTCCTTCTCTGTTGCTTTTCAACAGAGTGATGACATCACCAAGGTGTCCAAGGCTGCCAAGATCGTGGAGCGGATGGTCAATCAGAACACCTTTGATGACATCGCCCAAGGTATGACGCCCCGGGGGGGGGGTCGGGGGAGACTGGCTGGAGCAGCAGCAGCATCCTGGATCCGGGGCCATCTGGGCACTCAGCTGTTGTCCTGGGCAAGTCTTTGTCTCAGCCCTCCCAACGGTAGAATAGAAATATGAATGAGCTGCCTCACAGGGCTGTTGTGAAGGCAAAATGTAACTGAAGCCTGAGGTGTCTTCCACACCAGAATTTGCCAGGACAGAGGAAAAGCTACAATAGAAAAGCTTGTGACCAAGTCAAGGAGGGAGGGGCCGTGGCTCGGGAGAGGGGCCATGGTTCAGTGGTAGAGCCTCTGCTTGGCATGCAGAAGGTCCCAGGTTCAATCCCCGACATCTCCAGTTGAAGGGAGTAGGCAAGTAGGTGATGTGAAAGACCTCTTCCTGATACCCTGGAGAGCCATGGAGAGGGGCTGTGGCTCAGTGGCAGAGCATCTGCTTGGCATGCAGAAGGTCCCAGATTCAATCCCCGGCATCTCCGGTAAAGGGACTAGACAAATAGATGATGTGAAATACCTCTTCCTGAGACCCTGGAGAGCTGCTGCCGGTCTGAGTAGGCAAGACGGACTTTGATGGACCAAGGGTCTGATTCAGTAGAAGGCAGCTTCAGGTGTTCATGTGTGTTCATGTGAGGAATGCGCTACTTTAAGCCATGATATAACAAGAAAGTATTTGTGTGCTCCCTCTGGGCATCTGGGAAGTACAGGAGACACTAATGGGGCCTCAGTGCTTTCCCAATCACCTCTCATATATATATATATATATATATATATATATATATATATATATTATTCAGGATTCTTACTAATTCCTCCTGCAAACTCTTCCCTGACTTGAAGATTCTAGATTTCCTCACCTTGTTTCTGGACGACACCAGTGTGTCGGAGGAAGCACGATGAAGGGGGAAACAAGGGCTGGGGAGCCCAAGGTTCAAATCCCTGGTTAGCCATGAAGGTCCCTGGGTGACCTTCGCCCCGTCACTCTCTCTCAGCTTAATGTACCTCACAGGGTTGTTGGGAAGATAAAGCATGGGGAGGGGACACAATGGCCATTTAAGCATGGCTGCTTCCTTGCAGTCACCCCGCTGACTTCTTCAGGGCTTTGCTTTGATTATGCATGCATTTTTCTACTGTCAGAGGTCGCCGCGCTCTCCCCCCGCCCACATTTCTGTGCATTTTGCTTCCCTTTCTGGATTTGTGTTTAGCCAGCATCCAGAAAACATGCAGGGAGGGTGAGTCAGAAAATGCAAGCATAATCAAAGCAAAGCCCCAGAGTTGTCGGTGGGGTGACCACGAGGAAACAGCCATGCATAAATGGGCAATATATGCTACTCTGAGTTCTGTGTGGAAGGAATGGATAAAAATGTGATAGACAGCAATACACCATTTCTTCGTTTTTCATCTCTGGACTTTGTGAAGACTGCCGCATATATGACGTTTGCTGGAGTTTTCAGTTCTCAGTCTTCTTGTGGGTCTGTGCCCTGGTTAAAAGCATTGCATGCATAGCAGTTGTGCAGTCACACATGTTGTGCAGTTGTGCAGTTGCGCCATGACAAAATTCCCTGAGCTTGTGTACTGGCTCTCATTTAGTAACTGTGTGTGTGTATAGTGCCATCAAGGCACACCTGACTTACCACAATCCAGTAGGGTTTTCCAGGTAAGGTGGTTTGCAATTGCCTGCCTCTGCATGGGAACCCTGGTATTCCTTGGTGGTGCTAGCCAGGACTGACCCTGCTTAGCTTCTGAGATCTGACGAGATCAGGCTGGCCTGGGCCATTCAGGTCAGGGCAGAGACAAACAGAGGTGGTTTGCCATTGCCTGCCTCTGCATAGCAACCCTGGGCTTCCATGGTGGTCTCCCATTCAAATACTGATCAGGGTCAACCCTGCTTAGCTTCTGAGATCTGCTGATATCAGGCTAGCCTGGGCCATCCAGGTCAGGACTCAGTAACTATAAGAATGCATAAAAAACAGAAATGTGGACTGGAAAGCTCTGCAAACTGCACAAGCCAATTCCAAAATGAATGTTGTAAATTTCCCAAGCTGGAAAGGCAAAGGTGGGTTGAGTGGAACATGGGGGCATAGCAGTCCCACAGATCAGTGGCAGACGGAGAAGGAAGACAGCCTCTGGTCTCCATTTTCTGTCAGCCACATGGGAACACCCAGCTCCATACTCTGTTTGCTTGATGTGTGCATATGGTTGCCAGCCTTTAGGTGGGACCTGGAGATCTCCTGGAATTTCAACCACTCTCCAAACGACAGAGATCAGTTCCCGTGGAGAAAGTGGCCGCTTTGGAGGGTGAACTCCATGGCATTGTACCCTGCTGAGGTCCCTCGCCTCCCCAAACCCCACCCTCCCCAGAATCTGCCCACAAATGTCAGGAATTTCCCAAGCTGGAGTTGGCAACCTTAGCTTTCATGCCTTTAGTTCCTAGATGTATACACCTAAGCGTGAAAAGTAAAGTGAGAATCTGTACTAATATGAGATTGCCTGCATGTGGCTTGGCAAATATTAAGCCTCTTCTGAATGCAATAATCTCTCTGCCAGATTTTAAGTATTTTGAAGATGCTTCCGATGAATACCGAGACAATCTGGGGACTCTCCTTCCACTCTGGAAGTTTCAGTATGACAAAGCCAAGAGGTTGGCTGTCACTGCCCTCTGCTGGTGAGTACATTTCTTGCATCTGACCTCGTTCCCCCCCCCATTCAAAAGGGACGTCCGTTTGTTGCCGTGAGAAGTACTGTGGGGATTTCTGCAGCATTCGGAACACGAAGGGGCTAATGTAAAACCTTGCAAAAAGACTCTGTGTGTGTTATGGCCTCTGTTTTTAGTATGACGCACATGCGGTAATGGGTTTGCCCCGCAGATGTGGGGTTTCTGGAATGAACACACGAAGCTTCCTTCTACTGAATCAGACCTTTGGTCCATCAAAGTCTGTCTTGCCTACTCAGACCGGCAGCGGCTCTCCAGGGTCTCAGTGGAGGTCTTTCACATGACCTGCCTGCCTGGTCCCTTTAACTGAAGATGCCGGGGATTGAACCAGGGACCTTCTGCATGCCAAGCAGATGCTCTCCAAACTGAGCCACAGCCCCTCCCGGTCAGTTTGGTTTCTCAAGAAATGCCAGAGCCGTGTGGGTGGGTACCCATAAAACACCACTCCCCACATACACTCTACTACCCACAAACAACAGTAATTTAAAATATTGTCGAAGGCTTTCACGGTCAGAGTTCATTGGTTCTTGTAGGTTATCCGGGCCAGCAGCGAAACACAGATGCCGGCCACAGCTGCTGGCGAAACGTCAGGAAAGAAAATACCAAGACCACGGTTACACAGCCCGGATAACCTACAAGAAACAGTAATTTAGTCAATGTTCCCCAATTTGGCCCTTTGACTCCCATTTTAAAATCAGTAAATATAAGTTTAAAATATTCACCCTTCAGTTTAGAAATCTTCCTTGTGAACCAAAACTGCAAACAAAAGAAAATCTCCTTTTCCTATTCCCCATCATGGTTTATTATTCTGTTTAAAATCCAAAAATATTTTCTGATTTCTCTGACACATTTTCTGGTTCATACAAATGCCTCCCACCACAAAAGATTCACTGTGCTCTGTTAGTGATCCTCAGTGTCAGTCTTGATTTCAGTGGCCCCTACAGTACACTCTAAAATACACCCCAAACATAAACCCCAATATAAAGAACATCCTCCATAGCTTTCAGTTTTTCTTCCTTTTGTGCCAAAGTGACCCAGAGAGAGAGAGCATGCCAAGGAAATAACGACCTAACCACAAGGCACCCTTTCTCCCATACCCATGGAACTCATTGGGAGACCCTGGGCCAGTCACCCTCTTCGTCAGCCTAAAATACCTTACAGAGTTATGAGGATAAAATGGGGAGGGAAGGACCATGTACACTTCTCCGAGCTCCTTAGAGGAAGGCTGAGATTAAAATATTACAGGTTGTGGCCAGAAAGAATACCTTCACCTCCAGTCCTGCAGTCATGATGCATTTAGAGCATTTGGAGCAGATCATTTCATTGTGAAGCGCTGTGCATATTAGCCAGAGCACAGAAATGCTGACAACAGTTTGCTTTGTTCCCCCCTACAGGAACCCCAAATACAAGGATTTGTTCATCGTGGCCCACGGCTCTTGTAAGTTCAGCCTACAATAGCAACTTGGAGAGAACTCTTAGCCAGTGTTGTCTAAGAAGCATTCAAATTTGTTGAACTGCCAAGGCAGAAGCCCTCCCCTGTGCCTGGTTATGGATCAAGCATGTCCATTTTGTACATGTAGGGCATCTTCTTCCTTTCATATAGGGCTAACCACTTTGGGCTGAGGTTCTTATTTGGGAAAGGATAGCCATCACATTCAAATCTTTCTTCCTTCTTCTCTTCCTGAATGAGGTGTGGCCACCGCCAGCTACCTGCATGCACGGGGCCTTGAGATTGCTTCCCAGGCTGGACAGGCTGTTGCTGCTTCCGGTTTGGTGCCCAGCAAGGCAGCCGGGCGTTCCCAATCACCACCATGGCCCCTGTGCATCTCTAGAGTCGGGTTTGTACTGATTTCTTCCCGTGTTAACGGCAAAGTCAAAATAGCTTCATGCTATAATGATACCTCTCCACTTCTACCTCAACCTTCTCAAACTGTTTCAAGAAAATGTTCGTTGCTTTCATACTAGTCTTTGCTGTTGTTATTAATGGCAATATGAGAGCCAGTGTGGTGTATTGGCTAAGAGTGGTGGGCTCTAATCTAGAGAAACTGGTTGATTTCCCCACTCCTCCACATGCAGCCTGCTGGGTGACCTTGGGCCGGTCACAGTTCTCTCCGGACTCTCTCAGTCCCACCTACCTCACAAGGTGTCTGTTGTGGGGAGGGGAAGGGAAGGTGATTGTAAGCCAGTTTGATTCTCCTTAAAAAGGTAGAGAAAACAAGCATACTCCTCCTCCTCCTCCTCCTTTTTTCTGTTGGAGTACAGGCTTCCCTGCAGACCTTTGGAATTCTGACACCAGTCACATCTACAAAGTGGCCGCCATAGGAGGCACCGCCAGCCACAAAATGGCCACCACAGGAGGCAGAGACACACAGACAGAAACACAGAGGAAGCCAAGAGGGGTAATTTAAAAAATACACTGGGAAAGAAGAGTGTGAGAGAATAAGCCACACTGTGGTGGCATCTTATTTTTATCTGCCCACCTCATAGGATTTCCATTGGCCAATCAGAACTCCACTGGGTAGGACCCCGCTCTCTGGTATTATGAGAGAAGGAGAAAAGCTTCTCCCTGTCCACTCTCTCCATACCATAGACCTGTATCATGTCTCCCCTTAGCTGCCTTCTTTCCAAGCTAAACAGCCCTAAGCGTTTTAACCGCTCCTCATAGGGCTGTTGCTCTAGCCCCCTGATCATTTTGGTTGCTCTTCTCTGCATCTTTTCAAGCTCTGCAATATCCCTTTTTAGGTGAGGTGACCAGAACATGCTGTTGCGTGTTCCGTATTCACCTCACTTTGACTTCCTAGGCAGTGACGCCATGCCATGGGAAGGGTCTCACTGCTCTTCTTGGTTACAGACAGGGGAGATGGAGGTTACTCGAGACCGAATTGTCCGATGGGATTTAGTAGGGTTGTCAGGCATGCCCTGCCAACAGGTGGGAGATGGGAGCGGAAGGGGAGCTTAATGCAGGAGGAGGGGGCAGCAGGGATTGCTGCTACAGTGCGATAACATCACATCAGCATCACGTCAAAAAAGTGCCAGCAGTCATTGGCCATCCTGCTGACACCTCCTCAGATGAGGAGGAGGTGGAGGGAGTCAGTCTCAGCCCCGGGCTGATAACAGAGAAACAGTCGCAACCAGAAGTTGCTGCACCATGCCCTCAGCCTTCTAGCTCAGGAACTCAAGCCCTGCCTGGAACCCAGCAACTGGCAGCTGTACCTTCAGGGTCGCCAGAACCTATGAAACAACGGCGATGGAGACATTTGCGGAGAGAATTGCAGGAGAGGCAAGGAAGTGCCAGATTGCTGGCTCAGCACAGATCAATTACTGACAGCAACACAGTGGAGGCAGTGCGGGGCCGATGAATGACACCTGGCTTGGAATGCGGAATAGCCCAATCAACTGCAGCTGGCTTACCCATCCCAGCAAGTCAGTTTCCCATTTAAGAGACTAGCAAAGCAATTCTAGTGTGGGAACAACGCGTCAAAGCCCCTTGCTGTGCCTGCCTTTGTTCCTGTGCTGCACTTCAGACCCATTGTGAACCTGACTCGTCTGGATTGGACATGACCCCCACCTTTTGGATTTTCCCTCTACTGCTTGACTACCTTGGACTCCGCCTTATCTGTGTATGACCTTGGACTGTACACTCTGACCATGCTTCCTGTCACTTTCCAAAGCTAGTTGCCTGACTCTGGACACCGGCATTGCCCTGGGGTGATGCTCTAGTTTTGGGCGAACGCTAGGATGTCACACCAGCACTTCCAGGTCATGCCAGAAGTGACATCATCGCATGATGATTGCTGCCCTACCCATTTGGTCAGCCAGTTTGTGCCTGTAGATCAGCTGAGCATTGGCAGGCTGCAGCCAAAATTGCTGGGAGCTTGCCCACTATAAATGGCCCCCTAGCACACCTAGGATTTAGTCATCAAAGATTAGTACCCAAACACAAATCTGTCTGGATCACTTGGGGCTTGGTTATTTGAAGATGAAGTTTCAACTGGACTTCGAGAATGCATTCCTGACGGACATGGCCTCATGGCCGCCTGACTGGTTTTATTGGCTGGCCTCCTGGCTGTGCGGCCCTCTGTTTGGCTGGGCATGGCTGCTGGCTGTGTGAATCTGCTGCAGGCCGCTTGGGGGAGAGGAGCAGAGGCATGCCCCGTTGACAGCAAAGCTGGTATGATAGGGTTGCCGCCCTCCAGGTGGGGCCTGGGGAATTACAACTGATCTCCAGACAGCAGAGATCAGTTCCCCTGGAGAAAATGACTGCTTCAGAGGGTGGACTCTGTGGCATGATACCCTGTTGAGGTCCTTCCCCAAATCCTGTCCTCTCCAGGCTCCACTACTAAATCTCCAGGAATTTCCCATCCTGGAGTTGGCAAATGATACAAATCCCCCTCTGTGTGTGTAATTGTTATGAGTCATTGGAAACTCCCCAGCCAAATTGTGTGTGTGTGTGTGTGTGTGTGTGTGTAAAGTGCCGTCAAGTCGCTTCCAACTCATGGCGACCCTATGAATCAATATCCTCCAAAACATCCTATCGTTAACAGCCTTGCTCAGGTCTTGCAAACTGAGGGCTGTGGCATCCTTTCTAGAGTCTTCCTGTCAGGTTTCTTCATTGTCCAGCTTTCACACCCATGCATCGCAGTGTGGAATACTATGGCATGAATTAACTTGATCTCGGTAGCCAGTGACACATCCTTACACTTAAGAATCTTTTCTACTCCTTCATGCACTTCCCAGCCAAATTAGCCCCTGTAAATCAGACCTAACCAATGTGCCGATGTCACCCCTTGCCCTAATAAATTTCCTTAACAGAAAACATTGCCAGGCGCATGTCGAACCAGCTGCCCTTATTAGCTCCAACAAAAATAGCACACGGAAAGTAATGACTGGAGCACGTCATTAATTCTAACCATCAGCTTGATTGCTGTTTAGCAATTTAAGGTTTCCAATATTTTGCCTGCTTTCTTCCTAGACCAACTGGTATATCAATTACATTTTTTAATTGGCCAGTAATGTAGCCCCAGCCTGGGGCATTCATCACAACAGGAGAATAACAAATAAGAAGTTTGAGACCACTTAAATGCGGAGAATTCTGAACAGGTGGCTCTTAGTACCTTCAGAAGGGCAATGGAGAGGTTTGCGTTCTGTACTCCCTTTTCTGGTCCAGCAGTGACAGGGTCAAGTCAGCACCTCATTACACTTAAGTGGTTGTGTGAATAGATCCTGAGGCTTCCCCTGGCACTGAGCAAGCATGTTTAAGCTTTTCCCACACTCTGCTGAATTGTGTATGTGTAAAGTGCTGTCAAGTTGCAGCCGATTTATGACGACCCCTTATGGGGTTTTCAAGGCAAGAGACTAACCGAAGTGGTTTTCCATTGCCTGCCTCTGCATAGCAACCCTGGTATTCTTTGGTGGTCTCCCATCCAAATACTAACCAGGGCTGACCCTGCTTAGCTTCTGAGATCTGATGATATCAGGCTAGCTTGGGGATATCCAGGTCAGGACCTGTGCTGTATTGGCAGTCTCACTGGCAGTCTTCAAGCAGCGGCTGGATGAACACTCATCAGAGATGCTTTAGGCTGATACTAGATGGCCTGTGTGGCCCCTTCCAACTCTATGATTCTATAAGCAGGAAGACAGGTGTGCGAATACCTGGGCAGGGGGGCGGTCGGTGGACAGAAGAAATGGGTGTGCCAGATCCTTCCTTAAAAGGGGTCACTTGGTCCTCCTTAGATCAGCTGCTTAAAGAGATCAACAGCTGTTGTGTTGGCTGTATCTATTATTTGCATTACCTCCCCCACCCCTTCTACCTGAAGAAAAGGTGACCCCTTGCAGCCCCTAAGAACCAAACCAATCAATCCGCATGTTTGGTTTGCATAATTTATTTTGCTTCTGCTAGTTCCATGGATTGACTCAATCAACGAAGCCACGGCATTCGGTTTGCAAGACCCAAGCAAGACTGTTCGTGGTAGGAGGTTTTGAAGGTTATTAATTCATAGGCTCACTGTCAGAAGCGACTTGACGGCTCTTAACACACACACACACACACACACACACACACACAGTTCCATGGAGAGTGAGGAATTGTGTCCTTTGGAATCAATCCCACCCTCCTCAGACTTCACCCCCCAAGTCTCCAGGAATTTCCCAACCCAGAGTATTCAAGTTCTGGCGATATAGCCCATAAAATCCTTGATGAAATTGTCGTCTGCTTCTGCAGGAAGGCAAGCCTTGAGGTTGGTGCCAACTTTGGACTCAGTAAAGAGCCTCTCTCTTTGGGGTGCTGTCATTATGACGGTGGTGAATTCCTTTTAAGCGCCGACCGTCACACCATTGCACATGTAGGAACAAGCGGGTTTCACGATTCCCTTCCGTTGAGAGCCTCTTGTGTGCCAGGAGTTGCTTGGAATATGGGACTCGTTGCAAAGCCTGCCATTTAGTGCATGGCGACTCCCTCGGAAAGGATACTATTTTTGATCGGAAAAGCATCCCCCGTTCAGGTCTCGCGACCCACAAAGTGCTGGAGTCACCTTTGGAAGAGCAGGAGGCGCATCAGCTGGAAATGGAGCTCGGGGGTCCTTGCGGCAGGAATGCTCTGTACCAATTGCCGGCTGGTTATGTTCAATTACACGGCAATTTTAAAGCACTTTCCTGGCTTTGCTCAAATAAGAGTCTTCCTGTTTATCTTGGGTTCTGATGGGGGACCGCCTCTTTCTGCAGATGGAACAAAATTAAATCTGAGCGGATGGAGATGAGCATGTCCAAAAGGGACTGGACTTTGCGAAAGAACCCCAGTTCCATTGAGGCAGGGGTCCCCGACCTTTTTGAGGCTGCAGACTTTTTTGGAATTCTAACACAGGGTGGTGGGCACAACAGGGTTGGGAGGGTTGGGGTGGGGAAGTGGGGGTTGAGCGACTTTGGCTACATCATGACATCACTTCCAGGGAAAATCTGATAGCAGCATAGGGTAGCGCAAATCAAATTAATTTATTATGGTCATTGACCAGCAAAGCAAATATTCAAAAGGATTAACATTGATTAAAAAGATAAAAAATATAGCAATATATCTGTTTGTAAAAAGATAAAAATATAGCAATATATCTATTTGGAAAAGACACTAATTAGAATAAAATGTTTACAATGAAATTAAATATTTGCTTAATATTACCTGTACAGCATAGGGTAGCTCTAGGAATTGCCAGAAACTCTATTGTAAAACTATAGAGTTTCTGGCGATTCCTAGAGCTACCCTATGTCATGTCCAGGTTTCCTCCAGAAGTGACTTTGCAACGTAGGCGACATCACTATTAAAAAAAAATCTCCCTTCACCACTTGGAGTTGCAGCGGACAAACAAGGATGCCATCAGGATGCCTCCTGCTACAGTGGGAGACCTGGTAGCCCTGGCACAACTTTAAAATGGCTGCCGCAGGAGATGGAGCTAGCTACAAGATTGCTGCCACAGGAAGCAGGACCAGCCTCAAAATGGCAGGGAGAGAGGTTTTGCATAAACCAAATAGTAACTCTTCCGCATTTCAGGCAAAAGCTCTGCTTAACAGGATGCCTTTTAGAATGAACATATTATTTTTAAAAAACCTCTACCTGGTCCTGCCCACTTTCTAAAAACACTTGGCAGGTGCCAAGAAATGTGTTGGTGGGCACATAGCACCCACGGATGCCCTTTTGGGGACCCCTGCTTTAAAGCTACATCAGCACAAGTTTTGATACCACTGAAGAGAGAGTCAGCATGGTGTAGTGGTTAAAGTGTCAGTCTAGGATCTGGGAAACCCGTGTTAAATTCCTCCACTCTGCCAGGGAAGCCCAGTGGGTGACCTTGGGCCAGCCACACACTCTCAGCCTAACCATACTTCACAGGGTTGTTGGGAGGATGAAAGAGAAGAGAGGAGAACAATGTAAGCCATTTTGGTTTCCCATTGGTGAGAAAAGTGGGGAATCAATCAATCAATCAGAGAGCCAGTGTGGTGCCATGGTTAGTGTCACACTGGGGTGTGGGAGGGTTGCTTTGAGGAGAAAATGGGCGAAGGCAGAACAGTGTCTCTGTCTTGTGCTGTCTGGAGGAAAGGCAGGATCAAAATGGGCTAGGAACCAAGTACCTATGAGAAGACCAGTCACCGGAAAAGACAATAATGCTAGGAAAAGTGGAAGGCAGCAGGAAAAGAGGAAGCCCCCACAAGAGATGGATTGACTCCATCAAGGAAGCCACAGATCTCAATTTGCAAGACCTGAGCCAGGCTGTCAAAGACGTTTTGGAGGACATTGATTCATAGAGTCGCCATGAGTCGGAAGCAACTTGACAGCACTAAACAAGCACGCACCAAGTACTAGATACCTGGAGGGTTATTTCCTGGAGGGTTATTTCCCCCAAGGAAATGTCGGGATGTGACATCACCCCATGGGTCAAGAATGACCCAGTGCTTGCACAGGGGACCTTTACCTTTATTTTCCCCATCTTCTGGGCATGGAGTAGGGGTCACTGGGGGTGTGGGGGAAAGGTAGCAACAAAAACCCTCCAGGATCCCTGGCCGATCTGGCCTGGAAGAAAATTGCTTCCTGACCCCAAAGAGGCGATCGGCACTTCCCTGGGCATGCAAGAAAGGGCCACGAGAGCCAAACGCTGACCCAACCCTTCCTGGTCTCCCTCTCATGACCTGCCTAAGTTCACAGAAAACCATCTTGGTTGCCTTCTTTCGGGCAGCTCCCTCAAACTGCCAGGGCTCTCTCATCTGAGCTCACGACTTGGTTCACCACTGACTTCTCCTGCAGTGTAACGCAGCGCTACTCCCTTCCCCTCACTCCCGAATCGCATCCTTCAGATTTCCGCAGCTCGCCCAGGAAAGAGCAATTTCCTCCTTTCAGAGGTGTCTTTATCGCTTTGCACAGGCAGTTTCCCAGCTGACAAGGATGGAGTCCCAGGCTGAGTAATTCAATTTCAGGCCTCTGCTATTTTGTTTGCATCCAGGGCTTCAGCTGGACTCGGGGGGGGGGGTGTTCCGGTAATTGCTGGAATCTCAATTAACTGGTTGAGTTATGTTCACTGTGTTGTTTGCAGCAGTGCGTCAGCATGTGCACCCATGAGACAGCATTCTCCATAGTGATGTCTGGCAATGATACAACATGACTGTCTGCGTTCCTAGGTGGTAAAAAAAGATAGCATTCTGCAGTCTTCTCTCTGGGGTGTTAACATCCATTTATTCACCTGTGTCTAATCAGAGCTCGCCTTTGACACCCTATGGGGTTGCCTTCAGTCAGCTGCCACTGGACGCCACTTTCTGAGGCTGCTGCTGGGTGATCTTTGCCCATCACCTTTTAAGAATATAAGAAAGGCCAGGCTGGATCAGACCAAGGTCCATCACATCCAGCAGTCTGTTCACACAATGGCCAACCAGGTGCCTCTAGGAAGCCCACAAACAAGATGACTGCAGCAGCACCACCTGCCTGTGTTCCACAGCAGAGAATAGGTATGCATCATGGCTAGTATCCATTTAGACTAGTAGCCCTGGATAGCCCTCTCCTCCATGAACATATCCACTCCCCTCTTCAAGACTTCCAAGCTGGCAGCCATCCCCCACCTCCTGGGGCAATCCTTCAGGACAATTCATGCTGTCATGGGTACATGTTAAAACAGTATCTTTTCTTCTTCAGACCTTACTCTACATCAGTGGTCCCCATCCTTTTTGGTATGGTGACCCACAAATCCAAATTCACTTAGTATGGTGACCTATCAAGGTTTTTTGGTACACTGTGTGCTCGGAGTCCACCTCGTCTAACATCCCCAAAGAGTTGGAAAGGGCAACCAAAACAATCACTGGTTGAGACACCTTCCCTGTTGCCCCAGAAGGTCGGACCAGAACCAACGGGTTGAAATTAAATCAGAAGAGTCTCCATCTAGACATTAGGAAGAATTTTCTAACAGAGAGGTTCCTCAGTGGAACAGGCTTCCTCGGGAAATGGTAAGCTCTCCTTCCCTGGAGGTTTTTAAGCATAGGCTAGATGGCCATCTGTCAGCATGGCTGATTCTATGGCCTTGGGCAGATCATGAGAGGGAGGGCATTTTTGCCATCTTCTGGGCATGGAGTAGGGGTCAGTGTGGGGGTGGTAGTTGCGAAATTCCTGCATTGTGCAGGGGGTTGGACAAGATGACCCTGGTGGTCCCTTCCAACCCTATGACTCTATGGCTCTATGATTCTGTGATTCTATGAAAGACTAAAACATTTGAGGACTTTTAATTCTGAAAAAAGGGCAACCAGCTGGGGGAATGCGGGGGCAAGAGAGAGGTTTATGAGGAGAAGGCCTGTGGCTCAGTGGTAGAACCTCTGCTTGGCATGCAGAAAGTGCAAGGTTCAATCCCCGGCATCTCCAGTTAAAGGGACTGGGCAGGTAGGTGATGTGAAAGACCTCTGCCTGAGACCCTGGAGAGCCACTGAGCAGACAAGACTAACCTTGATGGACCAGTATAAGGCAGATGCATGTGTTCAAGTGGTTATGAAATGTGTGCCTAGATTAGAACACATTTGTACTCTCTCACTTGAATGAAGTAGCAATACTAGTTATCTCTTTTTGGGGGGGTGTCACCCAATGAAATTGATTTGCGGTTGACTCTGGATTGACAGTTCAGAAGTATCAGGTAGCTTGTGCTGTGTAAGACCTCAGCCTGAGCCCTTGGAGAGCTGCTGCCAGTATGAGTAGGCAATACTGACCTTGATGAACCAAGGGTCCAATTCAGTATAAGGCACTTTCATGTGCTTGTTGGGGAGGGCCTGTGGCTCACTGGTAGAGCATCTGCTTAGCACACAGAAGGTCCCAGGTTCTATCCCCAGCCTCTTCAGTTAAAAGGACCAGGCAGTAGGTGATGTGAAAGAACACGGCTGTAGTAGTGGTGCAATTTCTGGGATGGGTTGAAATTAAATCAAAAGAGTTTCTGACTAAACATTAGGAAACATCTTACTGAAAGTTACACTGGTTCCTCAATAGAAAAGGCTTCCTCGGGAGGTGGTGGGCTCTCCTTCCTTGGAGGTTTTTAAGCAGAGGCTAGATGGCCATCTGTCAGCAATGCTGATTCTATTACCTTAGGCAGATCATGAGAGGAAGGGCAGGAAGGGTTGCGTCAATGTTTGGCTCTCATGCCCCCTTCTTGTATGGCCAGAGTAGTGCCGATTGCCTCTTTGGGGTCAGGAAGTAATTTTCCTCCAGGCCAGATTGACCAGGGATGCTGGAGGGGTTTTGCGGGGGGGGGGGCACATTTCTGGGCATGGAGGAAGGGTCACTGGGGGTGCAGGGGGGAAGTAATCGTAAATTTCCTGCATTGTGCAGGTTGGACTAGATGACCCTTGTGGTCCCTTCCAACTCTATGGCCATGTATGCAGGGCTGATTTTGATGCTTGCTCAAAGCTCCTTTTTAAAATCCGACCTTTAAAATGCCTATTCACTGTCCCGATGCAAGAGGAGAAAGTCAAACAAATCGCCTCACCCCCCACTCACCTGCTTCTTCGTTCCTTTGTTGGCATAGCCATTAGCAATCTCCCTTTGCATAGCTAACCCGGGGGCTATGATTCTTCATGCTTCCTTAAATGGATGCTTTGGGGCAGGGGCGGAGCAAATAAAAAAAGGTCGCATTAAAGGGGCTCTTAAGTAATGCGAAGCAGGTATGCACGGGCTTCGCAGTGACTTCCGGAATGACGGTTCAGTGTGAAGAACTAAAAAAAATATGCGGGGCACTTCAGCCTGGAACGCGCTGCTAAGTACCAAGCATAAATGGCCTCTGATTCTATGAGTCTCTTGGCCATATTTTTCTACCGCTTTTCTTTCAGGGAGCTGAGGGCAGTTTACCCCAGAGTTTCTCTTCCCACCCTGCTTTATCCTCACAATAACCCTGTGAGAGAGGACAGGCTGATCTTCACGGATAGATAGCGATTGGAATCTGGGTGGTGGTGGTCCAAATCCAGGATGCAGCGGCTTTGAGCCAGGAAAAATATTTTATTCCCCCCCCCCCCCCCCGTAAAAGCTCTGGAGCTAACAAATGCTTTTGCCACTTGATGGCACTGTTAAATACATTTAGTGACCCGCAGCTAAGGGGAAAATGCATTTAAAGTTCTTGTGAAAAGACAAGGGGAACAGGGCAGGTATTAAATTCTAAAGCGGCACACTCAACTATCAATTAAAACAGGAGGACGAAGATGCAAACACTCATTTTAATCTATTTCATTGTCTTTAGTTATTGCTGCTGAATTGGTGGCGAGAGTTAATATTAATCTAACTCCGCTTCCAAAATTAGGCTTATTAGTTTTCAGTGGAAGGAGACAGATTAAAATTAATATGCCTGGAACACAGCATAGAAAAGGAGAAAGGGGTCGGGGCGCGTCCGAGGGGCACTGCCCCCTTGGAACTTCTCCTTCGCCGCTGAAAGTAACTGAAACTAAAGTGGGTTTGCTGGTTGGCGCCAAACAGAGAACTGGAAGCCCCAGCCAAGGCAGGGGTGATGGCGGAGGATCCATGACTGGTTCTTCCCAGTATTTTTCTTTAAAAGGTTTCCACTCAGGGCCCTGATTCATACTGATGGTTGTTGTTGTTGGGGGGGGGGGAGAGAAGAGATTTAATCCTTCAACCCCTGCAGTTTCACCAACTGAAATCAATTCTCCTGATGCTGTTGGCGACCCAGGAAAAGAAGGAACGGGGGTGGGGGTGGAGAAGAATGGCAGGCAAAGAGAGTGTGCATCTGTCCAATCCAAGTCCAGTCAACCTTTATTGGCATATACCCAGAAACATAACATTAGCAGTGCACAAAATTCTCTGTCCGTTCATTTTCAGTTTAGATACAGTTTAAACTTGGGTCCTAGTTTTGACAACTTCCATCAGAGATTCCGCCACCTTTAAGGTGACTTCAGGAATAGAATAATTCAATTAAAATAAAAAAGGCACACAGAGGATTCTTGGCTAGATTTCATTTTATCAGTCAAGGGTAAAATTATTTTCTTACGGGGGCCATGCTGTAGCGTGTCGTGTTGACTCAAGCCACAGACACATAATCTTTTCTCGAAGGGAATATTTTTAAATCTGCCATTTAGTGCCTCCGTTGAAGGGGTTCTTCAAGTGTACCTTGTGTGTGTCTGTTTTTTGTCTTTCTACAGGGCTAGTAACAGCAGACTATGCCTCTTTTTAATTTTTTTTAAATTTTTGTATTATAGGGTACAGAAAAAAGAGAGGTAAAAAAAGTAAAGGTAAAGGTCCCCTGTGCAAGCACCGGGTCATTCCTGACCCATGGGGTGACACCACATCCTGACATTTCCTAGGCAGACTTTGTTTACGGGGTGGTTTGCCAGTACCTTCCCCAGTCATCTTCCCTTTACCCCCAGCAAGCTGGGTACTCATTTTACCGACCTCGGAAGGATGGAAGGCGGAGTCAACCTTGAGCCGGCTACCTGAAACCAACTTCCGTCGGGATCAAACTCAGGTCGTGAGCAGAGCTTGGACTGCAGTACTGCAGCTTAACCCTCTATGCCACGGGGCTCATGTAAAAAGAGGGGGGGGGGAGAATAAAAAGGAAAAGAAAGATGTGTCCAAAATGTATCTGAGCTTTAAAGTGATTTACATTCTCATCACTTCAACAATAAATCTAAGCAATAAAAACATTAGAACGAATGGTTTTTATATGCCGACTTTCTCTACCACTTAAGGGAGACTCAAACTGGCTTACCATCACCTTCCCCTCCCCTCCATACAACAGGCACCCTGTGAGGTAAGTGGTGCTGAGAGAGCTCTAACAGAGCTGTAACTTGCCCAAGGTCACCCAGCTGGCTTCATGTGTAGGAGTGGGGAAACGAATCCAGTTCACCAGATTAGCCTCTGCCGCTCATGTGAAGGAGCGGGGAATCAAACCTGGTACTCCAGAGCAGAGTCCACTGCTCCAAACCACTGCTCTTAACCACTACACCACACTGGCTCTTGTTGGGAGACCATCAAGGAGACTGGCAACCCTAGTTGAAGGGCAGGTGCTGGGGGTACAGACCCGGGCAGAGCTCTTGTTCTTGTGGCTTGCTTACCACTCTCTCTGTCCACGGTTGGATGCTGAAGTTCAAAAACCAGTGGCTCAGAATTTCCCAGCCTTGGAAGTCTTTACTCCGTTCAGCCTTTAGAACAAGAAGTATGTCGAGCGTATGTGCTAATTTTATATCTGCACCTCTGGCATTTGTTAGGGTATGTGCTCCAAGGCAGCGTGGCTGCTCTGTTGGCGTATGTCAGTAGATTGCTAAAACTGAACAAAAAAAACCCCAGATCTGTAAAAAACAATACGCTTACTCTCAGGTCCCCTAATCCAATCATCAGTGTGGCCACAAGTCTCCATGTAAGAGCAAGTCATGTGAGTGAGACCTAAGAACATCATGTCAAGAGCATCATGTGAAGGGAGCCAGCATTGTGTAGTGGTTAAGAGCAGTGGTTTGGAGTGGTGGACTCTGATATGGAGAACCGGGTTTGATTCCCGACTCCTCCACATGAGCAGCGGAGGCTAATTTGGTGAACCAGGTTGGTTTCCCCACTCCTTCACATGAAGCCAGCTGGGTGACTTTGGGCTAGTCACAGCTCTCTCTGAACTCTCTCAGCCCCACCTACCTCACAAGGTGTCTGTTGTGGGAGAGGGGAAGGGAAGGTGATTGTAAGCCGGTTTGATTCTTCCTTCAGTGGTAGAGAAAGTCAGCATATAAAAACCAACTCTTCTTCTTCCACCTTTTTTTTAAAGCAAAAGCATGGGAGACCATTTGGAGTCTGACCATTTGGAGGGAAGCGCCCCAGAAGGGAACCAAGCAAGCAGCCAAAATTCAATGCAGCTTTCTTTGGGCATCTTGATTTTTTAAAAAAATTACTCCCTCCACTGCCTGTTTGATGCTTGCAATTGATGAGCTGATTCTGATTCAAGGTGATGGGAACTCTTCCCGTTGAGAACAGGATGCTGGACCAGATGGACTCCCGTGTAATGCTGTAGGGCTTTTAAATTTTGACATTCTTGCATTTCTGAAGATTCACAGACTGCTTCTTCCATGCCTAAACGCAGAAGAAATAAAAAAAGGGAAAGCCAGCAAATAAAGACAACCTTACAGCAAACCGGGAAACAAAGGCCCATTGCTTGAAAGCCAATAGTCTTGTTATGATGGAGGTTCGTCTTTAAGTTCCGGCTTGTGGAAGCTCCCAGTGAGATTTTCCCATCAGTGCTGTGCTTTCTGCCAAGTCAATGTGATTATGCCCAGGAGTGAAGTGTGTTCTGTGACCCTCTTAGAATGCATTTACTCCAACTCCACCGTGGAGTCCCGCTGTTGCCCGCTTTCCTCCTTCATTACGAGTGAACTTGCGGCTGAATGCTAGGTGGCAATAAACGAAGTGAATAGCAGCCTGCCTTTTGCGTTTTCAGAAGTATTTTTGTGTCTGAGCATTTTAACTCACCAGTTTTAACTTTCCTGGTGGCTCCCGGATTAAGATGATAAAGAAGAAGAGTTGGTTTTTATATGCCTGCTTTCTCTGCGATTTAAGGAAGAATCAAACTAGCTTACAATCACCTTTCCCTTCCCCTCCCAACAACAGATGCCCTGTGAGGTACATGTGGCTGAGAGAGCTCTAAGAGAGCTGTGACTAGCCCAAGGTTACCCAGCTGTCTTCGTGTGTAGGAGTGGGGAAACAAATCCAGTTCACCAGATTAGCGTCCGCTGCTCATGTGGAAGAGTGGAGAATCAAGCCTGGTTCTCCAGATCAGAGTCCACTACTCCAAACCACCGCTCTTAACCACTACACAACGCTGGGAGAGGCCCTCCTGGTTGTCCCATCAATCAAAGAAGCCTTTTTGGTGGCGGCTCCATGATTCTGGTACAGCTTTCCTGGGAAGTGTGCCTGGCCCCCCTCACTTTCAATCTTTAGGAGGCAGCTGAAGACGGTTTTCTTTAGGACTGCATTTGGTTAAGCTTAGCAGCAATCCTGAGTCGTGATTTTAAATTTTAGTTCTATGTTTTTAATGCATTTTATTCTGCATGTTTGATCTGTCTTTGTAAGCTGCCTTAAGCTCTGTCCGGAAGGTTGCTAATCAAAGTTTTAAGTACCAGTAAATAGCAGGCAGTTTGGGGAATTGTAGAAGGAGACTCAGCCTGGACCAGCCTAATCTTAAAGAGAATCCTGCAAGGCAGCCAAACTCATCCCCATCCATGCAATAAAAGAATCATAGAGTTGGAAGGGACCACCAGGGTCATCTAGTCCAACCCCCGGCACAATGCAGGAAATTCACAACTATCTCCCCCCACACCCCCAGTGACCCCTACTCCATGATCAGAAGATGCCCTCCCTCTCATGAACTGCCTAAGGTCATAGAATCAGCATTGCTGACAGATGGCCATCTAGCCTCTTCTTAAAAACCTCCAGGGAAGGAGAGCTTACCACCTCCCGAGGAAGCCTGTTCCACTGAGGAACCACTCTAACTGTTAGAAAATTCTTCCTAATGTCTAGATGGAGACTCTTCTGATTTAATTTCAACCTCGTTGGTTCTGGTCCGACCTTCTGGGGCAACAGAAAACAACTCGGCACCCTCCTCTATATGACAGCCCCTCAAGTACTTGAAGATGGCTATCCTATCCCCTCTCAGTCTTCTCCTCTTCAGGCTAAACTTGCCCAGCTCCTTCAACTGTTCCTCATGGGACTTGGTCTCCAGACCCCCTCACCTCTCAGGTGTGCTCCATGGCCAGCCACATCTGAGACAAGTAGGCCTGGCACACTGTGGGCACCCATGGGGACCTCTTCAGCTTGTTCCTGGCCACTGATGGCCTCTCAAGGCAGCAGCCCACCGAGAACTGCTCTGGCAGGTGAAATGGCCCATCCGCCCCAGCTGTTACCTTGGGTGCATTCTGATAAAAGGGTGCTCCTCTGATGTTCTCCTCCTCCTTCTTTTGGTCCAGACGATTTTGTGAAGCAGAGCCGAGGGATGCTCCTCCTCTACACCCTGAAAAACCCCTCCTTCCCAGACTACATCTTCAACAGCGAGAGCGGGATCATGTGCGCGGACGTCCATGTGGACCACCCCTACCTGATCGTGGTGGGCTTTTACGATGGCAACGTGGCCATCTACAACCTGAAGCAGCCCGCCAGCTCCCAGCCCTGCTACAAGAGCTCGGCCAAGTCGGGCAAACACACAGACCCTGTGTGGCAGGTGAGCGCGGCTTCGGCTTCTCCTCTCCCCCTCTCTCCCGTCCCTTGATTTCTTTCTTTGGGTACGTATGCCCTGCTTTTCTCCCCAAAAGCAGCTTACAACCCTGTTCCCCCTCCATGTTATCCTCACATCAATAAACCCCTTGAGTAGGGTTGCCAACTATGAGTTGGGAAATTCCTGGAGATTTGGGGGGTGGAGCCTGGGTAAGGTGGGGTTTGGGAGAGGAAAGACTTCAGCAGGGCCATGGAGTCCATGCCATAGAGCAGGGCCATAGAGTTCATGCCATAGAGTCTACCTTCCAAAGCAGCCATTTTCTCCAGGAGAACAGATCTCTGTCATCTGGAGATAAGTTGTAATTCTGGGAGATTCTGTGTCCAGTTCTGGTCACCACATCTAAAAAAGGAAATTGCAGAGCTTGAGAAGGTGCAGAAAAGCAACCAAAATGATCAGGGGACTGGAGCAACTGCCCTATGAGGAGCAGTTAAAATGCTTAGCCTGGAAAGAAGGTGGTTATGGGGAGACATGATAGACCTCGGCTCTGGAGTGTCTTCTGGCTGGAGTGTAGGTAATTGTTTGCACAGGACACTTCCAGATTGTCTACAGGAACCCCATGCTAAGAAGAAGAGTTGGATTTTATACCCCAATTTTCTCTACATTTTTTAAGGAGAATCAAGCCAGTTTACAATCCCCTTCCTCTCCCCACAACTGGCACCTTGTGAGGTAGGTGGGGCTGAGAGAGTTCGGAGAGAACTGTGACTAGCTGTAAGCACTTGTCCTATCGAGAACCACTAACCACAGCAGGAGACGAAGTTGCCCAAAGAAGTTGGTTTAATGGTACATAGGTAAGCAGAGCAAAGAGAACCCAAGACAGCAATGGAGGAAACTGGCTTGCACTTGATAATATAAAAGCATTGAAAAAAGCATTCAACAGTACAGTGTCAAGAGATTACATATTACAAACGGTACAGAGGCGCCACTGTTCCCAGGGACTTCTGTCGGCTTCAAAGAGACTAGGAATGTAAAACAATCCTTGAAGGCAGTTGGTGAGAAAGCTGAGACACAGACCTGACGCTAGCCCAAGGTCACCCAGCAGATTTCATGTATAGGAGTGGGGAAACCAAACGGGTTCACCAGATTAGAGACCGCCGCTCATATGGAGGAGTGGGGAATCGAACCCGGTTCTCCAGATTAGAGACCGCCGCTCTTAACCACTATATGCCATACAGGCTGTGCATCCTGCAACAATTCCACATGGGCCTGCTTGAACATATGACCCCATCCTCTACCAAGGGAGACCACTGGTTCCTCTTGGCCAGTGCTTTCTGACCGGCAGCAGCTCTCCAGGGTCTCAGGCTGGAGGCTTTCCTAGCCGTGCCCCCTCCCCCCAAGTCAGGGACCAGCCATGCCACTGATGCCCTCCTCCCTGTGTAGACTGGAGAAATCAGAAGCACTAAAACCATCATTTTGAATCCCCCCGCCCCCGAGGGGCTGCTTGGATATTCCCGTGTCCAGCCCCGAAGACAAAGCTGGTCTGCAGTTGCCGGGGAGGCGGCTTCTCTGGGATGTTTTGTTCTGCGTGGCAAAAGCTTTCGGTTATTTTTAGACCACACCCCAGGGCATAGAGAGGCTGTCAGGTCTGCAGCCGGTTTCTGGCACCGTCCTGAACGTGACCCTGGATTGCTAGTCTGGAAAGAACGCTGGCACTTTGACGTCTTTTCTCCCCCGCCAACTCATTTTGTTGTCTTTCCAAAAGGCTGAGTGGGAGGGGGGATTATTTGAGCCTTGAAGGGATAGGGAAGAGGAGGGGGCCTTTGAGGGGGCCACAAGTCTGCTACAGAGCACCATTTGGGGTCAAACCCTCATAGGCACTAGGACAGACTTCCAGCCCGTGTGAGCAAAGGGGACCGTCTGAATCAAGGTGAGGGTTTTCTTGACCTCCGGTGGTGTCCTCTGGTGTGGGGGTTTGCCCTGTGGGGAGAAAAACACCAGCAAGATGCAGGCAATCTGGCTGTTTGGCCCCAGGGCCAGGAGATCTGGAATTACAACTGATCTCCTGACGACAGAGATCCGTTCCCTTGGAGAAAATCGAGGCTCTGGAGGGTGGGCTCTAGGGCATTATACCCTGCTGAGCTCCCTTCCCTCCTCAGGCTCCATCTCCAAATCTCCAGGAATTCCCCAGCTCAGATTTGGCAGCCCTAAGAGCACCCTGAACCCCCCCTCATTATGCGTTACACCCCAGAAAAAAACCCAACATGTTTTTGGCTGTTCTGCACCACAACTGTTTGATTCTCGTGACTGCCAAGAAGGGCAGCCATCGTATCTGACCTGGAGGAATTGAGTGGGTTTATCTCTCTGACTTGTGTCTCTCAAGTACCCTTGGGAAAAATCTCCAGAACGGTTTGGGTTCGGTCTTCCTCTCACTGTCCTCCTGAGCATTTGCCAATTGGGGCTGATGGACATGTGACAGGGCAGCATATTGATAGCTGAAATTGATGACCTTGATGTAATGTAGCGGTTAGGCTGTCAAACTAGGGTCTGGGAGACCCAGGCTCACTTGAAGCTGCCTTACACTGAACCAGACCCTTGGTCCATCAAAGTCAGTATTGTCTACTCAGACCGGCAGCAGCTCTCCAGGGTCTCAGGCGGGGGTCTTTCATATCACCTATTTGCCTGGTCCCTTGAACTGGAGATGCCGGGGATTGAACCTGGGACCTTCTGCATGCCAAGCAGAGGCTCTGCCACTGAGGCACGACCCCTCCCCACTCTGCCAATGGAAGCTTGCTGGGCCACCTTGGGCCAGTCACACATTCTCAGCTTAACCCACCTCATGGAGTTATTGTTGTGAGGATAAAATGGAAGAGCTGATGTTATAAGCCACTTTGGTTCCCTATTGGGGGGAGAAAGCAGGATACACCACTAATTTGCTGTCAGAGGACGGAGTGGTGGCCACCAGCATAGACAGCTTTGAAAGGGAATTGGACAAATTCATTGAGGAGAGGTCTATCAGTGGTCCTGGCTCTGTCTGAGGCTGAGGGAAGGCACTTCAGCCAAATCAGGCCCTGGAGTATGATGGCTGGGGCCAGGATTGCTACACACTTCCTTGGTGGCATCAATCTTTTGGTGGTTGAGATTCTGGCTGCCCGACTGCCCTGGAGCAACTCTTTTGCGAGAGAGTGCCGGACTCCATTTCTCCCATATGTCCCAGGCTGGCTGTGCTGCCTGTCGCTTTCGTTACCTGCAGCTAAGCAGCAAAACTCCCAACATTTGCATTTAAAAGGACTCCCCAGTGCTGAAAAAAACAAACGAAGCCAGCTCAAGCCTGGCTTTCATTTTATTATAAACGGAAGTTACTTATCCATATTGTTCCATCAGTTCTGATTCACAGCCACGAGCCCCATTTACTGTATCAAAGAAATCCATTGAAGTCTAATCTGTCGCAGGGAACGAAGTGGTCGCAGCGTGGTTACACTTGAGAGATGGCAACCCAGGGTAGACAAAGCTGGGCTGGGAAAGAGAAGTCATACTCCTTTGGAAAGCACAAAGCCGTGTCAGAGATACTGCAAATGAGCCACTCTAGGCTCTGGCGCATCTTGCGCCTTATGCCGGGATCTCGTGCTTGAAGCTGATCCGAGTCCCCTCCAGAAATCTCTCCTTCGCAGCTCAGAGATGCACCTTTAGGATTTGATTTCAGTTCAAGGAGCTGTAACTCTGGGCCTTTCTCCTGGCTTCTTTCCCTGCTTTTTGCTTTCCGTCCGCTCATTTGACCACATATGTATGCTTGGCTCACCCCACGCCTCCGTGAATGGTGAATAGAAAGTTCAAGGCAACCTCCTTAGAACAGGGGTGTCAAACAGAAGGGCCAGGGGGGCTGGATCCGGCCCCTTGAGGGCTCTTATCCTGCCCGTGAGCCAAAGGCAGCCACCCTCACTCTCCCCAGTCCCGATCTGGGTTGGCGAGTCCGCTGCAGGCTTGCCAGCCGAGGCAGCCACCTCCCCCAGTCCCGTAGTGTCAATGATTAAATACTATTAAATAAAAGAAAATACTATCAGAGTGTTATTGTTTTAAGCATGTTTGTATTTTAAGTAAAAAATAAAGTGAAAAATAATATCATTTATTGGCTTCGCATGTGTCTTCTATAAAGTTTGTATCTCCATTAAATTTTATGGTACACATGGCCAAGCCCACCACTTTGAAGGACCGTGTCTCACTGAATTTATGTATTTGTAAGTCAGCCAAGGCAAAGTCCTTCCATATGTCCTTGTGTACCAACTACGATCAATACTACAAAAAATACCACTTATGCTACAATACAGAAAGTAATACAAACAAATAGCATATCATACCAAGATAAGGAGTTAACGAAGGAGAACCTTATTGACAAGCATCTAAATGTAACATTTAATCATAATAGACTTATTATTCATACTATAGACAGCACTTCATCAGGTGTAGTAAAGAAAACATAAACTGCATCAAACTGCCACTTGGTATATACTAGCAGGTACTACAGTTTAACCCTCCATAAGGATATGTTATGAATTAGCAGCCTATCTTAGAAGGACTTCTAAATTATGGTTCTCAGACTTGAGTTAATGGTATGAAACAGGCTGATGGAGTTTTGATATGAAACGGATTGATTCTGGACATCCGTACCTGTCTCCCTGTATACCACATGATGTATTGAAGACTGTTGAAAAGAATATGGATATTCACTATTCTGTGTAGTCAAGCAATTGTTCTCCTCTGCACCTATTGAAGTACTGCCTGCTGCCCACTTTGTATATAATATGTGGCAGTTTGATGTGGTTTATATGTCTTCTTTACTTCACCTGATGAAGTGCTGTCTATAGTGTGAATAAGTCTATTATGATTAAATGTTGTATTTAGATACTTGTCAATAAGGTTCTCCTTTGTTAACTCCTTATCTTGGAATGATATGCTATTTGTTTGTATTAACTACAGTAATCAGGCAGCCATCTGCTGGCTAGCTCACCGCTTAGGGTGGCCCGCCTGGCATTAACCAGGAGGAGAGGAGTATTCATGGCTACTAGTTAAAATGGATACTAGTCATGATGCATACCTGGGGCTTTTCCACTGTGGCTTTGGCTCTGTGAAACGGGCTTCCTGAACAGGGGAGGGGGAGGGATGCTGTGCTAAATTTTCCTCCTGATGAACTGATTTTCTACCTGTAGGAAGTTGTTTTTACATCAGAGGGCCTTCAGAAACATTTCCTCCTTCCCACATGCTCCTCTCTAGTCTCATATTCTGGAGTTCTCCCTCCAGACAGAATCTGACAGTGAACGTATACAGAGGCAGAGTATACGCAGGCAGGATGCTGCTGCTGCTGCAGTCGTCATGTTTGTGGGCTTCCTGGAGGCACCTGGTCGGCCACGTTGTGTACAGACTGCTGGACTTGATGGGCCTTGGTCTGATCCAGTGGGGCTTTTCTTATACCTTGGAAAGCTTTAAGAGGGGAGTGGACATGTTCATGGAGGATAAGGCTATCCATGGCTACTAGTCAAAATGAATACTTGTCATGATGCATACCTTTTCTCTCTAGTATCAGAGGAGCATGATATCTTAGTGCTATGGAACATAGGCAGGAGAATAGCTGCTTCAGTCGCCTTGCTTGTGGGCTTCCTAGAGGCATCTGGTTGGCCACTGTGTGAAAAGACTGGTGGATTTGATGGGCCCTGGTCTGATCCAGCAGGGCTTTTCTTGTGTTCAGAGTTCAGGACCTGAGAGGCGATCCAAGCCTCCTAGCCATCGAATTGCGTGTCTTAGGTTTTGCAAGAATCACCTGATGGTCAGGGCACTGTCAGGACAGCCAGGTGTCCAGAAAGGCATTTTCAGGCAGCAAAATGGGACATTAGCTCAGCTGTACCTTCTGCTACCCGACTGCCACTGGGTCAGCATGGCTTGTTCCTCTCGTAGCCCCAATTCCTTTCAGATCCTCACTGCTATAAGGGATGAGAAGCCCAGGGGAGTGGAAATGGGGTTGGAAGGTCCTTGTAGCTTTCTCACATGATTGTTTTCCCCAGGTCAAGTGGCAGAAGGACGACATGGACAATAACCTGAACTTTTTCTCAGTCTCTTCGGATGGCCGCATCGTCTCCTGGACTCTTGTTAAGGTAACTTGGTGTTGGTTGTGCTCTAATGGTCAATGCTAGCAATTTCTGTTCAGGGGAATTGCTCCATGTGGCTTCTGCACCAGAACCTTCCAGGGCTGAAATGGACTCTTCCAGTGGAAGGCACTTAATACATGCAACTGAAATCACGTTGTGGGCAGTTTCCACAGAGATTTGCTTTGGATAGATGCTTTGGAGGGTGGACTCTCTGGCATTGTACCCCACTGAGGTCCCTGTCCTCCTCAGGCTCTATCCCCAAATTTCCAGGAGCTTCCCAACCTGGATCTGGCAACTCTACCCACTATCCCCTGCCAGTGGCCGGAGACCTGGCAACCCTAATTGGGAGGGTGTTGAGCGGCAGGGGCAGATGTGTGGGGGGCCACAGCTCCAGCGCTGTGTAGGCGCATGGCTACTGAGTGGCTAGCAGAACCCATGGACTCATGCAATGGCATCACTTGCCGGCTCTGGGTTCTGCAGCTAGCCCCTCTGGAGCTGTGCACCTGCATGGCACTGCAGCCCTGGACTTGGCATCGTTGCCACCTCCTGGCACCCTTCAATCAGGACCCGCATTCCCCTCCCTCTTCAGTGGGGCTCAGTGATGAGAGCTGAGATACTCCTTGCGCTCCACCACAGGCGCTTCGGGTTTGCTGTGTGCAATGCAAGCCGTGCCCAGCGACTCTTTGTGCCTTTACTTCCTTGCTTGCCAATCAAGGTACAGTGGGCATTGCTGGTTGTATCTTGCTCCCGGGCTTCCATTTCTGTGTTGTGTGCTGCAAACCTTTCTCCTGGACCACCTTCTAGAAGAAGAAAAAGAAGTGTTGGTTTTAATATCCCGCTTTTCTCTACCGAAAGGAGTCTTAAAGAGGCTGACGATCACCTTCACATAACGCATAGTTAAATTGTGGAACTCCCTGCCCCAGGATGTGGTGATGGCTGCCTACTTGGAAGCCTTTAAGAGGGGAGTGGACATGTTCATGGAGGAGAGGAGAATTCATGGCTACTAGTTAAAATGGATACTAGTCATGATGCATACCTATTCTCTCCAGCATCAGAGGAGCACGCCTATTATATTAGGTGCTGTGGAACACAAGCAGGACAATGCTTCTGCAGTCGTCTTGTTTGTGGGCTTCCTAGAGGCACCTGGTTGGCCCCTGTGTGAACAGATTACTGGATGGGCCTTGGTCTGATCCGACATGGCCTTTCTTATGTTTTCCCACCCACCCAACAGGCACCTTGTGGGGTAGGTGAGGCTGAAAGAGTTTGGAGAGAACTGTGACTAGCCCAAGGTCACCCAGCTGGCTTCATGTGGAGGAGTGGGGAAACCAACCCAGTTCTCCATATTAGAGTCTGCCGCTCTTTACCACTGCACCACCCTGGCTTTTCTAAGCATGGATGCTCCTGCAGGAGAGACTCCAGATGTTGGCTGTGTCTTTTAGTAATTGGTTGCACTGCCAGCTGTGCTCTCTTCATGAAACAGAGGATGCTTTTCCTAATAGGATGGTCAGCTAACCTCTTTACAGTCTATCTATGTGTCTATCTACTGCTGTATTTGGTTTCATCAGAATCTTTTTAAAGACATCTGAGCCGCGCTGCCTAATTCGGTCTTTGTTCTTTTCACGTTCAGTAAAGCCTCGTCTTTCTTTCCAACTCCCCTTTGTGCAAAATCATTCAGAACCTGAAAGCGGAGGCCAAAAATAGATATATTTTTTTTTTACTTTCTTCCCGAGGTGAGATACTTCAGTTCTTCGGCATTGCTTTGTTTGAGAGTTTCTCATGGGGTGTGAGCGGAGAATGTGAAGCTGCATTTTCCGTCCACTCGGCTTTGTGAAAATGTAGAGCTCTCCAAGGATACGAATCCACCATGGGGGACATTCCTAGGATGAAAGAGCTATGCAAACATTTGCTCGGCTCGCTGTAGGACCGCCGGCACTGCGAATGGAAAGCGGCCCTTTAATTGCAATGACTGATCAGCAGATTAATGTTGTGACGGGAAAATGTCCCTAGTGTAAAGAAGTCTATGCAGTGCCGTGCCGTTGAAGATACTATGGTCGTTTATGCATGGGAGTTTTACCTGAGGTCCGTTGCCCTATGGACCCAGATGTTCCTGTTGGGAATTATGCACCAGCAATCTCCAAGCTCAGATCAAGAAGCATTGGAGTCCCTGCCCCTTGAAATGCGACTTTGTAATTGGCTGTAGCGAGAGAAAAGTCCCCTCCTGAAACCCGATTGCTGCATAAAAAAGCATTTTAAGAACAGAAAGAAAAATAGGAGCTATCTGAAAGGAAAGAGGGGACGAAACCCAAGCCTCGTTTATAAAAGCCTTTCTTCTGCTCAGAAAGAACTCCGAGGAAGCAGGAAGCATTTTAATCCCTGCCTCTTGATATGCTGCTTTGTGATTGGCTGTAGTTCTGTCTGTGAGAAAAACCTATGAAAGAACTCTCACATTCCTGTAAATCTAGTTTGAACTCCCTGCCAGAGATGTCAGTAAAATCCACTGGTGCTCCTTTTGCCACGCCATTTCCATTGGGGGGTCACCCAGTTTATGACATCCAGTCCCATAGGGCTGCCAACACCAGGTTGTGAAATTCCTGGAGATTTGGGGTGGGGGGTGGGGAGCCTGGGGAGGAACCTCAGTGGGGTATCATGCCATAGAGTCCACAGTTGAAAGCAGGGGAAACTGATCTCTGCCACCTGGGGATCAGTTGAAATTCCAAGAAATCTCCAGGCCCTACCTGGAGGTTGCCAGCCCTACAATCTTAACAGGGAAAGGACTTGAACAGATAGGGTAACAGAGGCTGCTTCTGAGGAGCATAGCAGAGATTTGGGCTGCGAAGTCTTTGCTTGTTTGAGGAATTGCCAAGGTACAGGCTGGAGTGGAATTCAGGGCAGGCCTAGCCTGCCTCATCGGGGTCTCATTGACCCTTTGATTTGTGTTAGATTTTCAGTGTTTGAGTGTTTACTTATATGAGGGTAACAGAAAGCAAATAGACAAATAGATAGAAGAACCACCTACTCCCTTATGAAACTGCCCAACAACTATGGTCATCTTCAGACGCCCTGCTTCGGGTGACCCTACCTTCTGAGATTGGACAAGTGGCAACGCAGGAGAGAGAAGGCCTTCTTGGTTGTGGCCCCAAATCTTTGGAACTCTCCCCAGGGAGATTTGCCTGTCCTCTTCTGTTGCTGTCTTCCACCAGCGGGTGAAAACCTTTTTGCTTTACTTGGCAATCCCTCTATGGTCCCTCCTTCTTAACTAATGTTTTAATTGGTGTTTTTATACTTTGTATGTATTGGAACTCTGTTTTTAATTGTCATAATGATGTGTGTTGGGGGGGGGTTGGTTTGAATGGTTTTAAAATGTGTAGTGGTTAAGAGCAGCGAACTCTAATCTGGAGAACTGGGTTCGATTCCCCGCTCTGGAGGGTGAAGCTGGAAGGTAAGAGATTCAAAATTGATAAAAGGAAGTATTTCTTCACACCACACATAGTTAAATTGTGGAACTCCCTGCCCCAGGATATGGTGATGGCTGCCAATTTGGAAGGCTTTAAGAGGGAAGTGGACATGGTCATGGAGGAGAGGGCTATCCATGGCTACTAGTAAAAATGGATACTAGTCATGGTGCAGACCTATTCTCTCCAGGATCAAAGGAGCATGCATATTAACTTAGGTGCTGTGGAACACGGGCAGGATAAATGCTGCTGCAGTCGTCCTGTTTGTGGGCTTCCTAGAGGCACCTGGTTGGCCACTGTGTGAACAGACTGCTGGACTTGATGGGCCCGGGTCTGATCCAGCAGGGCCTTTCTTATGTACTAGTCTGGGTTATGGTAGATGATGGGGACCCATAAGAACTGTGTAGGATGAGATACTCCGTTGCCCCCACCCCCAGTCCTCCCCATGGCCATGCTGGTTTCCTTCCCTCCCCTGAGCTCCCAGTGCTTCCTCCCATCCAGTCCCCGATTTCCCAGCCCCGAAAGGTCCCCCAGGTTCGCAGAAACGTTCCCCCTAACCCGTCATGACCTTCTTGTGTAGATTTCTTCCACCTGCACGATGGAGTTGAGAAACAAATATATGATTGGTGGAGGTGCCCTCCTGTCCCCTGTGGGGGCCGACCTTCTTCGTGGATTAGAATTCCATCCCAAGAAGAGGTGTGTTAATTTGGCTCTGCAAAGAACTGAGGATCCAAGAAGAGATTTTGGTTGCTTGTTCAGATGAACAGGCCAGTTTGGCCTTGTTTGCTTGGAAGTGGGACTTGCTTCCAAGGAAACATGGATAGGACTGAATCGCTAGAAGCATTGCACTAAGAATGGAAGAGCAGATCTGGGGCTGTCTCTTTTCACCCTCAGGACCTCTTGTTTCCCATGCAGGGGCTAATGGACGCATTTGTTTTCATGCGTAAAGGGGTGGCAGGAACGTGTGTTCTGCCGCAAAAATATGGGTTGTGCAGTTGTCGTGAAGATAGGTGACCTGATCACTGTGCCCATGATCAGAGAGAGACGCACCTTTTCCCATTGTTGTGCGAGACAAAAGAGCGCATGAAGGGGCCCTCGGTCACCACAGCACAGAGCCGTGAGCAACGCAGATGCGCCTCAAATAAAGCACAATGGCACATGACAAAGCGCTCATTAAAGACCCACAAGCCGGCGGCTGCTGCCATGAATCATTCAGTAGTTGGGAGCCCGCTTTTCCTTTCTAGTCTTTCAACAAATTGTCCTTTTTCGAAAATAATGCCTCATTGTTGCAGCCACAACAGCAATTATTCCGATCTCTTGTCTCCCTGCAGAACGAGCTGGTCCATACAGATATCATCAAACTGCTGGTCGATGGAACGACAGTGGAGGGGCCGCAGGGGCTGCAGCTGCAAACCATCGGTACAGGATGAGCTCCTCAGCACGGCGTTGGTTGCTGAGGCCAAGGGCTGCTGTCCTGGGAGAAGCGCCAGGGAGCTCAGTTTCAAAGAAACAGGCGTGGGGTGGTGCTTGGGTTGCCATCCTCCAGGCAGGGCCTGGAGTTCTCCCAGAATTAGTTCGGTTCCCCTGGAGGAAATAGCAGGTGTAATTCCTGGATAACTTCAGGCCCCAACTGGAGGTGGTGGCAGCCCTAACCGTTGCCAGCATGGTACAGTGGTTAAGAGCGGTGGTTTGGAGCAGTGGACTCTGATCTGGAGAACCGGGTTTGATTTCCCACTTCTCCACATGAGCGGCGGAGGCTAATCTGGTGAACTGGATTAGTTTCCCCTCTCCTACACATGAGGCCTGCTGGGTGACCTTTGGCTAGTCACAGCTCTCTCAGCCCCACCTACCTCACAGGGTGTCTGTTGTGGGGAGGGGAAGATGATAGTAAGCTGGCTTGATTCTTCCTTAAGTGGTAGAGAAAGTCGGCATATAATAACCAACTCTTCTTCTTCATCATCATCATACGGTATTCCTGGATAGCAATCTGGCCTCGTCGATCTGTATTTGTTCTATTTTGTTGGGTGGGTGCTGTGGTTTTATGAATGGCCTGAGGTAAATCCTTCCAGGAGAAGTCCCTGTTCAGGGAACTAGAGGAAATGTGGAGGTGTGGTAGGTCTGCCCTGACCTGGATGAGCCAGACTAGCCAGACCTCATCGGATCTCAGAAGCTCAGCAGGGTGTGGGCCCTGGTTAGTTCTTAGGTGGGAGACCACAAGGGAAGTCCAGGGTTGCTACGCAGAGACAGGCAACGGCAAACCACCTCTGCTCATCTCTTGCCTTGAAAAGCCTGTGGGATCGCCATAAGTCAGCTGCGACTTAGATTGCCGTGCTGTTTCCAAAGCTGAATGTGGGCTTCAGCATCTAACAGGCCCAGGCCAGTTTACAAAACTTCCCTCGTCAGCGCAGCAGCGGCAAAACAATTCGGTTTTTTCTTCTAGCTGAGATCCATAATCCCTTTGCTTGGCTAAGAGCCAGTGTGGTGTAGTGGTTAAGAGCGGTGGTTTGGAGTGGTGGACTCTGATCTGGAGAACTGGGTTTGGTTCCCCTCTCCTCCACATGAATGGCGGAGGCTAATCTGGTGAATGGGATTTGTTTCCCCACTCCTCCACATGAAACCAGCTGGGTGACCTTGGGCTAGTCACAGCTCTCTCAGCCCCACCTACCTCACAGGGTGTCTGTTATGAGGAGGGGAAGGGAAGGTGATTGTAAGCCGGTTTGAGTCTCCCTTAAGTGGTAGAGAAAATCGACATATAAAACCCAACTCTTCTTCTTCCTCTTCTTCTTCCTCTTCTTGACCTCTGGGCCACCCTGCCTGTTTTGGTACCCAGCCAGCCAAGGGCAGTCAGGAGGGTGCCTTGCCCCAGATAAGCAGCCAGCTAATTAGCTGGAATCAGCAGGTAGAACCTGTGATGCTTTGAGTCACCAAGGGGAAGATGGAACCCCGGGACTCTTGGCAGCAGCACAGCCAAGAAGATGATCTGCGCCCGGCCCGGCCTAATTCCTGCCTCTTTTCCAAACAGGCTGCGGGACTTCGTTTGACTTTCACAAGAAGATAGATTATTTATTTCTGGTGGGTACTGAGGAAGGCAAAATCTATAAGGTAAGACACTTTGTGCCGCAATCTATTTCTGCCCCCCAGGGTTGCCAACCTCCAGGTACTAGCTGGAGATCTCTTGCTGTTACAACTGATCTCCAGGTGATAGAGATCAGTTCACCTGGAGAAAACTGCCACTTTGGCCATTGGACTCTATGGTATTGAAGTCCCTCCCCTCCCCAAACCCCTCAGGCACCACTTTGGGGACCCCTGATCTTGGAAAATGTATTAGCTGCCTCTTCAGAGGCTGGCTGGAGATGGCATGACTGGCAGAGAGACGGCAAACAGCAGCCTGTCTCAGTCAGAGAGCTGCTCGCCACAACACAGCAGCTTCTGGGAGCAATTAGGGCCTGTTCTAGGTTCTGTTCAGACAGAAGGCATGAAAGCACTGAGAAGGACAGGAGCGCTGCCAGGCTGTGTCTGTCCCTCCAGCCTGAGGACTGAGCAAGTCACATCAAAGGTCAGCTTCCAAGAAACTCAACCAACAGAGATCTCATCCTGGCAGTCAGAGATTCAGTGCATGTTTCCCCTGGCATTTGGCTTCTTGCGCGTTGCCTTCAGATACGGGAATGTGGGAAAGAAATAATTCCTTGTAAAGAAGAGCTGGCTGGTGTGGGGCAAGAGCCCATTCCCGTCTAGCCACAGGGCCTGCCCCTTACGCTGGCCACAGTGCAGACTGGCAGGGGTTCAGCAGCATACAGGGTGGAGCCGTGGGCTGGTGCGTGGGGGCCAAACCCAAATTCTCACCTCCAAGCAGACAAGAGAGAGGCGTCCAAAGACGCTGTCAAGCCAGAGAGGAACTCCAACCGCAGGAATGGACTTGGTCTTACTTTGTGCATTTCCCTGGCCTGCCAGAAAAGCACTTTTTGGATTCTTCCATCACATTAGAACGTAACCCTGAAGATCGGGATGTTCCACTGGTCTGCCTTAACTTCAGACACAAAAATAAGTGCTTTAGCTAATGCACTAGGGTTGCCAGCTTTGGGATGGGAAATACCTGGAGACTTTTGGGGCGGAGCCTGAGCAGGGCTGGTTTTGTGGAGGGGAGGGACTTCAATGCCATAGAGTCCAATTGCCAAAGCGGCCGTTTTCTCCAGGGGAACTGATCTCTATCGGCTAGAAATCAGTTGTAATAGTGGGAGATCGCCAGCTAGTTCCTGGAGGTTTGGAAATCAGCACAGAATCACAAGCGTACAAAAGTAGCAAAATATTATTAGGTGCTTACACATAGATGACAATTAGTGAACAACGTGATAAGAACATAAAGGAACTATATACATGAATGTATGAGCAGTTTTGATGCAGTCTCTATGCAACAATGGTAAGCAATATATTCTTCTTAGTGTATTTTCTCAAATAAGTCCATATGATGGTACATGGTCAAATGAATCCCAATAGATTGGGAAAGATGGGGGACGGCCATTTCAAAGTCTTTTCTTCAGCCCCAAATCCATACCTATATAATGCACAATATATTTTGCTATAATAAATATTTCAAACCATCAAATGAAAATATAATTCATCATCCATACTCACAGTCCTTGTTTTCCTTGTATTTTCAAATAAGGTGTTATCCAAAACATTCACCAGTTCCCAAAGGGATACTAACAAGTATAGCCATACACTAAGTTCGTTCTAAACGTACCTAATACAAAGCAGCTGCTTAAGAATTTTCAGTGTATGCATCTTCAACCAGGAAGTACCGTATTCTCTCTACCAGAAGAAACCTATCAAAAGGAGTAGTCGCATTCTTTCCACCAAAGGGGGCGATGTTAGTCACTACCATATTATGTCTTAGTTTTAATTTAAATATAACAGGAAAAATCATTATCTAAATTCAAGCCATTTGGTTTTATAGTATCAAAGAGATGTATAAAAAAAGTTTCTTTTTGCCTCAGAATTCTCTCGGTGTCCCTTCTGTCAAATCTCTTGCCCCCTCTTCTGCTCCCTCTAGTGGTCTATTCAATATCACACACATTTATGTCTGGCATAAAAACCTGCAGTTTAAATCTGCAGGGAGATATGCTAGACATAAACATGTGTGATATCGAATCAACCACTAGAGGGAACAAACCACATGAGGAACTGAAACCCTCCAGTGCCCACCCCAAAGAAACAGGAAGTGAGGAAAATGAGAATGCAGAAAAGCCCAGAATGTTATTTTAAATGTTTATCTCCCATGAGCTTCAGCCAATGCAAATAGCTTACAAAACATTGTGTACAGTAAACATGCCTTAATAATACATTAAAGTCAGGTAACAGCAGTATAAGATTCTTAAGTGTAAGGATGTGTCACTGGCAACTAAGATCAAGTTAGTTCATGCCATTGTATTCCCTATTACTCTGTATGGGTGTGAAAGCTGGACAATGAAGGAAGCTGATAGGAAGAAAGTAGATTCCTTTGAAATGTGGTGTTGGAGGAGAGTGTTACTGATACCGTGGACTGCCAAAAAACAAATCAGTGGGTTCTAGATCAAATCAAGCCTGAACTTACCCTAGAACTAAAATGACTAAACTGAAGCTATCGTACTTTGGTCACATTATGAGAAGACCAGAATCTCTGGAAAAGACAGTCATGCTAGGAAAAGTTGAAAGCAGCAGGAAAAGAGGAAGGCCCAAGAAGAGATGGATGGACTCTTTAAAGGAAGCCACAGCCCTCAGTTTGCAAGACTTGAGCAAGGCTGTTAAAGATAGGACGTTTTGGAGGACATTGATTCATAGGGTCGCCATAAGTCGGAAGCGACTTGACGGCACTTAACACACACAATAACAGTACAGTTCCCAAGCTGGGATGGTACTACCTTCCCCCAGGGTTGCCAGCTCTGGGTTGGGAAATACCTGGAGATTTTGGGGGGCAGAGCCTGAGAAGGGAGAGTTTGGGGAGGGCAGGGACCTCAGCAGGGTATAGTGCCATAGAATCCATCTCCAAGGCAGCCATTTTCTCCAGGGGAACTGATCTCTGTTAGCTGGAGATCAGTTGTCATTCTGGGAGACCTCCAGGCCCCACCTGGAGGTTGGCAACCCTAGAAGGTATCACCTCTGGGGCCATGGACTTTGGCACTTACCACTGCCTGGTCGTCTTTGCAGTGTTCCAAGTCCTACTCCAGCCAGTTCTTGGACATCTTCGACGCCCACCACATGGCTGTGGATGCGGTCAACTGGAACCCTTTCCATAGCAAAGTCTTCATTTCCTGCAGCTCGGACTGGACGGTGAAGATCTGGGACCACACCATCAAGTACGTCCAGCCACCCCCTGCCTTTCCTGCATGGACAGGGGCCTTGAGGCTCAGGTGATCTCAGAGCCATGGGGACAACCTCAGCTCTTCTTCAAGAGTGGAGGGAAACCTGGGGACAGCGGAGCTAGCCCCCCCCACCAACCGGCCATGGTCCAAGCCATGCCTGTCAGATCATCTTCATCCACAGGTTGGCAAGTGGGTGACAAGGGTGATCTGGTAGACATTGTATACTTGCACTTCCATAAGAACATAAGAAAGGCCCTGCTGGATCAGACCAAGGTCCAACAAGTCCAGCCGTCTGTTCACACAGTGGCCCAACCAGGTGCCTGAGAGGAGAAAGAGCAGCTTCTCTGGATCTGAAAAAAGATTTAGGCCCTTTAGAAATGCTCAGAGAAATTTAGATCTGGGCTCTGTATAAAGAGGACAGAGTAAAGTGTAATGCATTAGGTCCTCTAGAACTGCGACTCCACAAATGCATAAATGAGAGGCCCATGGTGTTTGGGACTGGAAGAAAATAGGAACTAACGGCCAGTTCTCACAATGGTGGAAAGTGAATAGAGTTGTCCCACAAGGTTCAGCATTGGGGCTGCTGCTATTTAGTTTATTCATAAGTGATCTGGAAGAGGGGCTGAGCAGTGCAGTGACACTAAATTAGCAGATGATATTAAATTATTCAGGATGGTTAAAAACCAGGGCAGATTGTGAAGAGCTCCAGGAAGATCTCCCTAAATTGGGTAAATGGGCAACCACCTGGCAAATGAAGTTCAGCGTGGGTAAGTGTAAGGAGGTGCACACGGGAAGAAAAAAAAAGTCCAACTTTCAATAGAGGCTGACGGGTTTTGAGCTGGCCGAGGACACGGTCATAGTGGATAGCTCCATGAAAATGCCGACTCCGTGAGTGGTGGCACTAAAAAAGGCAAACTCCATGCCGGGGTTCTTGTAGGTTATCCGGGCTGTGTAACCGTGGTCTTGGTATTTTCTTTCCTGATGTTTCGCCAGCAGCTGTCGCAGGCATCTTCAGAGGAGTAACACTGAAGAGACACTGTCCTTCAGTGAACTCTGACCGTGACAGCCTTCGACAATATCCATGACGGGGGATTATTAGGAAAGGGATCGAGAACAAAACGGGCGTATTGCGTTGGCTGCCGTGTGAAACGGGATGCTAGGCTAGACAGACTGCAGGGCTGATCCAGCACGGCTCTTCTTATGCTCCTGTACTTGTCCAGTGCCAGTGTGGCAAGGTGTGATCTGAGAAGGGCAACACAGGATTCCTCACTGGAGGTTGCTGAGCCACACCCAGATGTGTGCTGTGTGAGAATCACTCTCCAGCAACTTCTCAAGGGAATTGTGGGATGCATTGGCCGGGTGTCCTAGTACAGCCTCTTCCCCAAACTTGTCCTGCCTGGGGGTGGATTCTGTGAAGATGTACCCATTTTTGCAAATGCCTGTGTCTGGTCTGTCTCCTTGCAGGACTCCCATGTTCATCTATGACCTGAACTCGGCTGTTGGCGATGTCGTTTGGGCTCCTTATTCTTCCACGGTCTTTGCTGCTGTAACCACCGATGGGAAGGTGAGATGGTAGAGGTGGAATCCGTGGGCCAAAATCAGTTGAGGAAGGACAGTTGGGGTCTTAGAGTGGAGTGTATGTGCAAATTTTTCTTGGAAGCTTCCTGGGGGTGGGGTGGGGAGAGAGACTTCACTACGTCTGTGGTCAGCACTGAAGTATAGCCAGAAAGAGGAACAAGTCCTGATTGGTTTACTCCACTGTAAAAGTACGTGTGAACAAGACTTGGGGAGGGGGGAAACACCATTCATTAGCCCCCCACCTATTGCAACATCCACAATAGGTGATTATTAAGATGATCCCTGGAAAGAAATTTGCAATAAGTGGCGGAAAAACCTTTGTGTCTCATCTTTCTTCTGTTCGTACCTGGTGCCTTAAGCCAGGGTCCCCAAACCTTCTGAGCCTGCGGGCACCTTTGGAATTCTGACATTGTATGCTGGGCACAGCCACGAAATGGCTGCCGCTATAGGTGGAGCCAGCCACGAAACGGCTGCCGCGGCTTACCTTCGGTTGCACAGTGAAGATCCTTGTGCTGCGGTGGCAGCTGCAGCCAAAAACAATGTTTTTAAAAATCTGCACAGCCAATCAAACTTCCAATGGCCAGTCAGAAGCCCTGCTAGGCAAAAGCCCCACCTGCCCCTGGCCGCTTTCTAAAAACATTTGTCAGATATCAGGATAAATACACGTGATCTAAAATCAGTTAATATTTTTGAATGTTAAATGTTGTAGACAGTCTTAAGATACAAATATATGATAAAGTCGATAATCGTTTGTTCTTATAAGATGTTAGAATGTTCTTTTCAGATATTATTTAGTGTGGATATATCACTTACTGTGGATATAGTTAACATTGCGCCTATAGGCATAGCAGACACAGGTAAGACTTATACCAATATGGTGGTTATAGTTGTCAGTGAGGTTTTTATTAACTGTATCTAAAATTGATAATGGTTTAGATGGGGGGATGATCAATCAGCTAAGCTTGAGCACTGTCAATTTGTATATCATGTATTTCTCTTCCCCTAAGGGTCTTCTCCTTTCCTTCCTTCTGTATCCATGTATTGCATTTTTTTTTAAAGGAAAGGTGTCAGCAGGTGCCATGAGGCTCATGGGCACCACATTGGGGATCCCTGCCTGAAGTGATATGAAATGGTGGGGCAGAATGCCTGTGTGTATAGGAACCTCTGCACACCTGGTGAAAGGGTTAAGTCTGCCCAGAAGTGTATTTCCATCTTTCCCCAGAGAGAGCTCTCTGGCTAACGTTCACTTTGCTGTCGGGATTCTGCTTTTAGCACTTAAAGGTCTGTGATTGACTCACAAGAAAGCTGCAGCATCCCAGTTTCTCTGTCCTGCATCTGTATCAAATGCAGATTTTGCAGTTGTTCCTAGACAAATAGTTAAAAAGCAATTTGGAAATAGCAATAATTTCTGCTTCCATTTGAGCTTCAAGCAGCCAATGCGCCTCCAATGGCCCATGACTGCAATGTATCCTAATTGGATTTGCTCTTTGTGTCGCTTGTCTGTGTGGTTCAGTCCAAAGGTCTTTGCGGTGCAGGTGTTTTTAGGAGAAAGTGGGGGAAATCGGAATGGGAATTTTTGCATGTATAGCTGCTGTTGCTTACCCAGTTTCCTACAGCTTCGAATCTGGGGAATATCATCTGTGTGGAAACAGCCTCATACTAATTTTCCAGTTCCCGGGGAAATTGACCTTCAGAAACTGCATGGAAAAGACAGGTTTTGCTAAGTAGTTTTGTGGTGTATTTATTATATGCGTTACAATGTGTGAGTAGGGTTGCCAACCTCCAGGTGATAGCTGGAGATCTCCTGCTGAACAACTGATCTCCAGTTTTAAGACCATCCCTGTCTGTAATCGGACCTGCCCCCTGATCGCAGGACCAACCAGAAACAGTGGCTCATGTGTTGCTTTGCTGTGCTTTCGATATGGGTAACCTACATTGATCCGCTGATGCAGGATATTGTCTATCTCCCCGCACAACAGACACCCTGTGAAGTGGGTGAGGCTGAGAGAGTGTGACTAGCCCAAGGTCGCCCAGCTGGCTTCATGTGTAGGAGTGGGGAAACCAACCTGGTTCACCAGATTCACCTCCGCCGCTCATGTGGAGGAGTGGGGAATCAAACCCGGTTCTCCAGATCAGACTCCCCTGCTCCAAGCCACCGCTCTTAACCACTACACCATGCTGGCTCTCCTACACGCTGGCTCTCCTACACCACACTAGCAGGCACCAAATTGCAGCTACCCTGCAAATTTGGTGCCTGCTAGCTTCCATAGCAGAGTGGGGATTTGAATCTGGGTCTCCCAGATCCTAGTCTGAAACTCTAATCACCACACCACCCTGGCTCTCTGGATTCCCTTGGACCTGCATAATCGGGAAGCCCTCTAATAGGCTGTGAGGGAACGAGTGGCTTTTAAGCATTACTTAAACAAGACGCAGATTCATTTTTTAATAGAAGCTTTTCTGTTCTGCGTCAGGGGGAAGTAATTGTTCGCGAGCTTTTCGTTCCAGAGACCTCCCACTTACACAGCACAGCTCAATTACTGTGGACAATTCAGTCCCGGTGCCTAATGAAGTACCAGCTGCATTTAATTCCTGAGAGACATCTACTTTAATAGGATACGTAAAACTATGGCACATGGCAGGCAGGCAGGCAATGTAGGATTATTGCGTTCAGAAATAGCCACCAACTGAGAACCACATCTTCCCCAAAAGGGAGAGAGACGCTTGAAGAAGAATCACATCTCCAGTAAACAATCCTGTCTTTGCAGTAGCTTCAGATTTTTCCAGAGTGATAGATCTGATCTGGTTGAATGTAATCTGCTTCATATCATTTTGTTGGGTTGTCAACTCAAGGTGGAGAAATTCCTGGAGATTTGGGGGTGCATCCTGAAGAGGGCAGGGTTTGGGGAGGAGAGGGAGCATAAATGCCACAGAGTCCTACAAAGCAGCCATTTTCTCCAGAGGATAGGGTTGCCAGGCCCCTGTTTGCCACCGGCAGGAGGTTTTTGGGGTGGAGCCTGAGGAGGGCAGGGTTTGGGGAGGGGAAGGACTTTAATGCCATAGAGTCCAGTTCCCAAAGCGACCATTTTCTCCAAGGGAACTGATCTCTATCGGCTGGAGATCTCTGGCTAGTACCTGGAGGTTGGCAACCCTACCTGAGGAACTGGTATCTGTCACCTGGAGGTCAGTTATAATTCCAGAAGATCTCCAGGCCTTACCTGGAGGTTGGCAGCCTTATCATTTTAGCATTTCTCCCAGCTGACAAATGTTGCATGGAACCTCTTCACAGAACTCATTGCCACAAGATCTGTTGATGGCCCCTGGTTTAAACATCATTTTAAAAAAGATTTAAACTGATTCACGGTAGCACACTTTCCCAGCATAACATCAAAGGAACAGGAGCTCACTTCCACATGAGCTTGCCGGTGAATTAAGATTTTCTCCGGAGGAGGCCTTATTCTGAGTGTGCACGCCTTCAGAGGCAAGGAGAGGTGAAGCAAGGCTAGCAGAAAGAGGATTTCCTCAGTGGTAGCTTGGCCCTGGAGAGGTGGGCTAGGGGTGGGTAGCAATGATTCTGGGGGCCCAGTTTTATTTACTTTATTTATACCCTGCTTTTCTCCCCAACAGGGACCCAAAAGCAGCTTACATCCTTATCCTCTCCTCCGTTTTATCCTCACAACAAACCAGTGAGGTAGGCTAGGCTGAAAGCGTGTGACTGGCCCAAGGTCACCCAACAAGCTTCCATTGGCAGAGTGGGGATTCGAACCGGGGTCTCCCAGATCCTAGCATGATACTTTAACCACCGCAACATGCTGGCTGTCTGGCCCCATCTTGGACTTTTGACTGGGACCCCAGAATCACGAAGACTGCTGTACCTCAGATTTGAACAAAAACTGTTAAAAAGAATAGGAGCCCCTGGGAATATTCAAGTTACATTTCTGGGCACAGAGTAAAGAATTAAATATTTAAGGCTTTCAGGCTTTATCAAAAGATTACCCTAGAGAATCAGGAGGTTACAGTCTTTGCAGGGCTGCCAATCTTCAGGTGGCACCTGGAGATCCCCTTCTATTACAATTGATCTCCAGGCGACAGAGATCAATTCCCCTGGAGAAAATGGCTGCTTTGGAGGGTGGTTTCTATGGCATTCTACCCTGCTAAGGTCCCTCCTCACTTTAAACCCTGCCCTCCCCAGTCTCCACCCCCAAAATCTCCAGGTACTTCCCAATCCAGAGTTGGCAACCCTACAATCTCTCCCCTGTCACTCTAAGACGGAGAAAGGAGGTGAGATTTTTGACTTGGAGAGGAATAAGGGCCAAGTTTCTCTCCAATGAGGTATCCCCTTTAAGCTAATGACAAACCTGGGCAGTGTAGCAGTCAGAGTGTTGGACAAGGAATGGGGGGGAATTGAGTTCAAATCCCTGCTTGCCAAGAAATTTTCTGGATTAAGCTTACTCTCAGCCTAACAACCTACTCCTCAGGGTTGTTGTGAGGATAACACGTACACTTCCCTGAGCATCTCGGCAGGAAGGTGGTTTAAGAATGTACTACATACTTAAATAATGAGCAAACAGTCTCTGTTTGCTCTTTTGAGGGAGGACAAAAAATTACAAATATATTATACTCAGAAGAAGAAGTAAAAACAGTAAAGCTTAATGAATTAGACAAAGAAGCAGCTGTAATTTCACAGCAGTGTAATTGAGTGGCGAGGCGAGAAGAAAGCGTCTGTCCTGGCAGGAAGAACACCACTAACATTTAAATATAGAACAGCTAATTCATACTGCCAGTCAAACTGGGAATAACTTTCTTTCTCCATAAGGGAAGTCTAATAATCTTGCTAGATTTACTTGCATTTTACATTAATTAAAATTAATAAAATTAAAATTCCACTAATGAAAGTTGATGGATTCAACAGGACTTTTTAGAAACATATCGGTAGATGAAAGAAGAAATACACAAATGAAAAGGACCGGTCTGACCTAGGGTTACCAGGTCCCCCCTGGCCATCAGGCATGGGAGGGCTACGGTGGTCAGATCCAGGTTGTAAAACTCTTGGAGATTTGGGGATGGAGCCTGGAGCGGACAGGGACCTCAGTGGGGCACAGTGCCATAGAGCCCCCACCCCTCCAAAGCATCCATTTTCTCCAGGGGAACCGATCTCTGTAGTCTGGAGATGAGCTGTAATTGCAGGGGATCCCCAGGTCCCACCTGGAGCTTGGCACCCCCAGACCACCCATTTGCACTTAATCCAATGAGGAAAGCTTATAAAATAATACTAACTATTGATCCCCAGGTCCTCCCTGAAGGTTGGCATCCCTAATCTGACCTGATCTTTCTTCAGAAAACTTGTTCTGCAAAAGCATGAATTGTTTCCGAGTCCAGTATTTAAAGGGGAAAGATAGTATACAGCTGCTCCATCCAAGACCTTTTCCGCACACTCAAGTTACTCCTGATTTTCTTGGGAGTTGATCGGAATCTGTTTGGACAGGGTTCTTCCGCACGTCTTCCCTCCCTATGCATTTTTCAGTTGTGGAGTCAGTTTATTTTCTTCTGCACTTGGCTTAAATAAGGAGGATTTTCAAGGGAGAGTGCTGTTATCATCGGCGGCATTATTGGCGGTGTCACAGCACCCCCCCTTTTTTTAAAAAGCAGCCTTAAAATATCACTGCGATGTTGTAGCATTGTAATGATTAGGGTTGCCAACCTCCAGGTACTAGCTGGAGATCTTCTGCTATTACAACTGATCTCCAGCCGATAGAGATCAGTCCCCCTTGAGGAAATGGCCGCTTTGGTAATTGGACTCTATGGCATTGAAGTCCCTCCCTTCCCCAAACCCTACCCTCCTCAGGCTCCGCCCCAAAAACCTCCTGCTGGTAATAAAGAGGGACCTGGCAACCCTAGTAATGATAGTTTAAACAGGTTCTCTGAATTCCCAGCTTTCATTTTCTTAAATAGTAAGTGTCTATCCCTTTCCTAGGGTTGCCAACCTCCAGGAACTAGCTGGAGATCTCCTGCTATTACCACTGATCTCCAGCCGATAGAGATCAGTTCACCTGGAGAAAATGGCAGCTTTGGCCGTTGGACTCTATGGCATTGAAGTCCCTCCCCTCCCCAAACCCCGCCCTCCTCAGGCTCTGCCCCAAAACCTCCTGCCAGTGGCGAAGAGGGACCTGGCAACCCTAGGTTGGGAGTCCCATGTGGCTGGCTGTCCCGCCAACCCCATCACGATGAATGACGGGTGGTTCTCTGAGTGGGGAGGCTGTGTCTCGGGTGGCTGCTCCCAGGCCCTTGAATTCCTCATCGCTTAAGCCCTGAAACCTTTTGAGATATGAAAGACTTGTCAAGTCAGCATTGACCTTCTGGAATTTCACCAGCACGCCCCGGACTACATCCTGTCAGTCAGAAGAAGTGGGTTTGCCCTTTTCTGCTGTCAAACCACACCAACAAACGGAGCCACTCTTTTGTATAACAAATTGCTCAGAAATTGGCTTCCCGGCATGAATTTTCTTGGTGGTTTTTCTTGCTTCTGTCAGAATTCCATACCAAAGCATTTCTCTTTTATTGTAAATATTTAAACACCTTCAAACTGATCTGAATAACGTAAATGAAGGCAACGTGCACACGAACCCTGTTTGAACCAAACGTGTTCTGCCTGCGTCGCTTCTTCTAGACTCAAAGATGGACTTTGTGTAGTTCAGAGTGTAGCAGCTGAGATTGGACATTTTGCCTTCCACAAGGGTTGCTTAAGCTATGAAGTCTGACTTCACTTTAACTCCTGAGTGCTTTGGACCCGGGTTCTAGTTCTGACTCAGAGCCTGACTGTTTCCCGGTTTCTCTATCTCTGTTCCTCAGTTAGCAAGATCAGAATTATAATGGCCTGCTCCACAGGGCTGCCATGGGAATGAACTAAGAGCAAACGTAGATGTCCGCCTTGCTTGTGGGCTTCCTAGAGGCACCCGGTTGGCCACTGTGTGAACAGATGGCTGGACTTAATGGGCCTTGGTCTGATCCAGCAGGGCTTTTCTGATGTTCTCATGTTCTTTACATTTTTAACCCACCCTCTACTCCAGGTGGAGTACGTGATTGTCCCCACCTTCATTTTATCCTCACGCCAACCCTGTGAGGTAGGGTAGGCTGAGAGTGTGTGACTGGCCCAAGGGCACCCAGCAAGCTTCTGTGGCAGAGTGGACATTGAACCTGGGTTTCCCAGATCCAAGACGAACACTCTAACCACTACACCACACTGGTTATGGTGCTTATTATTTTATTCTGAAGTCCAAAGAGCCTCTGTGAAAAGTTGGCTCTTAATATGCAGCAAAGTAGCAGAAGCTGACTGCTTGCTGCTTTGCTTTTTGAGATTTCTGCTCTTTCTCGTCCTCCTATGGTTGCCAGCTCCATGTTGGGAAATTCCTGGAGATCTGGGGGTAGAGCCTGGTATGGCTGGAGTTCAGGGTAGGGAGGGACCTATAATGCCATGGAATTCACCCTCTGAAGCAGCCATTTCCTCCAGAGGCACTGATTGATGCTCTCTGGAGATCTGTTGTAATTCCAGGAAATCGCCAGGCCCCACCTGGAGGATGGCCACCTGGAGCCAGCGTGGTGGTGTGGTTAAGAGCGGTGGTGTGGAGCGGTGGAGTCTGATCTGAAGAACTGGGTTCGATTCCCCACTCCTCTACATGAGCGGCTGAGGCTAATCTGGTGAACTGGATTTGTTTCCCCACTCCTCCACATGAAGCCATCTGGGTGACCTTGGGCTAGTCACAGCTCTCTCAGCCCCACCTACCACACAGGGTGTCTGTTGTGGGGAAGGGAAGGTGGTTGTAAGCTGGTTTGATTCTCCCTTAAGCGGTAGAGAAAGTTGGCATATAAAAACCAACTCTTCTTCTTCTTCTTCTTTTTCTTCTTCCTCTTCCTCTTCCTCCTCCTCCTCCCATCTCCCAACTGTGCTGTGCGGAGAATGAGCAATAAGTTGTTATTGCTGGATACTTTTTAGCAGATAAAATCCTATTTATTACCCTGTCTGGAGCTGGGCTCTAGACGGAGCAAAGGTTAAAAACAGCGGCTCTCAGTGGGATAACAAGAGACTCCAGCGTCCTTTGCAGCGTAGTTGACTTCCGTGAAACGTGAACTGCTGAAGGTGGCGTCTGTCTTTGGATAGTGTCAAATAATGTTAAGTATCTGTCCAAAGGCCTGGGGAGGACATTCTTCACGGCCAAGGGGTCCTTCGGGGGCCCTCCTGCTCCTCCTGTAGATTGGCTGTTTGAGCACGGTCTCAATGGAAAAACAGACCCGCAGCTCTCAGCCTCTTCGTGAAGAGGTTGCCTCCTCCGGTCACAAATGAAGAGCTTGCCTCTTGTGAACTCAGGCAGATCGTGAGAGGGAGGGCAGGAAGGGTTGCGTCAGTGCTTGGCTCTCGTGGCCCTTTCTGAAAAGCCCGGGGTAATGCCAATCGCCACTTTGGGGTCAGGAAGGGATTTTCCTCCAGGCCAGTTTGGCCAGGGATCCTGGAGGGTTTTTGTTGCCATCTCCTGGGCATAGGATTGCCAGCTCCAGGTTGGAAAATACCTGGATATTTTTGGGGCAGAGCCTGAGGAGGGCGGGATTTGGGGTGGGGAGGGACTTCAATGCCATAGAGTCCAATTGCCAAAGCGGCCATTTTCTCCAGGTGGGCTGATCTCTATCGGCTGGAGATCAGTTGTAATAGGAGGAGATCTACAGCTAGTTCATGGAAGTTGGCAACCCTAGCGGCTGATCATTTCCTCCAGAGGGCCAACAGCAGGGCCCAGAAGCCGAGGCATTCCCCAGATGTTTCCTCCTGGCACTGGGATTCAGAGGTTGATTGCCTCTGAACATGGAGGTTCCTTTTAGTGAAAGGGAAAGTGAATTTGAGAGGTCCGGCTCAAGCTAAATGTGTGGGGGTTTTGAGAAGAGTTAAATGAATGTCCATAAGAACAGTGAGAGGTTTCCAAAGGGGTGGGGGTGGGAGAATCCTGCCCATCACCATCGTGGGGCTGGGAGCATCGTGTCTGACGATCGTCTTTTGCAATACACCACGGCTTTCAAGCTTGGCTAGAGCAGCTGCTACAGGCCAGCAGAAGCTGGAGCATACCTTGGAGTTTCACCCCCTAAGCTGTCGCTAAATGTATCCTCCCTCTCTAGGGTTGCCAACCTCCAGGTACTAGCTGGAGATCTCCTGCTATTACAACTGAACTCCAGCCAATAGAGATCAGCTCCCCTAGAGAAAATGGCCGCTTTGGCCATTGGACTCTGTGGCATTGAAGCTCCTCCCCTCCAAAACCCCTCCCTCCTCAGGCTCCGCCCCAAAACCCTCCCGCCAATGGGGAAGAGGGACCTGGCAACCCTACCCCTCTCCCCAAAAGGCTTGCAAGCTCTGGATTCCCCCCCACCCCCCGCTTAGTCAGAGCGCGGTCTGCTCTAAATAAGGGGAAAGGATCTGTCATGAGGACAACAGAAGCCGTGCGGCATGAGGCATGTCAGGATAGAAAGGGCACCTCTGCATTAAATCATCCTTCACCTTTCGTTGCTGTATCGATTCCGTCCGTTGCTGCCACGTAATCCAATCTCAGCTTTATTTCTGACTTCCCCGAAGTCTGGTGTCTCGTCTGTCTTTCGCTTCCTTACTGATAAAAGTTCTGGTCCGTCTTTGTGTCGTGCGGCGCCTGAGACACCTGACTGGTCTTAAAACACACACGTGCAGCTCTCCATTACAAGCATCGTAAAACATAAAAACATGGGGCGGGTGTGGTGGTGGATTCAAACTGAACTAAAACACACCAATCAATAGGAGTGTCCTAGCAAAGCATCCGGTTGATTTTAGGGCAGCTATGATGTTAACCCTGACCTGGATGGGCCAGGCTAGCCTGATCTCGTCAGATCTCAGAAGCTAAGCAGGGTCAGCCCTGGTTAGTATTTGGATGGGAGACCACCGAGGAAGTCCAGGGTTGCTGTGCAGAGGAAGGCACTGGCAAACCACCTCTGTTAGTCTCTTGCCTTGAAAACCCCATAAGGGGTCGCCATAAGTCGGCTGCGACTTGACGGCGCTTTACACACACAAATTTAGGAGCCCCGTGGCGCAGAGTGTTAAGCTGCAGTACTGCAGTCAAAAGCTCTGCTCACTACCTGAGTTCGATCCCAACGGAAGTTGGTTTCAGGTAGCCGGCTCGAGGTTGACTCAGCCTTCCATCCTTCTGAGGTCGGTGAAATGAGTACCCAGCTTGCTGGGGGTAAAGGGAAGACGACTGGGGAAGGCACTGGCAAACCACCCCGCAAACAAAGTCTGCCTTGGAAACGTCGGGATGTAACGTCACCCCATGGGTCAGGAATGACCTGGTGCTTACATAGGGGACCTTTACCTTTGCCTTTATGATGTTAAACCGCAACTGTCGCTGCTGCCCTGTGTCCCCTGGCAGGGTTGCCAACCTCCAGGTGAGGCCTAGAGATCCCTTGGCATTACAACTGATCTCCAGGTGACAGAGATCAGTTCTCCTGGAGAAAATGGCTGCTTTGGAGGGTGGGTTCTAGGACAGTATTCTACGCTGAGGTCCCTCCCCCTCCCCTGCTCTCCAAAGGCTACACCCCCAAATCTTCAGGAATTTCTCACCCCAGAGTTGGCAACCCTGTCCCCTAGGCTCCCTGGTTCTCTGGCATGCCAAGGCCTCTGGGGGCACTCTTTTTAGCACTCTAAAAAGGGCTTTTCCTGCTCCCAAACTTGGCACCCCCTTGAGCAGCCTCCTTCTGTGGTGCTCACTGGGTCACATTCTTTAGGTTCTCAGATGCTTGTTTAGAACTAGGGTTGCCAGGTCCCGCTTCGCCAACGACGGGAGGTTTTTGGGGCGGAGCCTGAGGAGGGGAGGGACTTCAATGCCATAGAGTCCAATTGCCAAAGCAGCCATTTTCTCCAGGTGAACTGATGCCTGTCAGCTGGAGATCAGTTGTAATAGCAAGAGATCTCCAGCTAGTATTTGGAGGTTGGCAACCCCATTTAGAGCATGTCCAGCAGTCAGGATTTTGCACATGGTTTGGAACATCCCGGCATTATCCCTGGGAAGCTTACATGTTGACCTAGAATGTGCCAGGATAATTTTGCCAGGAACTACCACTAGAGTCGCCAACCTCCTGGTACTAGCTGGAGATCTCCTGCTATTACAACTGATCTCCAGCGATAGCGATCCGTTCCCCTGGAGAAAATGGCCGCTTTGGCCATTGGGCAATATGGCATTGAAGTCCCTCCCTTCTCCAAACCCCACCCTCCTCAAGCTCCACCCCAAAACCCTCCTGCTGATGGCAAAGAGGGACCTGGCAACCCTACCACCCTTATGATCTAAGAGGCACACTCCAGAAGGCCTTGCAGGATTGCACAAGTAGTCCTGAAACTGAGGAGCTTGGCCCCGCAAATGATGCCCAAGGCTGCCGGGGCACCCACTGGCACCTTTCCTGGCATTTTCAGAAAGCGGATGGGGCCAGGTGAAGCTTCTGCCCACCTGTGGAGATTTGATTGGCCGTGTAGAATTTTAAACACATGGCTTTTGGCAGCAGCCGCTATCACAGCATTCTGCGGCTGAGCCCGCCCCGTGTTGTCAGAATTCCAAAGGTGCCCAGAGGTTCGGGGCTCCTCTTTTTAGAAGATCTGACTGGACACCCCAAGGGGTATGCACAGATGTCCTTGCAAGGAACTGCTCTTCGATTATCCATCTGTAACTGGGTTTGTGAGGCAGTAACAGGCTTCCAACTGGGAGGCAAAATTACTTTTCCATGGAAGGAGAACCCCAGCGATATTTCCCGCAACAATCCTTTGTTAACCTGGTAGGCTGTGCCCGGCTGCACTGTGATATTTAGACGTTAATTCTGGTGCCTTTTCTGCCTTCTGCCAGAAGAAATTAGCCAAGCTGCTGTTTCCAGCAGCCCGGTTAATAACCCAAACCAGGCTTTTATCTTTGGGAGTTGACAGACACTGGAGCTTATGGCCGAAAAGTTCAGGGACGTGATTATCGTTGACCTTCTCCTCCTGCCTAAGATTCTCACCCTGCATCCCTGGCCTTTGGCTTTGGTGGGGCTGCGTGTTTTGGAAAGAGTGGTGGCCACCACCAGCCAAGGCATTGTGCATTTCTCAGCAACCACATGCTTCAAAACACCATCCCACTGATGGCTCCTTCATAACTGCAGCTGGCAGCTCCTCAAACCGCTGTAGAAATATTCTGGGCAGAGCCAGAAAAGGAAAAACACAGAAAGGGACCATTAGAACTGCAGAAGTATCAATTGTAAAAGAAGCCCTGCTGAATCAGGCCAAGAGCCCATCTAGTCCAGCATCCAGATGCCAACAGGAGCCAGGCAAACACTGCTGGATGTCCACATGCTCGGTTTGCCAAGCCTGAGTAGGGACATTCCTATGGATTTTGAAGGTGGAGGATGGGGTTTGGGGCAGGGAGGGGCCTCAGCAGGATATAATGCCACAGAGTCCATTCTCCAAAGCAGCCATTTTCTCCAGCGGAACTGGAGATCTCCAGCCTAGAGGTTGGCAACCCTAAGCTCCAGGAGGGTGGGACTTCAGTGGGATACAATGTCACAGAGTCCACCTTTCTAACTGGCCACTTTCTCCAGGTGAACTGAGATCGGTTGTCATCCCAGGAGATCTCCAGCCTGGAGGTTGGCAATCCTAGGCCCCACCCACTTTCAAAAAACATTTGGTGAGCACCAGAAAAAGTTTAGGCGAGCACCACGTTGGGGTCCCCTGAGTTAATAAGAACATAAGAAAGGCCATGCTGGATCAGACCCAGGCCCATCACGTCCAGCAGTCTGTTCACACAGTGGCCAACCAGGTGCCTCTAGGAAGCCCCCAAACAAGACGATGGCAGCTGCATTGTCCTGCCTGTGTTCCACAGCACCCAATATATTCGGCATGCTCCTCTGATCCTGGAGAGAATAGGTATGCATCATGACTAGAATCCATTTGGACTAGTAGCCATAGGTAGCCCTCTCCTCCATGAACATGTTCTCTCCCCTCTTCAAGCCTTCCAAGTTGGCAGCCATCCCCACATCCTGGGGCAGGGAGTTCCACAATTTAACTCTGCATTGTGTGAAGAAATACTTCCTTTTATCAGTATCGAATCTCTCACCCTCCAGCTTCAACAGATGACCCCATGTTCTGGTATTATGAGAGAGGGAGAAAAGTTTCTCCCTGTCCACTCTCTCCACAGCATGCATAATTTTATAGCCCTCTATCATGTCTCCCCTTATACATGGTCAAAGCCTCTTCTCCACCAGTAGTATGCTATATTCATTTAACTGAATAGTTCAGCTCCGTCTGTCTTTATCCCCACCTTCCTCCAATGTGCTCTGGATGGCACCCTTGGTTCTCCTCCCCCCCCTTGTCCTCACATCCATCCTGTGAGGTAGGCTAGGCCCAGTGAGCATGCCTTTTTCTAAGATCACCAACAGGGAGCTTGATGGCTGAGGAGGAACTGGAGGCCGAGCCTCCCAGGTCTTAGTCAGACACCCTAACTGCTATACATTACTGCCGTGCACACTAGTAAACATGGCCAGCTGGTTTTTATATCCCGTTTTTCTCTACTGTAAGGAGTCTCAAAGCGGTTTACAATCACCTTCTCTTCCCACCCCCCTCCAAAACAGACACCTTGTGAGGTAGGTGGGGCTGAGAAAGCTTGAAGAGAACTGTGACTAGCCCAAGGTACCCAGCAGGCTTCATGTGGAGGAGTGGGAAACCAACCTGGTTCTCCAGTTGGTAGCCATGTTAGTCTGTTTGCAGTAGTCAAAAAGGGCAAGAGTCCAGTAGCACCTTAAAGACTAACAAAAATATTTTCTGGTAGGGTATGAGCTTTCGTGAGCCACAGCTCACTTCTTCAGATACAGCTAGAATGTGAATCCATTGGTCTTTAAGTAGAGGAACAGTATGTAAATGTGAATAGCAAGCTTGATGGGATTAGGTGTGATATGCAGAAGAGTCTGTGATGTCCAGGGGAGAGATGGGTGTGGAGAAATCAGCATTGGTAATGGGCCATGAATGCAAGGTCTTTATTCAGCCCAGGTAAATGCATTGACTAAAGTTCCTCTACTTAAAGACCGATGGATTCACATTCTAGCTGTATCTGAAGAAGTGAGCTGTGGCTCACGAAAGCTCATACCCTACCAGAAAATATTTTTGTTAGTCTTTAAGGTGCTATTCAAGAAATGTGAGATTTCCAGGTGTGGGACTTCAAAAACAACAGCAGTTCTGGTGTGGACCTGGTGGGTGGTAAAGTCTCTGCAGCCTGCCAGATTGGTTGGGGCTGGTTTGGCACATCCACCCTAGGCTACTGAGAGAGGCGTGGGTTTCTTTGGCACATGCACACAGTTAAAATTACAACTGAAGAGGGCCAACGTTGGCTGGGCTCCACTGTGATTTCGCTCTCCCTAGAAGCTAAAAATGACTAAACTGAGGCTTGTGTACCTTGGTCATATTAGGAGAAGACAAGAGTCACTGGAAAAGACAGTCATGCTAGGCAAAGTGGAAGGTAGCAGGAAAAGAGGAAGACCCAACAAGAGATGGATTGACTCAATCAAGGCAGCCACGGCCCTCAGTTTGCAAGGCCTGAGCAAGGCTAATAGGGTTGGGTTGGGAAATACCTGGAGTTTTTGGGGGTGGAGCCTGAGGAGAGCGTGGTTTGGGGAGGGGAGGAACTTCAATGCCATAGAGTCCAATTGCCAAAGTGGCCATTTTCTCCAGGGGAACTGATCTCTATCCGCTGGAGATCAGTTGTAATAGCAGGAGATAATAGAATCGTAGAATCATAGAGTTGGAAGGGACCACCAGGGTCATCTAGTTCAACCCCCTGCACAACGGAGGAAATTCACAACTACCACCCCCCACCCCCAGTGACCCATACTCCATGCCCAAAAGATCTCCAGCTAGTACCTGGAGGTTGGCAACCCTAGCGCTTAACGATAGGACTTTTTGGTGGTCAATCATTCATCGGGTCGCCATAAGTTGGAAGCAACATGACAGCACTTAACATGTACCCAGCCTGCTTTCTTTCTCCGGTGAGAATCCCATTAGCATAGTGAGTGCCCCCCTTCAATTAATTACTGCTGCAGTTTCTCTTGATTGTCTTATCAAGGCCCCGGATCACTGCGTCCTCCACAGCCGAGGCAGCAGGCCTGAATCCCTGCACAGATCTTGACTTAAAAACCTGATTGCCTGATTATCGTACACTTTTGGCAATTAGGCGTCTTCGATGCTAAGGAAGGTTTCAGATTATTTTTAAACGTGTGCCCTTTCTTAGCTCCCTGTTGGTGGCGCAGCTGACTTTGGTGTGGTGGCGTCCTTGTCCTTGTGCGGTAGAAGGGGGGGGAAGCTTTAAGCCCACCTGCTGCAGAGGGGGGGGGGGGGCTCTGCAGCTCTCTTTATCTTGTTTTATGATTGTAAGCACAAATGTGCCCTTTGGTGCTGGAGAGAGTGCAGCGCATGGCCTTCACAGAATGAAGCAGTAGATAAGAGAAGGTTCATGAAATGGAAGGATTTTGCAGCAGAGGGCAGAGAAGGGCGTAGCCCCAGCGGCCCCTGGCTTTTGGTTAAAGGTTGACAGATACAGGAGCATTTGCTTATCTGTCTAACTGTCTGTCTGTCTGTCTCTCGGTAATACAAATGTAAAACCATTGTAGACTGTCAGTCTGCCCCCTCTCCAGAGACCTGCTTGAAGCATAGGGTTGCCAACTCTGGGTTGGAAAATGCCTGGAGTTTTTTTTTGGGGGGGGGGGTTGAAGCCTGGGGGAGCGTGGAGTTTGGGTAAGGGAGGGATATCGGCAGGGATGTGATGTCATAGAGTCCACCCTCCAAAACTGCCATATTCTCCAGGGAACTCATCCAGTGTGGTGTAGTGGTTAAGAGACGTGGTTTGGTTTGGAGCAGTGGACTCTGATCAGGAGAACTGGGTTTGATTTTGTTTTTTTTAATTATTATTGTGTGTGTGTGTGTGAAGTGCCGTCAAGTTGCTTCCGACTCATGGCAACCCTATGAATGAAAGTCCTCCAAAATGTCCTATCTTTGACAGCCTTGCTCAGATCTTGCAAATTGAAGGCTGTGGCTTCCTTTATTGAGCCAATCCATCTCTTGTTGAGTCTATTATTATATAGTATTGATGAAAACAGAACAGGAACTAATTACAACAGGAATTGAGACGACTACAAATGATATAGAAGGACACAATCCAAAGTCTCCTTTAGAGATAACATAGTAAACATATAATAATAAACATGTTATTGCTCGGGAAAAGATAATAAATTCGATATTAAATACAAATATAGGCAATACATAATAAGACGTGTAACAAGATAATACAAATCACCACAATACTTATGCAGATGGTTTCTCTGATATTTTGAGTAAGTAGTAGTGGTATTACTTATTAATTATTGAATTATATTTCTACTGTGGACTGCATTCAGAATTCTAATTCTTTCCAGTAAGACAACCGTCATTTATGCCTGGGAGTTGTACCTGAGGTTCGTTGCTCGCTGGACCCACACTTTCCTGTTGGGAATCTCTGCACCAGCAGTCTCCAAACTCAAATCATGTCCCCGCCCCTTTAAACGCTGCTTTGTAATTGGCTTTCTTTGTAGAGCTTACCATGAGAGAAAATCCCCCCCCCCAATTGCCACATAAAATTGTTTAAAAAAAAAACCCAACAAAAATGGAGCAATCTGAAGGGAAGGGGTGGGGGGAGAGAAAACCAAGCATCGGTTTTAAAAAGACTTTCTTGTGGTTAGATAGAGCTCCCAGGAAGTAGGGTTGCCAACCTCCAGATAGTACCTGGAAATCTCCCGCTATTACATCTGATCTCCAGCCGATAGAGATCAGTTCATCTGGAGAAAATGGCTGCTTTGGCAATTGGACTCTATGGCATTGAAGTTCCTGGCAACCCTAGGTAGAGGGAAGTATTTGAATCCCCTCCTCTGGACACACTGCTTTGTAATTGGCTGTGAGCAAAACCAAGCTTGTGTGCCCCACGCTTTGCCTTCTGCACGGGGATTTCACCCTGGCTTTGCTCTGGGAAGATGGAAGAGTCGGGTTAACAGAGGAATGGGAAGACCCGGACATTGTGAGGGCTGGCAGCGAGGTCATCTCTAATGGACAGAAAACTCATTCATAACACCAAGGTACAACCGATTCAGACTGGGGGCGAACGTGAGTGAAAGTTTTCTCCATCTTAGTTAAAGTAAGTTCTTAACCATAAGCACAGGACCTGCTGCTTTGATGCTGGTCCGTGCCAGTCTGCTGAACCCCGCCTTTGGCCCCCTCAAATGCTTTGGAACCTGTTTCTTGAGTAGTCCTGTCTGTTGTTCCTTCCTGCGCCTTCCCCCCTTCACGCGCCTGCTCCCTTTTCCTTTGCCCAGGCCCACATCTTTGACCTAAGCATCAACAAGTACGAGCCCATCTGCAGCCAGGCCGTGGTGGCCAAGAAGAAGAACAAGATCACCCACATCCAGTTCAACTTCATCTACCCCATCGTCATCATCGGAGACGACCGTGGCCACGTCACCTGCCTGAAACTGTCTCCCAATCTCCGCAAGATGCCCAAGGTAAGCCCTTCGGATGTTGCCCCTTCCGGCCAATGCAGTCGAATCAATCCCACATATAGTGCTGCCCTGTGAATTCTATGATGAAATCAGAACAAACACTGTTTCCCTTCTGTCTCGTTTTAAGCATCTGGACCTCTTTCTTGGGGGTATGGAGTTAGCCCTGGTCAAACTATTGCTTCAAGATAGAGAATAAGACTGCTGATATCATACTGCCCTTGTGCAAATCTATGGTGAGACCACACTTGGAATACTGTGTACAGTTCTGGTCACCGCACTCCAAAAAGTACATTGCAGAAAAGAGTAACCAAAATGATTAGGGGATTAGAGCAACTGCCCTATGAGGAGTGGTTAAAACAGTGCTGTTTAGCTTGGAAAGAAGGCAGCTAAGGGGAGACATGATAGAGGTCTATAAAATTTTGCATGGTTTGGAGAGAGTGGACAGGGAGAAGCTTTTTTTCCTCTCTCATAATACTAGAATGCGGGGTCATCTGCTGAAGCTGGAGGGTGAGAGATTCAAAACTGATATAAGGAAGTATTTCTTCACACAACGCATAGTTCAATAGTGGAACTCCCTGCCCCAGGATGTGGTGATGGCTGCCAACTTGGAAGGATTTATGAGGGGAGTGGGCATGTTCATGGAGGAAAGGGGTATTCATGGCTACTAGTAAAAATGGATACTATCATGATGCATCCCTATTCTTTCCAGGATCAGAGGAGCAGGCCCATTATATCAGGTGCTGTGGAAGACAGGCAGGATAATGCTGCTGCAGTCATCTTGTTTGTGGGCTTCCTAGAGACATCTGGTTGGCCACTGTGTGAACAGCCTGCTGGTCCTGATGGGCCTGGGTTTGATCTAGCACGGCTTTTCTTATGTTCTTATGATAAGGAGGCAGCCGTATCCCATGCAGTGGCAAACGTCTGCCACTCACAAGTAAAGAGATGGACTAATGGCCTTATTTATACAGTACTAACATATTGTAGCTGAGGTTCGCATAAGTCACTTCAGGCAGCTATATAATTATCCTTAGCTTATTTGTTCAATCAGGGGTTTTTAGTGTTTGATTTTATACAGTTGTTAATACAGTTTTTCTCTTTTTATAACAATTGTAATTTGTATATATGCTGGTCTTTGACTGTAATAGTAAAGATTGATTGGAGCTCTTTGGGATGGGACATGGGGAAACCAGAGGCGGCGTCCGGAGTGGTGCGGAATTTCTGGACTGCTGAACAAGGTAGCCCTGTCTTTTAAAGTCCAAATCACACGCAGCATGCCTTTGGCATCGGCCTGTTGAAGGTGCCAAGAGGCGTCTTGATCTAAGCTGATCTTGGAACTGCTTCAGACCAGCATAGATAATCACTTCAGTTCAAGCTTCTACACATGCTGAATAATGCACTTTGCATCTGGATGTTACTGTGTGAAGCAGCAAACTCTGCTTCCAAATGATCACTAAAGTGCATTGAAAGTGGATGAAAAGTGCATTATTCAGTGTGTGCGAAAGTGCACAAATGCCCAAGTGTCTGTTTCACTGTGCGGATGTGCAGTTGGTGGCAGGTTCCTGCTGTGTGCAGTATGGAATGTGTGCATTCAGCACATGCTGGGCTTTATAGGCAACTGTTCCAGGATAGGCTAGGGAATGCTCAGGTACCGTGCTAGTGCTTCCTCTTGGGCAGGGTACAGGGAGAGGCCGTGGCTCAGTGGCAGAGCATCTGTTTGGCATGCAGAAGGTCCCAGGTTCAATCTCCGGCATCTCCAGTTAAAGGGACTAGGCAAGTAGATGATGTGAAAGACCTCTGCCTGAGACCCTGGAGAGCCGCTGCCGGTCTGAATAGACAATATTGACCTTGATGGACCGAGGGTCTGATTCAGTATAAGGCAGCTTCATGTGTTTATGTGTACACTTTTGGTTAGTGTCAGAGGACAATGAAAGATCTGACAGCTGTCCAGTTCTCGGTTGTAAGATTAATGCAAAGTTCTTGAGGGCAGCTGGGGCTTACTGCAGTACAATCTACTCTGCTCATCACATCTGTGGTCAGGGGATCAACCCCAACCTCAAATCCCCCACAGTGCTGTTCTATTCCCACCTCTTCCCCAGTCATACTCCCCATGCCCCCACCTGCCAAGGTGAGGCAGGTAGCAACTAGAGACGGGGCTTTCTCAGTGTTGGCACCGCACCTTTAGAAGGCCGTCCCCCTTGAGGCCAGTGGGGTGCCTACCTTATTGCCTTTTAAGCACCAGGCACATTTCTTTTCACCCAGCCTTTTAGCTGAGGTCTTCAGTCTTTTTAAGCTCTTTTTGTGGTCTGATTTTGACCCCAAGGACTGTCTGGTAGTTTTCGTTTTAGGCTGCTCAGAGTGTTTGCTGCGGTTTTTATGCCCCAACTTATTCTTAAGATTTTATGGTAAAGCTTAATAATTTATGATGTTTTTGTGATTTGATCGGATTGTTTTTCTTGGTGAGCCAGCTTGAGGTGACCTGTGGAGAGGTGGCCTGTCAATTCTCTAAACACTATAAATAATGTTCCACTAAAGAGGATTCTGAAATGCTCTGTAAACCCTCCAAATGTACGAGGTTCTCTGAGTGCCAAAGAGCTTCTTCCTGGAAACTCTGCCTGGAACTCTTTGACCGATTGCCTGTCTAACAGCACCTTTATCAGCCTTTCCCTGGAGATTAAAAGATGAAGCATGCCATCCAGGGTAGGTGCAAAGGGGGATGGATTGGCCCTTTAACTCACTGGGAAAGGCCCTGGTGGGCCAATGCCCTTTGGAATCAGGGGCAAGGGGAGATCTGGGGCTCCGATCCATCCAGTAGCTGCCTGAGTCTGAGCTGAGCATCCTTTGGGGTGCTGCCAGCAGCCTGTTGACTGGGGGCCACAGGGCTCATCTAAGGTTGTCAGCCTCCAGGTGGGACCTGGAGACCTCCCAGAATTACAGCTGCTCTCCAGACTACAATGATCAGTTCCCCTGGAGAAAATAGATGCTTTGGATGGTGGATTGTATGGCATTATACCCTTCTGAGGTTTCCCCGCCCATCCCCGCTCAAACACTGTCTTCTTCGGGCTCCGCCCCCAAAATCTCCAGGAATTTCCAATCCCAGAGATGGCAACCCTAGCCTCAGCTCAGAGTGCTTCTGGGCTGTTTGAACTTCCCAGGTAGGGTTGTCAGCCTCCAGGTTGTGGCTGGAGATCTGCTATCACAACCGATTTCCAGACTAATCGAGATCAGTTTCCCTGGAGGAAATGGCAGCGTTGGAGGGTGAACTCCGTGGCATCATACCCCATTGAAGTCCCTCCCCTCCCCAAACCCTGCCCTCCCTAAGCTCTGCCCCCCAAATCTCCAGGAATTTCTTAACCCAGAGATGGCAACCGGATTCCCAGACCACCTCTGATTACACAGTGAATCCTGAGGGGGGGGTTTGTCTCCACTGGCTTGTTCTGATTTTTAAAATCCTGCTTTCTCATGAAAACTCACAACATCTTAACAATGAATAATGCCTCAAAAACGCAAGTGGTGAATTGCTGCTATAAGCAGAGCCTTTGAAACTTCTGGGGCTTATCCTGATGCCGAGCGTTTCTTCCAAACGTTTTCCTCCTCTCAGCTGAGATCTGTTCCATGTTCCAGCGCAAAACGGGTGTTCCAGGTACCTGCCCCATGACAGTGGCTTCCGAAAGGGCCTCTAGCACCCCACTGCCGTAAAGGGCAATGCTGCTGAAACACTTTGGGGATGCAAATGCTCCTCTGCATCTTGTTTGAGTAGCTTTTCCCCCTTTGCAAGCAGATATTAATAGCTCAAATGCTTTTCGTAGGCACTCATTCTGTCTTCTTGATTACCTCCATCAGCAAGGATGTCATTCCCAAGGGCAGCCCAGTCCCCTTGTGGCAGTCAGCTCTGTTTTGCAGCCAAGAGGGGCGATGTCTTGCTGGCAGCTTGGCTCTTCTCCTCCACCCGTTGCTTTCTTGGCGTTATGGCTCAGTCTGCTTTTGGCATTACTTGCCCGCTTCCAGCATTTCCTGCAAACCGATTGCTACAAAAGCATCTCCTCTTTGAGAGAGCCAGCATGGTGTAGTGGTTAAGAGCGGTGGTTTGGAGTGTTGGACTCTGACCTGGAGTACCGGGTTTGATTCCCCACTCCTCCACATGAGCGGAGGAGGCTAATCTAGTGAACTGGATTTGTTTCCTCACTCCTACACACGAAGCCAGCTGGGTGACCTTGGGTGAGTCACACTCTCTCAGCCCCACCTACCCCACAGGGTGTCTGTTGTGGGGAGAGGAAGGGAAGGGGATTGTAAGCCGGTTTGATTCTCCCTTAAGTGGCAGAGAAAGTCGGCGTATAAAAACCAACTCTTCTTCTTTGCATGTGATTTACAGACCAATCTGAGTGGTCATGGATCTGATCAAAAGGAATCCCTTGGTAAAGGGGTGGGATTCATAGGGTTGCCAATTCCCTCTTGGAAAATACCTGGAGATTTGGGGGGTAGAGGCTAGAAAGAGCCAGTTTGGGGGAGGGACCTCAGAGGGGCACAATTCTGTAGAGTCCACCCTCCAAAGCAGCCATTTTCTCCAGGGGAACAGATCTCTCTTGCCTGGACATCATTTGTAATCCTGGGATATCTCCATCTCCAAACCTGGTGGTTGGAAACCCTAGATTCCACTGAGTCTTTTTCTCTGGCCCTTCCTTCTGCCATTGACACTCATTTATATGGCATTCATGCCAAACAATTCCAGTTCTCTGTCCATTTCGCCCTCCTGTTGTTGGTCTGTTGTCATACACTGAAAACTTCCACCACCACTGAAATACTGGCCTTTCCAGTGTTTAACTGACCATAGCATATAACCTGGGGCAGAAGAACTGCCAGTGATGTTGGTGTGGATGATGTGTAATTCAGGGAGGGGCTGTGGTTCAGCGGTAGCCCCACTATTTTGCACGCAGAAGGCCCCAGGTTCAATCCCCGGCATCTCCAGTGAAAAGGATCAGGCACTAGGTGATGTGAAAGACCTTTCCCTGCCTGAGACCCTGAGATCTCTATTGTTTGGGGTTCCATTATATCAGCGGGAGATCTCCAGCCACCACCTGGAGGTTCAAACCAAAAAGAAACTGAGCTGCTTAAACAATGTTATTCAAACTATACAGCTACTATGGCTTATATAACCAATCACAAACAAAGTGCTATTATTTCTAGAATTCTCTTTTATATATATCTTTTATCACAATTTCCAACAGAAATTATGTCACAATTCTAGTTTTTACCAATGCTGCCTGAAGTACATATACATTCAACTTATTTATACAATTTTGAATGTGGAAAAAGCTCAGAATAGTCCATAAAGTATGCAAGGGGTGGAACAGGGTCCCAGTAAAAAATCCTGTTTCCCAATCTTCGTCAGCCACCCGTGACACTTTTATGCATATGTTTTCCACTTCATTTCCATTTCTTTTGAATGGTAGCAGCCATATGATGGAGCAAAAGTTTCTATATTTTCCTATTAGTCAAGATTATCTGACAAGAATTAGGATCACACTTCTGTCTCTGACAAGCTTCCTTTTCCACATTCAAAACTGTATAAATAAGTTGAATGTATATGTACTTCGGGCAGCATTGGTAAAAACTGTGACATAATTTCTGTTGGAACTTGTGATAAAAGATATATATAAAAGAAAATTCTAGAATTAATAGCATTGTGTTTGTTATAGGTTATATAAGCCATAGTAGCTGTACCACCTGGAGGTTGGCAACCCCACCACATTCGACCCTTCTGCTTGTGTCTGTTGCCGCTGCTTGGAAATGCACGTGATTATTCTGGGAGGAAGGGTTAGATTCGAGTCCAGGAGCACCTTACAGACCAACAAGAGTTTTAGGGTATAAGCTTTCGAGAGTCCAAGCTCCCTTTTTGTCAGGCAGGAGTAGAAATGGAAATCTTGGAGTCCTTTTATCCTAGTCAGAAGGAGGGAAGGGGTGTTGTAAAGAATGCTTGTAAAAGATGCAAAGGTCTCATGCATATTGTAATCAGAGAAAGAGATTTCTGCAATAAGGCTCAGAACACACAATAGTTTCTCAGAGAGTGGAAGGTGATACTCCGGAGGGGTTGTGCCCCCTGCTGAAAGTGCTCACCTTTCTTTTGCTTCCATGGAACTGGTTTTGCAGGTCTTTGGAGCACCACGAAGCTGGCAGAGGGTGAGCTCTTGGTAGCAGTGCCTCTGCCAGAGTGACTGTTGCCAGCACTGGGTTGGGAAATACCTGGACCATTAATGCATTTGAGAGATTCAAAACAGAGAAAAGGAAGTATTTCTTCACACAAAGCATAGTTAAACTGTAGAACTCCTTGCCCCAGGATGTGGTGATGGCTGCCAACTTGGAAGGCTTGAAGAAGGGAGTGGACATGTTCATGGAGGTTGGCTACTAGTATCCATGGCTACTAGTCAAAATGGATACTAGTCATGATGCATACCTATTCTCTCCAGGATCAGAGGGAGCATGCCTATTCTATTAGGTGCTGAGGAACACAGGCAGGATAATGCTGCTGCAGTCGTCTTGTTTGTGGGCTTCCTAGAGGCACCTGGTTGGCCGCTGTGTGAACAGACTGCTGGACTTGATGGGCCCTGGTCTGATCCAGCATGGCCTTTCTTATGTTCTTATGCATGGCTGTTTCCTCCCGGTCACCCCACCAACTACTTTGGGGCTTTGCTGTGATTGTGCTAGCATTTTCCGTCCAGCAAAGGTCGCCTCGCACTCCCCACAAGTTCCTGTTTGTTTTCCATGCATTTTCTGATTGCTGGCTAAAACATGGGCAAAACACACAGGAACAGCCTGGGGAGGGGGGGGGGCTTGGGGAAGAGGGGGACTTCAGCAACGTCTGGTGCCATAGAGTCCGTAGACTGAAAAGGAACCTTTTTCTCCAGGGGAACTGATCTCTGTACCTGAAGATTAATTGTAGCAGCTGGAGCTCTCCAGGTGTCAGCTGGAGGTTGGGAACCCTAGCCATACCCTCTGACTTTTGAAAACTCTGGTATTTCCCAGCTCTGGAGTTGCCTCTGTGAAGTGCCCGAGCCGCTTTCCCTGCAGGACGACCACACCATTCCGAGCCTGATCCCTGTGCCCAGTTCAGGGTTCTGTGAAAAAAGCCCACAAGAAAATTGCCCACAGAAAAAAAAAACACGGTCATAAATGCACACAAGAAAAAAGCCCACATGGAAAAAACCCCACACGGGAAAAAAGCCCATACGGAAAAAAGCCCACACGGAAATAAGCCCACACTGAAAAAAGCCCACATGGGGAAAAGCCCACACAGAAAAATACTCACATTTGAATACTTAATATTATTTATTTGTTTTGTTTTTTAAAAATTACAGCCATAACATAATTTTTACAATCCATAACATAAATTTCACAACTATTAACATTAACAATTACTTAATAAAAAATAACTAGATCAGAAAGAACCGTATTTTATTATTTCCAAATCATGAAAACCACTATTTGTACTGGTATGATAATACCTGATAATTATTCATTTTTTATTCTTACATTTCACATTAATTTTATTCACACTTCTGTAAAAGTCTCTTATTTGTTATTTAACTGTATACTTTATTCCTTTACAGTGTTTATTTGACATGAAATTAAAGCCATTTCACTGTTTTTATATCTCTGCCAGCTGTTGAAAACAAATCCGGAATGAATGGGGACCCCCTGGATTAAATGAGGGACCAACATTCAATAATATATCGAGTAAATAATAATTCAAATATAAATCTTTACTGCAAATTAGCCAATCTCCTTAAGTAAGTAAGTTTATCTTCCACCTGCTCATACTCCTGCACAGAAGTGGCAACCATGTCATGTAGTGCCTCGTATCTTCTCTTTTTCACCTCTGGGCGACCTGCTTGTGCAGTAGCCAATGTTAATTTGTGTCAAGCCAGGTCCCTCAATAGCCCCCCTCTGCACTTCTCTCCCTCTTCAAATTGCAGCTTTTGTACAAACTACAACAAAAAAAATTTTGTTTAAGGAATCACTCAATTAATGAATGAATGTACAAACGAATGAATGAATGGCTAGCTGGTGAAATGAGTGCTCCATGTATTGTGTTCGCAAAGCTGATCTCGATGTTGCCATCTTCATTACATTTGTGTTTGCACCAACTTGATCTTTAATACCCCCGTCATATAGATAAGGGACTGTTAACCCTTTTTGATACATGTACTGGGCCCATAAGAAGAAGAGTTGGTTTTTATATACTGACTTTCTCTACCACTTAAGGAAGAATCAAACCAGCTTACAATCACCTTCCCCTCCCCACAACAGACACCCTGTGAGGTAGGTGGGGCTGAGAGAGTGTGACTAGCCCAAGATCACTCAGCTGGCTTCATGTGGAGGAGTAGGGAATCAAACCTGGTTCTCTAGATCGGAGTCCACCACTCCAAACCACCACTCTTAACCACTACACCACGCTGGCTCTTTCCCCCTAAAGGGGGAAAGGAAAAGCATATATTGCCTTATCCTGAAGAGAAGAGTCCACGGGGCTGTATTCCAGGGCAGAAGAGAAGGGAGGCAAAAGCCAAATTGAAACCGTTAAAAAAAGTTAGGGGTCCAAAATGAGGGATTTAGTGATTCAGTGAAAGGGCAAAAAGTCCAGGAAGCGAGCCAACTGCAAAACTGGGGCAGCAGGCTCATTCGATCAAGAACAGGGGAGATGGAGAGAGAGTTTGAGGTGGGCTGATGGAGTGTGTGTGTGCGGGGGGTGGGGACGGCTCCAGCTGTTCTGACAAAGGCAGAGCTGCAGCTTGATGATATTTTGCTTGGTTTGGGATCGAACGGCTGGAAGGGGCTGGATGAGGAGGAGAGACCTATAGCTGCAGCGTACGAGCTGGCAAACTGGAGTCCATCAGTCTCCAGAGCATCTGGGATTTTCTGGAGGACAAAAGGCCTTCAGTCTGTCTGCCCTTTGCAGCGCTCCTTCATGGGAGATGCCTCGTAATTCAAAGATCCCCTGCTTTGATCATAGAATCATAGAGTTGGAAGGGACCGCCAGGGCCATCAAGTCCAACCCCCTGCACAATGCAGGACATTCACAACTACCTCCCCCCTCCACACCAGAAGATGGCCAAGGTATCAAGTGGGATTGTTTTATTTGGGCCTCTGGCAGCTAAGTCAGAGGGTCTTTGGGGGTGAACAACTACAGAAGCCTCTTGGGGGCGTGGCTCGCTTGCAACAGGACTGGGCCTAGGGTTGCCAACCTCCAGGCGGTGGCTGGAGATCTCCTGGAATTACAACTGATTTCCAGGTGACAGAGATCAGTCCCCCTGGAGAAAATGGCTGCTTTGCAAGGTGGACTCTATGGCATTATACCCCACTGAAGTCCCACCCCTCCCCAAACCCCACCCTCCTCAGGCTCCCCCCCCCCCCAAATCTCCAGGTATTTCCCAATCTGGAGCTGACAACCCTAGGAGCCTAAAGGAATGCTTCTCTATTGCTGTACAGATATTCCAGGATCCCAATTTCTTGGTCTTAGGTAGATTTGTAGGTATTTTATTAGCACTCTCTGAGAGGTTGGCAGAGAAAGAATAAAATCCCCAAGGATTGAGTCGACAAGCAGTCCTCTCCCTTAAGGGAGTTAATCTAAACAACATATCTCTACATTGGGTTGCCAGCCTCCAGGTGGGGCCTAGAGTTCCCCTGGCATTACAACTGATCTCCAGACTTGAATGATCAAGAGGAAACGGCAGCCTCAGAAGGTAAACTCTATGGAATCACATCTCCACTGAGGTCCCTGCCCTCTGCAGAATCTGACCTCCCCAGGCTCCGAAGCTGAACCACAAAGAATTTCCCAAGGCAGAGTTAGCAACGCTATCAATATATGACCTCCTGTGGATATTCAAGAGTCAGTTACCTGTATTAGACACTCAAGTAGCTAAGTATAATGCTCATTGTTTTAATCTGGGTGTTTCTTTTTTGGGGGGGGGAGTTTGCTGTCAAGACACAGCTGACTTATGGCGACCCCATAGGGTTTTCAAAGCAAGAGACGTTTGGAGGGGGTTTGCCATTGCCAGCCTCCATGTCATGCCCCTGGTATTCCTTGGAGGTCTCCCATCCAAATACTAGCCAGGGCTGAGAGTGTGTGACTGGCCCAAGGTCACCCAGCAAGCTTCCACGGTGCAAGTGGGGATTCGAACCTGGGTTTCCCAGGTCCTAGTCCAACACCTTAACCACCACACCACGCTGGCTGTCTTTTAATCTGTAGCAGTCACCAAAAAACCTCACTAATCCAAGCACTTTAACCTTCTAGACCTTCAAATACACTTAAATATTTAATGGGAACATTTAGGGGGGTTATTTTAAGGGGATAAGAAGTTGGTTTTCATTTGTCTGGAGTTCAGAGGGGCCGGTTTCACCCGAGAAGCACGTCCCCAGCTAAGGAATCCAATTTCACCAGAGCTGTTTAATTAGGGGAAGTCATTTCGTCCCGGGTGGCTCGGAAGAAATGAAAACATTTTGTCTCCATTAGCAGAAGAAAGGGCCTCTGTTTTTTAAAATGCATGATGCTTCTGAAAATAATCCAGTGCCTGATTCTTCCCACCACCTGCAAACAAGAGCAAAATGGTTGGGGGGCGGGGGAGAGAGACAATGGTGATTTAAGGGGGTTTTTTAATGCAGAAAGTGAGAAAACAAAAGTCACAACTGGGGGAAAGGGTGGCTGAAGAACTGGCCATTCCAAGTCAGGGTTGCAGGGGCAGAGGTCAGGATCCCTCCTTTTTGTTGATCCAGGGCCTCCTCCAGCTCGGAGCCTCCTTTCTCCAGCAGAAGTTCTGGCTTGCTGAAATGTGGTGCTGGCGAGCTGCCAGCACTGCCGGGGGGGGGGGGGCTTTGCACAAGCACGGGGTCTCCTTTAAACTGAGCTGCTCCCCATGCAAAGCAACTGTGCATGGCACGTAGCTGATTTGCACGGGCGGCAGCCCCATTTAAATGAGATGCCACAGGAATGCAAAGAAGGGTTGCCAGGTTCCTCTTTGCCACCAGTGGGAGGTTTTTTGGGTGGAGCCTGAGGAGGACAGGGTTTGGGGAGGGGAGGGACTTCAGTACCATAGAGTCCAATTGCAAAGCAGCCATTTTCTCCAGAGAAAGTAATCTCTATTGGCTGGAGATCAGTTTTAATAGCAGATCTCCAGCTAGTACATGGAGGATGGCAACCCTAGCTGCAGGGTCTTGAACTGTAACTAGGGTTGTCGGCTCCAAGTTGGAAAATACCTGGAGATTTTGGGGCAGAGCCTGAGAAGGGAAGGGTTTGTGGAGGAGAGGGATTTCAGTGCAATAGAGTCCAATCGCCAGAGCAACCATTTTCTCCAGGGGAACTGATCTCTGTTGGCTGGAGATCAGTTGTAATAGCTAGTACCTGGAGCTAGTACCTGTATTGGCTGGAGATCAGATCTCCAGCTAGTACCTGGAGGTTGGCAACCCTAACTCTGTGGGTCCCTGACTGTGCTCCTAATGGCACTTGTTCCCTAGGTGTGGAGTTGTGACTGCATTCCACAAGGGGCCCTGATCCCCCCAGTAGTTGGGTTGCCATATGCCTTCTGGGGCTGGACATCTCCTGCCTTAAGTGGCTATTGCCTGCTGACACTCCAGTTAGGGTTGCCAGCTCCGGGTTGGGAAATACCTGGAGATTTTTGGGGTGCAGCCTGTGGAGAACAGGGTTTGAGGAGAGGAGGGACTTCGGTGGGGTATAATGCCATAGAATCCACCTTCCAAAGTAGCCATTTTCTCCAGGTTATCTGATCTTTGTCACCTGGAGATCAGTTGTAATAGCGGGAGATCTCCAGCCACCACCTAGAGGTTGGCAACGCTTACTCCAATGGCAGGTGGGAGAAATCTTTTTTTAAAATTACTAATGGCAATGGAAAAACCAGAAGTGACATCAGTTCTCTAGGAATCATCGGAAACTCTATGGTAAAACCATTATTTCGTAGAAATTCCTAGAGAGGACTGATGTCATTTCCGGGTTTTCTGCAGAACTGACATCAAACTATGACTGCCAGTACCCCCATGTCCCCGCCCCCTAGACACCTACCAGTTGCCAGGCACAGCCTCCCCCAGGCTCCACCCCCAAATCTCCAGGAATGTTGCAACCCAGAGTTGGCAACCCTAGCTCAGCAGACACCCCAAAGGACTGTGACCCGTGTCTACCACTCAGCGGGACAAGTTATGGGAAAACAGGCATTAAAAGTAACAGCAATTTTATTCTGAGGCAGTAGCGGAAGTTAAAAATGCAAATTGATAAAACGTTTCATACACAATTAAAAACAGGCAGTTCCTGGAAAATGTTCAGTTAAGAAGTAGTTTGGAGGTTATACCAATCAAGTTCATTAAAATGCAGTAAATTTTAATTAACTGCCATTTAAATGCAGGGAGAGGAATTTGCAAGAGAAATTGAGCTTACGGCAGACTGAATTTGATTGCTCTCAGAAAACCTGCTGCTAGTCCAGTTGGCCATCAGGATAGGTTTGCCAACCTCCAGGTAGTGGCGGCATGGAGGCTCAAAAAATTCAACACCACATTGGAATTTAACCATGAAAAATATAATCGATGAAAGCATTACTTCATGCAAGCTGTACAAAATAAACATAATAAGAGCAAATCTGAAAGTCCATACAAACGAAATTACAACAACTGAACATAAAAACCTCAGAGTGGGCGGGAATCTCCCGTCCCTAATTTATAGATAATGATTCGAGGTGGTCCGAAATACAATAAACAAAGCAAGGTCCAAGATAAATGAAACCAAGGAGAGGAGAACGTGTGGCTAGTCGTTAATGCACGTTTCAAAACTTTCTTCAGCTCCAAAAAAAATTTTTCTTAAACGTTTTCCGAGCAACCATAGGCTTTAACGTCATATGAGAAGGGTAGCCAGTTGTCCATTCGACCGTCAGCTGTGAAATAAGCAAGAAAATCACATACATGTCTCAATACTACCTATTCAGGAGGGGGATCGTGATAACATCCTCTGAATTTATCAAGCCTACCTAGAGAATGCGTCTGTGGAATTCCTGAGCGCATATATCTTCATGTAAGCGGTAAGTGGAAGGAAAAATGGGGAGGGTTTTATCTGCCTAACATCCAATCCGCGGGTACGGATGCAATGAGCATGTACTTGGTAGAGTTTTAAAGGGACAGTGGGCAATATAGCTGTAATAGATATTACATTATACAAAACAGGAAAGATCGAACTCATTGTTCAGACCGTTGGGGGTCAGGGTTCAGAAGGCATGAATCAGGCGGGACTCCTGTTGGAGCAAGATTTTCTTAGCGTTCTGGATCTGAAATGGTTTCGATTTGAACTGCCACAGCACGAAAAAAAGAATATCTGTGTCGGAATGATGAAAGTCGATATAATGTTGCACCAGGGGTTCCTCCAAATTCCGTGCGCGTATGCGGGCTCTGTGTTCCCCGATCCTAAGACGCACGGGGCGAGATGAGCACCCAATGTACATCAAACGGCACGGACAGAGGACCGCGTACACGGCCATGGCCGTGCCGCAATTGCTGAATTGTTTCAGAGTATAGGAAAAGTTAGAAATGGTGGAATGGACTTCCTTAATAGGAAGGCTATAAGGGCACATTGCACAGTGGCCGCATTTATGATGACCCATTGCGCGAAGTGTATCTTTTGGAGAAAGAAGATCAGTTTTAATCAGAATGTCCCGAATAGACCGGGTCTTTCTCACCCCCAAAATAGGAAGTTGACTGCAACCGGGGATATCTTGTACGAGGTGCCAATGACAAGCCAGAATCTTTTTTATGTCATATGATAAATGTGAGTACTGCAGAGAGGCAACAACCCTCTGACCGGTGGAATGTTGAGCGGATGATGATGGAAAAGGCTCCATGTTAAGAAGTGCAGATCTTGTTCTGGAATGAGTCCTGTCAAAGGAGCGTTGAATGATATGTATAGGATATCCTCTTCTTCGAAAGTTAGATGCCAAACTGTCAGCTGATGCAATAAAAACCTGTTCCCTAGAAGAATTCCTTTTGATACGTAAAAATTGGCTAAATGGTAAGTTGGACTGTAGGTGCAAAGGATGAAAGGAAGAAAAATGTAGATTAAAGCCAGAATCAGTGGGTTTAGTGAAATGTTTGACAGCCAGCTTGTTGTGACTTAGTCACCAAAAATGGTGACGTAGTCAGGGCTGCCCCTCTGAGGCTGCCCTGACTACGTTCGACATAGCTGCGTTGTATACCAACATACCCCTAGATGAAGTTCGTCTTATAATTGAAGATCTACTCTCCTCTCGACCGGATCAAACACCTCCTACTCACTTTCTGATGAGTCTACTGGATATTCTCTTCGAGAATAATTTCTTCCGTTATCAGGATACCTTCTTCTTACAAATTCGAGGCGTGTCGATGGGAGCCGCCTGTGCCCCATCCATCGCCAATATTTTCATGATTCACTTTGAGAAAACCTGCCTTTTTTCTTCCACACATCTTTCATCACAAATCTTTTGGTACAGACGTTACATAGATGATCAGAATTTTTCCACAGCTTTTCATCATGGCTTAACTCTTTGCACCATTCCTTAACCTTTACTGGATCTAACGACGTCCAAGAAATTGCTTTCTTGGACATCACTATTTTTCGTCTTTCTGACAACAAGCTGGCTGCCAAACCTTTCACTAAACCCACTGATTCTGGCTTTAATCTACATTTTTCTTCCTTTCATCCTTTGCACCTACGGCTTTAATCTACATTTTTCTTCCTTTTATCCTTTGCACCTATGCGCACGGAATTTGGAGGCGCCCCTGGTGCAACATTATATCGACTTTCATCATTCCGACACAGATATTCTTTTTTTTGTGCTGTGGCAGTTCAAATCGAAACCATTTCAGATCCAGAACGCTAAGAAAATCTTGCTCCAACAGGAGTCCTGCCTGATTCATGCCTTCCGAACCCTGACCCCCAACGGTCTGAACAATGAGTTCGATCTTTCCTGTTTTGTATAATGTAATATCTATTACAGCTATATTGCCCACTGTCCCTTTAAAACTCTACCAAGTACATGCTCATTGCATCCGTACCCGCGGATTGGATGTTAGGCAGATAAAACCCTCCCCATTTTTCCTTCCACTTACCGCTTACATGAAGATATATGCGCTCAGGAATTCCACAGACGCATTCCCTAGGTAGGCTTGATCAATTCAGAGGATGTTATCACGATCCCCCTCCTGAATAGGTAGTATTGAGACATGTATGTGATTTTCTTGCTTATTTCACAGCTGACGGTCGAATGGACAACTGGCTACCCTTCTCATATGACGTTAAAGCCTATGGTTGCTCGGAAAACGTTTAAGAAAAAAATTTTTTGGAGCTGAAGAAAGTTTTGAAACGTGCATTAACGACTAGCCACATGTTCTCCTCTCCTTGGTTTCGTTTATCTTGGACTTGCTTTGTTTATTGTATTTCGGACCACCTGAATCATTATCTATAAATTAGGGACGGGAGATTCCCGCCCACTCTGAGGTTTTTATGTTCAGTTGTTGTAATTTTGTTTGTATGGACTTTGAGATTTGTTCTTATTATGTTTATTTTGTACAGCTTGCATGAAGTAATGCTTTCATCGATTATATTTTTCATGGTTAAATTCCAATGTGGTGTTGAATTTTTGAGCCTCCGTGCCGCCACTCTCTTCAACTACGTTAATTCCAGCACAGGTGTTTCTGGAGATCTCCCACTATTACATCTGATGTCCAGGTGAGAGATCAATTCATCTGGAGAAAATGGCCGCTTTGGAAGGTGGACTATGTGGCATTATACCCCATTGAAGTCCCTCCCCTTCCCAAACCCTGCCCTCCTCAGGCTTCACCCCCAAAATCTCCAGGTATTTCTCAACCCAGACCTGGCAACCCTACATCATGAACACTCATAGATCACTGTTGTATGATCAGTCACCCCATTGTTAAGAGAGGGTTACAGCCCCGCTCCCTGAAGGCTAGAAGGTAGATTGGAAGAGGGCTTGTCAATGGTGGTGTGTACTTTCAACCCACCTTTGCCTCTGAAAAACAAATCTGGCAAGTTCTTGAGTCACGGTTTACTTCTTCAGATCAGAGCTGTGGCTCACGAAGGCCAGAAATTTTGTTAGCCTTTAAGGTGCTACTGGATAGTTGCTCTTTTCTACTGCTAGTGACAGACTAACACGGCTACCCATTGTGCTTTATTTATATTGTAAGCCGCCTTGAGTTCTACAAGGGAGAAAGGTGGCTAATAAATGTTTTAAATAAATCAATACAAATAAACAATGTTTAAATAGGACAGGCTAGTTTTACTTGACATTGCAGTATCTTAAAGTTCAGCATTCGTTAATGTTTAGTCCTTTATGGCTTGTGCCTCCCTGGTCAGAACCTAGAGGATAAGAGAGCTCCTTCTTTGTATTCAGAGAATTTATAGGTTGTTTATGCATGGGAGTTTTACCTGAAGTTCGTTGCTCACTGGACCCACACTTTCCTGTTGGGAGACCAGCAGTCTCCAAGCTCAAATCAGGAAGCATTGGAGTCTCTGCCCCTTGAAATGCTGCTTCATAATTGTCTGTAGTGAGAGAAAGGTTCCCTCCTCCCTCCAAACACAAATGCCGCATTAAAAAGCATTTTTAGAACCTAAAACAAAATTGGAGCAATCTGAAAAAAAGGGAGGGGGGAGAAATCCAAGCCTCGGTTTTAAAAAGCCTTTCTTCTGCTCAGAAAGAGCTCTGAGGAAGCAGGAAGCATTTGAATCCCCGCCTCTTGACACACTGATTTGTAATTGGCTGTGAGTGAAACCAAGCTTCTGTGTCCCCCGCTTTGCCTTAGGCATGGGGATTTCAAGCAGGCTGAGCTCAGGGAAGAGGGAAGAATTGGGTTAATAGAGGGACGGAAAGTCCAGGGATTTGCAAGGGCTGGCCATGAGGTCATCTGTAATGGAGAGAAAACTCATGCATAACGCCAAGGAACAACCAAGACAGATGGGGGGTGAACGTGAGTGAAAATACCCATGCATAAATGACCTTAATCTCCTTGTGGGACAGTCTGTCCCATCCCCCCTCCCAGCTCATTCAGATCTTTCTTCTGCACAGAAGAAGAGAATACACTTTAGCCATTGGGCTGGTTCCCTCTCTGTCCCCTTTAGGTGTGACTTTCCAGGAAGGCATGAGGTGGTAAACTGTTGTCCTACTTTAGCCAGAGCCAATAACACCCCCCCCCCAATGCTCTGTGCTTGGGGCTTGCCAGCTGGTCTGCCTCCTTCCTGCCCGGTCTGAGTTTGCAGCTGAGCTACTGGGTTGAATTTTTGGGTGGAAGGTATTTCTGCACCCTCCTTTATCCTCCCTGGTTATTCTTCATCTGAAGAGATCCCAAGGTCTTGCTCACTCATTTCTGTTCTCAAAAGCACGGCTTGGCCTGCTCCCAGACGTTTGCTCTCGGAAGCTGGCTGAGCGCGATTAATTCAATCGAGCCCATGATGAGTCTGCGTTCCCCAGGGCTGCTGCCTGGAGGAATTAGGTGAGCCGAGCAGACAAGCGGCCGGCCGGCCGTTTAATCACCCAAGTGTTCAGTGGGATTTCATGTTCTGTTTTGCTGAGTGCCACAAAACTGTTAATGGCCTCCGCTGGGCTGGTGTCCAGGGCCGGGAGAGCTTGTCTGCCAGGCACGTATCTTGCCCCATGCTCTGTTTTCGAGGCCGCTCCGCACAAGTTGGCTTCCTCCAAATCCCTCTTCCATACACCACTTTCCCATGAAGTCTTTGGCTCAGACTGGAGCTGCCAGGCCCCCACAAGGGGCGGGACATCCCCCACCCCAGCCGCCACCTCTTGCTGCCAATCAGCTGCCACCATCACAACTGTAGAGTTTTGGGGCAAATACCAGAGCGTCGCCGGCAATTGTGATGATGTCACTTCCGGTATGTGCCAGAAGTGATGTCTCTGTGTTGCCGGCAATATCACTGCGATGCCAGCCTAGGCCTCCCCCACAGCCAGTAAGTCCCCCATGCCCACCCCCTGCTTGCCAGGAGGGACTTGGCACCCTAGCTCAAATTTTCAAATTTTCAAATGTATTTACAGTCAAACACCAGCAGAATCTGATACACTACCAAAAAAAATGTTAAAACTGTCTAATATTATTAATAAAGTAAAATAATAATTCCCTGATCTAAATGCATAGGCTACTGGGTGCTACTCCAACATTACAGGCATAGTCATATCTATATACATACATACTTACATACAAATATTTATATATAGGTCGTTTATGCATGGGAGTTTTACATGAGGTTCATTGCTCGCTGGACCCACACTTTCCTGTTGGGAATCTATGCACCAGCAGTCTCCAAGCTCAAATTAAGTCCCCGCCCCTTTAAATGCTGTTCTGTAATTGGCTTACTTTGTAGAGCTTACTGTGAGAGAAAATCCCCCCCAAAAAAACCCAATTGCTGCACAAAAAAGTATTTAAAGAACGAAAAAACAAAAAATGGAGCAATCTGAAAGCGGGGAGAGAAATCCAAGCCTTGGTTTTAAAAAGGCTTTCTTCTGCTCAGAAAGAGCTCCCAGGAAGCAGGAAGCATTTGAATCCCCACCTCTTTACATGCTGCTTTGTAACTGACTGTGCAAGAAACCAAGCTTGTGTGTCCTGTCTGTGTGTGTGTGTGTGTGTGTGTGTGTAATATATATTTAACCATTAATAATATCTTAGGCCACCTTCTTCTGCAGAAGAAAAGTTGGTTTTTGTATGCTGACTTTCTCTACCACTTAAAAGAGACTCAAACCGGCTTACAATGACCTTCCCCTCCCCACAGGAGACACCATGTGAGGTAGGTGGGGCTGAGAGAGTTCACCAGATTAGCCTCCGCCGCTCATATGAAGGAGTGGGGAATCAAACCCAGTTCTCCAGATCAGAGTCCACCGCTCCAAACCACTGCTCTTAAACACCACTCTTAACCACTATGCTGCGCTGCCTTATTAGACATGCCAATACGCAAAATCCTGCCACCTTAAGAGTGGTTTCATTAACGCAGTCAGCAAGAAGAAGGCAACCCTAGCTCAAACACCTTATCCTCGTCACCCTGTAATCCATGGACCTGAATGGAGAGCGTATTCTTCTCATCCCCTCCCCTCCATCTCCTTCCCATCCTTCTGTTGCCTCCTTCATGTTGATGGCGAGTTCCTTGAGGCAGGGACCTGCCTTCTGATTGGTCACTCCTTAAAGCAGTTGGCAGCACGGCGTGAATCATAGATTTTTGACCTCGTTGACTGTGGGCAGAATGTGGGCCTGATGCATATTTGAAGCCAACAAAGAGCTTCTTTGGGGCTTGCGTCCCTCAGAGGCTGCTCTCCGCCTCGCCTCCCATCCGTACCGCTGCGCTCAGTGGTGCCGAGACTGTCCCATCTGCTCACCGGTCTGTGAAATCGGCAGATGGAGAGCCGATCCCAGCGGCTGCCTCAAGTTGAAGCTGTGGTGAAGCGCTCTGTTCCCCCGGACCGGGGCTCTGGCTCAGAGCCAAACATGGGCTTTGCATGCAGAAAATCCCAGGTTCTGTGCCTGCCTTCCTCAGCTCATGCAGTTGGGTTGGGAGGGACAGAAGAAGAAGAGGAAGAGGAGGAGGTGTTGGAGTTGGTTTTTATATGCCGACTTTTTCTACCACTTAAGGAAGAATCAAACCGGCTTACAATCACCTTCCCTTCCTCTCCCCACAACAGACACCCTGTGAGGTAGGCGGGGCTGAGAGAGCTGTGACTAGCCCAAGGTCACCCAGCTGGCTTCATGTGTAGGAGTGGGGGAACAAATCCGGTTCACCTGATTAGCATCTGCCACTCATGTGGAGGAGTGGGGAATCAAACCCAATTCTCCAGATCAGAGTCCACCGCTCCAAATCACCGCTCTTAACCACTACACCACACTGACTGGAGATCTGGAGGAGCCGCTGCCCCTCAGAGGGGATGGGATGGCCAAGGATCTCCCTTTCCATGAGGCAGCATCATGTGGGGCTGAACTTCTGTCTTTCAAAAGTCAGCTATGGGGAGCAGAGTTGATGGGGATTGTGTCTGTTATCTTGCTTAAACCCCCTTCCTCGAGCTGCTATTAGTCCCGGAGGACTCTGTGCCAGTTCAGTGCACTGATTAGAGTGGCAGGCTGGGACCTAGGAGACCCAGATTTGAATCCTCTTTCTGCCTTGACATTCATTGATTGATCTCGGCCACCTTGGCCTACCTCACAGGGTTGTAATGGGCACATACTGGAAGAGAGCTGGACTGTGTACGGCACTTTGGGCTGCTTGGAACAAGGGTAGGATACAAACGTGGTGGAGACATAGAAGGGGAAGAAAGGCCAGCTCTGGTCGTTTACTTATTTACTTTTGATTTATTTATTTACTTCTGATGTTCTTATGGCAGGGGTCCCCGACATGGTGCCCGGGGGCGCCATGGCACCCGCCTAACCTTTCCTGGCGCCCGCCAAGTGTTTTGAGAAAGTGGGTGGGGCCAGGTGGGGTCCTGCCCAGTAGGGCTTTAGATTGCCTGTTTGAGATCTGACTGGCTGTGCAGATTCAAATAACATTTCAGCGGCAGCTGCCACCACAGTACTGGTTTTATTCTCCCTCTGACTACTCTTTCCCAACATATTTTTAAAAATTTACTCCCCTTATCCCCTGCACTTGGGCTTCCTCTCTGTGTGGGGCTGGTTCTGGTCCCATTGGGGTTGGACTAGATGACCCTGGAGGTCCCTTCCAATGTGGTCCCCATGTGGCCATTTTGTTGCTGCACCCATCACCCTGTGTCAGAATTGAGACGTTGCTCACAAACTCAAAAAGGCTGGGGACCGCTGCCATATGGTATATTAGGGAAGCATAGAATCATAAAGTTGGAAGGGACCACCAGGGTCATCTAGTCCAACCCCTTGCACAATGCAGGAAATTCACAACTACCTCCCCCACACAACCTCAGTGACCCCTACTCCATGCCCAGAAGATGGCCAAGATGCCCTCCCTCTCATGAACTGCCTAAGATCAGAGAATTAGCAATGCTGACAGATGGCCATCTAACCTCTGCTTAAAAACCTCCATGGAAGGAGAGCTCGCCACCTCCCGAGGAAGCCTGTTCCACCGAGGAACCGCTCAAACTGTTAAAAGATTCTTCCTAATGTCTAGACAGAAACTCTTCTGATTTAATTTCAACCCCTTTGGTTCTGGTCCGACCTTCTGGGGCAACAGAAAACAACTCTGCACCCTCCTCTATATGACAGCCCTTCAAGTTCTTGAAGATGGTTCTTCAAGCAGCATCATGTGAGCCTTGCCTGGTCGTTACCTGTCTATGCCCCAAAGCCAGATTTGCCGGAAGGATTTGTGCAAACAAGCTCCCGAGCCCCCCCCCCCCCCGCATTCTTGGTGATGCCAGCCCCACACAGCACACTGAAAGCACCAGCCCAGGGAAGGCGCCTATTTCGGCACACAGTCCAAATGCCCGCCTTTCCCCACAAATTAGCCTGATGGTTCCCTCAGGGAACTGTCTCAGCGAGACAAGAGAGGCAATCACAAAGGAGCAGAGTGCCTGGCCCGTCATGCTGATGGGGCTGACGCAGGAGAATTATTTTTATCCCGCTGAGAAGACTTTGAGCCCCGTGGGCAGGCTGGAAATGGGTTTCTCTCTCCGTGTCCCAACTCCGCGCGTTGGTGAGTTCTTAGACTGGCGGCAGCCACAGTTAGCAGAGACAAGATTCTGCCAGGACAAAGTGGATTTCCTGGGCACAGGAGGACTACTTCTGACATGGGCATAGTACACTGCTGGCACAAAACTCAACCTCAAACTCAAAAGTATTACGACCAGCAAATTCAGCAAAAGTACAGAATAGGAACATTTAAAAATAACCATAGAACACATCAGCCGCAAATACAGATGAACGTAATGTATTTAACATATTAACACTTCTTAACGAAAACTAAAAATAAAGTCGCCTCAAGGACTTAAAATCTATACCACTCTTTAATTTAAGATCACTTCTCAATTTTTTTAAAGGTTATAAACCTGGGTACAAAACCTGGCAACCCTTCATGTTGTTTGATGGTTTTTATCCGAGATCAGATATTCAAATTTGATTTTATTAGATCTCCCTGGAAATCCTTCCAGCAATGGCCCAATGGTTTCACTGCGGATTTTGGTGTATAAAGCACACTCCAGCACTATGTGCTCAGTTGATTCAATGTGGGCAGGCACATAGTCTCTGTTCATAGGGTGTTTTCTTATATTTCCCCTCTACAGCAGAAGGTAAGGAATGGCTTCTGGTTAGCGTAAACGCCCTCCTGGCTTTGTTAGATTTTAGGAAATACAGGCAAGCTGGTGGAACTGCAGTATGTCTGACATTTTCAGGTCCTGAAGAGGAGAAGACTGAGAGGGGATATGATAACCATCTTCCAAGTACTTGAAGGGCTGTCATATGGAGGAGGGTGCCGAGTTGTTTTCTGTTGCCCCAGAACCAACTAGTTGAAATGAAATCAAAAGTGTTTCCGTCTAGACATTAGGAAGAATTTTCTAACAGTTAGAGCGGTTCCCCATGTGAAACAGGCTTCCTCAGGAGGTGGTGAGCTCTCCTTCCCTGGAGGTTTTTAAGGAGAGGCTCGATGGCCATCTGTCAGTAATGCTGATTCTATGAACTTAGGCAGATGATGAGAGGGAGGGCACCTTGGCCATGTTCTGGGCATGGAGTAGGGGTCACTGGGGGTGTGGGGGGGTAGTTGTGAATTTACTGCATTGTGCAGGGGGTTGGACTAGATGACCCTGGTGTTCCCTTCCAACTCTATGATGCTATGATTCTATTAAATGAAACCAGGAGCAGCCATGTCGTCCACGTGACCTGCTGGCTTCTGCCCCATAGGTCTTAAGGCTGGTATGGATTCCCTAGTGCACTCTGTGCATGTTCAGAAGCCTTTATGGTCTGATGCTGGACTGAAGGGTTGAAGCCGGAAATTAAGTTGCACCATTGCCTAGGGCAGGGGGTCCTCAGACTTTCTGAGCCTGTGTGTGCCGTTGGAACTCTGACACGGTTTGGTGAGCACAACCACAAAATGGCTGCCACAGGGGGCGGGGCCAACCACAAAACATCAGGGAGTGAGGGTATGCAGGGTAACTCTTCAACATTTCAGACAAACGCTCTGCTTAACAGGGTGCCTTTTTAAATGAACACATTGTTTAAAATCTTTTCTTGCACACACATAGCTTATCTTCAGTCATGCGGTGAAGATCCTTGAGCTGTGGTGGCAGCTGCTGCCAAAGCAATGCGTGGGTGTGTGTATTTTTTACATCTGCCCAGCCAATCAGATCTCCAGTGGCCAATCTGATGCCCTGCTGGGCAAAAGCGACTCCTGGCCTAGCCCACTTTCTAAAAACACCTGATGGGCACCAAGAAAGATGTCAGCGGGTATCATGGGAACCAATGGCCTAGGAGATGTTTTACTCTGTGAGCTATCTCGAGCATGCACATTTCCTAAATAAATAATTACCGGGGCTCTGGGAGGCCAAGGGGTCTTTTGCCGTCTGGCAAGGGGGTGCCCTTTAGACATTCCCCTGCCCTCCCCTCCATGACTCGGCTGCATCTGGCATCAGGGATTGGCCGCCCGCTTAGCGGCAGCAGAATTGGCTGTTGTTACAAGGAGGGGATTCAGGACTGTTAGCTGCTAATGTGCTCTGGGAGATCTGAGGCTCTATACAGCAGAGGTGCTGTGGAACATGGGCAGGAGAATGCTGCTACAGTTGTCTTGTTTGTGGGCTTCCCAGAGGCACCTGGTTGGCCACTGCGTGAACAGACTGTGGGACTTGGTGGGACTTGGTCTGATCCAGCAGGGCTTTTCTTATGTTCTTATACCTATTCTCTCTAGTATCAGAGGAGCATGCCTGTTATCTTAGGTGCCATGGAGCACAGGCAGGATGGTGCTGCTGCAGTCGTCTTGCTTGTGGGCTTCCCAGAGGCACCTGGTTGACCACTGCGTGAACAGACTGTGGGACTTGGTGGGACTTGGTCTGATCCAGCAGGGCTTTTCTTATGTTCTTATACCTATTCTCCCTAGTATCAGAGGAGCATGCCTGTTATCTTAGGTGCCGTGGAGCACAGGCAGGATGGTGCTGCTGCAGTCGTCTTGCTTGTGGGCTTCCTAGAGGCACCTGGTTGGCCACTGCGTGAACAGACTGCGAGACTTGATGGGCCTTGGTCTGATCCAGCATGCACTTTCTTATGTTCTTATGCTTAGCTCAGAAAGGCACTGAGCAGCGCTTTTGACTCTTTGGTTTTTTCAGAATTGGCAAGTGCTTCGACCAATTCTGACCCCAAAGGCATAGGAGAGCTTTGTAGTAAAAATTGAGCCTTGGTCTGTGGGGTTTTGGGGAGAAAAGCCTTGGCTCGTATCGATAGCCATATCTGTAAATTGCTCATGAGAAGAACATGGAAATGTAAAAGGACCTCCAACTGCTCAGTGTGGCCCAGCCTTCTCACAGACAGACATGTTCTAATTTTGGAAGAACACATGAAACTGCCTTCTCCTGAAAAAGACCCTTGGTCCATCAAAGTCAATATTGTCTGCCCAAGTTGGCAGCAGCTCTCCAGAGCCTCAGGCAGAAAGGTCTTTTCACATCACGTTACCTGGCAATACTGGGAATTGAATCTGGGACCTTCTGCATGCCAAGCAGATGTTCTGTCGAGAGGGCTTCCTTGCTGTGGTCTAATTAATATGCAGAGTTTTGCTAAGGTATGGCTTTACGAAAGGGTTAGGCAAACTCCCAAGAGATCAATCTGTCTGCAGCTATTGATCAAGATAGTTGCGTGGGGCTGTCAGACGCTGCCTCTGTCAGAATGCCAGGTCGCGGGGGCAGAGAACAGGGACGAGCTCTTTTCATCAGATGCTGGTTGTCGGGGTTCCTGGAAGGATCTGGCTGGCCCCTTTTGGAGATAGGATGCTGGTCTAGCTAGACCCTTGGCTTGATCCAGCGAACGTCTGTTCTTTTCCTCTCACTCATGTATGCATTAGGAAAGGCTCGAGTGGGATGAATTTTCCCCAGAGCAAACACACAGACCCTCTGTGAGACTCTGCAAGAAGCGTTTCCCCAGGAAAGTTGCACAACTTACTCAGATTTCAAAAATGTACATTTCAAGGACCAATTCAAGGGACTTCAAATATAAGTGGCCCTTAAAGCCATTGGGTGTGTATGCATGTACGTGTAGAAATCCCTTTAGTTTGTAAGAGAAATATAATACCAAGTGTGGGGAAAGCTGAATTTGTCTTTGTCTTGCAGTTTAGGGGGGGGGGGAGCTAAATACTAAGTGGGAGCCAATGGAGCCAAAGGTTTGGAAGGCAATCCTCTTATTCAGCCTTTCTTTGTATTAACAGTTCATGTTGGTTTCTGGTGTTCTGGTCTCCAATTTCGGGTTTTTTGAATGGGTCACTGATCCTTGAGAATGCCTGCAGTTCAGTTTAGTATTAGCAATACTTCCACTTTCTCAAATGTCAAAAGGCATTTGCTTCCTGATGTTTACAGCCTAGTAAATAGGAAATCCAGCCAGGGATGGGGGTGGGGGGAGTTCATGTACCAGACATACATAATCTAACGTGCTCTGATATTGTCCAAGGAGTGCAGATCACTGATGCCTTTCCAGTGAACAAATTGCATCAGACGGGGTCTATTAACACAAAACCTCGACTAATGCTGTTTAATATAATGAAACATTGAGCACTGGCGAGCACGCAGTCCCAGCAAGACATATTGCCGTCTTTCACACTAGGAGCAACAGAGATAGATTATAGCAGCAGTTAATAATAAGATGAAATGGCTTGCTGAGTATTTGCCCAGCGCTTCACCAGAAGAAGCCGTTAAAAGGCATTACAAATGTAAGACCATCATTCAGCTGAATGAGACATAAAGCAGGAAAGGATTCATGCATCTTGCTAATGGTTTAAGGTGGGTAGTAGTGTCACTCTGTAGCAGCAGATCAAAATTCAGCAGATCTGGCAGCGCCTTAAAGACCAGCAAATATTTTGAGGGCTGATATGGTGTAATGGTTAGAGTGTTGGACTTGGACCTGAGAGGACTGGGTTCGAATCCCCGGCTCAACCATGGAAGCCTGCCAAGTGATCCCGCCCTGTCACAGTCTCTCAGCCTAACCTACTCTCACAAGGTTGTTGTGAGGATTCAGTAGAGGAGGGGGGAAATGATGCAAAAAGCTACTGAGTCCCCAATCAGGGAGAAAAGCAGGATATAAATAAAAAAAATAAGGGGTATAAGTTTTCGTGAGTCAAAGCTTGCAAATTTGACGAAGTAAGCTTTGGGTCACCAAGGCTTATATCTCGGAAAGTGTTGGTGGTCTTTAAGGTGTTGCTGCGCTCGTTTCTCTCCCAATAAGCATTACAGCCATTTACAAAGCAGTATTTCAAGGGGTATAACAGGGACTGTAAGCCGCTCTAAGCCCAGTCTCGGCCGGGAAGAGCGGGGTATTAAATCAAAACAACAACAACAAATAAATAAATAAATATCCATTCGGTGCGGCAGGAGTTTGGGCAGGCAACAGAGTGTACAGGGGCACTCTGCAGATGGTCAGGACCACGGATAGCTCCCTGAGGCTGGCTACGGTCCTCTGGGATGACGCTCCAGTGGTGGTTTGAAGCTCATGGAAGTCTTAAATCATTTCTCCATCCTCTACCTCCTGGGAATTAGAGGGGCCCTGCTCCATTTCAAAAGCCTGCTTTCCGAAGGAGCTGGGGTGTCTCTTGCTGCCTTTGGGCTTGGAGAAGGGGCTGCGGTAGAGCCTCTGCCTGGCAGGCAGAAGGTCGCAGGTTCAATCCCCGACATCTCCAGTTAAAAGAACCAGGCTGTAGGTGATGTGGAAGACCTCAGCCTGGAACCCTGGAGAGCTGCTGCCAGTCTGAGTAGCCAGTACTGACCTCAATGGACCAAGGGCCTGATTCAGTATCAGGCAGCTTCATATGTTCATGACTCCTATAGAAACTTCTGTGAAGGAATGGGTTTGCAAGACCTTCCCAGTTCTTTCTGGTTAATCTCTGGGAGGTCAGGAAAACCACCTCAGCCACTGTGAAGGCCAGAGTTTTAAAGACTGAGCCCCTGGAGAGCGTCTGCCAGTCTGAGTAGACAATATTGACCTTGATGGACCCATGTTCTGATTTAGTATAAGACAACTTCATGAAGGCCCCTTCCAACGCTATGATTCTGTATTCTTGTGTGTTCATGTGGGAAAGCGGAGGATCCTCTTGAGCTGCTGTTGACCCTGTGGAATCTGAGGAGAAGAGAAGGGTTATGTGTTTGGAGACTCCCTCTTTTGGGTACCTCTCCCCACCCCTCCCTGGGGGTCTTCAAGTAGCCAGCTGCCTGCCTTCATCTCCAGCCTCCATGATGTCTTGGACCTCAATTGTGATCAGGAAAGGCCATAGCCCTGCCCATAACCCTGAGAGTTGACTCATGCTGAATCGGGCCATTGGTCTTGTTTGTGGGATTCCCAGAGGCACCTGGTTGGCCACTGTGTGAACAGGCTGCTGGACTTGATGGACCTTGGTCTGATCCAGCCAGGCCTATCTTATGTTCTTATGTCTACCCAGTCCAGAATGGTCTCCTCTGTCTGGCACTGGGTCTCCAGTATCTTTCCATGGTATTTGGGTGGAGGCCAGCAGCAGAACCTGGACCTCAGGCTCCCAATGTGTGCCCCACCACTCCACTGTGGGCACCCCCTCTCCCCTCAATCTGTGGCCACCGTGCAAAAGAAATGAGCCCCCTTCACCAAGCCCCAGCCTGAGGAGGGTTTGGCCTGGAGCCCCCTCCTCCTTTCTCAGCGCACTGATGCGTCCTGCCATAGGTCTGTCTCCCATAGCAAATGTTCCTGCCCTGGGTCTTAGCTCCCACTCCCCTGTCCTGCTCGCTCTGGAGAGGCAGAATGTGATTCCCGATTTATTAACGGCAGGATATCAACCACACTGAACCTGGGAGGAGGGGCGAGACGTGCTTTAGATCAATTCTTATGGTTGAGAAACAGAAGGCAGGGCCTCATTTCTCCACTGTTCTTTGGCACCTGCTCGGGTCCCGTCCACAGTTAGAGGTGCCGGCCAGCATTACTCATTGTGTTGGGGCTGGTGGAGATTTAATTCCTTGTTAGCCAAATGAAGCCGGTGTCATTTATTTCCCAAATAGGAGCGCCAGTAAATCCAATTACATCTCTCAGTCTTTCACTGAATAATCTAGTTGTAGGCTTGAAACAAAACAGCCGAGCTGAACGGGGGGCTGGTTTCGCCTGGGGCTGGTTTCTTCACTAGCAGGCATGTTGACTGCTGAATGGAACCCAGTTATGGATGGTCCGGGATGGGTCTCCCTGCATTGCTTTGGACTGGGGCCACTGTGGAGCAGGGCCTCCAGCTCCTGTTCCTTCTAATCAGCTCAGAGGGAAGATCTGCAGACCTCCAATCTTTCGTGCCCACATCTTAGGCAGAGAAGACTTCTCTCCTTGTAGGGTTTCCATCCTCCAGATGGTGGCTGGAGATCACACACACACACATGTTGCTGGGCCAGAGAATTCTGGCGAGCGTTGTCTTTGAATGGTGGGATAGAAATGTTCCTTGAATTCTGTGTGCAAACGCTTGACATCTTCTAGGCGAGAGAGATCCTCTCTTTCCCATAAATTCAGTGTGTTGTGGAGGCCGCCAGCAGGCAGGTCTGGCTTCGAGCGGGACACGGGCCCTAATTATGCACAATCTTAGCACAGCCTGATGGTCGGCAGCCGCCTCTGGCATCCCTGTAGCCAGTGGCTGTTTGCATTGAGCTGCCAGCTGGCAAACTGTGCCATTCGGGCTCCTGCTGTGAGTCATTCATGCACGCAGGGAAGGGTGGAGAAAAGGGTTAACCCCCCTTTTGTAAACTCAACTATTGGTGTTGTTTCCTGAAGCTATACCCAGCTCTTAGTGTTTCAGCTAAAGAGCAGGCGGAAGGGGCTGCGCTCTGCACATGATGCACCGTGCATCTTCTGAATGAGCATTTCTGCATTTGAGCAAAATGAACACACGAACACATGAAACTGCCTTCTACTGAATCAGACTCTCGGTCCATCAAAGTCAGTACTGTCTACTCAGACCGGCAGCAGCTCTCCAGGGTCTCAGGCGGGGGTCTTTCACATCACCTACTTGCCTAGTCCCTTTAACTGGAGATGCCGGGGATTGAAACTGGGACCTTCTGCATGCCAAACAGAGGCTCTACCACTGAGCCACGGCCCCTCCCAAATGCAGCTGGGCTCCTCCACTGCGCTTGCTGTAATCCCCCCAAATGAAACGGAGCCCCACTGATATCTGTCATCATCCCCTGCTGCTGCTGAAATGGAGAAAGGCATATTTGAGCCCCGGGTCCTTCCGGCTGCCACCTGCTCTCTCTCTCTCTCTCTTTCTCTCTGGCCTTCTGTGCGGAGGCAGCGAGCCTCGCCAGCACATGTTTCTGAGGGTCAGGGAGGTTGGCCAGGCAAGAAGGGAGACACGGACTCACTCCCTGTAATGGAGCGAGGCCTCTCAATGATAAGAAAATTACAGTTTTCATTTCCAGCGTCCTCTCCGGTGACTTGGCATTAAATTACACGCTCCGGTAATCAGCATGGCGCCTGATTGGCCGCCTTGTTATGCCGCATCAGAGCACCGCGTCGTGAAGTGTAGCAAAATGAAAAGGAATTGAGTATGACAGCCGGTCGCCCTCCGAGGGATTGTAGAGTTCGGATCTTGCCTTCTGTAATTTAAAGCCGCCACACGGAGGGGTGGTGGGGGAGGTCAGACACGAGGGAAGTGGCCCTTCTCCAGGCCCAGGAAATGGCAAAGCCTGGCCCCGTTATGGGAGCAGAGCGGGTGGCTAAGATGCAGATCAAGGCGAATGTGACTGAGGCTGTAACTATTCAATTTCAGTTTATTACAGTCATTGACCAGCAAAGCATGCATTGAAAAATTAACATTTATTAAAAAAGTAAAATCTAACGATATATCTGTTCATAAGATATTCAAAAGAGTTAAAATTTGATTAAAAGATATAAAAATATAACAATATCTGTATGTAAAAACATCAGAATAAAATGTTGACAATAAAATTAAATATTTACATTAATAGTACCAATTCAGTTACACATTCCATTTCCCTTATCAGAGTTAGGCCAAGTACTTCTGAGCTTAATACTTAGCCTTGCATACTTGGCAACTTTATGGGTTGTGGCTGTAACTAGGGTTGCCAACCTCCAGGGACTAGCTGGAGATCACCTTCTATTACCACTGATCTCCAGCCAATAGAGATCAGTTCAACTGGAGAAAATGGCCACTTGGGCAACTGGACTCTGTGGCATTGAAGTCCCTTCCCTAACCCCATTTTCCTCAGGCTCCGCCCCAAAAACCTCCCGCCGGTGGTGAAGAGGGACCTGGCAACCCTAGCTGTAACAGGGCCGAATCTGGTAGGGCAGACTTCTGAATTCTTGGGATTGCTCTGCCTGTTGCATTGTTGAGGAAACAGGATTGGGGAGTTCCAAGCAGGGTGGCAGACTCTGGTTTGGGAAATTCCTGGAGATTTAGGGGGTGGGGGGTGGAGCCTGGGGAGGGCGGTGTTTGGGGAGGGGAGGGACGTCTGTGGGATATAATGCCATAGAGTCCATCCTCCAACTTAGCCATTTTCTCCAGGGGAACTGATCTCTGTCATCTGGCGATCAGCTGTGATTCTGGGAGTTCCCCTGGCTGCACCTGGAGCTTGGCAACCCTATGTGTGACTGTATGTATAAGCTACTTGTGCCTTTCGAGTGGCCACTGTGTGAACAGACTGCTGGACTTGATGGATCGTGGTCTCATCCAGCAGGGCTTTTCTTATGTTCTTATGGCCCCTTCTCCAGCACAGAGGCATTTTGGGGTGGGGAGGAAGATGATGCCAGGAGACATACAGCCAGATCCATTGGGATCCTTATGAACGAGGCCCCCGCTGGGTTTTCATCCAGCTTTTTCTACACAGAAAGATGTTCACTTGGCATTTGGAGCAATAAATGAAAGATTATTTGTTTTGAGTTACTTGCTGCGATGCAAGAGACTGCTGTTCAGGGATCTAACATTCCAAGCTCTTTGGCAGCCCTAGAAGCAGATTCCCAGAGATTATTATCTTCGGTTCCCTTTCTGAATAGAAAGGGTATTGTGTCTGACTCCGGGGGACACTAAGATGAACTCTTTCAACTTGGCTGCAACATACCACAGGGACTTACAGGGGGTACCTCAGGTGTGAGGAAGGGGCTGTGCCTCAGTGGTAGAGTACCTGCTTGGCATGCAGAAGCTTCCAGGTTCAATTCCCGGCATCTCAACTTAAAGGGATCAGGTGACATGTGAAAGGCCCCTGCCAGAGACCCTGGAGAGCCATGTTCTGATTAACTATAAGGTAGCTTCACATGTGATCTTTTTTCTAGGCAGGGAGGGGAAATCTCCCATTGAATGACAGCTGCCTGCTGACCCCTGTTTTATTGCATGCACATGTGCTGGGAAGCTGCCCTGGTGTCTTTGGAGAAAGGGTGGGATAAAAATATCCCAGATAGATGGATAACATGCTCTCTCTCTCTCTGCTTCTGTTTCCTATGCTTGCAAGTGTATTCCGTGTAGGATCAGATGTGTAAATTGTGTGGGAAATTCAGTTCTGCCATCCCTTTTTCCTCCCCATCCCCCCACCTTCGAGAATCAAGCAAGGCTGCCGAGCTTTTTGTTTCTAGCAGACTCCCAGGTTTATCTCTTCTTCCAGGGGAAAAACCACGCTTTGTACAACCACCCATACCCACCTGTTGCCTCCCCTCGATGCACTGAACCGCCAGTATTCATTTCATTTCAACCTGTTGGTTCCAGTCCAACCTTCTGGGGCAACAGAAAACAACTCTGCGCCATCCTCTATATGACAGCCCTTCAAGTACTTGAATTTATTTTATTAGACTTATACCCCACCCTTTCCTGACTATAGTCAAGCTTAGGGTTACGGTTGCCAACCTCTAGGTAGTAGCTGGAGATCTTCTGCTGTTTCAACTGATCTCTAGCCGATAGAGATCAGTTCCCCTGGAGAAAATGGCTGCTTTGGCAATTGGATTCTATAGCACTGACGTCCCTCCCCTCCCCTCCCCTAACCCCGCCCTCCTCAGGCTCTGCCCCCAAACCTCCTGCCGGTGGCGAAAAGGGACCTGGCAACCCTACTCAGGGTGGCTGCCAACAGGGAAAAAAACCATTCAGTATACATTTCTAAAATTTAAAAAGCTCCTTGGAATAATCAGTAGTAGGGATAATCACACAGGAAGGGGAGAGGGCTCTCCTGGGCCAGGTGGACTTGAGTTCAAGTTCAGGCAGACCTTATGTTCTGATTCAGCTCTCCTGATCCCCTTCGGAGTTTTCAAATTTTATCTACCTATTTTTGTGCTGCCTGCTTTGGTTCTCTTTCCCATTGGCCCTGGGTGGGTTAAAATATCATTTTGAGACTGTCAGGTTGAGAAGAACGACTTGCTCCATGCATTCCCCTGCTCGCAGTAACTGCCTCAGCTGAGAACCCCTGCATGCCCACTGGCGAGTGTGAAAGAGACTCCAGGGTTGTGGGCAGAAGCCATGGAGGCCTTCTGGCTCCCATTGAACTAGGGTTGCCAACCTCCAGGTACTAGCTGGAGATCTCCTGCTGTTACAACTGATCTCCAGCCAATAGAGATCAGTTCACCTGGAGAAAATGGACACTTTGGCAATTGGACTGTATGGCATTAAAGTCCCCGCTCTCCTCAGGCTCCGCCCCCAAAACCTCCAGGTATTTCCCAACCAGGAGCTGGCAACCATACTGAAAGAATGCATGGGGTGGGGCTATAGCCTCCTGGCCCCATGTTACATTAGGGTTGCCAACCTCCAGGTAGCAGCTGAAGATCTCCTGCTATTACCACTGATCTCCAGCCGATAGAGTTCAGTTCACCTGGAGAAAATGGCCACTTTGGCAATTGGACTCCATGGCATTGAAGTCCCTCCCCAAACCCCACCCTCCTCAGGCTGCGCCCCAAAAACCTCCCACCGGTGGCGAAGAGGGACCTGGCAACCCTACGTTGCACTGGCGTGTTCCCTACCAAACGTTTGACAGCCCGGGGAGGTGGCTGGGCCCCACCCTCTCAGCCAGGTCAGGCAGCGAAATAAAAGTTTTATTGGGGCCCTGCAATAAAAAACCTTTGCCATTACTTGGCACCTAATGGACCCTCTCTGCCATGCATAGGGTTGCCATCTCTGGGTGGGGAAATACCTGGACATTTTGGGAGTGGAGACTGAGAAGGACGGGGTTTAGGGAGGGGAGGGACCTCAGCAGGGTACAATGCCATAGAGTCCACCTTCCAAAGCAGCCTTTTTCTCCAGGTGAACTGATCTCTGTGGCCTGGAGATGAGTGGTAATCCCAGGAAATCTCCAGCCACCACCTGGAGGTTGGCAACCTTAGCCACGCACCATTAAGGGCGCATTTCTCTCTGCCTCATTTGCATTCACCCTGGTCTCCGTTGTTGCTTTCGTTTTAGGAAACATACGTATCCAAGGTTGCTATTTATAATTTTTTTTAAAAACATGACTAATCTGCTTCTACGCAGCAGAGTGCTTTAGGGAAAGCTAAGGCAGGTTCTAATTAAAAAGCAGAAACCCCTGAAATTGAGGACAGCATCTGAACCTCATCAAGATGTGACTGCACTGAAACAAAACCTTACAAAGGAAGCTGGCTGTTTCCGACCCCCACCCCACAACATAATGGAAATAGCAGTGAGGAGGGAAGGCGGAAATGCCCAGTTTGGCTTAAGAAAAGGCCAAGCGGGGCCGTTAGGAAAGTGTTCAGTGGCCTTAGGCAAGGCTTCTATCTCTATGCCCCCTGTCCTCCCAATCCTACAGTACTTGGGTAATAGTAACATGAACTGCCTTATACTGAATCAGAAAGGAGGGGATGCTGTGTTGTGTATTGAACATCTTGGGGAAACGAGCCTTTTATATGCTCTTACCGCTTCCATCCTGGTCTTGTCACAAACAGCAGGGGCGGGTCAACCAGCCTCTAGCTTCTCTCCATGGTGCCAAGCTCTTCAACAAATAGCTCCAATAGCTTTGTTGATACCAATGGAATTGAATGTAAGTGATCTCTTCAATCTGCTTGATGAATGGTTCAATATATACTTGGACAGGAAAACCCGATTTGTTGGAATCTTCCTCTTAGAACTGGATTTAGAAAACATTGCAACTAAGATATGCTCTGAAGACTACTCATCTTCGCTGCTTAATGAAAATGATGGAAAGAAGGAGACGTTGGAAAACTCGGATGAAGGGACTAGTTTAATTGGCTTTGGTGTTTTATGTGGTAAAGATTAACAAATGGAATGGGCTAAAAGGACAGTTCTTATGAATATGGATTGCATTTGATAATAAATTTATCAGTAATATTTCACTGAATTGGTGTTAGGGAGAAAGGGAGAAATATTATAAGATAGAATTAATTTCTAACCCTTTTTTGTTCTTTTGTGTTATTTTTTTTAATTTGTCATATTAAGGGATAGCTAAATAATGGAAATTGATCTTTACTGCTTATTTGTATTTGTTGAAATAGGTGTTTAAAGGGGGAGTGGGAGGTGTGGAGAATTTATTGAGAAAAATATTTCCTGATGGGTTAACCTAAAGGTTACTCTTTGATTTAATTCCTCACATTTATTTGGTATATGAAAATATAAAGAGGATTACAGGCATATCACTTAGATATAAAATACTTATAAAGCAATTGAGTAGGGAGATTAAACTGTTAGCAAAAGTATATACAGTTTAATTATGGACAGAAGAGAGTGAGGGGAAGTCATTTATGCTTTGTTATTTTTTTAGATTAGAAATTTTTACAGATTTAATCTTATATTGTTAAAAATATTGTTGAAGGCTTTCACGGTCAGAGTTCATTGGTTCTCGTAGGTTATCCGGGCTGTGTAACCGTGGTCTTGGTATTTTCTTTCCTGACGTTTCGCCAGCAGCTGTGGCCGGCATCTTCAGAGGAGTAACACTGGAGTGTTACTGGCAAAACGTCAGGAAAGAAAATACCAAGACCACGGTTACACAGCCCGGATAACCTACGAGAATCAATTATATTATTAAGTCTTATGGAGAAATGATGTATAAAATGATAAAATAATAAAAAATTTATTAAAAAAAAAAAAACACCCCCAGCCAGCCCCCTGGGAGACTGTGAGCACAGGAAACAATTTGATGGACTCATTGGCATCTTCCTGGGGATGTTCAGGTCACATGAAGCTGCCTCATATTGAATCAGACCCTTGGTCCATCAAAGTCAGTATTGTCCACTCAGATGGGCAGCTGCTCTCCAGGGTCTCAGGCGGGGGTCTTTCACATCACCTACTTGCCTAGTCCCTTTAACTGGAGATGTCGGGGATTGAACCTGGGACCTTCTGCGTGCCAAGCAGAGGCTCTACCGCTGAGCTACGGCCCTGAGCTATGGCATACCTTACAGGGTTGTCAGGCCAGATATACTTTGAGCATCTGGGGAAGCACCACAGTCTTATTCAGTTGTACCCTCCACCAGATGAGCACCATGTAGGTACAGCATTTACTCAAATGCAAGACTGGAGTTCCCTCCCTTTGACTGGAGTGCTATCACACACACGAACACATACAAACATAGGCGGCCGTCTTACACCCGCATTCAAGTTACAGTTGTATCCAGGACAGTTCTTTTCCTGTATAACATTAGAGAAGGCTGTCTTACAGTCAGGATTGTCTTCCTTTTGAGTAAGTACAGTGCTAACTTGCAGTCTTTTTTTATTTAACCCCCCCACCCTGCGCGCGCAGTTTTACAAAAGTTTAAAGGACTTCAGGAGAAGCCCTCATCGCCCCGACTAGATTCAACTTGTCAGATCTCGGAAGCTAAGCAGAGTCGGCCCTGGTTAGTACTTGGATGGGAGACCACCCAGGAAGTCCAGGGTCGCTATGCAGGGGCAGGAAATGGCCAACCACCTCTGAACGTCTCTTGCCTTGAAAGCCCCATCAGGTGGAACTCCATAGGGGTCTCCAGGAGTTTGCTGCCACTCAATGGCACACTTAGAATCATAGAATCATAGTGTTGGAAGGGACCAGCAGGGTCATCTAGTCCAACCCCCTGCACAATGCAGGAAATTCACATTACCTACCCCCCACACCCCCAGTGACCCCTACTCCATGCCCAGAAGATGGCCAAGGTGCCCTCCCTCTCATCATCTGCTTAAGGTCATAGAATCAGCATTGCTGACAGATGGCCATCTAGCCTCTGCTTAAAAACCTGCAGGGAAGGAGAGCTCACCACCTCCCAAGAAAATCTGTTCCACTGAGGAACCGCTCTCACTGTTAGAAGATTCTTCCAAATGTCTAGATGGAAACTCTTTTGATTGAATTTCAGCCCGTTGGTTCTGGTCCGATCTTCTGGGGCAACAGAAAACAACTCGGCACTCTCCTTTATATGACAGCCCTTCAAGTACTTGAAGATGGTTATCATATCCCCTCTCAGTCTTCTCCTCTTCAGGCTAAACATACCCAGCTCCTTCAACCTTTCCTCAGAGGGCTTGGTCTCCAGACCCCCTCACCTTTAGCGGAAGATCATCTGTATTGGTTGCCCCATTTAGCGGAAGATAAACCCCAAGATAGGAAGTGTCTTTCTTTCTTTCTTTCTTTCTTTCTTTCTTTCTTTCTTTCTTTCTTTCTTTCTTTCTTTCTTTCTTTCTTTCTTTCTTTCTTTCTTTCTTCTTTCTTTTTCTTTCTTTCTTTCTTTCTTTCTTTCTTTCTTTCTTTCTTTCTTTCTTTCTTTCTTTCTTTCTTTCTCTCTCTCTCTCTCTCTCTCTCTCTCTCTCTCTCTCTCTCTCTCTCTCTCTCTCTCTCTCTCTCTTTCTTTCTTTCTTTCTTTCTTTCTTTCTTTCTTTCTTTCTTTCTTTCTTTCTTTCTTTCTTTCTTTCTTTCTTTCTTTTATAAAGTAGACAGAAAACTGATCTAGGTTTGCCAGCTCTGGGTAGGGAAATACCAGGAGATTTTGGGGGTGGAGCCTAGGGAGGGTGGGGTTTGGAAAGTAAAGGGACTTTAGCCAGAGTACAATGCCATAGAGTCCACTTTCCAAAGCAGCCGTTTTCTCCAGGGGAACTGAACTCTGTGGTCTGGAGACCAGTTGTGATACCAGGAGATCTCCGGGTCCCCACCTGGAGGCTGGCAATGCTACCTCAAACCCAGCCCCTATCCAGCACAAAACTGGGTGGGTGGGAAGGCCACGGGCAGTTCTTGAATGCCTGACTCCATGCTGGATCCCAGCCAAACTGTTTGTTAGCAATGAGACCAGACTCATTCGTGACATTTGGCTTGTTAAATGGAGACAGCCCTCCAGGAAAACACAGCCTGTCTTGCAAATGCCAGGGTTTCAGTGCCTGACGTTGGCCCACTTCACGTTCTGCTGCTGGCAAGCTTGTTGGGGGGGGGGGGGTGAGTGTAGAAAATCCTGGCCTGGCAGGGAGGGCAGGTTTCTCTCATGGGAGTCACCGTCTATGGGTGGGGGGGTGTCAGGCTGCTGCTGTTTCGTGCTGTGAAAGGGGAAGTTTGCAATAAATGCTTTGTTGGGCAGGATTCCCCCCCCCCGGATCTTGGGAACCGAGTTCCAGAGTTCCCTGCTTGGCCCCTCCATGTTTGGCCCTCTCTTCCTTGTTTGTGGAAGTGGTAGCTGTGGCTCAGTGGTAGAGCATCTGCTTGGCATGCAGAAGGTCCCAGGTTCAATCCCCGGCATCACCAGTTAAAGGGACTGGGCAGGTAAGTGATGTGAAAGACCTCTAGTTGAGACCCTGGAGAGCCGCTGCCAGTCTGAGTAGACAATACTGACCTTGATGGCCCCAGCGCCTGATTCAGTATAAGGCAGCTTCATGTGTTCATGTGTCTGTAAACTGGGACTATTAGCACGCTAATTTGGGATTTTTTTCTTTCCTTTTTGGAAAGACAAGCATAGCGATGGCAAAGTGCCCTGAACGGGTCAGAAACTGCCCAAGGCTGGTCAAACCCACTGACCAGCCAGCATGAATTCCAGGCACTTTGAATCTGGCATGGGCCAGTCCTTCTAGACATCCACCTCCTTCCACGGATCAGAAAACCAGAAGGGTGTTTACCACTTGTCATCAACATGGCGGGGGGTGGGGTGGGAGAGTGAGAGAGACTCAGATCAACTGATCACGATGGGCAGCTGTGTTAGTCTATCTTCACACAACGCATAAATTGTGGAACTCCCTGCCCCAGGATGTGGTGATGGCTGCCAGCCTGGAAGGCTTTCAGAGGGGAGTAGACTTGTTCATGGAGCTATCCATGGCTATTTATGGCTACTAGTCATAATGGATACTAGTCATGATGGATACCTGTTTTCTCCAGTACCAGAGAAGCATGCCTATTATATTAGGTGCATTGGAACACAGGCAGGTCAATTGTCTTGCTTGTGGGCTTCCTGAAGGCACCTGGTTGGCCACTGTGTAAACAGACTGCTGGACTTGATGGGCCTGGGTCTGATCCAGCAGGGCCTTTCTTATGTTCTTATCTGTCGGTCTTTCACATCACCTACTTGCCTAGTCCCTTTAACTGGAGATACCAGGGGTTGAACATGGGACTTTCGGCATGCCAAGCAGATGCTCAACCCCTCCCCACAGCCCCTCCCCACAGCCCTTCTCTCCTGTGGCCCTCATGGAAAGAGGCCTACTGCAATCCAGCAGGTGTTCATGAGACCCACCAATATCCAGTCCATTTAGCTGTGATGAGAACAGACCGGCCAGAGAATGAGACCAGAACGCTGGGCAGGAAAGATGCCGCCCCCCCTTCTCCCCAGCCTCTACTGCAGCGAAGGGGGGGTCTCTTAGTCCCCCTGCAATGTCTCTTGGGGGCAGGCGTTTGGCCTCAGCTCAGCCGCTGGCTCGGGGCTCTTCAGTTATCATCCCTTTCATTCACTTCGTTCCTTCCAGGCAGAACTGAGCGGGAGTCTCAGCAAAGACCTAACTGGGCAGGAGCGGGGGTTTCTCCGGCCCAACTCATCCATCTCAAGATAAGCAGGCATGGAAACAGCAGCCGCCGGGTCCGCCTTTCAGAAAGTGGAGGCAGATGGCTATGAGTCCTCGGAGGCCGGGCCGACAGTGAGCATGGCTGGCGGCATCTGTGTGCTTGTGCACGCGACGCTCACTCTCTTTCACGTCCAATTTATACCAGAGCCGCGTTCGGGGCCGGAGGACCTCTGCTTTAAATGCAAGGATGGCACGGTGAAACAGCTCACCCTGGGTGGCCGTGGTTGGGAGTTCTGCCCTCACAGGGGGGTCTCCTGGAACGCAGCCAAAGGGCTTTGGAGGGACAGCTGCCCACATTTGACAGGAGGCCGTGAGAGCACAAAGACCAATGAATTATTTTGCCTTGCTGGCAGGTCCCTTACAACAGGGGTCTCCAGCCTTTTTCAGCCTGCAGGCCCCTTTGGGATTCTTACACAGTGTGATGGGGGCAGCCCTAGAATGGCTGCCAAAGCTTAATTTCGGTGATACCTTGAACTTAGGCAGATCATGAGAGGGAGGGCCGGAAGGGTTGTGCCAGTGTTTGGCTCTCGTGGCCCTTTCTTGCATGCTCAGGGTAATGCCCATCGCCACTTTGGGGTCAGGAAAGAATTTTCCTGTAGGCCAGATTGGCCAGAGATCCTCCTGGGGCAACAGAAAACAACTCCGCACCATCCTCTCTATACGACACCAAGTACTTGAAGATGGTTATCATATCCCCCCTCAGTCTTCTCCTCTCCAGGGTAAACGTGCGACTGTCACTAAGCCAGGCTTGAGAGGTGCTCGGTTCCACGGCGCTGTTCGTCCTTGATCCCGCCAATTTACCATGGAGCGTCTTGATGAACTCTGTGCACAAGGTTTTTCCCCTCCTCTTGCTGAGCCTGGGCGCTGGCGGATGCTAATCCTCAAATCTGAGGCTGGTGTCCAGACAAATAATCCTGGACTAATCCTATCAGAGCAATCACAACCTGCCCTCCTGGGGATGGATTTGCTGTCCAAATAAACAGCAGCAACCAGATTAACCCTTTGGCTGCTCTCCATTCCCCCCCCCCCCCGCTTTAGGGAAAGGGCCGTGGCTCAGTGGTAGAATACCTGCTTGGCGTGCAGAAGGTCCCAGGTTCAGCCCCCAGTATCTCCAGTTAGGAGGACCAGGCAGTAGGCGATGTGAAAGACCTCAGCCTGAGACCCTGGAGAGCCGCTTCCAGTCTGAGTAGTGCAGACCTTGATGGAGGGATAGTTTGATCCATTAGCAGGCAGCTTCATGCCTTGAAGCAGCTGACAGACTGCAAAAGCACCAGCTGTTTGGTTGCGTAACATCGCCAACTGCATTTAGGTAGGAAAAATCAAATGCATAACTAAAGGATGGAGGAGACTTTTCTGAGCAGTAGTGTGTGCGAAAAGGATCTTGGGGTCTTAGTAGACCAAACACTGAACATGAGTTAGCAGTGTGATGCGGCAGCTAAAAAGGCAAATGCAATCTTGGGCTGTATCAATAGTGTCCAGATCACGCTAAGTGATGGTATCGCTTTACTCTGCCCTGGTTAGACCTCACCTAGAGTACTGTGTTCAGTTTTGGGCACCACAATTTAAGAAGGATGTAGACAAGCTGGGATGTGTCCAGAGGAGGGCAACAAAGATGGTGAGGGGTCTGGAGACCAAGTCTTCTGAGGAAAGGTTGAAGGAGCTGGGTATGTTTAGCCTGAAGAGGAGAAGACTGAGAGAGGATATGATAACCATCTTCAAGTACTTGAAGGGCTGTCATATAAAGGAGAGTGCCGAGTTGTTTTCTGTTGCCCCAGAAGATCGGACCAGAACCAACGGGCTGAAATTCAATCAAAAGAGTTTCCGACGAAACATTAGGAAGAACTTCCTGACAGAGCAGGTCCTCAGTGGAACAGGCTTCCTCGGGAGGTGGTAATTGCTCCTTCCCTGGAGGTTTTTAAGCAGAGGCTGGATGGCCATCTCTCAGCAATGCTGATTCTATGACCTTAGGCAGATCATGAGTTCTCACAATGGCGGGATGTGAGCAGTGGGGTGCCTCAGGGATCTGTGTTGGGACCGGTGCTTTTCAACCTGTTCATCAATGACCTGGAGTTGGGGTTAAACAGTGAAGTAGCCAAGTTTGCAGATGACACCAAATTATTTAGGGTGGTTAAAACAAAATTGGACTGTGAAGAGCTCCAGAAGGATCTCTGCATACTGGAAGAATGGGCATTAAAGTGGCAAATGAGATTCAATGTAAGTGTAAAGTGATGCATATTGGGACAAAAAATCCCAACTTCATATATACACTGATGGGATCTGTGTTGGCAGCGACAGACCAAGAAAGGGATCTTGGGGTGGTAGTGGATAGCTCAATGAAGATGTCAACCCAGTGTGCGGATGCTGTAAAAAAGGCAAATTCCATGCTGGCTATAATTAGACGAGGAATAGAGAATAAAACTGCTGATATCATACTGCCCTTGTACAAATCTATGGTGAGGCCACACTTGGAATACTGTGTGCAGTTCTGGTCACCACACCTAAAAAAGGATATTACAGAGCTTGAGAAGGTGCAGAAAAGAGCAACCAAAATGATTAGGGGACTAGAGCAACTGTCCTATGGGGAGCGGTTAAGACGCTTAGGGCTGTTTAGCTTGGAAAGAAGGCGGCTGAGGGGAGACATGATAGAGGTCTATAAAATTATGCATGGTTTGGAGAGAGTGGACAGGGAGAGGTTTTTCTCCCTCTCCCATAATACTAGAACACGGGGTCATCTGCTAAAGCTGGACGGTGAGAGATTCAAAACAGATAAAAGGAAGTATTTTTTTCACACAACGCATAGTTAAATTGTGGAACTCCCTGCCCCACGATGTGGTGATGGTTGCCAGCTTGGAGGGCTTTAAGAGGGGAGTGGACATATTCATGGAGGAGAGGGGTATTCATGGCTGTTAGTTAGAATGGATATTAGTCATGCTGCATACTTATTCTCTCTAGTATCAGAGGAGCATGCAGGATGGTGCTGCTGCACTAGTCTTGTTAGTGGCTTCCTAGATGCACCTGGTTGGTTACTGTGTGAACAGACTGCTGGACTTGATGGGCCTTGGTCTGATCCAGCAGGGCCTTTCTTATGTTCTTATGAGAGGGAGGGCATCTTGGAACATCCCCAGGATATTGTGCTCCAATAGCTCCCCAATTATCCTTTCCCCATTCTGCATACACATCTTTCCTTAACCTACTTTTCTACCATCTTTGTTGGAAGAGTGCTGTCCCTACGGCCACACCACCTGGACAGTAAGCTGCACATTTCCCAAGGTTCCATATATTCATTGACACAATTTTTCCCCATCAGCCCCCATCAGCCACTGTTTTCTCCACTGCATTTTTTTTTAAGATTTAAAATTTCACTGGCTTCCAATCCACTCCCAAGTCTAAATCAAGTTGTTGGCTTTGACCATAGAAGCCTTATGTGGTTTGGGACCTGGGTATCTAAAGGACTGTCTTTTCCTATACGTTCCTGCCCAGGAGGTTAGATTATAGGGATTGGCCCTACTGAGTCCTGACTGTCCCATCAATCAGATAAGCTCATCTAGTAGCTAAATGAGAGAGGGCCTTTTCAGTGGCAGCCCCATGATAATGAAACAGCCTCCCCAGGGAGTTATGCCTGGCCCCCCTCACTTTCAACCTTGTGTGTGTGTGTGTATGTATATATACACATACATACAGTGACTATATTTAAACCATATTCCTCTGGGTATTCCGTGATGTATCTTCTCCTCCACTCTACGGTTAGGAACTGGGGCTCCCAAACTTATCATCTATTATTTATCAATTTGTCATTAAATTTCGGTACTCCCTTTTTGAGCCATCAACAGCTCCTGACACATTTCAGTTGTTAATCTCAGATATCTCTGTGTCCACCTGGACTAGCAGGTTAGACAAAATGTTTTCCCTTCCGATAGAGCGACTAAAAGCTGCAAGGAATAGTTCTCGGAAAGCAAGCTGTAAACAATTACAAAATAAGATCTTAAATGGGATTGTTCCGTAGTGTTTAAGGATGCAAATTGTAAATGTTCACCTCACTTCTTCCAGATACCCTTCAACAGTACTTTCTCCTTGCCAGCCTGTTTCTGCTGCTTAGAAATTCATAGGTTCAGACGAGCTTTCTTATTGGCGAGATGTAATGCCAAGACACAAGGGTGATACAATAAAATTACTGCAGAAGAACGAAAATGCCCACTTTGTCGGGATCAAATAGATTCCCTAGCCCACATTGTTTTAGCATGTCCACAAAATAATATTGCACGAAATAGATATATCACTCCTTGGATAAAACAGCCAAAGACACTTTCTGAGAAGCGGATACTGCGTTATCTGCTGTCAAATAGATCGGTCAATTGTGTGAGAGACGTGGCAACTTTTCTCTTTATAGTGTCAAGGAAAAATTAAATTTCATTTCTAGGGCTGCCAGGTCCCTCTTTTTGTCTCCGGCCGGAGGTTTGTGGGGCAGAGCCTGAGGAGGGCGGGGTTTGGGGAGGGGCTTCAATGCCATAGAGTCCAATTGCCAAAGTGGCTGTTTTCTCCAGGGGAACTGATCTCTATTTGCTGGAGATCAGTTGTAATAGCGGGAGATCTCCAGCTGGTACCTGCAGGCTGGCAACCCTATTCATTCCCCCTTTTAAAGTGTGGTTGATAGCTAGCCAGTGGATGTTAAATCGAGGGAAGGGAAGCCATGATTTTCTACATAAAGAGCACTTCTCATGATGTTGTTTCATTGGGGCCACCAGGCCTTGCATTTCTTCGTTGTAGTGTTTGCATTTTGCATGCGTGCCTGCCTTACCCATAGGTAGAAAAATGTCATTAAAATATTCCCAAACTGGGTCTCTTTTACAGTCTGCTGCCATTATAGGTTTTGGTCTCCAGGGAGAGAATATTATGATAAACCTCAGGCTTGACACGCAAAGATCCCAAGACTTGTGGAGGACTCTGCTCAAAAGGTTTTACTTTCTCCCTCCTCACTTAGCTCCTTGTGCAGATCTATTCCACTCCAAACAATCCTCTATTCATTGCACTTCTTGAAACTTAGCACTTAAGAGGTAAGGGGCTGATTCTGTGTACATAGATTTGCAAAGGAGCAATGGGATTAAGGTCTTTTTCTCCACTCTGTATTTTATAACATTTTTGCCATGAAGAAGAGGCATGTTATCTCTGCAGACACAAATTCAGTTTTCAGAACTGCAAAACCAAGCATCTGTGATAATATCTTCTAGATAAGAAAACTGCACAAAATAATCTTACAGAAACCTCTGGAAGAGCATGACACTGTGAATGGATTTCATTTACCCAAAAATATGAATGGAATTAATTTACCAAAAGATATACAGCCTCATGCTACATAATTATTTCCTTTGAACTATGTGTGTGTGTTAAGCGGTGTCAAGTCATTTCTGACTCATGGCGACCCTATGAATAAATTTCCTCCAAAATGTCCTATCCTTAACAGCCTTGCTCCAGTCTTGCAAACTGAGGGCTGTGGCTTCCTTGATTGAGTCCATCCATCTCTTCCTCTTTTCCTGACATCCTTACACTTAAGAATCTTTTCTAGGTCCTTTGGACTATAATGTATCTTAAATAGAAAACTATCTTTAGATAGATTTTTCCTCAAAAAGCATTGTATTTAAAAAAATCCAATTTAAATTTTAAAAATCCAAATTTTTGATTTTTAAAAAAAATATCGTTGATTTTTATCCCTTCCCCCTAATTTGCTGTCTCCCCAGGAGAAGAAAGGCCAGGAGGTACAGAAAGGCCCAGAGGTGGAAATCGCCAAGCTGGACAAGCTGCTGAACCTGGTGAGGGAGCCCGCGGCCAAAGCCAGCAAGTGAGCCCTGCAGCCCCCACTGCCCCCCCACCCCTTGCACATGATTGAGATTCTGCAAACAAGAGCCCCTTTGTCTGGGCAGGCGCCTGGCGTGGGAGGCCGTGGGATCCCGCGGCACAATAAAGATGTGTTTGGTTTTTTGCATTCAGAAAAATAAAAACAGAGTTTACAGCTCTGGTGTCTGACTCTGTCATCCAGCCCCATATTGGTAAGGTTGGGGGAGGGAAGCACAGTTTTGAAGAAGGAGAATTGGTTTTTATATGCCGACTTTCTCTACCACTTAAGGAAGAATCAAACCAACTTAAAATCACCTTCCTTTCCCCTCCCCACAACAGACACCCTGTGAGATAGGTGGGGCTGAGAGAGCTCTAAGAGAGCTGTGACCAGCCCAAGGTCACCCAGCTGGCTTCATGTGTTGGAGTGGGGAAACAAATCCAGTTCACCAGATTAGCCTCCATTGCTCATGTGGAGGAGTGGGGAATCAAACCCAGTTCTCCAGCTCAGAGCTCAATGCTCCAAACCACCGCTCTTAACCACTACACCACGCTGGCTCCCATTCACCAGGAGACAAATCCCACTGTGGAAGAGGTTGCCGTTGTCAGGCTGGGCGCGAGAAAGGAGGCCGCTCGTGGGCTTTGAGCAGGGTCTCTTCAAGGGCCAGAGCAAACCAGATGTAGACTTAATGTAACATCCTCAGAAGGCTCAGTGGGTCTGGCTAGTAAACAGGCTTCCCAGGAGGGCAGGAAAAGAAGCTGGAAGGGCTGGCATCAGCATACTCCGAGTGGGGCAGCCGCCAGGGCCCAGGGCTTTTGGTGGGGCCTGCCGCCACCAATCCCTTAGCCGCCTGCTGCCTGCCTCTCCCCTGCCTGCTCACAGGCGCTCTGAGATAAACATGCTGCCCAGCATGTTGGGGAAGAGCAGGCAGGCTGTTCACAGCGGTGGCACTCCTGGCAGCACCCACAATGACGTGCTTTGCCTAGTGCCAACGGGCAAAGGCCAAGCAGGCAGCTGTCGAGGCCAGATGGTGGGAAGGCCACACAGGCAGGTGGGGAGGGCACAGGGGGGCAGACGGAAAGGGAGGTATGGCCGGTATGGCTTGGTGGTAAGCAGAGAGTGCCAGGGGGACTCTGCCTAGGGGCCCCCAAAACCTGGAACTGGCTCTGCAAGCTGGAAACTATTTCTGCTGCTGCCCCAGTTCAGATAAGAAGAAAAGCTGGTTTTATATGCTGACTTTCAAAGAGAATCAAACTAGTTTACAATCTCCTTCCCTTCCTCTCCCCACAAAAGGCATCTTGTGAGGTAAGTGAGGCTGAGAGAGTTCTGAGAGAACTGTGACTGGCCCAACATCACCCAGCAGGCTTCATGTGGAGGAGTGGGGAAACCAACCCGGTTCTCCAAATTAAGAGTCTGCTGCTCTTAACCACTACACCATGGGGGCTGATATGATTGCCAATGGTACTGGACGGAAGAGAGAGAGAGGAGAGTTGGTTTTTATACCCTGCTTTTCTCTGCCTTTAAGGAGTCTCAAAGCAGCTTACAGTCACCTTCCCTTCCCCTCCCCACAACAGACACCTTGTGAGGTAGATGGGGCTGAGAGAGTTCAGAGAGAACTGTGACTAGCCCAAAGTCACCCTGCTGGTGTAGGAGTGGGGAAACAAACCCGGTTCTCCAGAATATTGACGAAGGCTTTCATGGTCAGAGTTCATTGGTTCTTGTAGGTTATCTGGGCTGTGTGACCGTGGTCTTGGAATTTTCTTTCCTGACACTGTCCTTCAGTGTTACTCCTCTGAAGATGCCTGCCACAGCTGCTGGCGAAACGTCAGGAAAGAAAATACCAAGTCACACAGCCCGGATAACCTACAAGAACCAGTTCTCCAGATTAGAGTCCACTGCTCATGTGGAGAAGCGGGGAATCGAACCCGGTTCTCCAGATTAGAGTCTGCCGCTCCAAACCACTACGTCATGCCTGCTCTCACTGGACAGGGCAGGTTCCCCTGCGGAGAAAGGAGGTCACTAAAAGCCGGTGGTCTTGAGCTTCCTTCACACACTCAAAAGCACAGCAAACGGGCATCTCTGTTGCCACACAGGTGCGTGCCCATCAGCTCATGGGCCAGGCCCTTCTGCAAGCACAAGCGCACATGTGCCTGATGTTGCTCAGTCCCCTGGTCTGGAGTGCGGGGGGAGGACAACGCCGATGCAGAAACAGTGCCGAGCCCACCTACTGACCGGCCAGCCGAATCTCAGCCCCCCACCCCACCTCCCGCAATGTCCGAGAGGCACACCGCCTCCGCTCTCCCCTCACCCCCAGCCTTGGAAACCCAGATTTATTCCTCCAGGTCCAAGAAACAAAACCAGAGCCTGCTGGATTCTGCTACAAACTATATTAGCTTTATTATTCCAGTAAAATCGCAACCGAGAAGGGACGTGTCGCACCCAGCAGGGCGTCACGAGCACAGAAGGGAACGAGGAATTCTGCCTCTTAGCAACACGAGAAAATGGCAGCTGGGAGCCTTGGGACCCCCTCCTTCCCCCACAAGCACTGGAAAGCTGGCCAGGGCAGCCCCTCCCCCCCAATGCAATGACTTGGCTTTGAGATGCTTGCCCTCCCCCCTTCCAACTTTGGCCTGACACCCGCCAAACTGCTTATCACTTGCTAAATGAAGGGAGACCACTTCTGGGACACTGCTACTTGTGAAGAAAGGGAGGCACACAGATTTTGCTTGCAGTGGGATGACTTATTTTCTCCTTCGGGTCTATAAAGTTGCCTTGGCCTGCAGACACTAGGAAAGGGCCGATGCAAACGGGCTTTGGAGAAGGGGCTCGGCTGGAGCTCCACCGCTTGCTCCCCATGAGCCTGTCACAGTGTCGGGCCCGAAGGGTGCCCCACGAGGCAGCCTGTGAGAATGCCTCTCCAGCGGTGATGTGGGGCGGTGGCTTCATCAGAGGCTGGCCAGGAGAAGCAGGGGGGCCTCGGAAGGCTGCAGCGGAACAGAGTAGCAGATGGACCTCCGGAGCAGACAGGTCTCACCCTTGGTTTGCATGAGATTCCTAAAATGCAAGTAACTGCCCCCGCTGCTCCCCCCGGGGAAATGGTGCTGTCCTGAACGTCTGCCAGCTCTGAAGCCTCCTTCCGGGGCCTCTGTGGTGCTTTGCCATTGGATGTTCTTCATGTGGCACACAGCCCCCTCCAGAAACCGCTGGTGGAACAGGTCCGTGGTACCAGCCACCCTCCTGACACCACCTGGTCTGGCTCCCAACACTATGCCCAGCCCGTGGAAACCACAACTGCTCAAACAAGATTCTTCCCCCCAAGGTGCCCAATCTCAGCCTGGAGGAAGGAGGAGTTGGGGGGGGAGGCAACCAGAAAGACCAGCTTCTCAGGAGTAACCAGATCCCTCCCCCTGCCAAAGGTCCTGCCCCCCCCTCCCCGTTCCCTCTTGTGCCGCTTCCCTGTTAAAGGGATGACCCTGTGAATACAGCCAAAGGCAGAGCGACAGCGGAGCATCACCGGGGGAGATTCCCACAGCTTTGCAAGGCCTCCAGAGGTTGGGGGGTGGAAAGGCTGGCGCCCCAACCTCTTTCCAGTCCTGGACTAAGGCAGATCAGCCCCCCCCTTCCCATGCACCTGGCCTCAATCCTGCTGGCACTCCCTTCCAGGGTCATTTCTTTCCAATCCACAGAACGGCACTGGCTGGATACGGCCCGGCCTTTGGGTCCGATCCTGGCTTCCCTTTGCTGCTGCGCTCCAATCGCTGAGAAGCACCCGGGTGCCGGGAGAGGCGGGCAGGACTGGGAGGAAGCCCTGCCCAATGCCACCCCTAAGGAGTTCAAGCGCCAACCAGCGTGCATCCTCGCTGCCCGTTAAGGGACAGAACGCCCGCAGCTCACCCTGCTGGGAAAGGAGAGCTGCTCCTCCCTAGCCTAGCCCTTGTGCTTCTTCTCTGCCCTGGAGAGGGCAGGAGACGCTCTCCCAAAAGGCACCTGCCCTGCCACCCTTCTGCCACTGGGGCCTGAAGGGATGGAGGCGAAGGTGGGGGGCCCTTCACCATCCTGCTGTGAGGAGAGAGGGGCAGTCTCTCGAGAAGGTCCCGGACCATCGCAGGGTTTCAGGAAACGTGGACAGCGGGACGGGAGGAGCCCGAGTGGAGCTGCCCCTGCCTGCCTGACCTAGCAGCCCCCATCCTCAAGCCGCAGGGCCTCTTCCGAGCACAACGAGGCAACCCCAAGTGCCAGGGGGTCAGTCCCCGGCTGTTCCTCGGTCCCCAAAGCCTCCGCTGGAAAGGCCACCCCCTCTCCTCGGGGCTCCCTTCTTCCTCCATGGCCCAGAGGTGCCCACCCTCGCCCCAAGCCAAGATGGCCTCCACGCCGCTGACAGCAAACCCAAGTTGTCCTGTGACCAGGCCGTGGGTCTCCCACAGGCCCAGAGCCCCGGAGGGCAGGAGAGTCTTTTGGAAAGGGCAGGCCCCGGTCGGCTCCTTCCCAGCCAGCAGGCTCAGGGCTGCAGGAGGTATTTCTCCTCATTCCCCCTCTCGTCCGCCTCGGAAGAGGGGCTCCTGTCGGGGCAGGAGGGGGTCCGGCAGGCCTTGCAGAGGATCAAGAAGAGGAGCAGGATGAGGAAGGCGATGAGGCAGTTGAAGACGATCGCGACCACTGCCCCTGTGGAGAGCCCTGCCCCCATAGTGGGTCCCCGGGTGGGGGAGACGGCCGGCAGCTGGGGGGCAGCTAGGAGGGGCAGGAAGCCCCGTGGCACCTCCCCCCGCAACGGGGGGTCTCCCCAAGGCTGCGTCGCCACGGCTGAGTCCAGAGAAAGTCGGCCAAGGCCCAATCCAGATCGGAGAGCGGGAAAGGCCCGGCGGCTCGGCATGGGCAGCTGAACAGAAGCCCCACGTTCTAAGTGGGGAACGCCACGCCAAGCATCAGCCCCCTCCCCTGCCCCACCTGGGCCGGCTCCAGACCTTCAGAGAAAGCGACAGCTGGCCTCCTTCCCGGCCATATCCATTTTCCCCTGGCCCCAAATGGGAATGCCGAAGTCTCATTGGAGGTTTCCTCTGAAGACACGTGAGAGAGCGATCAGGAGCCACGACGGGGGTACCAGGCTCAGCGGCTGCTGGGGAACCTGGGGCTCCTCAGGGGCAATGCAGGTGGGGCAGCTGCCCTGTGCCTCCCCCAGCTTTCTGCCTCTCGGCCTGCACCTGCAAAAAAGAAAAGAAGATTCATATGTAGCGCCCTGGCAAATAGCACTTAGGAAAAAGCTGGGATATTGTGGGCTCTTGTGCCCGTTTCTTTCGACGATGGGCTATGGGAAAGCAAAGGAGCACCTCAAAACAAGAGTGGTAGAAGCAGAAAGACAACCCGATCTAAATAAGATCTCGGATCCCCTTTTCAGAAAGGACCTGCTCAATAGGAATGTTTGGGCACCGCAATTTAAGAAAGATGATGTAGACCAGCTGGGATGTGTCCAGAGGAGGGCAACGAAGATGGTGAGGGGTCTGGAGACCAAGTCCTATGAGGAAAGGTTGAAGGAGCTGGGTATGTTTAGCCTGAAGAGGAGAAGACTGAGAGGGGATATGATAACCATCTTCAAGTACTTGAAGGGCTGCCATATAGAGGAGGGTGCCGAGTTGTTTTCTGTTGCCTCAGAAGGTCGGACCAGAAACAACGGGTTGAAATTAAATCAAAAGAGTTTCCGTCTAGACATTTGGAAGAATCTTCTAACAGAGCGGCTCCTCAGTGGAACAGGCTTCCTCGGGAGGTGGTGAGCTCTCCTTCCTCTAGGTTTTTAAGAAGAGGTTAGATGGCCATCTGTCAGCAATGCTGATTCTATGACCTTAGGCAGATCATGAGAAGGAGGGCACCTTGGCCATCTTCTGGGCATGGAGTAGGGGTCACTGGGGGGTGTAGGGGGGAGGTAGTTGTGAATTCCCTGCATTGTGCAGGGGGTTGGACTAGATGACTCTGGTGGTCCCTTCCAACTCTATCATTCTATTATTCAATGCCATATTTGTCCGGCATCACAAATCCTGAGTATCGCAGATCCTTTATACTTCTCCGATACAATGCCGTATCTTCTATGTTCTCAGATGGGAAATATAACAAACCCCCACTGGAAGGACACAATTGTATTTGTAAACAAGGCACGCTTGAAACCTCTGAACATGTGTTATTCGAATGCAAACTGTACGATCATATACGCACGAGATCACTGATCCCATTACTTGTAGATTGTCCTGGAGTTCTGAGGAAACAATGTCTTAAGCTTTTATTATCGGATACAACAGATAATTTAACGAATAAACTTGCCAGATTTGCTTGGCTAGCAATTAAAATAAGGCAGAGCTGGATGAAATCTTTGCAATAGTTTAGGAAGCATAGGGTGTTTAATGGCCGGAACCTCTCAGAGGGGTTTTATACTAATCTCACAAATATATATGATTGGACTATTTTTGTAATGTTCTCGCCATTTCAAGTATTGTAATTTTAGCCACATTTTGTTTACATGCTTTACTATTCATCAAGCAATTCTGTAATCCTGCTTTATTTGATGGTCTATGAATGTAAATAAATATTATCCAAGTAAAACAAAAAGGAAAAGAAGAAAAGAGGAGTGGCATTATGACATTCGGTGAGGCTCTCTCCATTGCAGTGGCCGTCTGTTCTGGAAGACGCCGTTTCCCCCTATCATGGTGCTTTGGGATGAGCCAGCGTGAGCCAGTGTGGTGTAGTGGTTAAGAGCGGTGGTTTGGAGTGGTGGAGTCTGATCTGGAGACCGGGCTCAATTCCCCACTCCTCCACATGAAGCCAGCTGGGTGATCTTGGGCTAGTCACAGTTCTTTCCGAACTCTCTCAGTCTCACCTACCTCACAGGGTGTCTGTTGTGGGGAGGAAGGGAAGGGGATTGTAAGCCGGTTTGATTCTCCCATAAGTGGTAGAGAAAGTCAGCATATAAAAACCAAACCCTTCTCCTTTTTCATCAAAGTGGTGCCCACCACAACTTTCTCTCGCTCCACTCCATGGGTGCAGGAGCCCTGCTGGGCTGGTAAGGAGGGGCTCTGACACCGAACTGTGAATCTGGTGACGTGCCAAGGGAGCCCCAGATGGCACTCCTGGGCAGAGAGCATGACCAGGATAACTGTGAGCACAGAACCATCTCCCGGGAAACATCCCTCCTGCTACGCCTCGGGGGCTATTCACTGGGGACACGGCCCTACAATCCGGCCTTTGTTCTCCTTCAGTCAGCGTGAGTCAATTACTGCCAGGGCTGATCCCTTCCCACCCCCCAGCATCCTCCAACAAATTATTGAATGCATGCCATGGAAACCCCAGCAAAAAACCAGGGTGGACTCCGACAGAGAGGGTCTCTGGTTTCACAGAGTGCTCAAACAGAGAATATCCCCTAAGGCCATCTAGACTAACCCCAAATGCAGGAGGTGCAATTGGTACGCTTGTGCTCTGGGTTCCAATTGGCATCCCCTTGGAAAGGTAAATGGCTCACTCTCTGCTGCCTATCCTAAGGCAAGAAGAAGAAGAAGAAGAGTAGATTTTATATGCCAACTTTCTCTACCACTTAAGGCAGACTCAAACCGTCTTACAATCCCCTTCCCTTCCCCCCCTCCCACAACAGACACCCTGTGAGGTAGGTGGGGCTGAGAGAGCTCAAAGAGAACTGTAACTAGCCCAAGGTCACCCTGCTGGCTTCATGTGGAAGAAAAGAAGAAGAATTGGTTTTTTTATATGCTGACTTTCTCTACCACTTAAGGAAGAATCAAACCGGCTTACAATCACCTTCCCTTCTCCCCACAACAGACCCCCTTTGAGGGAGGTGAGGCTGAGAGCGTGTGACTAGCCCCAGGTCACCCAGCTGGCTTCATGTGTAGGAGGGGGGCGGGAAATCTAGTTCACCAGATTAGCCTCCGCCACTCATGTGGAGGAGTGGGGGAATCGAACCCGGTTCTCCAGATCAGAGTCCACCACTCCAACCCACCGCTCTTAACCACTACACCGCGCTGGCTCTCAGCGGGAAGTTCTAACGCTCACGAGAACCGGAACGCAACGAAGGAACGTTTTAGTCTCAGCTGCGGAGAGCCCGAAATGGACTCAGGGCGTCACAGCGAAGCCAGACAAGAGCCGTTCCTTAAGAAAGGCGGCTGGATTTGTAATCCCTGCCTGGGCTCACACACACACACACACCCAGCCACACGCGACCACCCCCTAAAGCTGCCGCCTCATTGGGCATCCCGAGGGATCAGGAGCGCCAGGCAGCCGATGACCTGAAAGGAACCCGCGCAGGGCACGGGCAGAAGGCAGGCGGGCCGGGCGCTGCTTCTCATCCTCAATCTAATCCAGGGAGCCGCTTAATTCCTCCCTCGCCGAACCCAGCAGCACCAGGGAGGCAACTTTTCGAGCCTTCCCTGGCCTCTCTGGAAAGGACCGTGGGCAGCTTCTCCCAAGAGATTTTGGGCACAGGCAGGGGCGGGAAGGAGCAGCGCCAACAGTGGCGTGTGCCCGCACAGCTCTGGACTCCAGGACCGGACGGCTGCTTCCTCCAGTGCCGAACCCGTCCATTTGGGCACCCGCAGACCAAGCACCTCCGAGCCCTACGAAGCGGCAAAAGCCACCAGGGGGAATTCCTTCTCCAGCGCTCCCCACCGCGGCCCTGGCGCCTCTCTGCCATCCCTCAGGCAGGCAAAGGGCAGCTCAGCGAGGCCACATTAGGGCAGGAAAAGGGCATGGGGGAGGGAGGAAGCTTAACCCCCTCCCTAGGGTTGCCAACCTCCAGGAGGGGCCTGGAGATCTCCCCGAATGACAACGGATCTCCAAACCAAAGAGATCGGTTCCTCTAGAGAAAAACAGCTGCTTTGGAGGGTGGGCACGGTGGCATTATACCCCACTGAGCTCCCTCCCCTCCTCAAACCCCACCCTCCACAGGCTCTACCCGCTATTCTTCAGGAATTTCCTAACCTGGAGCTGGCAGCCCTACCCCTCTCCAGCCATGGGCCCAATGCAAACTGGGGAGCCCTTTCACCCCACTCCAGGGCTGTTTTGGCCCCCACAGTCCGGGACAGGGAGGGCTTCACCCCCAGGCAAACCCTTTGCTGCCCACCTGGACTGAAATGAAGGGTTGTGGCTCAGTGGCAGGGCATCCACTTAGCATGCAAAAGGTCCCAGGTTCAATCCCCGGCATCTCCAGTTAAAGGGACCAGGCAGGAAGTGATGCGGAAGACCTCCACCTGAGACCCTGGAGAGACACTGCCAGTCTGAGTAGACAATACTGACTTTGATCATAGAATCATAGAGTTGGAAGGGACCACCAGGGTCATCTAGTCCAAACCCCTGCACAATGCAGGGAATTCACAACTACCCCCCCACACCCTCAGTGACCCCCTACTCCATGCCCAGAAGATGGCCATGATGCCCTCCTTCTCATGATCTGCCTAAGGTCATAGAATTAGCATTGCTGACAGATGGCCATCCAGCCTCTTCTTAGAAACCTCCAAGGAAGGAGAGCTCACCACCTCCCGAGGAAGCCTGTTCCACTGAGGAACTGCTCTGACTATCAGAAAGTTCTTCCTAATGTCTAGGCGGACACTCTTTTGATTTAATTTCAACCCGTTGGTTCTGGTCCGACCTTCTGGGGCTACAGAAGGACCAAGGGTCTGATTCAGTATAAGGCAATATCATGTGTTCATGTGTTGGGCATGCAGAAGTTCCCAGGTATCTCCAATTAAAAGAACCAGGTGGTGGGTGATGGGAAACACCTTTCTCTGCCTGAGACCCTGGAGAGCGGCTGCCAGTCTGAGTGGACAATACTGACCAGGATGGACCAAGGGCCTGATTCAGTAGAAGGCAGCTCCCTGTGTTCAATGCCCCAAGAGGCCTGCAGCAGGCAAGGGAGAAGATCTCCCTCATTAGAGCCCCCCCCCCCCCCAGCCACTGCTTTACAAATGCAGGCTTAAGCAATGCAATGGAATTGGAAAAGACATGAAGCTGCCTAATACTGAATCAGACCCTTGATCCATCAAAGTCAGTACTGTCTACTCAGACCAGCAGCAGCTCTCCAGGGTCTCAGGCAGAGAAAGGTCTTTCCCATCACCTACTTTGCCTGGTCCCTTTAACTGGAGATGCAAGGGATTGAACCTGGGACCTTCTGCATGCCAAGCAGATGCTCTGCCCCTCCCCAAAACCTGTTTTGACATTCCAAAAACCGGCCCTCCGCTTTTGCAGAAAGGAAACTTCCTCTCCAGGCCCAAACTTTGCCTGACAGACACGCCCTCGACTGGTCTGGCAACTCAGAGAACTTTCCATGGGAGGAGGAGGGGGGGCAATGTGGATTTTATTATTGGGGCCTGGCAGGGGGCTCGCAGTGGAGCCCCTGGTCGCGCGGCCAGGCTCCGGCGTGTGTTTTTCTGCAACACCAAGGCCACCTGCCAAGAGGCTCCAAAGCACAGGAAAAGCCGCTCCGGAAGTCACTGAACAGGCCGCTGGACCAGGTTCGAGTGTTACCGCCACAACAAACAAACGGGCGGCGGGACCCCAGGCTCAGCTTCCACTCGAGGGCTGCATCTCCCCATCCCACCACAACACAAACACTCACAGCCCTTAAAAATCAGAAGATATCATTACTTTGTAAACTTTTAAAAAGCTGTATGTGTGTGGCAGGGAAGGGGGGGAAGACAAGCCACCAAACATTTGGGGGACCAAATGTTTGGTGGTGTGATTTGCAGGGCTGGGGGTAAGAGCGGCCCGCTTGGTAGGGCTGTTGTGACGGCCAGCATGAAGCATGATGCACCAGCGTCAGAGGTCGGTGCTGCCCTGCAGTAATCTGGGTTTGAGGAGAGCCTGGGGTGCCCCTTGTGGATCGGCAGTGGCCCCGATCCCGGAGGCTTCGCTCCACTCCTCCACCCCCACCTGAGCGGTGCAAGCGCTGCCTTTGTGGACTCCAAGAGGCAAACCCGGATTGACAGCTTGGTGCCAAACAAGGGCGGGGTGAGGCCCTCCCAGGGCCCATAACTAGGTGGGGCTCCTCCCTCCTCCGGCTTCCCCCTTTTTTCCGAGCCAGGTGAAGTTGGAGAGTCCGCTGGACGGGTCTGCAGGCTTTGCCGTCACAACAACCCCACGAGGTAGACCACCGCACTTCCTACTTCACAGGCGAAGAGGCCAAGCTCTAGCAAACCCCCCCCCCCAAAGCCACTCCATACATCCATGGGAGGGGGGGAGCCCCGGGTGGGACCCAGCCGGGCCAAGCCCGCCCCCCCCCCGGGAGCGGCACAAGATCCAGCCTCGACCCACGACACCCTACCGTCGAAGAGCCGGTTCAGACGTTCAAGGCACAACCTTCCCCGCGGGTCAGAGAGGGGGGATTTCAGGAGCCCCCCAGGAGCTCCCCCACCCCCCTGGGTCCGGACCCGTCCCTGGATGCGGAGCGCCCTTCAGCCCGGCGGCGCAGCGGTCCCGCGTCCCGCTTTCAGACGCGCCAGGCGAGTTCCGTGTCCGGAGAGAGGTTTTCTGACACGGAGCTCGCCCCGCACGTCTGGCAGGACGCCTTGCGGGCCGGAGTCCCGGCCCGGCCCCTCCTGCCCGCGGAGCAGCCCTGTCCCGGGACCAGCCGCCCACCCACCCACCCACCCACCGGGTCCCGCAGCCGCCCGGGCCGCCCTCCTGCCGTCCAACAGCCCTGCAAGGTGGGACCGCCCGGGGGGACGGGGCGCGCCCAGCTCTTTGCACGCGCTCAGAGGCGCCCTTGCCCACCCAGCCAGCCAGCCAGACCCCCGACCCCACCCCCGACCCCACCCCACCCGACGGGAGCGCTTACCCGCCCTGCGAGCGGCCAGCTGCAGCTGCCGGCCCGGGAGGGGGGTGGGTGGGTGGGGGGTGTCTCTGCCGCGGCGCTGCCGCCCCTCGCGCCCGCCCATTGGCTGCCGGCGCCCGGGGGGAGGGGCGTCCCCCGGCGAGGCCCCGCCCCTCGGCCGGCCCGCACGTGAGCAGGCGGGCGGGCGGCGGCGCACGTGTGGACGCGGCGGGGCTGCCCGGCGCGCACCCAGCCCGCGCCCGGACTCCGCGGCCGGGAGGCCGGCCTGGCCCCGGAGCATGTGCAGAGCGGCTTTTCCCGGGCCAGCAGCGCCGCCCCTCTGCACCCCCGCACGTTGGGAAGGGCGCGACTCCCGCGGACGCCTGCAGCTGCGCCGGGCGGCATCGTCCCCGCAGAGCGGCAGCGCCTCTCCGGGGCCTCCGGCAGAGAGGGGTCTTTCCCATCCCCTCCTTGAACGGGAGATGCCGCCAGGGATTGAACCTGGGACCTTCTGCGGGCCCAGCAGACGCTCTTCCAGCGAGCCACAGCCCCTCCCCATGGCTCTCCAAGATCTCAGGCAGGGGTCTTTCCCATCCCCTCCTTGCCCCTGGTCCCTTGGACTGGAGGTGCCACCTGGGGATTGAACCTGGGACCTTCTGCGTGCCCAGCAGAGGCTCCGCCACTGGGCCACAGCCCCTCCCCCAAGCACACATGAAGCTGCCTTATATTTTTAGCATATTGTCTAGGGGCCCCCACTTCATCAGGGGGCCCACAGGGCCCACTTGCCACCGGGCCAGCTGACACAATGGCCAGTCCACCACTGATTGAACCTGGCACATTCTGCATGCCAAGCAGAGGCTCTGCCGCTGAGCCACAGCCCCTCTCCAACAAGCACATGGAGCTGCCTTATACTGAATCAGACCCTCGGTCCATCAAAGTCAGTATTGTCTACTCAGACCGGCACCGGCTCTCCAGGGTCACATCACATACCTGTCCGGTCCCTTTAACTGGAGCTGCCGGGGTTTGAACCTGGGACCTTCTGCATGCCGAGCAGAGACTCGACCACTGAGCCACACCCCCTCCATTCAGCATCACGCTGTGACGGTCTGGAAGCCCCTGCTCAGACTGGTAGCCTCTCCCAGATCCTCCCACCCTACTCCCCTGCTGGGACATTTGGGTGGGAGATGCCGGCGGGCTGTGCATGCAAAAGAGGCCTGTGGGTGTATCCCTCGCCCTTGAAATTGGCATCCTTCCTGCTGGACTCAGACGGTCCCTTTTTGACAGAAACCAACAAAGTGCACGCAGCTATGGCCCCTCTCCAGGAAATAGGGTTGCCAGCTCCGGGTTGGGAAATACCTGGATGTTTGGGGGGAAAGCCTGAAGAGGGGGAGGGGAGGGGCTTCAGTGGGGTATAATGCCATAGAGTCCACCTTCCAAAGCAGGCATTTTCTCCAGGGGGACTGATCTCTGTCGCCTGGAGATCAGTTGGAATCCCAGGAGATCTCCAGCCATCACCTGGAGGCTGGCAACCCTACTGTCAAAGGATTGGGGCCCCGCACCCTTCAACCAGCAAAGACAGGATTTGAACCCAACACCCCAGAAGCCTTAGTCTTGGCTGTGTGGCCGAAAGCATGTATGTTTGTTTGGCCCTCAAATGGGATGGAACGTGCTCTTCTTACCATGATCGGCCGCTGAAATCCCAAGCGTGGCACCCCACATGTGGTCGCCTCCCCTGCCCCCTTGCATGTCTGATGTGGTTTGCATGCAGCAGGGGGCATTTCCTCCTAGAACCCAAAACAGGAAGAAGCAGCCTTCATGACACCTTCAGAAGGGGGGAAGAGGATGTGAGGGTTGTTACACTGAAAGATAGTGGGGTGGCCTGGTGTAGTGGTTAGGGGGGTTGGACTAGGCTTGGGGAGACTCAAGTCCTGGCCTACCTCACAGGACTGTTGGAAGGACACGGTGGCGGGTGAGAGGCATGCGCGTTGCCATAGGGTTCTGGGAGGGGAGGTGGGATAGGAACATGGAAGACAGGTGAGAGGAAGGTTCCTAGGAGAGAAAGTGACCTTTCTCCCTGGGAGGCAGTTTGCGTTGGGTCCGTGCGTGGGGTCCTGACCTGGACAGCCCCGGTGAGCCCGATTTCGGAAGCTAAGCAGGATCGGCCCCGGTTGGAACTTGGATGGGAGACCACCAGGGAAGTCCTGGGTCGTTACACAGAGGCAGGCAATGGCTAACCACCTCTTGTTAGTTTCTTGCCTGGGGTTGCCAGAAGTCAGCCGCAACTTGACAGCAAAAGAAGCCCCCCCAAAAAACATCCAGGGACCATTTAAGCCAGCGTGGTGTAATGGTTAAGAGCGGTGGTGAGGGAGTGGTGGACTCTGATCTGGAGAACCGGGTTCGATTCCCCACTCCTCCACATGAACGGCGGAGGCTAATCTGGTGAACTGGGTTGGTTTCCCCATTCCTACACATGAAGCCAGCTGGGTGACCAAGGGCTAGTCACAGTTCTTTTCAAGCTCTCTCAGCCCCACCTACCTGACAGGGTGTCTGTTGTGGGGAGGGGAAGGGGATTGTAAGCCGGTTTGATTCTTCCTTAAGTGGCAGCAAAAGTTGGCATATAAAATCCAACTCTTCTTCTTCTTCATTACCCCAAACATTGCATCTGAGCCGGTCCATGGTGGCATGGCTGTCCATTAGCACAGAATAGAGGGCTGATGGTCAAGCCAATGGCCCACCTCCGTGCGTGAATGTGTGTGAGTGTGAGGGGAGAAGGCACCGCTGAGGACAGAGACCCCTCCAAGCCCATGTGGGACACTGAATAATTCCTGCCATCTTCTGGATCGTTGTGATGTTTCACAGGAGAGGGAGGAGTGTGCTGGGAAGATGGCTTGGAAGCCTTTCAGTGGGAAGACGCCATTGCAAACGAGGTTGGCGGGGGGGGGGTGAGGAGAAGGATCGCAAAAGGCTCTACTGAAGGAGGTGGTGTAGTGGTTCAAATGCTGGGCTGGGGCTGGAAAGAGCCAGGCCCACATCCCCACTCCTTGGACCAGTTTATTTATTTTATTTATATCCCACTTTCTTCCCCAGACATCTCCAGGCATCTCTCCGCTCCTCCATTCATCCTCACAACAACCCTCTGAGGTAGATTAGGCTGAGAGCATCTGACTGGTCCAAGGTCACCCAGCAATCTTCCATGGTCGAGTGGGGAATCGAACCTGGGTCTCCCAGTGCCTAGCGCAATATGCTAACCACTGCACCATTCCAATGCAGAATGGCTTGTGTGCAGTTTTTCACGGACTGCAGTTTCACCCTCATGCAGGAAGCTGCCTTACGCATTCAGAACAGCGGCACTTCGAGTCCAGGTTTTGCATCGCTCAGGGTCAGAAATTCTCGAGGAGGTGCCGTGGCTCAATGGTAGAGCCTCTGCTTGGCATGCAGAAGGCCCCAGATTCAATCCCCAGCATCCCCCAGTTAAAAGGACCAGGCAGTAGGTCATGTGAAAGACCTCCAACTGAGACCCTGGAGAGCGGCTGCCGGTCTGAGTAGACATTACTGATTGTGATGCACCAAGGGTCTGATCCAGTATAAGGCAGCTTCATGTCCTAAGACTCATGTTTTCCAAGGACTCCAGGCAAGAGTCTTCTGGCCTGACTTTTTGGGACCTTCTGCATGCAAAGCATGCCCTCTGACAATTGTGGGCCCGCCCCCACCCCGTGGCCCAGACTGGCATCAACTCTGCGTGGTGTAGTGGTTAAGAGCAGGGGTTGGGAGCGGTGGAGTCTGATCTGGAAAACTGGGTTTGATTCCCCACTCTTCCACATGAGTGGCGGAGGCTATTCTGGTGAACCGGGTTGGTTTCCCCACTCCTACACAGGAAGCCAGCTGGGTGACCTTGGGCCAGTCACAGCTCTCTTAGAGCTTTCTCAGCCTCACCTACCTCACAAGGTCACTGTTGTGGAGATGGGAAGGCGATCGTAAGCCGGTTTGATTCTTCCTTAAGTGGTAGGGAAAGCTGGCATATAAAAGCCAACTCTTCTTCTGTGTCCCTGGCCCTCCTTCCAAGCCTCTTGCCAGTTTTTGGACTGTGCACTTGCACCCAGCAAAGACTCTGAGTAGAGGGACGTCTCCCAGAGGGTAGCAGCGAATGCCCTGACGCTTCTGGGTGCTGTGTTTGTTAAGGGAACATTCCTTATCAGTTGCTGGGTACTGGCAAAAAGGCAGATTTAAGACATGAATGAACATAAAAGGTCACGAGTCTTCCTTTAGCGCTCCCTGAGTCAGAGCCCTTGTCTTGATTTATGCCTGGAAGGCTGCAGGATCCAAGTACGCTCTGGCCCTTGGGTGTAACACGCTCTTGGCCGTCTTATGAGGCATCCCTGGGAAACCAGCGGTTCCATTTCTGCTGCCACGAGAGGCAATTTGGAATTTCTCATCCCCACATTTCTGACCTGGAGAATCCCCAGGTGCTGCTCCGTTGTGCTAACCGAACTGGTGACTGTTTTCATACCATTTCTAGGGGTTTTTTTCTGCGTCCCCCATCAAATGTGTGCGTTTTTCAGTGGGAGTTATGTGTCAGTCAACATTGCTTTAGCCATTATGTGTTTATTAAATTATGTAGTGTCGTAAACTGTAAGAAAGCTGGATGCAACACAAGCAAGTTTACAAAATTCAACATTAAATAGCAGAGAATGGAAATAACAGACAAAAAAAATTAGAATATGCAAAGAAAGGTGAGAAGGAAAGTTCACCCATCCCTAGTGGCAGAATCCTGCAAGCAGTCTTCAAAGGCAGTTTTCTATTTACTGAGCAAAGGTGACCCACAGTCTTCCCCTCTTCTTCGCTGTTCCTTGGCCAGAGTCCTGAACCTTTCTACTTCCTTTCCCAATGCCCAAGCGGGGTCCGCCTTTTGTGGGAGACAAGATGTCTTGGAGGCATTATTTCTTAAGAGGTTTTGATAATAAAGCGAGGAGATTTGTTTGATAAAGTCACAGATGGTTTCATTCTACTTATCTATTTTTTTTGGTATCATGATTTCCCCCACTTTGAACACACACGAAGCTGCCTTCTACTGAATTGGACCATCAGTCCATCAAGGTCACTGTTGTCTACTCTGACTGGCAGCAGCTGTCCAGGGTCTTGGGCAGAAGTCTTTCACATCATGTATTGCCGGGGATTGAACCTGGGACCTTCTGCATGCCAAGCAGATGCTCAACCACTGTGCCACTGCCCTATTCCTATATAACTGTTTATTTACTTTAGATATTGATATCTGTAAAAATAATACTGTAAATTGTGGATTTCTGAAAAAAAATCTATATAAATATGCTTTCTACCTGTATCCATCTTTTTTTAATGGTCATAAGAACATAAGAAAAGCCCTGCTGGATCAGACCAAGACCCATCAAGTCCAGCAGTCTGTTCACACAGTGGCCAACCAGGTGCCTCTAGGATGCCCACAGACAAGACAACAGCACCTAATATAATGGGCATGCTCCTCTGATTCTGTAGAGAATAGGTATGCATCATGACTATAGAATCATAGAGTTGGAAAAGATCACCAGGGTCATCTAGTCCACCCCCCTGCACAATGCAGGGAATTCACAACTACCTTCCCCTTGCACCCCCAGTGACCCATACTTCATGCCCAGAAAATGGCCAAGGTGCCCTCCTCATGATTCATGATACTAGTATTCATTTTGACTAGTAGCCATGGATACCCCTCTCCTCACAACACATGAAGCTGCCTTATACTGAATCAGACCCTTGGTCCATCAAAGTCAGTATTATCTACTCAGACCGGCAGCGGCTCTCCAGGATCTCAGGCTGAGGTCTTTCACATCACCTCCTTGCCTAGTCCCTTTAACTGGAGATGCCGGGGATCGAACCTGGGACCTTCTGCATGCCAAGCAGATGCTCTACCCACTGAGCCACAGTCCCTCTCCATGGCTCTCCAGGGTCTCAGGCAGAGGTCTTTCACACCACTTACTTGCCTAGTCTCTTTAACTGGAGATGCCGGGGATTGAACCTGAGACCTTCTGCATGCCAAGCAGATACTCTACCTCCATGAATATGTCCACCCCCCTCTTCAAGGCTTCCAAGTTGGCAGCCATCATCACATCCTGGGGCAGGGAGTTCCACAATTTCTAACCGGAAATGCTGGACGGGACTTGAAGAGCTTAATTGTTCTTACGTTCTGCGTGGGGTGAATTTCTCTACGCCCAAAAACTCCGACCAGGTTTGCTGGAGACAGCAGTGAGCAGGGAGATCAGGATGAGGCCCTCTCCGAGAGGCTTTGGCATTCATGCAGGGCAGCTTCTAACAGGAGGGTTATATCAATAGCAGTGCTGTATAGAACAAACCATTCAAGCGGCATGTTGGTTGTCAGGGGTGACGCGTCTCCTGCAGTGCAGACACATGAGGAGGACTTGGCCAGTTGCATTGGCATGCGACACAGTTGCTAAAGCATTAAGGGAATGCCGCAGTCCTGGGCTGGCCCTATAATCCCCAAAGGAGTAAACCCCACCAGTGGTGGTTTCCCCCTTGGAGGCTGGCCAGATTGGAATCCGAGCATCTTCGGGAAGCAGAGAAAAGACGGTTTTGTTCAAGATGGCTTTTCGTTGCTGGGGAGAAGGCGGCGTGCCGGCAGAATTTTAATTGTTGTTTGCCTGCCACGGGAAGTGCAACCAACGGATACGTCCACCTGTGCACGGCCCCAGACTCTCACGCCAGACAAAGGACATATTCTCAATGTCATTTCCCCCTTGCAAATAAACAGATCTGCCAGCAGCGGGGTCTTTGGATGGGCACAGGGAAGGTTTAATGAGCATGCTGAGTCCTGGCACCGTTTGAAAAGTCAGCCGGGCATGATGCACGAGGCCCGGTCCAGGTCCGGGGAGACCAGCGCTGCAGCCTGATTCTTGCCATGTTTACTCCGAAAAAAGGTTCCCCTGATTTCAGCGGGAGTTACCATTTTGGACAGGAAGGCCGTCCTCATCTCCCTAATAAGCAGAGCTGTGTCAGGATTTTGACTCATCGAGGGATTTAGGGGTGATGCTCTTAAGAGGAGATTTGCAGTCCAGGGCTGCTGAGATGTGCTGAAGCCTCACAACTGGATGCAAACATTAATTAGACGTTTTACATCATGAAGGAGTCACATTTTGATTACAAAATGCAAGAACATCTACAAGCCAACAGGGCAGCATTTTGAAGTCCCGTTGATCCCAACGGCAGAGTCCAGACTCTGTCGAATTCTTCCCCACTGAAAGCAAAGGGGATTAAGACAGGGCTCATTTTTATTTCCTGATAGTATTTTAAAGACAGTGAAGCCAAGTGGTTTGCAGTTTGAAGCCCTGCTCACTGACAAAGGAGGCCAGCGTGGTGTAGTGGTTAAGAGTGGTGGACTCTAATCTGGAGAACCGGGTTTGATTCCCCGCTCCTCCACATGAGCAGCAAACGCTAATCTGGTGAACCGGGTTGGTTTCCCCACTCCTAAAAGTGAAGCCTGCTGGGTGACCTTGGGCCAGTCACAGTTCTCTCCGAACTCTCTCAGACACGCTTTCCTCACAAGGTGTCTGTTGTGGGGAGGGGAAGGGAAGGAGATTGAAAGCTGGTTTTATTCTTCTTAATAGGTAGAGAAAATCGGTGTATAAAAACCAACTCTTCTTCTCTCCTCCCTTTTATCCTCACAACAATCCTGCGAGGTAGGTTAGTGTCAGGCCTGTATCTCAGTTGGTTTGTTTGGTTTCGTTTTCCCACTGACCAGACTCAAGGACTGTTGTGCATACCTAAATCAGTTTGAAGCTGTGGGAACCTCAGCGCTGTTTGTGTTTTGTAATCTCTTGCTTTTTTCTATGCTTTTATATTACCAAGTGCAAGCCAGCAAGTTTCATTGCTGTCACCTTTTCTTTATGCTCTGTTAACCTATTTGACCAGTAAAAGCCAGCTTCTTTGGACCTGACTGTCTCTGATGTGGTTTCTGGTTCGATTGGGCCAAGGGCTTACAGTTAGGCTGAGAGTTCCTCTGGAGTGCAAATGAAGTTTTTTTTCTGAGACAATGTTGGGCTCACATCACTGGGTTAACTGAGAGCCAGCTTGGTGTGGTGGTTAAGCATGGTGGACTCTCATCTGAGAGCTGGGTTCAATTTCCCACTCCTCCACATAAGCGGCAGACTCTAATCTGGAGAACCGGGTTGGTTTCCCCACTCCTCCACATGAAGCCAGCTGGGCGACCTTGGGCCAGTCACAGCTCTCTCCTAACTCTCTTAGCCCCACCTGCCTCACGAGGTGTCTGTTGTGAGGAGGGGAAGGGAAGGAGCTTGTTAGCCGGTTTGATTCTCCTTAAAAGGTAGAGAAAATCGGGTATCTGTTTTGGGGAGAGGAAGGGAAGGTGATTGTAAGCCGGTTTGAGTCTCCCTTAACTGGTAGAGAAAGTCGGGATATAAAAAACAACTCTTCTTCTTCAGAGGTGATTTACTATTGCTTCCTTCTGCAAAGCAACCCTGGAAATCCTTGGAGGTCTCCTACCCAAATACTAACCGGGGCTGACCCTTCTTAGCTTCCGGGATCTGATGGGATCAGGCTAGCCTGGGTCATCCATTACATTTTATTTAAAGAAAAATTGGAAGAAACAATCATGTCTGTCCTTTAAAACTGTTTCTCTTTGATTAAGGCAGGTCTTACATTTTGCTGACAACTATGAAAGCGATAATGTTAAGGATTAATCTGCCAAATTCCAATCTGGTTTTTTGTTTGTTATAAAACTCCTAAATCTGATAGCATCCCTTGTTGTGAGTGCTGTAGAAAAAAAAGGTGTGGATCCCACAGATATTACGCTGGTGGTGTCACTTTGATTCGATTGGTGGGATCCAACCCTCTTTGGAGGAATATAACCTTGAATCGTTGCAAGCAAGTCTGAGAGTCGAATGTGCGAGCCAAACCACATGTGGCAAGATGCAGACCAACCACCTGGCCATGTGTAGACTGGGCTTGGACAACTCAGGATCCTGAAGGGCCCCCCAGGGCCATAAGAAAAGAAGAGCCCTGCTGGATCAGACCAGCGGTCCATCTAGTCCAGCATCCTGTCTCACGCAGTAGCCAACCAGTTTCTCTGGAGGACCAGCAACAGGGCATAGAGGCCTTCATAAGAACATCAGAAGAGCCCAGTGGGGGTCCATCTAATCCATCATCCTGTCTCACACAGAGGTGAACAACAAGGCATAGAGGCTGAGGCCTTCCCCTGATTTTGCCTCCTGACACTGGGATTCAGAGGTTGACTGCCTCTGGATAGGGAGGCTTCCTTTAGTCACCGTGGCTAGTAGCCACTGATGGACCTATCCTCCAGGAATCGGTCTACTCCCCCTTTAAAGCTGTCTATGCCTGGGGCCATCACTACGTCCACTGGCAGCAAATTCCACATTTTAATCACTCCTTGTAGAAAGAAGTATTTCCTGTTGCCCGTCCTGAATCTGCACCCATCAGCTTCACCCTTGAGTTCTAGTATTTGGGGTGAGGGAGACAGGCAGAGAAATCCAGAAGGAATTGTAGGCAGGGGAAGAGGAGACCCTCACCACTTTTCTCCATGGTTTATTTCTTCTTAGCTTACTGGTATGGAATTGCGCCTTCTCATTGAAACCCCCGAGAGACAATTAGTTGCTAAAAGAGGATATGGTAAGGAGAGAAATGCAATGTGGGGGGAGGCAGACGGCGGCTCTACAGACCCCCTTTCTGCCTGTCTTGGCACTGAGAAAGCTTCTCAAAGAATGGGACCTGCCTAACTTCAGATAACTTAAGAGAAAATGTAGCTATGGTGAGCCCGGTATTTTCCAATTTGGCATTTTATCCCAAGACTACCCGTGATCTCATATTGAGCCCTTTGCCAGTCCTCAAGGATTTTTTTCTTTTCTAGCAATGCCGGAGCAAAGAGTGCAGCTTGTCAAATATAAATTATTCCTTTCCTTTAGCTGGCAAGTGGAGTCACACTGGATATGCATTCACTGAGAAAAGATAATCCTTTTGGCAGTCCTACTAAAATCCGTCAGGGTTAGGAACATGACATCTCATTTAAAGTTATAATCGGCTGGCACCGGTTGCTTTTGAACTTACATGAAAATATGTAAAAGAGATCTCTGCTGGAAAGGCTGCCAAGATACCCTCGTCTTTGCTGCATGTAAGTTTTTGGGACAAAGTATTTCACCAGATCTAGCCTGATCTCGTCAGATCTTGGAAGCTACACAGGGCCAGCCCTGGTCAATATTTGAATGGGAGACCACCAAGGAATACCAGGGTTGTGATGCAGAGGCAGGCAATGGCAAACCACCTCTGAACGTTGCTTGCCTTGAGGACCCTATGGGGTCAGCTGTGACCTGACAGCGAAAACAAAAAATCACTGGTAATTAATCTGTCACGCAGAATCCAACTCTAGTGCTATATGGTATGTTTCCAGAGGATTGACCAACTTCATTTTTAAAAAAATCTCAAACCCTTTGGTATCAGACTAGTGGTGGCATGGATCAGACCCAGGGGAGGGGCTGTGGCTCATCGGAAGAGCATCTGCTTGGCATGCAGAAAGTCCCTGGCATCTCCAGTTCAGTCCCTGGCATCTCCAGTTAAAAGGCTGTAGGTGATGTGAAAGACCTCTGTCTGGGACCCTGGAGAGCCGCTGCCAGTCTGAGTAGACAATACAGACTGTGATGGACGGATGGTTTGATTCAGTAGAAGGCAGCTTCATGTGCAGGCTAAACTTACCCAGTATTTGCGGGAGAATTTTTTCTTGCCTCCCCTGGTCCCCCACCAAAATGCTTTTGTCTCGTCGGAAATGCGTCTCCATGTGTTCAGCATCACAGCTGTCTTTTGGGTTGTGTCTGTAACCAGCCAGTGAATCTGGATGTGCGGAATCTGTCAAAGCGATGCTCTTGCTGGAACTCTGTCCGGGGAATGGACTAGCCCCCAATGATGTCCAAAGTTGCCCACCCTCGAAATAAACGGTATGGGGCAGGGGAAGATGATGGACCACATTCTACTGGGGTGGCGGGAGCCCTGGATATTCCCTCTATTCCTGCGTCGAGAAATCTGCTTTCTTCGAGAGTCCCAGAAGCTTTGCGATACCTCTGAAATTGTATGTGGAACGAAAACCTTGATCATCTCTTTGATGCAAAACATTACTCCCCACCCCACAAGCGGCTCTCTGGGGAACGGACGCCTGTCACTCATCCACGTGCCGAAGGCAACGTTATTAGCTCTAATCGCAGCACGATTATGCCTGGTGGATCCACTTTATTAAACTTGTGGCAGGCCCTATAACGAGAAAGACAAATAGGAGCCTGGTTGAAGATACGGCAGCTGGATGGGGGGAAACAATCGCTGAACAGCTGTTAGTCCTAAATGGAGGGGGGGAAGACGTATTCATGCACACACACACACACATTCCACAGGAGAGGAGAAAAATCCCAAAATGCAGACTTCTCCACACAATTAAGTTTCCTTAGAATTTTTTTTTTCATTTGAATAAAGCAAGCCTTTAAGCCAGGGGTCCCCAACCTTTTTGAGCCAGGGGGCACCTTTGGAATTGTGACTCAGGGTGGTGGGCACAGCCACGAAAGGGGTGCTGCAGGATGCGGAGCCACACACGCAGAGGAAGCCCAAGTGCGGGGGTAATTTAAAAAATACACACTGGAAAAGAGGAGAGAGAGAGAGTCGAACCCACGTTGGGGTGGCAGCTGCCACTCAAATGCTATTTCAGTCTTCCCAGCCAATCGGGTCTCCAGAGGCCAGTCAGAAGCCCTGTTGGGCAACTGCCTGACCTGGCCACACCTACTTTCTCCCAACACTTGGCGGGTGCCAGGAAAGGTGTTGGCAGGCGCCATGGCACCCACAGGCACCACGTTGGGAACTCCTGCTCTACGGCCTTTTGACTGCACAAAATAACACCTAAAGCCTCGCCAGTTCGTTAACATAGATGATTTGGGGAGTCAAAGCCCACTTCATCAGATGCATGAAGAGACATATAAATAGGTCTGGGTAGACATATTTCAAGCCAGCATGTAGTGGTTAAGAGCGGCAGACTCTAATCTGGTGAACCAGTTTAGTTTCCCCACTCCTCCACAGGAAGCCTGCTGGGTGACCCTGGGCTAGTCACAGTTCTCTCCGAACTCTCTGAGCCCACGCAGAGGCAGGTGATGGCAAACCACCTCCAGACATCTCTTGCCTTGAAAACCCTACGGGGTCACCATAAGTCAGCTGCAACTTGACGGCACACAGAGACAGACCTATTTAACAAGAGGAACTACTGAGAAAGATGTCCAGGGTTTGGGATAGACCTCCCCTCCCATGCTCTTCTTATGTCTTTGCCCACCTCCCAGTTTTATCCACTGGCAATCTGATTACCTGTACATATTAAATTGTTCTTTTGGCAGCAGCTGCCACCGCAATATTGGTTTTATTCTGTCACACTCCTCTTTCCCAGCATACTTTTAGTATTGCTCCAAGAAGACAAAAGTAATGACTACAGGAGAATTACACAACTTTAAGGTTGACAATGAGGAAATTGAAATTGTTCAAGACTTTCTATTCCTTGGCTCCATCATGAACCAAAAGGGAGACTGCAGCCAAGAAATCAGAAGGAGATTGAGACTGGGGAGGGCAGCTATGAAGGAGCTCTGAAGTGTAAGGATGTGTCACTGGCCACCAAGATCGAGTTAATTCATGCCATTGTATTCCCTATTACTATGTATGGGTGTGAAAGCTGGACATTGAAGAAAGCCGATAGGAAGAAAGTAGATTCCTTTGAAATGTGGTGTTGGAGGAGAGTGTTACGGATACCCTGGACTGCCAAAAAAACAAATCAGTGGGTTCTAGATCAAATCAAGCCTGAACTGACCCTAGAAGCTAAAATGACTAACCCGAGGCTGTCGTATTTTGGTCACATCATGAGAAGACCAGAATCTCTGGAAAAGATTATCATGCTAGGAAAAGTTAAGGGCAGCAGGAAAAGAGGAAGACCCAACAAGAGATGGATATACTCAATACAGGAAGCCACGGCCCTCAGTTTGCAAGATCTGAGCAAGATTTTGGAGGACTTTGATTCATGGGGTCGCCAGGAGTCAGAAGCGACTTGATGACACTTAACACACACATACACACACACACCACTGTTCCCCAGCTCTTGAACTTTCTGTGTGTCTCCACGGTGGCCATTTTGTAGTTGCGCCCACTACCCTGAGTCAGAATACCACAGGTGCTCAGAAACGTGGGGGACCACTGAATTAGATTACATCTGGCAACAGACCATTTTCCACTGTGTTTACGGAATGGGTTCCTGTTTAAAAGGCCCATTTAGACAGGCCGTTAAGATGTTTCTCTTGAAGTCAAGCTTTTAACTTCCAAGCGCGATGGGATTGCTTTTATTTTCTCTGCCGCTGAGATAAGGCTGTTGGTTTACTTTTTTTTTTTAATGCATATTTTTAGTTTTCAGTATTGTTCAGTCTGCACCAAAGACTCTTCCGAGCTGCAAGAGTGGATTATAAATCCTCAGATAATTGAATGAATAATAAATGATTGGTTCCTTCCTAAAAGGATTACAGAGATGATTTGTAAAAGAGAGATTAAAGACTTAATTGAGTACACTTTGGTCAGGAGGTGCACCCCCCACCATGTTGTTTGTGCAAAGCTAGGAGAAGATGTCTCTCTCCAATGCATATCTGGTGTCCTTGTCAGACTTGCTGCAAGATGATGAAAACAGCCACAAGTCGAGAGGCATAGACCAGAGTTCACAATCCCTCCCCATCCCATCTGATGTTTTCTGACCTCAGGTAAAGATGTAGACATAGAATCACAGAGTTGGAAGGGACCACTAGGGTCATCTAGTCCAACCCCCTGCACAATGCAGGAAATTTACAACTACCTCCCCCACCACACCCCCGGTCACCCCTACTCCATGCCCAGGAGATCGCCAAGGTGCCCTCCCTCTCATGATCTGCCTAAGGTCACAGAATAAGCATTGCTGACAGATGGCCATCTAGCCTCTGCTTCAAAACCTCCAGGGAAGGAGAGCCCACCACCTCCTGAGGAAGCCTGTTCCACTGAGGAACAGCTCTGACTGTTGGGAAATTCTTCCTAATAGTTAACCCTAGTCAGTGTCTCTAGTCTGGCTGACAGCCCAGTAAATCCCATGGGCCGCCTCTGTCGTTTGGATTGCCTCCGCCACCCACGAGGGCAGATGTGCGTCAGGGCTGGCTTCGCCTCTCCCTGCAAAACGACCTCTCCTTTCTCATGTGGCCCAGCTGCACATCCTAGCTGCGACTGAATGCCGTGCCAGCCACCTCAAGGGCCTTTGACACAGCAGGAAAATGCCTCCCCCCCCCCTCTCCTGGGGTTCAAGGAGGAAGCTGTCAAAAGATGGCTTTATTAAAGCCATCAATCTGCAGCAGCATTTTTTGCAGGGCAAAGGGAAGCAGGAATGAGCCGGGGCTCCCTTCCCAGGGCATCCATTGAGAGCGGAGCGCCCTCTGGTGGAGGAACGGGCTGAAATTAAATCCAAAGAGTTTCCGTCTAGACCAGTGGTTCCCAACCTTTTCTTGACCAGGGACCACTAGGGCTTTTTTGTTCGGTGCAGGGACCCCAAGGTTCAAAATAAAAATTCCGACAATTTGAAAATATACTTTAATCATAACTGTTGGTTAAACATTAAGCTTAGAATAATATTTGAATATATATATTTTATAATAGAGAACTTTTAATTGAAAATATTAATTTATTATGGGTTTATAACTTTGGTTCTCGTAGGTTATCCGGGCTGTGTAACCGTGGTCTTGGAATTTTCTTTCCTGACGTTTCGCCAGCAACTGTGGCAGGCATCTTCAGAGTAGTAACACTGGAGGACAGTTTATAACTTTGTTTCGCAGACCTTAATTTAGTTCTCGCGGACCCCTGGTTGGGAACCATAGGAAGAGTTTCCTAACAGTTCCAGCGGTTCCTCAGAGGGACAGGCTTCCTCGGGAGGCGGTGGGCTCTCCTGTTACCCAAATTGCCCAGTTATAAATTTATATGGGGAATAGCTATTAAGAACTGGCAAGGGTTTGACTCAAAAGGATCTTCAAACCTTTGCATACCGGAGCCCCTTCCGTGAAATCAAAGCGAAAAGCAAAAGCAATGTCCTTTTGAAAAATATATTTTACTAATTATATAGGGACAATCATACAGGAGCATGGGTTCTCTCTGGCTGTGTTAGAAAGGTTTCCCTACCCGAGGTTTCCCCACGATTACTTCTTAAATGCGGTGCCTTTCCCAATGGCGTGTGGGTTGGGCACTGAGTCCAAGGTGGCTGCAGCACGTGTCCTGGTGTGGCTGCCGGGCTCCAGGCGGGAGAAAGCAAGCCTTCTCGTAACACTCCTTCCCTGGAGGTTTTGAAGCAGAGGTTAGATGGCCATCTGTCAGCAATGCTGATTGTATGACCGTAGGCAGATCATGAGAGGGAGGGCATCTTGGGCATCCTCTGGGCATGGAGGGGGAGGTGGTTTGGAATTTCCTGCATTGTGCCGGGGGTTGGATTAGATGACCCTGGTGGTCCCTCCCAACACTGTGATTCTATGTTTGCACTTGTCTTCGTTTAAGGGGAGAGGCCATGGCTCTGTGGTAGACGTTCAGCCCCCTCCAGCTTCAGAGAATCTGATCACAGGGAAACTAGTTTGTCCCACCTAGTTGCTCCAAAGACAACTGGTGCCGAATATTGTCAGCTCCACATCTCATCAAAGGCAAGATGCCTCTTCTGCTTGAAGGGGAAGGTTCCAAATGAATATTTAAGGAGGAGGCAGAAAGAGACAGCATAGAAGATTAAGAAAAGCTACCTCAAAGGAAAGCGGACAGACTTGCAAAATGCGAGCGACAGGCAGGCAATATACAAGCGCAAGTCAGAAGAACGCGATTTCAGAGAGACTGAAGAAGCCAGGCTGGCTGCAATAATGAGGCCCTGCCAGAGAAACCCCCACCCCGCCATTCTCCAAGGCAGCCGTGCTCATGGGATTGACATGCCCAACCATCCCCTTGTTTCCTCAGGCTCAGAATCTCGGGGCGTTCCCCACCAAAACGCCTCGCCTGAGGCTGACTCTAAACTCACGATCAACATGGGGCTCCATTCACCTGGATATATAAAGGTAAAGGTCCCCTGTGCAAGCACCGGGTCATTCCTGACCTATGGGGTGTCGTCACATCCCGACGTTTCCTAGGCAGACTTTGTTTATGGGGTGGTTTGCCATTGCCTTCCCCAGTCGTCTTCCCTTTACCCCCAGCAAGCCGGGTCCTCATTTGACCGACCTCGGAAGGATGGGAGTCTGAGTCAACCTTGAGCCGGCTACCTGGAACCGACTTCCGTTGGGATATACCAGCTGATAATACCAACAGTCAGTGTGACTTTTAATGTATATTTGAAGCAAGCCCCTAGTTAACAAAGGGATTTTACTCTCCAGGCAGGCTTATTAAAGGGGACAGACAGTTACATCTTGGTATTGTCGAAGGCTTTCACGGTCAGAGTTCATTGGTTCTTGTAGGTTATCCGGGCTGTGTAACCGTGGTCTTGGTATTTTCTTTCCTGACGTTTCGCCAGCAGCTGTGGCCGGCATCTTCAGAGGAGTAACACCCATGAATCAATGTCCTCCAAAAGGTCCTTTGACAGCCTTGCTCAGATCTTGCAAACTGAGGGCCGTGGCTTCCTTTGAGTCAATCCATCTCTTGCTGGGTCTTCCTCTTTTACTGCTGCCCTCAACTTTTCCTAGCATGACTGTCTTTTCCAGTGACTCTTGTAGTCTCATGTGACCAAAATATGATAGCCCAGTTTAATAATTTTAGCTTCTAGGGTCAGTTCAGGCTTGGTTTGATCTATAACCCACAGATTTTTTTTTTTTTTTGGCAGTCCACGGTATCCGTCACACTCTCCTCCAACACCACATTTCAAAGGAGTGTACTTTCTTCCTATCAGCATTGTCCAGCTTTCACACCCATATATAGTAATAGGGAATACGATGGCATGAATTAACTCGATTTTGGTGGCCAGTAACACATCCTTACATTTCAGAATCTTTTCTAGCTCCTTCATGGCTGCCCTTCTCAGTCTCAATCTCCTTCTGTTTTCTTGGCTGGTCTCCCTTTTGGTTGATGATGGAGCCAAGAAATAGAAAGTCTTCAACAATTTCAATTTCCTCATTGTCAACCTTAAAGTTGTGTAATTCTCCTGTAGTCATTACTTTTGTCTTCTTGATGTTCAGCTGCAGTCATGCTTTGGCACTTTCTTTTAACTTTCAGCAGCAGTCGTTTCAAGTCTTCGCTATTTTATGCCAGTAATGTAGTATCATCAGCATATCTCGATCCTGGCTGAATCCTGGCTGAAACAGGGAATAAAGGAGGCTAAAGCGACCGTGCGTTTTCACCCTGTCTCCCATATAAAATGTGTGCAATTTTCAACCTGATAAATTTACATGGGTTTCAACTGACCACTGAGGAAGGCTAAATAGGCCGAAACGCCTCTGGCACGTAGTTACAGTATATCAACCAGAGGAAATGCCATCGTGCTGTTTTAACGTTTTTAAAATAATGTTTATCTTGACATAGCGCCTTAAATAAATTATATTTTCCTTATCTATATATTTTAGTTATCCCATCCAACCTTGGGTACCCAGCATCTGTTTTCTAGGTTGGGTTTCATTCCCCTCTTTTTTCTTCTAACCCAGGGCTCCCCAACCTTTCTGAACCCCTGGACACCTTTGGAATTTCGACACAAGGCAGTGGGTGCAGCCACAGAGGGCAGAGCCACACAAATACAGAGGAACCCCCGAGTGCAGGGGAGGGGTAACTAAAAATAAACTGGGAAAGAGGATAATTCACAGTGGGAAAGAGGAGTGAGAGAGAATAAAACCCACCCTGTGGTGACAGCTGCTGCTGACGCAATCTTATTTTAAGCTGCACAGCCAACCAGATTTTCAGTGGAAAATCAGAAGTCTTGCTAGGCAGAAGCCCCAACTTAGTGATTCTGGTGGGCACTAAGAAAGCTGTTACTGGGCACCATATTGGGGACCCTGGTCTAAACCTAGAAGAGTCCAAGGTGCGTGAAGGCCAAAAGCATAAGAGCATAAGAAAGGTCATGCTGGATCAGAGCCAGGCCCATCAAGTCCAGCAGTCTGTTCACATGTCCAGCAGTGGCCAACCAGGTGCCTCTCGGAAGGCCACAAACAAGACAACTGCAGCAGCATTGTCCTACCTGTGTTCCAAAGCACCTCATATAATAGGCATGCTCCTCTGATCCAGGAGAATAGGTATGCAGCATGACTAGTATCCATTTTGACTAGCACCCATGAATAGCCCTCTCCTCCATGAACATGTCCACTCCCCTCTTCAAGCCTTCTAAATTGGCAGCCATCACCACATCCTGGGGCAGGGAGTTCCACAATTGAACTATGTGTTGTGTGAAAAAATACTTCCTTTTATCTGTTTTGAATCTGTCACCCTCCAGCTTCAACAGATGACCCCACGTTCTAGTATTATGGGAGAGGGAGAAAAACCTCTCCCTGTCCACTCTCTCCAAACCATGCATTTTATAGACCTCTATCATGTCTCCCCTTAGCCACCTTCTTTCCAAGCTAAACAGCCCTACGCGTCTTAACCTCTCCCCATAGGCAGTTGCTCTAGCCCCCTAATCATTGTGGTTGCTCTTTTTTGCACCTTCTCAAGCTCTGTATTATCCCTTTTTAGGTGTGGTGGCCAGAACTGTACAGTATTCCAAGTGTGGAATTTGCCTTTTTTACAGCATCCAGTATGGTGTAGTGGTCAAGAGCAGGTTGGTTCCCCTCTCCTCATGAAGCCTGCTGCATGACCTTGGGCCAGTCAGTTATCTCCGAGCTCTCAGCCCCACCTACTTCACAAGGTGTCTGTTGTGGGGAGAAGGAAAGGCGATCGTAAGCTGGTTTGAGACGCCTTAAGGAAGAGAAAATTGGGGTATAAAAACCAACTCTTCTGCTTCCCTCTACTGGAGACAATGTGGAGCTTCGTCAGCAGTAATTCCCCAGCTTTGATTGGTGAGGGGGAGATTAAGCATTTCGGGACTGAAGACTTTCGTGGGGTTTGTGGGTAACAACTTACAGGCTACTAACTTTTGTGGACTTACCAATAAGACAAGAACTGAACAAAACTGGCTTTATTAACCAAAATATAGTTTTAGGACTTGAAAGTTACAACACACAAGCATTCCAAGCCCTCAGAGGTTTCCCCCTTGCAAACAGGCACTCTGGCACAACCATTTGGGCAAAAGAAAGCCTCTCCGGTTGGCAACACTGCATTTTCACCCTCAGTTCCCCTAGGATTGGTTATGTCAAGCCTTTAGAAAGGCTGTCGTTGCTTAGGTTCTTAGCAAGAATTGTTAGAAGTCTCAGGTTCTAAGGAGCCTATCGACAGCGTCCAGTCATAATTCACATCTGCCTCATGTTATTTCATATTAACGGAATTTAAACTCATCTCCGCCAAGAAACACCCAGTCATCTCAATGGCTATCCTCTTAACAGCGGGGGGACAGAGGAGGAGAAATGTAAGCCTTTTATTCTCTACTTTTATTCAGCTGGATCCTGCAGACCTGTCCCACAAATGGTGCTTCCGCTCCATGGTAGGTTCCTTGAACTGCCATTAGCACAACGGACATGAAAGATCCAACCCGTTATCTTTCCCTTTAAGGAAAATCCATTGGGTGTTCATTTATTGACATTTCAAGCACCCCTTTTCAGAACCTACCAGACACAAAATCCACTGTGAGCATTTCCAGTGCAAGCCCTTTTCAAGCGGGAAAAGAAAAGCCACAGAACAAGACTCAAAAGCTCAGCAGGACGAGTTGCAAACACTTCCCAAATTCAGACCGACGTGCCTTCCCTTGCCCTTAATTGTACCTCTTCTCTGACCTTTCCAACACGTGTGGCTTTAAATCCGGTACCCAGCCGGGTCACTTTGGCTCTGCAAGCAATCCTCCCAAGTCCTGACTGTTAGGGTTTTTTGTAGGCCTCCTCCCGCCCGACAGAGCGTGGCTGCTTCCCGGCCCGGCCAGCTCCCCTGCCTCCCCCCTGCTTCCTCTTGGCCTGGCCCTGGGACTCCGGTTTCAGTGTTTCCACCCAGAAGGCATCAAAAGACCCAGGAGCCTGGTATCCTGGCTCTTGAGTGTCCAGAGGATCTTTGCTCAGCAAAACGCATATGGCGGGGATGTTGCGCTTGACCGTCAACGGATCGAGTCCCACCTCGGGCACGATGGGCTCCCAGATCTCCTCTGTTTGCCGGAAGAACACCTTGGTGATCTGGTGGAGGCCGCTGAGCCGCCGCTTCATGATCTCCACGCAGGTGATGGTCTTGCTGATGGCTTTGCCGGCGCCGCTGAAGAGGACCTGCCTCACCGGATCCAGCTCCATCTTGCCGATGGCGTAGCCCATCAGGTTCCGGATTTTGCTGCCGTCCTTCACTTTCATCTCGATGATGTCTGTGGGCAGGTTGCTGAAAGGGAGTGGAGACGGCTTCTCCACGGTCTTGGACTTCTGGTAGTTCTCCATGATTCACCCTGTGGCAGAGGAAGGGGAGAGAACGGCCATTATCAATACATCCAGAGGATTAATTAAAGTATTGTCGAAGGCTTTCACGGTCAGAGTTCATCGGTTCTTGTAGGTTATTCGGGCTGTGTGACCACGGTCACACAGCCCAGATAACCTACAAGAACCGATTAATTAAAGATTTGGCTGCAAATATTATAGGATACTTTACGTCTCCAACCTTTTTGCACTGCGGGGGTCGCTGCTACCATTCAGGGTTGTCTTGCTTTTGAGTATATTTTAAAAAACTTGATTTTATTTGTACCCCCCCCCCTTTTCTGGCAAAGCCAAGCTCTTAACTCAAGTGAGCCTTTTGCAAAAAAGGAGGGAGCTCCCCCCCAAACACACTGCCTGCATCTGGCAAAGGGGGTTCCTGGCCAGCAAAACCTGCACTGAACCCAAACCTTGCCCTTCGTTGGGTTGCCAACCTCCAGGTGGTGCCGGGCGTCCTGCCAGGATTACAACTGATTTCCAGACTAGAGATCAGTTCATCGGGAGGGAAATAGCAGCTTCAGAGGGCCAACGGCACGGTATCCCTTAGATTCCAGATGAAATCCTTCCCCCTGATATGGCAAACAAGGGTTCGTGGGGGGAGAGAGAGACCGGAGATCGTTATTTCAAGAAAACAGTTTACTTGCAGCTGCTGACTCAGAGGCCCTAATGGGCAGAAATCTCTGAGCCCCAATCATACTGAGGAAGGGATATTTATCCAAATTCAAGATATGACAACCCATCAACATTCAGGGTAGGCTGATAACACTCTAGACATCGAGGCGGCAGTAGAGTAACAGTAGAATAACAGTTTCACCCAGTTCTTGTTATGGTTTACTGTAACCCTCCATGACTCTTGCCCCAATTCCTTAGCACACAGACATACAGAGATATTCTGCCCAGCAACAAGCTATTCCCTGGTTGCCCTAATACATTTTACAGAAAGGAAAAGAAATTATTATAAATTGCTAAATCAGTGGATCTTCCATAGTCAGGGGAAGTCTACCTGCTGTCACACTCCCAAATCCCCCCTTACACAGGCACCTCCCTCAAATCTCCAGGGATTTCCCAGGCTGTGGTGGGCAACCTTGTTTAACTTTGCATGCCCCCTCCCCTTTCACATCAAGCTTTGAGAACTGCGGGACTTCATGCAAACTCATGCAAAAAATAGTTGCTGCTGCAAAGCCCACACCTCCCCCTTTGCAACTCCAGCCTAGGCTGCAAGGGGAGCGCTTTACAGAAATCTCCACTCTGCACATGCCCAGAGGCATGTCGGGGATGCTTCCCCCTCCCTCTTTCCAAAATGGGAGGGGGGGGAGAAAGCAGAAGGGCTTTATCCCCCCCCCCCGCCCCACTCACCGGCCTCCTCTCTGCACACCAAGCTGGCAGCACGCGCGCCCTCCCAGGAAAGGGATCAACGACGCATGCGCGCGGAAGAGGGACCGGGCGGCCAAAGGGGAACGCGCGTGCGCACAAGCACCGCTCGCGGAGCCGAGCGTACGGGGGAGGGAACGAAGCTCCGCCCCCGTTCCGCCTCCTCTGATTGGCTCGGCAGAGGCTGACGCAGGGCCCGCCCCCCTCCAACCTCGTGGCTATGTCCTCTCCGGCCGGCAGGGGGCGCCCCGAGAAAGCAACCTGCTCGCGCGTTCGCAGCGCAACGTGTGAACGCGCGCGTGTATCGTTGAGCCAAGAGAAAGGAGATTTCCACCGTGCAAGCAACCACTAGTTACAAAACCTGGCTGTGCCTGGGTGAGAACTGGGAAGAAAGTTCTCCTCTTTGGTACTATTTTTGCATCAAAACCAAGGGGAAGGTTTTCTTCCTTGCATTGCCTCTGAGCAGCGGTTCCCAGGAGCACTTGGTGCTCCATGAAGAGACTGGAAAGAAAAAAATACTACTGTCATTGGGTTTACTATATAGGTGCTAGGTGCAAATTAGCGCTCCGTGACCAATTTCTTTCCTGAAAAGCGCTCTGTGACTCAAAAAGTTTGCAGTAGTAGAAAAGAGCAAGAGTCCAGGAGCACCTTAAAGACTAACAAAAATATTTTCTGGCAAGGTATGAGCTTTCGTGAGCCACAGCTCACGAAAGCTCATACCCTGCCAGAAAATATTTTTGTTAAGTCTTTAAGGTGCTACTGGACTCTTGCTCTTTTCTACTACTGCAGACAGACTAACACGGCTGCCCACTGTGAATTATCAAAAAGTTTGGGAACCGCTGCCTTTGAGGCAGTGAGCTCCGACCCTCGAAAGCTCGCGACGGCCCCCGTAAGAAAATAATTCTACGCTTGATTGATAAAATGAAATCTAGCTGAGAATCCTCTGTATGCCCTCGCCTACTTTGACCGGATTGATCTACGATTCTGTCTTGTCGGGGATGCTCTAGGCTGATCCTGCACTGAGCAAGGGGTTGGACTAGATGGCCACTAGGGTCTGTTGCGGTGGCGGCTGGGCAGCCGGTTGGGCTGGCGGAGCTTGCGAGGTGTGTTGATGCTGGGATCGGGTTTGCACAGCCAGCATAGGTAGGGCCCCACGTTGCGTAGGGGTGAACAGAGAGTTGGTGGGTCTTTCGAGTTTTACCGGATATTGTGGTAAACGGGAGAGGGCATCCGCGAGAACGTTCTGTTTCCCAGGGACGTGCTTCAGGGTGAAACGGAACTGAGCAAAGAACTCCGCCCACCGTTGTTGTTTCGCCGATAGCTTATGGGACCCCGTGAGGGCAGCTAGATTTTTGTGATCGGTCCAAACTTCAAAGGGTATTTTAGACCCTTCCAAGAATTGTCGCCATAAAGTCAGTGCATGATGAACTGCAGAGGCCTCTTTCTCCCAGATGGGCCAGTTTAATTGAGCGTGCGCAAATTTTTTTGAAAAGTAAGCGCAAGGGTGAAGAAGACCGTCCGGTCCTTGCTGGAGGAGAGCCCCTCCCATGGCTACATCGGAAGCATCGACTTGCACAATGAACATTTGATTTGGGTCTGGGTGCCGTAGCACCGGCTCCGAAGTGAAGAGGCGTTTGAGGGCCAGAAAGGCGGCTTGGCATTGCTCAGTCCATAGGATCTTTGCGGAGGGCAAGGCAGCCGAGCTTACTTTTCCTTTAGTTTTCAGCAGGTCCGTAATGGGTAGAGCCACTTGGGCGAAGTTAGGGATGAATCCCCGATAGAAGTTTGCAAAACCCAGAAATTGCTGTACTTGCTTACGGTTGGTGGGGGGAGTCCAATCGAGGACGGCTTGGACTTTGGCGGGGTCCATGCGAAGACCTTGGTGGGAGATGATGTATCCCAAAAACGTGAGTTTGCTTTGGTGAAATTCACACTTAGCTAGTTTAGCGAACAGTTGATGGTTACGCAGGCGTTGTAGAACTTCTCTGACCAGAGTCACATGTTCGTCCATAGTTTTCGAATAAATGAGAATGTCATCTAAGTAGACCACCACCCCACGATATAGAAGGTCATGTAGGATTTCATTGATGAGTTGCATGAAGACCCCCGGGGCCCCTTTTAATCCGAACGGCATTACAAGGAATTCATACATTCCGAAACAGCTAGAGAAGGCAGTGAGGTGTTCATCTCCTTCGCGGATACGGACTCGGTAGTAGGCTTCCACCAAGTCTAATTTAGAGAACACACGGCCTTCCTGTAATTGTCCCAAAATATCCGATATTAATGGGATAGGATAGGCGTTGGTTTGGGTAACCGCATTGAGCTTTCTGAAGTCAATGCACAGGCGAAGGTCGCCCTCTTTTTTCCGGACGAAAAACGCGGGGGCCGAGTTTGGGGCATTCGAAGGGCGAATGAACCCTCTGGCGAGGTTTTTGTCCAAAAAGTCCCGGAGGACAGTGCGCTCGGAAGCGCTCATAGGGTAAATCTTACTTTTGGTTAATGTGCAGTCCTTTACTACTTCAATCGCACAGTCTGAGGCCCGGTGGGGGGGTAAGGCATCACATTCCTTAAGGTCGAAGACATCTTCAAAGTCCCGGTATACAGCGGGTAGAGCCGGTGGTACTGGGGCAGTAGAGGTTAACGCTGGAACGGGCGGAAATGGCAGAGCAAAGTTTTGCCGATGCTGGTCGCAGGTGGGACTAGCGAAAGAAATAGTGTCTGTTTCCCAATCAATACTGGGACTATGTCCTTTAATCCAGTTAATTCCCAAGACCACTTCAAATCGGATAGGGGCTATAGTGAAGTCTATTTGTTCCCAGTGGGAACCAATTCCCATTGCCACCCCTATGGTGCGATGATCAACTGGACCCCCCTGGAATTGGCTCCCGTCCATTTGAGCAAATTGGACGGGGGCGGGTAAAGCCTCTGAGTCGGCTCTGAGGGCAGCAAACGTGGCTTCGCTTATGAGAGTGCGACAGCAACCGGAGTCAATTAGTGCTTTGACGGGGATTTGTGGACCTCCGTTAAGTTGTTGTAAAACTGCATCTACGTAGACGGTGGAGTCCACTTCTTTGATTTTGGTAGGAGCATTCGGTTTGATAGGAAGATCCTGAGAGGTCTGTGGAGATGCTCCATTCACCACAGACCGGAGCCGTTTTTTGACAAGTCGAGGGGAGATTCCAGGTTTAAGGCTGGAGAAATCCAAGGGTTTTCCTCATCCGAAGAGGGAAAGCTGTCCCCCAATGGGGCACTTGTAATCCGAGACCCGGCGGGGTCGTTGGAAGTAGGCAGGGAGGCTGGGTCCCCGGCATGGAGTGCAGAGGGTGTGGGCCTTCCCGGAGCTGCGCTGCGGGTGGCCGCGGTGCCTCTGCGTGGTGGACGACCTCGGGCGCGGGTGGTCGTGCTGAGACGAAATAATTCCTGGCGGCGTGGGCAAACGGCTGCAAAGTGGCCCATTTCTCCGCATGTAAGACAGGCACCCCTCTGAAATCGGACTTCACGTTCCTGGAGCGGACGTGGGGGATTTCGTGGGACGAGCAGTGGTGCCTTGGGTTGAGGCTTTTGGGTGCCCTTCTCCTTGTGCTTTTGACGGACGAGAGAAATAAAGCGGCGGCGGCTTTCCACTTCCTCGGCTAATAGGATCCAGCCTTCGAGGGTATCGGGATCGCCCCGCATGTAAGACCAGTTCAGAATGTCAGGATGCAAGGCTTCCCTGAAATGATGGATTAGGGTGGTCTCGGGCCAACCTACAATTTTACTTGCCAGTCGCTGAAATTCATCGGCAAATTCCCGAACTGTAGCAGAGCCTTGTTTTAATTGTAAAAGTTCCGTTTTGGCTCTTTCTCCCAGGAAGGGGTCCTCAAACCTCCTTCTCAGGGCAGTCATGAAGTTGTTGAGGGAACGAATCGCACGAGAGCGGGTGTCAAACTGGAGGACCATCCAGTCAGCCGCTTTGCCTGTCAGGAGGGAAGCTACGTACCGCACCCGGCTATCTTCCGTGGGGAAAAGTTGACCTTGTTCTCGCATATAACTGTCCACTTGATGCAAGAAACAAGGCAAAGTCTCAAGAGATCCGTCATACGTAGTCCTCAATTTGAGTTGCTTCCAAGGGCCGGGCGCGGACTGACCCGGTTGCACGGGTGGTCCGGGCGGAGGAGCAACAGGAGCTCCAGGAGGCAAGGGTGGAGCAGGCACATTAGCAGGTGGTTGCACGGGTGGTCGGAGCGGAGGAGCAACAGGAGCTCCAGGAGGTAAGGGTGGAGCAGGCACATTAGCGGGTGGTTGTACGGGTACCGCCTGACCCGGTATCGGAACGGGCTGTCTCTGAGCTATCAGGGTTTGTTGTAATTGCCTGTTCTCGTGAAGCATAAGTTCCATTACTTCTTGGAGTTGATCCACACGGTCGGAGAGCTCCCGATTCTGGGCTCGTAAAAGATGAACCTCCTCACTTGGGCCCCCAGTAAGATGAGGCTTACTGGTTCGGAAGCTCGTGGCCCATTGAGAGCTATCCCCATATAAATCCTCGTCTTCAGACTCATCTGAGTCTCGACGTCGGTCAGCCAAACGGCGTGCGCGTTGGGTCGTACGCGACGGGACAAACGCCGGGGAAAAGGTGAGACCTGATAGTCCCAGTACATAGTCCTTGGGGCGCGTGTCCACGTTCGCCTGATTCCTTGCTGCAGCCGCCCTGGCTGCTTCCGCCGCCTCTCTCTCTCTTGCGACCCTAGCCGCTTCGGCGGCTTGCTGATCCGCAAGAACTTTGGCGTTCTCAAGTCTTAGGGCAGCCTCTGCCGTAATGCGCGGCAAAAGTTCTGTCTCGAGGAGCAAGAGTATGGGGTCAGGTTCCCCGCCCAGCAGAGGTTGTACTCGAACCGCCAGTGCGGATGCCTCGGCTCCAAACGTCGGGGTCAAAACTTGAGCCAAGGTGGCTACCGGGGTGTCCTTTGTACATTCCACAAGGAGAAGAGCGGTGCTAATAGCGACTCGCTTGGCCTCAGCCTGGCAGCTGGCCGCATCCGGGATCAGGGAAAAACCCTCCGGTGGGGCTCCCGCCATGGTAGAAAGAGTTTGTCGAGAAATAAGATTATCCAGAAGTCCAGTTAATATTTGTAAATCCTCAGTCGCCAATCGGGCATCGTCCAGTAATTGATCCAAGTCCTGAAGATCTAAACGAGCATCAGTATCCTCCGATGTTAACATCCAGAGACGTCCTGTAAGAGATTGCCACTGCGCGTGTACCAGTCCCCTCAAGCGGCAAACCTCTCGGTTCGTCCGGAAAAGTTCAGCAATTAAGTCCTGTAACAGAGTAGGGTCCTCTGAGAAGGGCTCCAGGGTAGTAGATCACCTGGAGAGCTGCACAGCTCCCATCCAAGTGGCAGGCGAACCCCCCTGGGCTCCAGCCTGGCTAGGAGAACGGTGAAGATGAGTGATAGCTGTCATAATGTCAGCCCTTGGCCCACAGAACCAGAAATCACCACAAAGTCGTATAGAGTCCAAACAGGTGGATTTTACTGATCAAATAGGCATACAGTGCAAACGAATAAAATGACAGCTATGAAAGGCTCACTAGCTGGGAGATATTATAAGGCAGGAAAGGCGGGAGATTACACGCAGGAATACAGTTTCCCAGGAGCTGAGTTCCCAGGCTTAGGCTTAGGCATGCGACCTTGGGGGGCAGACAATACAGCACAGAGACAGAGGCAATAACGAAACCGAGATAGCAGCCTGACAGGACCCTTCCAATTCTATGATTCCATGGTCATTCCTTTGATTTGGAACTTGTTTGGAAACGACCTCTCGGTTTGATACCATCTCATCCCATCCAACTTTCTGTGGGCAGCTTTAAGCAGGAATGTATCTGCCTCGCGGACGAATGCTTCGTACATAAGATGAAGCGAGTTCTGGCTGGGGAAAGAAAGAAAGAAAGAGAAAGAAAGAAAGAAAGAAAGAAAGGAAAGAAAGAAAAAGAAAGAAAGAAAGAAAGAAAAAGAAAGAAAGAAAGAAAGAAAGAAAGAAAAAGAAAGAAAGAAAGAGAAAGAAAGAAAGAAAGAAAGAAAGAAAGAAAGAAAGAAAGAAAGAAAGAAAGAAAGAAAGAAAGAAAGAAAGAAAGAAAGAAAGAAAGAAAGAAAGAAAGAAAGCTTCATTTGGAATAAAGTCTTTTCGCCTTTAAGGTGGCGCTGGACTCCTGTTTTATTTCTTATTTTTCTTATTTTATTGACTTAGTTTATGTCTTGCCTTTCTCTCAAGGCAGGTTACAGAACGTAGAGAGCACTTCAGACAGCATAAAGCATCCAGTGAGCCCTGCAGTAGGACCAGGATCGCAGCATCAGAAAAAAACGCAAACAGAAAACGGACTAAAGCAGGACACATCATAAATAGGGCTGCCAGGTCCCTCTTTGCCACCGACGGGAGGTTTTTGGGGCGGAGCCTGAGGAGGGCGGGGTTTGGAGAGGGGAGGGACTTCAATGCCATAGAGTCCAATTGCCAAAGCGGCCATCTTCTCCAGCTGAACTGATCTCTATTGGCTGGAGATCAGCTGTAATAGCGGGATATCTCCAGCTAGTACCTGGGGGTTGGCAACCTTAATCATAAACAATACATAACGTGGTTTGCAAAGGTGGAAGGCAACCCTGGTCCCTGTGGGAGGATGAGCGTGATAAAGATTGCAATAGGCTACAATCCTGTTTCCTTTTAAAAGTGCCCATAATGGACCGTTCTGTTATATTGCACTTCTGATCTCTTTTTAACAACGCCTTCCTGAACCTTTCTATTCTGCGCAACATGCGGAACGGTAGAAGGGGGGGAGCCACAGACTTCCCGTTCTGGAATTACCTTTCAGCCCTGATCTACTCTTTATCGCTAATGTGTGTGTGTTTTTATTAATAAATAATGGGATGCATCACATCAAACAAAAAGGCAATTTAACAGAAGCGAGAGCGCCTACAAAGAGAGCGCCTACAAAGTTTGTGGAGGCAAGTTAGGAAATGCTTTTTTTCTCCCTTTGAAAAGGAGCCTCTTACCATACTTTGCGGAAGAGAAGGGGACAGTTTGACAAACAGGAGGGGCCTCGGCCCTTGTCAAGCAGTTCGAGCTGAAAGTATCTTAAGCAGCACCATATTTTACATTTTAAAACCCCACCTTCTGGCCCTACCGCATAGCTTATATATTTTTTTTAACTGCCTACAGCTGCAGTTCACTGCATACTTCCTTGGAAGAAAGCTCTAAGGAACTGGGTGGGATTTACTCCTGAGGAAACATGCAAAGAACAGGTAGTTAAATATTGCAAGTAAAAAACAATATTAAGCACACCAGTCAATCCATTTCCGAGAATGATTTCATTGCAGCTCGTGAATTCACCCTATGAGTCTTCCCCCGGGAAAGCTGGGAAGCCAGGAGGGTAATAGGACACCAGGAGGAGCTCAGGGTGGATGGCACAAGCCGCCTGCAGCTTCTTCTTCGTGGTTGGATTGAGAAACCTCATTGTCAGCCTGGAAAGAGGAAAAAGAAGAAACACTAGAAGCAGGAAAGAGGCGTTCAACAACTTGCTAATGCCAAGAAGGGGCAGCAGCTGGTTCCTACTTGTGCCAGTGAGAGCTCTACCAAGTGTAATACTAGTCATCTGTTGGGCAAGCTCTGCAGGGGAAAATCTCCAAGGTGGCAACTGGAAGCTGAGGGCATTCACTGACAATATTTTCCAGAGACCTGGAAGTCCCCAGGAAGATGGCAACAAGTCCATCAGATTATTTCCTGTGCTCGCCATCTCCCAGGGGGCTGGCTGGGGGTGTTGAAGAGCTTGGCACCCCGGAGAGAAGCTAGAGGTTGGTTGCCCGCCCCTGCTGTTGGTGACAAGACCGGAGTGGAAGCGGTAAGTGCATATAGCAGGCCCCTTTGAACACACGAAGCTGCTTGATACTGAATCAGACCCTCAGTCCATCAAAGTCAGTATTGTCTACTCAGACCGGCAGCGGCTCTCCAGGGTCTCAGGCAGAGGTCTTCCACATCACCTACTGGCCTAGTCCCTTTAACTGGAGATGCAGGGGATTGAACCTGGGACCTTCTGCATGCCAAGCAGATGCTCTATCACTGAGCCACAGCCCTTCTCCATTGCTCTCCAGGGTCTCAGGCTCAGAAAGGTCTTTCACATCACCTACTTGCCCAGTTCCTTTAACTGGAGATGCCGGGGATTGAACCTGGGACCTTCTGCATGCCAAGCAGATGCTCTATCACTGAGCCACAGCCCCTCCCATTTCCCCAAGATGTTGAGTACATAACACAGCACCCCCTTCTTTAGAAAAAAAATAGAATCTGCTTTGAAAAACTGTTCTGGGGAGTTAGTAGTGTCACCACGCTAGCCAATCAGTGCTGTGCAAAGACAACCAAGCCAAACCACTTTTTCCCTTGCAGAGAAGTTTGGAAGACTGTAGTGGAGGGAAGGCAGGTTTACGTTCCCCGCCGTTTGACTGTAGAAGTAGCGTATGCCACCAAATGCATCTGCAAGTTGATGGAGACTAACATCGGTGCCTGGTTCCAAGCAGCCCATCTCTGCCCTGGGAATTTAATACAGGCTGGTGGACAGAATTGTGGACTCCTGACTGCCAGGATGAAGGTTCTCGCTCAGCCACGGACGGTTGCTCTCACCCAGTCTGGTGCCTGGGCCACAGTCTGAAAATAACACCCCCGCACTGTCCCGTCCTCACTCTTTCAAGCCGAAACTTCGGCTGTACAGACTTGCTTGGCACAGAAGATTGTTATGAGTTTGCAGACGATGAATTGGGTCTTCCCTATGAGCGTGGCCTGCCGTGGCACACCCAAGAGGAGCCAGAGGGGATGAGAGAATAATGGGGAAACTGCTTGGACTGTAGATCAGGCCTACGCTGTGCTCAAGAACCAGCGGAGCTCAGAAGAGGTGAGACCCTCTCCCAGGTGAAGGAGAGAAGAAGATGAGTTGGTTTTTATATGCCAATTTTCTCTGCCTTTTCAGGAGTCTCAAACCGGCTTACCATCACCTTCCCTTCCCCTCCCCACAACAGACACCTTGTGAGGTAGGTGGGGCTGAGAGAGTTCAGAGAGAGCTGTGACTGGCCCAAGGTCACCCAGCAGACTTCATGTGGAGAAGTGGGGAAACCAACCCGGTTCTCCAGATTAGAGTCTGCCTCTCTTAACCACTACCCCACACCGATGCTCCAAAAACCACGTTAATTAAAAACCATATCTCACATCTCACCTAGCTATGCTCCCTTTAAATCTACCCCTTTGAAGATATTAGGCCCTGAATTAGGGATGCCAGCCTCCAGGTGAGGCATAGAGACCTCCCAGAATCACATCTCCAGACTAAAGGGATCTGTTTAGAATCGGGCACACCGTGCTGGGAACTGGCTGAGTCACCTCGGAGTGCCTCCTCTTTCTGGGGATCTGATGCTGGGACGCCATACCTATGAGGAAAGGCTAAGGACTTTGAGTTGGGGGGTTTAGAGAAAATATTACCAAGAGGGGGCATAACAGAGGTTTCTAAAGTTATGCATGGAGCAGAGAAAGGGCTCAGGAGCAATCCTTGGCATCTCCAATGAACTACTCATGGGTAGCAGGTACTGGGGTAAGGCCTTTGTCCGAGGCCTCAGAGAGTCCTTCATATGGGCCGAGAGCCACGTTACCATTAAATGACACCACCGGTCCGGACACTTACGCCAGTCTCTGGAGTGTGCAGCTCGGCCTCTTCAGCGCCGCGCTCAGCTGCCTGACGCCTTCATCTCCCAGCCGGTTCTCGCCCAGGCCCAGCTCTGCCAGGGTCTCGCTGGTTCCCAAGACGGAGGCCAAGTCCTCACATACAGCAGCCGTGAGCCCGCAGCTGTGCAACCTGCCAAGCAAGACCAGGAGATGCATGGCCTCCTCAAGACACGCTCATTTATCACGTCTGCAGACTGACGGAGGCAGGAAGGGAGCAGGTTGGCTGTGGACCATGAATAGGGTTGCCAACCTCCAGGTGGTTATACAGTACAAACTGACCGCACTTGTGGTGGTTCCATCCACAATAAATTCAGATGACCATACAACAACGATGTTGATGTCTTTTGGATGTGATTACAGTTCTTGGCATTGATATGTGTATGTCAGATTATTGGATTATTTGATGTGAATACAATTCTTTAGATCGGTGTGTATATTAACCGGAATTGCTAATTTTTTCAAACCTCCAGGTGGTGGCTGGAGATCTCCCACTATTACAACTGATCTGCAGGTGACAGGGATCAGACCCCCTGGAGAAAATGGCCGCTTTGGAAGGTGGACTCTATGGCACAGTACCACACTGAAGTCCCTCCCTTCCTTAAACCCTACCCTCCTCAGGCTCCACCCCTAAAATCTCCAGGTATTTCCCAACCTGAAGTTGGCCACCCTAGCCATGAAGCCCCCAAGATACAGGGTCTCCTCGGCTGGGTGGCCCCCATTTCTGCCTCAGGTCCCACACATGTCGCTTGGGGATGTTAATGCTGATCTACCTGAGAGGGTACCCTGACCTGGTTGGCCCAGGCTAGCCTGAACTCATCAGGTCTTGGAAGCTAAGTAGGGTCAGCCCTGGTTAGGGCTTGGTTGGGAGGCCACCGAGGAAGTCCAGGGTTGCCACACAGAGGCAGGCAATGGCAAACCACCTGTCTCTTGCCTTGAAAACCCTACGGGGTTTCCATACATTGGCTGTGGTTGCCAGCACTTTCCTCCACCACCACCTAATAGGGTAGCTAGGAGGGTTACTATGTTGAAGAACAAGGGGATGAAAAGGGTGGAAAGACAGTTGTACCTAGTTGCAACCGAGGATGCAGAGACAGGCTCAGGGGCCACCAAAGGGGAGAGACTGACCTTCCTGCATCCAGGGCCAAGCTTGCTGATTGCATTGGTAGCCTGTCCATCTCCCATTACGTAACTCAAGACAGATAACATCAGGGGTACCCGAGAGGCTTCCCCCCAAAGCACTGACCAGACTCACGGGTGCTTCATCCTGACCCTGCTCTGGGATATGACAGCAAGTGACCCCATAAATAAAAGAAGAAGAGGAAGAAGAGTTGGTCTTTATACCCCACTTTTCTCTACCTTTAAGGAGAACCAAAGCAGCTTACAATTTCCTTCCCTTCCTCTCCCCACAACAGACACCTTGTGAGGTCGGTGGGGCTGAGAGAGTTCGAAGAGAACTGTGACTGGCCCAAGGTCATCCAGCAGGCTTCATGTGGAGGACCGGGGAATCAAATCCGGTTCTCCAGATTAGAGTCCGCCGCTCATGTGTAGGAGTGGGGAAACCAACCCGCTTCTCCAGCTTAGAGCCCACCGCTCATGGGGAAACCAACCTGGTTCTCCAGATTACAGTCTGTTGCTCATGTGGAGGAGCAGGGAATCAAACCTGGTTCTCCAGATTAAAGTCCGCCACTCTGAACCACTACACCACTCTAGTTTTGAAACTTGGAATTGCAGAACCAGAGAGGCCACAATCCAGATACAGAGGTGGTGGTGGGGGGGGCATACCTGCTTCCCACGTGGCGTTGTTCCCCAGTCTGAATTCTACCCCACTCCCTTCCTGGCTTGTAGCTTTTATTTGCCCACAAGGAAAAACGGGTGGCATGTCACTGGGTACCGATATGTTTCCCCCACCCCCATGGGCAAATCCCAGACCCAGCCAATGAGGCCCCCACAGGTGAGCGCTGATCCATCCAGGGGTATCCCATCAATACGTCTGGTTTGGTCCTCGGTGTTGCCAACTTCCTGGCTTGTCCTGCTCCTGTGCCTTTCCTGGGGAAAGCTTTTCCCATCACTTGATTTCCTGGGAAAATGTTCTTGCTCCCGAAGCTCTTGCATGCAAGGTTGCTCTTCAAGGCTCAGGAGAAGCAGGGTCAAGACAAATCAGTTGGCAACCTGGTGGAAAAGCTCTTGCGCTCTGAGCAAAGGCGAGTCTCTACCAAGTTGCTTTGACAGAAGCCACTCGCTGGATGGCACTAGGGCATCAGCAGAGGGGTCTGCAGAGCAGGTTGGTACCCTGATCCTGACTGTGGTCGGGGCCTGGGCCCTGTTAAATCAAGCAGGCTGTGTCTAACCCTAGCATCCCTCCCTACAGCCCCAGGAAGCCAGATTTGAGCAAGCCACATACAAGAGTCTTTGCAGCCTGGATTGTGGGTGCTTCAGCCCCCCACACAGTTGCTGGACTCCCAGATCTCCCAGGTGATTCTCTCCCAGATCCAGCTCAGTTAGGCACTGGTTAGATTCCAGGAACAGTGACAAGGACTCGCAGGCCGCAGCTGTAAGATTGCAAGAATTCAGCCTGCAAGAGAAAAAAACAGGTCAGGAAGGACGCTTTGGCATTTGGTAGCAAGCTGGTAGCAAGCTGCTGTCAGGGAATCGAGAAGAGTCAAGCAAGAGTCAAGTGGCGCAGAGTGGCTCACGATCAGAGTTAGATCCCAACGGAAGTTGGTTTCAGGTGGACGACTCAAGGTTGACTCCGCCTTCCATCCTTCCGAGGTCGGTAAAATGAGTAGAGGAAGAAGAGCTGCCTTTCTCTACCTTTAAGGAGTCTCAAAGCAGCTTACAATCACCTTCCCTTCCCCTCCCCACAACAGTCACCCTGAGAGGTAGGTGGGGCTAAGAAAGTTCGTAAGAGAACTGTGACTGGCCAAGGACACACAGCAGGCTTCATGTGGAGGAGTGGGGAATCAAACCTGGTACTCCAGAATAGAGTCCACCACTCTTAACCACTACACTATGCTAGCTCTCAGCTTGTTGAGGGTAAAGTGTAGATGACTGGGGAAGACAATGGCAAACTACCCTGTAAACATAGCCTACCTAGTAAGCGTGGTGTAGTGGTTAAGAGAGGTGGTTTGGAGCGGTGGACTCTATCTGGAGAACTGGGTTTGATTCCCCCCACCTCCACATGAGCAGCGGAGGCTAATCTGGTGAGCTGGATTTGTTTCCCCACTCCTGCACACGAAGCCAGCTGGGTGACCTTGGGCCAGTCACACACTCTCAGCTCCACCTACCTTCACAAGGTGTCTGTTGTGGGGAGGGGAAGGAACGGTGATTGTAAGCCAGTTTGAGTTTCCCTTAAGTGGCAGAAAAAGGCGGCATATAAAAACCAACTCTTCTTCTCCTCCTAGTAAACATCGTGATGTGATGTCACCCCATGGGTCAGTAATGACCCAGTACTTGCACAGGAGACTACTTTTACCTTTTAAATCCAGCCATGGCCATCCCAAACTCATCACAGTTTAGGAGCTATGCAGGGTTGGCCAGACTTATTTTGGTGCATTTTATTACAAAATATAAAACACAATTCCATCAGACAACAGAAGGCCTCCAATAGACCATGCAGCAGGACTGGGATGACAAAATCAGAATGAAAAGGCAAACATGACCACTATCTAAGGCATATCCCATAATGTTCAAAGGGGATCATAAAGGTAGAAGACAACTCAGTACAGGCTAGGTGATTCTCTACAAGACACCTTGGAATAGACGATTATCCTCCTCTCTTATCGAAGCGACCAGCCACTTACCGGAGACTCTGGAGTTTACTACCCGAGTGGATCAATCTGTCACACAAACAAATCACACCCAAGTCACGCAATGGATTGTCACCCAGGTCCAGAGTGGTCAGACCCTGGTTCGTCTCCACAACTGAGGCGAGAGTTTCACATGAAGCAGTCGACAGTCCACAGCGATTCAGCCTGAAAAAGTAGAAACAGTGCAGGGATAATACAAAAGGATATTGACTTACTTCATCTATACACCGTCTTTCTTCTCGACGGGGACCCAAACGGCTTACATCCTTTTCCTTTCCTCCATTTCATCCTCACAGCAACCCTGTAAGGTAGCTCAGGCTATGAGCGCATAGCTTCCTAGCAAGCTTCCATGGCAGAGCAGAGATTCGAATTTGGGTCTCCTGGATTCCAGTCCGGCAGTCTAACCACTACATTGCACTGGATAACAAGTAGCGGACGGATCAAAAGGGCTTTGAGCCTGCCGTGTCTTTGCATAGCCGGGGGGAAGATCGTGTCTCATTTCAGTAACAGCGGCCAACCCACACTGATTCCCAGTGGCTTCAGCACATGCCGATCCACTACTCATCTGCATGTAGCTTAGGCTACATCGAGGAGAGCCAGGGTGGTGCATTGGTTAAGAGCGGTGGACTCTGATCTGGAGAACCGGGTTCGATTCCCCACTCCTCCACATGAGCGGCAGAGGCTAATCTGGTGAACTGGGTTGGTTTCCCCACTCCTCCACATGAAGCCAGCTGGGTGACCTTGGGCTAGTCACAGCTCTCTTAGAGCTCTCTCAGCCCCACCTACCTCCCAGGGCGTCTGTTGTGGGGAGGGGAAGGGAAAGTGATTGTAAGCCGGTTTGAGTCTCCCTTAAGTGGTAGAGAAAGTCGGCATATAAAAACCAACTGTTCTTCTTCTTCATGTGCTGAAGTAGCCGGACGTTTGCATGGGATGGCCGGCCAATCCACAGAGGTCATGTTGGCAAGGAACGTTTTCAGAAAATATACCCCTTTCCCCACCCATGGAAGCATGCAAGGAAAAGTTTGAGCAGACTGAACAGAACCAGCCCACTGACTGAGAACAGTCCTGTGAGATCCAAGTTGGGGGGGGGGGGGCTAACCCGGATTCCTGTTGGCCACACAGGCTGGCCTTAAATGCAGCAGCCCTCACTTAATGCTTGTCCCTCCACAACTGTCCCTTTACAGCTATACTGCCTCTGAACATGGGGGTTCGATTTAGCTATGATGGCTTATGGCTATTGACAGACGTGTCTTCCAATACAGCAAGCTTCCAAAACCTCCTAATCTTCTAACATCCTTTTTTAAAAGGAGCCCTAGAGATGTGAAGGCCCAGAGAAAAACAATCCACCCCGATTTTTCCCTAGGGCTTTTGTCATTTTTTTCTTATGGAAAAAATGGAACGTTTTGGGGATCACTGCGAAAAAGAGGATTTCCCCCCCTCTTTGAAATGAGTGGAATGAATGTTAAGACAAGGTTTTATTCACTCAAAGTATATAGCAAAAAAAAAGCAATTTGGGAGATCACTAAAAAAAAAGCACTCCTATGAAATATATATTTTTTGGAATGAGTGAAATGTGCCAAAATAGCATGGGGTGCATCAGCTTGCAATTCTTGCTTTAGTCTTAGATATATTTTCAATTTTGCTTGTAGAAAACTAAAACGTTTACATTTTAAAATTATATAAATATGCCAATTAATAAACACTACATGCTAATTAAGTTAATGACGCACCTGATAATGTAAAAGCAGCAAAATAAGTTTAGGTTTGATAGGAAGGTAAGCATGGCAAATATTTCATTTTCCCCCAAAACTAGTTTTTCTAAAAAAAGGGACACTTTTTATCCCCATGGATTCAAACTTTCTCAAAATTTTACATCTTTAGGCTGACAGGACACTGATGAAAAATAGATGAGCACCCATTCTGGATAGAAGGCACTAAACTGTGTACTCAGGATCGTCAAGAGGTTGCTCTGTGAATTTCCCCAAATACTTACTGGATGGCTGAAGACGCCAGGAGTCCAGGTAAGAGCTGCTCAAGTCCTGCAGGGCTCAACGTATAGCCAGAGAGCCAAAGTGAGTGGGAAACCTCCGAAGCTGACAGGCAAAAGGAAAGAGCTTCCAAATCCAGCTCAGTAGAGAGCTGATCTCGAAGATCCAGGCTGTGGACATGTCCCATCACGCTCTTAGCAAACTCAATGTCCTCCATCTCATAGACGCAACGGCACAGTTCCATCAAGTCCTGTTGTCTCCTGAAAGAATGGTGCTTGGCTTCCTCTTCCACCCACCTCAACAATTCCTGCAAGAGTCCCCTCCTAGACGTCTTGCAGTGCCATGTTTTCTGAAGGGCACTCAACCTCTTCATGTTAGAGAGGCCAAAGAGGAAACGCAACAACATGGAGTAGTCACCGCCCTGTTCCTTCCTGCTTCCCAAAACCTTATTCAGGTCTGTCCGAGATGATCCAGAGTTCTCATCTTTCTCCAGAAGGAAGGACAAGGCTGCAAAGAATTCCTGGAAACTTAAGTGGGTGAACTTATACGTGGCTGCTCGGAAGACATCTCGGCGGAGGACCCTGCCACTGGCAGAAAGGGCTTCCAAGTCTGGGTGGCTCAGGCTGTGTGCTTTCCACATTTCTTCATCAAAGACAATCATTTTGCAGAGCACCCCGTCTTTGGCCAGGGAGCACAGGCCTTCCAGGTTGCTCGGCCGGGAGCGACCCTCGAGGAAACTAAACAGGAGCCGCGTGTGAATTTCAGTGAGTGTCGCTGTCTCTGGGACCACCTTGAGGAGGCCGCTTTGTGGCTTCTGTCTGAAGACGGAGCAGATAATCCAACAGACCATGGGAAGGAAGCACATGCTGAAAAGGGTTTCGTTTCTCTGTATGATTTCGAAGGCTCGGGTGGCTTCTTCATGGTTCCCAAAGAAGCGGTGGAAATACTCCTTCCTCTGAGCTGGGCGAAACCCCAGAACCTCCACAAACTGTGGTGACTTCAGGCTTAGCTGGAGGGACCCTAGAGCGGTGGGCCTTGAGGTCACAATAAGGTGGCTCTTGGCAAGGAGCTTTTTCTCAAGTAGACCCCTCACCAAGTCCCAAGGGGCCTGCTTTTTGTGGAGGTCTCCGCTCAGCATCTCACTCAGGAGACTGGGGGACTTCAGTTCATCAAAACCATCCACAATGACCAGGATGCTGTCTTGGTGCATGAAGATGTCCTCCTCTAGAAGAGTTCCTGGAGGGCAGAGGGTGAGTAGCAGGTCAACCATGCTCACGGGCTCCCCGTCATGGTCCATCGCTCCACAAGGGATGTAGAAGACGTAGTCAAACCTTTCCTGCCAAAGCTTGCCAGATGCCCAGTCCAGCATGATCTTCCACGTGGCTGTAGTTTTTCCCACCCCGGCAGGTCCCAACAACACGGTGGTTCGGGAGTTCTGGCACTGGCCATCCGAATCAAACAGACTCTTCAGGCTGACCTCAAGGAAGTCTTTCGGGCGAGCCTCCATCTCCCGGTGCTTCCGCTCCACAGCTGACAGTTCGTGGGCTCTCCCCTGCGGGCACGGGGTCCTCGTCAGAAGCAACTCTGTGTAGCTTTGGCAGAGGGTCACCATTGTGCCCGGGTGGACGGGCTGCTCCCATCGGCTTCGAAAGGTCTCCTGGATATGCTGTTTGTACTTCTTCCTGCAATCTAGTGGAACCGCACAGAAGAGGCAATTGGGCACCGTTCCCCAATCATCCTGCTTCAGAGTAGCACACTTATCATGTAAAGGCCAATTCTGCCAAGGAGCTCAGGGTAACTTATGTGGTCTTTCCCTCCCATTTTATGCCCACAATAACCCTGTGAGGTAGATTAGGCTGGGAGACAGTATGTGTGTGTGTGTCTGTGTGTGTCTGGCCCTGGCTCTACAAAATGCTTTTAGAAACCTGACATTTCTGCAGCAAAGAAACCTACACTATTTGAAAAGAATAAAATAGTTTAGACTCAGATGTGTCTCTTTTACCTAGCGTGGTGTAGTGGTTAAGAGCGGTGGACTCTAATCTGGTGAACCGGGTTCAATTCCCCACTTCTCCACATGACCTTGGGCTAGTCACAGTTCTCTCTGAACTCTCTCAGCCCCGTCTACCTCACAAGGTGTCTGTTGTGGGGAGAGGAAGAGAAGGCGACTGTGAGCTGCTTTGAGATTCTTTAAAGGTAGAGAAAAGCAGGGTATAAAAACCAACCCTCCTTCTTCTAATCTCAATTTTTGCAAAATTTGGGACTTGGAGAAGGGAAAGGAATGATTAGTTAGTGGAGGCATCTGTGTGTGTGTGTGAGAGAGAGAGCATTCTCTCCCATCTAGAGAAAAGATAGACAGACAAGCTCCATAAGTCCTATTATATACCACTATACCTGTGGCTAATTTCATAAAAAGCAAAATGCCGCCACCAAGCCTATGTGAAAGTCATATCCCCCAATATGATTGCTACCTTCTTTCTTCTGGCATGACATGCAGAAGATGAAAAGGCAAAGCATTTCCAGCAGAGACAGAATTGCAACGCCTGTTGAATTTCAGCCTACCAGGCAACCAATTAAAAAAAATGACAACCCTATTTTGAATTTTTGTATTCCTTCAACTCCACTGAAGTTCTTGAACAGCCACAAAAGACCAGTAGAAGACTGAGTATAACATACTTGGTAATAAAATACAACCCACCCATTATTACCAAAATTGAAGAGTTTCTAACACAACCACACCACATAGCAATAATAACTGAACCTCAAAATTAAGGTTGCCAACCTCCAGGAGCGGCCTGGAATTCTCCTGGAATTCAAGTGTTCTCCAAGGCTGCAGAGATCAGTTCCCCTGGAGGAGATGGCTTCATGGACAGTGAACTGTAGGGCACCCACATCCCTGCTGAGCTCTCTCTCTTCCCCAGGCGCCACCTTCCCATGGCACTTCCCCCAAATCTCCGGGAATTCCCCAAACTGGAGCTGGCAACCTTGCTAAACAGCAACCAACACAAGACCATAAAGAGGAGAAAGAACTGAAAAGCCATCTGGAAAATGCCCAATAAGCTTCCAGGCACGGAGACAGGGGGGCATTCCAGAGTTGGGGGTGTGGGGCATCCACTGAGAAAACTACCTGTCTCCGTTCTGTAGGTGGGAGGACATGGGGGGCTGAGAGGGCAGCATGGTGTACGTGGGGGCAAGCTAGGGTTGCCGAATCTGAGGTGGGGAACTGGAGATTTGGTGATGACGCCTGGGAAGGGTGGGACCTCGGCGGGGTGTAATGCCACAGAGTCCACCCTCTTTCTCCAGGGGAACTGCTCATCCAGAGATCAAGTGCAATTCTGGGAGATCTCCAGGACACACCTGGAGGTTGGCAACCCTAGGGCAAGCAGGTGGCCCTGGACGTGCCGAGGCCATCCAAACTAGGGTTGCCAGCTCTGGGCTGGGAAATACCTGGAGATTTTGGGGCGGAGCCTGAGGAAGGCGGGGTTTGGGGAGGGGCGGGACTACAGTGGGGTATAATGCCATCGAGACCACCTTCCGAAGTGGCCGTTCGCTCCAGGAGAACTGATCTCTATCGGCTGGAGATCAGTTGTAATCCCAGGAGCTGTCCGGCTAGTACCTGGAGCGTGGCAAACCTAATCCCAACCCGGCCCCTAAGGGCAGGTCCCTTACCGTGCCATTTCCACTTTTGGAGCCTGGCGGCCGAACCCTGCAGGTGGATGGCCTGGAGGACCTGGGCGGCCACGTCTCGGGCCCCCTCCTCCCCGTAGGCCTGCAGGAGCAGCTGCACGGTGTCCACGGTGTCGGCGTCCCGCACCGCGCTCCAGGGGATGGGGGCCTTCCCCTCCATCCTCAGGAAGCACAGCTTGTTTTTAAAGCGCTTGAAGTTCTCCCCACGCAGGTCGTCCAGGGCGAAAAGGAGGGCATCTTCGAGGGGCTCGGCTGCCTCTTCCATTTTTCCTGGGAGGGCCTGCAAGAGCGGGGCGGGAGGAGAGAGCCTCACTTTTCCGTAGCATCTGATGGCTCTTCCGGCCGGCCCCTTTCTTTTCCCGACTGCTTAACTTATTAACCAGACAAATAAGGGCAGCTAATGATCAACAGAAAGGCACCCTGTAGTATTAAAACACAGGCACCAAACTGTTGAATTAAATGGCAAACGCTGTGAAAATGACCAAGAGACCCCATCAACAACATTACAAAAGCCAGTGGGCCTCCAGAGTCTATCCCAATCAATCAAAAGTAGGGCTGCCAACCTCCAGGAGGATAGGGGAACGAAATAGACACCGCTGTACAAGTATCAAAAGATTTGGAAATCAGTACAGGAGCGAAGACAATTTAAACAAAGTGCAAAATTCTTTATACGCTACTACATGAAGATAACAACAACCCAAGACAAAATGTACATCAAGGACTTACAGAAAGCCATATATACAAGTTCATATGTACAAGAATATTTTTCAGAGTTGTCTCAATTATGACAACTTTTAATTGAGACAACTTTGAAAAATATTCTTGTACATATGAACTTGTATATATGGCTTTCTGTAGGTCCTTGATGTACATCTTGTCTTGTGTTGTCTTTATCTTCATGTAGTAGCTTATAAAGAATTTTGCACTTTGTTTAAATTGTCTTTGCTCCTGTACTGATTTCCAAATCTCCAGGAGGAGCCTGGAGATCTCCTGGAATTACAACTGGCCTTTGCACCACAGAGATAAGTTCCCCTGGATAAAATGGCTGGTTTGAAAGGTGTCCTGTATGGAAATATACCTTGCTGGGGTGCCTTCTCTCCCCAAACACCTTGCCCTCCCCAGGCTCCCCCCCCCCAAAAAAAAAATCTCCTGGAATTTCCCAGGGATGCCAGCCTCCCAGTGGGACCTGGGGATCCCCCAGAATTGCAGCTCCTCTCCAGACTATATAGAGACCAGTTCCCATGGATAAAATGGCTGCTTTGGAGAGTGGACTCTGTGTCATTGTACCGCACTGAGGTCCCTGCCCTCTCCAGGCTCCATCCCCAAATTTCTGGAGTTTCCCAACCTGGATCTGGCAATCCTACCCCCCCATCCCCCACCAGTGGCCAGGAAGGACCAGGCAATCCTAGAATTTTACAACCTGGAGTCGGCCCCCCTAGTCAAAGGGCCCCGGGCCCTTCTGGGGGCCAAGCTGATGCTCTAACCTGGAGCCACAGCCTCTCCATCCTCATGAATATGGCACTGTTCGTGTGGATGCACGGCACCGAGAATTGCCAGCTCCGGGTTGGGAAATACCTGGAGATTTTGGGGGTGGAGCCTGAGGAAGGCAGGGTTTGGGGAAGGACTTCAATGCCATAGAGTCCAATTGCCAAAGTGGTCATTTTCTCCAGGGGAACTGATTGATATTGCCTGGAAGAACAAGAAGATTTGGTTTTTCTATGCCGACTTCCTCTACCACTTAAGGGAGACTCAAACCGGCTTACCATCACCTTCCCTTCCCCTCCCCACAACGGACACCCTGTGAGGTAGGTGGGGCTGAGAGAGCTCTAAGAGAGCTGTGACTGGCCCAAGGTCACCCAGCTGGCTTCATGTGGAGGAGTGGGGAAACAAATCCAGTTCATCAGATTAGCCTCTGCCGCTCATGTGGAGGAGTGGGGGATCGAATCCGGTTCTCCAGATTACCCTCCGCCGCTCCAAACCACCATTCTTGACCATTCTTAACCACTACACCACACTGGCTCCCAGTTGTAACAGCGGGAGATCTACAGCCACCACCTGGAGGTTGGCCACCCTCGTCACAGAACCGGACAGAGCCCCCTCTCACTGGACTGTGCCTGGCAGGTCAGATCCATCCCCATCCTTGATAGAAGCAACTGCTTCTGGGTTCTCTCCCTCCTGGATGCCATTGAGAAAACCCCATCAGGGCATCTTCTGCGGTGAAGGACCACGCTGGCATCCTCTTCTTGAAAGGATAAAGAAAAGGGGGAAAGCACCACGGCTTACCACTCGCAGTGTCACCGAGGACCGAACGACGGCACTTCCCCGCGGCCTCCTTGCCGAGTCCTCTGAGCTCCCTGGAAGTCCTCAGGGGAAACAATGATGTTCTTTTAATGGTGCACAAACGGAAGCGAAAGCAAAACACGCTTCCAGCATCCCCCCCCCCTTAGCGGCCCCATCTTTGGCAGCCTGGTTGGCGAGATAAAGGTCAATGCGCTGCGGTTTCTCTCCATGCTACAAATCCGCACTTCCTGACAGCACCTCTTCCATATCAGGACTTCACGAATGAGTCACCATTCGGAGCAGAGCTGTTAGCTTTGACGGCAAAGGAGTCTCACGGTCCTTCGGCTCTACTTCAGGGTTGGAATTGTAATGCCTGGAATCATTATTATTATTTGAATGCATGCTTTTATGTTCAGTCTGCATATTTGCACTTATAGAAATGCTAAGCCCAGAATATAAGTGCTGGTTTGGAACACTATGCATTCATATGCACATACATGGAGGCTTTGGGAAGGTGGCACCAGGGAGCCATGGGCCAGTAAATCAGACTGTCTGTGCTTGGTACAGCCTTCCACTAATACACAGCTCAAAGTTACCTTCTGCTTAAGGAATGTGTTTTGTACTTCCAAGATCACAAGACCTAGCACTTGCTTAGAGACAGCTTCGACTAATCTCTATATACTATGTTAATGAAAGTAAAGTAAGCAACCAATGTGTAGTTAGTCTACGTAATTGGAACATCCGTAACCAAAATTTATAATTGGGGTGGCAAGCCTTGTTTAGGTGTGTGAGCTGTCCTGCGCCTTAGCCCTCACCCGGTTTGTATTATTAAGCTTAATAAACAAACTGCCTTGAAATATCAACCTCTTCCTGTGTTATGGTCATTGGGACTTAATACTATAACGCAGGCTCTTCAGAATTAGCATCTAAAAGATGCACAAAAGAGCCAACTGAAGTCAGACGAGAGGAGGAGGAGGAGGAGGAGGAGAGTTGGTTTTTGATATGCCGACTTTTTCTACCTTTTAAGGAGAATCAAACCAGCTTACAATCACCTTCCCTCCCCCCTCCCCACAACGGACACCCTGTGAGGTAGGTGAGGCTGAGAGAGTTGGGAGAGAACTGTGACTAGCCCAAGGTCACCCAGCAGGCTTCATGCGTAGGAGGGGGCAAACCAACCCGCTTCTCCAGATTAGAGTCCACCGCTCTTCAGCACTACACCACGCCGGCTCTCCAAAGAGACAAAATGTAGGCTAAAATCCAAAAGACACAAAATGTAGGCTGAAATCTCAAGCTAGGAAAAACTGAACTATTTCCTCTCCCACCCAAGCCAGACTACATAAGAGTGCAGCAGAAATTACAGTTGAGAGGGACTCCAAGGTCTTCTGGACCCGGGGTCCCCAACCTTTTTGAGAATCAGGGCACTTTGAGCGTGGTGGGCGCAGCCACAAAACAGCTGCTGCAGGTGGTGGAGCCGGCCACAAAATGTTTGCCGCATATTACCTTCAGCCTCGTAGTGAAGATGTTTGCGCTGAGGTGGCAGCTGCTGCCAAAGCAACGTTTTTAAAAATCTGCACAGCCAATTTCCCCTCTCTCATCATACCAGAACGCGGGGTCATCTGCTGAAGCTGGAGGGTGAGAGATTCAAAACAGATAGAAGGAAGTATTTCTTCACACAACACAGAGTTAAACTGTGGAACTCCCTGCCCCAGGATGTGGGGATGGCTGCCAACTTGGAAGGCTTGAAGAGGGGAGTGGGCATGTTTATGGAGGAGAGAGCTATCCATGGCTGCTACTAGTCAAAATGGATACTAGTCATGATGCACACCTATTGTCTCCAGCATCAGAGGAGCATGCCTATTGTATTAGGTGCTGTGAGATACAGGCGGGATAACGCTGCTGTAGTCATCTTGCTTGTGGGCTTCCTGGAGCCACCTGGTTGGCCACTGGGTGAACAGACTGCTGGACTTGATGGGCCTGGGTCTGATCCAGCATGGTCTGTCTTATGTTCTTAAATTTCCAGTGGCCAATCAGAAGCCTTGCTGGGCAAAAGCTCCACTTGGCCTCACCCTCTTTCTAAAAACACTCAGTGGGTGCCAGGGAAGATATCCGCAGGTGCCACGGCACCCACAGGCACCATGTTGGGTACCCCTGTTCTAGAAAAAAACTCCTCTGTTATGAAGCAGGCCAAACAAACCCAACTAGCTCACACAGCATAAAGTGCCGCCTGTGCTGTTATGCACCATGAAGAACCAATGTGCTGAAGGCACCTTGAGGGAAAACAGCTCCATCAGACTCAAGGCGAGTCAAATCACACGTCAGCCATTTATGCCTGGCTGTTTCTTCGTGGTCGCCCCGCCAACTACTTCGGGGATTTGCTTTGATTATGGCTTGCATTTTCCGACCATCAGAGGTCGCCTCGTTTTGCTTGGGTTTTCTGGATGCTGGCTGAACACAAACCCAGAAAATGCAGGCAAAACGCGTAGAAACATGCAGGGAGAGCCAGGCGACTTCTGATGGTCGGAAAATGCAAGCATAATCAAAGCAAATCCCAGAAGTAGTCGGTGGGGTGACTGTGAGGAAACAGCCATGCATAAATGGCCATTGGGAGTAGAAAAGGACTTCTTAAAGCACTTCTCAACATGCTTGTGCTTCACTGGGCCTTGTGTTCAGGTCATGCCACAGTAAGTGTTAGTTTTTAGGATGCTGCAGCATTCTTTGGTCAAGGCTTTAGCAATCTCTAGCAAATAGCTGTCAGGGGTTGTCCCTTCAATGATCTCTTGTCATCAGGAAATAAATAAAATATCAGAATCCTCAAAAGCCTGTTAACTATCTATAATTAGGCTTTGTTTCCCAGGTGAAACAGCCTTTTTGTTCTGGGAATTATAAAGGAAACAATTACAGTTTATGACAACTGCAGCCACAGTACCAATCCTGGCCCTCCTCTTCCCTGGAGCAGCTTTCTTGGTCGCTTTCCTGGAGCACGGTATGGGTGCCGCATTGGGAATTAATGCTTAGTAGAGCCATGGTGTGCATGATAAAAGAGCTATGCATGGGTCCCAAGCCACTAAGTATCACTCTCTAGTTCAATATCATCCCCTCTGATTGGAAGACGCTCCTCTGGTCAAGAACTTGTGACCATAGGCAGATCATGAGAAGGAGGGCAGGAAGGGCTGAGTCAGTGTTTGGCCCTTGAGGTCCTTTCTTGCATGCCCAGGGCAATTCTGATCGCCACTTTGGGGGTCAGGAAGTTTCCTCCAGGCCAGATTGGCCAGGGATCATGGAGGGGTTTTTTTGCGCCATCTTCTGGGCATGGAGCATGGGTACCATTGAGTCTGACTCTGGGGAAAGGGCAGGCTGGTGTGGGTGGAATCCTGAGTGTGTGAGAGTATCCAACCTAGTGGCTAGCCAATGAAAGCCTGTTTGTACCTGAACGCATTGTAGAAAAGTCTAACAACCTTAGGCAGGTCATGAGAGGGAGGGCATTTTGGCCATCTTCTGATTCTGTGAACTTAGGCAGAGCATGAGAGGGAGGGCAGGAAGGGTTGCATCAGTGTTTGGCTCTCATGGCCCTTTCTTACATGCCCATGTTAATGCCAATCACCACTTTGGGGTCAGGAAGCAATCTTCCTCCAGGCCAGATCATCCAGGGATCCAGGAGGGCCTTTTCCCATCTTCTGAGCATGGAGTAGTGGTCATTGGGTGTGTGTGTGTGTGGTGGGGGGAGGTAGTTGTGAATTTCCTGCATTGTGCAGGGGGTTGGACTAGATGACCCCGGTAGCCCTTCCAATTCTACGATTCGATGACTCTATGAAGTCATAACGAGTTTCAATTTCTGTGCCTCCACCAGGTTTCTACTTTGTCTACCTGGAGACCTGTGTTGTTGGTCTGTTCCTTTAAAACCAACCTATGAATAAATACATCTTCATAGTTGTTGATATATTTATCCAGTGATCTAAATCATCTCCTTGTGCGCCACAAAACTTACCTCACAGAAGCAAAACCAAATCCTATACACTCACTACCTCTAGAATACCTGGAAACTGAGGGAAGGTTTATAGTTCAAAATGAACCTAGATCCCAAAAATCTTAGGAGGATGTGTGTGTCCCCCTCAATAGGAAAAAGATCATTGTGTGTGTGTGTGTGTGTGTGGAGAAGGCACTGAGTTAGATTCTGCAGCAGAAGGGGGAAATCAGTGGAGCTGCTGTGCTTGAATTGGCCCTGAGCCCCAGGACACGAGGGCCTTTGGCCTACAACCTGTCATGTCCTCCAAAATCTGAGGGTCTCCTCTTCCCTCACCAGGGATGCAATCAGTGAGTGCATATGGAGGCATATGGAGGCATCCTTGCCCCCTCAGGTTGGACTCCAAGTTAGCACCTTCTCTGGTAGCCAAGTTAGCACTGTTCTTTGGTAGCCAACAATAAGGTGGCTTATGAAAGATCTACTCTCCCCAAATTTTATGCCTGTTTTTACTCATAACTTGCCCTGAACCTGCAGAATGGAGCAGATTCCTAGGAACTAAGTTAAGGTGCAGAGTGGATCTATTTACATCTGCGGTTCTGAGTGGCCCGAAGGGAACAAAGAGCCACAAAGGCAGCATCAGGGGTAGACGAGATTTTATTGTGGTCCACAATGAACAGCAGCAAAAGCAAGCAGTCATGCACTGTTTGTCAAAAGAGAAAGCAAAATAAGTTACAAGCGGGACTGCTGAGAAAGATGAGCAGACAGCCATTTCAACTCCCTTTAAGGTCAGGAATGACTAGCAAGAGAAGACCCACCATGTCACTGCAACTGGCCAGCCCACAAACATGTTAAGTCCAAGGAGCCGTGGTTGACTGAAGTAGGCAATTCAGGGTTGGGCTGTCCAGGGCCTGACAGCTCTCTTCTCTAGCTCACAAAAAGGGAAGCGTCGGACAAGGGTGCGAGGCAGCCAGAGACAACTCCGAAGGGTTCCTTGCCATAGCCCGGTCTTCACTCCGGCACAGGCTTCACTTGTTTTGCCGCTTCCAGCTGGGTTAGCATTTCATCCCACTGGACAAACTGCTTTGACAGGAGCAGCGTCTGGAGGAGACTTTTAAGAGAAAAAAACACGTAGGAAACCGAAGTGGAAGGGAAATGACCTGGCTAGACAGTTGGGGCTCTGATCAAAAGCGTAGCAGCGGATAGAAGAAAGCGAAGCTGGCTGTGCTGGGGGGGGGGGGGGGGACACTCCTACCTACCCTCCCCTGCAAGTGCAAGCAGCTTCGCTATCGAACTCTCGGGGCCCTGCGCAATCTTGCCCAGGGCACAGCAATGAAAAAGGATACCATTCTGTTGTAATCTTCCAGGAGTAACCGGATGTTCCCTGTCACAGCTTCGCACTGGTCCTGCAACACCAAAAGAACTCTGTGAAATGTCTTTCCCATTTTGGGGGATTGCCGGTTTCTGTTGTGCTGAACCGGGGTGCTGACAGAAGCAGAGGGAGCTCTACTTTTTATTGGGGGAGGGGAGCCCATTAAGCTAGCCTGGCTGGTGATCAGAATCCCTGTCCGTAAAGGTCACCGAGTGTGTGAGGGATTCTAGGATTTATCATCCGGGTTCCTCATCTCACCAGGATATTCCAGAATGAGTGGCCGGCACACCCTGCAGCCACACACTCTTCTTCTTGCCTTGCTCCAAGTGGGAAGAGGAGGGACTTTCCAGTGGCCAGGAAATCACAAGCTCTGCCCTGCCCCCTTTTGCCCTCCCAAAAGGGAGTGAAAGGGGCAAGGAATAGATGTAGGAAAAGGTAGTAATAAATCCAGACAGAAGCAAGCCAGAGTGACCGTCAGGAATTCACAATGCTTGGGACGGTCCCAGCTGGTGCAGGCGCCGCTTTAGAGAAATGCTTTTTACATGCAAGCTGTTCCGCCAGTGCTCGAATGGCAGTTTGCGGCATGAAGCCAGCGCGGTGTAGTGGATTAAGAGTGGCGGACTCTGATCTGGAGAACCGGGCTCGATTCTCCACTCCTCCACATGAAGCTTGCTGAGTGACCTTGGGCCAGTCACAGTTCTTTCTGAACTCTCAGCCCCACCTACCTTAGGCAGATCATGAGAGGGAGGGCAGGAAGGATTGCATCAGTGCTTGGCTCTCATGGCCATTTCTTACATGCCCAGGGAAATGCCAATCGCCACTTTGGGTTCAGGAAGCAATTTTCCTCCAGGCCAGATGGGCCAGGGACCCTGGAGGATTTTTTGAGGAGACCACCTTCTGAGCATGGAGTAGGGGTTACTGGGGGTGGGGGGGAGGTAATTGTGAATTTCCTGTGTTGTGCAGGAGGTTGGACTAGATGACCCTAGTGGTCTCTTCCATCTCTATGATTCTACCTTACAAGGTTCCTGTTGTGTGTGTGTGTGTGTGGGGGGGGAGGCGATTGTAAGCTGCTTTGAGACTCCTTAAGGGTACAAAAAAGCTGAGTATAAAAAACCAACTCTTCTTCTCTTCTTCATTAGAACCAGCAACCCAGGACTTGGCTTTGCAGGAACAACACCCTTAGAAGTGCAGTTCCCAGCCGAGGCAGAAAGAAAAACCCTGGCTGAAGAATGAATACTACCCTGAAACCCCCTACCCGCATACCTGTTGCTGGATGTGGATTTGAGAGAGGCGCTGGAGTCTGGAAATGTGGTCAGGAGCAGCTGCAAAGACCAGAAGGAAGGTCAGGCTCCCTCAGGACAGCCGACGAAATTCAAGCCACAAAGGGGCTTACACTGAGGTAAGAGGCACCTTCCCATCTTTAAACCATATAAACATTCTACAGAATATTAACATGGGCAGCTCTCACCACAATGCACAACTGCTATAAAAATCAATGCTTAATCCATATTGTCGTCGCACAAAATCAGTAAAGGTTTTCCAACATTTGTGAAAAGCAGACTTTGCCTACCGTTTCTCAAACATACAAATTCTGTATGTTCAGAATCTTGCAATGAACTATTAAGACCCCTGTTGATTGATACACAGAATATTGGAGACTGTGGCACAGTGTTTAAGGTTTGTTTTAAAAGCCCGCCAATCAACAAACAATGTTATTTGTTTTAACTGTTTACTAACTATTTTTTAAAGGGCACCTTTTAATATTTCCATTCCTTTCGTATCCTTTTGTACTGTGCCTTTTTATGCCAATAAAGGAATGACTGATTGATTGAAATTCTGTATGTTAATTTAGGAAGTCTGAATATTTGCCAAGCAGAGCAGGATGGTCAGACTTTGGGCATTTTGCTCATTATGAGCTGTGTCCATCTGCAACTAAAATTATCAAATAAAGTAGCCGCCTGGAAAAGGCAGCAAGTGCCCAGGTCCAACCAAAAGACTAATGCAGGGGTCCCCAAACCTTTATAGCCCGCGGGTACCTTTCGAATTCTAACACAGGGTGGTGGGCGCAGCCACAAAATGGCTGCCCACAGGAGTTGGAGCCAAAGACAAAGCATCAGGGAGCGAGGTTATGAGTAACTTTCACAGTGACTCTTCAACACTTCAGGAAGAAGCTTTGTCTAACAGGATGCTTTTTAAAACCTGCTCAGCCCATTATTAGCCCTGCTGGCAAAAGCCCCACCCGGCCATGCCCACTTTCTAAAAACACTTGGTGGGCACCAGGAAAGGTGTTAGTGGGTGCTCACTCTAGGGCCTTTTGACTGCACAAAACAACACCTAAAGACTCACCAGTTCATTCAGATAGATGATTTTGTGAGTCAGAGTCCACGTCATCCGATGCATGAACAGACATAACAGGCCTAGGTAGACATACTTAACAAGGGGAACTACTGAGAAAGATGTCCAGGGGTGAGAACAGACCTCCCATGCCCTTCCTATCTCTTTGGACTAACGGGTCAGCAGTTCTTCTTCATTGGGGCACCCAATGAAGCAGGCAAGCAACCGATTCAGGACAGATGGAGAAACTACTCTGCCATTTGGCCAGTTGATTAACTTATGAATTCACTGCCACGGGATGTAGCGATGGTGACTAGTTTAGTTGGGCTTCAAAAGGTGACTAGACAAAACCAAAAAAAGGCACCAGTGACTAAATGGAACATCCAGGTTCAAATGCACTATATCTATGAATACCACTACTGGGGGAGGGGGGAGACAGATGGAGGCTTTGCATTCTGTGCCCTGTCTGTAGAGCTTCCAAGGGCATCTGACCGGCCACTACGTGAAACAGGATGCTGGATTTTGTGGACCCTTCACCTGATCAAGCTCTTCATGCACCCAAGCCAGGGCGTAGAGGACAGGAAACGTGGGATTAATTTGCTCACAGTGAGACAAATAACTAGAATCACAGAATCATCGAGTTGGAAAGGGCCATACAGGCCATCTAGTCCAACCTCCTGCTCAATGCAGGATCAGCATCCCTGACAAGTGTTTGTCCAGCCTCTGCTTAAAGACTGCCAGTGAGGGGGAGCTCACCACCTCCCTAGGTAGATGATTCCATTGTCAAACAACTCTTACTGTAAACTGTAACTGGTCCCTGATGAGAGAGACGTGACCTGCATTTTAAGAGTGCCAGCTTGGAGACAGGACCTGTTCTCTATTATGAAATGAGCCTCTTCACTGGAAGAATGCCAGCAGTGCCGTTTTTACAAGATTCATAAACTGGGCTTGATACAGAAAGAATTGAAAATGAAATTAGATATATATAACCTGTTGGAGCATAAGCTTCCTGAAGCCGCTTACAATTTAAATTTTAACTAGCTAAATAAATGTATTTAAAAATGCGTGCATGGATATATACATGAGCATCATGCCAACTTCTCTCTTTGTAAAAGTGCAAAAGATGTGAATCGTGGCCTCCACATAGAAGTAGACAATCGTGGCCTCTACACAGAAGTAGACATTCTGATACCTGAGGCTCATGTGCTGGGGGAGGGGAGAGGGAGACCCACCTTTCATGTGTGCGCTGTCCAGGTAAGGCTTCAGGTTGTCCACCTGCTCCAGGAGCTCCGCTTGAGCCAGGATGGATTGCTCTTCTGGTTTAGGAGACAAGGAAAGACAGGAGTCAGGGTAGGCAGGAGCAGTTGCAGTGGCCGCTGATGCCAAAGTGACACTGTTAAAAATCTGCACAGCCAATCAAAATTCCAGTGGCCAAACAGGAGTCTTGCTGGGCAAAACACCATCTAGTACCACCCACTTTCTAAAAATACTTGGCAGGCACCAGGAAAGGTGTTCTGGGCCCCACAATGGGAAACCCTGGGCCCTAATGGCTTCAGATTAGGCTCTGGCAGTGAGCAGTCCAGCCTCTGAAGACAAACCTACCAGGGCCTTGTCAACTGTGGGATGCTCTATCTAGAATGGGAAGACGGTAAGTGAGCCTATGATCTTAAGACGGTAAAAGCTTTTGTGTTTCAGAGTCCTTTGGGAATGATGAGTCCATTTGTTTGCTTTTGTCTGAACTTCCTAGTTTAAGATTAGTGCTTCTCCTCTGATGGATAAGCTATTTTAGAGATTTTTATCATACAGACGGTGTTTGAATGGATAACCAGTAGCCCGAACAACACATTTCCTTGCAAGCAGGCTAACCATATCAAGCTGTAAGTTTCAAAAATATCCCAACACCGAATCACTAACACAACATTGTATATCTGTCACTACATGAAAATACCTGCCAAGATGAACTGCAGCTTCATGACATCTGGAACAGCCATGCGGTCAATGTACTGAGGGTCCAAATATTTTATGACATCTTCAACTGCAATTGTCAACAGAGCATAAGAGAGAGAAAACGGGAACTTCAGAATGTGACAGCAACTGAGCAAACATGCATCTCTAGACAGACAGCATCAGCACAGAGACTTTAAACACATTCAGTCAGAATCAGGAGAAGGTCAGAGTGGCACTGACCTCTAGCCAAGTTTCAGTCCTCCCATCTGCAATATGGGAATTTAAACCATGCATCTCTTACAAGCCTTGCTAAGAAGATCACAGGGAAAGGCCCTCCTCAATCAAAGACGTTTGACTGGTGGGCACACCAGAGAGGGCCTTTTCAATGGTAGCCCCATGATTATGGAACAATCTCCCCAGGGAGGTGCGCCTGGCCTCTCACTTTCGAACTTCAACAGGCAGCTGAAGATGGTTTTATTTAGGATCCCATTTGATTAAAGCAGTTCTAAACTGTGATTATACATTTTGGCTTTATGCATTTTATGCACTCTGGTATATATTTTATTTCTATGGTAAGCTGCCTTGAGCTCTGTAAGGAAGAAAGGCAGCTGATAATAAGATTCATGGACCACTTCGAAAGGCTTTACAATTATATATATATATATATACACACACACACACACACACACACACACACACACACACACACGGCTTGGTCATATGTATGTATCGTATGGATACCATGGACTGCCAAAAAACAAAAACAAATCAGTGGGTTCTAGATCAAATCAAGCCAGAACTGACCCTAGAACCTAAAATGACTAAACTGAGGCTGTCGTACTTTGGTCACATTATGAAAAGACAGGAGTCACTGGAAAAGGCCATCATGCTAGGAAAAGTTGAAGGCAGCAGGAAAAGAGGAAACCCAACATGAGATGGATCGACTCTATAAAGGGAGCTGCAGCCCTCAATTTGCAAGATCTGAGCAAGGCGGTCAAAGATAGGGACATTGATTCACAGGGTCGCCATGAGTTCAAAGCGATTTGACGGCACTTCACACTCACACACACACACTTACAATTCCACCCCACTGCCTCAGATTTACAAAACAGCAACAGCTCTTTAAAAAAAAATCCCAGAATTCTGGAATAGCCATAGTTGGTTTCTTTACCACCTTGGGCACACAGATAAAGGGTGGCCGTCAAAAGTGGTAGCCACATCATGCAATCATAACAGCCATGCAGAATGATGTCGTTCCAAGACCCAACAACAAACATGATGGTGAAATTCTAAAACTGTGCTAAACAGAATGAACGAGGTAACGTTCCATTATGGTCAACATGTTCCTTCTCCGTCCTCTTTCCCCTAATGCATGGGCAACACTGCATGTTTGCAATGGGGTATTTACATTCACAGGAGTACAAGAAACTGCCTTCTACTGAATCAGACCTTCAGTCCATCGAGGTCAGTATTGTCCACTCAGACTGGAAGCAGCTCTCCAGGGTCTCAGGTGGTGGACTTTCACATCACCTATTACCTGATTCCTTTAGTTGGAGATGCCGGTGATTGAACCGGGGACCTTCCGCATGTCAAGGAGATGCTCGTCCCCTAGACTTAAGATTGCCACCCCAGCAACCTTAAGGCTTCTCTTGTTTCAATTGCTCTAATAAGTTTTTCAACAAGAAGTAGGTCTCACCTATTTAGGGGAGAACATTTAAAAGGTACTTACTTTTTTTGTAAAGAATTTTAACCCTCTCTCTTTTGCTTGCGATGTTTCCCAAAGCCACCTGAACTTTGACCAAGCCATCTGCTATCTGGGGAAAAAATGAGTATTGGACTGACAACAGAACAGTATGAAGTATATCAACAGTACGAAGGTTACTTTGAATCGTGACTTCACAACAACAACAAAAATCAGCCATGCGCAAAACACACACAAAGAAGAGTTCCTAACACAACTGCTTTCACTTAGGTGCAGCACAGCTTCTTCTGTAGTTTGCAAACATGGAGTGAAAACCAGGAAGACATAGTTTTAAGCATCCTTCCTTATCCCTTCAGAGGCAAGGAAAGTTAACTGCCTGCAATGACTACCTTCCCCTTAGAACAGGGTGGGCTATAATCCTGAACAAAAACATACATTGTTTTCAAATAAGGATGCTCTGATATGGCAAGAACGCTTTTTTAAAAAGACACGTCTATACAACTTGACACCATCGTGTTTTTTTTTAAAGATGGGGGCACATTTTAATAACCATATTTCTCTGCTTTGATTTATTTAGAGAATTCATACCCTGTTTTCCCGTTATAAAATACTTAATTTTAAAAAAAATATTTTTATTATTCGACTCGTATTTGAGCCGGGGCCTGGCTCAGAGCGGCTAACAATTATGAAATATAATACATACATAATATAGATTAAAGCCAGATCAAACATCTACAATAAAATAATTTCCAATAAAACCAATCGGCGCTTATAGATTGTCACAGAGGTCCACGGTGAGCCCGGGGAAAAGATCAGGACCCCAATTGCAGCTCTATAAGATGGAAAAATAAAGAGGAAGGGAGGCCAATTATGACGGGTGTGAGAATTCACTCTTCTCTGCTTAGGGGGACAGGACTGCTCTCTTGAAGTATGTGAAGGGCTGTCACTTAGAGGAGGGCAGGGAGGTGAGACAGCAAGGTAGACTTCCCCTGACTATGGAAGATCCACTGATTTAGCAATTCGTAATAATCTCTTTTCCTTTCTGTAAATGTATTAGGACAGCAAGCTTGTTGCTGGGCAGGGTATCTCTGTGTTTCTGTGTGCAAGTAACTGGGGCAAGAGTCACGGAGGGTTACAGTGAACCATAACAAGAACTGGGTGAAACTGTTTCTTTACTGCCGCCTCTATGTCTGTAGTGCTATCAGCTTTACCCTGAATGTTGATGGGTTGTCATATCTTGGAATTGGGATAAATATCTCTCCCTCAGTACAATCGGGACTCAAGAGATTTCTGCCCATTAGGGCCTCTGGATCGCAGCTGCTCCAAATAAATAACTCTTTCTTGAAACAATGGTCTTGGGTCTCTCTCCCCCCCCCCCGAACCCCCGGTTTTGTCACAACAGAGGTGATCCTGTTGGCAGCAGAGGATATGAGTCGCAACAATGGGTTTAAATTGCAGGAGGAAAGGTACCAGCTGGATATTAGGACAATGTTTTTTACAGTATAAGAGCTGTTCTACAGTGGAATCAGCTGCCTAGGGAGGTGCTGAGCTCCCCCTCACTGGCTGTCTTTAAGCAGAGGCTGGATGAATGCTTGTCAGGGATGCTCTAGGCTGCTCCTGCATTGAGCAGGGGGGTTGGACTAGATGGCCTCTATGGCCCCTTCCCACTCTATGACTTAAGGACAGATGGACTCACATTCCAACTGTACCTGAAGAAGCAAGCTCCTACCCTGCCAGATTTTTTTTGTTAATCTCGCTCTGTTCCGCTGCTAGTCATATATATATATATATATATATATATATATATATATATATATATATATATATATATATATATATATATATATATATATAATATTTTTATTTTATAAATATTTTTATCCGCTGCTACAGTCTTGTGTATCAAGACTAGGGTCTGGGAGACCCGGGTTCGAATCGCCACTCGGCCACGGAAGCTCGCCGGGCGGCCTTGGCCAGCCCAACCTACCTCGCAGGGTTGTTGTGAGGTAAGAACGCAAGAGAGGGACGCGGGGGAAAAGGCGGGTAGGGGGAACAAATGAAGCCAGCGACCTGAAGCTCCTCCTCCCCCCCCCCGGTACCTTCCTGGCCTCCGCGGGCCCTCCCGGCGCCCCGAAGACGCGCTCCTCCAAGGCCGCCAAGCGGCCCTGCAGCTGCTGCACCTCCCCGGCCCCCGCCGCCGCCATCTTAGCAACGCCCACCGGAAGCCAGCGAGGAACCCCCGCCCACCGGAAGAGCCTTGGGCGGAAACAGAGGGAGACTCCGGCGCTCAGGAAAGCGCCGCTCTACCCTCTGAACGCACCACAGAGATGCCAGGGTGGCTGAGCCCGAGGGGCAAACCGGAAGTTATGTCGGAGGAGGGGAAATGGAGCGTTGCTCTGGAGACGGGGGCGTCCACTTCCGGCCGCGGGGGCGCTGGAGAGGCCGACCTGCGGAGGGCCAGGCCCGGACTGACCGCCGTGTGCGCATGCGCCGACACGTGGACGGAGGAAGGAGACGGAAAACACGTGTCTGAAGCCTCCTGTGCAGTTCAAGCCTTGGGGGTGGCGTGGGCGTTGCCAGCCTCCCGGTGTGGCCGGGAGATCCCCCGGAATTAGGGTTGCCAGGTCCCTCTAGGGGGCGGAGCCTGAGGAGGGCGGGGTCTGGGGAGGGGACAGACTTCAGTGCCATAGAGTCCAATGGCCATTTTCTCCAGGGGAACCGATCTTTCGGCTGGAGAGCAGTTGTAATAGGGGGAGATCTCCAGCTAGTATTATCAAGGATAATAAAATTTACACATCTTTTTTTTTAATATATATATATATATATATATATATATATATATATATATATATATATATATATATATATATATATATATATATATATATATTTTCATAAAAAAACAAAACAAATTATAAATCACATAAACAAATAACTAAAAAGCAAAACAAAAATACAAAGATACAAAAAATACAAAAAGAGCACTTATACTACAGTTTTACATCTTCTATTATAATATTATAGAATAAACAGGGCCCAAAAAATTTACACATCTAGGCAGCAGAGTGCATTAACTTTCCAGATTTAAAAAATTATAACTCGTCATTGGCACTTGTTAAAAGAGATCCCGGGATGCGACTTGCCCCCTATCTTTGGGCTGAGAAATGCAAAGGCTATAAGAAACTTTTTAATCCATTCTGATATATCACAACCTATAAAACCTGCACATATTAGAGGACATCATAAATGTGGACATTGTCCATTCTGCAAATTCAGTTTACCAGTAAAGGAAGTGGGCTCCACATCTAGTAATTTCAAATACACCTTGAGGCACTTTAGCAATTGTGGATCGCATCATGCGATTTATGCCATCCGATGTAAATGTGGTTTTTTATTCATAGGAAGCACGATTAGACCGGTGAGATTAAGGATAGGAGAGCATCTCTCGCGTACTAGGGCACACACAAAAGATGCGCCCCCTTTAGAACATTTTGTCCAGAATTCTCATAAGAATGATGATTTAGTATTTTATGTGCTTTGGCTCTATAAACCGCGCCCTTTTCAAATACAGAATGAACATAAAATCATGCTTCAAAATGAAATGAAATTCATCTATCTGTTTAAAACGTTAGTGCCTCGTGGACTTAATACGGATTTTTATTTGTCTTGTTTTGTTTGATACTAATAATATGTCAATTGTTCTAATACATGTATATTACTTGGAATTGGAAACGTACAAGTCCCCTTTAAGAACTGAGTGCAAACGGAATGGAATGCTTAATTGATATCCTACACCTGGAAACTACTAAAAATAGCATAGGTCTTACTGTTAGTATAGCTACTCCTAGGAACCCAAGATGGTCTATGTAAGAGGTCTTTAATATTATAGGTATGTATGCTTTATGCAAACTTGTATTTTTGTTGGGGTGGTTTTGTTAAAATGTTGTAAAAAATCTATAATTATTCTGTACTGTACCAAACATAATTTATAATTCATATTCATAGAAAAATACCAGGTTACGAGCTGAAGAAAAGCCTCTTGAAACGTGTATAATACCCGGAAGACATGTCCTCCCATGTTACCTGGATCCTTTGGGACTGTTTGTATACCACGATATATTTTTTGAGGTAACAATAACCCTATTTATCCCTGCAGTTAAGGGATAGAAAGTGCATTTTGCACTAGTTATACGCAGTGCGCTCTAAATACAGCATTAGCTGGATACAGACTAAAAGCACGAACCACGGAGGCTCCGGCTGGAGCACAACGGACAGAATACCGTATTGATTGAAAGATACGTGTAAATGAGAACGTGTGTTTATGAATCATCGCCTATTGCTGAATTATTGATTTGTGGTACTTATAACCCATATGATTTATGTTTAGGAACTTATGTTTAGCAAGTTCCAGTCTGTTTTCATAGTGTGAACTTAACACTTAGAATTAATTTAACCCATTGAGGTAATTTATATATACTTTAGACTTTCCTAAAAATTGAAAATATTTTCATAATTAAAATTGAGCTAGTGTGCTGTTCTATTAATTAAGTACCTGGAGATTGGCAACCCTACCTGGAATTACAGTTGATCTCCAGAGATGGCGATCCCTCGGAGAAAAAGGCTGCTTTGGAGGATGGGCTTTATGGTGTGAGACCCCCGCTCACCTGGACGGCCGAGGCTGGCCCGGGCTCATCAGCCCTTGGAAGCTAAGCAGGGTCGGCCTTCACAGTTCTTGGATGGGAGACCACCAAGGGAGTCCCTGGTTGCTATGCAGAGGCAGGCCGTGGCAAACCACCTCTGGACGTCTCTTTGCCTTGGAAACCTGACAGTCAGCTATGACTTGAGAGCACTTTACACGCACACAGATGCACCACCTTCTGCAGGCTCCAGCCCCAACTTCAGCTGCCCCTGTGGGATTTTTCTCCCTGGGCTTCATTCATCACCCTGTCTGGGCAAGAGCTCTGCAAAGCTTGCACAATGGGTAGATGACTCTATAGAATCATGGAGTTGGAAGGGACCACTAGGGTCATCTAGTCCAACCCCCTGCACAATGTCGGAAATTCACAACTACCTCCCTGCCCCCAGCAATCCATACTCCATGCCCAGACGATGGCAACAAAAACGCTCCGGGATCGCTGGCCAGGAGGAAAATTGCTTCCTGACCCCAAGTGGCGATCGGCACTACCCTGGGCAGGCAAGAAAGGACCATGAGAGCCAAACACTGACACAGCCCTTTCTGCCCTCCCTCTCATGGTGTAGTGTGCAGTGGTTAAGACCGGTGGTTTGGAGCAGTGGACTCTGATCTGGAGAACTGGGTTCAAGTCCCCACACCTCCACATGAGCAGCAGAGGCGAATCTGGTGAACTGGATTTGTTTCCCCGCTCCTACATGTGAAGCCAGCTGGGTGACCTTGGGCTAGTCACACTCTCTAAGCTCCACCTCCCTCACAGGGTGTCTGTTGTGGTGAGGGAAAGGGAAGGTGATTGTAAGCTGGTTTGATTCTGCTTTAAGTGGTACAGAAAGTCAGCGTATAAAAACCAGCTCTTTTTCTTCTTCATGATCTGCTTAAGGTCATAGAATCAGCATTGCTGACAATGGCCATCTAGCCTCTGCTTAAAAACCTCCAGGGAAGGAGAGCTCACCACCTCTCGAGGAAAAGGGGATGGAGGCCCTAATAAACCCTGATTTCCTGATATTTATTCAGTTCATTTGTATCCCATCTTTCTCCCAAATAGGGACCCTAAAGTGTCTTGCATCGTTCTCTCCTCCATTTTATCCTCACAACAACCCTGTGAGGTAGGTTAGGCTGAGAGACCCAGGTCTCTTGGATCCTAGTCCGACCCTCTTAACCACTACACCACACTGGCTCTCTAACATCTGGGCAGGGATTTTCCGACAGCGGATCTGCTTCCCCTATCCTGCTCATTTTGATCCTTTGCTGCGATGAGTGAATATGTGTCACTGTGTCTTTCGTTCAGACAGTGGCTTTTTGCAGTAGATGTTTTGTAAGTTATCTGAATGAACATGGGGCAGTTGTTCTCTCTCAGACTGACCTGCCTTACAGGGTTGTTGTGAGGATAAAATGATGATAGAAAGAACCATATGCACCACTAACTCCTTGGAGGGAGGTTAGAAGGCAAATGCAAGGAACAGATGAGTCCTTTAGGCCATTTATTTTTCTTTCTCGCTATGCATGGAGTCAAAGTATCCTGAAGATGAAGGCATCACATCTGCCTCGTTTTGTTCACACAACCGCTTGAACACATGAACACATGAAGCTGTCTTATACTGAAACAGACCCTTGGTCCATCAAAGTCAGTATTGTGTGCTCAGACCAGCAGTTGCTCTCCAGGATCTCAGGCAGGGGTCTTTCACATCACCTACCTGCCTAGTCCCTTTAACTGGAGATGCCGGGGATTGAACCTGGGACCCTCTGCATGTCGTGCAGATGCTCTACCACTGAGCCACAGCCCCTCCCCACTTGAGTGTTCAATGGCTGTGGGAAGTGCTGGTCCCCAGGCTGTGCTAGCAAGTCAACCCGTGGCTAGTCTGTTTTGTGTGTGGCAGTGCGCTCCGTTTACTTTTTGGCCCATCATTGCAACGGTTTGAGCTTTTGCTGCATTATGCTGCAGGTTAAGAGGAAGCATTCATGCACCCCTCAGTAGTGTCTTTGCCTAAGGCCCGCTGGGGATTGCATTTTAATGTTATGCGGGTTTTTATTTTGTGTCCCTGTGAGCCACTTTGGGAACCAAGTGGGACAAAAATATAATAAGTAAGGAAATAAAGCCTTGTGCCAAGTGGTGTCTGCGCGTGACCAACCAAATCAGCCGGTGGCAGTCTTGAGCTGCCCCAGGCATGGCTGCTCCCCCAGTGGCCCCCACACTGCAATAGTCATGGGCCCAAATTCCACAATTGGATGAGAGAAAAAGGAACCTTCATATTCAGCAGCAGCATTCATCTCAGTACCAGCACTAGGAGGCAATATCAGAGACGGCTTGGCCCTTTGAGAAGCGGCGTGGTGTAGCGGCTGAACTGTCAGGCTAGGATCTGAAAGGCCCAGGTTCGAATCCCCACTCTGCCATGGAAGCATGCTGGGTGACCTTGGGACAGTTACACGTTCTCAGCCTAATCTACCTCCCAGGGTTGTTGTCAGGATGAAACGGAGAAGAATGTTGTAAGCCACTTTAGGTTGCTCCCTGTTGGGGAGAAAACAGGTATATATGAAGTAAACAGATAGGTTTCCACTGAGACAGGAACTGGATGGACCACCAGGGTTATCCAGAAGGGCATCTCATCATCTCTTGGAAGCTAAGCAGGGTCTGCCCTGGTTAGTATTTGGATGGGAAGCCACCGAGGAAGTCCAGGGTCGCTACATAGAGTCAGGCAATGGCAAACCACCTCTGAACCTCTCTTGCCTTGAGAACCCTACAAGGTTGCCATAAGTCAGCTGCAACTTTACACAGATGGCACTTTACACAGGCACACACAGTCAATCTACACACCGCAGAGCTTATTTTAGGCCAACAATGTACAAAACTAGTTTTCTCCAAGGTTGCTTCAGGGGAGAAGATGGCAACAACAAAAAACAACACCATCGTCCAGCTTTTGAACACATCTTAATTCATCTTTTTTTATGGGGGGTGCATTTGTCTAACAAAGAGCTCCCTCATTTGGGAATCTCCCTCTTCCCCATTATGAAGAAGTGGCCTCAGTGGGAAAATCATGAAAGATGGGAAATTTCATAAAATAAACTATAATGTGCTTCCTCTGTACAGTATAGTAACTACAGTAATACATTGCATCTTTAATAAGTACTTTAAAAATCAATACAGATTTGCAGTCTTTACCTGTTTGCAATGCGTTTGAGATAATTTTGTGTTGGGAAGGAAATGGTAATATCGACTGGACTTCTCCAAGGAGAACCATCATAGTTCAAGTTCTTCTGGAAGTCGTTTTGTGTAGGGGCAGACATATGGGACCAGCCTGGGGTTACACAGCACTGAGGGAAATGCCGTGGTAAAACCAAGATACTCTGTACATGCCTTGGAGACACTCTCTGCTCACAAGATCTGAGGCCAAGCTCTGAGAGGCCGGCTTACATGGCTCTCTTTGAAGGACTTGAATGGAAGCCCACATCTGGCCATATTGCTTGTTTGCATCTCATGTGCTTCTTCCAGGTGTTGTTAGTTTCAGAGGGTTGCCATGCGAGTTTTAGGAATTGATTATGGAAGTCTGTTATACAGAGCTGATCAAGTTTGTTCACTCTTGTCATTTGGTCTTTCTCTCCCTTGAAGTATGTGAAGGGCTGTCACTTTTAGATGAGGGCAGGGAGCTGTTCCTGTTGGCAGCAGAGGATAGGGCTCGCAAGAATGGGTTTAAATTGCAGGCGGAGAGGTACCGGATAGATATTACGAAGACTTTTTTTACAGTACGAGTAGTTCAGCATTGGAATGGGCTACCTAGGGAGGTGGCGAGCTCCCCCTGACTGGCAGTCTTTAAGCAGCGGCTGGACAAACACTTGTCAGGGATGCTCTAGGGCTGATCCTGCACCCACACAGGAGGGTGTCTCACTAAACCGTAGATCCATGCCTTAGGTACACTTAGACTGGACTATCAAGCAGTGTGTTTTAGAAATGTGTGTGTGTGTGTGGGGGGGGTGGAGGTAGAAAAGATGTATTTGAACATGACAGACCAAAGTCTGCAGTTTCTAGCCTTCTGGCAGCGGGGACCAGGAAGTGTTGCCTGTTTAGTTAAGATCAGAAGTGCTGGATACAAAACAGATTCCAAGATCCATTGTGTGTGTGTGTCAAGTGCCATGAAGTCACAGCCAACCTATGACATTATACCCTGCTGATCTCCCTACCCTCCACATTCCCTGGTCTCCCCAGGCTCCACCCCAAATCTCCAGGAATTTCCCAACTTAGAGTTGGCAGCCCAGAGTGTGATTTCCCCTCATGTAGTGAGTGGATCCAGCGTGGTGTAGTGGTTAAGAGCGGTAGTTTGCAGCGGTGGAGTCTAATCTGGGGAACCAGGTTGGTTTCCCCACTCCTACACATGAAGCCAGCTGGGTGACCTTGGGCTAGTCACAGCTCTCTCAGCCCCACCTACCTCACAGGGTGTCTGTTGTGGGGAGGGGAAGGGAAGGGTGATTGTAAGCCACTTTGATTCTCCTTTAAGTGGTAGAGAAAGTCAGCATATAAAAACCAAACCCTTCTTCTTTTTCATCTCGCCGCCAGGTACCCTGTTTGGAGTGAGTGAAGAAACAAAGAGAGCAAGTGTGGTGTAGTGGTTAAGAGCGGTGGTTTGGAGCAGTGGACTCTGTTCTGGAGAACCGGGTTTGATTCCCCACTCCTCCACATGAGCGGCGGAGGCTAATCTGGTGAACTGGATTTGTTTCCCCGCTCCTACACAGTCAGCTGGGTGACCTTGGGCTAGTCACACTCTCTCAGCCCCACCTACCTCACAGATGATTGTAAACTGGTTTGAGTCTCCCTTAAGTGGTAGAGAAAGTCGGCATATAAAAACCAACTCCAGGATCAGAGGAGCATGCCGAATATATTCGGTGCTGTGGTACGCAGGCAGGACAATGCTGCTGCAGTCATCTTGCTTGGGGGCTTCGTAGAGGCACCTGGTTGGCCACTTTGTGAACAGACTGCTGGAATTGGTGGGTCTGATCCAGCAGGGCTGTTTTCTTCTCCTTCTTCTCCTTCTCCTCCTCCTCCTCCTCCTCCTCCTCCTTCTTCGTGTTGTCTCTTCAGTCTGCTACAGAAAGGCACAGGAAATGCGACTGTGTGTGTGTGTGGTGATGTGGTCTCTCTCCGCAAGGAGTATCATAAAAAGTTTGCGAGGTGCAGCCGGCCTTGCGGACCCGTAATGTGTCCAGTCATTTAGCACACCGCTCTGTCGCCGAATATGAGTAATTTTTAATTTGTGCCCTCGGGGAAGTCAGCTGAAGTCAGCAGCTCCTATCAATACCGGTCCACTTACCGCGCTGGGCAGTGTAATGAAAATCCGATCCGAGGACTGGCGGGAGTAAATAAGTATGCCATTAAAATGAGAAAATCAAACCGCCAGACAGGTCTTTTCTCTCCCCCATTGATTCCTTTTATTACGGAAGTATTGCAGCTAAATAACATTAGTGTGAACCATCTCGATAGTGTTTTCTGCAGATTGCGTGTCGATAACCCAATTGCAGGCAGTCTCCGTGCATTTGGGGGGCACCCGCCACATGGTCCAGGGGGGAGGATCGATCCTCTACTGTGACCTTCCCTGCCATGCCGAGCAGGGAGCCAGGGCAAAGGCCCACCAAGGGCTTCTCGACGGCAGTTCTGCAAGGTCTATATTCTGTCGCTCCAAACGGAGCCCAAGAACTTTGCGGGAGGTCGTGGCTCAGTTGCAGAGCCCCTGCTTGGCACACAGAAGGTCCCAGGTTCAATTCTTGGCATCTCCTGTGAAAAGATCTGGCAGGAGGCGATGTGAGAGACCTTTGCCTGAGACCCTGGAGAGCCGCTGCCAGTCCGAGTGAACAATCCTGACTTGGATGGGTCTGATTCAGCATAAGGCAACTTCATTTTAAATGGTACATGCAGCATCAACTGAAGATTTCTATGTTTCTAGGATGTGGACATCAAGGGAGTCTTCCTTAGCCATGGTAATAATCCTTTGCTCGAAGATGTCCGGGACTGGATTTGGGGCCTTCTCTGCCTTCTCTGTCTGACAGCAGACCGTCCATGGCAATAATTTTGTGATGGCCAGCAAGAGGGCTCGGAGGAAGAAGCCTCCCAATGTGCTCTGAGTCTGCCTGAGGTCCACCATTGCTGGCGCTGGCGGCTGCAGCCTCGGAATTTCTTCTTGTTTGCAAATAAACCAAAAGGATCTCTTCAAACTGGAAAATGGGCATTAAAATGGCAAGCGAGATTCAATGTGAGCAAGTGCACAGTGATGCATATTAGGGTAAAAAATCCCAACTTCACAAATACACTGATGGGATCTGTGCTGGGAGCAACAGACCAAGAAAGGGATCTTGGGGTGGTAGTGGATAGCTCAATGAAGATGTCAACCTAGTGTGCGGCTTCTGTGAAAAAGGCAAATTCCATGCTGGCCATAATTAGACAAGGAATGGAGAATAAAACTGCTGATATCATACTGCCCTTGTACAAATCTATGGTGAGACCGCACTTGGATTACTGTGTACAGTTCTGATCACCACACCTAAAAAAGGGATATTGCAGAGCTCGAGAAGGTGCAGAGAAAAGCAACCAAAATGATCAGGGGACTAGAGCAACTGCCCTATGAGGAGAGGTTAAAACGCATAGGGCTGTTTAGCTTGGAAAGAGGGTAATTAAGGGGAGACAGGATAGAGGTCTATAAAATTATGTATGGTTTGGAGAGAATGGACAGGGAGAATGGACAGAGAGAGCGGTTCCTCAGTGGAACAGGCTTCCTCGGGAGGTGGTAAGCTCTCCTTCCCTGGAGGTTTTTAAGAAGAGGTTGGATGGCCATCTGTCAGCAATGCTGTTTCTATGACCTTAGGCAGCTGATGAGAGGGAGGGCATCTTGGCTGTCTTCTGGGCATGTGGGGGGGGGTCACTGGGGGTTTTGGGGGGAGGTAGTTGTGAGTTTCCTGCATTGTGCAGGGGGTTGGACTAGATGACCCTGGTGGTCCCTCCCAACTCTATGATTCTATGATTCTAAGTATTTCTTCACACAACGCATAGTTCAACTGTGGAACTCCCTGCCCCAGGACGTGTTGATGGCTGCCAATTTGGAAGGCTTTAAGAGGGGAGTGGACATGTTCATGGAGGAGAGGGGTATTCATGGCTACTAGTAAGAAATTCAAAACAGATAAAAGGAAGTATTAACTGAAGGACTTTTACGGTTCCCATGGAATCCAAGGAAGCCAGGCCTCAGAGAGTATGAACAGCAATGCTGTTTGGATAAAGTTACGCGCTACAGAAAGTCAGCTCTGTACTCTGCCTCTCTGCCCTTCCAGGCCTCACGACGTGGACAAATGTGCCTCTTTGCGGCTCCAAACATATTCTCACTGCCTCTTCCTTTGTCTTTCTGTCCTTCTGTGTACAGTAGCCATTGATTTGCTTACCAGGCTATTTGTCCAGCGGCATTCTCCGCAGATCCGCCGTGAAGCCGCTATATATCTCATGTATCCCTATGTCTACAGTTATCTGGATATCTACCGCGGCAATCCGTCTGTCTGCTGCGGCTGTCGAGCGATTGACCACCGGCATCCATCAGCACATGGCGTTTGCTGGAGATATTAATTGACGCCCCCCTCCTTACGGCACACGGAAACACGGCAAGTGTTTTCTACTTGAGAAATAAAGATACAAGCACCGCGGGTGAATGATTCATTTTTAAGCCTGTCGTTAAAATCCGCATTAACGGTATTTATAAAAGCACACACACACACAAAAAACACACCAAACAAAGGACTTTGTGGAGGTGATTCGTTTGCACAATTGTTGTGGAGGTGATTCGTTTGCACAATCGTTTGCACAATTGTGAAGTGAGTGCAGAAGTGGGAAAGAAGATGTCATAATGAAAAGCTTTCCCCTGGAAAGGAAAACCCCCCTGCACCAATAAGCTATTGGATTGGGGGGAGGGTTTAATCAGAGAAGGTGCAAGGTTCAGGTGCAGCTAATGCGGACACAATATCCTGGCAATGGTGATACCAGTCCCCAAACTGAACGCCGGAACTGACTTTATTCTGAGTCAGGATTCAGTCACAGAGTCTGCATCTAGTCCCAGAGCTCAGCACTCCAACATAGGAAGCAACGAGAGTGTCTCTAGGCATGTGCAAAGTATATTTCCTTCACCACTGGATATTCACACTCCAGGCACAACGCTCTCGAGGCAGCCTCAGGCCAAGAATTAGAATGCATAACATTGGGCACCTATTTAGTGTTGCCAGGTCCCTTTTTGCCACTGGTGGGAAGTTTTTGGGGCAGAACCTGAGGAGGGCATGGTTTGGGGAGGGGTATGTTTGCCAGGTCCCTATTCGCCATTGGCGAAAGGTTTTTGGGGTGGAGCTTGAGGAGGGTGGGGTTTGGGGAGGGGAGAGACTTCAATGCTATATAGGGTTGCCTACTGCCAGGTAGTAGCTGGAGATCTCCTGCTATTGCAACTGATCTCCAGCCGATACAGATCAGTTCACCTGGAGAAAAATAGCCGCTTTGGAAATTGGACTCTATGGCATTGAAGTTCCTCCCCTCCCCAAACCCCACCCTCATCAGGCTCTGCCCCAAAAATCTCTTGTCAGTGGTGAAGAGGGACCCGGCAACCCTAATGCCATAGAGTCCACTTGCCAAAGTGGCCATTTTCTCCAGGCTGGAGATCAGTTGTAATATAATAGCAGGAGATCTCCACTAGTACCTGGAGGTTGGCAACCCTAGGGAAGGGAGGGACTTCAATGTCATAGAGTCCAATTGCCAATGTGCCATTTTCTCCAGGTGAACTGATCTCTATCGGCTGGAGATCAGTTGTAATAGCAGGAGATCTCCAGCTACTACCTGGAGGTTGTAGCAACCCAAAACAGCACTATGACAATTCAAAGCAAATTAAAGTGAATTTTATAAAGTGCAATAGTGAAAAAATATATACACAAAAATATGTACAAAATAGAAGTACAACAAGATACAAAATTTACAAAATGCAATCCAATAAATATATTATTCTTCAAGGGATATCACAAATCCTCAAGCAACAAATAAGTCAAAACCCATAAGGGCATCCATTGATATCAAAGTCTATTGATTATTCCAAAAATTGGAGCAGAGCCACAGGAAAAGGATGTCAGACGTGTCGTCTAGATCGGGACCACGTTTCGCATATGGCTTCTTCAGCGACCTGTATCAGCAGCAAATATATATATGCCTTAATAGGTGATGTCTCATAAGGACCGCAAAGGTTTGTATGTAGGTCTCACAATCCTCTTGATTATTCTGTCCTTGTGAGACCTACATACAAACCTTTGCGGTCCTTATGAGACATCACCTATTAAGGCATATATATATATATATATATATATATATATATATATATATATATATATATATATATACACGTCTGACATTTTGTAAATTTTGTATCTTGTTGTACTTCTATTTTGTACATATTTTTGTGTATATATTTTTTCACTATTGCACTTTATAAAATTCACTTTAATTTGCTTTGAATTGTCATAGTGCTGTTTTGGGTTGCTACAATTATCCTCACAGCACTGAGCCTTCTTGTCTTGCGGACTACCTGGAGGTTGGCAACCCTACACCTATTGGAGCAAAATGGGGGGAGATCCTAGGGAAGAGGGGGAAATAGGAGTGGGAGGAGGTCTTGGGTGTGTGTTCAGGCCAGGGGGCCTCTTGTTCAGCTGGGACCTCTGCTGAGCTCTAATCAAGACAGCCCAAATGGGACAGCTCAGAAAACCCACAATTCCAGAAGAGCAGCTAGTATTATGGTACATTTCCCTGGTTGCCTGGTGCTCTGCCTGTTGAATTTCAGGCACTAGGAGAAAATATCCCCCCACACACCAGCCGCCACAGACACATCTTTGCTAATAGGGTGGCCAACCTCCAGGTGGTGGCTGGAGATCTCTCGCTATTACAGCTGATCTCCAGCCGAAATGGCCGCTTTGGCAATTGGACTCTATGGCATTGAAGTCCCTCCCCTCCCCAAACCCCACCCTCCTCAGTCTCTGCCTCCAAAATCTCCAGGTATTTCCCAACCCGGAGCTGGCAACCCTAGTTGCTAATTCCTCCTCTGCCCCTAGAAATGTGATGTTTGTCCTGGTTACTCTTCCCGCACTTCCCTGGAGTGATTTTCTTTCCAGCCTGCATTTTGCTTGTTTCCGTTTCTCTTCCTCACTGGGTCTTCTTTTCTGTTCCTATGGATTTCATCTGACTGAGGTGAAGTCCCCCCCCCCCAACGACTTTTTAAACATCTGGGGGATTTGCAGGGAAGAACCAGGAGGCTGCTTCGCCCTTCCTTAGGGTTGCCAACCTTCAGGGGGTGGCTGGAGATCTCCCGCTATCACATCTGAGTCTATGAAATCTTAAAGGTAAAGGTCCCCTGTGCACGCACCGGGTCATTCCTGACCCATGGGGTGAGTTAGTCTTGAAAGTGCCGCAGGACTCCTGTTTAATTTTGCTCGTCAGACCAAAGGGCTATCCTTGTGCGCCGAATTCCCATCGCAGTTACTCTGTCCTCTCGCTAGATGTCACATTTCCCCATCATTGCTGGCAAGACTTTTGCCAGACCGCTGAAATAATTTGGTATAGGACAGTAACATTGGTGATAGGATAGCCACCTTCAAATACTTGAAGGGCTTTCATATAGAAGATATAGAGCAATGGTTCCCAAAGTGGGTAGTACCACCCCCTGGGGGGCGGTGGGATTACCTAGGGGGGCACTAAGAGGCAAGAGGGCAGCAGGGGGGCGCTAGAGGGGGGCCCCTTCAACTGTGTTGTTCACTAATTTACAATAGATCAAGCTGTGGCACCATGCTGGCAAGTTTGGTGGAAACTATCAGAATTTTTTTCCAGACTTTGAAGAACTGGTACCACTGGATCAAGTTCATCAGTTTTGTTGAATACATTTCAACTAAAACATTTTAATATAATTTTGAATAGATGTGCAATTGTTACTGTTTTGAAATTTTATTGTTATTATCTTCTTTAGTGCATCATGCAAACCCCTATTTTGAATAATGCTTTTTATAGGATAGGATAGGACAGGGCAGGACAGGAAAGGTAGGATAGGATAGGAGGCACTGGGGTTGAGTTTGTGGTACCAAGGGGGCGGTGGCCCGAAAGGTTTGGGAACCACTGATATAGAGGATGGAGCGGAGTTGTTTTCTGCTGCCCCAGAAGGTCGGACCAGAACCATGGTTAGACCAGAACCTTTAAGGAGTCTCAAAGTGGCTTAAAATCGCCGTCCCTTCCCCTCCCCGCAATAAGCACCTTGTGAGGTAGGTGGGTCTGAGAGAGTTCGGAGAGAACTGTGACTAGCCCAAGGTCACCCATCAGGCTTCATTGGGGAGGAGTGGGGAATTGAACCCAGTTCTCCAGATTAGAGTCCACCACTCATGTGGAAGAGTGGGGAATTGAACCCGGTTCTCCAGATTAGAGTCTGCTGCTCTTAACCCCTACACCACACTGGCTCCAGAAGGCAAATGCAATGAAAACTAAAAGGTTTTGTTTGTTTGTTTGTTTTGAAAACTTGCAGATAACAGGTAGAAACAGAAATGGAAAAGAGTATTATAAGATGGTGGTAGGACAGCTAGAGCTGTCATTGCTTGCTTGATATTCTCCAGAATTCACATTGCTGATCTGATTTACCTCTCCTCTTGCTCTCCACCAGCCTCCCACCCCCATCCCACCTGCCTGCAAGTCTTAAAGGTTTTTCAAGGCATGCCCCATCCTGCCCGATGTCCTTAAGGGAATGCTGGTGCCCAGACCTTGCTTGAGGGGCTGGGAAGGAGAGGTCAGATCTCTCTACCGTGTGTTTCTCTATGGCCACAGAAACAAACCTCAGAGTTCCCAAAACATTCAGCAGGGTTCCTGAACATTAGTTCCTAAACATTATAGTGGACAGGGATAAGATTTTCTACCTCTCTCACCATACTAGAATGCAGGGTCATCTGCTGAAGCTGGAGGGTGACAGGTTAAAAACTGATAAAAGGAAGTATTTCTTCATACAACGCATACCGGTAGTTAAATTGTGGAACTCCCTGTCCCAGGATGTGGTGATGGCTGCCAATTTGGAAGGCTTTAAGAGGGGAGTGGACATGTTCATGGAGGAGAGGGCTAACCATGGCTACTGGTCCAAATGGAAACTAGTCGTGATGCATACCTACGGTATTCTCTCCAGGATCAGAGGAGCATGCCTATTATATTAGGCGCTGTGGAACACAGGCAGGATAATGCTGCTGCAGTAATCTTGTTTGTGGGCTTCCTAGAGGCACCTGGTTTAGGGTTGCCAGGTTGCTCTTCGCCACAGGTGGGAGGTTTTTGAGGCGAAGCCTAGGGAGAGAGGGGTTTGGGGAGGGGAGGGACTTCAATGCCATAGATTCCAATTGCCAAAGCAGCCATTTTCTCCAGGTGAACTGATCTCTATCAGCTGGAAATCAGTTTTAATAGCAGGAGATCTCCAGCTAGTACCTGGAGGCTGGCAACCCTAACCTGGTTGGCTACTGTTTGAACAGACTGCTGGACTTGATGGGCCTTGGTCTGATCCAGCATGGCCTTTCTTGTGTTCCTTGTTTCATGGAATTTCAAAATGGTTTCTACCTGTTTTGCAATCTGGTTCAAAGACAAAAAGTGGAAGATCAGTTTAAAGAACAAAATTCCCTTGTCTGTTATTCTGCAAATCTTCTTTGACGTTGATACAGCAACAGCAATTGTTCAAAGGTTTTTAATGTTTCTGATTCTGATCGGGTGGAAAGGGGGCTTAAAAAAGGCTTAAAATAAAATAATAAATAAATAACAATGCAAACAACAACTGTTTCCACCTGGAATGCCTGAAATTTGAAACAAGTAGTACAAACAGTTCTAGGGTTGTGTGGCAGCCTCCACACACACACAAACGCACACACACATCCCGGACAAAAAAACAGTTGCACAAACAGACTGTCCTCTTCAATAGCAGCCTCCTCCGCACTTCCTTACTCAACTTTTGGGACTGCCCATGTTTTTCTTATCAGCAGGGCAGGCAAAGGAGAGACAAGCATCAAAACTTGAGTCTGCCACTAAACCCTTGAGAAGTTAACTCCTTTATTTCTCAAGGTATGAATCTTGCAGAAAACAGATTAAGCCCTTTCACACAAACAAATCCGAAATTAGTTGCTTTAGGGGTTGAATATCCCATAACCGAACTGTGGCATTTCATAATGAACTATGTTTTTATTAGTAGAAAACAGCAAGAGTCCAGTAGCACCTTAAAGACTAACAAAATTTCTGGCAGGGTATGAGCTTTTGTGAGCCACAACTCACTTCTTCAGATACGTTTTTATTGATACAAAGTATGCATGCTTTGAACACAGAACTCTTCATCCAATCTCTGCTTTAGACCAACACAATCAAATCAGTGCTGATGGGTGACTTATGCCAGAAGGATCTATTTATTTATCTGTTTAATGTAATTTATACCCCGTCTTTCTCCCCAATGGGGACCTGAAGAGGCTTACATCCTTCATTTTATTATCACAACAACCCTATGAGGTAGGTTAGGCTGAGAGTATGTGATTGGCCCAAGGTCACTCAGCGAGCTTCCATGGCTGGAGTGGGGATTCGAACCTGGGTCTCCCAGATCCGAGTCCGACACTCTAACCACTACACCAAACTGTCTCAACATCAGAGGCTGTCTTCTGCACTGTCCCCTTTGTGTCTTCATTGTCTGAATGCTTCATTCCAAAACAAATGCTTCCCCCCAAAAAAACTGGGCTGAGATTTCAACTTCCCTTCTGGTCCTGGCCATAATGCAGGGTTTGGCTAGCAAATGGGCCCCTCCCATTGAGGGAGCACAAGTCTTTTGGCTTCTCTCTGCCACGGAGAGCAGCCTCCAAGGAGCATAAGGATGCTGCCAGGGAGGCTACCTGCTCTGCAGCCCCTTTTCCCTCTCCCCCTTGTTTATCTTCACTGTAAACACCTCAGAGGGTGGCGATGGGGTTTTTATGCACAATGTCCTTCCATGCATCCCAGTTGCTGGCTCTTCCGCAGCTCGTAAATGATGTCAGCTGTACAAGGGCTGGGTTGCAGGAGGAGGAGGAGAAGAAGAGTTGGTTTTTATATGCCAACATTTACGGAAGAATCAAATCGCCTTCCCTTCCCCTCCCCGCAACAGACACCCTGTGAGGTAGGTGGGGCTGAGAGTGTGTGACTAGCCCAAGGTCCCCCAGCTGGCTTCGTGTGGAGGGGTGGGGTAACAAATCTGGTTCACCAGATTAGCCTCCGCCGCTCATGTGGAGGAGTGGGGAACCAAACCCAGTTCTCCAGATTAGAGTCCACCGCTCCAAACCACCACTCTTAACCACTACACCACACTGGCTTGTTATACATGTTATAATATGTATTGGTGTGTATTATAAGGCCATTTATGCATGGGAGGTTTTGCCCCTCTCTAGATGCACATTTCCCCCATCCAAATTATCAAAACTCAAAAATAAGCCCCCATGCAGAGTTTTGAGAATTCAGATGGGGAAAATGTGCATCTAGAGAGCGGCAAATCCAAGGCAAATCCTCCCGTGCATAAATGGCCCAAGTGATGTTGTTAGACCACTGATGAAGGCCAGGGGGCCGAAACATGTTTGGATTGTGGTTTTAGTTTATCAACCTGTATTCGTTGCCATTGTGCTTCCTTTTAATATTATGTTTAATGTTTTTAATAAAGATATCAGCGCCTTAAAATAAGTATATTTCTATACATAATTGAGTCTTTTCCCACCCATCCTTTGGGTACGGAGCTTGTGGTGTGAGCAGCATCTTGGAAGCTCCGGATTTCCCTTTGCCATCAAATGCAACTGCATATTTCCCATCCAATACAGCCAAATGGCAAATACTGCTTTGTGTCAATGGTCCAACTAGAATGTTAAATATGATTGCATGTTGCCTATAAAATACTGTCTGGCAGTAAATACTTTTAACATGTAAACTAATTCATCAGGTGAGTTTCCCCTCACTGGCAGTCTTCAAACAGTGGCTGGACGAACACTTGTCAGGAATGCTTCAGGCTGATTCTGCATTGCTCAGGGGGTTGGACTAGATGGCCTCTATGGGTACTTCCAACTTTATGATTCTCTGGTTTTGAATGGTGCTGGTGGAAAGTGCTGTCAAGTCACCATTAACTTATGGTGACCCAGTGGGATTTTCCAGGCAAGAGACGCTCAGAAGTGGTTTTGTCATTGCTTGCCTCTGCGTAGCAACCCGGGACTTCCTTGGTGGCCTCCCATCCAAGTACTAACCAGGGCCGACCCTGCTTAGCTTCCAATATCTGACAAGATCCAGTAAGCCTGGGCCATCCAGGTCAGGGCCACCTGGGGGAGACAATTGTAAGCCTCTTTGAGACTCTGTAAGCATATGGGACAATTTGGCTAACACTCCTTATGGTAGAGAAAAGTGGGGTATAAAAACCAACTCTTCTTCTTCTTCTTCTTGCCAGTCACAGGCTCTCAGCCAGGACTACCTCACAGGGTGGTGTGTGGATAAAATGGAGGAGAAGGATGCAGGCCACTCTGGGTCCCCATTGGGGAGAAAGTAAATAAAATAATAAATTGCTGAGCTAATATATGTAAAATGTTGAAAATAGTTGACCATCTTAGGTCAATGCTAAATAAGCAGAGATTAGATGGCCATCTGTCAGCAATGCTGATTCTATTACCTTAGGCAGATCATGAGAGGGAGGGCATCTTGGCCATCTTCTGGGCATGGAGTAGGGGTGACTGGGAGTGTGTGTGTGTGGGAGGTAGTTGTGGATTTTCTGCATTGTGCAGGGGGCTGGACTAGATGACTCTGGTGGTCCCTTCCAACTCTATGATTCTATTATTCTAAATATTTTACCAGCAAGCATCCAAGGAGAGTGGAGACCATTGGTTGTAGCTGTGGCACATGGCTTGGGCCAGGTAAGGGGACTGTTTATGGCTCCCTGGAGATTTCCAGCTTCTAGTAGTAGGCCTCGTGCAGATTCTCAGTGATGGACCCTCTCCCCCCTCCCGAATCTCCGTCCGCATTTGCTCACAACAAAATGTCCGTGTCAAGGCAAGGTAAATAATAGACTCCAGCCGCTGAGATCCTTGGCCAACCGACACTCTATAAATATAGATTCCTTTATAGATTATGTGCCAGTGGATGAGGAGAGGCGCAGCCTTTTCCTACCAAGTGTCAGAAGGGAGAATTATCCGCAGAAGATACTTTTAGGGTGGCTGGGTTAATTCACCTTCTCCGCCTCCCCAGTGTCTCCCACATGCAGGCAGGATGCCTTTCTCTTCCCTTCCTTCTTCCAAGGGCCAAACCAGACCTGCATAAGGAGCACTGTGGACATGGAACTGCCAGCACATATCTGGATTGGCCCGCAGCCCATGCTTCCCGGGATGCGCACGTTCAAGATTCAAATGCTTCCTGATTTAAGCATGGAGACTACTGGTGCAGGAAAGTGGGGGTCCAGCAAGCAACGAACCTCAGATAAAACTCCCATGCTTAAATGACCATAAACACGTACAGTCACATACCATCTTTCCCAGACAAGACGCACACATGAAACCACCGGGGTCCTTGACGGTAAAGAACAATTGACAGTAGTGACGTAAGGACGGAACCTGTTGAAATTTGAACAGGCAGCCTGCGGAGGAGAACGTATTGCTGTAGGGAACCGCAGATTAAAACAGCCACCCAGGAACCTCGAGATCAGCCAGTGGGGCTGTGGCCCCCATCATGGATGAATGTCCACCTGTCCTTTGCAAGGATCGGAGCCTTTTTAACAGTGGTCCCAGAACTCTGCAATGGGGCTTCGCTGATCCCCTACTCTTGTTTCTTTTGGAAGTAACTCTTCTTCCAAGAAGCTTTCTGGAACTAAGTTTATTTTATTGTTTTTCCTAATCCAATGTCTCCTAATCCAATCATGTCTGCTAATCCAACTCATGCCTGCTAATGTCATTTACTTGCTATTGACATTTGCATGCTATTGCCATTGGGTGTGTGAATTCGCTCTTCTCTACTTAAGGATAGATGGACTCAGCTTCTGGCTGTATCTGAAGAATTGAGCTGTGACTCACAAGAGCTCCTGCTCTGGCAGAAATGTTGTTAGTCTTTAAAGTGCTACTGGACTCTTGCTCTTTTTTACTGTTTCTCCTTCTGGTTTTCATTCCCCTGTTATAAATCGTTTTAAATGGTGGGTGTATGTGTGTGTTTATTTGGTTGCTGCTTGTTCTGGGACGGGCCTTGGAAACTTCATTGAAAGGGGAGGTATGCCAGTAAGGTAAGCAAGTGTTGTGGGCGAATGAATCATTGCTTCATTCCCATCAGGGAGGAGCTGTGGCTCAGAGGAAGAGCCTCTGCTTTACATGCAGGTCCCAGGTTCAATCCCGGCATCTCCATTTAAAAGTACAAGGAAGTAGGTGATGTGAAAGGCCTCTGCCTGAGACCCTGGAGAGCTGCTGCCAGTCCGAGTAGACAAGACTAACCTGGATGGAGGAAGGGCCTAATTCAGGATAAGGCAGCTTCATCTGCATTCATGTGCATACATACAAGTGGTGACCGCAAGGCCACCGAAACGGCTTCTTCAGTTAAATAACCAGATGGATCGGGGTCGGCGGGTGGGACCTCATTGTTTCTGCCTCTGGCTCCTTCGAATCCCTGTCCTCCTTCCAAAGAGCCCCCCAGGCAGCCTCAGTGGGCATTACCCTACTTTATCCCCACAACCACCCTTTGAGGTAGGCAAGACCGAGATAGGTACAGGGCCAAGGGCACCCAGCAAGCAGGGATTTGGGCTCCAGGGCCTGCGAGGCCACTATTGCAAACAGGAAGGCCCCCTCCCCCAGAGACTGCTTGATTTCTTGACCCTGGTAAAGGTGGCACCTTGCAGGGCGAGAGCAGGTAGCGAAGGGCTGCTTCTCTCCCCGGACCCAACCCCGCCAGCTCCCCAACTGTGCCGGGATTCAAGGGGAGGGGGGAAGTCTCCCCTGTCCCAGCTGGACTGCCCCGGCCCGCTCAGCGGGGCCTCTCCAGACGTGCGCCGGGAATCCGTGTTCGGAGAGACTAGACTCCCAGGCGCAAGAGGCGGGTGGGCGAGCCCGAGGGGGCGAGAGGCCTCTGTCGGAGCCCTGGAAGGCCGGTCCGACCCTCGAGGGTCAGCGAGCAAAGCCGGCCCCTTGGAAGGAGGTCTCCCCCGTCGAGCGGCCAGCAAATGGGGGCGCGACGGGGCGGGCAGAGGGAGGGAGGGTCGGCCCTCGGCTTGGGCTGCCACTTGTTGCAAACACCGGGGGGGGGGAGGAGGAGGAGGAGGAGGAGGGCGCTGCAGGCTGGGCGACCCCCGATCTCTCCCCCCGGCTGCGGCACCCACGACCATGCAGACGGCTCCGAGGCGGGGCGGGCGCCGGTCCGACGGCTGAGGCGGGGGGAGCGCGGGGCGGGGGGGCGCCGCCCGCAGACGAAGCGCCTCCCCGTCGGTGGGGCTTAGGAAGGCGGTCGGGGGCCGCGCCGCGCCCCCACCCCACCCCACCCCCCGGCCCGAGCCCCCGGCTCCGGCTCGACTTGGGCGTCGGGGATGGTGGACCACGCCGCGATGCCCACCAAGGCCAGCCTGGTAAGAGCCCGCGGGAAGGCGGCGGGGCGCTGGGAACTTCGGAGGTGGGCTCGGTCTCCCCCCCCCCGCAACCCGGTTTGCCAAATCCAGGCTGGGCGGGGGGGGGGAGGGACCCCAAAGGCTTGGGAGGGGGGGTGGCGGAAGAGAGACGACCCCAACCCTCCCGGCGCGTCTCCTGGCTTCCCCGGGAGGGGTGGCGTTTTTCGGGGGGCGGCCCTCCGCTCGCCCCTGTCGCGCTCCCCCCTTGCCCAGGCTGACCCGCGCTTCCTCTCTTCCCCCCCCCCCCCAGGCTGCCGCCGCCGCCTTGCCGTCGCCGTGCGGGTCGGGGCGCGGGCCGGGGCCCGGCGGGGGGCTCCGTCTGGAGGCGGTGATGGAGAACCTGCAGCGGGCGCAGGCGGCGCGCCTGGAGGAGAGGCTGCGGCGGGCGGGGGGCGGCGGCCCCGGCCCCCAGCAGCCCCCCCGGCCCGCCCCGACGGCGCCCCCCCCGCGCCTCTGCCCGCCCGCCGCGCGCCCCGTCGGGGGGACCAGCCCGCGGCGCCCCCCGACGCCCCCCGCCCGCCCGGATCGGGGCCCCGCCGCGCGCCCCCCGCCCCGGGCGGCCGCCGGCGAGGAGGACCCGGACGGCGCGGACGAGGACGAGGAGGACGAGGAGGACGACGACGGGGGGGAGCCGCGCTACGCCCCGCGCCCCGCCTCGCCCCCGCCGCCGCCCCCCCAGCAGCACCACGAGTGGACCTACGAGGAGCAGTTCAAGCAGGTAAGGGCCGCCAGACGCCCCCCAAGAGCCGACCCCTGGGGCTTCACTCCCCCTTTTCCAGATTGACCCCCAAAGGGCAGGCTCACCTAGAGTTGGAAGGGACCGCCGGGGTCATCTAGTCCACCCCCATGCAGAACGCAGGACATTCCCAACTGCCTCCCCCGGTGACCCCCACTCCATGCCCAGAAGATGGCCAAGGTCCCCTCCCTCTCATCATCTGCCTAAGGGGGTAGAATCAGCATTGCTGACAGATGACCCCTTTCCTTGCTCCCCCATCATGAAAGCATTTCCTTAACAGGGTCGCCAACCTCCAGTTGAGGGCTGGAGATCTCCCGGAATTACAGTCCTCAGAATGATGGGGGGGGGTCCGTTCCCCTGGAGACCGGGGCAGCTGCAGAGGGTGGGGTCTCTGGCATCGCGTCCCCGCTGAGGTCCCTCCCAAACCTGGCTTTCCCTGGGCTCCCTCCCAAATCTCTAGGAATCTCCTAACCTGGAGTTGGTAACCCTATTCCTCCACCTCAAGGCCACCTCCCCTGCTGCCCAGAATGCCTATTCTTCGCTTTCCCCCAAATGACCCCTTTTGGCACTCCCCAACTGGGTCACCACCTCATCCTTGCCCCCTCCCCTTCATCTGCACTCTGTGCGGACCTCCCCCACCTATCCCTTTGTTGAGGTCTGCCAGAGGGAATCTCCAGTCCCCCCCATTAGCCTTTTTCACCCCTTGAAATCCCTCAACAGCAGCACGTAAGTCCCTTTTCCACGGGTCCAAAAGTGTCTCTGACCTTCCAGGCTGACACCCCCCCACCAATGTCCTTTTGCTTCCCTCCTTTCCTTTTATTTTGCCTCTTCCTCTGACCCACTGAAATGCCCGAGTTTCTCTCCTGCCACGACGTGGCCGGCTGTTCCCCCATACAGGCACCCCCCTACTCAGTCACTCCCTTGCCCCAATATGGATCATCTTCTGACCCTCACACTTGTTGGGGGCGCCCTGGGCCTTCCTGGCCGCTTCTCCCTTTGTCAGCGTACTTAGAGCTTCCGGTTTCTAGATATTGGCTCTGTGCTCTTAAGAGGCAAGATGTACCCTGGGGGCACGGAAGTGAACTGGGATCTTCCAGGGATCGTCCTAATCTGTGCCCTGGGGTCACGGATCTGTTAGCAGATGTGGCCCAGCGGTGGAAAACCTCTGGACCCAGAACCGAATTCACATCTGCTTGCAGGGCTGGGATGCCAGATTCCCACCGCTTTGCTCCAGTTTACCACCAGCTCCAGCTCCTCAAAGAACCACCTGAGCCTTGCAGAACTGACTCAGTTTCCCTTCCCACCAGGGGTACAGTTGGGCCATTTTAGAATCTGGACTTCGTGGGGTTTTTAAAATTTTGTTTTCTTCGTTTATACCCCCAGTGGGGAATCCTTCTCCTCAGCTCTGTTTTTCCCCCTAACAACAACTCTAGAATCATGGAGTTGGAAGGGACCTCTGGGGTCATCTAGTCCAACCCTCTGCACAATGGAGGAAAAGTAGGTTGGGCTGAGAGAGTGTGACTGGCCCCAAGTCACCCAGCGAGCTTCTGTGGCAGAGCAGGGTTTTGAACCTGGGTCTCCCACCTGCTACTCTATGCCCCCCTTTCAGAGACTTTCCCCTGTTCCATCAGAGGCAAGATCCTTGGACTGGAGGGTGGACATGAAGCAACTACATATCACCCCCCCACCCCATGCTTCAAGGCCCCGAAGCCCAGCTCTGACAGTATTGGTGTATCCAACACCACCCTTCGCTCTCTCTAAATAACTCTCAAAGGTGTCCTCGTGCCTTCTGAAACAGCCCAGCACCAAGAATGGGCCACCTCCTTCCTGGGAAGAAACCAGGGCAAATCTGCAGAGGTCTCCCTGAAACCCTCTGGGGAAAGGATTCCACCTGCAGCCCTGAACTTCTGTTGAAGAGCTTGAGCAAAACCTGACTTTGAGTCCTCCTTAAAGATTGGCAAGGTTTTGAGGGAATGAACTGTCGACAGATACCTGATGAAGGGAACTCGAAGGTTTATACCCCGAAAATCTTGTTCGTCTGGTAAAGGCAAATGGGCTCAGATCTGGCTCTTGAAGAAAACCCCAATCCTCCCCGAACTCTGCCTTCCCGGCCATTTCAACCCACCGATTCTTGTCTTTACCACATAAACAAGTTTCCTCTCTTCTTTTCAAATGAATGAAAAAAAAAAACCTGCCTCTCTGCCCCCTTACTACTCTGAAAGGGGTTCAAGAAGCCTTCCTTGTAGGGCTGGTATGTGGGGCTCTAAACGTGCTTACCTTCCACGCCTCCCCAGTTTCCAGTGGGCTCTTATCCTTCTCTCTCTCTCTCCATCTCCTCCACAAGGACAGCCCCCAAAAGACCTGCATTCCCACCCCCGCCCCCAACCAAGACAGAGCCGCTGCAGCCCCAGTTGCAGAACTGGGCTGGCGTTGAGTGTTACTGAATGGGGGCCAGAGGGGGGATAGCTAAGCACAACTTTAAAAAGTGTGGGTGAGTGGTACGGGGTTCTCCTCAGAAACCTTTTCTCTTGATGGGACTTTGAGAGGCGATGTGGTTCAGAGGAAGAGCATCTGCTTGGCAAGCAGAAGGTCCCAGGTTCAATCCCCAGCATCTCCAGCTCAAGGGACCAGGCAAATAGGTGATGTGAAAGACCCCTGCCTGAGACCCTGGAGAGCCGCTGCTGGTCTGAGTAGACAATACTGACTTTGATGGACCGAGGGTTTGATTCAGTAGAAGGCGGCTTAATTGTTCCATGAGACTAGAAATGAGCCCTGTGACATGGAAGGAAGAGGTTTTTTTGGGGGGAGGAATGTGAAAGGTTTCGGCACTTCCCCTTGATTGGCCTTACTGTACTTTAAATGCCCCACCCATTTCATTGGAGCCCCCCTGAGCGGCTTGTGCTGCTGCCCCTTATTCTCTGACCCTAAAGTTGTCCTGCTTCTGTTTCACGCTGCCATGTGCGGGCAAGGTGCACTTCCTGCCGGGCATCAGTGCCCTCTGTTCTGTGCTGCCCCAGGCAGCTGGTTGGGTGGCCTGGCTGGAGAACCGGCCTGCTGTACCTCCTTGCGGTGCCAGCATGGTGTAGTGGTTAAGAGCGGTGGTTTGGAGTGGTGGACTCTGATCTGGAGAACCGGGTTTGATTCCAAACTCCTCCCCATGAGCAGCGGACGCTAATCTGGTGAACCGGGTTGGTTTCCCCACTCCTACACATGAAGCCAGCTGGGTGACCTTGGGCAAGTTACAGCTCAGAGCTCTCTCAGCCCCACCTACCTCACAGGGTGTCTGTTGTGGGGAGGGGAAGGGAAGGTGACTGTAAGCCGGTTTGAGTCTTCCCTAAGTGGTAGAGAAAGAGGGCATATAAAAACCAGTTCTTCTTCTTTTGCCCAGACAGCCGCTTGGTATCACTGAAGGGAGATGCTGCGGAGAGGCAGCTGCTGGGCTGGCGGAGGGTTCAGCACCTCCCTGCCCTTGTGTCCCCCTGGGCTCTTTAAATTAACCCCTCCACGCTTGTTTTACATGAGGTTGGGGTGAATCCTCAGTTAAAGAGGCAGGTTTGTTTCCTGCACTTTGTGTCTGGAGCACAGTTTCGTTCATCTGCTTAGTGTCATAAAATGTTCCCAGAGTCTCTCTCTGTGTGTGTGGGTGGGTGGGGGGCAGACCCACAAAAGGACACCCCAACTGCTACTGTCCTTAATCAGCCCCCCTTATGTGCATTAGAAATTGGCAGTGGATTTGTTTCTGTTTGGGAAGGTGGTCATATGTGTATCAGACCCCCCCCACCCCGAATATCTCTTGCCTCCTCTTTGGTTGACCTGACGTAACCTTCCCCCCTGGAGTGGCTATATATTTATTCTTTATTTCCTTTATTCAATTCTTGCCTTTCTCCCCAATGGTGTCCCAAAGCGGCTCACCTCATTCTCATCTCCGTTTTATCCTCACAACAACCCTGTGAGGTAGGCCAGGCTGAGAGCGTGTGACTGGCCCAAGGTCACCCAGCGAGCTTCCACTGGCAGAGTGGGGATTCGAACTTGGCTGTCCCAGGTCCTGGTCTTGACACTTTGACCAGTGACCACGACACCACGCCGGCTCTCCGTTGCCCTGATGGCAAAAAGAAGGATGAAAGTGGTTGTTAACGAGGATATGGAAATTGTAACATAAGGGAAGATGACGCCGCGTCACCTGCATCATTCTTGGTTTCAGGTGTTTAGCGGCCCTTCGTGGCACAACCCCTGTGGGTTCCCGGGTCTCGGTGGTTTTGCCAAAGGAGAGTGACTCTGGTCTTTGGAGACGCTTTTGGAAGGGCTGCCGAGCCTGCTCTTGGGTGCCGGTGGACTCTGACCTTGATGCTTTATATGGAATCAGGGGGGCCGAACAGCGAGGCCGGTGGGCTGTGGCTGGGAAGACTGTGGACGGGCTGGTAGAGCTGGGACTCCTTCACCCATCTTGCCTGCTTTTCTCTGGGGATAAGCAAGGATAGTATCTGGTTCTCTGGCTCTGATTTGGCTTGGGCGTTGCACCCACAAGATGTCTAGTGCTTCACTGGTCAGGAGAGGCCCTCGACCTCTGTGTTGACTTTTGTTCATTCTCACTGCGCTGAGGTTTTTGTTGTTGGGGTGCCTCACCCCCTTTGTGGGCACCTTCCCACTTTCCCCCTCTGTTTCCTGACAAAGTTGCCGGTTACTTTCAAAGGCGGGGGGGGGGGGGGAGAGACCGGGACCAGTTGAGGCTGCTTCGATTTCCTATACAGAGATCACTTCCACGCCTGGAAAAGTGTGAATGTGGGGTGAAGTGCAATAAGTAGGGTGCAATAAGTGGGGTAAAACAAGGTGTGCAATATGTGAGGTGCAATCTCCCCCCTCCTGGGCCATATCTACAGCAGAAATCAGCCCCCCCCCCCGCTTCTCTTAGTTGCTGTGGATTATAGCCACTTTAAGGGGCGACTTCCAATGGGGAAATCAAAGGGGGGACAAAGGGTTAACCTTTCTTCCCTCATTGCTGAGGCCCCAATCCACATTCTCTCCCTGCTCCTCTGTGTCTGCAATAGCAAAGCAAATGGGGGAGATCTTTCTCAAAGCATCATGCGTGACTCCTGTTATGGGCAGCAGAAACAGCGGTGAGAACCGTGCTGCATAGCCCCTAGCCCAGCGGTGGCGCCAGGATCCTGCCCCCTCACAGATAGGAGACATTGGCACAGCCTGGCTTTTGATTCGCTGTCTCATGGGCAGGCTTTTTTCCACCCAAAAACTGCTTGTCCAAACCGATCCATTCCCTTTCCCTTCCACTAAGATTCCCGGTAGGAGACGCAGCCTTTGGAATTAGGAAATGGACATCTTGTTGACTCAAGTGGGATAGAGGCTGATCTGCTGGGGGGACATAAGGAGAGGGGGAGCAGATAAGGGAAGGGGAGAGTACCCATCAAATAACCCCTGCCCCCCCACACAGCGGCATCAGGAAGAGACAGCAAGTCTCTCCCCCCCACTCCGCATTGCTTAATGGCTGGTGTGCATTGCTATAACATTGCATTATTGGGGCAGAGCTGCCGTGGCCACAGCTGAGATTGGGTAGGGTGGGAAAAGACATTATGTGGGACCCCCAAGGTTCCCCACCCTGCATTTCACTTGGAATATTGATGGGGGGCAGCTTGCAGAGGATTATCAGTGGGTGAGGGTGTTTAAACTTTCCCCCACCCCTGGTTCCCCCTCCATGCCCCCCCTGCAGGAGTTTTAAATTGGTCGTGCAGCACTTGATGGGGAGAATTTGTGAGCTTGGTGGGGTGGGGGTGGTGAAACACCACCCAGTGCTCCCCCTGTTATCTTAGGGCCAAACCAGACAAGATGCGCCTTGGTTAGAAAGTCCCAACTATGGAGCTGTCAACGTTCTTTTTAAATTGCTGTTGGGGGAGTTGTTTAAAAGAAATTCTGGGAACTCCCAGCTTCTTCTTGGGCTGGGCTCTCAGGAAATGCAGGGTCGGGTGCCCTAGAAGAGAAAATCTGGATTTCTGACTGAATGTCAAAACCAGGGAGCTTGCCTGTTTCAAAGCAGATAGGTACGGGGACTTTGTACCAGACCCAAGGACTGTCTTTGCAAAGGTGCTTTGATGTGCTGCTGCTGTGTGTGTGATTGTGTGTGTGTGAGAGAGGGGTCTTGTTTGGGTTGTCTGAATTTTTGTTTTGCAATTATGAAAATGTGCATCCGAATTGCCTCCCTTAGAGGAAGGAGATGTTGGAAGATGGCTACTGAGAGCCAAGAGTGTTCAAGGAAAAGTTGGATATCTTTGTGAAAGGGATCTAGATCCAGATTTTCCCCTCAAGATTAAGAAGCCAGAATGAAATGATGTGTGTACTGGGGGAGGGCAGACAGTTTGTGGCTCAGTTTGTAGAGCCTCTGCTTGGCATGCAGAAGGTCCCATGTTCAATCCCCGGCATCTCCAGTTAAAGGGACTAGGCAAGTAGGTGATGTGAAAGACCCCTGCCTGAGACCCTGGAGAGTCGCTGTCTGTCTGAGTAGACAAAACTGACTTTGATGGACCCAGGATCTGATTCAGTAGAAGGCAGCTTCATGTGTCCATGTGTTCAGCTGACCTGCTAGCTGTAAGCCTTTTGCTGCTCGACTCTCTGTTTGGGGCACCTGGACTAAATCAGAAATGTGGGGCTGGAGGGGGTGTCTGTCCAAGGGATCATCCTGCCTTGCCATTGGGGGTTGCTCTGGAGTGCTGCTGACGCAATCTGGAGAATCCACACTCTTCGGTCTCATGCACCTGCCGGACTGCATTAATACGCATTGCAGCAGAGTGGTCCAGGGGGTTGATGCCACTTGCCTGGATGGGAGTTCTGGCGGTTGCGGGGGATCAGGGGAGTTGGCCGTTTTCTCTTTGCCTGCATTACAGGGGAATGATCCGTCGGGTCGTGGTGGTTTCCTTGACAGCCAGAGAGGAGTACCTTGTCCTCTTCAAAGGTTGTGTGTGTGTGTCAAGTGCAGTCAAGTAGTAGCAGACTTATGGCGACCTCCACGGCGTTTTCAAGGCGAGAGACGTTCAGAGGTGGTTTGCCATTGCCTGCCTCTGCGCAGCAACCCTGGTATTCCTTGATGGTCTCCCATCCAAGTACTAACCAGGGCTGACGCTGCTTAGCTTCCAAGACCTAATGAGATGGGGCTAGCCTGGGCCATTGAGGTCAGGACTAATAATTGTGTGCCGTCAAGTCACAGCTGACTTGCGGCAACCCTGTGGGGTTTTCAAGGCAAGAGACATTCAAAGGTGATTTGCCACTGCCTGCTTCCATGTAGCAACCCTGGGCTTCCTTGGTGGTCCCCATCCAAGTCATAACCAGGGCTCCCCCTGCTTGGCTTCCGAGATCTGACGAGATCAGGCTAGCCTGGGCCATCCAGGTCAGGGCAAACCATCCACGTGGTTTGCCATTGCCTCCCTCGGAGTAGCAGCCCTGGACTGTGTGAACAGACTGCTGGACTTGATGGGCCTTGGTCTGATCCAGCAGGGCCTTTCCTTATGTTCTTAATCACTGCCGAACACTGCATTATACCCAGTTACGCAAAAGGGCCCTTACCTTTCCTGGAAAGCAGCATGGGGGACTCCGGAGCAGTTTTCAGCTCTATGAGTGGGTCGGTCACTTAACCCTTCCTTCACATAAGAACATAAGACAGGCCCTGCTGGATCAGACCCAGGCCCCATCAAGTCCAGCAGTCTGTTCACTCAGCGGCCAACCAGGTGCCTCTAGGAAGCCCACAAACAAGATGACTGCAGCAGCAGCACCTAATATAAAAGGCCTGCTCCTCAGATCCTGGAGAGAATAGATATGCATCATGGCTAGTATCCATTTTTTACTTTACTCGGTAAGGTTTGCTCCACTACACTGCCTCCCCTGAGCTGTTCCCTCCCCCTCCCCCATTAGGAACCCATGTATATTCTTCCCCTTGTATCTGGAACCTTGCAAGTTGGGAACCTGCTGAAAATAGAACCGAAAAGGGAAAGGAGCTAGTGGGGAAAGAGTTAACAGTCCCTGCCATTTTTCTACGGAAAGCACCCCCCCCCCCTGCAAGCCTGGTTCTTAGTGGGGAAATAGGCTGCTGCCTATTTAAGCAGGCAAGCAGGTGTCAGGTGCAGTTCATTTCCTTCTTTTATACTTCGCCTTTCTTCCCAATGGGAACCTAAAGCAGCCTCTGTTGTTCTCCTCTCCCCCATTTTCTCCTCACAACAACCCTGCGAGGTAGGGTAGGCTGAGAGGGTGTGATCCGGCAAGCTTCTGTGGCAGTGTAGGGATCTGAGTACCCAAAAGGTTGGGTGAAATGAAATGCAATTAATCAATACATTATATTTATTACAAAGCACTATGCATATATTAAAAAAAACTCTTATGGCAACTGTCTTTCTTCGTTGATACTGATATATACATACTGAATGTCATGCCAGCCCGTTCCAGAAAGAAATAATTAAACTGCATTCCTTGGATGTGTGCTTTTATAATTTAAAACATAATTTAGTAACATTCTGGTAGCTTAGTCCACTTGGAATATATCTTATAATACACAACCAGGCCCATACAGAAACATTCTATTTGTTAATAAAAGTTTCTGTGTTCATAATATGTTGTTCTGGACCACTGAAGAAGGCCTGGGGGTCGAAACACATTTGGCACTTGGCTTTAGATTATCACCCCTGTATTTGTTTCCATACGGGCTCGTTTTTAATATATACATAGCACTTTGCAACACATATAATTTATTGTTTAATTGCACTTTCTTTCACCCAACCTTTTGGGTACCCAACTTTGTTTGTCCGGTTGGGTCATTTTCCCCTCTTGTTTTGTCCCGACTGGGGATTTGAACCCGGGCCTCCCGGGAGTCCAGCGCAAACGCTCTCCCTGCCTTAAGATGTAGTTACAGAAATCAGGATGGGGAGAGGGGGCTTTTGGCACCTCCACGCCTGCCTAATGGCCGGGGTTGTCAGACCGACCGGGCGCGCATAAAGTCTGCAGCTTCCTCCCCTGCGTTAGGTGGTCCCGGGCTGGAATCATCCCACCAGCCACCTGGGGGTCTGTCTCCCTCCCCCCCCCTCCTCGTTGGAGGCCTCTGCTTGCAAAAGCCCAGCTGAGGTCCCGCTTGGTAAATATTTAATAAGTAGGGAAGTGGTTTTTCCATTTGCCCCCCTCCCTCTTTCTCTCGCTGACCTTTAACCCCGCGACCTCTGTCCATAAATCAAGCCTCCCCTCCCCTCGAGCGATGTCCAGTTATCCAGACCGAGTTTTTTTTATTTTTTAGAAATGCAGATGCTACCAGAGCTGAGGTTTTGGGGAGGGCAGGCAAGCTGGAGTACCTCTGACTCTGTTCCAGGAGATCAGTACAGTATTCGTTGCCTTTTTCTGGACCGGAGGGTAGGGAAATTCAGAGAGAAGTCACCTGCAGTGAACCCCCCTCCTCGTTTTCGTATGTCCAGTGGATGTGTTGAGGATCTCAGGCATACATCAGATACACCAACCTCTGTGCATAGGGTTGCCAATCTCCAGGGGGTTAGCAAAACAAGAAAAAAGAGAGCACCTCCGTGCTAATACCATTAGGTTTGGAAACTGGCACGGGAAGAAATCAGTACAATGATACAAAATAAGTGTATTGTGTTTCAAAACATTTCAACAAGTGCAATGGACTACAACTAGTGACACTAAACAATATATACAAAATATACAAAACGTGTTTGATGTAGTCTATAAATAGTACAGTCTATAAATAGTACAATCTTCTTAGTATATAGAAAAGTAGTTTAAAAAGTCCATCAGGTACATGTATAAATGATCACAAAGTCTTCATTAAGCATTGTACTGATTTCTTCCCGTGCCAGTTTCCAATCTCCAGGTGGTAGCTGGAGATCTCGCGCTATTACAACTGATCTTCAGGAAACGGAGATCCGTTCTTCTGGAGAAATCGGCAGCTTTGGAAGGTGGACTCTGGCTTCGTGCCCTGTTGAAGTTCCTCCCCTCCCCAAACCCTGCCCTCCTCAGGCTCCACCCCCAAATCTCCAGGTATTTCTGAACCTGGAGCTGGCAACCCTAGCTGTGCGCTTGCCTGATCGTCTGAACCGGAGACCTGAGGATAGGGTTACCAACCCCCAGGTGGAGCCTGGAGATCTCTTGGAATTACAAGCAGTCTCCTGACTGCAGAGATCAATTCCCCTGGAGGAAAAGGCAGCTCCAGAGGGCAAACGGTATGACATTATGCCCTGCTGAGGTCCCTTCTTTCCCCAAACCCCACCCTCCCCAGGCTCCACCCCCCAAATCTCCAGGAATATCCCAACTCGGACTTGGCAAACCTACAAAAAAGATGCTGAAGGTGGAAGTGGGGTGGCAGGTACGTGGCCATCCCCCCCCCCCATAAGTATTCTCTGCATGTGTGAAAAGGTCTGCCATCCCAAGTATTTTAGGTTGAATGCCTTTGGTTCATTTCATTTTCCAAGCTGCACAGCTCTGCAAGAGGGCTGCGTTACACGGGGGGAAGGCGGCTACACGGATGTTCTTTGCTTGTTGGCATAATTTCTTCTGTGTTGGGGGTGTGCAAAAAAAAATATATTCGAAAATTCTGGGTTTGGGTTTATTGGGCTCGATTTTTTTCCAGCAAACCCTGAATAAGCCGGATATCCATACTGGTAAATGGGTATTTCGGCTTTATTTCAGGAAGTTTTTTGGAGAAGCTCTGGGGGGTATTTCTCGAGGTAGAGTCACCAAATTCGCAACATAGCTGCAAGGGACTCTCCTTGCATTAACCCCAACGTTTGGTAAAGTTTGGGACAGGGGGTCCAATTTTATGGGCACCCTGTCGCCCCCTCCTCCATAGAAAAGCGTGGTAAACTTTACCATGTTTTCCTATGGAGAACAGGGGTGACCCCTTCAGGGGACCATAAAATTGGACCTCCTGTCCCAAACCTTGCCAAACTTTGGGGCTCATGCAAGGAGGGTCCCTTGCAGCTCTGCTGCAAATTTGGTGACTCTACGTTGAAAAATGCTTCCCATAGAGCTCATTAAAAAAATTGCCATAGGGAAAAGCCTGGGGAAAGCCGAAAAAAGCTGAATACCTATTCAGCTTTTTCAGCGATAGGTATTGATTCCCAGTTTTTAATATTCGGCTTTAATTAAACCCGAATGAAGCCGAAAAGGCCTCTTGCGGGTTTATTATCGGTTTGGGTTTATCGATATGCACAGCTCTATTCTGGGCCTCTTCTAGTCCTGCAAAGAGCCAGGCAAGGCATTGTGGTCCTTCCCTCCACCACGTCTCCCCGGCCACCGCTAATCTTGCTTGGCCTCTGACCCACCCACGCTTTGTTGTTGATGTTTCTCCCGCACCTCTAGGGATAATTTCAAGCCCGCCCGGTGTTTCAGCCCTGCATATATTGCCTATAGGGTTGCCAGCTCTGGGTTGGGAAATACCTGGAGATTTGGGGGTAGAGCCTGAGGAGGGCTGGGTTTGAGGAGAGGAGGGACTTCATTGAGGTATAATGCCATAGACTCCACCTTCCAAAGCGGCCATTTTCTCCAGGGGACCTGATCTCTGTTGCCTGGAGATCAGTTGTAATCCCAGGAGATCTCCAGCCACCACCTGGAGGTTGGCAACCTGGTTGCCTCAGACCCTGTGACCCACAACTTGCCCCACTGCTACAGAAATGTGTCAAAAAGGTTTAGGCTCAGGAGCCTGAATGACCAGACTGGCAATGTGACGGGCAGGGGCTATGGTTCAGTGGTAGAGCCTCTGCTTGGCATGCAGAAGGTCCCAGGTTCAATCCCCGGCATCTCCAGTTTAAAGGGACTAGGCAAGTAGGTGATGTGAAAGACCTCTTGACCTGAGACCCTGGAGAGCCGCTGCCAGTCTGAGTAGACAATACTGACTTTGATGGACCAAGGGTCTGATTCAGTAGAAGGCAGCTTCATGTGTTTATGTTAGGTGGCACATGTGTGGGTACGCATCGATGTGCACCTTTGGGGCATGCAGCCAAGCCATAGTTTGACACCAAAAGATCCTTGCCAAAATGCTGTCAGGTCTGGCTCCTCGGAGGTGTCGGCACACTCTTTCACTGACCTTTCTGTTTGCCGGTTGCGTAACCCCATGCTTGCTCGTTGGCTGAGGTTTCAGGCTCGATAACTGGCCAAACCAGAAGGAGATTACTCAGCAGGTCCCGATTGTGTGCGAAGCCTGTTGGCAGACGGTATTCCTCCACAGCCGCTGCCCTGTGAGGCGCCCCCGCCCTCCACTGCCGTTGGTGGCCTTTGTGCTATTTGCAGAAGGAAGCTGATATTTATAGAGGGGCCGGAAGATCAGGTTGGGGAAGGGGGGATCTGGTGTGAATCGGACTTCAAGGATGGTTGGTGTGCAAGAGTTGAGCTGCACGGGTGCATGGGAAAAGGCGGATTGGAGCGAGAGCATTCCAGCAGCACACGTCGGCAACCCACAGTAATACATGAAATCTCCTGTTATCCAGAATTACACTGTTATGTTGCCTTTCTGACAACGGGGCTCAAGATAATGTTATCTTCACAACAGCCTTGCGAGGTAGGCCAGGCTGAGTGGCTCTCCAAAGAACATCCAACAAGCTTAATGGCTAAGTCAGCATCTGAACCCAGATCTTTCTGGTCTATATTCTAGTTCTAAGCATTATAAAACCCTTGCTGTTTCTTTAAGATGCCTTAACTTTTATAAAATGACATGAAAGTTCCATCTGTTAATCATCATAATACATATCACCTTGGATTCTCCACTACGATGATCTCTTTTTTTTTTGCTGTCAAGTAGTAGCCAACTTATGGCGACCCCCATAGAGTTTTCAAGGAAAGAGAGGAGCAGAGGTGGTTTGCCATTGCCTGCCTCTGCATAGCAACTCTGGACTTCCTTAGTGGTCTCCCATCCAAGTACTCACCAGGCTTGACTCTGCTTAGCTTCTAAGCTGTGATGAGACCAGGCTATCCTGGGCCATCCAGGTCAGGGCAAGAGACTAACAGAGGTGGTTTGCCATTGCTTGCCTCCGCATAGCAACCCCAGACTTCCTTAGTGGTTTCCCATCCTAGTATTCACCAGGGCTGACCCTGCTTAGCTTCCGAGATCTGATGAGATTGGGCCAGCCTGGGCTATCCGGGTCAGGCCACTGCACTGACCAGACACCTTATACCGTTGAGAACAGAAGGGGGCCCAATCTCCAAATCCTTGGCTTTTGTTTTGCAAGTGAGGGACCCAGATGTTGTCCCTCTCCCTGCAGACCCCGATATCTACAGCGGGAAATGTAACAGCAATTTAACCATCTTTGGATGTCATTTTAAAAAAAGCTTTGTTGGGTTTTGTAGAACAATATTTTGGAAACTTTTTTATTTCACATTAAATTGGAGGGTAGCTGTCCAGCCTCGATTGGATGGGGCAAACAGATGAGCACTAAGATGTCCGGCGGAGCTCAGGTTCAGTTCATTGTTGTACCTGTTTTGGGGCTTGGGCCCAGGTTCGGTTTGACTCTCTGGCACTAGCGGGGATCGAAAGTGGCCATTAGGTCATTGGTGCCATTTAGTTTCCTTGCTTATTTTCAAGTCTCTTTTTGCAGTCCTCCCGCCCCCCAGAAAGAGCTTTCTGTTCCCTTTGCGTGCTGGGACTTGTGATTTCAACGGATGGAATTTTGGCTCCTTGGACTGGGTCTTGCGTTCTTGGACTATAACAGGGCTCAGCTTTGAGGGGCCGGATTTCAAAGGGATCCTTGCTTGCACAAGGCTGTCTGAAGGAGGGGGTTCTCCCCTCGCTTTGCAGTTTGAAAAGGCAAGGCTGGTATAAAAGGCCTTGAAACGGAGCCAGTGCAGGGCTCTTCCTGACGGGCACCCATGTCTTTTAAGCTGAAATGCTGCAACGGGGGGAGTCATGGCTCAGTTTGGAGAGCATCTGCTTGGCATGCAGAAGGTCCCAGGTTCAATCCCCGGCATCTCCAGTTAAAGGGACTAGGCAAGTAGGTGGTGTGAAAGACCTCAGCCTGAGACCCTGGAGAGCTGCTGCCGGTCTGAGTAGACAATACTGACTTTGATGGACCGAGGGCCTGGTTCAGTAGAAGGCAGCTTCATGTGTTCAGTTGCAATGCATCTGGGAATGGACAATAACAGCTCACTCACCTGCTAAGGACTCTGCCTCACATAATAATGCCAAGCAAAATAAATGGGCTTCCTAACAGGAGCATAGCTTTGATAAGGCTTATGGTTATCATACCCAAACAGGAATTTGTGGAAATGGACCATGTATGTACCATGTATGTGCCACATGGAACATTTGGAAAGTTCCAAGCAGCCTGTGGCAAGACCTGCTTAGCTTGAGGAGCAAATATGTGCCAACCATGCCAGGGACTAAGGAGTGAATAAGTAGCCTCAGGTTTCTTTTGTGGAGTCTGACACACCTGCGGCCTTTGTGGCAGTTCAGACATACTGCCACCTTTGCCCTGGGCAGCCACTTGGCTTCTTTTTCCTGTGTCTGCAGTGCAGCTGGGCTAAATGCAACTGTGTGCCAGGAATTTCCCAACCCAGAGTTGGCAACTGTAGTAGCTGAAAATGCCAATCCAGGATTTCCCAAAAGGTTATGGTTAGAGTGTTGGGTTGGGATTGGCGAGGCCTGGGTTCAGATCATTCTTGCCTTGAGGAGATCCAGGAGACATGGTTTTAAAGAAATGGGGGAGGGGAAAGAGAGGGCTTTAGGGTCACCAACCTCCAGGTGGGGCCTGGAGATCTCCAGGAATTACAGCTGCTCTCCAGACTACAGAGATCATTTCCCCTGGAGAAAATAGCTGCTTTGGAGGGTGGACTCTATGGCATTGTACCCTGCTGAGACCCCTTCTCTCCCCAAACCCTTCCTGCCTCAGGCTCCACGCCTAAAATCTCCAGGTATTGCCCAACCCGGAGTTGGCCACCCTAAGCGCCTGGCACCATAGAAGTCTTAAACTGTAGCTGATGCTGTGTTCACCATTCCTAATTTAAGAAACAATGCGTAACTTTGCAAGGGTTTCTCTTGCTTTGCTCTGTGCCAGAGAGTGTGTGCGTGGGGTGCTAATCCCCCCGCATGTCTGTTGGTGTCTGGCCCCATCTATCCCCCCCCCCAAGCCCCAGCTTGTTTTCATTCGTCTCTCAGAATCCGATCAGTTATATGCAAAAAACTGGCGCCCTTAGGTGACCCCCCCCCCCACAAATAGCTAGAGAAAAATTGGGAGTTGCAAGTGTGCTTGTGTGAACATATGAACATCAGAAAAGCCCTGCTGGATCAGACCCAGGCCCATCAAGTCCAGCAGTCTGTTCACACAGTGGCCAACCAGGTGGGGGGGGGGGTTCAGGGCGAGGCTCTCCTCTCCCTCCACCCATCCCCTCCTTTCACCTTTAATCCAGGTGCACTGACCCTTCTCCAGGGCTGGTAATGAAAGACTCGGGCTGCATTCCTGCTGTGGGATGGGTGGGGTTGGGTGGGGTGGGGTGGGGGGAGGCCTTTGCTGGAGGGGGGGAAAGGGGAAGGCCCGGAAGGGAAACATTCCCTTCCCAGCAACCCAGCTTTCTAAAGACCAGTTTTTCCCAATTAGTGGCAGAATGAAGATGGGAATTAACACCCCCCCCAATATCATGCCCACAGGGAGTCTTGGCTGAGTTTTGTAGTTTAAGGATCAGAGCAGCTCTTGCATTCTCAAGAGCCTGGGGCAGACCTTCAAGAGATGCAGAAGGGCTGACTTGGGGTGTTGTGGGACTCTTTGCTCCACTGTGGCACTTACACATCTAGGGTTGCCAACGGTGGGTTGGGAAATTCCTGGAGATTTGGGGGTGGAGCCTGGGGAGGGCAGGGTTTGGTGAGGGAGCTCAGCAGGGGGCAGTGCCATAGAGTCCACCCTCCGAAGATGACGAAGAAGAAGAGCTGGTTTTTATATACCGACTTTTTCTGCCACCTAAGGAAGAATCAAATCCGCTTACCATCATCTTCCCTTCCCCTCCCCACAACAGATACCCTGTGAGGTAGGTGGGGCTGAGAGAGCTCTCAGAGAGCTGTGACTAACCCAAGGTCACCCAGCTGGCTTCATGGGGAGGAGTGGGGAAACAAACCCTGCTCACCAGATTAACGACTGCTGCTCATGTGGAGGAGTGGGGAATCAAACCCGGTTCTCCAGATCAGAGTCACATGAACACATGAAGCCGCCTTCTACTGAATCAGACCACCCTTGGTCCATCATAGTCAGTATTGTCTACTCAGACCAGCAGCGGCTCTCCAGGGTCTCAGGCAGGGGTCTTTCACATCACCTACTTGCCTAGTCCCTTTAACTGGAGATGCTGGGGATTGAACCTGGGACCTTCTGCATGCCAAGCAGATGCTCTCCAAACTGAGTCCACTGCTCCTCCAAACCACCGCTTTTAACCACTACACCACGCTGGCTCTCTACTACACCAAGCAGCTCCTTTTCTCCAGGGGAAATGATCTCTGTAGCCTAGAGATCAGTTGTAACTTTAGGAGAGCTCCAGGCCCCACCTGGAGGTTGGCAACCCTATGCAGCCTGGCCTCTGCTGAATTGTGTTCCTCTCTGCATGTGGGGTGGAAGAATCCTGCTTTGAGGTGGGGAGCCAGCTGGCGGACTGCTTGGACGGTGGGTTCCCAGCTGCCGGCTGCGGTGGGAGCAGGCGGCAGTACCCACGAAGCCACCGCTCTGGTCCATGTAGGTAGAAAGGTAGCTCCTCAGGGGCGTCTGCAGACAGTTCTTCTCCCACAACCAGAACTCTGCTAAGAAGAAGTTCTCTGAGTGGAGGCCCCTCCCTTCAAGATCCAAAGGGGGGGGCGGTGTGAAAGGTCAGCTCATCAAGGGGCCGGTCAGCGTCCGGCCGGCTTGGCAACTTTTATTGCTGCTTCGTCCTGGTCCCTGCCAATCCCGTTTGTGGAGCTCCGGCCCGTGTAATGTCAGGAATGTGGCTGTGGCCGCAGGGAGGGGGCAGATGGGGGAAGGGAAGAGAATCTGCTAGGACAAAGCATGCCCTCGGTCTTCCCTTACTCTGACGGTTGATCGTATAAAGCTGGGATGGAATAAGAGAGAGTCTTCCTCAGTGGTCTGCCTCCAGGATCTGGGACTCGGAGGTAGACTTCCTTTGAACATGGAGGTTCCATGTAGCCAGCATGGCTATCATGTCCCTATATTCCACTCCTTTCAGAAAGCTATCTCGAGGAGTGGCCGTCACCATGTCATGTGGCAGTGAGTTCTGTAAGTGAATAACGACTTGAAGAAGAAGCAGAGCTGGTTTTTATACGTCGACTTTCTCTACCACTTAAGGCACAATCAAACCAGCTTACAATCACCGTCCCTTCCCCTCCCCACAACAGACACCTTGTGAGGTAGGTGGGGCTGAGAAAGTTCAGGGAGATCTGTGACTAGCCCAAGGTCACCCAGCTGGCTTCGTGTGGAGGAGTGGGGAAACCAACCCGGCTCACCAGATTAGCATCCGCCGCTCAACGTGGAAAAGTGGGGAATCGAACCCGGTTCTCCAGATCAGAGTCCACCGTTCCAAGCCACTGCTCTTAACCGCTACACCACCCTGGCCTTGTAGGAAGAAGCGCTTCTATTAGTAAGTGATGAATCTTTTGCAAGTTTTGCTGGACTTCCCAGTTTAGCTGTTTTCAGAGTGAGGGAATAGTTAATTTCCACGCTTCCTAAATCATCAAAATTCTGGAGGCCCACTTCGCTCTCACACCTTCAGAGATGCTAAGTGCAAAAGAATAAGGATGACTTGCCCTCGAAGGCCCACCCTGTGTCTCTGCATGAGTCAGTGTCCAGAGTGTGTCCCCTGATCGGAAGGAGGCGAGACCAGAACAGTGATTTATACAGAGATGCACCCAGCAGAGATGCGGCGAGAGCCCCCAACGTCAGTTGGTTTAGCCCCCCCCCAAAAAAAAACTGGTGTGGTGTTCTGGTTAAGAGCGGCAGACTCTAATCCGGAGAACCGGGTTCGATTCCCGGCTCCAACACATGCAGCCTACGGGGTGACCTTGGGCCAGTCACAGTTCTCTCCGAACCCTCTCAGCCCCACCTCCTTCACAAGGTGTCTGTTGAGGGCTGGGGGAAGGTGGTTGTAAGCCGCTTTGAGACTCCTTGCAGTAGAAAAAGCAGGGTCTCAAAAAATCAACTCTTATTATTATTATTATTATTATTATTATTATTATTATTATTATTATTATTATTTCCAGCTGGATTTTTGCACCTGGAGAGAGTGGATGGTTTAGGATCACCCAGTGGAATTACCCTCTCCCAAAGGAAAGAGGCAGGCCAGAGCCGTGTATTATGCAGAGACACAGTGGGCACACACTGCCGGACCTTTACATCTTGGAGCACTGGAGTGTGCCAGGCACAAGGTGTAGGGACTCCTGGACTACACCGTTCATAGCTTTAGAGGCCTCTGCTGTCTCCCCGCTTCTTAGGACAACAGACAAGAGGGCCAGAATCAGATTGCTGTATGGAGGTTTTTTTTTTTTAATTTGAAGCCCCCTGTAGATGGGCGGGAGGGGGAGATTCTCCACCCACGCTCCCCCTCTCAAATGCCTTCTCCCAGCTATTTCTCTCTTGGTGTGGCGCCGTGACCAGAAGCGGCCCACCTGGGAGAATTCGGCAAAGAGTAAAATGCAGGTGGAGGAGGGCCGTGCCCCCTCCCTCCCCCTGCCCTGTCAATCTCCCCCTCCCCACTGGCTTTGCATGGCTGTGGTGCAAGCCAGGGTGGGGCCTTCTGCTAATTTTGCTCCCTTTCCTCCTCCTCCAACGACAACAATCCTCGACTTGCAGGGCGTTGAATTCCAGAGAGAGAGCTACTTGCATTTGCGCAGCAAACCCACCACATCTGGAAGGCATCTGGCTTTGGCCGCTGCCACCGCCGTCCCCTTTAGGGTGATTGCTCCATGCAAAGAGTTACATTGGCCCTGGGCTTTGCTGGCTGCTCTCCTGCATGAGAGGACCACACATTAAGAGCCCCCAAGGTAGTAGCTGGAGGTCTCCTGCTATTACAACTGATCTCCAGGCGATAGAGATCAGTCCCCCTGGAGAAAAGGGCCGCTTTGGCAATTGGACTCTATGGCATTGAAGTCCCTCCCCTCCCAAAACCCCACCCTCTTCAGGCTCCGCCCCAAAAATCTCCAAGTATTTCCCAGCTTGGAGCTGGTAACCCTAAATATAAGCCACTTCAGGTTCCCCTTAAGGAGAAAAGCGGGGTGTAAAGGAAGCAAATAAATAAGTGTTCATTTTTAAGGTGCCCCCAAGCTGGTGGACTGCATCCAATTCCAGGTGTCTAGAGACATCTGCCCCCCCCTTCTTGAAATACCACCCTTTCTGATCCCCTCTCTGCCATCCTTGGGTGGGCATGAGGGGAGGGATGCCCCCGTCCGGGCCTCTCCCTGGAGCCCTGCGGCCGCCTCCTGCCAGGCCGCAATAAAGCTGTCTGTTGAAATGGGTCTGGGGGCTGGGAAGCGGTGCATTCGAGGACGGAAGTGTAAAAAGCAATCAAGGGTGTGAAAAATAAAGAGAGCCCTTTGTGTGGAGGAGAAACCAGCCGGCCCCGCAGCGGAGGTGTGGGCGAGGGGGGTGGGCAATGGGGAGCAAAGGTTGGAGGAAAGATAATCAGCACTTGAGGGGTGGGGGGTGGGAGTTCTTGCCCGACCCTGAAACTCTGTCGTCTTGCAGAAAACTCTGAAATTAGTTCTCGGCTTGGTTTACTCATACAGGGGAGAGAGGACCAGAATCCAGACCCAGATTTCCCTGGGGTAATGCTGCAGGATATTGTTAAGGAAACTCCACTGGTGTGTGTGTGTGTGTGTGTGTGTGTGTGTGTGTGTGTTTGGGGTGGGGTGGGGTGGGGGAGCTCTTGTCTCCTTCGTGACCAGACAATTTGGTTGGCTTGGAGGCCATTCTTTGATGGAGAGCTACTGGGATGTCTCGGGGCTGGGCTCCATTTCGTTGAACACAAGCGCAACCTACCTGTAATATGTTCGTAGCAAAGCATCAAGGAGTGTTTTGCTTTATTCATTTACTTAATTCACACCCCACCTTTCTCCCCAGGGGGAATGCAAAGCAGTTCTCTTCTCCCCCCTTTTATCCTCACAACAACTCTGTGAGGTAGGTTAGGCATCTAATCTGGAGAACTGGGTTTGATGCCCCACTCCTGCACATGAAGCCAGCGGGGTGACCTTGGGCCAGTCACAGTCCTCTCTGGACTCTCTCAGCCCCACCTGTCTCACAAAGTGTCTGTTGTAGGGAGAGGAAAGGAAGGAGATTGTAAGCTGGTTTGATTCTCCTTTAAAAAGGTAGAGAAAGTTAGCATATAAAAACCCAACTCCTTCTTGATCAGCCCCTCCACCTGGCAAGCTTTCTAAAATGACAGTATTTCCCTGGGAAAAGCGGCACCCACCCCTGCTCTTTCCTTTGCTTTTAAGTTGCTGAATTCATCCTTTCCATGTCATCTGCCTTCTTTTGTCTCAATTTAATTCTCACGTTACTTTCAGCACATCAAACAGCTGAATGTGTGATAGAAACCCCACATATATCCAGGTGCTGATCCCCAGTTTCATTTGTAAGGTCCAGTGTGGTCTAGTGGTTAGATGGTCTTCCCATCTGGGAGACCCAGGTTCAAATTCCCACTCTGAACATAACATAAGGACATAAGAAAGGCCACGCTGTATCAAGCCAAGGTCCATCAGGCCCAGCAGTCTGTTCACACAGTGACCAACCAGGTGCCTCCAGGAAGCCCCCAAGCAAGACGACTGCAGCAGCATTTATCCTGCCTGTGTTCCAAAACACCTAATACAATAGGCATGATCCTCTAATCCTGGAGATAATAGGTATGCATCATAACTAGTATCCATTTTGACTAGTACCCATGACTACTCCTTTCCTCTGTGAACATGTCCACTCCACTCTTAAAGCCTACCCAGTTGGCAGCCATCACCACATCCTGGGGCAGGGAGTTCCACAATTCAACTATGTGTTGTGTGAAGAAATACTTCCTTTTATCTGTTTTGAATCGGTCACCCTCCAGCTTCAGCAGATGACCCCACATTCTAGTATTATGGGAGGGAGAAAAGCTTCTCCCTTTCCACTCTCTCCATACCAGGCATAATTTTATAGACCTCTATCATGTCTCCCCTTAACCACCTTCTTTCCAAGCTAAACAACCTTAAGCATTTTAGCCGTTCCTCATAGGCACCACACTGCTGTGGAAGCTTGCTGGGTGACTTTGAGCCAGCCACATGCTCTCAGCCTAGTCTACCTCACAAGGTTGTTGTGAGAATAAAATGGAGGAGAGGACGACGATGTAAGCCGCTTTGGGACTCTACTGGGAATAAAGGCAAGGTACAATCGAAGTAACTAAATAAATATTGATAATTCTTATGTTTTTATTCTATTTTGTTTCTTCTATGCAGTAAGTGGCATATAAATAAATAATTTCCCATGCAACAAATGGCATATAAATAAACAATTTTCTATGCAAGAAGTGGCATATAAATAAAAGTAAGGGTGGAATGAGGGCTGAGAAGGGAGTGCCAGCGATCGGCTGTGTCCTCGCGGCATCAGCTCAAGCGTGGCCGGGTCACGGCCGGCGTCCCCACTTTGGGGGGGAGAGAGGTAACAGATGCTGTGATCACAGAGGAAGGAAACCTTAGAAGCCTGTTGTCGGAAGAGTTCTGGTTTGGATGCGGGATTTATGGCCCTGTATGTGTGTGGAGGGCAGGATGCATTCCTCTTGACAGGGGCTCTGGGGAGCGGTATTCCCTCCCCCTCCCCAATGTTTCACTGGCTGTGGAGCAGAGTGGGGGGTTTGCTTCACTCCAGTGCCTGTTAGGGGACTGAATTATTAGCATCGGGACATTCATGGGAGAGTTTGTAAAGGCACGCTTAAGGTAGCCAGTGTGGTGTAGTGGTTAAGAGCGGTGGAGTCTGATCTGGAGAACCAGGTTTGGTTCCCCACTCCTCCACATGAGCGGCGGAGGCTAATCTGGTGAACCGGGTTGGTTTCCCCACTCCTCCATATGAAGACAGCTGGGTGACCTTGGGCTAGTCACAGCTCTCTCAGCCCCACCTACCTCACAGGGTGTCTGTGGTGGGGAGGGGAAGGGAAGGTGATTGAAAGCCGGTTTGAGTCTCCCTTAAGTGGTAGAGAAAGTCAGAAAGTCAGCATATAAAAACCAACTCTTCTTCTTCTAGTTTAGCCCACTTGGAAGCCAGAGTCGACTGGAGGGGGGACAGATCCGTGGATCTGGAGAGTTTTCTTCCTTTTTCTTTCCTCCCTGATTATTCGTGCCATCCATCCTGTTATTTATTTTATTTCTATTTCCACTGTTTCTCCAGGAGGTGCTGCCAGGCCTCCCTGCTTGCCAGGGTTTTTGAAGGAGTTTGAATTGGCAGGCATCCTTTGAAGGAGAGGGGCACAGATTTGGGGTTTTGTTATTTTGTTTTTGCTTTTCAACTGGAGACATTTTCAACTGTTACTGTAAGCCACCTTGAACCACCAGGAAAAACGAGATATACATGTTGTGCAGGGGAGAAGGCAGGCTATAAATCGTGGAGGAGGAATCCAGCCCCAGATTTGCATGCAGGAGAACCCAGACTCAGGCCTTGGGGTGCCAGGCAAAGAAGCTCTTAGCTAGAAGGGCAGGGTGAGACCTTTGTCATTGCCAGCCAGAGGAGACCATACTGAACACATGAACACATGAAGCTGCCTTCTACTGAATCAGACCCTTGGTCCATCAAAGTCAGTATTGTCTACTCAGACCGGCAGCAGCTGTCCAGGGTCTCAGGCAGAGAGAGGTCTTTCACATCACCTACTTGCCTGGTCCATTTAACTGGAGATGCTCTACCACTGAGCCACGGCCCCTCCCCAACCAGAAATCTAAAAACAGAATTGAAACAAAGCATAAATATTAATAGGACACATTAAACGATCCAACCTAGGGTTGCCAGCTCTGGGTTGGGAGGTACCTGAAGATCTGAGGGTGGATCCTGGGAGAATGGGGTTTAGGGAGGGGAGGGACTTTGACAGGGCAACCCTAATGCAAAGTTACATAGTAGGATCCTACTTATGGCAAGCTATATACAGTAGTATAGACCACAGTCCCTAATCATTTATCCAGGTAACGTTGCAAAAAAATTTGCACAATGCAACCCCATTGCCTGTGTTAAAAAGCCCTCTTGAATAACTCATTTTTGCATCATTTGCAGGAAGCCAGGAGAGTGGGAACCTATGTTGGGTTTGCATGGCTTTGCTAGTGTTGCTGTGTGGTCTCAGTTTCCCCATTAATATACAGGAGCAGCAGGAACACCCCCCCCACCCGCCTTCCCCAGGAACCGTGGGCAGAAACCTTTTCTAATCCATCAAGGAAAGCTATGCTGCGAAGTGCCAGCTGTTTGCACGGCTCACATTAATGCCGCACGACTTTATGAGTCCGGAAGCATCAAGGAATGTTGACACCTTTCACAGATGGTGTGGATGGGATGAGACCATTTAGAGAAGTTCACCCACCGGCCTTGACCCTCCAGGCACCCCCCAAATTCTCTCTGAAGGCATGTCAACGGGGAGGGGGGGCCTTTTCCAAATAAGAACAGAAGAACGTAAGAGCTGTGGCTAGCAGTAGGGCTGCCAGCTCCAGGTTGGGCATCACCTGGAGGTTTTGGGAGTGGAGCCTGAGGAGGGCAGGGGAGGGGAGAACCTTGGGCCGGTCACACTCTCACTGCCTACAATGGAGGAGAGGAGAATGATGTTCAGCCTCTTTGGGTTCTCACTGGGGATAAAGGCAGGGCATAAATCAGCTAAATAAATAAGTATAGAATGTCTCGGGGCCCCGTTTGGCCCGCCTTTTCAGCTGTACTCCGCCTGAATTTTTTTTCATTTTAATTCTTTTTGTCTGCCTGCTTCTCTGTGCATGGGGGGCATTTAACCCTGCACAGTCTGGAGCCCAGGAAAAGGGCCTTGAATCTGGTGCAGCCCTTTGGGGTTTTTTTGCTTTCCGGTCTTAGGAGAGAGCGCCGCGGGATGGCTCTGCCAGGGGTGAGCCCCCGCCTGCCCGCCCGGCAACCTGTTTGCTCTGTAAATACTCTGGCTTCCCATTCAGTTAAACCAGAGGAAGGGAAGCGCTTTAACCCTTTCTTCGCTGCTTTGGGCGACGGCTCCCGGAGTTTTTTCAGGCTGCGCTCTCTTCCAGTGGGATCGCCTGCCTGACGCTGATCTGTCCGCCTCCGTTTCCTATCGGAATTCGTTGAAATGCACCTCAGCGCAAATTGTCTGATGGCCACATTTGTCCTCCACAAAACTTTACTTCGGTATGTGTTTTCTGGCAGGGAGTAGTAGTCCTTGGAGTAAAACTAAACAATCAACATGTCTTGCACTGGGGTAGGCTCCAGTCAGTGCCTTTTTACTAAAACGAGGCAAAAAGACAGCAACCAAGGATAAAATGCCAGTTTCATTTGTTAATATTGCAGACTCTTGGCATGTTTCACTTTAAATCAGGGGCTGGATCCTATCAGTTTTTCCGCTCTTTCTTACCCAATTTAACTCCTCACTATAACTCTCATCCCTCTTGGCTTTTGTCCATGTGAATCCCATTATTGCCTGCATGGTGTCTCTTTTGCCAGTGGAAATGCTGGTGGATCCAACCCTAGGGTCTGGGCCACACAAGGAACTCTTGGGGCACAGAGTTTATAAGATTGGCATTTGTATTCAGTTCCAAGGTTTGAAATTAAAGATTGGATTAAACTGGTTCTGAAAAACCAATTTAGCCTTTCTAAAGTTGTAAGCTTTAAAGTATTTTCTTAGGCAAAAATTAAGACTAATTAGATTATTTATTACACAGATTCTTTATTTGGGGTAGGGGCCGTGGCTCAGTGGTAGAGCATCTGCTTGGCATGCAGAAGGTCCCAGGTTCAATCCCTGGCATCTCCAGTTAAAGGGACTGGGCAAGTGGGTGATGTGAAAGACCTCTACCTGAGACCCTGGAAAGCCGCTGCTGGTCTGAGCAGATAATATGGATTTAAATGGACCAAAGGTCTGATTCAGTATAAGGCAGCTTCATGTGTCCATGGGTTCACATTGCTGCTGCTTCACTTGGAACAAAAAACAAAACCGCTATGCATTTCTGAGTTTTGCAAAGAGTGCAAAGTCAAGCGACGCTGTTTCTCCTTGCGTGGGGAAAGCTGCACCTGTGGAATCCCTGCCTGTCGTGGGGCTGTTGAAGCGGCAGGAACCCTGCCACAGGAAAAGAGGAAGACTCGATCCCCTGACTGAGTCAGCTGGGGAGCGATGGGAAAATGAGGCTTCACCCGACACCTCTGATACTGCCTCAGCATGCCAGCTGCGGCCACCACAGATCTCAGCCAGGTGCATAGGGCTCACTGCCCCAGTTCTCCTCTGCCTCAGAATGAAGAAGAGAGTGCTTCTGAACATGTGCAAAGTGTTGAGTGGGTGGCCAGCTTTTTCACTAGTCCTGCTCTTAGGTATTGAACGGCCGCCCAACGTACAGAGATGCACCACGTGAATTTGCAGAGAGAATGAAGATCGACATTGGGGGAAACTTCACCTGCAACATTTGTCTGTATCCCACCCACTCACCCCCCTGACATGATCCCTAATGGCCCCTTTGACCATGAAGCTGCACAGATCCTATCAGCCTACAATTCATCAGGAAACTAGCAGTCGCCTGATGAAACTGACTGGCAATATATTCAGAACAGAGAAAAAGAAGGTTTTTTTGCACAAAGATTTCCTAACCGTTGGAACTCACGGCCACTAGATGTGAAGATGACCTTTGGCTTAGGGCTTCAGACAAATCAGTGGAGGAGAGGCCTGTAAGGAAACTTCAGCCATGGTTGTTAACTTGGACTTCCATATTCAGGGGCAGTCTACCTCTGAATTGCTGTGTGCTGGGTTTGAGAAAATAGAAGGCCCGTGGCTTTCATGTCTTGCTTGGGGGAGATATTGGAGGCAGGACTCTGCCCTTAGGCGCAGTTCCCAGTGGCTTAAACCAGCCAGCGTGATGTCGTGGTTAAAGTGTCAGACTAGGATCTGGGAATTCAGATTCGAATCCCCGCTCTGCCATGGAAGCTTGCTGGGAGACCTTGGGCCAGTCACACACTCTCAGCCTAACCTACCTCACAGGGGTGTTGGGAGGATAAAACAGGAGAGGAGAATGATGTCAGCCGCTTTAGTTCTCCATTGGGGAGAAAGGCGGGATATAAGAAGTTAAATAAAAAAAAATCAAACTACTCTCCAGGCCTCTTGGCTGATGTCTGAAATATTTTGATTGCTCAAGTCTAGGTTTGCAATTTAAGAGGGGAGTGGACATGTTCATGGAGGAGAGGGTTATCCATGGCTACTAGTCATGGCTATTCTCTCCAGGATCAGAGGAGCATGCCTATTATTTTGGGTGCTGTAAAGGAACACAGGCAGGACGGTGCTGCTGCAGTCGTCTTGTTTGGGGGCTTCCTGGAGGCCCCTGGTTGGCCACTGTGTGAACAGACTGCTGGACTTGATGGGCCTGGGTCTGGTCCAGCAGGGCCTTTCTTATGTTTTTATGTTCTTAAGTTGTTCTTTGTCTTTTGTGTAACTTTTCCTGCTGAAAGGATAAGAGATCCTTGTGAGGCTTGAAAGATCCCGTTCTCTTTCACCCGTGAAAAGCTGTTCTAGAAGATCACCCCCTTGCGGGCTGCCTCTGTGACGTTCTTTGGGCGCTTGCCTGGTGAGGCAGGAATCCCCTGCATTTGCCAAGTCCCTTATCATAATGACCCCTCTGGCCTCAGCTGTTGCTTTCCAGGACGGAATCTCCCTTTCCGGAAACAGACCGTTTGCCCCGTGGCAGTGCCTGTGCGGCTCCTCCTGGCACTGTGAACGACTTGGCTGGAAACCCAGTCCAGGGAAATCCCCAACGTGCTCCTGTTTGGCCCCGGGGGCGTTCGGCGACTGCTGCTGGGCACGGTGCCCCACGCCTGCTCAGCAGATGTTACACCCAGCCTCATGATGGGCGCCTGCCAAGCTGGCTGCGTTGCTTGTTGATGTTGGACTTTCCTTGTGGCGACGTGTGCTGCCTGATGTTTTTATTGAGGGCCAAGATGTGCCGGGTGTGGCTCCACTGGAGATAGAAACGGAAAGCTGGGAGGGACCTCAAGGGTCATCTAGTCCAACCCCCTGCACAATGCAGGGAATTCACAACTGCCTTTCCCCCTGACTCCCCCAGTCCTCCCTGCTCTATGCCCAGAGGACTTGAGCTAGTCCAATTTGAACACATGAAGCTGCCTTAGACTGAATCATCCCCTTGGTCCATCGAAGTCAGTATTGTCTACTCAGACCCGCAGCGGCTCTCCAGGGTCTCAGGCAGAGAAAGGTCTTTCACATCACCTACTTGCCTAGTCCCTTTAATTGGAGATGCTGGGGATTGAACCTGGGACTTTCTGCATGCTAAGCAGCTCTACCGCTGAGCCACAGCCCCTCTCTGTTTAGGCTAAATCCATGTCCTCTGAAAAGAAAAATATTTACCTACATCACCCTTCAGCAACCAGTTCCATTTCCTGCATGGGGAAACTCTCAACCCTTGCTGTCCTAAAGCGGCCTGCCCCCAAGCTCAGCCGCCACAAACTTCACTTTCTCCACAGTCCATTTGCCTCTCCTTTCACAGCTGGAGCAGCATACAGGCCTTTGCCTTTCAGTAGACAAGAAGAAGAAGAAGAAGAAGAGTTGGTTTTTATATGCCAACTTTCTCTACACTTAAAGGAGAAGCAAACCACCTTACAATCACCTTCCCTTCCCCTCCCCACCACAGACACCCTGTGAGGTAGGTGGGGCTGAGATTGTACAGAGAGAACTGTAACTTGCCCAAGGTCACCCAGCTGGCTTCATGTGGAGGAGTGGGAAATTGAACCCAGCTCTCCAGATTAGAGTCTGCCGCTCTTCACCACCACACCACGCTGGGGGAATCGGGGCAGTGGAAGGGCAGATGGGGGGCGGAGGTGCAGGGCTGGTTTTTCTTGAAGACCTTTCACCATGCTCAGATGACTTAAACTGAAGCTGCCCACTGATCTGTCTGTCCCAGTACAATCCACCCTGACTGGCAGCAAGTCCCCGGGCCAGTCTTTTCTAGCCCTCCTCCCTGAACTTCTTGAGCTGGAGGCACTAATGGGGAGGGGGGAATACGATCAAGGTTCATTACATTTTGCACAGAGCCCTGAGATAAATGGTATTCTCTTTCTCCTAATGCTAGAAGCCCCCTTCTGCTGCTGGCAGATTACTCCTCCCTCAGCTGTCCACAATTTGTCCTTCTTGCTTTTGTCACTCGGCCAAGGCTAGGGTTGCCAACCTGCAGGTGGGGCCTGGAGATTACAGCTGAAAACAGACTACAGAGATCAGTTTCCCTGGAGAAAATGGCTGCTTTGGAGGGAGGACTATATGGTATTATGCGCCACTGAGGTCCCTCCCCTCTCCAAACCCTCCCATCCCCAGGCTCCACCTCCAAATCTCCAGGAATTTCCCAACCCAGAGTTAGCAACAGTTAGAGTGGTTCCACAGTGGAACAGGCTTCCTCGGGAGGTGGTAAGCCAGTGATGGCGAACCTTTTAGAGACCGAGTGCCCAAACTGCAACCAAAAACCCACTTATTTATCGCCGAGTGCCAATGCGGCAATTTAACCTGAATACCACCCCCAGAGGGAGAGGCTAGGGTTGCCAAGTTCCTCTTCGCCATGAGTGGGAGGTTTTTGGGGTGACGCCTGAGGAGGGTGGGGTTTGGGGAAGGACTTCAGTGCCATAGAGTCCAATTGCCAAAGTGGCAATTTTTTCCAGGGGAACTGATCTCTATTGGTTGGAGATCACCTGTAATAGCAGATCTCCAGCTAGTACCTGGAGATTGGCAACTAGTTCCTTAGTGTTTTCTCTCTACATATCAAGATAAATGGAAAGGTGTTTGGAGGATAGCTTGTGGGCACTTCAAAGTGGAATAGGACTACACGCCCCTCCGCCCGCACAGACCCAGAGGGTGCCGGAGAAGCCGCTGGAGGGAAAGAAGGAAGGAAGGAAGGAAGGAAAGAAGGGAAGGGAGGGGGAAAGGGAAGGAAGGGAGGGAGAGAAAGAAAGAAAAAGAGAGAGAAAGGGAGAAAGAAATGGAGCAAGGGAGAGAAAGAAAAGGACAGAGGGAGACAGAAAAAGAAAGAGGCCATTTATGCATGGGAGGTTTTGCCTTGGATTTGCCACTCGGTGGGCTCAGCGGCAGGCTTGTGAGAGGCGAGCAGGGTGGGGCAGAGGGCGCCTCCTTCGCACCCACCGACCAGCCATGCCCCTCTGCCCGCACAGGCCCAGAGGGCGCCGGAGAAGCCGCCGGCCATGCCGAGTGTGAGCGCTCGGCTTCTGTTCCCCGCTCTCCCACCCGCCTGGCTGGCCGCGCACGCTCCAGCGGCAGCAATGGCAGCAGCTTCTGTGGGAGAGTCCGGGGGCCACAGCCAATGATGTCGGAGGTTCCCCACCCCTGGGCTACAGCCTCCCCCATCCGGGGTGGGGCAGAGCCAGAAAGGCCAGTGGCTTGGAGGAACAGTGCGTGCCGGCAGAAAGGGCTACGCGTGCCGGAAGTGGCACCCGTGCCATAGGTTCACCAACACGGTGGTAAGCTCTCCTTCCCTGGATGTTTTTAAGAAGAGGTTGGATGGCCATCTGTCAACAATGCTGATTCTGTGACCTTAGGCAGATGATGAGAGGGAGGGCATCTTGGCCATCTTCTGGGCATGGAGTAGGGGTCACTGGGGGTTTTGGGGGGAGGTAGTTGTGAATTTCCTGCATTGTGCAGGGGGTTGGACTAGATGACCCTGGTGGTCCCTTCCAACTCTATGATTCTATGAACCCTAAACTCAAGAGTCAGGGGTCTGGGGAGTAGAGTTGCCAACCTCTAGGTAGTAGCTGGAGATCTCCTGCTATAACATCTGATCTCCAGCAGATAGAGATCAGCTCACCTGGAGAAATGGCCACTTTGGCCATTGGACTCTATGGCATTGAAGTCCCTCGTTTCCCCAAACCCCATCCTCCTCAGCCCCCCCCCCAAAAACTCCCGCCAATGGTGAAGTGGGACCTGGCAACCCTAAAAGGGAGGCCCCTCTCCTGCTCTCTGCGTTGCTCCGCTGCCCCCCTCTAGGCTATAATTCACGGGCTCCAGCGCAGGCCATTTCTCAGGCGCGCTCCCATTTCCTGTTGGCAAGACCCAGCTGGTGGGCGGGCGGGCAGCCGCCTTTCGTTTCTAATCAGGGCTGTTGGGGCTCCAAATTGACATTGATTCATGGGTTCTGCTGCTGTGTGCGTGTGTTTTTTTTTGGGGGGGGGGAGCAGGAACGGAGCCCTGCGGTCCAGAGATGTTGATGGGTGGAGAAGCTTCCTACGCCAGGCTCCTTCGGTTAGAATCTGGCTGACCAGGAGAAGACAGGAGATGGGATATTTTGAATCCCTCGATTGGTGCTTTGAGATGGGAAGTCAGGATTTGTCTCGATAAGGACAGAGAAGCTCGGGGGGAGGGGGCAAGCAAGGAGGTGTTTTTTACCGGTGGAAGGACATTTCAGTGTCTCTCTGTTGTTACCCTGGTATAGCCATTCCATGCACCACCCAAGCTTGCCAACCTCCAGGTGGGGCTTGGAGATCTCCTGGAATTACAGCCAGACGATAGAGATCAGTTCCCCTGGAGAAAGTGGCTGCCCGAGAGGGTGGGCTCTTATCATCCCGTAGATTATTTTGTAAACCTCTCTTACGTGCCCCCGTAGTTATCTCTTTTCTAAACTGGGAAAAGTCCCAGACTCTTCACCCTTTCGTCACAGGGAAGGGGCTCCAACCCCCTAATCATCTTGGCTGCCCTCTTTGGTACTTGGCTCTGAAGAAGCTGGAGACTCAGCCCTGAGTTTGAAAAGGTTCCCAGATTGCAACTTGGAGAATGTGGTGGAAGAAAACAGCCACAGCCCCCCGCCAAGCAAACACTCCCCACCCAGCCTGGAGTATCCATAGGGTTGCCAACCTCCAGGTGGGGCATGGAGATCTCCTGGAATTAAACATATCTCCAGAAAAGAGAGATCAGTTCCCCTGAGAAATGGCTGCTTTGGAGGGTGGCTCTGTGGCGTTATACCCCACTGAGCTCCCTCCCCAACCCTAGCAGAATCCCAGAGAGATGCCAACTGCTCCTGGATCACCTTGGGGCAAAGTTCTTCTAGGGTTGCCATCTCTGGTTTTGGAAATTCCTGGAGATCTAGGGATGGAGCCTGGGGAGAAAGGATTTGGGGAGGGGAGGGGCCTAAGTAGGGTATACTGTGGTAGACTCCACCCTCCAAAGCAGCCATGTTCTCCAGGCAACTGACATGTTGTTTGGTGATCAGTTATAATTCTGGGAGATCTCCACCTGGAGGTTGGTGGCCCTACATCCTTGGTCTTGTGATTTGGACTTGGTGAGTCGAAGCAGCTGTCCTTGGAAGGCAGTCAGGTTGCAGTGGGAGGAGGGACCCTTTGTCCCTGACACAGAGAAATCAAAGCTTTATAAAAATCTTACCAGGAGAGGTTTATAAAATATGTGGAGAAAGTGGAAAGAGACAGGTTGTTTTCTTTCTTGCAAATTACAGAAACTTGCAGGTACCCAACAAAGCCAATGGGCAGGAGGTTTATGACTGGGGTTGCCCTCCTCCAGGTGGGGCCTGAAGATCTGGATTTACAACCGATCTCCACATGACATAGCTGGGTTCCCCTGGAGAAAAGGGCTGCTTTGGAGGGTGGGGGTGTATGGCATTATACCCCACTGAGGTTGCTCCCACCCCCAAACTCCAACCCTCCTCTGTCTATGTGTGTGTGTGAAGTGCCGTCAAGTCGCAGGCGACTTATGGCGACCCCTTTTTGGGGTTTTCATGGCAAGAGACTAACAGAGGTGGTTTGCCAGTGCCTTCCTCTGCACAGCAACCCTAGTATTCCTTGGTGAATTTCCCATCCCTGACTTGGCAACCCTATTTCATGATTGGCAAATGGAAGTCCTTCTTGCCTTCCTTTCCTCTCTGATCCAACAGGTCTGGCAATTTCGTGCATTGCTTGAAAAACCTGCCGAACTTGTTTCCAGTGGACTGAGCCTACGCAGTCTGAACTGCGGCCCACCCTGTCCACGTTGGGTCCCGCTCTTTGAAAAGCCGTCTTCTGCCTCTGGCCCTGCTCTGGCACGTGGTGGTGGGGAACAGATCCCTTCCTTCAGCTGTGAGCTGTTTATATTTCAAGCCTGTGCGCTGAGCAGCCTTTTCTGGAGTGGCGGAGGGACTGAAACACGGAGGAGGCCGAGGTGGAGCTGGAGGAGGTCAAGGAGGTTAACTTGAACAAATCCCTTCATTGACTTCCTGTCAACTCCCGGCCGGAGCATATAACAGGAGCCAGGCGCTTGTGTTCACAGGGGGTGGGGGAAGGGGACCGCCCACAGCAGACCCCTGGGCGAGGGATTCCTCCTTCCTTGATGACAGACCAAGCGAGGGAACAAGTTGCGCCTCACGCTTGCTGTGAGCCACACCCCTGACAGCGCACTGCGAGTTCTCTTTCCATATTCGTGGGTTTTCAGCATTTGTAATGCCCTGACCTGGATGGCCCAGTCTGGCCCGATCTCATCAGCACATGGAAGCTAAGTACTTGGGTGGGAGACCACCCAGGAAGTCCAGGGTTGCTCTGCAGAGGCAGACAATGGCATACCACCTCTGTTTGTGTCTTGCCTTGACCTGGATGGCCCAGGCTAGCCTGATCTCATCAGATCTTGGAAGCTTAGCAGGGTTGGCCCTGGTTAGAACTTGGATGGGAGACCACCCAGGAAGTCCAGGGTTGCTCTGCAGAGGCAGACAATAGCAAACCACCTCTGTTTATGTCTTGCCTTGATCTGGATGGCCCAGGCTATCCTGATCTCATCAGATCTTGGAAGCTAAGCAGGGTCGGCCCTGGTTAGAACTTGGATGGGAGACCACCCAGGAAGTCCAGGGTTGCTTTTCAGAGGCAGGCCATGGCATACCACCTCTGAACGTCTCTTGCCTTGAAAACTCCACGAGGAGTTTTGGCTTGACGTCACTTTCTACCACCAATGGAGAGCTAGTAGGGTTTAAAAAAATATTTCAGCGCCTCAAGCAGAGTGCCTCTAAATATGTGTGAAAGGCTTCTACTCCCCTCCCCAAGAAGAAGCAGGTTTTCTGTTGAAAAGGATCTAAGGAGAAAGTGCTTCTGAACATGTGTAGAGTACTGCCTCCTTGTGACAGGAGGCAATTAATTTTGAAAGAGGTGCAGGCAACTTATGGCGACCCCTAATGGGGTTTTCAAGGCAAGAGGAGATCAGAGGTGGGTTTTTGCCACTGCCTGTGTCCTGACCCTGGACTTCCTTGGCGGCCTCCCTTCCGAGTACTAACCAGGGCTGGCCCTGCTTGTGTGGGTGGAAAGTAGGGTTGCCAGGTCCCTCTTCGCCACTGGCGGGAGGTTTTTGGGACAGAGCCTGAGGAGGGCAGGGTTTGGGGATGGGAGGGACTTCAATGCCATAGAGTCCAATTGCCAAAGCGGCCATTTTCTCCAAGTGAACTGATCTCCGCCGGCTGGAGATCAGTTGTAATAGCGGGAGATCGCCAGCTAGTACCTGGAGGTTGGCAACCCTAGTGGAAAGTACCATCAAGTCACAACTGAGTTATAGCAACCCAGTAGGAACCTTAAGGCAAGAGGTGATCAGAGGTGGTTTGTCACTGCCTGCCTCTGCATAACAACCCTAGCATTCCTTGCTAGCCTTCCATCCAACTACAAACCACATGAACACATGAAGCTGCCTTATACTGAATCAGACCCTTGGTCCATCAAAGTCAGTATTGTCTACTCAGACCGGCAGTAGCTCTCCAGGGTCTCAGGCAGCAGAGGTCTTTCCCATCACCTACCTGCCTAGTCCCTTTAGATGGAAATGCTGGGGATTGAACCTGGGACCTTCTGCATGCCAAGCAGATGCTCTGCCCCTGAGCCACAGCCTCTCCCTGGGCTGACCCTGCTTAGCTTCTGAGATCTGAGGAGATCAGGCTAGTCTGGGCCGTTCAAGTCAGGGCTTTGGGCACTATACACTTGTGCAAAGCGCTTGTGCAAATCATCCAAGCAAGGCTGGTTCAAGGTATGAGATCGGCCCAAGCAAAATGCCCCTATCGCTTTCCCCAGGTTTTCCGGCTCTTTGGAGGGGAAATCATTCCATGCAACTCTTTAGCAGCAGTAAATAAGTCTAACAAATGTCTGTTTGATCTAATTTAACCCCCCCAGCTGTGGTGGGGGCAGTGAGAGAATGTGGGAGGAAGAGAATTTAGGGGCTGGGGAGTTGAGTGCAAGGTCAGACCCCCCCCCCAATCTTTCCCAAGGCTGGGTTAATGTTTGCAAATGGAGCCCTTGTGCGCCCCCCCCTTAATGACCTGACTGATTGGCTGCATTATCAGCGCATATTAAACTTGCTGCTCAATAAAATGATGTTAAATATTAAGCACGGATTAGAGGTTCTGTTTAGATCCAGGAGAGGGGTGTGAGCCAAAGAGGTCACCCCTGCCGTTTGGGAAAGGACAAAGGGCACTGTTGGAAAACGGGCCGCAGGAGGGTTGTGTGTGGGGGGGAGAGATTGTAGTTGAGGGGAGGGGGGATTGGGGTGGCAGGCCCAGCTCCAGAGATCGAGGGAGCTGCAGTCTCAGGACATTTGTGTGACGGTGAACAAACAAACAAACAAATAACAGAACAAGCAAAGGTTGTTTTCGAACTTTAATTCACCAAATTCGCTTGCAGGAACACTCAGGACTCCACTGGCTGCCATGTTCGTACGATGGGGGCGTGAAAAGAGGCATTTTGCAGGGATGTCTAAGGAGTCTGCAGAACTCCCTGCCTCTAGAAATGTGGTGGTGGAAAGTGCTGCCAAGTCGCAGCCGATCCCAAAAGGTTTTGAAGGCAGGAGATGTTCAGAGGTGGTTTGCAAATACCTGGCTCTGCATAGCGCCCCTGCACTTCCCTGGTGGTCTCCCATCCAAGTACCAGCCAGGGCTGACCCTGCTTAGCTTCCGAGATCTGACCAGATCAGGCTAACCTGGCCCATCCAGGTCAGGGCAAGAGATGAACAGAGGTGGTTGCCATTGCTTGCCTCTTCATATCAACTCTGGGCTTCCTTGGTGGTCTCCTTTCTAAGTACTCCTCAGGGCTGACCCTGCTTAGCTTCTGTGATCTGACCAGATCAGGCTGGCCTGGAGAGCGGCTGCTAGTCTGAGTAGACAATACTGAGCTTGATGGACCAAGGGTCAGATTCAGTAGAAGGCCGCTTCATGTGCTTGTTGGTGAGGGGCCGTGCCTTAGTGGTAGCGCATCTGCTAGGCATGCAGAAGGTCCCAGTTTCAATCCTCAGCATCTCCAGATGAAAGGACCACACAGTAGGTGATATGAAAGACCTCTGCCTGAGACCCTGGAGAGCAGCTGCCAGTCTGTGTAGGCAATACTGACCTTGATGGACCAGTGGTATGATTCAAAATAAGGCAACTTCATGAGTTCACCTATTATAGGTGAGGAGGTACTGTGGCTCACCGGAAGAGCCTTTGCTTGCCATGCAGAAGGTCCCAGGTTCAATTCCTGGCAGCATCTCCAGTTAAAAGGACCAGGCAGTAGGTGATGGGAAAGACCCCTGCCCGAGGCAGCTTCATGTGTTCATGTGTTCAGTATGGTCTCCTCTGGCTGGCAGTGACAAAGGTCTTTCCTTGCCCTTCTAGCTAAGAGCTTCTTTGCCCGGGCACCCCAAGGCCTGAATTTGGGCTCTTCTGCATGCAAATCTGGGGCTGGATTCCTCCTCCAACATAGGGCATGAATTGGCTGCTTTTGTATAGCGGATCCAAGCGCACACAAACCAGGAGCATAGCCATTGTCGAATGAAACATCCCAGCCTCTCCGTTTAGGCTACGGAATGGCAGCGATGGATCACTGGCTTAGAAAAAGTGGGGTCAAGCAGATTCGGCATTGGGTTCCAGGGAAAGAGAGCCAGTGTGGTATAGTGGTTAGACTATTGAACTAGGATCTGGGAAGACCCAGGTTCAAAACCCTGCTCTGCCATGGAAGCTTCCTGGGTGACCCTGGGCCAATCACACAGTCTCAGGCTGACCTAAACTCACAGGGTTGTTGTGAGGATAAAATGGAGGAGAGCAGAATGGGGGAGAAAGGCGGGGTGCCAATGAAGTAAATAAGCACACAAATAAATAAATAAAAGATGCCTGACCATGCTTGACTCTTGGGAGCCCTCTTTGTGGCTAGAATCGTGCCGATGCATGATTCGGCATCTGTGGCCTGACATCGTCCCTGGCTCTGCCACTAACCCTGGGCACAAACCTAAGGACCTAAGAGCAGCCCTGCGGGATCAGACCAGTGGTCCATCTAGTCCTGCATCCTGTCTCACACAGTGGCCACAGGACATAGAGGCCGAGGCCTTCCCTTGATGATGCACCCTAACCCTGGTATTCAGAGATTGACTGCCCCTGGATGTGGAGGTTCCCTTTAGTCATCAATCTTAAACTAGCTGTTGCTTCACTGCTGCCCCTGAAAAATATTATCTCCCCACAAGTGACTGCTTGGCTGTATGTGTGTTAGGGTTGCCAGCTCCCGGCTGGGAAATTCCTGGAAATTGGTGGGTGGAGTGTGGGAAGGGGATGGTTTGAGGAGGGGATGGGGGGAAGCTCAGGGAATATAGTGCGATAGAGTCCACCCTCCAAAGGAACCATGTTCCTGGGGAAGTGGTCTTGGTAGTCTGGAAATCAGCTGTAATTCCGGGAGATCTCCAGGCCCCACCTGGAGTTTAGCAACCCTTGTCATGTGTTCAACTGAGCTCCTCCGCCTGGCTCAACGGCATCCCCCTCCCCCATCCAGGCTTGATTCCACAAATGCTAATAAAAATCCAGCAGCTTTACAAACATTAACTTATTAACAGCCTCTGCCTGGCCCAGCGGCCATTCACTATTAACTGGGGGGAGATTTGGATTTTGGCAATCGGTTTCGTGACCGCAGCCCCTGTCTGCAAGGTCACGCTTGGCGGCCTCCCCACTGGCTGTGGATTAACCAGGTCTGGACTGGGGGTGGGGGGGGGGAGGGCTCAAAAGGCATGGCTCAGAGCCAAGGAGAAACTGCGGTGGGCAGAGGTACAAGTCCAGGGGTGTGTGTGCGGGGGGGGGGGGGGGGGGGGGGGAGGGAAGCACCCTAAGCCAGGGTTCCCAGATTGCAACTTGGAAAATGTGGTGGAAGAATACAGCCACAGACCCCCACCACACAAACCCTCCCCACCCAGCTTGGAGTATCCCTAGGGTTTCCAACCTCCAGGTGGGCCGGGGCATGGAGATCTCCTGGAATCACAACTGATCTCCAGGTGACAGCGATCAATTCCCCTGGAGAAAACGGCTGCTTTGAAGGGCGGACTCTCTGGCATTATAACCTGCTGATTTTTCCCCTCTCTCCAAACTCCACCCTCCACAGGCTCCACCCCCATATCTCCAGGAATTTCCCAACCTGGATTTGGCCACCTTAGAACGACTAAACAACAAAAGAGGGGGGGGGGGATCCTGATGGAATTCAACCAAAATACTGATTGCAAACCAAAGAGGTTGAGCTGAAAAATGCTAAAATTACAAATATATAAATTTTAATAAGGTGCACATGTAGATTAAAAGCATAAAACTCCTAGTAAAGGCAAAAACTTACACATTCAGTATATACAAACATAAACAACTGTGATGTACAATCTTTCTTAGACCAATATGAGATCCAAAAAGGACCGCCTTAGAACGACTACCATGACTGTTTGTTTGCTTTCTTGCTGGCTCACTTGCTAGTTATCCTGCTTGCATGCTTGCACTGAATATTTTAAATACCTGCTTTTCTCCCAAGCTAGGGAGTTAAAGCGGTTTACAAAACAGCATACACAAAGATACCGTTTAAAGTGGTGGGGAACCTTTTTTCTGCCAAGGGCCATTTGGATATTTATGACATCATTCGCGGGCCATACAAAATTATCAACTTAAAAATTAGCCTGCTATATTTGGCCAAGAGGCGCGACCGGAGACGGCTCAAAGTGTCTGCCACGTACAGCGACTTGCTTTTGAGCTCTGCCGTCCCCAGCTGGGCCCAAGAGATTCAGGCAGGGCAGCATCCTTCTGAGCTAGAGATAAGCCAGGACCCATGGAGGGCCAGACCAAATGATTTCGTGGGCCTTATACGGCCCCCGGGCCGGATGTTCCCCACCCCTGGTTTAAACCAAAACAGATACCCAGAGCAATCTGGTGTCCTGGGATTTTGCTAGTTCCACTGACCTTTTGGTTGTCAACCTGAAGCAAAAGCTCCCATTTTTGGCCACGCTCAGTTTTTCAAGCACTGGCTTGAAAGCATAAGGGAGAGGCAGAATCTCATGCCTCTCCACCATAAAAAGGGGGTTCAGTTGCTGCTAATGCCTGGATTCTTTTATTTGTGCTCACTATCTATTTATGTCATTTATAAACCACCTTTCTCCCCTATGGCAACCCAAGGTGGGTTACATAATTCTCTCTTAGGGCTGCCAACCTCCAGGTGGTGACTGGAGAGCTCCCACTATTACATCTGATCTCCAGGTGACAGAGATCAGTTCCCCTGGAGAAGATGGCCACTTTGGCAATTATGCTGCTATGGTGTTGACGTCCCTCCCCTCCCCAAACCCTGCCCTCCTCAGGCTCCTCTCCCAAAATCTCCAGGTATTTTCCAACCCAGAGCTGGCAACCCTTATTCTCTCCTCCATTTTATCCTCACAACGCCCCTGTGAGGTAGGTTAGGCTGAGAGGGTGTGACTGGAGGTCAGTGATTTAGAATAAACCCATTTGGTGCAGGACAAGCAAGTTGCACACCGGGTGGGACAGCGGACAGGGTTTTCTACGGGCCAGCGGGGAAAGAGTGTCTTCCAAGGAGGGGGGGGGCACGGGCAATCGGGAGGCCCACCGGGGAACTTTGAGGGGGCTGGGAGGTGTCAAGGGGGGGGGGTCTCTCACCAGCTGCTTTTTGCAGCACATGAAATGAGCCAAAGTCAACATGGCGTTGCTCTACGAAGTAACTGGAAGAGAGAAAGCGGCCATGCTCATCCTAATACCAGCCCTTTAATAAACACAGTCAGCAGCCTGACCTTTGCCCCCCCTGGCTAAGCCCCTGTCCTCCACAGGCCGATCGTAATAACAGCTCTGTGACAGTAAAGGGGGCTGGGGGGGTAGGGAAGCCGATCGGGTTGGGGGCCTGGAGGCAGGGCACGCCCCAGGGCAGATGCCGGGGAAGAAGCAGGCAGAGCGAGACGGGCGATTCCTTTGCAGTGTGGACACATTGAGCAGTTGTGAGCTGCACAAAACTGTCCCTGCCAAATGCAAGCAACGAAAGGGGGGTGCTAAGCTGCGCTGGTGGGGTCCGAGCTGCATTTGCTGCTTTGTGCAGCAAAAAGAGGAACGTGGAATGGCACAGGGTAGCCCGATCTTGACAGCTCTTGGAAGTTGAGCAGGGCCAGTACTCAGATGGGAGACCACCAAGAGAGGCAGTGTGGTGTGGTGGTTAAGAGTGGTGGACTCTAATCTGGTGAACCGAGTTGGTTTCCCCACTCTTCCACATGAAGCCAGCTGGGTGACGTTGGGCGAGTCACAGCTCTCTCTGAACTCTCTCAGCCTCGCCTACCTCACAAGGTGTCTATTGTGGGAAAAGTAAAGGGAGGAGATTGTAAGAGCCAGCGTGGTGTAGTGGTTAAGAGTGGTGGTTTGGAGCGGTGGAGTCTGATCTGGAGAACTGGGTTTGATTCCCCACTCCTCCACATGAGTGGTGGAGGCTAATCTGGTGAACCGGGTTGGTTTCCCTGCTCCTACACATGAAGCCAGATGGGTGACCCTGGGCTGCTAGTCACAGCTCTCTTAGAGCTCTCTTAGCCTCACCTACCTCACAGGGTGTCTGTTGTGGGGAGGGGAAGGGAAGGGGATTGTAAGCTGGTTTGAGTCTCAACATCTTTCCCCAGCGTGAGAGCCAGCGTGGTGTAGTGGTTAAGAGCGGTGGTTTGGAACTGTGGACTCTGATCTGGAGTACCGGGTTCAATTCCCCACTCTGACACATGAGTGGCAGACGCTAATCTGATGAACCAGATTGGTTTCCCCACTCTGACACATGCAGCCAGCTGGGTGAACTTGGGCTAGTCACAGCTTTCTCAGCCCCACCTGCCTCACAGGGTGTCTGTTGTGGGGAGGGGAAGGGAATGGGATTGTAAGCCGGTTTGATTCTTCCTTAAGTGGTAGAGGAAGTCGGCATATAAAAACCACCTCCTCCTCCTCCTCTTCTTCTTCTTCCTCTTCCTCCTCTGCAGAGGAAGGCAATGGCAAACCACTTCTGCTTCTCCCTTGCCTTGAAAGCCCCTTGCTCGGCTCACCATGTGTCATTTGAAACTTGACAGCACATACATACATACATACATACATACATACATACATACATACATACAGCAAAAAGAAAATCCCAACCCCTGGTTGTCAGTGGAGCAGACGATGCATTCATCACACTTTACATATTTATTTATTCAATTAATTGGTACTCCACCTTTCTTCCCACCCAAAGCAGCTCACAGCATTCTCTTCTCCTCCATTTTATCCTCACAACAACCCTGTGAGGTAGCTTAGGCGGAGTGAGCGTGATTGGCCCAAGGTCACCCAGTCAGCTTCCACGGCATGAGTGGGGATTTGATCCAGGGCCTCCCAGATACTAGACTGACAGTTTTAACCATTGTACCACACCAGCTTCCTATTTCAGCTATGTTATAATGCTGCTCCCATTTAACACTGTGTTTACAGTACGGGGTTGCCAATGTGAGGGAGGGGCCGTGGCTCAGTGGCAGAGCATCTGCTTGGCATGCGGAAGGTCCCAGGTTCAATCCCCGGCATCTCCTGTTAAAGGGACCAGGCAGGTAGGTGATGTGAAAGACCTTTCTCTGCCTGAGACCCTGGAGAGCCGCTGCCAGTAGACAATACTGACTTTGATGGACCCAGGGTCTGATTCAGTATAAGGCAGCTTCATGTGTTCAAGTGATGTCTGACTGCTTTGTGTCCCTTAACAAACTCGGCTGGCATCCAGAGGCACAGGAAAGATGAAAAGTCCCCAGTGGTTTAAAAGTTGGGTTGCCAGCTCTGGGTTGGGAAATACCTGGAGATTTTGGGGGTAGAGCCTGAGGAGGGCAGGGTTTGGGGAGGGACTTCAGTGTCACAGAGTCCAATTGCCAAAGTGGCCATTTTCTCCAGGGGAACTGATCTCTGTCTCCTGGAGATCAGTTGTAATAGTGGGAGCTCTCCAGCCGCCACCTGGATGTTGGCAACCCTATTTAAAGGCCTTTTTTCAAATAGGGCTTTTCCACCCAGACCTCATCATAGGAATGGGTTGAAGGTGTGCTTTGGTAAAAGTTTGCATTCACAGTCCACCCGATCTTCATGTTTGGGGCCCTGAAGGCGTTCACTTCTGGCTCAGTTTGGCTAGTGGCGGCGGGGTATTACTATTATTTGTCTCCAGCGGGCTGGCTCACTTGCTTGAGCCCCCACCCCACCCGTCTTCTGTGCAGGGTCACTGGCAACGCACCTGCTCATTCTTTTGTGTCCTTCTGTGGTTTGGCTTGCCGAGCTCATCTGAGGTGGAGAAGGGGAGGGGCGTCCCCGACTTCTGAACAAGGAGTTGTTTGCTTTAGATAACCTTTGGGTGGTCTTAGGAGGCAGCAGTTCCCTCTGTGCTTTTTTTGGGGAAGCCTCAAGAGACTTGCAAAGATTCACTTGAGGCCTTTTATGCAGGGCTGTTTTCCCGCAGTCACCCCCCCGCGGACGGCTTTAGAGCTTCCTTTTGATTATGCATGCTTTTCCCGCCCGTCAGAGGTCGCCTCGCTCTCCCTGCACGTTTTGCCCGTGTTTTCCAGATGCCGTTTTAGCCAGAATCTGGAAAATGTGGGCAAAATGCACAGGGAGAGCGAGGCAACCTCTGACGGGCGGGGAAAGCATGCATAATCAAAAGGAAGCCCCGAAGCAGTTGGCGGGGGTGACCGTGGGAAAACAGCCCAGCGTAAAAGAAGAGTTGGTTTTTATATGCCGACTTTCTCTATCACCTAAGGAAGAATCAAACCGGCTTACAGTCACCTTCCCTTCTCCACAACAGACACCCTGTGAGGTAGGTGGGGCTGAGAGAGTGTGACTAGCCCAAGGTCACACAGCTGGCTTCATGTGGAGGAGTGGGGAATCAACCCCGGTTCTCCAGATCAGAGTCCACCGCTCCAAACCACAGCTCTTAACCACTACACCACACTGGCTTCTGAGTCTTGAAAGCCAAGAACCCAAGGTGTGGCAGGTGGCTTTTTCTACCGAATTCACAGCTTGGCAGCATCACCTTGCCCTGTTTTAGCTGCACATGGGGTTGCCAACACTTGACCGGGATATTCCTGGAGATTTGGGGGTAGAGCCTGGGGAGTGTAGGGTTTGGGGAGGGAAGAGACATCAGCAGGGTATAATGCAAATATAACGCCCCCAGAGCAACCATTTTCTCCAGGGGAGCTGATCTCTGTAGTCTGGTGATCAGTTGCAATTCCTGGAGATCTCCAGGCCCCACCTGGAGATTGGCAACCTTGGCTGAGAATAAGGGACCCCCACCACCCCCACCCCCGCAGGGAGGCAGCAGGGACTTCTTTGCCCATCCACACAAAGTGAAGCAGCCCTTATTCCCCGTTGCCCTCGAGTTTGTGAAGAAGGGAGAGGCGAAGCCCTGCTCTCAGTGGGCGTATTGATTCCCGGGCCTGACAGTTTAATTCTTCTGTTTATAGAGGAATATAGCTCTATTGATGGCATTAAATGAGTTACTAATTATATCAATACAAACATGATTAAAAAAGGGGCCCCTTGCCTTGGAGGCCGCTATCAAGGAGAGACAACAGCCTAATTGTTGCACAATTGTGTGTGCGATTGTGAGAGAGTGGCGCGTTCCGCCTGAACAAAGTGCAGTTCACTGCCTGCTCACCCCAAAAAAAAGGAGTGCTGGAATTAAAGGAAACTTTTTTGGCTAAATCTCCACCTGAAATTCCAGCTCCTGGTTTTAGGGAAATTGGAATCTCAGGTCCCTTAAAGCAGTAGAGGGGGAAAGGGGATACTTAGGGTTGCCAACTCTGGGTTGGGAAATTCCTGGAGATTTGGTGGTGGAGCCTGGAGTGGGCATGGTTTGGGGAGAAGAGGGACCTGAGCAGGGTATAATGCCACAGAGTCCACCCTCCAAAGCAGCCATTTTCTCCAGAGGAACTGATCGCTGTCACCTGGAGAGCAGTTGTAATTCCAGGAGAACTCCATGCCCCCCCTGGAGGTTGGCAACCCTACGGACACTCCAGGCTGGGTGGGGAGTATTTGCTTGGCGGGTGGCTGTGGCTGTTTTCTTCCACCACATTCTCCAAGTTGCAATCTGGGAACCTTTTCGAACTCAGGACTGAGTCTCCAGCTTCTTCAGAGCCAAGTACCGAAGAGGGCAACCAAGGGTGAAAACGCATGGTCGCTTTATCCTCCTTTAATCCCTGTTTTAGCCAGGATCGAACGCACATTAGGCGAAACGCATGCGTTCGATCCAGGCTGAATCCTGGCTGAAACAGGGATCAAAGGAGGATAAAGCGACCATGCGTTTTCGCCCCAAGATGATGAGGGGTTTGAAGCCCCTTCCCTCTGAGGAAAGGCTGAAGAGTCGGGGACTTTTCAATTTAGAGAAGAGAAGACTAAGGGGGGACATGATGTGCGTGTGCCGTCAAGTCACAGTTGACTTACGGCGACCCCGTAGGGATATGATAGAGGTTCATAAAACTATGCAGAGGGTGGAATAGGGTTGCAACCTCCAGGTACTAAGTGGAGATCTCCTGCTATTACTACTGATCTCCAGCCATTAGAGATCAGTTCCCCTGGAGAAAATGGCCGCTTTGGCAATTGGACCCTATGGCATTGAAGTCCCTCCCCTCCACCCCAAAAACCTCCCACCAGTGTCGAAGAGGGACCTGCCAACCCCAGGGTGGAGACAGTTGACAAAGAGAACTTTTTCTCCTTCTCCCAAAATACTCGAACTTGAGGGCATCCAATGAAGCGGATGGGCAGCAGATTCAGGACGGACAAAAGAAAATACTTCTTTGCATAGCGAGCGATTAAAGTGTGGAATTCGCTGCCAGAGGATGTAGCGATGGCCACAGGCATAAACGGCTACAGAAGGGGATTAGACATATTGATGGAGGAGAGGTCTGTTAGTGGCTACCAGCCATGGTGACTGAAGGGAACCTCCACATTCAGATGCAGTCAACCTCTGAATCCCAGTGCCAGGAGGCAACATCAGGGGAAGGCCTCGGCCTCGATGCCCTGTTGTTGGCCCCCCAGAGGAACTGGTCAGCCACTGTGTGAGTCAGGATGCTGGACTAGATGGACCGCTGGTCTGATCCAGCAGGGCTCTTCTGATGTTCTCTTCTTAAGTCCTTGGCCTCTATGCCCTGTTTGTTGACCCCCCCCCCCCGAGGAACAGGATGTTGGACTAGATCACTGGTTCCCAACCAGGGGTCCGTGGACCCCCAGGGGTCCGCGAGAACTAAATTAAGGTCTGCGAAACAAAGTTATAAACCCATAATAAATTAATATTTTCAATTAAAACTTCTCTATTATAAAAATATATATTCAAATATTATTCTAAGTTTAATGTTTAACTAACAGTTATGATTAAAGTTTATTTTCAAATTCTTGGAATTTTTATTTTGAACCTTGGGGTCCCTGCACCGAACAAAAAAGTCCTAGTGGTCCCTGGTCAAAAAAAGGTTGGGAACCACTAGACTAGATGGACCACTGGTCTGATCCGGCATGAGTCTTCTTATGTTCTTACCTATAGTAGGCAGGTGGCATTTTAACTTTCTCACAGGCTCTTAACCCCACTTTGGATCGCTGCCCACCTATGTGTGTGACGGTGAGAGTGGGGCAGGGTTTTCAGTACATTTTTTTTGTATCACAAATCCTAGTGGCTTTGAGTTCCACAGGTCAATCTCAACTTGGTCAGAAAAAGTTTCTTAAAAAACAACATCTACCTAAGAGGCTGATATCTTTCATACTTGTCGATCATGTGCTTGTCTGATGACCAGAGAGATTAGTAAATCTGTGACCCCCCCCTTTCTCCTCTGCCCATCATTTTATAGACTTGTGTCACAGCTGGCTTTATCAGTCTCTCCTCCAGTGTAAACAGTCCCTGTCTAATCTGGCTTTTGCTTCGATGCCCGCAGACCTTGGCCTTCATGCCTTGAACGTTTCACCTCTTTCCCGGTCTTTGCGCTGCTGCCTCCTGGACAGGTTCCAACTGGCTCCCCTCCCTCTCCTTGACTCCTCCCGTACCTTCAGCTCAAAACGGGATTCCTCTCTGATCCCCCTCCGAAAGCTGCTGTGCTGAAATGTGCAATACAATCTAAATAGCACTGCTATGTGAAATATAACACAACAAATGAAATCAACATAGATGGCCAACCTTAAATTACCAACAGTTATATATCAACATGCAAGCATCTAATAGTCTGAAATTGACAAATATACAATAAGACAACCAATACCAGGTAAGTACCCATTGTAATAACCCACAAATCTTCCTTGGTGGTCTCCCGTCTAAGCAGCGACCCTGCTTAGCTTCTGAGATCTGATGAGATTGAGCTATATTATTCCATCTTGCCTCCCAGCAAAAGAATACACAGCAGGCCTTAATTTTTTTCATGCTCTGAATGTTTAACCTTAATCTGCATTTGAACTCTTGCAAAGCGTATCTTGCTTAACTTTGCCCCAAACCCAAGAACACAGCTTTTGAAGTCATAGAGATCCAGCATGGATGTTCAATGTATAATCAATTTATGGAATCCCCCACCACCAGATGGCCACTGGATAGTTTTAAAAGAGATTCCATCCATGGTGGACAGAGCTATTAACCACTATCCATAATATTTTAATGGAACCTCCAGGTTCAGAAGCAGTATACCTTCGAAAATCAGGTGCAAAGGATAAACAAGTACAGAGGGCTCTTCCCTTGCAGGCTTCCTGGAACCATCTGTCCAGCTGGTGTGGGAAACAGGGTGTTGGACTAGATGAGCCACACTCCATCTGTGTTTTTCTTGCATTCTTATGACTGCCATATAATATTTGTTCAGACAGCAAAGCCCAGAAATACACTTGATAAGAAGCAGATTATATCTGACTAGATTCCAGGCGGCATTATTTGCATGTGGTATAAACACACAGACCTCGCGCTACTTTGGCCTAGGAGATTGCAAAATCCTGTATCTTCCAAAGCGATCAGGATCATCTGGCAAAGAAATCCTCCACCCTGTCTTTGGGATGCAGGGGGAATTAAATGCTTCAGGCAAACTGCTCTGCTTGTGGCAACATGTGAGAAAGTCCCCCTCGGTGGCAGGCCCCTAACTTTTCCCCTATTAAAGGCCGGGGCGAAATTATCAAAGGCTTTTCTGTAGCCTTCTGATCAATCCTTTTAATGAAGGCCTTAAAAACCTCCCCTCCCGCAAACCCTCTGTCATTTTGCTCCGGCAAATGTCTCTGCTTAAAAGGCGACCTTTGGCCCTAGTTTGATGAAACATGTTTATGCATTTCCAGGCACGCCCCCCCTCCCCCCAGATAAAAGGTTAGAGGTTAATAAATGGTGGAAAAAGAGATACCAAAGCTTTGAGGTCACACCTGTTTTTGCTTCTTGGAGTTCCACGCAGCAAGCAGGCGGGCAGGGCGGTAATTTGCGGAGGGACGGAGTGGCTGCGCATTCCTGCCTTTATACGGCATAATTGGGTGGGGCAGCCCCCGAGGGTGCGGAGAGACGAGCGAGTCCAGATGCCTCCGAAAGAAGACAGTGTGACTCCAGCCCCTTCCCCTAGAAGATCTCCCTGCTTCTGCTTCAGGGTCAGCGGCCAGACAAGGATGTAGGGCTACATGCAAACATGTGTTGGGGGTACTCTGCTGGTGTTTGGAACACATGAACACATGAAGCTGCCATATACTGAATCAGATCCTTGGTTAACAAGGTCAGTATTGTCTACTCAGACTGGCAGCAGCTTTTCAGAGTCTCAAGCAGGGGCCTTTTATATCACCTACTACCTGGTCCTTCCTGGAGATGCCAGGGGTTGAACCTGGGACCTTCTGCATACTAAGCAGAGGCTCTACCAACTGAGTCATGGACCTTTACCCTGACTCTTTTCCATAGATGAGGAACCCTGAACTGAAACTCGCAAAAGAAAAAAATATTGCATTCTAATAGCTATTCAACGGTTTTCATACAAAGTCTTTGGGGCATCCCTTGTTTGGTAAAAAGGTAAAGGTCCCTTGTGCAAGCACCGGGTCATTCCTGACCCATGGGGTGACGTCACATCCCAACGTTTACTAGGCAGACTTTATGGGGTGGTTTGCCGTGGCCTTCCTCAGTCATCTACACGTTACCCCCAGCAAGCTGGGTACTCATGTTACCGACCTCGGAAGGATGGAAGGCGGAGTCAACCTTGAGCCGGCTACCTGAAACCAACGTCCGTCGGGATTGAACTCAGGTCGTGAGCAGAGCTTGGACTGCAGTACTGCAGCTTACCACTCTGCACCACGGGGCTCCCTTGTTTGGACTGTACCAGAAAAGAGGGGTTGCTGCATTGTCCAGACAACAGTGAAGAGAGCTTGTGTGCTGGGAAGGCAGATCTGACCCTTAGCCTTCATTGCCTGCCACAAGCATCATTTAGTGACTCTGCCTGACTCTCAGAAGCCAGAGGATTTTCCAGAGGAGTTTAGGCCCGATATCTGTTGCCCCAATTGTAGCGGCTGTTGTGTTCCAGCATCTCTTTTGACGCATTGCCCAAAGAAAGTTCTCCTGTGGTTTTTTCCACCCAAACGTTGCTCTTTAACTGCCTTTCAGGAGCACGATTGTTTCTTCAAACGATCCTGTTTTGTCCTCCGTTATGGTGTTGGGCCCGGATTCCTTTGTGTGCCTTTTGGAAATCCATTCTGGGTTGCTGCGTTTGTTTCTTTTCAGCGGCCTTTAAATTCTCGCATAGGTTTCCTGGGAGGAATTGGTGTCTATAGTGCCTTCGATTAGCACTAATTTTTCCTTCGTGTGCTCTGACTTTTACGGCTGGCTCATCGATCTCCCGTCTTGCAGTTTGTCATGGTCAGAGGAGCATCGGTTAGTGGCAGGCCGGATTCAGAGCTGGAAACCGGAAGCGTCTCGGGAGCAACTGCTGTGATTCCATCTCCCTTCCTGAAATTTCCTCAGCCGGTTTGTGGCATTACTCACCTGGCGAACATGGCAAGAACATAGGTGATCCTGTCACGTGGCAGAGAAGCAGCCAAGTCTTGCAACCGGTTTTGGGATGCCCCTAGGAGAAGGTCTGGTTCCCAGAGTAAACTCCACTGGAGAGCCTTGTGGATGCCAGGTTCAATCCCTGGCATCTCCAGTTAAAAAAAACCAGCAGCAGGTGATGTGAAAGACCTCTGCCTGAGACCCTGGAGAGCCGCTTCCAGTCTTAGTAGACAAAACCGGCCTTGATGGACCAGTGGTCCTATTGAGTATATGGCAGCTTCATGACTCAGAGGTAGAGCATTTGTTTTGCTTGCCAAAGGTCCCAGATTCAATCCACGGCATTTCCAGATAAGGGATCAGGTAATAGGTGATGTGTAAGACCTCCACCTGAGACCCTGGAGAGCCACTGCCAGTTTGAGTAGCCAATACTGACCTTGATGGACCGATGGTATGATTCAGTTTGAGGCAGCTTCATGCCTTCATGATGGGCTTTCTCACTTGGAGGGGAGAGGTACCCCAGAATGTGTGTGTGTAAAGTGCCTTCAAGTCGCAGCCAACTTATGGCGGCCCCTTTTTTGGGGTTTTCATGGCAAGAGACTAACAGGGGTGGTTTGCCAGTGCCTTCCTCTGCACAGCAACCCTGGTATTCCTTGGTGGTCTCCCATCCAAATACTAACCAGGGCTGACCCTGCTTAGCTTCTGAGATCTGACGAGATCAGGCTAGCCTGGGCCACCCAGGTCAGGGTAGTGCAAAATAATAATAATAATTCAGTAAATTTCAGGTTCAGGTTTATTAGGCCCAATTCTTTCCGATAAACCCGGCATTAAATATGGGTATTCGGCTTATTTCTGGGTTTACCGAAAAAATTGGGCCCATTATAGTCTATGGGGATTTTTTTCGAAGCTCCTGTGGGGGCATTTTTGGAGGCTGAGTCACCAAATTTGCAGCATGGCTGCAAGAGACTCTCCTTAGATGGTCCCCGAAGTTTGGTGAACTTTGGGACAGGGGGTCCAATTTTATGGGCCAGGAAAGGGGTCACCCCCTTCCTCCAGGCATTTGTGAGCTGAGCTGTCCATCGGTTTTCAGGCTCCAAAGTTCAGCGTTGCCGAGGACTAGCGGAAAGAGCCGATTGGCAGGCTGGTACCTCAAAGCCTGGGGGCTCCCTTCGTATCTGGGGTGCATAGCATGATCATGCAAATTAGCTTTCAAACTGAGGGAAACAGCTTAAATGCAAGAAAAATAAGACACTGGAAACATTTCTTTTGGAGGCAAATGACATCCTGTGAGCAGTCCTTTATTATAGTAATCAAAAATCTGATTTCAAGAGATGGTCACAGTGCGGGGAAACGAAACCTCTACTCAGGGCAACATTCAGTTTGAGAGCAGGTTTTCAGGGTGGTGGTGGTGATACTGGAGCCAGCCGAAGTCTTGACCATGGGGTTGTCTGAAGGAGATTGCTCATCCGTGTAGGTGAGGGTCTCCTTCAGAAGCCTGGTGGTGTGAGCAGCTGTTGAAGCCAGTTCTTTTTAGTTGGAGGGTATATCCCTCCGGACGGGACTGGGTGAGCCCCGTCTTTTAAATAACCCTGATGCTTGATCCAGATTAATCTGCTGAAAGGTGATGGTTGGTCAGACCAAGTTGGCTCCATTAACATGACCCCTACCTCAAAAGGGCCCCATACAAAATCAGTCAAAGATAGAAATGGGAGAAAGCACGGAGCTGTGTATCTGAGCAAAGGTGAATAGCCGAACCCGAAAAAGCCGAACAATTATTCAGCTTTTTCAGGAATTGCCTATTCAGCTTCGGGCAGGTTCCCAGGTTTTGGTATTTGGTCTATCCAAAACCTGAATATTGCCAAATGGCTAATTTTGGGTTTATTTTCAGTTCGGGTATATCAAAATGCACAATCCTACCCCAGAAACAGCAGCACAAAGGGGAAGATCTTTGGGCACCCCCAACTGACTTACACCTGGGATCACAGGCAGCAAGTTCTGGAAAGCCTGAGACCCCAGAGAGCCGATGCTTGTCATTCTGGCTGAGACGGACTGATGGCCTGAGCTGCATTAAGGCAGCTTTGTCTGGACAGAGAGTGTAACTGGCTGTTGGCTGCATCTGCGGCAGAGATGGGTCTTCTGAAGCTGGAGACGACTGAGAGGTGATATGATAGACATCTTCAAGTACTTGAAGGGCTGTCATGTAGAGGATGGTGCTGAGTTGTTGTCTGTTGCCCCAGAAGGTCAGACCAGAACCAACGGGTTGAAATTAAATCCAAAGGGTTTCCGTCTAGACATTAGGAAGAACTTCCTGACAGTTAGAGCGGTTCCTCAGTGGGACAGGTTTCCTCGGGAGGTGGTGGGGTTTCCTTCCCTGGAGGTTTTTAAGCAGAGGCTAGATGGCCATCTGTCAGCAATGCTGATTTTAGGACCTTAGGCAGATCATGAGAGGGAGGGCAGGAAGGGGTGTGCCAGTGCTTGGCTCTCGTGGCTCGTTCTTACATGCCCAGGGAAATGCCCAGCACCATTTTGTGGCCAGGAAGTAACTTTCCTCCTGGCCAGATTGGCCAGGGATCCTGGAGGTTTTTGTTGTTGCCATCTTACAGGCATGGAGTAGGGGTCACTGGGGGTATGTGGGGGGGGGAAATGGTTGTGAATTTCCTGAGTTGTGCAGGGGGTTGGACTAGATGACCCTTGTGGTCCCTTCCAACTTTATGATTCTATGAAGCCCAACCCACTCACAAGCCAGGGGCTGCCCAGGGATTTGCAGCTTTTCCAGCTGTCTGTTTACTGGACGGAGTGATGTCTTGGCTTCATCTCTTCCTTTTTACGGCTAGCCCGAGCCACACTTATCGGATGATCAATAGGTCCCCTCTTGGGTCACCGCCCCAGCTTCCGGCTCACGCCCCCTTGGAGATGCGTGGTGACCCCACAACAAGGGACCAGCCCTGACCTGTGACCTGTGACCTCCCAGGACATGTCAGGATCCCTGGGGATAGTGTGAATTCAGACGGCAGGCCTTCCCGGCAAATGCCTCTTGGCAGGCTCTGGAGGTGTCCAAAATGCCATCGCCAGGCAGAACAGGAGAAGCCTTCCTCTGGCTGTCTGCTAATGTTGCCAACTGCATGCTGGGAAAGTCTTGGAGATTTGGGGGTGGAGCCTAGGTAGGGTGGGTTTTGGGGAGGGGAGGGGCCTCAGCAGGGTAGAATGCCACAGAGTCCACCCTCCAAAGCCTCCATCTTCTCTTTGTAGTCTAGAGGTCAGTTGTAATTTCGGGCCATCTCCAGGCCCCACCGGGAGGCTGGCAACTTTAGCTGTCATTATATGTATGGCACCACTGAGTAGGTAGTTCTCTGCCCCAAGGAACCTACAATATAGATTTTAATAAGGGGGCCCCAGCAGTGGCAGGGGAGAAATATCCTATGGGCTTTGGGTGAGTAAGAAATTCATGTCATGAACAAGCACACTTCTAAGGAGTCTGATCAAAGATGCTTTTTTAAACTTTATACACAAGTCCAAAGGCAGTTTCAGGCTAGATGATGGCTCAGTGCTGAAAAGTTAATATTTAAGTAGCGAAACAGGGTGTACAAATCCCAAATTCTGTCATGGTGTCTGCCAATTTATTTGAATTATTTTTCAGAAAAAGGATTGTGAAATTTTTTGCTCGGTCCAAGGAGAACAGGATATATTCTGCATTTACATGGGCTGGCAATTTTTATCTTTAAAATGGGTGTGTGCATGTGTGTGTGTGAGAGCGAGAGAGTGAGAAAGGTTCATCCAATCATATTAAATATGTTCCAGCATATATTGCATACAGCTGGGCTTGCTTACTTGAGTTGCCCTTTTAATTTCTCCATTTGCCTCTTTCCCTTGGGGGTCTACCAGGACACTGCCCCTGGCTGGCTCTACTAACATAGTGGAGGTCTGGGGGGTGGGTACACAGTGGGCAGGGCCTGTTATGGATATAGCTAGGATTGAATTGCCTCCAACTGGGTTGTCTTTTTAGGACCACAGTTCCTTCTTCCATCTGCTTCACCTGGAAAACGGCAGGCAAAACAACAATGAATCAGAAAGACCAAACCAGGAAGTTAATCTGTATCCAGGGGAGTTTAATAAATTTTATGCTGAAAAGCCGAATTCTGTTCCCTCCCTCCCTTCTGTCGGGGATCCTGCTTGATCCAGTTGCTTCTGGCTTGGTCATGGTTAGACTTTGGGTGACATTCCACCCAGATGCCAGCATGGACCTCTCGGCCTCCCTTCATGTTGCAGGTTGCTATTTGCTAAAGAGCAGGATGGAAAGACAGATCCAGGCCTCTGGTTATGAGAGTCTGAGTCCCTGTTACTGTAGCCCCGTTCACTCATAGAATCATAGAGTTGGAAGGGACCACCAGGGTCATCTAGTCCAACCCCCTGCACAATGCAGGAAATTCACAACTACCTCCCCCCCCACACCCCTGGTGACCCCTACTCCCTGCCCAGAAGGTGGCCAAGGTGCCCTCCCTCTCATCATCTGCCTAAGATCATAGAATCAGCATTGCACCTCCCTTTAGTAAGAACCCAAGTGGAGGCACAGATGGAATCGCTGGCCAGTCTGTGCCATTTGCACTGGTAACAAATAGATGGAAGCCCTGCAGAGAATGAGTGAAGTAGGGCTGCCAACCTCCAGGTGGGGCCTGGAGATCTCTCGGTATTAGATAACTGATCTCCAGACAACAGAGATCAGTACCCCTGGAGAAAATTGCTGCTTTCGAGGGTGGATTCTATGGCATTATTTCCCACTTAGATCCCTCCCATCCCCAAACCCTGCCCTCCCTAGCCTCCACCCCCAGAGTATTCAAGCAATGCCACTGTAATGGAACTTGGCTTCAAGTATTTGGGTCGAGTTTCACATGGTGATAAGAGACAGCTGAGGTTGCCATCTCACTATACACTGGACATAAGAACCTAAGAAAGGCCACAATGGATCAGACCAAGGACAATCAAGTCCGGCAGTCTGTTCACACAGTGGCCAACCAGGGGCCTCGAGGAAGCCCACAAGCAAGACCACTGCAGCAGCAATAGGACAATAGGACCTGACATCTTCCACTAAGGCAGAGACAAGGAGGCCCTGGCTGTTCCCATTCTGTGTCCTTCCCCTTCCCTATTGCTGCGGTGAGAGGATTTCCAGGTGGACCACACAGCAGTACCCAATGCAGGACAAACAAAACGTCAAGAAACGGTGAAGCAGCAGTTTGGTACATGTGGCTAAATCTAAATCTCCTCCCACCTGCCCGAATCTTCCTTAAAGTCTAATGTGGTGGTAGAGAGATAGCAAATAGAAACACATCTCGGCTTTTCCCTGAACTGAGCAGGCTGGGAAGATTGGCAGATGCCACAATATCTTTCTCCAGCGTGAGAGCCAGCGTGGTGTAGTGGTTAAGAGCGGTGGTTTGGAGCTGTGGACTCTGATCTGGAGAACCGGGTTCAATTCCCCACTCCGACACATGAGTGGCAGACGTTAATCTGATGAACCGGGTTGGTTTCCCCACTCTGACACATGCAGCCAGCTGGGTGACCTTGGGATAGTCACAGCTCTCTCAGCCCCACCTGCCTCACAGGGTGTCTGTTGTGGGGAGGGGAAGGGAAGGCTATTGTAAGCCGGTTTGATTCTTCCTTAAGTGGTAGAGAAAGGGCATATAAAAACCAGCTCTTCTTCTTCTCCTCCTCCTCTTCCTCCGCCGCCGCCCAGGGTGCTCCAGTGGAATGCACAAAGCATCCTTGGCTGGCTGCTGATCTGCCCGCCTGCCTCGCCACCCTCTGGGCTTCTGGGCACCAGGCCTCATCCACCAACATCCGCCATGGCTGGTTTGCAGCTGTTTCTCGCACCTCTGGGCCTCTCGCTTGCAACACTGTGGAGAAGCGCAAGAGGCCGGGCACCGAGCCAGCCTGCTGGGAGAGCTGCCAGTCCAATGGTTGTCTGGACAGTGGCCAGAGGTTGGGAGGGGCTGGGAAACCTGCCCTGGGGGGAAGTCATAACTGCAGGGCAGGAATGTTCCTAGCTGCAAGAGGCTGGACAAGCACTTGTCAGGGATGCTGTAGGCTGATCCTGCATTAAACAGGATGGGACTAGATGGCCTGTATGGCCCCTTCCAACTCTATGGTTCTGTGATTAATTGCAGGAGGATTAATTGCAAAGGTCAGACCTTTGTTCCATCAGGCTCAATGTCATCTCCATGGGACAGGCTCTCCAGAGTCCTGGGGCAGAATTTCCTCCTGCAACCTGTCCATAGGAGAGCTGATTTTTGGGGTCACACCCTCAAGCGTAAAGGTCCCTGTACCTACTCCGCAAGTGTGAGCTCAACCTCCAGTCAGTGAGACCTTCCTCACTTTTTGTGCTTGAAATTTCCTTTGCATGCCTTTTCCTCTAATTCTAGCCCCACAACACTGTTTGCAGTGGCCACTTGGCTAGAGTGCTGTCCTTCTCTTCCAGGGCACGAGTCTCCCTCACTTGGGCTTAAGCTGATGAGCAAGGAGAGCAAGCATGGTGTGGTGGTTAAGAGCAGCGGACTCTAATCTGGAGGACCGGGTTTCATTCCCCACTCCTCCGCATGAACCCAGCTGGGTGGCCTTGGGCTAGTCACAGTTCTTTCAGAACTCTCTCAGCCCCACCTACCTCACAAGGTGTCTGTTGTGGGGAGGGGAAAGGAAGGGGATTGTAAGCCAGTTTGAGACTCCTTTAAGGTGGAGAAAATCAGAGTATAAAAACCAATTACTCCTCCTCCTCTTCTTCTCCTCCTCCTCCTCCTCCTTCTCCTCCTCCTTCTCCTTCTCCTCCTTCTCCTCCTTCTCCTCCTCCTCCCCTCCCCCTTTTCTATGGGTCTTTGCTGTTTGCTGATGCAGTTCCAAACTTGGGCTCCAAGAGGGCAGGAGGAAGCAGGAGTGCTCGCAAGGAGTTAATCTCGCCATCTCTGTTTGAGAGCGAAAGTTGGACCAAAGCCCAGGGGACAGGCGGGCCAAAGGGTTAATCATGAAACAGCAGTCTGCTCGGGCTGGCTGCTCTCCAGCTGGCACCGTGCCCGTTCCCCCGCCAGCTGTGCCGTCACTGCGCGACAGTTTCAGCCGTAGATTCAGAGCTAAGGAGAGGTGTTCCGCTAGCAAAGTGGCCGAGGATCTCAAGCTCTTTAACTCCAGGGAATGTGATTCACTGGCAGTTTAGACGATCTGGGGAGAGAGCCAAGCTGAGCGTTCATGACCGAGTAAGGGGGTCTCTCCCTGCGTGTGAAGCTTGGGGAAATGTCTGCGCTGCAGAAATCCTAGCTCTAAGAACATAAGAGCATAATTTTATAGACCTCTATCATGTCTCCCCTTAACCACCTTCTTTCCAGCTAAACAGCTCTAAGTGTTTTAACCGCTCCTCATAGGGCAGTTGCTCCAGTCCCCTGATCATTTTGGTTGCTGTTTTCTGCACCTTCTCAAGCTCTTCAATATCCTTTTTTAGGTGTGGTGACCAGAACTGTACCCAGTCTTCCCAGTGTGGTCTCACCATAGATTTGTACAAGGGCTGTATGATATCAGCAGTTTTATTCTCTATTCCTCGTCTAACTATGGCCAGCATGGAATTTGCCTTTTTCACAGCAGCCGCACACTGGGTTGACATCTTCATCGAGCGATCCACCACTACCCCAAGATCCCTTTCTTGGTCTGTCGCTGCCAACAGTGTATATGTGTTGCGACACACAAGAGCTATCCAGACTCCGACCAGAGGGCTCACGGAACAGAACAGCAGACTGAAGAGCATGGATGGCTGGGAATGATTAGTGGGAAGAGCCAGTGCAGGGTAGTAGTATAGTGGTTAAGAGTGGTGGACTCTAATCTGGAGAACCAGGTTCAATTCCCCACTCCTCCACATGAGTGGCGGACTCTAATCCGGTGAACTGGGTTGGTCTCCCCACTCCTGCACATGAAGCCAGCTGGGTGAAAATATTGTCGAAGGCTTTCACGGTCAGAGTTCATTGGTTCTTGTAGGTTATCCGGGCTGTGTAACCGTGGTCTTGGAATTTTCTTTCCTGACGTTTCGCCAGCAACTGTGGCAGGCATCTTCAGAGTAGTAACACTGAAGGACAGTGTCTCTCAGTGTCAAGGGTGTAGAAAGAGTCCATGTTCAGCCACTGTCAGTCCATGTTCAGTGGCTGAACATGGACTGACACAAACAGGACACAGGGTCTTATTCCAAGACACTGAAAGACTGGACAATTCTACCAACTATTTTGTCAGATTGCACAGAGAAGCCATTGAAATTCACAAACATCAGCACAACTTTAACAGAAAAGAGGAGAGTTTAAGAATGAATAAGGCTTGGCTTCCTGCCCTGAAAAACCTCCAGACAAAGACAACATTCAACAATAGCCATACAGATTAGTTTTGGATTACACACATTAACAGATCACTTCAGGATACAATGGTTCCATATTAACATACCATACCCTCATTAGCACATTATCTTGATACTTACAGGACAATACTTTTGCAGGACAATACTCAGCTCAAACCCAACCCCTTTCTGACTATATATTACTCTTCCTACACCCTTGACACTGAGAGACACTGTCCTTCAGTGTTACTACTCTGAAGATGCCTGCCACAGTTGCTGGCGAAACGTCAGGAAAGAAAATTCCAAGACCACGGTTACACAGCCCGGATAACCTACAAGAACCAGCTGGGTGACTTTGGGCTAGACACAGTTCTCTCCAAACTCTCAGCCCCACCTACCTCACAAGCTGTCTGTTGTGGGGTGAGGAAGGAACGAAGATTGTAAGCCAGATTGATTCTCCTTAAAAAAGGGTAGAGAAAGTTTGCATATAAAAAACAACTCTTACTCGGTGACAAAGCATCAGCCTAGAAGTGGAACTCAGCTGCCCCACTGAGGTGAAGAAGGAGGAGGAGGAGAAGAGTTGTTTTTTATAAGCCCACTTTCTCTATCACTTAAGGAAGAATCAAACCAGCTTACAATCGCCTTCCCTTCCCCTCCCCACAACAGACACCCTGTGAGGTAGGTGGGCCTGAGAGAGTGTGACTAGCCCAAGGTAACCCAGCTGGCTTCATGTGGAGGAGTGGGGAATTACACCCAGTTCTCCAGATTACTGCTCTTAACCTCTACACTATGCTGGCAGCAGCTAGGCTGCTTGGCACCCGTCTGTGCCCGGTGCCCTATTCAATGATCTAGGTCTGCTCTCTGGCCCCGAGAGCAGAACTATTAACCCTGCCCTAGCCAGGGGCCAAATCTCCCAGCGCTTAGAACCCCCGAGCCCCCGAGCTGTGTGCATGCATTCCCAGCTGATCTGCCAGTCATGGGGAGGGCACTGGAGCCGGGTCAGTTGGCAGTGCCGGTGAGCTGAACCGGCAAGGCCTACGTACATTTTGACTCTTAAGAACTAGAACCTTGTTCTTTCTGGTAAAACGAGAGAGTTAATTTATTCACGGGGCCCTTCCATGAATGTGATGCCTGCAACCAGCTGCTGGGTTTGCACACTTAGCCCAGTTTACAACTTCACAGCTGCTGCCTTTGAAGCCACCAAGCATTTTAATGAGAGCCGCTCCTTGCCCAGCCCAGCGTCCTGGCAAGGTGAAATCGGACCTTCTGTGTCCGGCGTGATTCCTGCCCCCCCGAAACGAACGTCCCCCAGGGAAGGCAGATTGCGGGGTCGCCCTTCAGTCTTTCAGGTGGAGAGGCTTGATCCTAAGGGGGGGGTGGGGGGAGTGGAGAGGGCCCCAGCCCCCCCTCCCCCACACCAGTTTCACTCCGCTGGAGCCTGGATAATAGAGGTCAAAGGTCAGCAGGGGGCTGCCCCCATCTTGCTAATTGCCCTGACGTGGGGGGAGAGGAGGAGGAGGAAGGGGAGAGGGATGAAATCCCTACAGGTGTCGGCAGAGGCTCAACAGAGATCCGCGGCGTGCCATCAAATATTTATCTCCTCCACCCGTGCAAAGGTCAAAGGTTGCTGCTGCCAAGGGGCGGAGGGGCAGCTATGGCTCCCCGGGGGTGGGGGGTTAACTGCTTAGCCCATCAAGGCTGCCGGGAAGAGCAAACTGCCCACAAGAGGATCTCACGGCCTGCCCTGTTGTGGGGGCACTGGGGCTCAGTTGGGGGGAAGCAAGGGGGTGCCTCTTCCTCCGTGGCTGTTTTGGGGGACAGATGGATGGCATCGAGCCCAGCTTCAACCTGCTGCCATCAATCACTGTAGGATCCCGAAGCGACTGGGATCTTTTGGAAAGACCTGGGGAGAGCAATGGAAATTCCCCATTCCACGGCTGGTTGGCCGCTGTTCGAATAGAATTCTGTATTTGATGGGTGTGTGGTCTGATCCAGCGGGGCTGCGTGGTATAGTGGTTAAGAATGGTGGACTCTAATCTGGTGAACTGGGTTTGATTCCCCGCTCCTCCATATGAAGCCAGCTGGATGACCTTGGGACAGTCACAGTTCTCTCTGAACTCCCTCAGCCTCACCTACCTCACAAGGTGTCTGTTGTTGGGAGAGGAAGGGAAGGCGATTGTAAACTGCTTTGAGACTCAGAGGTAGAGAAAAAGTGGGGTATAACAACCAACTTCTTCTTCTTCATAGCTTTTATTTAATTAGGAAGAATTTTCTAACAGTTAGAGCGGTTCCTCAGTGGAACAGGCTTCCTCGGGAGGTGGTAAGCGCTCCTTCCCTGGAGATTTTTAAGCAGAGGCTAGATGGCCATCTGTCAGCAATGCTGATTCCGTGACCTTAGGCAGATGATGAGAGGGAGGGCATCTTGGCCCTCCTCTGGGCATGGAGTAGGGGTCACTGGGGGTGTGGGGGTGGGGAGGTAGTTGTGAATTTCCTACGTGGTGCAAGGGGTTGGACTAGGTGACCTGGTGGTACCTTCCAACTCTGTGATTCTATGATAATCTTCTGTCTCTTAATATATGACTTAACATATGACTCTTAATATATGACTTGATATATGGCTACAACACATAATAACCCTTCTCCTCCTTCTCCTTAGCATCTCTTCATAGCCATGCTAGCCATGAGGACTGGAAACTTTATTTTGTTAACTGAAAGCTGCAGTGAGCACACTTTGTTGGGCTTCCACAGAACTGGGTTGTACACACAGGTCCGTTGCACGACATACAAGGGCAGGATTGCAATTTGGGGAAGGCATAATGGCTTTTGGGGTGGTACGCTCCCCGGCTTCTTGAGGGACACAATGGCGTGCCCTGGGGCCTTCTGCAACCTTCCCCCCCCCCCAGACTAGTCTTGGTGTGCCTTGGGTGCGAGGAGGTGCACTGCTCCCTTGAATGATATGTGTGAGCCTCAAGCTAATGTATCTCCCCTTCTTCTTTCTCACATGCAGCTCTATGAACTGGACAGTGACCCCAAACGCAAAGAGTTCCTGGATGACTTGTTTGGCTTCATGCAGAAGAGAGGTGAGTCGGATGACCTGAGGGGCCGCACAGTCCCATGTGGGGGGGACTGTCGCTCTGTGGTGGAGCCTCTCCTTGGTGTGCAGAAGGTCCCAGGTTCTGTCCCTGATATCTCCAGTTAAAAAGTGTTGGCAGAATGCTAAGTACGCAGAGAAGCGTCAGACTCACTGATTAAAGATAAAGTTGCTCTTTATTAAGGGAACTACATTTTAGATAGGAAAGCTGAGAGATGGAGCCTTTAGCAGTATATCTAGCTACAGAGGCAGAGAGAGGGTAGAGTGATTTCTGAGAAGAAGGAGGAAATTGTTCCTAAGTGTATCAGTCTAAGGACAGACAAGAGGTGTGAAAAGGGTGGAAAGGTCTCTAACCTTACAACCCTAACTAGCTGACCACTTGCCTGCCCCCTACTGGGTCTTCTTCTCAGTTCCTTTGCATGCTAGACATTGCAACTCTTCCAACGAAAAGGACCAGGTAATAGGTGATGTGAAAGACCTAGAATCATAGAGTTGGAAGGGGTTATACAGGCCATCTAGTCCTACCCCCTGCTCAGTGCAGGATCAGTGGATCATTGGTAGAACATCTGCTTGAGGTAGACCTCAGTGGCTCATTGGTAGACTTCAGGGGCTCATCGCTAGAGCATTTGCTTGGCATGCAGAAGGTCCCAGGTTCAATCCTGGCATTTCCGATTAAAAGGACTAGGCCAGGGGTGGGGAACCTTTTTCCTGCCAAGGGCCATTTGCACATTTATAACATCATTTGGGGGCCATACCAGGTGTAGGGGGGGAGAGGCTAGGGTTGCCAGGTCTCCAGCCACCACCTGGAGGTTGGCAACCCCAGGGGAGGCCACGCAGAGAAGGCCTAGAGGGCTCCCCCAGTCCTCCACCCCTTCCAGGCAGGAGGGCAGCCAGCGGTGGGCCCAAGCCAGGGAGGCGCAGCCCGCGGTCAATCGGCAAGGGAGGAAGGAAGGAAAACAGAGAAAGAGGGAAAGGGAGAGAGGGAAAAAGAAATGGAAAGGGGGGAGAAAGAAAAGGACGGAGGGAGACAGAGAAAGAGACAGAAAGAGAGGGAGAGAGAGAAGCCTTCCTCCCCCCCACACACACCCGCCAGCCCCACGCGACCTGGCCCCAGGCTCCATGCCCTCCCTGCTCCAGAGTCCACAAAAGGCCCCCTGAAGCCCGATCGGCTTCTGCGAGCATGCTCTGTCGCCGGGAGCCGCGGGCCTGTTTCCCCCCCTCACTGCTCAACAGCCGACAGGCAGCAAGAGTGTGCCCCGGCATTCCTGCATGCTGCGGCTATAGGAGGCAACCTTGGGGGAAAGCGTCCCTCTCCCTCCTCTTGCCGACCAACAGCTGTCAGTCGGTGAGAGGAGGTCCAAAGGGCGCCGCAGCACCCCTGCAAGCCGTGGCCCCAGGAACACCCTCAGGGAGGGCCGCCCTATGCCACGCCTTCGCGGCGGGGCCCCGGAGCTCCCGAGGGCCACAAAAAATGTCCTCGGGGCTGCATACGGCCCCCGGGCCTGAGGTTCCCCATTCCTGGACTAGGCAGTAGGGGATGTGAAAAGCCTCAGCCTGAGACCTCAGAGAACTGCTGCCAGTCTGAGTGGACAATACTGAGCTTGATGGATCAAGGGTCTGATTCAGTATAAGGTGGCTGTAGCTCAGTGGTAGAGGGGCTGTAGCTCAGTGGCAGAGCATCTGCTTGGCATGCAGAAGGTCCCCGGTTCAATCCCCAGCATCTCCAGATAAAAGGACCAGGCAGTAGGTGATGTGAAAGATCTCTGCCCGAGACCCTGGGGAACAGCTGCCAGTCAGAGTAGACAATACTGACCTTGATGGACTGATGATCTGATTCAGTATAAGGCAACTTCACGTGTTTATGTGATGGTGGGAGATGAACTGAGAGCATGAGGCTGGGTGAACTCATCCCCCATCCCCATCTTCAGGACAGACCAGGGAAGTGAAGATGTTTTGCTTGGAGTTTTGTCCCTAGAGGACCTGTGCATCTTTTCTAATGTCAATATTCTGGGAAATGATTAGGGGACTAGAGCAACTGTCCTATGAGGAGCGGTTAAAGCGCTTAGGGCTGTTTAACTTGGAAAGAAGGTGGCTAAGGGGAGACAGAGGTCTATAAAAATATGCATGGTTTGGAGAGAGCGGACAGGGAGAAGCTTTTCTCCCTCTCTCATAATACTAGAACCCGGGGTCATCTGTTGAAGCTGGAGGATGAGAGATCAAAACTGATAAAAGGAAGTATTTTTTCACACAACACATAGTTAAATTGTGGAACTCCCTGCCCCAGGATGTGGTGATGGCCACCAACTTGGAAGGCTTTAAGAGGGGAGTGGACATGTTCATGCAGGAGAAGGCTATTCATGGCTACTAGTAAAAATGGATACTCGTCATGATGTTCTCTCCAGGATCAGAGGAGCATGCCTGTTATATGAGGTGCTGTGGAACCCAGGCAGGATGGTGCTGCTGCAGTCGTCTTGTTTGTGGGCTTCCTGGAGGCACCGGGTTGGCCACGGTGTGAACAGACTGCTGGACTTGATGGGCCTTGGTCTGATCCAGCAGGGCTTTTCTTATGTTCGTATGGGAAAGTCTGAATTCCAGTTTCTTCAGTTGCACATTTAATACGCTGCAGGGATCTCAAAGTCTGAGTAATACTCTCCCTTTTTGAGCTGTGAACGCACGCACCCCCAATACGCACACAGCACCACACCTGGATCGTGTTCCTTTAAAAACTTTGGCCTTTTGTGTGTGTCCCCCCCCAGCCTCCCCTTCCCAGTTAATTAGCGCAACATTAACCTCTGCCTGGGGTTTTATTTCCTATCGAGCGGCATGTTCATTAATCCAGATGCTGGCAAAGGGCTCTAATTGATGGCAGTCTCTGGACGGCCTGGGCTGCCGTGGGGGGGAGGGGGCTTTTGAAAAGTGTTCGGCGGCTCGATGGGGGATCGGGAGGAGAGGTCAAAGGTTAAAGCATTTATCGAATCACCTCAATTGCCGGAGCTTCCTATTTATCCCGCCTGGCCCTGATAACAAAACCCAGCACCGATTTCCAATGCGGGAAGGGCTGTCCGTCAAAGGCCTGCCGTACCCTGCTGGAAATCTTGTGCTTAGAATACTTTGCGGGGCCCGGAGGCTCCTGCTCTTCTCTACGGCAGAGTTCGGTCCAAGAAAACAGGGTGCAGTCTTAAAATCAAGAGCTCCTTTGAGCATGTGCAAAGTACCTTTCTGTCCACTTGGCGCCACCATGTTTTGGCAGATGTTATTGCTCCAGTCAGCAAGCTGAATGTTGAGGGGCCGGAGATGGAGAGCAGTGGACTCTGATCTGGAGAACCGGGTTTGATTCCCCACTCCTCCACATGAGCAGAGGACTCTAATCTGGTGAATCGTGTTGGTTTCCCCACTCCTCCATATGAAGCCAGCTGGGTGACCTTGGGCTAGTCACAGTCCTGTCCGAACTCTCAGCCCCACCTCTACCTCACAAGGTTTTTGTTGTGGGGAGAGGGAGAGAAGAGAAAATCAGGGTATAAAACCAACTCTTCTTCTTCTTCAAACTGGGGCCCTTTGAAATGCTGTCCATCAGAAAATGGCCAGTGATATGGTGAGCGGAGCGGGTTGGAGCTAGTGGCTGTTAAAGCCTTGATATTTAGCCGGGTTTTTTTTTGTTTTGAAGAGTTAGTTATGTTCACGGTGGATAGTGGTTATTAAGACACAAGAGGTAGGAGTAGAACTTCCATGCTCAGAGGCCGTGTACCTTTAAGCATCAGCTACCCAGGTGAGACAACAGGTGAGACCTTCCCAGAGTCATCTGTTAAAGGACTGGGCTAGGAAGACTCAGCTGGCAGTTTCTGGTTATCCCATCTCTCTGTGGTGAGGAATCCAGGAAAGGGCACAGTATGAGACAATTATGGTGCCTGAAGAGGAACATCACTGGAGTTGCCAACCTCCAGGTGGTGCCTGGAGATCTCCTGGAATTACAACGGGTCTCCAGACTACAGAGATCATTTCCCCTGGAGGAAATAGCTGCTTCGGAAGGTGGACTCTATGGCATTGTACCCCACTGAGGTCCCTCCCCAAACCACACCCTCCCTAGACTCCACCCCAAATCTCAAAGAATTTCCAAACCCAGAGTTAGCAACCATACATCATGCACGTTAACACAGGGCTCTTTTTACTGTCGAACTCCTCTGTGTAAGCTGCTCTGAAATTAATTGGGGCTATGGATAGGGTTGCCAGGTCCCTCTTCACCACCGGCGGGAGGTTTTGGGACGGAGCCTGAGGAGGGCAGGGTTTGGGAAGGGGAGGGACTTCAATGCCATAGAGTCCAATTGCCCAAGCGGCTATTTTCTCCTGCTGAACTGATCTCTATCAGCTGAAGATCAGTTGTAATAGCAGGAGATCTCCATCTAGTACCTGGAGGTTGGCAACCCTAGCTGTGGAGGCAGGGGCACAATCTGTCAATCACTTTTAAGACTTATCTTTCTTCCAAGGGAAGGTCGATAAGTTCTCCCCTCCTCTTTACAACAACCACGTGAGGTAAGTGAGAGACAGTGACTGGCTAAAAATCTCCCAGTTGCCTTCATGGCAGAGGGGAGATTTGAACATGGGTCTCCCAGGCCCAGGTCAGTACTCCGACCACTACACCACATTGCCTCTTCAGTGATTGCACACAGCAGATCAAGGCAGACGATCCCGTTTGGATCAGTGGGGCGTGCACATCTTCCTGTTGCTCTTCACCACAGCCAGATCTGTCCATCTCCCTTTAAGATACCTTCATGTCCCCCAAAACTTGGGGGTGAGGCAGGGACAGGGAGGGGCCATGGCTAAGTGGCAGAGCATCAGCCTGGCATGCAGAAGGTCCCAGGTTCAATCCCTGGCACCTCCAGTTAAAGGGACCAGAGTCAAGTAGGTGGTGTGAAAGGCCTCTGCCTGAGACCCTGGAGAGCTGCTGCTGGTCTGAGTTGGCAATACTGACTTCGATGGACCAAGGGCCTGATTCAGTATAAGGCAGCTTCATGTGTTCATGTGAGAAGGGGGCTTTTGCTCTCTCTTTGGAATGGAGACCCCTTTTGCCATTTCTGTTAGCAGTGAATGGCAGCCGTTCACATAGAAAGGAACCAAGGGGGCTCTGATAGCCACTGCAGGGACACATGAAGCTGCCTTATCTTATTTATTTATATTTTTTTATTATTTCAATTTAATACCTCGCTGTCCCAGGCCAAGACCGGGCTCAGGCCATTGGTCCGTCAAGGTCAGAATTGCCTCCTCTGGCTGGCAGCAGCTCTCCAGGGTCTGTCGCATCACCTACTGCCAGAGCCTTTAACTGGAGATGCTGGGGATTGAACCTGGAACCTGCGGCATACCAAGCAGAGGCTCTATTACTGGGCCTCCTTCCAAATTCACATGAAGTTGCCTTCTACTGAATCAGGCCCTTGGTCCATCAAGGTGAGTATTGTCTACTCCGACTGGCAGCGGCTCTCCAGGGTCTCAGGCTGAGGTCTTTCACATCTCTGGCATCTCCAGTTAAAGGGACTAGGCAGGTAGGTGATGGGAAAGACCTTTCTCTGCCTGGGACCCTGGAGAGCTGCTGCTGGTCTGAGTAGACAATACTGACTTTGATGGACCTTTCAAGGGTCTGGCTCAGTAGAAGGCAGCTTCATGTGTTCGTGTGTTCATTTTGCTGTGAGGGAAGTCAGACTAAGACTGAGAGCAACTGGCCCTGGGGTTACTCCGTGAACTTCAGAGCTGAACGGGAATCCCAGCCCCGGCCTCTCAGGTCCTAGTCCAACGCTCTAACCACTACACTTGCTTCAGAGCCTTCGGTGGCAACCACTGAGCCAGCCCCTGATCTGCATAACCCCACCCCTTCATTTGCATACCCCTGCCTCCTGTCTTTCCAGAGCCACCCCCACCCCCACTAGTCCAATGGAAGAAAAGATTGACACCTCCCCCAACCTCCAGTTCACCCCTCTGTTCAGCTTTTGCAATTTGGGTTGCCAACCTCCAGGTAGTAGCTGGAGATCTCCTGCTATTACAACTGATCTCCAGCCGATACAGATCTGTTCCCCTGGAGAAAATGGCCACTTTGGCAATTGGACTCTCTACGGCACTGAAGTCTTTTCCCTCCCCAAGCCCCGCCCTCCCCAGGCTCCGCCCCCAAAACCTCCCACCGGTGGCCAAGGGAGACCTGGCAACCCTATGTGCAACCCCCATGTCAGAATGCCCTGGGCAGAGGGCAGAGAAGCTGCATGGTCTTTCCCACACTTCAAGCGGACCCAGATTTTTAAAATTTTATTTATTCAAGTCATTTATACCCTGCCTTTGTCCCTAACGGGAACTCAAAACAGCTTGCATCATCGTCCCCTCCTCCATTCTACCCCACAACAACCCTGTGAGGTAGGTTAGGCTGAGAGTATGTGACTGGCCCATGGTCACGCAGCGAGTTTCCATGGCGGAGTGGGGACTGGAACCAGCTTTCTCACATCCTAGTCTCTTAGCAACTAAGCTGGCTTCTGGAGATGACTCCAGCCAGTGAGCCAAGTCACGCACTTGGCAAGACAACATTTGACCATGATGGAGAATTCTTTCCCCAGCTTAACCTAGATTAGGCTGACTGGTCCCAGGAGTCACCTGCTGGCCAGGTTGTCCAGAGACCAGTCTGCTCAGCCGCTGCCGGAGATGCCGGCCTGGCCGGCTGCCTTCGACAGGAGAGGCAGGGAGCCTCATTACTTGAGCCGAGCTAATTAACTGGCTCTCTCCTGGCGGAGATAAGGGTGCTAATTAACTGCTCTTCTCCCTAGCTGTACATCTGTATCGGAGGGCCTTTGTGAGCTCCTGCCATTGCGGCTGAGGGATCGAATCCCGCCTGGGAGGGGGCTGCTTCCCCAAGGTAGGGGCTCGGTCAATGCCCATAAATCCGCAGTGGGGCGATAAGGGCCAAGATGCTCAGGCCCTCTCTTCCCAGGGCATCGATCTCGGGGAGGGATAAACGAGGCGGGTTTGGCAGCTCCCCCCTTGGCATTCATCTGCCTGCCGCCCCCCCCATCCTGCCTTAATCTCCCCAGGCAATCTGTGTCTCTATTAGGGCCTGGCAGAGGGACGGAGCCCGGAACGATGGGGCTTTTCTGCCACCGGTTGAACGGGCCTTAGAGGCTGCACTGGCATTGCCACCTCTGCCAGCCACCCTCAGCAGGGTAGAATGCCATAGAGTCCGCCCCCCAACGCTGCCATTTTTCTCCAGGGTAATTTATGCATGGCTGTTTCTCTCGTGGTCACGCCTCTGATGACTTTCGGTCTTTGTTGGAAAGAAGGACGGTTAAGGGGAGACATGATAGAGGTCTGTAAAAGGATGCACGGTATGGAGAAAGTGGACAGGGAGCAGCTTTTCTCCCTCTCTTATAATACCAGAATCTGCTGAAGCTGGACGGTGAGCGATTCACAACTGATAAAAGGAAGTATTTCTTCACACAACGCATAGTTAAATTGTGGAACTCCCTGCCCCTGGATGTGGTGATGACTGCCATCTTGGAAGGCTTGAAGAGGGGAGTGGACATGTTCATGGAGGAGAGGGCTATTCATGGCTACTAGTCAAAGTGGATACTAGTCACGATGCATATCTATTCTCTCCAGGACCAGAGGATTGTGCCTATTATATTAGGTACTGTGGATAAATGCTGCTGCAGTTGTCTTGTTAGTGGCTTTCTAGAGGCACCTGGTTGGCCACTGTCTGAACAGATTGCTGGACTTGATGTGCCTTGGTCTGATCCAGCATGGACTTTCTTATGTTCTTGTGCCTTTGAAGGGGAACATTCATGGCATTTAAATAAAGGAAGCCACAGCCCTCAGTTTGCAAGATCTGAGAAAGGCTGTCAAAGATAGGACATTTTGGAGGACATTGATTCATAGGGTTGCCATGAGTTGGAAGCGACTTGACGGCACTTAACATACACACACACACACACACACACACACACTCATGGTATTTGCCAGATCGCTCTGGTGGGTCGGGGTGGGTGGAGGTTTGCTTTGGTCTTCCTTCCCCCCCCCAAATGCTTTTCCTTTCCCATCCAAGCCTCCTGAGCAACTTACTAAGAACAGCAGAAGGATCTGGCACCAGCTCTTGCGGATGCAGATGCTCGCTTGGAAGCGGGGCTGGGGGGCAACAGAGAGCACCCCCCCCAGTTCGTCTTCTCCAAACAAAGACAAAACAAGTGAAATGTGCTCCGCAGACAGAATAAAGCGAGCCATTTTTCAGGCTTACGGGGAGCAGCCGAGCCAATACCAGGGCCATAAATTAGGCCAGGCAGAAAGCGCCCCTGAGTGACGGGCGGGTTGGAGGGGAGGCCCCCCCCTCCACGATCTCTCAGCTGCAAATGGATGGCTTTCCGATAGCCCCCCCCCCCCAACTCCCATTCACGGCCACCCAGAAGAAAGGCCGGGCATAAATTAAGAGCTTTTCTCCAGATGTCAGCTGCTGCGTGACTTGCCCAACCAACTCCGAGGCTGGTGCGGGGAAGGCCAGGCAAAACTGGAACTAGCGGGAATTTGGGTTGCCAACTCTGGAATAGAAAATGTCTGGAGATTTGGGGGTGGGGCCCAGGGAGGGCGGGGTATACTATCATAGATCCCACACTCCAGAGCAGCCGTCCCTCTCATCCCTGAGTAGTAGAAGAAGAAGAGTTGGATTTTATATGCCAACTTTCTCTACTACTTAAGGAAGAATCAAACCGGCTTACAATAACCTTCCCTTCCCCTCCTTATAACCTTCCCTTCCCCTCCTTACAACAGACACCCTGTGAGGTAGTTGGGGCTGAGAGAAGTGTGACTGGCTCGAGATGACCCAGCTGGCTTCGTGTATAGGAGTGGGGAAACCAACCCGGTTCACCAGATTAGCCTCCGCCATTCATATGGAGGAGTGTGGCTGCTTTCATGATCCACTTTAGGGGGGGGGGTGAGCCGCTTAGCTAGAGTTTAGCTGGTGAAACCACAGTCCCTTGGGAGCAAGATTGTCACTGATCGGAAAATTGACCTGCCTAGCCCTTTGCTTTCCCCCTGAATAGCAGAAGCAGAGAAAATCGAGCCCATAACCCCTTTTATGCAGTAGCTTAATTTGTGCAGTTTTGCCAAAAAAACAACCAAAACCCACATCAGTGGGTTCTAGATCAAATCAAGTCTGAACTGGCCATAGAAGCTAAACTGACTAAACTGAGGCTGTCGTACTTTGGTCACATTACGAGAAGACAAGAATCACTGGAAAAGACAGTCAGCAGGAAGACCCAACAAGAGATGGATTGACTCTAGAAAGGAAGCCACAGCCCTCAGTTCGCAAGACCTGAGCAAGGCTGTTAAAGACAGGATGTTTTGGAGGATGTTGATTCATAGGGTCGCCATGAGTCGGAAGCGACTTGGCAGCACTTAACACACACACACCATGCCGCCTTCCCTCTCTGATTCCCCCCTCTGGCAAAATAATGCTCTGCGCAGCTCGAGCATTAGCAGCATAAGTCTTCAGTAGCAGCATAAGTCTGTGACGCATGATGGAGGTGATGTGAAAGACTTCCGCCTGAGGCCCCGAGGAGCCACTGCCAGCCTGAGCAGACAATCCTGACCATGATAGGCTGATTCAGTATAAGGCAGCTTCATGTGCGTCCAGCCTCCCACCAACAAAGATTCTGATGCCAAAGAGGCTGCGATTCTCTTGATCCTTGTAAGGGTCCCCTTTGCAAATCTCAGCAGCTGTGTGAAGCTGCCGCGGTGGAGCAGGCGTCAAGGAGGGTGGGTCATGCCACAAAGGGTTTTGACCATCAAGGGTGTGTGTGTCAACATAAGTACACAAGAAAGGCCCTGCTGGATCAGACCAAGGCCCATCAAGTCCAGCAGTCTGTTCACACAGTGGCCAACCAGGTGCCTCCAGGAAGCCCCACAGACAAGACGACTGCAGCAGCACCATCCTGCCTGTGTGCCACAGCACCTAATATATTCAGCATGCTCCTCCGATCCTGGAGAGAATAGGTATACATCATGATAGTATCCATTTTAACTAGTAGCCATGAATACCCCTTTCCTCCATGAACATGACCACTCCCCTCTTAAAGCCTTCCAAGTTGGCAGCCATCACCACATCCTGGGGCAGGGAGTTCCACAATTTAACTATGCGTTGTGCGAAGAAATACTTCCTTTTATCTGTTTTGAATCTCTCGCCCTCCAGCTTCAGCAGATGACTCTGTTTTCTAGTATTATGAGAGAGGGAGAAAAGCTTCTCCCTGTCCACTTTCTCCATACCATGCATCATTTTATAGACCTCTATCATGTCTCCCCTTAACCTCCTTCTTTCCAAGCTTAACAGCCCTAAGCATTTTAACTGCTCCTCATAGGGCAGTTGCTGTAGCCCCCTGATCATTTGGGTTGCTCTTTTCTGCACCTTCTCAAGCTCTGCAATCTCCTTTTTGAGGTGTGGTGGACAGAACTGGAGTGGTCACTCCAGCCTGGCTACAGGTTCAGTGGTGCTCCGGTTCCCTCCGGGGGTCACGGGGAGAGGGGCCAGGCAGCCTCGCTGTGCCTGTAGCAGCGCTGTCCTCCGTGTCTTGCAGGCGGCCGCTGTTGGCATGGGCACCTTGTCGCCGAGAGCTCTTGTCCCGGCGACCCGAGAGGCTGTTAATTAGCCCGGGAGGTGCAGTGAAGGGCTGTCAATGCGGCAGGGTTATTGGAATTGATTTCAGCTTAAACGTCGAGCCAGGCTGGTGGGGCAGGGAGGACGCTGGGAAATCCAGGCCAGGGCTCGCCATCAGAAACCAGGCAGGATTCTGCTTTGGCCGCAGGGTTCCCAAGTCCAAGTGGTGAAAGTCCTGGAGATTTGGTAAGGGTGGAGGTTTGCAGAGGGGAGGGAACTGAGCAGGGACGTGATGCCATAGAGTCCACCCTCCAAAGCTGCCATTTCCTCCAGGGGAACTGCTCGATGATTGTGGGCACAGTTGGATCCATCCACTGCCCCTTTCTATTACCCTACATTTGCAGAGCCCTGACCTGGATGGCCCAGAGTAGCCTGATCTTGGCAGATCTCGAAAGCTTGGCAGATCTCGAAATCCAAGGGTTAGTCCTTGGATGGGAGAACACCCAGGAAGTCCAAGGTTGCTACCAGAGGCAGACCAGGGCAAACCACCTCTGAACGTTCCTTGCCTTGAAAACCCTATGGGAGTCGCCAGATGTTGGCTGCGACTTGACAGCACTTTCTACGGCTGCATTTGCAGATAATCAAAGCTGCCATCTGGCACAGCTGCAGCCCTTTCTCAGTTGAATGGGGCCCCCTCTTTCGATGGTATGGAATGAGTGGACCGGGAGAAGTTTTTCTCCCTCTCCCATAATACTAGAATGCGGGGTCATCTGCTGAAGCTGGAGGGTGAGAGATTCAGAACAGAGAAAAGGAAGTATTTCTTCGCGCAACGCAGAGCTGAATTGTGGAACTCCCTGCCCCAGGATGTGGTGATGGCTGCAGACTTGGAAGGCTTGAAGAGGGGAGTGGGCATGTTCATGAAGGAGAAGGCTAAGTCAAAATGGATACTAGTCATGATGCGTACCTATTCTCTCCAGGATCAGAGGAGCAGGCCTGTTATATTAGGTGCCTTGGGACACAGGCGGGGTAATGCTGCTGCAGTCGTCTTGCTTGTGGGCTTCCTGGAGGCACCTGGCTGGCCACTGTGTGAACAGACTGCTGGACTTGATGGGGCCTGGGTCTGATCCAGCAGGACCTTTCTTGCATTCTTGTGTTCTTTCCCTCTAAGTGCGGCCCCCGGGTCTTGGCTGCCTGCCTCTCCATAATAGAAACCCTCGTGCCGATAATGGGAGTGGTTATTGTAAACATTTCCAGAAGGGGCCTGCGTGGGATTAACAAGCTTTCCAACAAGGTGACAATTTTATAAGCCGCTCATGTACACTTGTAGCTGAAGAAGCAGAATGAAGGTGAGGAATGACGAGGAGAAGGAGGCACGGAGCAAGGGGAAATCATCAGTGGAGTGCCCTGATGCTGAGGAAAGACACCAGGCTGCCCAGAGAGGCAGCGGGGTTGCCAACTTCAGGTTGGGAAATCCCTGGAGATTTAGGGTTGGAGCCTGGGGAGGGTGGAGTTTGGATATGGCCAAGTTGGAAGAAGAAGAGTTGGTTTTTATATGCGACTTTCTCTACCACTTAAGGAAGAATCAAACCGGCTTGCAATCACCTTCCCTTCCCCTCCCCACAACAGACACCCTGTGAGGTAGGTGGGGCTGAGAGAGCTCTAAGAGAGCTGTGACTAGCCCAAGTCACCCAACTGGCTTTGTGCGGAGGAGTGGGGAAACAAACCCGGTTCACTAGAATAGCCTCTGCCACTGATGTGGAGGGGTGGGGAATCAAACCCAGTTCTCCAGATCAGAGTCCACCGCTCCTAACCACCGCTCTTACCCACTACGCCACATTGTGATGCCATAGGGTCCACTTTCCAAAGCTGCCATTTTATCCAAGGGAATTGATGTCTGTGGCCCAGAGATCAGTTATAATTCTGGCAACCCTACTTTCCTCCCAAACCCTGCCCTCCCCTGCCCTCCCTGACCGTGTGGAGTCAGGCACCTGGAGAAGGCAGAGCTCAGAAGATCTTTACTACAAGCAGGCAGGTTCATGTGGGCCAAGTTGGTCCCTCAGATCCCCTGGTGCCAGCGATCCACAAGCGCTGTGTCACACTGTTCCTAGAAAACAGTTTATTTCTGAACAGGAATATGTGTTAATGGGACAGAACAGGGAAGGAGTGTCAAACTAGGGTCTGGGAGACACAGGTTCGAATCCCCACTCTGCCACGGAAGTGTGCTGGGTGTCCTTGGGCCAGTCACTTGCTCTTAGCCTAACCTATCTTACAGGGTTGTTGTGAGGGTAAAATTCAAGACAGGAGAACGATTTAAGGCCAGGTGTGAATGAAATAAATTGATATATTGGCAAACAACCAGAAGAGCTGGCAAGAGGCATTCTTAAATAAAAGTCTGAGGACTTTTGGAAGTTGCATTCGGCGGCCAATCCAATATTCTCGGCCTCTCTGAACTCCTGCATCGTGCAACCCATGTGCAGGCTTGCCTTGGCATTGTTTTTGATTCAGGAGGTCTTCTCAGCATTCTTTCATTCAGGCTTACAACAGCAGCCCTGCAAGGCAGGCCTTTCAGTCCTGTTCCCATTTTACACCATTCCCCAAAGGCCAAACTCACAGCTGCCTGTGACTGACAGACCATTTACACAAGGCTGTTTCCTCGTGGTCACCCTGCCAACTACTTCGGGGATTTGCTTTGATTATTCTCGCATTTTCCGACTGTCAGAGGTCGCCTTGCTCTCCCCGTGTGTTTCTGCACATTTCCCCTGTGTTTTTTTCTGGATGAAAACTTGCGGAAATAGTGAGGCAACCTCTGACAGTCGGAAAATGCAAGCCTAATCCAAGCAAAGTAGTCGGCAGGGTGACCGCTAGGAAACAGCCATGTATAAAAGGCCATAGGGTTGGGGGCAGTTGTACCTCAAGACCCTCCTGCTTCTCCAGTCCTTGAGGTAGGAGGACCCACTTGGGAAGAAGAGTCACGGACCTCTATCCTCCCCCTCCCTTTCTTCTGTTCCTAGGAACGCCCGTGAACCGGATTCCCATCATGGCCAAGCAAGTGCTGGATTTGTACACCCTGTACCGGCTGGTGACGGAGAAAGGGGGCCTGGTGGAAGTCATCAACAAGAAGATCTGGCGGGAGATCACCAAGGGCCTCAACCTGCCCACCTCCATCACCAGCGCCGCCTTCACCCTCCGCACACAGTGAGTGGCCCGGGGAGGGGGGGAGCTCAGGATTTGAGGGGGGACGCACCCGCCACCTCTCCGGTGCCAGCCATGCCACCTCTCTCAATCTGCTCAGTCACAAACCTGCCAAGGTAGAGCCTAGGCTTGCCAACTCTAGGTTGGGAAATTCCTGGGGATTTTGAGGGTGCAGCCCACAGAGGTAGAGTTGCCGGTCCCCGGGCACTAGCTGGAGGTCTCCTGCTATTACAACTGACCTCCAGCCGATAGAGATCAGTTCCCCTGGAGAAAATGGCCACTTTGGCAATTGGACTCTATGGCATCGAAGTCCCTCCCCTCCCCAAACCCCACCCTCTTCAGGCTGTGCCCCAAACGCCTCCCACCGGTGGTGAACTTGGCAACCCTACTCAGAGGGCAGGGTTTGGGAAGGGGAGGGACCTCTGCAGAGTGGAATGCTGTAGGAATCCACCCTTCAAAGCAGCAGTTTTCTCCAGGGGAACTGATCTCTGTGGTCTGGAGATCTGATGTAATTCTGGGAGATCTCCAGGCCCCAGCTGGAGGCTGGCAGCCCTCGTAGAGCCAGGGAAAATCCGGCGGGCCCAAAAGTGGGTTATGGGAGGAGCCTGGCACCGTCGGGAGCAAGGTAGATTGACACCGCCTGAAAAGGGCTACTTGGCAGTGCGTGCTTTTGCTGTGCGGTCCCGAGGTTGGTCGGCATCCCTCCTGCCAAGGCTTGCTCTGGGAAATCAGTGTGCCTGCTCTCTCCTGTCCCCCACCAGTCTTTTTCTTCTCACCCAGCTATCCTCAGCTGGGCATGTGGGAAGGCCGATGAAGGAGAAGGCCAGCGTGCAACCCGACAGCCAGCTGTGGTCAGCTCTCCAAACGGGGTTACATCCTTTTTTCCTTTTGCAGGCCTGTGCCCTTCTCCCAGCATGGTGTGGTGGTTAAGAGCAGCGGACTCTGACCCAGAGAACTGGGTTTGATCCCCCACTCCTCCACATGAGCGGCGGATTCTAACCTGGCGAACCGGGTTGGTTTCCTCACTCCTACGCACAAAGCCAGCTGGGTGACTTTGGGCTAGGCACAGCTCTCTCAGCCTCACCTACCTCACAGGATGTCTGTTGTGGGGAGGGGAAGGGAAGGTGATTGTAAGCCAGTTGGAGTCTTCCTTAAGTGGTAGAGAAAGTTGGCATATGAAAACCAACTCTTCTTCTTCTTCTTACAACTTGGCCACAGCCAAACTCCACCTTCCCCAGGATCCACCCCTGAATCTAAAGGCCCAGAGCCTCCCTTGGGGAAATGCCTCTGGCAAGGGTGCCCCCCCCCAGCCTTCAGAAATGCCCTTACCTTGCAGCATGGCTCTTCTCTCCCTCTGCCTTGCAGGTACATGAAATACCTCTACCCCTACGAGTGTGAAAAGCGGGCCTTGAGCTCTCCTGGGGAGCTGCAAGCGGCCATCGACAGCAACCGGAGGGAGGGGCGGCGGCAAACCTTCGGGACCACGCTGTTCAACTACTCCCCCGTGGGGACGCCGGCCGTCTTGTCTTCCCCCAAGCTTCCCATGCCCGCCCTCACCATCTCCACCCACAGCTGCAGTCAGATCAGCCAGGTGCACAACGTCAAGAAAGGTGAGAGGCCCTGCCCAGCTCTAGTGCCCTGGGAGAGGGCACAGATGAGCGGCAGGCACGTTGGCAGGGCAGGATGGCACCACGAGGGAGGGGGTGAAGGGGGGAAGGTGTCGGGCGCCATTCTGTGCCGAACTGGATGGCGACAGCAGAGGCAGGCTGTCTTTTTAGAAGATGCCGCATCCCCAGAAGAAACAGGTTTGCGCTCCTTTCTTGGCCCTCCTCTCTTGCTCATCCTGGCCTCTTCTTCCTTGGCTGTCTCTCCAAAGTCGGCTGCTGAGCTTGGTCATTTATGCATGGGAGTTTTACCTGAGGTTCGTTGCTTGCTGGACCCACACGTCCCTGTTGGGAATCTATGCACCAGCAGTCTCCAAGGTCAAATCAAAAAGCATTTGAGTCCCCGCCCCTTGAAACTAGGCTTGTCAACCTCCAGGTAATAGCTGGAGATCTCCTGCTGTTACAACTGATCTCCAGCCGATAGATATCCATTCACCTGGAAAAAATGGCTGCGTTGGCAATTGGACTTTATGGCATTGAAGTCCTCCCGTCCCCAAACCCCGCCCTCCTCAGGCTCCACCCCTCCTCAGGCTGTAGTGCTTACTGTGAGAGAAAAGTGTCCCCTCCCCGAAACCCAATTGCCACGTAAAAAAGCATTTAAAAAAAATGGAGGTCTCTAAAAGGAAGGGGGGGACCCAAGCCTTGTTTCTAAATCCTTTCTTCTGCTCAGAAAGAACTTCGAGGAAGCATGAAGCATTTGACTCCACGCCCCTTGACACACTGCTGTGTAAATGGCTGTAGTGTTGACTGTGAGAGAAACTTTGCCTTTCCATGGGGATTTCACCCGGGCTGAGCTCAGGGGAGATGAAAGAATCAGGTTGCCCATCTTCTGGGCATGGAGTAGGGGTCACTAAGGGTGTGTGTGGGAGGTAGTTGTGAATTTCCTGCATTGTGCAGGGGGTTGGACTAGATGACCCTGGTGGCCCCTTACAACTCTATGATTCTATGATTCCATTATCACCTACGTGCCTAGTCCCTTTAACTGGAGATGCCGGGGATTGTACCTGGGACCTTCTGCATGCCAAGCAGATGCTCTGCCACTGAGCCATGGCCCAGTATCGTCTGCATATCAATGACAACCATACCCAAAGGTTCGAATGATTTGTCCTACAGGCTTTACATAGACATTGAAAAGCATGGGGGATAGAAATGTGCCCTGTGGAAGCCCACACTGATGTCAACTGGTCTCCCACGACAAGCTCTAAGTCCGATCCAGTCCTAGCATGACAACCAAAGTGCGAGTTCCCTGTTCTCTCTGTACAGAAGTCCTTTTCTGTGTGTCCAAAGCATAAGGGGTGAAAAGGCCAACATGTGGGAAGAGCTGCTGCGCGCGCGCCGTGCCTAGACACAACCTTTTCTCTAAAGAGATGGCCAGAGGGGTGAGCGCAGCCGCTGAGACACAGAGCGGGACCGACACATGTGGCCGGCTTGAAAGGGTGGAGGGGAAAGGAGATGATAAAACTGTGCCGGGCAGCGCTCACTGGCTGTCACCTTCTCCACCGTGGTGTAGTGGTTAAGAGTGGTGGTTTGGAGTGATGAACTCTGATCTGGACAGCTGGGTTCGATTCCCCACTCCTCCACATGAGCGGCGGACTCTAACCTGGAGAACTGGGTTTGATTCCCCACCCCTCCACATGAGCAGCGGACTGTAATCTGGTGAACAGTGCTGGTTTCCCCACTCCTCCACATGAAGCCTGTTGGGTGACCTTGGACTAGTCACAGTTCTCTTAGAGCTCTCTCAGCCCCACCTGCCTCACAAGGTGTCTGTTGTGGGGAGGGGAAGGGAAGGTCATTGTAAGCCGCTTTGTAAGTTGGCATATAAAAACCAACTCCTCCTCCTCCTCCTCCTCCTCTTCTTCTTCTTCCTTCAATTTTGCCACAGAAGAGAGCCTCCTGGCATCTGCTGTGCCCAGCCGCATCGCTCTCCCCGTCAGCCTGGCCGGGCATCACCTGGTGGCGGCGCAAGCAGCAGCGTCTCAGGCGGCGGCACTGGAGCAGCTGCGGGAGAAACTGGAGACGGGGGAGCCACCTGAGAAGAAGATGGCCCTGGTGGCGGAGGAGCAGCAGCGGCTCGTCCAGCACGCCCTCCAGCAGAACCTGCTGGCCATGGCCTCCCAGTTCCCCGTCAACATCAAGATCAACAACCGCGGAGGCAAGTGGATCCTTCTCCCCAGTGCAGCCGAGCTGCCCGGGGCCGGGGCTGTGGCACCTCCGACTTCCACTGCCCTTACAGTCGTTCCCTGTTGCCAAGAACCCTAGGAATTGTAGTGCGGGTGGGATTGCCAACCTCCAGGTGGGGCCTGGAGTTCTCCTGGAATTACTACTGATCTTCAGTTAGTTAGATAGTTTCAGAGGGTAGCCGTCGGCAGTAGGAACTAGATTCGAGTCCAGTAGTACCCTAGAGATCAACAAGATTTTTGGGTTCTAAGCTTTCGAGAGTCAAAGCTCCTTTCATCAGATGATGAAGAAGAAGAGTTGTTTTTTTTATATGCCAGCTTTCTCTACCACTTAAGAAACAATCAAACCAGCTTACTATTACCTTCCCCTCTCCACAACAGACACCCTGTAAGGCAGGTGGGGCTGAGAGTTCTGAGAGAACTGTGACTAGTCCAAGGTCACCCAGCTGGCTTCGTTTGTAGGAGTGGGGAAACCGACCCAGTTCACCAGATTAGCCTCCGCTGCTCATGTAGAGGAGTAGGGAATCAAACCTGGTTCTCCAGATCAGAGTCCACTGCTCCAAACCACCGTTCTTAACCACTACACCATGCTGCATCCCATCTGATAAAGGGAACGTTGACTCTCAAAATATAACATAACTAACTATTGGAATGTTATTTTATTACAGCCAAAGGCCAGAATAAATAACTATTGGAACGAATTATGCAATATAGGACAAAAACAGTTGGCCGGGATTTTGCAATTATTTTAGCAATCATCATCTAAAACATCACAAAAGGTCCCGCGTATTCAACAGTGCATTGCAGTTTCTCTCCCCTTTCAAAAATGTTTGTGTTGTTTCCTTATTTTGCCTTGCCTTTTCCCAACAAAGAGGTCCCAAGGTGGTTTACGAAATGAGAATGCCCAGACCTCTGGACAAATCCAAGAAAATTGCATTAAGCAACCGACCAATTGAGGGGGGCCCTGAAGCTTGTGAAATGGATAATGGGGCCGGTTTGATATTAAGCCAACACTTTATACTTTTAATTTACCTTCAAGGCCCTCTTCGATTGGCCAGTTATTGGTTCTTTAGATTACTAGCATTTAGCGATTATAATTTGCCTATTACATTAGGTGCTGTGGAACACAGGCAGGACGGTGCTGCTGCTGTCGTCTTGCTTGTGGCTTCCTAGAGGCACCTGGTTGGCCACTGTGTGAACAGACTGCTGGACTTGATGGGCCTGGGTCTGATCCAGCAGGGCCTTTCTTATGTTCTTATGTAAGCAGAGTCTTGGGACGGGGTTTGAAGAAAGAAGGAAGCTCAGCGGGGTTGTGATGCCATAGAGTCCGCCCTCTGGAGCTGCCATTTTTTCCAGGGGGAATTTTTTTTTTCCTAGGAGAACTACATCCCCCCCCCCTCCCCGGAGGTTGGTAAACCTACCTCACTAGAACTATCAATTCTCCTGGCCTCAAGCGGGATAAATTGCTGTCTACCCAATGATTTAATTTGGATCGCCTTTGTCTGTATGAATAGGAAGCCAGGATGAATGCTGGTACCTACTGAGTTTCTTTTCCCTCATTTTTAACAGGACCTTACAAAATAGAGAACGCATGCTTTGCAAGAAGGGATACCAATAATTTCTAAACGATTTATCAATATTCTTTGATAAAGTGCACAAGCCATTGGGAAATTCATAATGCTCTTTATTTATATTAAGAATATTCAGAGCGCTTCACATCACTCAGTGATCCTTAAACGAATTACATCCTGTACAAGCTGGGTTGCCAGCTCTGAGTAGGGAAATTCCTGGAGATTTGGGGGTGGAGTTTGGGAAGGGCGGAGTTTGGGGAGGGGAGGGAGCTCAACAGGGATGTGATGCCCTAGAGTCCACCCTTTGAAGCTGCCCTTTTCTCCAGGGGAATTGATCTCTGTGGTCTGGAAAATTCCAGGAAAATTCTGCCGGTGGTTGGTAACCCTATGTACAAGGAGGGCTGTGGGCTAGGAGCAGAGGCCTTACTGTGCATCCAGAAGGCCCCAGGATCAGTCCCCAGCATGCAGAAGTGGCCTTAGTGATTCTGGGGGGTGGGGGGACGAGGCCCCAGAATCACTCAAGCATTATGGGAGGATGATCAGGTGTAGTATATTAGGGCAGCCCCCCAACATGGGGCCCAGGGAAGCTGCCCTGGAAACCCCATGGCTAAGACCCCTGCCAGCAGCATCTCCATTGAAAGTGCTGGGGAAAGACCCTTCTCTGATCGGGACTCTGGAGAGCCCCCCCTGGGCAGGGCTAAAAGACGGTGCCAAATACTTCACCTCTTTTGGTCTGTAAAAAAATAAACGGGGTGCTCAGCCATTGTTCAGACGGGTCAGGGAAGAAGGGATTTAACCCTGTGAGCGCTGCTTGCTTTCACTTAATGGAAGCAGGATCCCCATCAGTGTAAAGACCAGGAACGCTTTCACACATGCTGAATAATGCACTTCCAATTCACTTTGCAGCTGGATTTTACTGTGTGAAGCAGCAAAATCCACTTGCAAACAATCGTTAAAGCGCATTGAAAGTGGATTGAAAGTGCATTATCTATTATTATTATTTACTGCGTTTCTATCCTGCCCTTCCCAGCAAGCCAGGCTCAGAGCGGGTCACAACAAACATCATAAAACATCAGAGTGGGTCACAACAAACGTCATAAAACACTGGTTAAAAAATATCTTAAAACATACATCAAAATCATTCTTCGTTATACATTAAATAAGATGGCATTTCCTTCATTTACACAGCCACTAATACACTAAACACATCCTTATGTTTACTAAGAAGATTCTGTTTATGGGGTGGTTTGCCATTGCCTTCCCCAGTCATTTACACTTTATTCCCAGCAAAATTTAGGATATGTGAAAGCCCCCAAGGAGTCAGGTCCTTTTAGAACTTGCCTGCTGCCCTTCAAAACACTGGCAGTCCTGCAAGAAGCGCACTTTTGATTAGCAATGCTGTGCGTGGCATGAAGGATTATATCCCCTTTTCCCACTCCTACCTGACCCTGATCCAGATTGCCACCCTGCATACCTGCAGTTTTCTTTTTATTGGCCAACAGAGAACTGTGCACTCCGTCACTCCTGTTCTTGCCCTTGAAGGAGGCAATACTGAGGCCCAACTTTCCCGGGAGCAACAGGCAGGAATGCGGAGGTGGTAGAATGAAACAGACTCAGGGAGGGGGGATTGCTTTGTGGAAGGCTCACCTATATGCAAAAGCTCCCTGCAAGTAGAAAGCCAACACGCTGAGCAAAGATAAGAGGGAGAAGCTTTCTCCCTGATAAAGGAAAAGGTAGCCCCCTGTGCAAACACCAGGTCATTACTGACCCATGGGGTGACATCACATCACCATGGGGTGACATCACGACGTTTACTAGGTGAACTATGTTTTATGAGGTGGTTTGCCGTTTCCTTCCCCAGTTAATTGCACTTTACCCCCAGCAAGCCGGGTGCTCATTTTACCGCCCTCGGAAGGATGGAAGGCTGAGTCAACCTTGAGGCGGCTACCTGAAACCGACTTCCGTTGGAATCGAACTCAGGTTGTGAGCAGAGCTTCGACTGCGGTACTGCAGCTAACCACTCTGTGCCACGGGGCTAGCTTTTTTATTTGAAAGGGCTTTGTACAAAGGGGGACGTTCAAAACGAATCCACCACTTGCAGTGGCGTAGTCTGTTCCCCTCTCCCGCCACCCATTTTCCTGCACACACAAATTCAGCCTCATAAACTGGACTGACTTAGTGGAAGGCAGTTTCATATGTTTGGGGAGAGGGGGTTGTATATAGCAAAGAGCACGTAGTGCTTTTGTGACAGAGATATTGAGGGAGTTGGGAATGTTTGGAGAAGAGGAGGTTGAGGGGGACAGGATTGCTCTCTTGAAGTATTTGAAGGGCTGTTGCTTAGAGGTGGGCAGGGAGCTGTTCCTGTGGGCAGCATAGGACTCGCAATCATGGGTTTAAATTGTGGGCGGAAAGGTACCGGCTGGACATTAGGAAGAATTTTTTTACAGTAAGAATAGTTCAGCAGTGGAATGGGCTGCCTAGGGAGGTGGTGAGATCCCCCTCACTGGCAGTCTTTAAGCAGAGGCTGGACAAGCACTTGTCAGGGGACCTCTACACTGATTCTGCACTGAGCAGGGGGTTGGACTAGAAGGTCTCTATGGCCCCTTCCAACTCTATGATTCTACGAGTTCTGTAAAGAAGAAGAAGAGGTGATTTTTATATGCCGACTTTCTTCACCACTTAAGGGAGACTCAAACTGGCTTACCTTCCCTTCCCTTCCCTTCCCCTCCCCACAACAGGCACCCTGTGAGGTAGGTGGGGCTGAGAGAGCTCTTAATAGAACTGTGACTAGCCCAAGTTCACCCATCTGGCTTCATGGGTAGGAGTGGGGAAACAAATCTAGTTCACCAGATTAGCCTCCGCCACTCATGTGGAGGAGTGGGGAATCAAACCCAGTTCTTCAGGTCAGAGTCCACCGCTCCAAACCACCGCTCTTAACCACTACACCACACTGGCCATGAGTTCTGTGTATTCCAAATGGTGGGTGTTCTTGGTTCCCATTGCAGCCCCTTTGGCGCCATCTGATTTGTATGTGTTTTCTGCATGCCACACTCAACTCACTGGAGTTTCGGCGTCATTATGTGCCGGGCTTGTGCCAAGCAATGCAGACGGTCACTTTGCTCTGATTCTGAGAAAATCCTGCTCCGGCGCTTGGCAGACCTTTGCTCCTGTCTCCCGGCCCAGCTGCTGTCTTTCTAACCCCCCCCATCCTCTTGGTGTTTTTTCTTCTTCTCCCCCTTCCAGATGACAGACAGGAAGCTGCATTGAACCTGTCCACCAACGGCTTTAGCAGCATCAACATGTCAATAGAAATAAATGGAGTTGTCTACACAGGTAAATAGAAGGGCCGCTTGCCCTGTGTAATTGCAGTCAGGAAATCCAATAAGTGATAGCTGTGGCCCCGACTGCCTCCCCTCCCTTCCGATCTGACGCCTTGACTATAAAATCTATCATCATGAAGTAGCGGGTTCCAGGTTGTGCCGGTGGGATTGTGTTTTGCCCCAGTGCAAGGTGGGGGGGGGATGTTGCAGCTGGCAGAGACGTGGGACTTCCACCTATAATTCCCTCTAGATCGAGCCCCCTAGCAAATGTCTGCTCTTTTCTGTCTGCCAACTGCAGCCTCCAGCTGCCTCCAGCTGTGGGCAGCTGTTCAAGGAGGGTGGGGGCCTGGGGCATGACCCCAAAGCAACAGAAGGCCTTTGGGCAGGGGTGGCAGGAGTTTCTTCTCACCTGCTGCCCTCACTTTTGGGACTCCATCCCCATTGGGCAGGGCCCAGGTATTATTTGGGAGGGGGGCTGGTAGAAACCTATAACAGCCCCCCCACTGGCAACACAATCCCTCATCCCATATGTACAATCTCATGAGCCATGAACACAGTTGGGCAAGGGGTGGGAGGGGTCTCCCATCTCCCTCTAGGGAGGGGGCTCCTGTCACTCTTTTGATTGCAAAAGTCTCTTTTGGTGTAGTGTGTAGTGGTTAAGAGCGGTGGTTTGGAGTGGTGGACTCTGACTTGGAGAACTGGGTTTGATTCCCCACTCCTACACGGGGGCAGCGGGGTTGCCAACTTCAGGTTGGGAAATCCCTAGAGATTTAGAGGTGGAGCCTGGGGAGGGTGGAGTTTGGATGTGGCCAAGTTGGAAGAAAAAGAAGAGTTGGTTTTTATATGCCAACTTTGCCACTTAAGGGAGACTCAAACTGGCTTCCAATCACCTCCCCTCCCCCTCCCCACAACAGACACCCTGTGAGGTAGGTGGGGCTGAGAGAGCACTAAGAGAGCTGTAACTTGCCCAAGGTCACCCAGCTGGCTTTGTGTGTAGGAGCGGGGAAACAAATCCAGTTCACCAGATTAGCCTCCGCCGCTCATGGGGAGGAGTGGGGAATCAAACCCGGTTCTCTTGGTCAGAGTCCACCGCTCCAAACCACTGCTCTTAACCACTACACCACGCTGGCTTCTATAAGGCAGATTCATGTATTCATGTGTTCATCTCTTGCCTTGAAAACCCCATGAGTTTTCTCACCATAAGTCAGCTGTGACTTGACAGCACTTCATTATTATTCTTATTTTGCCCCCCTTCCACATGGCTTCCCATTGGGGTCCCTGGTTTTCCCCCAGCTGGGCACGGATCTGCGGATTGAGTAGCGGAGAGCCTTAGACTTTGCCCCCACACCCTGAGAGCCAGCTTGTCCCCAGTGTAACTAGGGTTGCCAGCTCTGGGTTGGGAAATACCTGGAGGTTTTTGAGATTGAGCCTGAGGAGGGTGGGGTTTGGGGAGGGGAGGACTTCAATGCCATAGAGTCCAATGGCCAACGCGGCCATTTTCTCCAGGTGAACTGACCTCTATCGGCCAGAGATCATTTGTAACAGCGGGAGATCTCCAGCTATTACCTGGAGGTTGACAACCCTAGTTTCAAGGGGCGGGGACTCAAATGCTTTTTGATTTGACCTTGGAGACTGCTGGTGCATAGATTCCCAACAGGGACGTGTGGGTCCAGCAAGCAACGAACCTCAGGTAAAACTCCCATGCATAAACAACCAAGCTCAGCAGCCGACTTTGGAGAGACAGCCAAGGAAGAAGAGGCCAGGATGAGCAAGAGAGCAGTGCAAAGAAAGGAGCGCAAACCTGTTTCTTCTGGGGATGCGGCATTTGCTAAAAAGACACCCTAAAATTTTGTAATAGTGGGAGATCTCCAGCTAGTACCTGGAGGTTGGCAACCTAAGTGTAACCCCACGGTCTCTCTCGCCCTGGCAGGTGTGCTGTTTGCCCGGAGATCCGGAGTCACAGGCGGCTCTGGGGGGGCTCACAGCCACGGCAGCCCCGTAACGCCACAGAGCCAACTGCTATCCACAGCGTCGGTGCGCAGTCATGCTCCAGCCAGCACCTCGGCGTGAGGAGGACATGCCAAGACCCTCCGCTTCCACCCCCTCGCCTCGAACTGCAGGGCTGTACTTTGGCGGGCCCCACACGAGAGCTGGCAAAGGGCATCTGTTTTTTTTCTGGCTCCTGTGACCAGGCTCTGGAGTGGGGGCATCCATTCGTGGCAACACGCCTGGGGAATTTCGGAGCAGCGGACAGGTGGAGATGCTCTGGAGTGGAGGGGGAAGGAGGACACTTTGGAGAGGTGGGGCAGGCCTCGAGGGGGTCCCGCCAGATGTCTGGCAGCTGCTTCTTCCTTTCTGGTGACTCTGGATGGGGCTGAATTCTGGACTCGGTTTTGGCGCCTGAGACGCGTCTCTCCCTCCTCTCTAAGGCGGCATTTCCCTTTGTTGTTGTTTCTGCAGCCCCACATGCTCCCCATAGCATGCTCTAAACCCCCAGAGACACAGGTTCCTGCCTCATCCCCCCCACACCCCACTCTCCTTCTCCCTCCAGCTTCCCAGTGGGGAAGGGGGCAGAATCCCAGCTGCATGAGGGTGCCCAGAAGACTAAAGATATTCGGGAGCAGAAGAAATGTGGGCGGGAGAAGGCAGAGCACAGGGGGACAGGTCAGTGGGGCTGACCGGACTGGATTTCAGGGCCAATGGCAGCTGAGTGTGTGTGTGTGTGTGGGGGGGTGTAGGTTATGAAGCCAAAGATGGGTGAGCTCTGCCCAGCTCGCCTCCACCTTTATTCTCCCATGTCCCCAGTGCATTCTGGGAAGTGTAGCTCCCAGCACATCTGGCACTGGGGATGAAAGGGGACCGTCAAGTTCAGAGCAGAAAATGGCTGAAGCGTCTCACTGAGAAGTTTGGGCATGGAGGTGGGATCCAGCAGGAAGAATCGAAGTTGCAATGAGCAGGGTTGAAGAACGGTGGGGGCTTCAGGGACCGAAAGGGGTATGTGCTGGGGTTTCTAGGGTGGACCTGGGGATGGTAGGGTTGCTGACTCCGAGCTGAGAAATTCCTGGAGATTTGTGGGAGGATCCTAAGGAGGGAAGAGCTTGGGGAAGCAGCTCAGCAGGGATGGGGTGCCATAGAGCCCACCTTCTCAAGCAGCCATTTCCTCCAGGGGAACTGATTTTCATTGCCATTCTGGGAAGTATCCAGTCCCCACCTGGAGGTTGGCAACCCTAGGGGATGGAGATCAGTGAGGGATGGAGATGTGGGGCAGAGTCTGGATCCATGCATGGGGCAGGCTTTGGGGATGGATAGTGCTGGATGGCAGAAATGGGCAGGGAACGAAAGACCTTGTTTTCTTCTCACTTTGGTGTTCAACTCCCCCACCTTCTCTTGGCCTCCACGGCTAGGCTTGCCAGCTCCAGATTGGGAAATACCTGGAAATTTTGGGAGTGGGGCCTGAGGAGGGCGGGGTTTGGGGAGGGGAGGGACTTCAATGCCACAGAGTCCAATTGCCAAAGCAACCATTTTCTCCAGGGGAACTGATCTCTATCGGCTGGAGATGAGTTGTCATAGCAGGAGATCTCCAGCTGGTACCTGGAGATTGGCAACATACTCACATAGGGTTGCCAGGTCCCTCTTTGCCACCAGTGGGAGATTTTTGGGGCGGAGGCTGAGGAGGGCAAGATTTGGAAAGGGGAGGGACTTCAGTGCCATAGAGACCAATTGACAAAGTAGCCATTTTTCTCCAGGTGAACTGATCTCTATCGGCTGGAAATCAGTTGTAATAGTGGGAGGATCTCCAGCTAGTACCTGGAGGTTGGCAACCCTATACCCACAACCCAACACCAATGCCTCACCTTCCCCTGATTCTTCTCTGCCATGATGGACAACGGAGCCCCATCAGGGAACAAGCGCACAACTCACCCCTCGATGCAGTTTCATGCCATTCTTGCAGGGGGGGGGGGCGTCTCTCAGCATGGTCGTATTTGAGGAGGCGATTGGGTTTTGCCTCCTCCTGAATCACTGGATTGGGGGTGTGGGTGGGTGGCCGGGGAACCTATTTCGTGCTAGTGCAAAATCCTAAATGTACCAAAGAAGGGACAGACTTCATCTACCTCATGTTCTTTAAGATGTGCCAATGGGTAGGCAGACTCTGGGAACGGCCCCGGCGGGGACTGCAGCAATAGAGGCCAGATGTCATCCAGGCACTTCACGGTATCGCCTGGTTTTGCCCGCAGTGAAAGGAACGGCAGCCGGGATGGGCAGCGGTAGAGGGGCCACGCCCTGCCCATTTTCCTTACCCAATTTGAAGCAATCATGCGCTTGACCAAAGAACCTCTCTGGCCTCCATCCCTGGGCTATGGAGACACCTGCTGCGTCAGATTCTATGATACAGCACGCGTTGACGCGACCACGGGTGCTGTACGTGGTTGGCGGCCAAGGAGTCCGTTTGCAGAAGCGGACGTTGCTGGCACTCCTCTGGAAGAGGGCCTTGGGGTGATTCTTGGACGGACAGAACCTCGAGTTCGGGTGCTGCTGCAGGTGGCAGCTTTTAAGCACTTGAACCAAAGGTGGGATGCATCAAGCACTTGGCAGTAGGGACAGCGCCAAGGAGGAGAAGAAAGCCACCGGCGATCTCATTCTCTCTGTCTTTCTGTCTCTCTGCCGTTCTTCCTTTGCTGTGCTAAGCTGGACTCTCCATTCTCTGTATACGAAGCTTTCTCTGTTGCCTCGTTTTCAGCTCGGTTTGTTCCTCTTTCTCACACACACACACACCCTCTTTTAAGCTCTCTCGTACGTTTTGGAGTTGATCCAGTGCACGGAGTGGGAACTGGATTGTGGCACTCAGGGGAATGAAAGGGATCGATGAGATAATAATAATGATAAAAAAAAACAAGAATGAAAAACACTTTTTAAAAATACCATGGACAGAAGAGACTTTTTTTTTTCCTTTGGTTGCTCTGGATTCTAGCACATTTTCACAATTAAAAAGAAATGCTGCTTTTCGGTCACATCTGATTGGCTAAAGTCTTGTTATTGTGTCTGGCATGCCCAGAAGGGACTCTGCCTTTGTACCCAGAATGCATTTTGATTCCCCTCCAAGAAGTTTCAGTGCTTAGAAAGCACATGACTAGAGCTCCCTTAAGGCATCTTTGTATTTTACGGGATGGAATTGTGAATTTTGAACAATTTGAGAATAGCCATTCCAGGGCACTTCACCCCAAACTGAAACTGTTGCTTGTATATGCTGGAAGCAGGACAGGACAGGATGGGAAGAATGGGGTTAGATGCTATAGCTTGTTCCCTTGTAATAGGCAGCTGACAAAAGCAATCCCAACTGCTGGGGATCGAGGCAAAGGTTTTGCTTGCATATTCAGGCAGTCAAGCAGGACAGATGGAGGCAACAGAGTCACAGAATGGTGTGCTTTCCCTCCCATATTAAGTAGACTTCTTCCCTCTCCCCATGATAGGCACGCCCTCTGTCCTGTAGATAGATGGGATAGAGTCAGAGGCTATCACTTCTTCCACATCTTCTCCATCTCCATTGCAACAAACAACACACTAGACAAGATGGCGAATGATGAAAAGTGATTGGATTGGATTCTCTCCCAGTATGAGCAGTATGAAACTGGAAAGGTATACGGTTGCCAACATTTACTTGAGGGTTTCCTGTCTCTTCAGCTGCTACACGCTGGCCCGAAACTGTATTTCCATGCTGAGAGAGCTTATGGTTGATGTTTTGCCTGCCTTGTCTTCATTAAGGCAGAGGAGCAATGCCGGGAAAACATATGGCAACCCTGCAAGGATCCTACATATGGGAGAGGATTTGTCCACCACCAAGGACCCAGCCACTGTTCACCACAGTCTTGCAAATGGAGCCAGCTAATCCAATGAAAGCAGCATACAAAAGCAGGATTGAGGTTCTGTAGTTCTAGGCACAGTTTCCCCTACCTCGTCTCAAAAGCTGGTTGCAGTGTAGGCTGCTTCTACACCAGGGTGATTTCCCTTGGCAGTATGGGTGCTGATGTGATTCTGTGTGAAATCTTCCTTCCAATGGATATTCTTGATGGCCTGGGGTATTCTGCTTTCTTTCCACTGTTAGCTGTGGTTTCCCTTCCCCACTTCATGTACATTGAAGAGCCCCCCATCATGTTCTCATGTGATCCTCAGGATTCTCCACCCACCCAGTTTTAATTGTATTGCTTTTGAAGAGTGTGGACAGAATCATAGAGTCGGAAGGGACCTCCATGGTCATCTAGTCCAACCCCCTGCACAATGCAGGAAATTCACAACAACCTTCCCCCCACACCCCAGTGACCCCTACTCCATGCCCAGAAGATGGCTAAAAAACCCCTCCAGGATCCCTGGCCAATTTGGCCTGGAGGAAAATTACTTCCTGACCCCAAAGTGGCAAACGGCACTACCCTGGGCATGTAAGAAAGGGCCACAAGAGCCAAGCACTGACACAATCCTTCCAGCCCTCCTACTCATGAACTGCCTAAGGTCACAGAATCAGCATTGCTGACAGATGGCCATTCTGCCTTTGCTTAAATACCTCCAAGGAAGGAGAGCTCACTACCTCCCAAGGAAGCCTTTTCCATCGAGGAACCGCTCTGTTAGAAACTTCTTTCTAATGTTGAGCCAGAAACTCTTTGGTTTTTATTTCAACCCGTTGGTTCTGGTCCGACCTTCTGGGGCAACAGAAAACAACTTGGCACCATACACATGAACCCACGTGAAGCTGCCTTATACTGAATCAGACCCTCAGTCCGTCAGAGTCAGTATTGTCTACTCAGACCAGCAGCGGCTCCCCAGGGTCTCAGGCTGAGGTCTTTCACACTACTTACTTGCCTAGTCCCTTTAACTGGAGATGCTGGGGATTGAACCTGGGACTTTCTGCATGCCAAGCAGATGCTCTACCACTGAGCCACAGTCCCTCCCCATACTCTATATGACAGCCCTTCAAACATTTGAAAACGATTATCATATCACCTCTCAGTGGTCTCCTCTCCAGGCTAAACATGCCTGTAAGATGCATAGAAAAGAATGCTGTGCCTTTTAAAAAGTTTTTAAACTCTCCATGTATTTGCAGACACCACCGATGATCCTCTCCTCTCTCCCAGGCTGAGCTTCTGTTCTTAAAAAACAACACCACCCAAAACATGAGCATGAGTAATGCTGGCTAGGAACAATCCAATACTTTTAACTTTAACTTTTAACAAACCCTCATATCTGTGGAGCTTATAACAATCCTTTCCCTTCTGTCTAAAAGGCAGGCAATTCTCTTCCGTTATGTTAATTTTTGCTGAGGACTGGCCCCTTGTGGTCATCAACAAATGAAAAGCATAATTGAATAGCACTTTGCTGAAGAGCTACAGACACTTTCCCCTTCAAATACAAGAAACTGCTCCTATGGATAGTGTCCTGGCCAGGGAAGTCAGGTTTTTTTTTACAGGTTTAAAATAAAGTAGATATCTCTCTCTCTCTCTCTCTCTCTCTCTCTCTCTCTCTCTCTCTCTCTCTCTCTCTCTCTCTCTCTCTCTCTCTCTCTCTCTCTCTCTCTCTCTCTCTGTGTGTGTGTGTGTGTGTGTGTGTAAGGAACAGTCTGTTAACCGTCTGTGCACAAATCGAGGATGGTATCATTTGCAAACACACCAGTTGGGTGGCTGAAATGTGGGAAATCCTTGCTGTGAAAGCAGCCATAGACAGACGTATCAGTCAACAATGCCTTGCATATGAAGCTGCCTTATACTGAATCAGACTCTTGGTCCATCAAACTCAGTATTGTCTACTCAGACCGGCAGCAGGTCTTTCACATCACCTTTCTTGCCTAGTCCCTTTAACTGGAGATGCCAGGCATTAACCTGGGACCTTCTGCATGCCAAGCAGATGCTTGACCACTGAGCCACAGCCCCTCCATACCATGTTTGTCTCCCCCTTGTGAGGGAAATACATCAGGTGAAGAGAATTCTAGCTTCAAATAACGTATTCCATAATATTACTTCCTTTATAGTCCACCTTTCTCGCATGGTCTCATGACGGATTGCACAGTGAGTCAATACAATCAACAAAATGGGACATTCAATAAACAATGCAATAGAATTAGGATTGTAGGAGTCTAGAGCCAACCAGAAATCTAGAAGACAGAATTGAAACACAGCATAAGTATTAACACGACCTATTAAGCTGTGCAAAAATTACATCGTAGGATCCAACTTACAGCAAGCAATACACAGTCGTATGGACCACAGTTCCTGATAATTTATCCAAGTAACTGTGTGAGCCATTTTGTGCAGCACAAGCCTATTGTCTGCGCAGAGCAGACAAATAATCCAGTTTTGCATAGTTTGCAGAAAGCCAGGAGAGGGGGAGCCTTCCTGACCTCAGGCAGGCCGTTCCTCAAGGTGGGGGCCACCACGGAGAAGGCATGTGTGTGTGGGCAGTTGTTGAGCTGCCTCTACCAAGGTAATCCAGGTAGTTCAGGGATCTGCGAGGTAGTGAGGCTTCCCAGTAAGCCTCAGAGCTTTACGGGGCTTGCAGGAATATTTTATCAACTTAGCAATAAAAACAAAGAGCGTGAGGCCTGTTCAAATCAGATTAAAAAATAGGCGCACTGGTGTTTTGACCCCAAGGACACGAACTAGGACAAGGAGACTCTGCTTCCAGCCACAGACGAGAGCTTCAAGGCGGGGGGCTATGTGGGGACAGAGGGAGGGGGACCAGCTCGGTAAACATTTGCAGGTTAGTCCTCAAGTTGCCACAAGCTCTTTGTTATTTTGGCCGCTGCACACTGATTTAGTTGCCCCTCTCGAATTTATCCTGGGAGGGGTGGTTGCTGAAGATAAAAGCCCACTCTGTGTTTTCTCGTGTGGTCCAATCGCCTCTGAGCACCCTTAACCACAGGCCATCAAAACAGTCTTTTACCTTTCAAAGCACTGATGAAGCAGGAGATGTAAGCCTCCCCCCCCTCTTCCCACACTATCCCCAGAGGGGGAAGAAAAGGGGGGAAAGTCAAGTGCTATATCCATTCATAAATGTGTCGATATGCAGTGAAATGGAGACGGACCTGCAGGTTCCTCCACATGAAGGGGGAATCCATGGTTCTAAGAACATAGGACTAAAACTTACAGATCCGTTGCGCTTCTGGTAGCTCTTTCTTCCTGAGTATCCTTCTCTTGATGTAAGAGCATCAAAAGAGAAGGCTGCTTGTGTGGGTAGCAGCACACTGTGAACAGAATGGATCTGCAGGATCCGGCCCATAATAGATGCCCTTGTTAGAATGGGAAAAGGGTTTCTTTTTATCTTTTCCCAAGATCATCTAGACAAATGTTTCCAGGAAGCCCGTATGCATCACCAGAATGGCTTGGGGGACTGAATCACAGCGAAGCATGGATGAGAGCTTAGGTCTCTGGTGACTCTCTGGGGGAGGGAAATTCAGAACCTGGGGGGCAGCCTCCGAGAGGAACAGCAAAAATAGAAACATAGAAATGGAAGGGACCTCAGGGGTATCTAGTCCATCCCCCAGTGACCCCTGCTCTATGCCCAGAGGAAGGCAAAAAAACTTACCAGGATCCCTGGCCAATATGGCCTGGAGGAAAATTCCTTCCTGACCCCAAAGTGGCCATCGGCATTGCCCTGGGCATGCAAGACAGTGACCATGACATTCCCAGGTCCTGCGGATCATGATCTAAGTAGCAAAGAAGATCTTGGAAGAATGGAGAGCTCATTCAATCAGATTATTTATTTGTTTATTCAGTTACATTATTTATAGGGCTGTTGAAAAAAAAATTCGGTAAAATTCGGATTTGGCAAAATTTGGCCTGTTTTTATTCGGGACATGCCGAGGTCTGAACTCCCCTGATTCGGATCTGTGCATTTTGGTGTGAGATTCGAAGTTCGGGAAAAATTTGGCTGTTTAAAGCCATTAAAAACACATTCACGCCTTTCCACGGCTCTGGGGGGGCATGTTTGGAGGTAGAGGTCCCAAACGTTCAGTGTAGCTTCAGGGGACCCTTCTTGCAATAACCCCCAAGTTTTTTAAAGATTGGATCAGGGGGTCCCGAGATATAAGGCCCGGAAGGGGTCCCCCCAAAATTGCCCATTGGAATAAAGCCATTAAAAACACATTTGTGGCTTTCCACGGCTCTAGGGGGGCATTTTTTGAGGTAGAGGTCCCAAAATTTCAGTGTAGCTTCAGAGGACCCTTCTTGCAAGAACCCCCAAGTTTTGTAAAGATTGGGTCACGGGGTCCCGAGATATGGTGCCCGGAAGGGTCCCCCCAAATTGCCCATTGGAATAAAGCCATTAAGAACACATTCGCGGCTTTCCATGGCTCCAGGGGGGGCATTTTTGGAGGTAGAGGTCCCAAACTTTCAGTGGAGCTTCAGAGGACCCTTCTTGCAAGAACCACCAAGTTTGGTGATGATCGGGGCAGGGGATCCCAACTTATGGGGCCCGGAAGGGGTCCCCCCTCCGCTCATTGGAATAAATAGAAATAAATAGACCGTTTGGACTTGGAGTTTGCAAAACCATGCAAAGCAACACATGAAGCGATCTTGGGAGTTTGCAAACCATGGAAAGGGACAGAGGCATGCTAGCTATGCATAAGGAGCAGGTGGGGTGGAATTTCCCCTTTTGCCCTGTCGGGAGTCTCGAGACCGGGCAAATGCATTGTTTAAGTCACAATTTGAAAACCAGTTTTGAGCGAGCATCAAAATAGACCTAACCGATCTTATGAATGAGGGAAAACCTGAGGACTCACAACTGAAGCCCCCCCCCCTCAAACCAGGGAGAGAGAGAAGCGAGCGGGCACCCCCCCAGGCAGAACTGGCAAAAAAACCCCTCTCAAACCAGTACGGCTCGGCCCCAAATGGGAAAAAACCCAAGGAGGAGGAGGAGGCGCGGTTGCTGAGCGGCGCCGGGGAGAGACTCACGTAAGCTGCACCATCGCACTCAACCCCAGGCTAGGGGCAAAAAACAAAAGCAGAGCACAGCACACACTCCCGCAGAGGCTAACGGGCACCCCCACTCGGCAGAACGGGTGAAAGCCCCCTTTGGCTGTCCCCCCCCCACCCACAGAAACTGCTCCCCCCCCCACACACAGACTCTGCTTTCCCCGCCCCCTACATACACACACAGGAAAAAAAATTATAGAGAAAAGCCCAAAATGGGTCTTACTGTGGATGTCTTCTGACTCTTCTCTTCCATCAGGAGCAGGGACTGGGAGTCAGGACTCAGGAGTAATCCAATATGATTCCATTTATACACGGGAGGTTTTGCCTTGGATTTGCCGCTCTCTAGATGCACAGGATTGCCTGATCCCAATCATTCCAGTGGGTGGATGGGGGGGGACTGCATAACTCGGGACCCCCTGCCCCGATCATCACCAAACTTGGAGGTTCTTGCAAGAAGGGTCCCCTGAAGCTCCACTGAAATTGTGGGACATCTACCTCAAAAAATGACACCCCTCCGGCGCCGTGGAAAGCCGCAAATGTGTTTTTAATGGCTTTATTCCAAGGGGCAATTTGAGGGGAGACTTCCGGGCCCCATATCTGGGGACCCCCTGACCCAATCTTTACAAAACTTGGGGGTTCTTGCAAGGAGGATCCCCTGAAGCTACACTGAACGTTTGAGACCTCTACCTCCAAAAATGCCCCCGCAGAGCCGTGGAAAGCGGCGAATTAGGGGACTAGAGCAACTGTCCTATGGGGAGCGGTTAAGACGCTTAGGGCTGTTTAGCTTGGAAAGAAGGCGGCTGAGGGGAGACATGATAGAGGTCTATAAAATTATGCATGGTTTGGAGAGAGCGGACAGAGAGGCGTTTTTCTCCCTCTCCCATAATACTAGAACACGGGGGCATCTGCTAAAGCTGGAGAGCGAGAGATTCAAAATAGAAAAAAGGAAGTATTTTTTCACACAACGCATACTTAAATTGTGGAACTCCTTGCCCCAGGATGTGGTGCTGGCTTCCAGCTTGGAGTGCTTTAAGAGGGGAGTGGACATATTCATGGAGGAGAGGGGTATTCATGGCTGTTAGTTAGAATGGATATTAGTCATGCTGCATACCTATTCTCTCTAGTATCAGAGGAGCATGCCTATTATTTTGGGTGCGGTGGAACACAGGCAGGATGGTGCTGCTGCAGTCGTCTTCTTAGTGGCTTCCTAGAGGCACCTGGTTGGCCACTGTGTGAACAGACTGCTGGACTTGATGGGCCCAGCAGGGCCTTTCTTATGTTCTTGTGTTCTTATGAATGTGCACACACACACACACACCCCACGGGGATCTCTCTCTCACGCAAACAGACTCTCTCTCTTTCTCTCCCTGGGCTGCGCAGCAGCTGGGCTCACACACTCAACCGTGAATGATTGGCCAGAAGAAGACCCAGCTTGGCCACCGATTGGCCGCGGGAGAATGCTGCTTACTAACTGATGGTTATGCTGCTGATTCTGAGCCCGAATTTGGCTCGTCGTTTTCCCTTTTTTTGAATTCGGCTCCATCCGAACTGAAAACCACCGAATTGGGGGAAATTCGGCTGTTTTTTTGGTTTGGGACGAACCGAATTGACAGCCCTAATTATTTATAGTCTACCCTTTCCACTGTGATTCGACGCAAATTACCTCGAAATACCATCAACAGGAGGGGACATTCAGTAAACAAAGCCATAGCCGAAGAAGTGAGCTGTGACTCACGAAAGCTCACACCCTGGCAGAAATTTGGTTAGTTTTTAAGGTGCTACTGGTCTCTTGCTCTTTTCTAAAGCAATAAGGGTTGGATTGTAGAAAGCTGAAAGCAGAGCTGAAACAAAGCATAAGCTTTAACATGGCCTGTTAAACGATGCAAAAATTACACAGTAGGGTCATACTTAACATCAATAGACAGTGTGTACTACACACAGTAGAGTAGTTCACACCCGGTTGACATAAATGCCAGGAAGATTTTGTTGAGGGACAGCCCAGAAATATAACTTGGGAGGTACCATGGGGTTTTTTCCCTCCCTTTGTCCTTACAATACCGTGTGAGGTAGGTTAGGTGACAGCCTCAAGCTCACCCATTGAGTTTCATGGGCAAGTGGAGATTCGAACCCAGCTCTCTCAGGTTCTAGTCCAGCTAACCACTGCACACCACTGGCCTATGACTGGAGCCAACAGAGGAAAGTCCACACCTGATATACCAAATGCAGGCACTGTGCAATGACACATGAACACATGAAGCTGCCTAATACTGAATCAGACCCTCGGTCCATCAAAGTACTGTCTACTCAGACTGGCAGTGGCTCTCCAGGGTCTCAGGCAGGGGTATTTCACATCACTTATTTGCCTAGTCCTTTTACTGGAGATGCTGGGGATTGAACCTGGGACCTTCTGTGTGCCAAGCAGATGCTCTACCACTGAGCCACAGCCCTGACAGGTTGTGACCCCCCCCTGAAAGGCAGGCAGCTTTACAGAGAAGGCAGAAGAAGAGTTGAGCCGCCCTAGGAAGGCCAGCGAAGACAGCATGGCGGACCGGACAGAGCTGGCCCTTGACAGGCTCAGGACAGGAAAACACAGCTCTGAGAAACAGTAGCAATTGCAATAGGAAAGCGAGCCCCAAAGAACCTGTAAGCTCCCAGGCAGCAGAACGGCAGAGCTGCTCTTCCTGAAACGGAATCAGAATTGGTGGAAAGAGTGAGGACAGAAATGTGTCAGCACAATCCTCTTGGATGGTAAGATTGATACATAGTGCTGCCCTGGGGAGCTGCTCTTGGCCCTCTTGAAAAAACAGGGTGTGTGTGTGTAAAGATATAGATACCTGTATGGTTGCCTTGTGTGTGTCAAGTGCTGTCAAGTCGCTTCCGACTCATGGCGACCCTATGAATCAGTGTCCTCCAAAATGTCCTATCTTTAACAGCCTTGCTCCAGTCTTGCAAATTGAGGGCCGTGGCTTCCTTGATGGAGTCCATCCATCTCTTGCTGGGTCTTCCTCTTTTCCTGCTGCCTTCAACTTTGCCTAGCATGATTGTCTTTTCCAGCGATTCTTGTCTTCTCATAATGTGACCAAAGTACGACATCCTCCGTTTAGTCATTTTAGCTTCTAGGGTCAGTTCAGGCTTGATTTGATCTAGAACCCACTGTTTTTTTTTTTTTTTTGGCAGACCAGGGTATCCGTAACGCTCTCCTCCAACACCACATTTCAAAGGAACCTGCTTTCTTCATTGTCCAGCTTTCACACCCATACATAGTAATAGGGAACACTATGGCATGAATTAAGTTGATCTTGGTTGCCAGTGACACATCCTTAGAGGGGCATAATAGAGTTCCCTTGGGCCACTGTAGATCAGAAGAATGGTGCTGGATGAGGCTTAACCCAACTTCCCACGTGCCATGGTCCTGGTCAGAATTGGGGCCCTTGTGCCTGATTGGGGAGGGGTGATGGCTCAGTGGGAGAACATCTGCTTGGCATTCAGAAGGTCCCAGGTTCAATCCCTGGCAACTCCAGCTATAAAAGCACCAGGATATAGGTGGTATGAAAGACCTCCACCTGAGACCCTGGAGAGCTGCTGCCAGTCTGAGTACAGCAATTCTGACCTTGATGGACCAAAGGACGGATTCACTATAAGGCAGTTTCATGTATGTGTGTGACTGAGTTTTACAAAACTGCACAAAGAACTGGCAGTGACTTGTCTGGTTTGGCTCCGCCTGGCAGAGGCTCTCCAGGATCTCAGGCAGAGCAAGGCCTTTCCTGAGCCAGCGTGGCAAACTGGTTAAGAACAGTGGTTTGGAGTGGTGGACTTTGATCTGGAGAACGGGGTTAGTTCCCCACCCACACACACAAAGCCAGCTGGATGAACTGGTGCTAGTCACAGCTCTCTTACAGCTCTCTCAGCCCCACCTGCCTCACAGGGTGTCTGTTGTGGGGGAGGGGTGTCAAGATAGCAAGTCATTGCATATCAGGAACTGTGAGGTTGGGAACACATTGCACTGTGGAAATTGGGTTCAGCTGGAGAGAGCAGGTGTTGCTCATGAGCTGATGCAAGAAGGTGCAATGACTAAGCTAAACGAGTCAGCTGGATGCTGATTGGTTCCTGTAAACCTGAAACTGTATAAATGTACTGTGAAATGTACCAACAGCGCGGGAGATAGTTGGTGGAGTGTTGAGAGTGTGTAAGTTGGATTTTATGCACTAAATAAACAATCACTGGCTTTTGTAGCTTGGCTGTATCTGGATTCTATTCTAAGGACTCTTTAACTAATCCACCAAGCTCCTCGCGACAAGGGGAAGGGGTGATTGTAAGCTGGTTTGATTCTTCCTTAAGTGGTGGAGAAAGTAGGCATATAAAAACCAACTCTTCTTCTTCTTCTGACACCTGATGCCAAACAGCCTTTCACTAGAGGCCCCACAGACTGACCCTGGAAGGCTCAGAGTCCTGATTGGAGTTGCCAACCTCCAGGTTTGGCCTGGAGTTCCCATGGACTGACAACTGATCTCCAGACTACAGAGATCAGCTTCCCTGGAGAAAATGGCTGCTTTGGAGGGTGGGGACCCCCTGGGCTTGAGACCAAAAGGACATGTTAAAGCTCCCTGCAATTAACTCTGTGTATCCCTTCCCCACAGCTGGCTTGTGAGCTGTCAATGTTCTGATTTATTGACCAGAGCCAGACCACAGTCAATAGGGCTGGTAAATTGTCATATTGACTGGGGGAGGGGAAAAGAAGAGAAAGCCTTTGGTGAAGGATCTGTTTGCAGCCTGATTAAAAATGGGGTGAACCTGGAAAGTGGAAAGAGTGGGGTTTTTTTTTGGGGGGGGGGGAGAGTAGCTCAACCTAGAATCTTGAACTTACAATCATTTTGCACTGTCCCTTCTTAGCATTGTGGAGTCTGACCCACAATCCAAGGTCCCTCTACCCTGGCTCCAGAACAGAGGTGTTGTGTTAAGAACATAAGAAAGACCATGCTGGATCAGGCCAAGGCATTCTCTATTCCTTGTCTAATTATGGCCAGCATGGAATTTGCCTTTTTCACAGCAGCCACACACTGGGTTGACATCTTCACCAAGCAATCCACTACCACCCCAAGATCCCTTTCTTGGTCTGTCGCTGCCAGCACAGATCCCATCAGTGTATATGTGAAGTTGGGATTTTTTGCCCCAATATGCATCACTTTACACATGCTCACATTGAATTTCATTTGCCATTTTAATGCCCATTCCTCCAGTTTGTAGAGATCATAGAATCATAGAAGGGACCACCGGAGTAATCTAGTCCAACCCCCTGCACAATGCAGGAATTTCACAACAACCTCCCCCCCCCAGCAACTCCATGCCCAGAAGATGGTCAAGATGCCCTCCCTCTCACGAATTGCCTAAGGTAATAGAATCATTGCTGACAGATGGCCATCAAGCCTCTGCTAAAAAAACCTCCAGGGAAGGAGCGCTCACCACCTTCTGAGGACAGGGAGCTCCTTTTGGAGCTCTTCACAATCTGATTTTGTTTTAACCACCCTAAATAATTTGGTGTCATCTGCAAACATGGCCACCTCGCTGTTCACTCCCAACTCAGGTCACTGATGAACAGGTTGAAAAGCACTGGTCCCAACACAGATCCCTGAGGGACCCCACTGCTCACAGGCCTCCATCGGGAGAACTGACCATTGGGTTGTGCTGACCCAGGCTGCAGCTGCCACAGAATCCCTGGTGACTGACAGTTGGGTGCCAAATTATTCCTGCAAGACCCGGTGGTAGAGAACCAGGGTGGTGAAGAATGTCAAATGTGGAGTGCGGAGACCTGGATTCAAATCCCCATACAGCTCACTAGGCCATCTGGGGCCAATCAGCCTCTCTCTGCCTAGCCCACAGGGCTGTTGTGAGCATAAAACAGGGAGGGGAGAGCCAAGTATGTTTCTCCATCTTTAATGGACGCAAGTGGTATCCCCCCCTTTTTGGGATTGTTTTATTTTATGTTTGAAAATCATACACAATCCATTTTAATATTAGTACATAAATCACAATTGCATGAAACAATGTTCAGCTTGAAAGTCAGCTGGCATACATTCATTTCAAGCGAGCAGACCACACTATATTATGCATTGCTCAGCTATTAAATTTATCATATTTTTCACTCCATAAGACGCACTTTTTTCTTCCTCAAAAGTGAGGGGAAATGTCTGTGTGTCTTATAGAGCGAATGTGCTCACAGAGCCGTCTGGGCGCGCTGGGAGGCGGCCGGGGAAAGCCGCCTCGCGCAGTTCCAGCGCGCCCAGCCCGCTCTGTGCGCCTGCCCGCCTCCCAGCTGGGAAGCGGGGGGGGGGGGGAGCACAGAGCCGGCTTGGCAAGCTGGAACGATGCGAGCCGGCTCTGGGCGCCCGCCTGCCTCCCCGGAGTCCCCGCTTCGACATTTCTGGTCTTTACATGAACTGCTTCTCTCACTTCTGGCTGAGGATTTTTCTGGACTAGCAAATCTTTTTCCCTCTCCCCACCTGTTGAGCCTCATAAGAGTAGTCCAGCTAGGGTTGCCAACCTCCAGGTGGTGGCTTGAGATGTCCCGCTATTACAACTGATCTCCAGGTGACAGAGATCAGTTCCCCTGGAGTAAATGGCATCTTTGGAAGGTAGACTGTGTAGCATTATACCCTACTGAAGTCTCCCCCCTCCCCATGTCCTGCCCTTCCCAGGCTCCATCCCCAAAATCTCCAGGCATTTCACAACTTGGAATGGGTAACTCTAAATCTAGCAGGGTACAAAGACTGCTTGCACATTGGGTTGCCAACTTCCAGGCAGAGCCTGGAGACCTCCCAGAATTACAACTGATCTCCAGACCACAGATCTGTTCCCCTAGAAGAAATTGCTGTTTGTGGGGTGGGGGGAATCTATGGCATTAAACTCCAAAGAACCCCCCCTCCTCACCAACTCCCCCTCCCCAGGCTCAACCCCCAAATCGCCAGGAATTTCCCAACATGGAGATGGCAATATTACTTGCACCTTGGGCAGCTGACTCTCTTTCTCCTCATTCTTAGACTAGGTTCTTTGATATCCAGAAAAAGGTTCTGTAATTGAAACCCCAAAACAGCTTGTAGCCAGTAGAGTTCTCTTCCATTTCTTGAGATGGATTCGAGTCCAGGAACACCTTACAGACCAAGAAGATTTCCGGGGTATGACTTTTGAGAGTTGAAGTTCCAAAAATCTTGTTAGGACTCTAAGGTGCTCCTGGACTCGAATCTAGCAGTAGATCGGTTGTTAATTTGTGGAGTCTTCAAAACAATCGAGAACAGAATGACAATTTAGGAATATTAATCACAGCCTTGCTCTTAATCCTGTGTTCAGAGAATAACAGTGACCTCCTTTGGGGTGGGGGGGTTAAAGGCCTTGTGTGGTTCCATTGTGAATGGAGACCATGTGGCATCTACAACCCAGTGTGCGGCTGCTGTAAAAAAGGCAAATTCCATGTTGGCCATAATTAAACGAGGAATAGAGAATAAAACTGCTGCTATCATACTGCCCTTGTACAAGTCTATGGTGAGACCACACTTGGAATACTGTGTATGGTTCCAGTCACCACACCTAAAAAAGGATATTGAAGAGCTTGAGAAGGTGCAGAGAAGAGCAACCAAAATGATCAGGGGGCTAGAGCAACTGTCCTATGGGGAGCGGTTAAAACACTTAAGGCTTGTTTAGAATCATAGAGTTGAAAGGGACCACCAGGGTCAACTAGTCCAACCCCCTGCACAATGCAGGGAATTCCAAACTACCCCCCACACCCCCAGTGACCCATACTCCAAGCCCAGAAGATGGCCAAGGTGCCATCTTGGAAAGGTGCCAAGCTTGGAAAGGCAGTGGTTAAGGGGAGAGATGATAGAGGTCTATAAAATTATGCATGGTATGGAGACAGAGGACAGGGAGAAGCTTTTCTCTCTGTCTCATAATACCAGAATCTGCTGAAGCTGGAGGGTGAGAGATTCCAAATAGATAAAAAGAAGTATTTCTTCACACAATGCATAGTTAGATTGTGGAACTCCCTGCTCCAGGATGTGGCGATGGCTGCCAACTTGTAAGGTTTTAAGAGGGGAGTGGACATGTTCACGGAGGTGAGGGCTATTCATGGCTACTAGTCAAAATGGATACTGGTCATGATGCAGACCTATTCTCTCCAGGATCGGAGGAGCATGCTGAATATATTAGGTGCTGTGGAACACAGGAAGGATGGTGCTGCTGCAGTCTGCTGGACTCGATGGGCCTGGGTCTGATCCAGCAGGGCTGTTCTGATGTTCTTATGTACAGCTAGATTCAAGTCCAAGAGCATCTTAGAGATCAACAAGCTTTTCGGGGCCTGAGCTTTCGAGAGCCAAAACTCCCATCCTCAGATACCTCTGAAACTATCTTCTATGTGTCGTTGGACAGAGTCCGTGCCTCCCCCCCCCCCCGCCCGCCCTGAACTGGGGCACTGAGGTGTAAAATTAACATTGCAGCAAAAGCCCACCCCCCTTACCCACCCCACAGGCATATCCATCAGGGCCTGACAGACCAAGCCGGGCAAAATGGTGGTTGCTAATTCGTTTGTGTTTATTCTGGGTGTTAATGAGTCTTCTCCTGCAACCCAATAATAAGTCCATTAGCTGCAAATTGTGGCAAGAAAACACACGCGCACGTTTATCGTCAAGACTACAAATCTCTGTTAGTCCTAATTAAAACAACTGCTCAGCCTTTAATTAAGTCATCTTTTTTCCTTTCTCCCCCTCCCCGACCCCCTTTCCCCTATTTTCCACTCTCCTCCTCTCAGGCAAAATCGTTCAGCGTCCAGCACAGAGCTCAACTGGTGCCAGAGCTCAACAAGATAAAGTCCTGGGGCCGGCTGTTCAGATTAGGATTAAGTCTTTGAACACACAAAGCGCTGATGGGGTGAAATGTGCTTCTGAGCATGTGCAGTGTGCATTTCTCTAGCTGCCCCAAGCGACCCTTATAAACAAAAAAATAATTTAAAAATGCAGGCCTTAACTGCAATTTACAATTTATGGTTCGGCAGAGGTGAGATTGGGGGTGGTGGTGGTGAGTGTGTTAGGGAGGCTTAGTCTTTGTTTTGGCCAGGAAGAAAGGAAGAAAGAATCGCACGGACAACTTCACAGTAGAAGTGTGTTTGAGCTGGGAGGGAAAGAAAGAATCACGCAAGAATTCAGGGAGGGAGTTCCAGGCACAAAAGAGAGTAAGGAAGAGCTGCTTCAAATATGAAAATATAGCACATGCAGAGCACAAGTTCTAGGTGACTCTTGCAAGTGAGTCAAGCCACAGGTGACTGAGCAAAGAGAGCAAGCCAAACTACTGGCCAGTGTCACCAGAGTGGCAAGTTCTTCCCGTTCCCAAATGTGACATGAAGCTACCTTATACTGAACCAGACCACTGGTCCATCAAGATCCGTATTGTTTACTCAGACTGGCAGCGGCTCTCCAGTTTCTGAAGCAGAGGTCTTTCCCATCACCTACTTCCTGGTGTTTTAAACTGGAGATGCCGGGGACTGAACCTGGGACCTTCTTGCATGCCAAACAGACAGAACTACAGCCCTTCCCCAACAAGCACATGAAACTGCCTTATACTGAGTCAGACCCTCGGTCCATCAAGGTCAGTATTGTCTGCTCAGTTTGGCAGTGGCTCTCCAGTCTGTCTTGGGCAGAGGTCTTTCACATCACCTGCCACCTGATTCTTTTAAATGGAGATGCTGGGGACTGAACCTGGGACACACATGAAGCTGCCTTATACTGAATCAGACTGTTGGTCCATCAAGGTCCGTATTGTCTACTCAGACTAGTGGCAGCTCTCCAGGGTCTCAGGCAGAGGTTTTTCACATCACCCACTGCCTGGTCCTTAACTGAAGATGCGGGGGATTAAATTGGGGACCTTCTGCATACAAAGCAAAGACTCTTCCCATGAGCCACAGTCCCTCCCCACAAGTCAGTCAGTCTCCAAGCAAGAGCAGAGCCTGAACTCGGGCGTCTTCAAGAAGAAGCAATTTTTCAGCACTCGGCAACCCTATCCGGAGTGATGGTAGCTCCTGATCTCTTAGAGAGTGGAAGTGCAGCTGAGAAAAAGGCAGGACCCAAACTCTGAAGCAAAAGCCAGTTGCCCAAGGAAGGGCTCTAGAGGACTGGGACAGGAACAGAGAGATGAGCCCAGTCTTAACTTTAATAGTGCAACGGAGGCCTCATTTGCTCTCTTAGGAGACTAGCTTTTCTGAAGGCGCCATGGCAATCGCCAGTGAGACGCTCTGGCTCTTGTTCTGCACAGCTTCTGTCTCTGGCCTGTCCAGTCCTGCTTTGCCGGTCAAGAGGAGAATGTTGTGCTTTCTCCCACCATGTTTTCTTCTCTGGTGTGGGGTTGCTTTGTGCTTTCTTCTCAGGGACCACAAATGTCACCAGGCAGGGCTGTTCTCCGGCCTGCATATTTGGGCTGCCCCTTTTTCTCTCCTTCTAAGGGGCAAACGAGGAAGGGGGCTGGGCTCGCAGGCGAGGAAATGCACGCTCACACCCAGTGCGATCAGTCTGCATGGTCGGCGCTCCCTATTTCCCCCAGAATCTGACAGGGAAGTTCTAGATATCTGGAAAATGTAGTGCTGCGTCAAGGCCTTTTTAAAGGAAAGTTTGGAACTGCATGGTGGCTTGTGGTTGTAATTCGCGCAGGTAGCACGCACCAGCCCCACACACCTGCCTGACTGCTTAGAGTCAACGTTTGAAGCCTACATAAAGTGGGAGAAAATTAGTGTTGCCACCCTTCAGGTGGCTCCTGGAGATCTCCCGCGGTGTGACTGGCTGAACGGCTTCTATGTTATACTCTCAATTGCTGGCACGCTCATGCTTCTTGCTGTGGCAAGAGTTCTGTCCAGAGTGCTGAAGTTGCAGCCAAAGAAGCAACGTGCTTCCAGCACCCAGAGAAAGGGGAGCCTCGGACACAGTGGTTTGAGTCAAAGTGAGGAAGCAAGGAATTGCTTAGCTTCATAAATAATATTGGCAATTATGCAGATTCACACTACTTGGCATAGAAAAGGTTACCTCTAACTAACCGCCTAATTAAAAGTGTTCGAGAAGGCAAAAGCTTCTAAAGTCGTACAGCAAAGGGATTCCTCAAAGTTGGAAGCACAGTGGGAAATGCTGAAGAGGGTGGGGAGGAGGTGTGGTGTGGTCCATGGTTTCATGTTCCAGAAGCATTCCATCGACAACACTCATGCCCACAACCATTGATTCAGAGTTTGTGGAGTCGTTCTGAAGATTGTGTGTGTATATGTGTGTGTTGGGGGGTGTCAGGCTAACTCAATAAATACGTTCAAGGCTGAAAGATATAAAGAACTAATGCCATTCCCAGCCCATGCAGGCATTCCCCAACTGGAAGCAGGACTGATTTTTGTTGTAATTCATGCACTTCCACATGTGTCCTCTTTTTCTAGAATAATGTGGCAGAAATGCTATTGCATGTCAAGTGAGGAAAGGACCATATTTTGGCTTTAAGAACTTAAGAAAAGCCATTTTGGATCAGTCCCAGGCCCATCACGTCCAGCAGTCTGTTCACACAGTGGCCAACCAGGTGCCTCCAGGAAGCCCACAAACAAGACAACTGCAGCAGCACCATCCTGCCTGGGTTCCACAGCACCTAAGATAATAGGCATGCTCCTCTGATCCTGTTGAGAATAGGTCTGCATCATGACTAGTATCCATTTTGACTAGTAGCCATGGATCGTCCTCTCCTCCATGAACATGTCCACTCCCCCCTTAAAGCCTTCCAAGTTGGCAGCCATCACCACACCCTGGGGCAGGGAATTCCACAATTTAACTATGTGTTGTGTGAAGAAATACTTCCTTTTATCCGTTTTGAATTTGTCACTCTCCAGCTTCAGCAGATGACCTCGCATTCTAGTATTATGAGAGAGGGAGAAAAGCTTCTCCCTGTCCACTCTCTTCACACCATGCATATTTTTATAGACCTCTATCATGTCTCCCCTTAACTACCTTCTTTCAGTGGCTACAAGGTGTTTCTCTAAGTGAGCATTGATGGCCGGCAGCTACTACTTACAATACACTCCCCTTGTGAAGATGGGGCCAGAAACAGTTGGGCAAGTAGGTAAATTAGAGATTTCATGGTGCTGCTGCACCAAGACCATATTGATCCCGCTACTGTGTTATTTTACTAGCAACCATGTCCAAGTTTGTATTCGCTTTACGCAGAAACACCATCTTCAGGAAAACAAGGAGAAAACCACAGAAGGAGACAGAGATATGTGTTTGATGGCTAATTTGGGAAGGAATATGTTTTTGCTCATGTGCCGCTCATGTGGAGGAGCAGGGAATCAAACACGGCTATTGAGATTAGAGTCCGCCACTCTTAACCACTATGCCATGCTGGCTCTTCAGTCTCCCAGGAGAATAGAGAAGGATGCTCCGAGAGGGTTCACCCTGGTCTTCAGGAATCCCAAAGACTCTGAGGGGCTCCTCCAAAGACTTTGAAGGGCCTGCCCAGCACAGAGGGCCTCAGAGCACTTAAAGCCAGTTAAGATGCACTTGTCAGAGCTGCAGTGGTTCAGATATGGAGAGGAGATGCTCTCCAAGGCATCAGAGGGAACCTCTCGCTCAAACCTTTTCATCCAGTCCTCTTCCCCCCACTCACTGATAAGCAGCCTTTATTGAAGAGCACAGCTGTGACTTGGAAGCCAGGCAATTCTTAATCAGCAAGCACAGGGTTTCCTGAGTCACCGGACCGGCGTGTGATCCCCTTTCCAGGTCTAATGGTATCAGTCCTGCCTGTGAATTCCAACTCAGCATCTTCTTGTTAGAGTCTCTCTGCCGAATGAATGCAACACTTAATGGGTCTCACAGAGTGAGCTCCCATGGACCAAAACACATGCCGTCAAACCATGGTATTCCTTTTGGTGACATAAGACTCTCTCACTTACATGTTTCCCTAACTCCCTGACCTTGTTTTAGGCTGGCATATATTGATTGGTAGGGGTTTATACTCCTTGACCTGGATGGCCCAGGCTAGCCTGATCTCGTCAGATCTCAGAAGCTAAGCAGGGTCAGCCCTGGTTAGTATTTGGATGGAAGACCACCAAGGAATACCAGGGTTGCTGTGCACAGGAAAGCACTGGCAAACCACCTCTGCTAGTCTCTTGCCATGAAAACCCCAAAAGTGGTTGCCATAAGTTGGCTGCGACTTGACGGCACTTTACACGCACAGGGGTGTATGCTGAGGGGAAAAATCATTATATTCAGATCCGGGCTTTGGGAAGGGGGTGACCATGATGGCTTCATTTCTGATAGGGCATTACCTATTCGGGTTTGAAATTATTTCTGTGTTTTAATGTTCTGGATTTTCAGGAGTTTGGACCATTTTCTGCGCAAGCACACTGCAGACCCCGTTCTTTTCAATGCACAGACAATTCAAGGGTTTCCCTGCGCAGCAGTCATGGCCCAAAATGCCAACAACATTGCACGGAACGCCCTCCTCCCTCTCTTCTTCATACCCCCCCAAATCTCAGCCACATGCAGCAAAGAAAGCTCCCTCTTACCAGATCCCTAAGTAACTCATCTGTGCACATGTGCATCTCCCTATAGATGGCTGTGGTGGGAAAATAGCGGTGGCTGTGGCTGCCACTTTGGCATTTAACAAAATCCTTCTTACATTCATTTTATTCTTTGAACACACTGGAAAAGTGGGTGGATGTGAACAAGTTACAATTCAACAAGGATAAGTACCAAGTTCTATATCTGGATAACAGAAATGAGGGACATGCATACTGGATGGGGGATACACCTCTGGGCAACAGCGTGTGTGAACAAAAACTTGGGGTATGGGTGGACCATAAGTTAAATAAGAGCAGCCAGCGTGACACAGCAATAAAAAAAGCAAATGTGATCTTGGAATGAATCAACAGAGGCATAACATCCAAATCGCAAGATGTCATAGTCCCCCTGTACACTGCATTGGTCAGGCTGCACCTGGGGTATTGTGTGTAGTTCTGGAGGCTTCACTTCAAAAAGGGTGTGGACAGAATGGAGCTGGTGCAGAGGAGAGAGAGCGATGAGGATGATCAGGGGCCTGGAGACCGAGCCCTACCAGGAAAGGCTGAGGGACTGGGGAATGTTTAGTCGGGAGAAGAGGAGGTTGAAGGAGGGACATGATTGCTTGCTTGAAGCATTTGAAAGGATGTCACTTAGAGGAGGGCAGGGAGCTGTTTCTGTTGGCAGCAGAGGAAAGGACTTGCAATAATGGGTTTACATTGTGGGCAGAAAGGTACTGGCTGGATATTAGAAAAAAATTTTTTTTTACATTAAGAGTTGTTCAACAGTGGAATCACCTACCTAGGGAGGTGTTGAGCTCCCCCTCACTGGCAGTCTTCAAGCAGAGGCTGGAAAAGCATTTGTCAGGGATGCTCTAGGCTGATCCTGCATTGAGCAGGGGGTTGGACTAGATGGCCTCTAGGACACCTTCCAACTCTAGGATTTTATGATTCTCCACTGGTTAGAGATAAATTAGGGGCTGGGCACCTGCATTTTCAGTCTCCCTAGAACAGTTCCTATATGATGGTGTTTTAGAGGTATCCCCACCCTGGCTTGGCTTTAAAAAGTGTTGTAAACTCTCCTGAGCTATCCGGAGAGATCAGGATAGAAATGAATGAACTGGAGTCATTGGGAGAACCCACACCGTCCAGAAATCCATGTCTCTCTTGATGGTACCTGGCCCTTCTCTCTCCGATGTGGTCTACACACTGGAAACCTGCAGATCGATAACCCTTTAATAAGCTGCTGTCACCTTGTGCTAAGAAAGTGGCCCCTATTTCTTGGGGTACTGAGCATGTAAATACCACCCCACCCCTGCCCAAATCACGGTAGCTAAACCAGCCTAACAAGCCGGAGTGTCTGGTGCCGGCAGCCGTGAAGTCCGTAGGGGGTCCAGAGAGCAGCCATCGATCCGGAGGATAATTGGGGTCTCACCTTGGCTTCTCACTGCCAATCAACTCCCAGCAGGGCGAATGGAGCGCAGAGGCCCGAAGGCAGGGCTCGGAGGCGTTGCAGGGGTGCAAGTGAGACTCGGCCTCTGGAGCATTCATTAGAGGCCTGGGGTCAGCGTGACCTCCTGGGGTGCCAGGGTGGAGGGGATGGGATGGGAAGGGCCACCCGCTGGCACTGGAGTATTAATCAAAGCTGATCTTTCAGCCTCCCGCTGAGCTCGTAATCGTCCTCAAAGGCTGGGATGGCAGGCAGGGGAAGGAGTCAGACGCAGAGGGTGAAACTTGCAAGTCCTAGCAGGAAAGTCCCGGGGGCTCAGAGTATCTGCTGCAGGGCAAGTGGTCTCTGTCTGTTGGTTGCATCTTTGCAACGGTGAGTCAAGAGGCATGGTGGCCAGTAGTGGAGAGAGCACTGAACAGGGCTCCAGATGCTGCCAGGCTCAGCAAGTAGCCTTGAACCAGTCTCAGTTCTCCAGCTGCTATAATATAGGAGTTTTGTCCTGCCCTGGCTGGTTCAGGTGAGCCCAATCTCATCCGATCTCCGAAGCAGAACAGTGTTGGCCCTGTTTAGTATTTGGGTGGGAGACCACCAAGGAAGCCCAGGGTTGCTACGCAGAATCAGGCAATGGCAAATCACCTCTGTATGTCTTTTGCCCTGACCTGGGAGGTCCAGGATAGCTTAATCTAATCAGATCTTGGAAGCTAAGCAGAGTCAGCCCTGATTAGTACTTGAGTGGGAGACCACCAAGGAAGCCCAGGGTTGCTCTGCAGAGGCAGGCAATGGCAAACCACCTCTGTCTCTGTCATGAGCCAGCATGGTGTAGTAGTTAAGAGTGGTAGCTCGGAGGCTCGGTGGAGTTTGATCTGGAGAATTGGGTTCAATTCCCCACTCCTCCACACAAAGCCAGCTGGGTGACCTTGGGCAAGTCACAGCTCTCTTAGAGCTCTCTCAGCCCTGCCTACCTCACAGGATGTCTGTTATTGGGAGGGGAAGGGAAGGTGATTGTAAGCCAATTTGAGTCTCTTAAGTGGTAGAAAAAGTCAACATATAAAAACCAATTCTTCTTCTTCTTCTGATGGGCTGGCCTGATCTCACCAGATCTCGGAAGCTAAGCAGAGTCGCCCCTGGTTAATACTTGGATGAGAAACCTTCAAGGAAGTCCAGAGTTGCTACGCAGAGGCAGACAATGGCAAACCTCCTCTGCTTGTCTTTTTAAAACCCTGTTGGGTCACCATAAGTCAGCTGCGACTTGATGGCACTTTCTACAAGCACCAGCAAGTGTTCTCAAACCGATCTCAGCTCTCCAACTCTAAAATGGGTGTTTTAACCACAGGTACTGCAGACCACCTTGAAAGGGGCACAGAGGGACAGACATCTGTGTCTGCTTTAATGGTGGGTTATTTTAATCAGCTAATGGATACCTACTTCAGTGCTCCACCTTCAGGACCGCTGCCTGTTCCTGGGCTCACACAAATGCAACAAAAAGAAATCGGGGCGAAATCAGGTGGCTGATCGCTGCCAGGGCTGACTTAAAGGAATGGCCCATTCCTTATTTTACCCAGATGGTTGAAGTGCAATTGGTCAGTAGGGGGTACATACCTCTCTTAAGTATTTAATCATTGCAGAGAGTTCGTCTTGGTGTTGTGTGGAAGGAAACCCAGGGCTAGATGAAGGGTTGGTTATACCAGGTTGGAAAATTCCTGGAGATTTGGGTGTGTGTGTGGAGCCTGGGGAGGGCGGGATTTACAGAGGGGAGAGATCTCAGTGGTGTTTAATGCCATAGAGTCCACCTTCCAAAGCAGCCATTTTCTCCAATGGAACTGATCTCTGTCATCTGGAGATTGTTTGTAATTCTGGGAGATATCCAGCCCCCACCTGGAGTTTGTCAACTCTAACTAGACAGCAACATCTGGGGAAGGCCTATACCCTGTTTTTTGGGCCTCTGGGGCAACTGCTTGGCTGTTGTCCATAGGGTTGCCAACAGGTGTGGAGAAAGGTGTCCTGGCCCATAAAGAGAGGCTTAATGAGTGGAAATGGGCAGGTGAAGCTTTTCATGGCATGGAGTTAAATAACACCACCTGAACGTAATACCGCAAACGTCTATTAAAGGAACAGGACACTTTTTCTCCAGGCAGTTGGCAACCCTAGCTGTGTGAGAAACAAAATTTCAGGGTGTTCAGGGGCTGCAGCAGGCAGGGAATATGAGAAAGGTCTATTCTGTGAGGTCCGTAGATTGTTGGATGCCGGCCATGATGTGAACTGGGCAAGACCCACCTGTGGTTAGTGTGAGTAACCCTCCATCTCATTATTTATTTATTTATGAGAGCTAGCGTGGTGTAGTGGTTAAGAGTGGTGGTTTGGAGCGGTGGACTCTGATCTGGAGAACTGGGTTTGATTTCCCCACTCCTCCACATGAAGCCAGCTGGATGACCTTGGGCTAGTCACAGCTCTCTCTGAACTCTCTCAGCCCCACCTGCCTCACAGGGTGTCTCTTCTGGGGAGGGGAAGAGAAGGGAAGGTGATTGTAAGCCGGGTTGATTCTTCCTTAAGTGGTAGAGAAAGTCAACATATAAAAACCAACTTCTCTTCTTTTTAAAAAAATCTTTTAAAAAATCTTCCTTTCAAAACAACAAAAAGAACAAGAAAGGAAAAAAATTCAAAAGGAAAAAAACTAACCACTGTTGTCATATTTTTATTTCTCCTTTGTATATACTTTACCTCCCCTTTTATTTATTTGCCAAGTTTATCCATCTCTGTTTCGCTTGATAGGGTTGCCAGCTCTGGGTTGGGAAATTCCTGGAGATTTAGGGATTGGAGCCTGAGGAGGGCAGGGTTTGGGGAGCTCAGGGACCTCAGTGGGGTATAATGCCATAGAGTCCACCCTCCAAAGTGGGCATTTTCTCCAGGTAAACTGATCTCTGTACTCTGAAGATCAATTGTAATTCTGGGTGATCTCCAGGCCCTGCCTGGAGGGAGGCAACCCTATTGCTCGAGCATTTTTCCATGTGGAGTTGTAAGTGCATTGATTGCACATTGTGCCAATTTCTGGAAGGGTCCTGGATGAACTTTATTGGCCACAGAAACCCGTCAAACTGTCTTGTATACCTAGTCGTGCCACTTAGAACCCTCCAACTCTCCTCTGATTGATGGCAGGCAGTTCTCTAGGACATTTGGGAAGCATTTGTCCTAAGCTTTCATGAGCCAGCATGGTGTACTGGTTAAGAGCGGTGGACTCTAATCTGGAGAACTGGGTGTGATTCCCCATTCCTCCACATGAATACCAGACTTCCATCTGGTGCACCAGCTTTGTTTCCTCACTCCTATACATGAAGCCTGCAGGGTGACCTCGGGCTAGTCACAGTTCTCTCCAAACTCTCTCGGTTTTACCTATCGCACAAGGTGTCTGTTGTGGGTAGGGGAAGGGAAGGTGATTGTAAGCGCTTTGGGACTCCTTCAAAGGTAGGGGAAAGTGGGGCATAAAAACCAACTCTTCTTCTTCTGTGTGAGATCCTGTCACCTGGGATTGAACCTATGGCATTATGCATGCAAAACACATGCTCTGCCATGAGCTATGGCTATGGAGTTCTGAGTGCTGATACTCAGGAGCACAAGTGAAGAGAACCTCCTTCTAGACTGAGAGTAACACGACTGGTGTGAACTGTGTACTCATCTCTTAGTTCCCTGTCGCATAAACTCCTTCCTTGGTCTCCTGTAGGTCCTTTGGTCTAACCAGGGTGGGTGTGCGCATACCCAGGGGTTCAGCTTCTATGGAACTGCACATCTTCCAGTTCTCTCGTAGGCACCCAAGACACAACCACACTGATTAGGCACAGATTAAGTGCCATTGATTTCCTTTGCTCATTAAATCTTCCACTCGAGGCTTCTGAGGTCCCTGTCCCTGGTCCCTGCCTAATCCCCCGAGGCCCCCTTCTTTTCTTCCTCCACATCGATATTTTGCCGACATTGTCAGCTTCTGTTTGGCCTGTTCCAGCAGCATCACTTTCCACACAGCAGCAAAACACCACTGCACTGCAGAGCCAAGGTGGTCCGGGGTTGCCAGCTCTGGGTTGGGAAATACCTGGAGATTTTGGGGGTGGAGCCGGCAGAGGGCGGGGTCTGGGGCAGGGAGGGGAGGGGCCTCAGTGGGGTATAATGCCAGAGGGGACACCCTCCAAAGCAGCCGTTTCCTCCAGGGGAACCAATCTCTGTCGTCTGGAGATCAGTTCAGTTCTAATTCCAGCTTTGGTGGGGAGACTCTGGAATCATACCCCTGCTGAGCTCCCTCCCCTCCTTAAATTCTGCTTTCCTCTTGTTCTTCCCCTAAATCAATCAGTCAAAATCTCCAGGACTTTCTCAAACAAGAGCTGGCAGCCCCAATACTGACCTTGATGGACTGATCGTCTGACTCAGAATAAGACAGCTTCATGTGTTCAAATACTTCTCTCTCTTCTGGAGTTTCCACCTGCCCATCTTCAGCCACATGCATTTTATTGAAGGTGGGTATGTGGCAAAATGATTCAGTCCACTAAATCTAGGCATATGCACTCTTGGTCCATCACTGTCAGTATGGTCTACTCAGACTGGCAGAGGCTCTCCAGGGTCTCAGGCAGAGGCCTTTCATATCACCTACCTGCCTGGTCCTTTTAACTGGAGATGCCGAGGATTGAACCTGGGACCTTCTGTATGCCAAGCAGAGGCTCTGCCACTGAGCTATGGCCCCTTCCCAATATTCCTGTTGATGGCTGGGAATGTAGCCCAGTCCCTGTGGAGGATTGGGGCCCTCCTCACTGTGCTGTCCCAAACACCTGTGTCAGTGACTTGCTCAGAGAACCAGCCACGGCTAAAGAAATGATAATGCTGAGTTTTGGGGCAACCCCATTTCTTGGACTGTTGCCCTATCAGCTGAAGACCCTGGAATGGGCTACCTGGAGTCCCCATCCAGCTGAAGACCTACTTGTTCCCCCGACTTAGTGATTCTCCCCTTGAGAACACCCCCCAAATCTTGCAGGGACCTGCCTTGGCTGCGGGCTGCATCGACGGCTCACAGTACGCTGCGACGATTGATTATCCCAAGGTTATACCCCCTCTATATCACAGTTCCTTTTGCTAGCCTTGCCATTTTTAATTGTCACTCTTTGTTGAACAAAGCTTTTATTTATTCTCCCTTTCTTTTTTTGTGATGGTGTCTCTTTCAATAAAATTATTGACTGGGCAGAACAAAGGCGGTGCAGACTCGCTTATCTCCGTCCCCATCTGATACTGCCTCGCCTCCCCCACTGAACTGGAATGGAACTTCTTCTCCACTAATTACCGTGGAGTTTTCGGCAGAGAGTTCTTCCAAGACTCCGGGTCTGGGAGGGCACTTTGGAGAACTTTTCCTTCTTATTCATAAAATCAGAGTTGGAATGGACCACCAGGCCCATCAAGTCCAATCCCCAGCACAATGCAGGAAATTCACAACTACCTCCCCTCCCCACACACCCCCAGTGACCCATACTCCATGCCCAGAAGATGGCCAAGATGCCCTCCCTCTCATGATCTGCTTAAGGTCATAGAATCAGCATTGCTGACAGATGGCCATCTAGCCTCTGCTTGAAAACCTCCAGGGAAGGAGAGCTTACCACCTCCCGAGGAAGCCTGTTCCGCTGAGGAACCGCTCGAACTGTTAGAATATTCTTCCTAATGTCTAGATGGAAACTCTTTTGATTTAATTTCAACCCGTTGGTTCTGGTCCGACCTTCTGGGGCAACAGAAAACAACTCGGCACCTTCCTCTATATGACAGCCCTTCAAGTACTTGAAGATGGTTATCATATCACCTCTCGGTCTTCTCCTCTTCAGGCTAAATATACCCAGCTCCTTCAACCTTCCCTCATAGGACTTGGTCTCCAGACCCCTCACCATCTTTGTTGCCCTCCTCTGGACAAGTTCCAGCTTGTCTACATCTTTCTTAAATTGCAGTGCCCAAAACTGAACACAGTACTCTAGGTGAGGTCTAACCAGAGCAGACCCTTCTTATTGTGCTACTCCTCTCTTGGAGGCAGCCTGCAGTCCATCCTGACGGGAGTCTGTTTTTGCCCAGCGCCAGCAGAAGGACTGTGAGGAGATGTCAGCTATCGGGAGCAAGTGACCCTGCTGCTATAGCAATGACACCGGCTACCAATCCACTCCCAAACCCAATTCAAGGGGTCAGTTTTGACCTTTAAAACCCTACATGGCTTGGGACTGGGGGTATCTGAAGGAACAACTTCTCCCATATGCTTCTGCCTGTGAATTGAGATCACAGGGAGAGACCCTCCCGACTGTCCCACCAATCAAAGAAGCTCATCTGGTGGGCTCACGAGAGAGGGCCTTTTCAGTGGTGTGTGTGTGTGTTAAGTGCCGTATACTGCAGTTGGCTTCTGGTCTTGTTTTGGCCGAGAGAATAGAGCTTTTCCATCTTCGAACGGTTAGAAAGTTCTTCCTAATGTTTAGCCAGAAACACTTTTGATTAAATTTCAACTTGGTGGTTCTGGTCCTATTTCTGGGGCAACAGAAAACAACTCAGCAACTTCCTTCCCTTATCCTCACCCAAATACTCCCCACTGGGCTGTCACCCTCCTCCTCCAGCATTTCTTGACAAGCGAACCCTCCACTCACATACAGCACCACTCTGCCTCCCCTTTGACCTTTTCAGTTTTCCTTGAACAACTCATATCTATCCACTACTATATTCCAGTCATGGGAATGATCCCACCAAGTCTCTGTAATGTCTACTATATTGTGTCCCACTGTCTGCATTAGCAGCTCAATCTCTTCCCTCGTATTGCCCAAACATTCGGCCTTGGTACTTAGACACCTGGAGCCCCGACCTTCGGCTCCGTTTGCCCCGGGCCTCCCAAGTGGGTTTCTTCTGTTTGCTCTCCTTTATTGAAAGCCCTACGTTGGTCGTCTCCTTCCCCTTGTGGTATCAGTTTAAAGCCCTCCAGCTGGTGTAGTGGTTAAGAGCAGTGGTTTGGAGCGGTGGACTCGAATCTGGAGAACCAGGTTTGATTCCCCGCTCCTCCACATGAGCAGCAGAGGCTAATCTGGTGAACTGGATTCGTTTCCCCGCTCCAACACATGAAGCCAGCTGGGTGACCTTGGGCTAGTCACAACTCTCTAAGAGCTCTCTCAGCCCCGCCTACCTCACAGGGTGTCTGTTGTGGGGAGGGGGAGTGGAGGTGATTGTAAGCAGGTTTGATTCTTCCTTAAGTGGTAGAGAAAGTCAGCATATAAAAACCAACTCTTCTTCTTCCTGATTAATCTTCCCAGGTTTCTGCCAAACACATTCTTCCCTGACCTTGAAAGGTTAATTCCCTCGCATGCTATTAGGTTGTCATCCAGAAAACCCAGCCCATTGGTGCCAGAATCCAAATCGCTTCTGCTGGCACCACCAACACAGCCAGTGGCTCACCTCCATTATCTTCTGTTCCTGTCCCATTCCCCTTCCTCTGACAGGAAGGATCGAAGAGAACACCATCTGGGCCCCCATTCCTTTCAGGCTCCCCCCGCCCCCCCGAGAGCTTCATAGTCAGCTTAATGCTTTCAATGGTGTTCATGGCTGTGTCATTGTTAGGGCTGCCAACTCCCTCTTCGCCACCGGCGGGAGGTTTTTGGGGTCAGAGCCTGAGGAGAGGTTTGGGGAGGGGAGGCACTTCAATCCCATAGAGTCCAATGGCCAAAGCGGCCATTTTCTCCAGGGGAGCTGATCTCTATCGGCAGGAGGTCAGTTTAATAGCAGGAGATCTCCAGCTAGTTCCTGGAGGTTGGCAACCCTAGTCATTGGTTCCCAAATGGGCCATCACAAATGGGCCTGGCAGCTTTACCCTCCATCCCCTGCCAGTGGCTGGGGTGGGTGGGATCTGGCAAGCCTAGCTACGGATCCCTCTGTAATGTTTGGCCTCAGCCTCCAAATTCCACTGTGAAAGTTAAACTCAAACTTTTTGGCTAAGCCCTAATTGGAATGCTTGAGGCCTCGAGTTCCAGACATATTCTTTCAGGGCTTTTAATTAATCCAACTGGATCCCTTCCACTAAAGGACTTTGTAATTAGGAGATACCAGTTGGAATCTCTGATGGACAAGGGGGCATCTGCGGCATTCATTAGCCTCTCTGTTTATTAATTAGTGTCACCTATGACGATCAATAGGATAGATCGGGCCGCGTGCGGGGGCCTTGGGAGAAGTTCCCAGCAGGCGGGGCGATAAGATTTCAAAAGCCGCAGCTCCCAGTTACTGGCAATCGCTATATCTATTTTGTTTAAACTATGTTTGAGCAACTCTTTGCTGAAGGAATGAAGCACCCATCGATCTATCGGGCCGCGCACAGGAATGCAAATCGACATCGATTTACGTTAACTTTTGCGTATCTGGCTTTGAGATCGGCTTCACATCTTGTGCTCTCTTGGAAAGGGAAAAGAAGAATCCTGGGCCCACCTCGGCCAGCTTTTGCGTATCGTCCCTTCGTGGCCGCGGCGTCTTCATTAAGTGGCTTCTGAAGACAGGCCTGCGTAGGCTGGGGTTTGCTTTGGCACCTGAGCCGGAGAAGTTCCCTGCGCCCTTCAAAACTAAAGGGTCAAAACAGTTCTGGTTGCAGCAACTGGAGGAGGCGAGATGTACCTGAAGGACCGAGACAGCTTGGCGCACCTTTGAGATGTTAGGCATCACCTTTGGTGTCATCGGTGTGGGGCCTAACTTGTGGGGTTCTACAGGATGCAATTCTACCCTCAAGCTTTTCAATCTTTATGTAAAGCCCTTAGGATAAATCATTTGTAGTATGAGGGGTTGGTTGTCATCAATATGCAGATGATACTCAGCTGTATCTATCCTTATAGACCATCTCTATCTATGCGTGTACATTTCTGGTCACCACACCTGAAAAAGGATATTGCAGAGCTTGAGACGATGCAGAAAAGAGCAACCAAAAATGATCAGGGGACTAGAGCAACTGCCCCATGAGGAGCGGTTAAAACACTTAGGGCTGTTGGAAAGAAGGCAGTTAAGGGGAGACATGATAGAGGTCTATAAAATTATGCATGGTACGGAGAGATTGGACAGGGAGAAGCTTGTCTCCCTCATCATACTAGAACATGGGGCCATCTGTTGAAGCTGGAGTGTGACAGATTCAAAACTGATAAAAGGAAGTATTTCTTCAAACGACACATAGTTAAATTGTGGAACTCCCTGCCCCAGGATGTGGTGATGGCTGCCAACTTGGAAGGCTTTAAGGAGGGAGTGGACATGTTCATGGAAGAGAGGGCTATTCATGGCTACTAGTAAAAATGGATATTAGTCATGATCTCTCCAAGATCAGAGGAGCATACCTATTATATTAGGTATGCTGTGGAACACAGGCAGGATGGTGCTGCTGAAGTCATCTTGTCTGTGGGCTTCCTAGAGGCACCTGGTTGGCCACTGTGTGAACAGACTGCTGAACTTGATGGGTCTTCTTGGTCTGATCCAGCAGGGCCTTTCTCATGTTCTTATGTTCTTAACACAGGCAGGATAATGCTGCTGTAGTCATCTTGTTTGTGGGCTTCCTGGAGGCCCCCGGTTGGCCACGGTGTGAACAGACTGCTGGACTTGATGGACCTTGTCTGATCCAGCATGGCCAGTTTCTTATGTTCTTATCCAAATCTCCTGGTGATGCCGTGTGTGTGTGTGTGTGTGTGTGTGTGTGTGTGTGTGTAAAGTGCCTTCAAGTCGCAGCCAACTTATGGTGACCCCTTTTGGGGGTTTTCGTGGCAAGAGACTAACAGAGGTGGTTTGCCAGTGCCTTCCTCTGCACAGCAACCCTGGTATTCCTTGGTGGTCTCCCATCCAAATACTAACCAGGGCTGACCCTGCTTAGCTTCTGAGATCTGACGAGATCAGGCTAGCCTGGGCCATCCAGGTCAGGGCGGTGATGCCATAGAGGTCCTGAATTGCTGCAGGGCTGCAGTGAATAACTGGCTAAAAGTGAACAAATTGAAACGGAACCCTGAAAAGACCGCGGTACTGCTGGTTGGGAAGGTGGAGGTCTTGAAGGACATTGTTCTCCTTGCTTTTGATGGAGTTCAACTGACCCTTGCTGACTTGGTTAAAAGCCCTTGGGTTATTGTTAAGTCCACGTGGGGAGGACACATGAGGTCGGAGAAGGAGTTCAAACAGCAACCACGTTTATTGTGAACAGGAACAGAACTGAAGAACACAGTGCAAACGGCCCTGCTTATATGCCCCCCTGGCCACCCACGGCCACTCCCCCGATCCGTGATAGGGGGGAAACAACCCCGGGTCGCCAATGGAGCATGGCGGTTTTGGGCCAATGGAGCATGCCGGTTTTGGGCCAATGGCGCATGCAGGATTTAGGATCCTTCGTTCAGGACTCAAGCTCCTAGGTTCCCCCTGCATATCGCCTAACTATATACATACATAACAGTTATACTGGATCCGGCTTTATTACTGGAGAAGCAAGTCAATTTAGCTGCAAACAAGGCTTCCTACCAACTCAGCCTAGCCTAAGAAATAGCTCTTGATATGGCTGATTTGGCCACCTGGACCCACACCACAGTCACATTGGTCTCCCCTCAAAATCAATTTGGAAACTCCAATGGGTGCAGAATGCCCCATCTGGAGGTTGGCAACCCGAGGGGGGGACTTTGGAGGGGGGAGGGAGTTTGATGTGGTTGTGGTGCTGCAGAGTCCACACTCTGAAGCTGCCATATATCCTCCAGGAGAACTGATCTCTGAGGTCTGGAGATCAGTCATAATTCTCACAGATCTTCAGACTCCACCTAGAGGTTGGCAACCCTAACTAGGCCCCAAGTCTGAGTGCTTATGCCACAATAATAATAAGAAGAAAAGTTGGTTTTTATACCTTGCTTTTCTCTACTTTTTAAGGAGTCTCAAAGCGGCTTACAATCGCCTTCCCTTCCCCTCTCTACGACAGACACCTGGTGAGGTAGGTGGGGCTGAGAGAGTCCTGAGAGAACTGTGACTAGCCACGGTCACCCAGCAGGCTTTGTGTGGAGGAGTGGGGAATCGAACCTAGCTCTCCAGAATAGATAAATGTAATTCAGGTGCCACAAGGCTGCATCTTGCTTTTTCCGCGACAGAATAATGGGCACCGCTGCAGGCTCTGGAGGAGGCTTTCCCCCCACACACACACTCCCAGTGATCCCCTACTCCATGCCCAGAAGATGGCCAAGATGCCCTCCCTCTCATGGTCTGCCTAAGGTCATAGAATCAGCATTGTTGACAGATGGCCATCTAGCCTCTGCTTAAAAACTTTCAGGGAAGGAGAGCTCACCACCTCCCGAGGAAGCCTGTTCCACTGAGGAACCACTCTGTGAGAAAGTTCTTCCTAATGTCTAGACGGAAACTCTTCTGATTTAATTTCAACCCATTGGTTCTGGTCCGACCTTCTGGGGCAACAGAAAACAACTCGGCACCATCCTCTATGTGACAGCCCTTCAAGTACTTGAAAATCGTTATCATATCTCCTCTGTCTTCTCTTCAGGCTAAACATACCCAGCTCCTTCAACCTTTCCCTATAGGACTTGGTCTCAAGACCCCTCACCGTCTTTGTAGCCTTCCTCTGGACACGTTCCAGCTTGTCTACATCCTTCTTAAATTGCGGTGCCCAAAACTGAACACAGTACTCTAGGTGAGGTCTAACCAGAGCAGAGTAAAGTGATACCATCACCTTATGGCAAGGCAATGCAGGAGTAGGTTTCTTCTAGTGGGGTAAAAGCAGCTCAAAGACAGCTTTTCCCAGAGAGAAAATACTGTTGCTTTTTTAAGTTTCCCCCCTTACCCCCGCAGCTTTCTTCTCCTCGATAAGGCAACCCTTGCAGCTGCATTTGCCAAAGAAAAGAACCCAAAAGGGATCGTGGTATACATGAACTCCTGATGCTCGCAGGTCAATCAGAAAGATTGCCTATCTTTTCACAACAGAGGTTAAAGGAAAGGAGAAAAGTGTGAATTTGAGGCTTCCCACCATGGAGTGCACAGGTGTGTGCGAGAGGAATGCAATGTGATGGCTGCCAACTTGGAAGGCTTGAAGAGGGGAGAGGACATGTCCATGGAGGAGAGGGCTATCCATGGCTACTAGTCAAAATGGATACTAGTCATGATGCATCCCTATTCTTTCCAGGACCAGAGGAGCATGCCTGTTATATTAGGGGCTGTGGAACAGAGGCAGGATAATGCTGCTGCAGTCGTTTTGCTTGTGGGCTTCGTAGAGGCACCTGGTTGGCTGCTGTGTGAACAGTCTCTTCCAGTATGGCCTGCCTTAAGTTCTTATGTGTTCTGTCAGTTACAACTTGTGCAAAACAGCTTCCCTCTCAGGTTCAGCTGATCCACGCTACTATCACTTGTATGTTAGACTACTACAGTGAATGCCATGTGGGGCTCCCCTTACAGACTTTCAATTTGTAGTAAAAGAGGCACTTTGCCTCTTAACTCTAGCAAGAGGATAATGAGCATATGTCACACCTGGTCTGGGACCACTTCACTGGCTGAGCTCAGAGCCTGGCCTTCTAAAAGTCCACCACCACCACCTGCTGGATCTCAGAGAGAGAGGTTAACACTACACCTTTCCTTTTAAATAAAATTGTATTGGAAACTGTTACAATTACAGAACCAAAGCATACTGAATAGTTAATATCAAACATTTGTAGCTCATATTTAAATGGCTATAGCATGCCTTGAAATTTATCACTGCATTCCCCCCCCCACAAAACTTTGAACATTGGCTGCAATCTCATGTTGACTGGGTCCAAGAGGCCTTATTCCACATGAACACATGAAGCTGCCTCCTACCGAACCAGACCCTCCTTGGTCCATTCAAGTCAGTATTGTCTGCTCAGACTGGCTGCAGCTCTCCAGGGTCTCAGGCAGAGAGGTCTTTCACATCACCTACTTGCCTAGTCCCTTTAACTGGAGATACCGGGGATTGAACCTGGGACCTTCTGCATGCCAAGCAGATGCTCTACCTCTGAGCCATGGCCCCTCTCCAGATTTGGATACAACAATTAGTAGCTCTGGGAGCATCTCTTTGGGGCCGATTCACTGCAATACAGAGCTTATCACTGCAATTAACAGACCCACAACTATGATTAAATCTTTACATCCAACTTCATGTTCCAGCTGGCATTGGAAAATGGGTACTGGATCCTGTGATATGTGATACCTAGTCAGGTCAGAAACTAATCCCAGTTCTGGCTGCCAAAATACGATAGCAAGAAGCAATTCCCATTACAGATCAAAACTGCCTGCTGAGAGTCTAGGTTTGCCATCCTCCAGGCGGGGCCTGCAGATCTCCCAGATTGATAACTGATCTCCAGATTACAGAGCTCAGTCCCATTGGAGAAAATGGCTGCTTTGGATGGTGGACTCTATGGCATTACACCCTGCTGAGGTCCCTCCCCACCATCCATCCCCAGAATCGGCAGGAATTTCCCAGCCTGGAGTTGGTGATCCTAAGAGAGCTACACCTCCCATATGCATCTATTTGAGAGACATTAATCTATGTGGAACAAGATTAATTAATTTTTAAAGCATCCTTTTAGTACTGTAAAGCATCCTTTAGCAGGCAGGGATTTGCTCAGCAGAAGCCAAGACATGGACAGCTGCTAGTTTTAGTGAGCCAGCACAGTGTGGTGGTTAAGAGCGGCGGACTCTAATCTGTAGAACCGGCTTCGATTCCCCACTCCTCCACATGAGTGGCGGAGGCTATTCAGGTGAACCGGGTTGGTTTCCCCACTCCTCCACATGAAGCCAGCTGGGTGACCTTTGGCCAGTCACAGTCCTCTTAGAGCTTTCTCAGCCCCACCTACCTCACAGGGTATCTGTTGCGGGGAGGGAAAGGAGAGTGTAAGCCAGTTTGAGACTCCTTAAAGGAAGAGAAAATCGGGATATAAAAACCAACTCTTCTTCTTCAGATTAAAAGTGGCATTTAATCCCTACAACATCTGATAAATATATTTTGTCCCTTAAATAATTTGGAAAGTTTTGTAACCAGATCATTGAAGTCCCTCCCCTCCCCAAACCCTGCCCTCCTCAGGCTCTGCCCCCAAAATCTCCAGTTATTTCCCAACCCAGAGCTGGCAACCCTATTCCCCACTCCTCCACACGAGTGGTAGACTTGAAGCTGGTGAACTGGATTTCATTTCCCGCTCCTCCGCATGAAGCCTGCTGGGTGACCTTGGGCTAGTCACAGTTCTCTCTAAGCTCTCTCAGCCCCACCTGCCTCACAGGGTGTTTGTTGTGGGGAGGGGAAGGGAAGGTGATTGTAAACCACTTTGAAATTCCTTAAAGGTAAAGAAAATCGGGGTATAAAAACCAACTCTTTCTTCTTAAGTTGTGGTGCAGAACAAAAATGAGCTGCAGGTTTACATCACATGCAGCATCCTGACAGAATGCAAGCCTTTGGCATCTGGGAAGATCCACATCTTGGCCTCAGAATTTTTTTTTGCTCAGCTCACAAAGTAATCCAGCAACTTAATGTCTTAATGCAGCAAGATTCTTCTCTGTTTTCAGCCAGCAAGGACTGCAACCCCTGGAAAAAACAGATGGCTTCTCCGGGAGAGAAATTGCAAGAGCGGCACCTTGAGAGACAGACTGCACGCTGGCAGCGTCCTCTTTCCTGGGCAAGAGATGCAGAAAATGCTTAAGAGCCTCCCTATTGATGGACTGAGACACTGCAGCCCACAAACTGCACTAACAAAGTGAGAACAGAACTTTTTTTTTAAGTGGCAGTATAAAGGTACAAAACACTACATTTGCTACAGCACCAGATTGGCATGGTTTCTTTCCCAGAAATTCCCAATCACATGAAGAGGGCCCTGTGATTTCCACCCAGTCAGCAAGGGAGACGAGAAAAAGGGTTCTCAAGGGCCAACTTTGGCAGCTCCGGCCAGTCTGGCCCCCGCCTTCCAAACAGATCATCCCTTGCCTCAAGATCCTTTTGTTCCCCTCTGAAAAGGATCGAGGCATGCAAAGGAACAACGCGGAAGCCCGAGTGCACAGGGTCAAGGAGCACCCTGAGTGCAAATCCACATGCTCAAAGGGAAACACGGCCTTGCCCATCATTACGCAGTCAAGCAGCTCTTTAAGACATTCCAGTGGTACATCTGCTACTGAACCAGAGCCAGCATGGTGTAGTGGTTAAGAGCGGTGGTTTGGAGCGAGGGACTCTAATCTGGTGAACCGGGTTGTTTTCCCCAATTCCTCCACGTTAAGCCAGCTGGGTGACCTTGGGCTAGTCACACTCTCTCAGCCCCACCTACCTCACAGGGTGTCTGTTGTGGGGAGGAGATCAGATGATTGTAAGCCGGTTGGATTCTCCCTTAAGTGGTAGAGAAAGTCAGCATATAAAAACCAACTCATCATCAAGATGAACAGGAACATTGGTGAGTCCTCTCTACCTGAAGAGGCAGATTTGGCATTTTCTGCAGCTGGGTTCAGAGTTGCTTATGGGTCCTGAGCCCCAAGAAAGGGTTTTGTTTGCCCAAGACTTTCCTCTCAATTATTGCCCCTCTTCTAGGCCAGGCAGTTCCACCCCCTCCCCAAATCTTTGTAAAGAAAATTTAAGTTATGCAAAAGCTAAAATGAAAAGTTAAACCAACACACACAGCTCACTCATTTTAAGCGGATTCATACCTTGTGTGGGCCTGAGTCCAATAACAGGCTTTTCCCTTTGTGAACTGGAATGTAATAAAAATGTAACTGCAACCAACGCCTAAACGGGGGAAATGGTTGATTGTGCTTCACTTTAAAAAGAAGAGTTGGTTTTTATACCCCGCTTTTCTCTACCGAAAGGAGTCTCAAAGCGGCTTACAATCACCTTCCCTTCCCCACCCCCCTCATCAGCACCTTGTGAGGTAGGTGGGGCTGAGAGAGTTCGGAGAGAACTGTGACTGGCTCAAGGTCACCCAGCTGCAGAGGAGTGGGGAATCAAACCCTGTTCACCATATTAGAATCTGCTGCTCTTAACCACTGCACCATGCTGGCTCTCTGATGCTGAATTTGGGTAAAAATACATGTTTGGTTGGAGAAAAGAGCAAGAGTACAGTAGCACCTTAAAGACTAACACAATTTTTGCTGGGTATGAGCTTTTGTGAGCCACAGTTCACTTCATCAGGCAGTGTAAATGTCAAAAGGACATTAGCAGGAGTGATTAGATTTGTTGTAATATGCAGAAGGGTAGGTGTGGAGAAATCAGCATTGGTAATGAGACAGAAATCCCAGATCTCAATTAAGCCCTGGAGAATGTAGTCTTGAGCTTATTAGTTGTAATTCAGCAGTCTCTCTTTCTAATCTCCCTTTGAGATCCCTACTCTTAAGATCTGAAGGCTCTTTCTCCCCACCCCCCAATGCGATAGGTGCATCCACAGAGGTTGCACAGTACAGGAGCTCTTCAGCAAGCCTAAAGCCAGACACAGATCTGGAGAGAAACCCACCCCAAACATGACTTGACAGGCTCATCAGGCCCTCTACCACCAGTGGCTCTGATATTATTCCCACTTTGCTCCACCGTCCCTGGCTGCACACTTTCCCTAGCTGGTGCGCTGTTCTGACCTCTTGGTTTGGGACCAGGGTGCCGCAAGAGCCCCCTCCTCCGCTGCCTGAGCTCAGCTGGAAAGGTCCCGATCCACCTTCCACCTCTGTCAGCCATTTAGCAGGTGGGCATGTAGGAATATTACATGCTGTAGAGTTCTCAGGTACAAAGTAGTCGGCTATGTTCGTCTGGTTGCTAGCTGGGAGATAAATTGCTTCCTCCAAGTCCCATGGGCATTTTCTAGCACCCATGTGAACTCCGTGAGGAGATTTGAAACCCTACCAATCCATGGAAATTACCAATCTTGACCTAAGCTGCTATTATAAGGTGATAAAATGTCAGTATTCATCAACTGAGCCAGCTGGATAACAGCAGTGTGTGTGGGGGTCAGGTGGCCATGTAAAAGGCTCCCGTGGGGGCAACAACCCCAGAACATCCCTCCCCCACACTTGGGAATTTGAGAAACTAGGGGGGAGAGTCACCTTTGCCAGAGGAGGGCGACCCAAGCACGGATTTCTGGATTTTGATGGTTTACTGCGCTCTTACATTGCTTGTAGTGAGACATATTTTGTATCAATTGCATGGTGATTTTCACTTTTTGGTCTAAGCAGCTTTAGTCCTTTTTAAAAAACTGAACAGAGGGCCATACTTTTTGAACAAGCAGTCAAATATTATAAACAGCCATTGTTGTGAGAAGATAAAAGTTCAAAGTTGCGAGGGTTATTACTGAAAAACACACACATACATGCACCAAGGCAGATTTATTCTTGGTTTTATTATATTTCTCTTTCTGTTGAAGAATAACACTGATTTCTTTTCAAACACGGGGTGGCAAACAGGCCAAGATCAGACGTGTACAGGAGCCACAGCTATTGCATCCGAGAGACAGAAACGGGGGACATGCCAGACGCGGGGCGGACGGGTCTGGGCTGATGCACCAAGGAGACGGCAGACCCCAAGCCTCTTTCAGCAAGGGGCTAATGCCGGCCTCGGGGACAGCAGAGGCTGGGGCACAGGCGGCTCGGAAATGAGGCGGCTGTCTGAAATCCCATACCGTGTTCTGCTCCAAAGAGCTGCTCAACTCCAGAGGAAGCAGAAAGGAAGGCTCTTTGCCCTCGTAGTTTCTCAGAGCTCCAACTGGCAGCAACCACTGGGAAAGCTACCCCTTTGCTACAAGGGCTTTGGACAAATAATAAAGGTCACACGTTAAGGTACAGCACCTGGGAGATCCCTCTAAGGATCCATGTACGTGGCTCTTCCTTGGGGGACTGGTGCTGGTAATATACCAGCCAGAATCGCCAAGGGATGACAATCTCGTGGCCGAGAAGGGAGGGAAGGTGTGGGCGCACAGCCGGCTGCCTTCCCACATGCTCACGCTCCAGCCAAATTCCTTTCTGCTTCCCAGCAGTCCCACGGTGCCCCACTGCTATCTCCCTGAACGCAAATAAAGACCGGGCCCCCTGCCTGCATTTGCAGGGAGGACTGTCAGTCACCAGAAACTGCAGGAGCCAGTGTAAATTATTGGGGGGGCTGTCTCCAAGGGGAAGAACCAACAGCCCAACTGTTTTCAACAACATGTAAGAAAGAGGAAACCCAGACTAAGGGAAGGTCAGAATAGACAGGCTACGACTGCTTAACCTATTTGGGGAATTATTTCGGGAGAAAAAAAGATGCTTGCGGAAGCTGAGGCTGGCAGACAGAACTTCCGCACTCTCAGGTTTTTTTGGGGGGGGACCTCGGCTACCAAAAGGGCTTCCGCTTGGGGAGGGAAGAAGGAGGGAGGGTTTCTTGGGCATAGTCAGTGAGCTATCAGACAACAGGTGCAGAGAGCAAGAGGGTGGGCGGGCCGCAGGCCAGTCTCCAATTAAGTTGGGCAGCTGACCCTCTTGCCCTGGGGCTCAGCCAGAAAGCAACGGCCACCCTCTCCCCCCACCCCCTTGAAGATATCAACACTAGGAGGTATATACATGCGTGCATAGCTGAAGAGGCCGCCAGAGTAAGGCTCTAGGTTAAGGCGATGGATGGCGGCTCTCTTGTGTTACGAGATCGAAACGGATGAGGTCCTTGGAGAACGTGCAACACACTTTGATGAAGGGGTGGGAGATTTCCTCCCAGTCTTTGGCCCTGCAAGATTCCCAACTCCCCCACCACAGCCCCGATCTCCTCAGGTTGAGAGAGGCTGATTGTACCGAATGCGCATTAAGACACACAGGGAAAACCATGTCACACACACAGACCCTAAAGGCTTAGCTGCTCTGCAGCTGGGACTGATCCAGGAAGCTTAGCTGCAACGGTACTTTCCAAGTCGGCCCACCAGGGCCCAGGAGAGCACAATTTGCAAGCCATAGAGGGCCTTTTTCCACAAGAGGAGGCTTGCTGGTTATGCACACAGGAATGCAATGCAATCCCTCCCTGGGGGCTAGAATCCAAGGCAAATGGGGCTTGATGCTTGCTCCACAACTAGGAACCAGGCCTGCCCTTTCCTCTTCCGGCGCTTCTGGTTAGCGTACCTACAGGCATTGTTCAGTCTCTCCGTCCCTGCAGTGGGGCAGCCCTGGTTCAGTCTCAGAATCTGAGTTAAGTGAATTTAGCAGGAACTGTCTGCATTATGCAGGGAGGATGCCAATAAGACCTCTGTGCACTGCTGCCGTGCAAGTGCCTGTTCTTGGGGGAACGGAGCGCAACCCCGCCCCCTCAACTGGAGAAAACAGGTCATGCAATCAGTTTTCTGGATTGCCTCTTGGGCGGCTCCTGCGTGCCCAGAGTGTGGAAATGCATAATGGCATGGTCTCTCTTTCTAAGACAACCTGTCTCCACATCTCCAGGGTAAAGACAGAGGATGTCTGTTTAAGGAAATACACAAGAAATGTTCAGGTACCGAGACAGTATTCTGGGAATATTATATCACTGCCCCCTTTTGCCTGTGGGCCTCCTAGCCTTACGTGGGTGAGTGAGAGTATGTGAGTTGCACCAGGCTTCCTGGGACAGCACACAGCCAAGGGGAGGCAGGGAGCGAAGAGCTCCTTCCAAGCCAAAGGGTCAGGTGGAGAAGAACAGATGCTTAGTGCCCCACGTCGCTGAAGTAAGCACCGGCCTCCAGGAGAAGCCCCTTCATGTAGACGCGCACCGTGTAGAACAACGTAAGGAAATCCTGAGTGCTGAAGACAGTGTCGGCCAGGGCAAAGCCAAGCGTGGAGGGGATGAACCCCCGGCCGTACTCCACCATCCACGTGCCGGCGCTCCACTGCACAGCCGTGGCCTCCCCGGAGCGGTGGATGATGGTGTCTCCTGCAGAGGCAAGCAGATGGCACTCAGCGTCTCGCGGGACCCGTTCCCCTGCCCGGACCTCACCCTGCAAGAACTGTGCGGCTCACCTGGGTAGTAGATCTCGCTTTTGGTAGTTCCTTCTTTCCACTGTCGGAAAGTGCCCGAGATGACTGTGTCATGAATATCGGCCCAGTAGCGACCTGCAAAGCAGGAAATGAAGCCAAGACATTGGTGGAGCACATTTGTACAGCAAAGTTAAGTTTATGGGGAGGGGCAGCGTCTCAGTGGTAGAGCATCTGCTTGGCACGCAGGACCCAGGTTCAATCCCTGGCCTCTCCAACAAAAAAGATCAGGTAGTAGGTGATGTGAAAGACGTCTGCCTGAGACACCTGGAGAGCCGCTGCCAGTCAAACAATACTCTGATGGACTGATGCAGTATAAGGCAACTTCATCTGTTCAAGTGTTAATGAAAAGGAGCAGAGAGGTGTTTGCTGTTGAGAATTTACTGCACCTATTGCTGGTTTTGGGTTTTTTCAAGTCACCATCAATTTCTCCCTCTTTCATAATACTAGAATGTGGGGTCATCTGCTGAAGCTGGAGGGTGAGAGATTCAAAACAGACAAAAGGAAGTATTTCTTCACACAATGCATGGTTAAATTGTGGAACTCCCTGCCCCAGGATGTGGTGATAGCTGCCAACTTGGAAGGCTTTAAAAGGAGTGTGGACATGTTCATGGAGGAGAGGGCTATCCATGGCTACTAGTCAAAATGGATACTAGTCATGATGCAGACCTATTCTCACCAGGATCAGAGGAGCATGCCTATTATATTAGGTGCTGTGGAACACCGGCAGGATGGTGCTGCTGCAGTTTTCTTGTTTGTGGGCTTCCTGGAAGCACCTGGTTGGCCACTGTGTGAACAGACTGCTGGACTTGATGGACCTTGGTCCGATCCAGCAGAGTTTTTCTTATGTTCTAATTTAAAACATTTCGTTCTTCGGTGCTGGTCGATATAACCGGCAAGGAGAGAGTCCAGGAAAGGCTGCTCTATGGAGAGAAGCGCACCTTTTCCTGTGGGGAGAGCCTGTGAGCAAAGACTTATCTTTTGCTCACACTGTGGGGGAATGACCTTGAAAGGCAGGGAATCTAAGCATGACCAAAGAACAGATACCCCTCCACAGCTGGCTGACTCATACAGCACTGTAGTAAAACACTGGAGCCAATTTCAGTCCTTGGATCCAAACAGCTACATTTCTTGGCTGCCTCTAGTAGAGTCCGCATTGCAGTCACACTTATGTGCGATCAGTTGTCAACCCAAAATTTTGAGCCTTTGTTGTTTGCTATAAGCCAAAATATTGAGCCTTTGTTGTTTGCTATAAGCCAAAGGCAAACCACCTCTGTTAAGTCTCTTGCCATGAAAACCCCAAAAGGGGTTGCCATAAGTTGGCTGCAACTTGACGGCACTTTACACACACACACACACATAAGCCAAAGGTACAGGGAGCACATGGGCTTCTATGCCATTAGAATTTGTGTAATTGCACAAGTGTCTATCCAACTGGAAAAACGCTTTGATACACTGAGGTGTGACAGAGACAGAGACTGCTTCAATGTATATACCTATTGGTGTCCGTAAACAGATGCTGCATTCAGGTAATCTTTCTAAGCAGGAATCAAGTTAGCCCCTTGATCTTCCCTAGGCAATGAAAGTGGCTATGGCCGTTATTGTCTGCTCAACAAATGGGGGAGAGTGGAGAGGGCTAAGAAAAGCAGGACCAAGCAATGGGGATTTTCCTTTTCAAGGCAGCTCTCCTGCACCTGTCTCACCACAACATATATACGGCCTACAACTAGTGCTGTTTCCTCAGCTTGCTGTTCTCCACAAAGGCACTGTATCAAATTTATGCAAGGGGCCCTTTGAACCCAGATCCAAATGCACCTCACTATCACTGAAATAACAACCCAGACCATCTCTGGACTCCAAGAGCAGAGGCCAATATCAGCCTTCCGGATGTACCAAAGGAAAAATGTTTCCCTTCCAACGCCAATCCCATCCTGGCTCCCTGCCCAGTTCCCTCTGGCTTACCTGAATGACCCACGGTGTCAACGGCTGTGCCAAAGAGCAGCACGTACTCTGAGAGGGAGGCATGCAGGAGGCACATGGAACCCATCCAACCCCCAGCGTTGACAAACACCCACTGCAGGTCCTCGTCCGGCAATATGTGCCCAGGGTGCTTCTTGCGCAACTCCACAATGATCTTGGAGAAGGCCAGTTCGTGGTCCAGGCCTGCGAGAGAAGGAGAGTTGGTTTTCATATGCCGACTTTCTCCACCACTTACGGAACCATCAAACCGGCTTACAATTGCCTTCCCTTCTCCTCCCCACAACAGACCCCCTGTGAAGCAGGTGAAGGAAACACAGCCACAGTGTAACCACCTTTCCAGTGCCAAAAGAGGCAAGAATGATTGGACAACTGACAAAACAGAGATCTGGGGGTGGGGGTGTAGCAGTAAAGGTAAAATGTTACCTCAGACACTAGGAAGACCGGTATGTAGTCTATCAACACTAATTGGGTATTATATAATATGCACATTATTCAACCATAGTGTGCAACACAACTGACTGAAACTTTACAAACGAATGATAAAAAACAAAATAGAGACAAATGGACACCTTTCTATGATTATATTGCAACCCAAAAATAACAACTAGACTCCAAGAGCTATAGTAGATTTAAGTTGGGGCTTAAAATTACCCTACTAGAAAATAATGGTAGTAATAAAAGATGCAAGGGGGTAGTATAAGACGTTATACTGTTAAATATTATTTTAACAACTTACCTCTGTTTTTTCTTCCTTCCCCTCCCCATCCCTTTTTCCTTCTGTACCCTTATTTATTGTTGAAAATCAATAAAAATATTAATTAAAAAAAAACACCATCGTGTGCAACAGGTGACTGGCATTGTGCAAGGGGGTGGACTAGATGACCTTGCCGGCCCCTTCCAACTCTAGGATTCGATGACTAACTACTTAACACTGATCAGTGTTCTTTTGCTGCTATTTGCAGGAAACAAGCTTCTTCCTTGGTTCTTGTGGGTTATCCGGGCTGTGTAACCGTGGTCTTGGTATTTTCTTTCCTGACGTTTCGCCAGCAGCTGTGGCCGGCATCTTCAGAGGAGTAACACTGAAGGACAGTGTCTCTCAGTGTCAAGGGTGTAGGAAGAGTAATATATAGTCAGAAAGGGGTTGGGTTTGAGCTGAATCATTGCCCTGAAAAAATTATCAAAGGTAATGTGCTAACCATTGTCCTGTAAGTATCAAGATAATGTGCTAATGAGGGTGTGGTATGTTAATATGGAACTATTGTATCCTGAAGTGATCTGTTAATGTGTGTAATCCAAAACTAATCTGTATGGCTATTGTTGAATGTTGTCTTTGTTAGTCTGGAGGTTTTTCAAAACAGGAAGCCAAGCCTTATTCATTCTTAAACTCTCCTCTTTCCTGTTAAAGTTGTGCTGAGGTTTATGAATTTCAATGGCTTCTCTGTGCAATCTGACAGGAAAGAAAATGCCAAGACCACGGTTACACAGCCCGGATAACCTACAAGAACCAATGAACTCTGACCGTGAAAGCCTTCGACAAAGCTTCTTCCTGCCCAGCAGGAGGCTCCACCCCCTCCCCCTCCCCCACCCCCAGGTATCGAGCAACCACAAACAAGGGCTGTTCTGCTACGTCGGCTAAAGCACCGCTTATTTCGCTTCATGCATTTATAGCCCCTCGCTCACTGAGACAAAGGGGATTAAAAGATATCCCCGCCCCCAAAGAGCGTAGGGTGGCCCGTAGAGCCCCCCGACGCGTCACAACAACCCTGCGAGGCAGGCCAGCGAGCCACCCCGGAAGCTTCGCAGAACCTGTTCCCGAGCCCGGCAGGGGGCAGCAGAGCACGTGCTCGACCCCGTGCTGCCCCGCCCCGCTCTAAGGTAGACTGCTCCTGCGCAGGGGGCACGAACCGGCGTGGTGCTTGCCGAGCCGCGCGATCTCCTCGGGGTCGAACTCGAAGCGGCGGCTGGGAGACGCCCAGCTGCGCAGCGCCTGGACCAGCAGCGCCGCGGCCGCCACCGCCAGCCCCACGCGCAGGCCCCGGCCCGCCCAGCTGGGCCCCGCCGGCCACCGCATCGCGCCTCGGGCACCCGGCGGCAGGAAAGAGGCGCAGGCCTCGGCCGGGCCGGCGGCGCCGCCTTCCGGGAAGGCCAGCCAATGGGAGGCGCGCTCCGGTGTCCGAGCGCTCCCGAAAGAGCCAATGGCAGAGCGCTCCGCCTCCGAGCGGCCGCCCCAGCCAATCCCAGCCCTCGCAGCGCGACGCCGCTCGCCGGGCCTCCACGCCCCGCCTCCGGAGCGCGACTCCGACCCCCGGGCCAATGGGCGGCGTCACGTGACGTGACAAGGCCGGCCCTTCCCGCGTCGCCTTACAAGGCTCGGCCAATCAACGCCCGCGGCCAACTGACGGCAGGGAAAGGGGCGGGGCGCTGCTCCCTGAGGGGAAGAAGCGGCAGGCGGGGCGAGGGGAGGCCCGTGTCACGTGACGGGCAGAGCCGCGAGGGATCGTCGCCGCTGGTCATGGAGCGAGTGGCCGCGGGGGAGAAGTTCTGCCCGGGCGGTAACCAAGAGGGCGGGAGGCCCGACCCTTGTTGCTAGGGCAGGGGCGGGCCCGTTGCTAAGGAGGGACGGGTTTGGAGCGAAGGGGCGGGGCTCGTTGCTGTCTGAGCTACGGGCGGGAGGAGCTTGTTGTCCCTTGAGGGGCGTGGCCTGCCAGGAGAGGGGCGGGGCTTGGTGCGAGCTGCAGCTCAGGGAGGTGCTAGTCGCTAAGAGGGCGTGGCTTGCTACTTAAGGGGCGGGACTTAGTGATAGCTGTGGGCCAGGGAGGTGCTAGTCGCTAAGGGGGCGTGGCTTCCTAATTAGGGGGCGTGGCTGAGTGATAGCTGTGGGCCAGGAGGTGCTAGTCTCTAAGGGGGCGTGGCTTGCTAATTAAGGGGCGGGGCTTAGTGATAGCTGTGGGCCAGGGAGGTGCTAGTTGCTAAGGGGGCGTGGCTTGCTAATTAGGGGGCGTGGCTGAGTGATAGCTATGGGCCAGGAGGTGCTAGTCTCTAAGGGGGCGTGACTTGCTAATTAAGGGGCGGGGCTTAGTGATAGCTGTGGGCCAGGGAGGTGCTAGTTGCTAAGAAGGCGTGGCTTGATAATTAGGGGGCGTGGCTGAGTGATAGCTATGGGCCAGGGAGGTGCTAGTTGCTAAGAAGGCGTGGCTTGATAATTAAGGGGCGGGACTTAGTGATAGCTGTGGGCAAGGGAGGTGCTAGTTGCTAAGGGGGCGTGGTTTGCTGACCATGGGGGCGGGGCTTGGTGCTAGCTGTGGGTGAGGGAGGTGCTAGTTGCTAGGGGGCGTGGCCTGCCAAGTAAGGGGCGGGGCTTAGTTCTAGTTTTGGGTCAGGCAGATGCTAGTTGCTAAAGGGACGTGGCTTAGTGGTAGCTGAGAGTTGGGGAGATGCTAGTCGCTAAGAGGGCGTGGCCTGCCAAGCATGGGGGTTGGTGCTATCTGTTGATCAGGGAGGTGCTAGTTGCTAAGGAGGCGTGGCCTGCTAAGCAAGGGGTGGGGCTTGTCATAGTGTGGGGTCTGACTCCCTTTCCTTCTTGCCCCATTGCACAGAGCACCAGCACATCCGCTACAACCCGCTGCGGGATGACTGGGTCTTGGTCTCCGCCCACCGCATGCGGCGCCCCTGGCAGGGGCAGGTGGAGAAGCCTCCCCGAGAGGATGTTCCGCGCTGCGACCTGGCCAATCCGCTGTGCCCCGGGGCTAAGCGAGCCAACGGAGAGGTACTTGCTGCGTCCCTGGGGAGACGTTACAGTGAATTGATTGTACGCCTTGCACTGGGGCAGTCTGGTTCTCTTTTTGATATTTGTGTATATTGTTATTTTAATTGCTTTATTTATATCCTGCTTTTCTCCCCCAAGGGGACTGAAAGCAGCTTACATCGTTCTCCTCTTTTCCATTTTATCCTCATAACAACAACCCTGTGAGATCGGTCAGGCGGACAGAATGCGACCGGCCTCTGGCCACCCCCCAAGCTTCCATAGCAGAATGGGGGTTCGAACTTGGGGCTTCCAGATCCTAGTCCAGCAACAAAAGGGAAAAAACTTAACCCCAAAAACAACAGAATTAAGTACCCAAAGGTCAAGAAAAAAATCAACATCCAAAGATTATACAATGTAAAGGTTACATTAATACAAAATATGTATATATTTATTACAGGATAAAATCAATAACATATATTGTTATTGGCCTGCAATAGCCTGTTATAAGGCCCTGCAATAGCATGCCAAACCAACATATTCATGTAAACATACAACACAAATGGACATAAAATCTCAGAATTAGACTTTGACCATTAGGGTAGGGGCCGTGGCTCAGTGGTAGAATATCTGCTTGGCTTGCAGAAGGTTCCAGGTTCAATCCCTGTCATCTCCAGTTAAAGGAACTAGGCAAGTAGGTGAAGTGAAAGACCCCTGCCTGAGACTCTGGAGAGCCGCTTCTGGTCTGAGTAGACAATACTGACTGATGGACCAAGGGTCTGTTCCTTGGTGATCTCCCATTCAAGTCCTAACCTGGGCCCGCACTGCTTAGCTTCTGTGATTTGATGAGATCCAGCTAGCCTGGGGGCATGAAACAAAAAAAGCGAGACTTTAGGTTTGATTTTTGCATTTGAAAGTGTAACTGCTCTGTTTTCCCACCTGCTTCACTCGAGATTGTTTCTTTTTTCTTGTCTCTGAATACTCTGAATACCAATTTGAAAAGGTCAGGACCCAATGCCTGGTCTTACCAAGCAAGGGTAGGTGGCCGTGTAGCCTGGAGGTCCAAGTTATAATTCTGACCTTGTTGTGTCCCACACAGGTGAATCCTGAATACGAGAGCACGTTTGTCTTTGACAACGATTTCCCTGCATTGCAGCCGGATGCCCCCGAGCCTGGTAAGAATTCGCTCAGCCCTTTTGGTCAGAGCTTCATGGAGCCATTTGGGGAATGGGGTTTGGCCCTTTCAGGGGGATGCCTCTTGGCAGCTTCTCCTTCTTCGCAGGGAAAAAATGGGAGGAACCAGGACTGATGGGTCACGGCTAGAGTGGTCCCTCTTCCTAGCAGGGCTCCTCTGCCTTTGTAAACTGTGCAGCAGAATGTTAGCAGGTGGGGATAGGATCCTTGTAAGGAAATAAAAGGTGACAGCTGTACTTGGGACTGCGGGTTGAAACTTTTTGGCAGAGCTGAAGTTGTGTGCTTTTACTGAAAGCTGGTAGCAGGACAGAAGAAAGTACACACCCCTTCCTGGATTTTTTGGGGTTGGGGTGGGGAGGGGTGGAGCACATATCTGAAGTAGCGTTATTTTTTCAAATTTCAGGAGAGGGGAAAGGTGGAAGCGTACATTTAGAAAAGTCAATGAAGTCACTTCCTGATATGATTAGCTGCCAAAGTATTCTGAATTTCTCCCTTGCATCTGATAGAAAGCAGTCTGCCTAACAGGTCTCCCCAATCTTGGTGTTGCGATCAGAGTTCCTTGGGATTCTGGAGGGGTTTCCTCTCTGTGTGGGCCTATTTCCCTGCCCCCCCCTCCCCAGTTTACTGTCAAACACAGTACAGGAAGTCTTCGTAATGCAGCTACATCGGGCTTCTTTCAGGGATTTATTTGAGCTTGCAAAAAGTAGAACCTGTCTTGTTTGCCACATTTAGAGCTTAACAAACCTGCACCAAGTTGATCACTTAGGGAAATGTCATTTGGATACCCCACCATTCTTGATCTGATAGCAGGCATCCATGCTCTGCCATGCTTGTGATTTCTCCTTGTTGATTTGCAATAAAATGGGAGATTGTCTGCTGTACAAATATATGTTTTAACATTTAAATTATATACTAGAGCAGAAAACCTCCTTTTGGTTGTGGGCAATAAACTGTTGATCTCTCTAGGGCACAGAGTATATGGTTGAAGACTAGGAGGGCCCCAGACTGGGCTAGACCATGCTTGGGGAGGGTCTGGGGGCTGCCCCCTCTGCAGTGCAGTTTCCAGCTGCCCCGAGTTACCTTCAAGCTCCTGCCTTCTCTTGATTGCACCTGTCACCTTCTGCCTCCCTACCTGCTTCTCACTGGGTTTCTTCTCCTTTCCCAGGTGCTGGTGAACACCCTTTGTTCCGCGCAGCGTCTGCTCGAGGCGTGTGGTAAATCTAGCTTTGCACCTTGCAGCTCCTGTGGCAAACACCGACCCATGGGACTGTTCCATTCTCAGCACACCAATAGTATTGATTGTCAGAGTCTAATGATGTCAACCATGTCCAGTGAATTAAAGTGGGCAGCAAGGATGCATATTCTGAGTCAGGAAGGCTTCCCCTGCTCATAGAATCATAGAGTTGGAAGGGGCCAGACAGGCCATCTAGTCCCCCTGCTCAGTGCAGGATCAGCCCTAGAGCATCCTTGACAAGTGTTTGTCCAGCCGCTGCTTGAAGACTGCCTGAGAGGGGGAGCTCGCCACCTCCCCAGGCAGCCGATTCCACTGCTGAACAACTCTTGCTGTAAATTTCTCTAATACCCAGCTGGTACCTTTGTGCCCATAATTTATACCTATTATTGCGAGTCCTCTGCTGTCAACAGGAGCAGTTCCCTGCCCTCCTTTAAGTGACCGCCCTTCAAATACTTAAAGCAGGGATGGGGAACCTCAGGCCCGGGGGCCGTATGCGGCCTCCGAGGACATTTTTTTTGGCCCTCGGGAGCTCCGGGGCCCTGCCACGGAGGCGGGGTGCAGGGCGGTCCTCCCCGAGGGTGTTCCTGGGGCTGCGGCTTACAGGGGCGCTGCAGTGCCCTTTGGACCTCCTCTCGCTGACTGTCGGCTGTTGGTCGGCGAGAGGGGAGGGGGAGGGATGCTTCCCCTAAAGCTGCCCCCTACAGCCGCGGAGTGCAGGAACGCCGTGGCACATTGTAAGCCCCTCTCGCTGCCTGTTGGCTGTTGAGCAGCAGCAGAGCATGCATGCGGGAGCCGATCGGGCTTCAGGGAGGCCTTTTACGGACTCGGGTGGGTGGGAGGGCATGGAGACTGGGGCCTAATCGCTCGGGGCTCCGTGTGCCACAGGGTGTGTGTGTGTGTGGGCGGGGTAAGTGGGGAAGCTGGGGCCCGGTTGCGTGGGCTGGCGTGCGTGGGTGTGTGTGCGTGAAGGGGGGAGGCTTTTCTCTCTTTTCTTCCTCTTTTTCTGTCACTTGTTCTCCTTTCTCTCCCTCTCTCCCTCTTTTTCTGTCTCTTTCTTTCTTTCTTTCTTTCTTTCTTTCTTTCTTTCTTTCTTTCTTTCTTTCTTTCTTTCTTTCTTTCTTTCTTTCTTTCTTTCTTTCTTTCTTTCTTTCTTTCTTTCTTTCTTTCTTTCTTTCTTTCTTGTTGGTGAAGCAGCCCTGATGCTGTGGTGGGGCAGTGGTCTGGAGCGGTGGACTCCGATCTGGAGAACCGGGTTTGATTCCCCACTCCTCCACATGAGCGGTGGATGCTAATCTGGTGACCTGGCTTCACATGAAGCCAGCTGGGTGACCTTGGGCTAGTCTCAGCTCTCTTAGAGCTCTCTCAGCCCCACCTACCTCACAGGGTGTCTGTTGTGGGGAGAGGAAGGGAAGGTGATTGTAAGCCAGTTTGAGTCTCCCTTAAGTGGTAGAGAAAGTCGGCATATAAAAATCAGCTCTTCTGTTGCTGCCATTTCTAGGGTGGGTTCGCAGTCCACCTTCACGCTGTACCACTGCGGCGCGCCAGAGGCTCAGAACCTTTCCTTTTCTGCTGTTGTGCATGCAAAGACTGGTGCTAGCTTTCCTCTCTTCCTTACAAGGTCCTGGAGAGCTGTAAGGAGAGCCAGGCTGCGTGGTGTCATCTGGCAGACATTTCAAATAGTCTTGTTCAACTCCTGATGCAGTTGATGGGCAATAGATTCAGGATGGATTTTAAAAAGTCCCTTGTTACTTGAGTCATTAAATTGTGGAGTTTGCTGCAAGGGGATGTCGCGATATCCACCAGCGTAGTTGCCTTCATGCAGTAGAGTCCATCAATAGCTATTGGCCGTGGAGACAATATAGATACATGAAGCTGCCTTACACTGAATCAGACCCTTGGTCCATCATAGTCAGTATTGCCTACTCAGACTAGCAGCTGCTCTCCAGGGTCTAGGGGAGAGGTCTTTCCCGTCACCTACTACCTGGTCCTTTTGGCTGGAGATGCTGGGGGTTGAACCTAGGAACTTTTCATGCCAGGCAGATGCTCTACCACTGAGCCAAGGCCCCTCCCCAAGAGATGCTGTTTTCTGTGCCCTGTTTGTTGGCCCTCCAGGGCAAGTGGCCGGTTACTGTGTGAAACAGGATGCTGGACTAGATGGCCCTCTGGGCTGATCCAGCAGGGCCCTCATGTATTACGCAGATATACAAATTTGGAAGTGGTTGGATTGCTGAGCTCAGATATTTGCCAGTTGGCCCAGGCGCTTTGTGGGGGCTGAACTTAAAAAAATCATCCTCTTGATATTGCAAGTGATGAGTCAGCACAGCAGAGATTAAGCTGGACTTTGTTGCTTCTGAGATTCCTGGGATCCAGCTGTTCTTCTGCCAGGGACTGAGGGATGCTGCTGAGGCTGGAGAATCAGAGATAATCCGGCTGGGGGTGGGGTGGGGGAGGCCTCCATTGCTCTTCCCCATCCCATCCCTTCTCCTTTTGGGCCGTAATGGCTAATGACCTGGGGGTTCGTTTTGGTTTTTACTTCTGCATGCTGCCATCTTATAATTATCTGGAGTTGTTTGTCTACTGTGATTTGGATAAAGCATATTTTTCTCTTCCCACCCCCTCCGCCAGTGGTTCCATTTACGTATGTTAATCTGGGGGAGGGCTGAACTGTGGGGAAGCTGATTTGGGTGAGGTGATCTCCAGGGTCCTTCCGAGCCATTGATTCAGCAGCACCTTCTCCCCCCACCCCCACCCCGCCCTGGTTTCTTTCCTCCCAGCAAAGTCATGTGCTTCCATCCCTGGTCAGACCTCACTCTGCCCCTCATGTCGCTCGCCGAGATCCGGGCCGTGATTGACAAATGGACGGAAGTCACTGTGGAGTTGGGGGCCTCCTATCCGTGGGTCCAGGTTAGTGCCTGTGGTTAGTTTCCTGTTTGATAAACAAGAAAAAAAGGGTGGGGGGAGAACCCAACCTGGAAAACCAACTGCTGGGTACCCAAGGTTGGGTGGAGAAAGGTCAAATGTTATAAAGAAGTATATTTATTTTAAGGTGCTTATATCAAGGTTAAAAACATTAAAAATGATAAAACAAGGCACAATTGCAACTGAGAAGGCTGAAAAACATAAACCACACACCATACATTTTTCAGCCAACAGACCTTCATCAGTGGTCAGATAAAAACCTATACAATGCACGCACCAACAATGTATCACGATATATAAACAAAATAATAAAAGCCCAGGTCGAAGAAGAGTTGGTTTTTATATGCTGACTTTCTCTACCACTTAAGGGAGACTCAAACCAGCTTACAAGCACCTTCCCTTCCCCTCCCCACAATAGACACCCTGTGAGGTAGGTGGGGCTGAGAGAGCTGTGACTAGCCAAGGTCACCCAGCAGGCTTCATGTGGAGGAGTGGGGAAACCAATCCAGTTCACCAGATTAGCCTCCACCACTCATGTGGAGGAGTGGGGAATCAAACCTGGTTCTCCAGATCAGAGTCCACTGCTCCAAACCACCGCTCTCAACCCCTGCTCCATGCTTGCTTTTAAATTTGAAAGCCCTCTAGAAGGAATACCTGCAAGTTATTCTACTCTGGGCTGTATTAGTCTCCCATAGTTTCCTGGTTGCGCAGGGAAATGAGCTCTCAGCCTCCAGAAAAGACCACCTCGCATGGTGGGGGAGAAGGTATCGTCTGTGGGGGCTGTCCTTTCCCAAGCACATGCAGATGGGCACTGGAGCCAGTTTGGGAACATTTTTGGAATGAAAGGCCACAATTGTCTCGAATGAGCGTGTGCCCCCAGGCCTTGTGTTTGGCGCTCGCAAGCCGCTATTACAAGTCTATTACAAGCTGTCCCTGTGTCTTTGCCACAATTGTCCTGAGTATTTTATTTATTTAAAATGGTGCCTCCTCACTAAAAGCATCTCAGGCACCATTCAGTTCACCCAAGCACAAAAAGATATCAACTCCAAAGCGAAAAAAATCCAATAACACCAATAAAACGGAGAATAAAACCACAAAGCGACGGATAAAAGCCGAACAAGCAGGGGTGTGGATTAATTAAAAGCCAGTTGGGCAGAAAAGTCTTTGCCTGCCAACAGAAAATAGCTAGAGAAGGTGCCAGGCTCAGAGAATAGGGGGTGGTGTTGCAGATGGTTCAGAAGGGCATATCCAAGCCCCCCTTCCCACTTCCCTTGATCGCAGGTTCAGAGGTACCTGCTGGACCTCCTGCATTTTCTTTGTGCCCTCGGAAGATGTGCCAAAGGAGTGTGCAGCCTGCCTTTAAATTTAATCTCAGCCACAGACCTTCCACACACCTCCAAAGACTAAGGGAACAATTTTTGCAACCAGCTGGATTTAAACCCAGGAGCACCAAAGAGGCCAGCAAGAGTTTCAGGTATACCCGGAAACATCTTGGTTTCTAAGGTGCTCCTGGACTCAAATCTAACTGTTCTATTGCAGACTGGCATGGCTGCCCTCTGAAACCACCTCTCCAGCATGACTGATCAGAGAGCGCCTGCGCTAATGCCATGTTCTCATGAACGGGGACTTTGAGCAACCCAGTGACTCCCTGTAGCGGTGGGAGTGGAATACACAGTTGAGTTTTTCTCCCTGTCCTCTGAGGGAACTTGGCACCGTCAACTGTGAATTCCTCTCCCACTGCTAAACAAAGAGTTGGTTTTTATCTGCCGGTTTTCTCTACCTTTAAGGAGTCTCAAAGTGTCTTATAATCTCCTTCCCCACAACAGACACCTTGTGAGGTAGGTGGGGCTGAGAGAGTCCAGAGAGAACGGACTAGCCTTAAGTCACCTAGCAGACTTCATGTGTAGGAGTGGGGAACACCAATCTGGTTCACCAGATTAGAGTCGGCTGCTCTTAACCACTACACCACACTGGCTAAAGGGGAATGTGGAGCCCGATTCCTGAGCCCTTCACTTATATGTGTGACTCCAGATTAGGGCCAGCTCCACCCTTTCTCAGGCGGTTCATTCCTTGCAGACATTTGCTTCATCTCTGACAGAGAAAACTGGGATATCTTTGCAGGATGTCTTCACTTATGATCATCCTTGAGGGTGAAATGTGGAGAGCTTATATTCTTGTGCATAGAAAGTGTGCAAACAGTCCAGAGTAAGGCAGCATATCCCAAGTAAACATTAGGGACAGATACAAGTGTGGTGTAGTGGTTAAGAGTGGTGGACTCTGATCTGGAGAACTGGGTTTGATTCCCCACTCCTCCACATGAGTGACGGACTCTAATCTGTTGAAACGGGTTGGTTTCCCCACTCCTCCCCATGCAGCTTGCTGGGTGACCTTGGGCTAATCACAGTTCTCTCTGAACTCAGCCCCAGCGATCTCATAAGGTGTTTGTTGTGGGGAGAAGAAGGGAAGGTGATTGTAAGCCTTCTTAAACAGGTAGAGAAAATTGGGTATAAAAACCAATTCTTCAAGTGCAGTGTGCAAAGCACTGACAAGCTGATCTGAGAACTCTGGGGTCTGGGTTTTTCCTTCCATACAGTTTGACTTCTGGTTGGTTCCGAAGAATGTATTTATTTTAGGCCCTTCACATCCTGCCTCTCCAGCTATCTCCTTGTGGTAGCTAACTGAAAGGAGACGAAGCCAAAAAAATAAAAATACAAATTTTAAACGCTCCATTAATAAAACATTAAACGGTTAAGCAAAAGTCTCCCAGCAGTCCATAAAACCAACAGCAATCTATAAAACCAAACCCGCCTCAGGCAGGCTCCCTGGAGCAGTGGTGTGGAAATGTGTGAAATAAATAAATAAAAACATAAAAGCTTAAATTAGAGCATCAGTGTGTGTGTGTGGGGGGGGGGGGGCGGAAAGCCCTGATAGTGCCAGCCTGGGTGAACGAGAGGGTTTTTACCTGGTGCCTAAATGCTACGAAAGTTGGGGTTAGGGGCGCTTCCTGGGGGGAGAGAGGTGTTCCCCAGACAGGATACCTCTGCGGCTGCTCCCCATCTGTCGGGGCACCAAGGACCAGGCTTCTGGAGGAAGATCTGAACTGGCAAATTGGAGGGGTCAGGAGATGTGCAGCGTGGGGGTCTGTGGATCTGCTGAAGGGTCTCCTTTTTGTCTCGACAGATCTTTGAGAACAAAGGAGCCACGATGGGCTGTTCCAATCCTCACCCCCATTGCCAGGTAAGGAGACTCCCAGGAGTGCAGCAGGGCTGTTTTGTTGTTTAGGCAAAGGATTTTCCAGGGTCCCTAAAGGGATTTGACTCAAACTGTTGCCCAGCTTGTTGACTGGCATTCCCCCCAGTTTGCTCCTTGCAGGCCACCTTTCTGTATGTCCATTGTTTGTAGTCTGCCTTTCTCGCAAAACGGATGACACCGAGCAAGTCAGTACAGTCAACAAAATGGGGCATTCAACAAACAATGCAGATAGATCACGATGGGTAGCCTTGTGAAGAGGGCAGAGTATTGGCCTCTGAAGATCAAGACTCGAATCCAGAAGCACCTTGGAGACCAAGATTTCCAAGGTGTGAGCTTTCAAGAGCCAAACCTTATATGTATATCTGACGAAGGGAGCTTTGACTCTTGAAAGCTCAGACCTTGGGAATCTTGTTGGTCTCTAAGGACTCGTGGACTCTAATCTTCTACTTCAGGCCAATACCTGAAACAGGCCTCCAAGGATGTGCTTCTTTGAAGGCCGGTTTCCCACTTCCCCTTTCCTCTCAGGAATGTTCACGGGCCGGCATAATGCTATGGAGCATCTGCAGGTGGCTCCTCCTTCCTGTTGAATGCGTGTCCTGCTTCTCAGAGGCGAGGCACCAGGTGGCAGTGCAAGCCTGCAAACAGCTACCCAGTGAGCTTGCGTGTTTTCGAGTGCAGGTCTGGGCAGGTTGCTTTGGGCAGGCAGGTTTCCAGAACTCAGCCGGCCGCCTCCATACCTGTTGGCTTTTCTTCTCCCCCGAGATCTGGGCCAGTAACTTCCTCCCCAATGAAGCCACCCTGGAAGACCGGACACAGCAGAAGCACCATCGCGAGCAGGGCGTCCCGATGCTTCTTGAATATGCCCAGTTGGAGGCTGAGAGGAAGGTAGTGGTCGCCTGCCAGCTGGGAGGGGGAGGGGGGTCTCCCCCATGTCTGACCTCCCTTGTGGCCCCGTGCAGGAGCGGATCGTGGTGGAGAACTCGGACTGGCTGGTGGTTGTCCCCTACTGGGCGGTGTGGCCTTTCCAGACCCTCCTGCTGCCGCGGCGGCACGTCTCCCGCCTCCAGGACCTCCGCGACAGCGAGAGAGACAGTAAGCGTCCAGTGCTGCCCCCTGGTGGACGATGGGGGTGGGACTGCAGCTGGTGGCGCAATGCCAGGGCGAACCATTGGTATGGCGAAGCAGGAGCCCAAGTGGAGGGAAAGTAGGAGGAATTTCCAGTTGAGGAGGGGTTGAGAAATCCCTGATGATTGTCTGAGATGAAAAGCTGTGCCATTAGTAAGCGTAATGGGGTGAAATGCTGTTGGTCCTGGCAGCCTCCGCTGCCCTGTGGTTGCCACTTGGTCACTGCCGTGTTGGGAGAAAAGAAGAGGAAACAGATGGGCACTCATTGCTCACCTCTGTCTTGGCTGGAGGGTGGTCCAGGCACAGGCTGTGGCTCTCCTTACCAGAATCACAATTTGGAGTTGGTTGTTCTTCCTCCCGGGGTTACCAAAAACAGCTGCTGGGGCACGTAGCTTGAGATGGGGTTTGCAGAAGCTGTTTGCTTGATCTAACTGGGAAGAATAATAGAATCCTAGTGTTGGAAGGTACCACCAGGGTCATCTAGTCCAACCCCCTGCACAATGCAGGAAATTTACATCTCCCCCCACACCCCCAGTGACCTACTTCATGCCCAGAAGATGGGGGGGGGGGGACACCTCCAGGATCCCTGGTCAATCTGGCCCAGAGGAATATTCCTTCATGCCCCCAAAGTGGCAATTGGCATTAACCCTGGGCATGCAAGAAAGGGGTAATGAGAGCCAAACCCTGATGCAACCCTACCTGCCCTCCCTCTCACTGTCTCCTTAAGGTCATAGAATCAGCATTGCTGACAGATGGCCATCTAGCCTCTGCTTAAAAACCTCCAAAGAAAGAGAGCCCACCACCTCCCGAGGAAGCCTGTTCCATTGAGGAACTGCTCTGACCATCAGAAAGTTCTTCCTAATGTTTAGCCGAAAACTTTTTTGATTTAATTTTAAAGACGGCTCAGTTTCCATTATTTTGATCAGTCCTGAAGCATGACATTGTACATCCCTGAACTTGAGGCAGGGTCTGAGGTTGGAGGTCCTTCAAGCCTCTGGCCGCTGACTGCCCTCGGATGCAAGTCGGGGCCTTAGGATTCCCGGTTCCAGCCACCGGGTCTTGGTGAGGGCGTTTCGGCGAGGGAGGGGCTGACTTCGGGGGGGGCCTCTTGTTTTGCAGGCCTGGCTTCCATCATGCAGAGGCTGCTCACCAAATACGACAATCTCTTCCAGATCTCCTTTCCCTATTCCATGGGCTGGCACGGTAAGCACCCGGGAGAGGAGTCGGAACCCTCTGAGCATCGCGTGGTCCTAGCGACCCCCCCTCCCGCACTCCTGTTCACCCCCTTCAAGGTTTTGATGCCTTTCCCTACTGTTCCTGCTCAGATCTAGAGGCTGACTGGATGACTCATTGGTGACCCGAGAACAGTCCTGCGTTAAAGCCTTTCCTTCTTTTCACAGTCTGTAATGGCCAGCATGGTGTAGTGGTTAAGAGCGCTGGTTTGGAGTGGTGGACTCTGATCTGGAGAACCGGGTTTGATTCCCCACTCCTACATGAGCTACGGAGGCTAATCTGGTGAACTGGATTTGTTTCCCCACTCCTCCACATGAAGCCAGCTGGGTGACCTTGGGCTAGTCACAGTTCTATTAAGAGCTCTCTCAGCCTCACCTACCTCAGAGGGTCTCTGTTGTGGGAAGGGAATGTGATTGTAAGCTGATTTGAGTCTCCCTTAAGTGGTAGAGAAAGTCGGTATATAAAAACCAACTCTTCTTCTTTGCCAATTGTAAATTGAACCAGACGTGCCCCAGTAAATGCATCGCATGGGAAGCTCGGCTCGTGGGACTCGGCAGGCAGGGGAGGGAGTCTGAAGCCCCCCCCCCCCCACATCTGGTGCCAGCTCTCAGAGGCCTGTGCCCAGAGTGGTACTTTGGCATCACTGGCTCTGCTTCTCCTGCTGTCTGTTCTGCCTCGCTTTCAGGAGACGGGGGCCTTGGCACAGCTGGGGAGGGCGAGAGGGGGGCGGTTGGCAAAAGCCTGAGATAGATGTTGGCAGGAGCTGCCCCAGCAGAGCTTTTCTGCATGGGTTGGGACTTTTAAAAGTGGGGGTGGAGGTGCCTGCTTTTGTCTGCCTTGGCCAATTTGCAAGGAATTCATTCCAAGTCTGCTGCCACATTGGTTGTGGAGAGAGATCTGGTGTTCTCTCAGGCTTTTGCTGGTCTGCTGGTATTGGGCATCCTTCAGCTTGTTAGGAATGTGGATGGGATCATAGAATCAGAGTTGGAAGGGACCATACAGCCATGTAGTCCCACCCACTGTTCAATGTAGGATCAGCCTAGAGCATCCCTGACAAGTGCTTGTCCAGCCTTTACTTAAAGACTGCCAGTGAGGGGGAGCTCACCACCTCCCTAGGAAGCTGATTCCACTGTCAAACAACTCTTACTGTACATTTTTTCCCTAATATCCAGCCGGTACCATTCCTCCCGCAATTTAAATCCATTATTGTGTGTCCTATCCTCTGCTGCCAACCTGGCAGACATGAGGCCTCCTGCCTGTTTTCCTGGCCCGTGCCCATCCTGGATGATCAGAGCTGCAAGAGCAGAGGAGCGGATTAGAAATGCCTCTCTGAGACATTTGCTGCGTGGAAAGAGACCACGCCAGGATCGATGGTGGCAAAACCATCTGTGGAACCTTCCAGTCTCCAGCATTGCCTTCTTGGGCAAGGAGGCGGATTGTGAAGTGGCTGCGGCAGAGATTCCTGGGGGAATGGTAATTGTGCATGGGTGTAAAGGGTCGTCAAGTCGCAGCTGCCTTATGACAATCCCAGCAAGGGGCTTTCAAGGCAAGCGAGAAGCAGAGGAGGATTGCCATTGGCTTTCTCTGCAGAGTCTTCCTGGGTGGTCTCCCTTCCAAGTACTGACCCCTTTTAGCTTCCGAGATCTGACAAGATTGGGCTGTCCCGTGCCGCCTTCCCTCTGGATAGTCATTAGTTGTTAGTTATTTTTTTTTAAAACCAAATGTATCACATATCTTGCTGGCATGGCATCTTCCACCTATTAAAAGGTAATACAAAAACACGTAAAGCCAGCCATAATTATAGGCTCAGTGGTAAAGCATCTGCTTGGCATGCAGAAGGTCCCAGGTCCAATCCCCAGCATCTCCACTTAAAGGGACTAGGCAAGTAGGGGATGTGAAAGACCCCTGCCTGAGATTCTAGAGAGCTGCTGCTGGTCTGAGTAGACAATACTGACTTGGATGGACCAAGGGTCTGATTCAGTATAAGGCAGCTTCATGTATTCATACGTAATACATAAATTGCTATGTATTGATTTATGTTATTTATAGTCTGCCTTTCATTTTGAGATTAAAGGCGGATTATACTCCGTAGGACAGTGGAGTCAATAGAATCAAGACATAAGCGGTGTAATAGGACAAGGATGACAGAAATCTGAAAACAAGACATGATAATTAGCAATGCCAAAATTTATTTATTTATTAGGTTTATTCCCAGCATCCCCTGGCACTGCCGGACTCAGGGCAGCTTCCAACAGAATGAATGCATATAAATACATATACATGCCTCAATATTAAAACATACATGCTTTTAAAACTAACCCAATTTAAGCACAGATGGCGCCTTAATTCAGTACCGGCTCCGATAAAAATATCCTCGCCGAGGAGGGTGGCTCGGAGGTGGAAGTCGGCAGGGGCAGCAGTCTCCAGGGGGCGCCCTCCAGCTCCAGGCCAGGAAGACGTGGAATTACATAGGCAGAAAGTAGCAAACATGAATTAAAATTCTATTACACAGTCTCTGGAAAGAATTTACTGAATGGAATGTTAAACGAAATACATCGCATTAGCCAAAAAAATCTGGAGAAACAAAGAAGCTTCCACCTGGCCCTAAAACTAGGCAAATAGCTTTGGGGAGGAGTTCTGCAGAAGAAGCACAAAGATGCCAGCCCCCCTGGCCCGTGGAGATGAGAGGATTCAGGATCTCTGCAGAAGACCTTGATTGGTGGGAGCGAGTGTTTTTTATTACCCTGGTGAAACCTACAGCCTCGAGCGCCAGATCGGGCCCCTAGAGAGCTGTTATCTGGCCCCCAGGCAGGCCCCCCCGTCCCAATCTGGGCTGGCGAGGCCCGTCCCAACCAAGTGACTTTTATGTCATATCTGGCCCTCATAACAAATGAGTTTGACACCTCTGATTTAGGGCTCCAGAACTAATAACCAGCACTTCAGGCTGTGCTCAGATGTGAATAGGAAGCCTGTTTAGCTCCTTCTGGTGAGAGAGTTTTCCTGTAATTCTACCCCTGTCAGGAATCTGGCTGGTGTGGCGTTTGCCAGCTGAAGCTTCCAAATAGTCTTCCAAGGGCCGCCCCGTGCAGAGTGCGTTGCACTCAGTCTGGATGTAGCTGGAACATAGGTAACCAGGGCCAAATCATGCCTCTCCTGGAAAAGCCACAACTGGTGCATGAACCGAAGCTGGGCAAAGGCACCGCGTGCCACAGGGGAGATCTGTGAGGTTAGGCGTGGGTGGTACAGAGTGGGTGATGTTCCCAGCAAGCAGCGCTTGAGTCTTGATTGGGTTGTTTTTCAGTTTGCTTACCCTTCTCCAGCCCGAAACTGCCTTTGCACTCTGGCTCGGGATGTTCATGGTCTCCACAGACTTGGCTGAAAAGCGTCTGGGAGCCCTCCGCTGTAGATCAGTGTCAAATCTGGTGCCCGGCTCAGATCGGGAACAGAGACTGCCTCAGTTGCCATGTCTGTTGGCTTGGGCCAAGGGATGGACAAGCAGAAGGCAGCCCTGCGGGTTCTTCTGTGTCAGTAATTTGCAGTGCTCTCTCTTTCAGGATTGTGTCCCTTGAGCGCTGGGGTGTGTGTGTGTTGTTACTACGTTTTGGGCCTTCAGCCCCAAACCTGCCGTGTTGAACACATGAAGCTGCCTTATACTGAATCAGAGCCTTGGTCCATCAAAGTCAGTACTGTCTGCTCAGACCGGCAGCGGCTCTCCAGGGTCTCAGGCAGAGGTCTTTCACATCACCTACTTGCCCAGTCCTTTTAACTGGAGATGCCGGGGATTGAACCTGGGACCTTCTGCATGCCAAGCAGATGCTCTACCACTGAGCCACAGCCCCTCCCTGTTCCCTCCCTCCCCCTGCCCTTGCTGTGCTGCTTGCCCTGGACTCCACCTCACTCCCGCCTGTCTGATCCTAATCCTCTCCGTCTCTCCTGCCTGGCTGCCCAGTGGTGGCCCCTTCTCGTCACCTCCTGTTTCTTTCTGGCAGGGGCCCCGACAGGGCCGTACTTGAATGCCGACTGCAGCCACTGGCAGCTGCACGCCCACTACTACCCGCCCTTGTTGCGTTCGGCCACGGTCCGCAAGTTTATGGTTGGTTATGAAATGCTGGCACAGGCTCAAAGGGACCTGACTCCAGAGCAGGTGAGTGGGGGGGGGCGGGGAACAACCTTAGGCAACAGGAGGGCCTCTGGCGGGCGCTCACAGGCACTGCGAATCCCAGAAACGGGAACAACCGTATCTCTTGTGGAGAGAGGAAGGCACAGTCCCTCAAAACCTTCCTGGCTGAAGTCAGAGGAGGTGCTGCATGCCCGCAGCGTGTTGGCATCAGAGGGTAGGGAGGGTCACGGGGCCACCAACAAAGGCCACGGCCGAGAGAACTAGGATGGTAGGTCCGGGTTCGAGTTGGGCCTGTGCTGTGGGCTTGTTGTACCACCTTTTGTCCTGCTCTTTTTGTGCCAGCGTGGTGTAGTGGTTTGGAGTGGTGGACTCTAATCTGGAGAACCGAGTTGGTTTCCCCACTCCTACACACGAAGCCTGATGGGTGACCTTGGACTACTCACAGCTCTCTTTGAGCTCTCTCAGCCCCACCTACCTCACAGGGTGTCTGTTGTGGGGAGGGGAAGGGAAGGTGATTGTAAGCCGGTTTGAGTCTCCCTTAAGTGATAAAGAAAGTCGGCATATAAGCAGTCATGGCTGCTTGTCAGGAGTGCTGCGTTAGGCGCAAGGGGTTTGAAGAGTGCTGGGGAAATTGAGGGTAAAGATTTGCAGAAGTGATGAAGAAAGGAGGGGAAAGTGGAAAGGAAAGAAAGCGAAATATTGTTCTTGCAGGAGAAATATCTGTTCTTGGGCCCTGCCCTACTCACTCTGCCCTCTCCCCACAGGCTGCTGAGCGTCTGAGGAACCTGCCCGAGGAGCACTTCCGGCTGAGTCGGAGGGAAGCCGCATAGAGCAGAACACGGCGGGGACCTTGTGGGGCTGGGCAGTGGGACCACCAAGGCGATTCACACAGGTCACCCTCCCCGCTCTGAATAATTCCAGGGAGGGGCTCTCCATAATCTGGGGGGCAATTATTGAGGGCTGCTTACCTGGATACCTCCCTGCGGTGCAGAACGCAGACCTTGCGATGCTCAGGAGCTCCCTGGGGGCAAAGCCTTCCGCCCAGCCTCTCTAGAACCTGCTGGGAGCCTTTCTTGGGTTCCAGTGGCGGCTCTGTCAAGTTGCTGCAGTTCAGCAAATGGGCAGGAGCAAATTCTTCCTGCATAAGTCTTCCGACTCTTGCTGGTTCGTTTATCTCAGGGTGGGCTTCCCAGTATGTGGAGCCAGTGCTGTAGAGGGGAACCCTACATAGAAGCTGTGCCTGTGGAAAGTCATTGGCAAGTCCTTTTCTTAGCACTTCTGGAATGGAGGTTGCCTTGGGCCTTTCCCCTGGGGCCTTGAACAAGAACTGTGCAGATTTACAAGTCGAAAAGTTCCCAGGGCCTCATTGCCCAGATAAAACTCATTTTAGAAAGGGTGCGTAAGCAAGAAAATGGCCAAAGGGGCTTGCTTTTGAAATGCTTGGGAGGCCGAAGCAAGTTCAAGCTTTGCGTGAACTGAAACGGTTCTGGGAGATTCTCCCCCGCCTCCACACACAAATCTGGCACATTCTTTGCCTGTTTGCCGATTGTTTCTCTGCCTGCCTCTTAAATATGCTTGTGGGGTTATCTCACGACAGCATCAGAGGACCCCAGGGGACCTGTGCGAGTGTGAGCACCCCTGTTTTCCAGCCTATTTCGTAGTCCTGACTGTGGCTGTCTGCAACTCCTGGTGACCAAAAAGTGTGTGGTTGGCCACTGAGTCTCTCCCCCCCACAAGTGATGCTGGATCTGCTTGGTTCATGGGTACATCACAGCTTGCGGTGAGGGCAAACGGCAAATGGGGAGGGGGAGGTTGCTTGGTTCGTGCAGGAGTCACTGGGCATCGCAGGGAGGTCCTGGCCTGCACCTGTCGTCTTCCTGAGCCTAAAAGGGAATGGAGATCAGCAGAGACTCCTGGTGTGGAGGCTGGCACTTTTTCACTAGTTGCTGTTTTCTTCCTTTTTACTTTTCCTAATCAAAACCTGATTACATTTTTTTAAAAATGAAAAGCTCTTTCTGGACTTGCTTGCCTTGTGGTTTTCATTGGTGCAGATCTGGAAGAAACCAAGGGGCTCAGTCAAATCAGTCCCACCTACTATGGATCGTCTTTGTCTACGGATCATCTTTTGCCCCCGCCCAGTTCTGTCAATAGTACAAAAACCACGATGGCATCAACAACTAAGTATCTCAGAATCAGTAAACATATTATTACTCATACACGCAAATAACAGAATTTAATAACAAAGAGAAGACAATCTACACTCTAAATACTCTGAACTCCAAAGTTCATGAGTATGTATCACAACACACTGAAACAAAGCTGGAGCAGCATAAAGCTGCCCAAATCCGAGGTTGTAGATGCTGTTGTAGCTTGCTCAGAAGAGGAAGAATTCAGGGTTGTGAACTTGCCAAGAAGTGCAGGAACGAGAACTCTAGATATTTTATTCCTCGTTTCGAACCATTGCTTCCTCAGCCTGCATGCAAGAATGATGTGCAGTTTCAAAGTAGATAGGCCACAGGGGGTTCAATTAGACACTCAAATGACGCGTACAATGTCTCGTAGGGTTTTCAAGGCAAAAGACATTCAGAGGTGATTTGCCATTGCCTGCCTCTGCCTGGTATTCCTTGGAGGTCTCCCATCCAAATAGAAGAAGAGTTGGTTTTTATATGCCGACTTTTCCACTTAAGGAAGAATCAAACCAGCTTACAATCACCTTCCCTTCCCCTCCCCACAGCAGACACCCTGTGAGAGCTGTGACTAGCCCAAGGTCACCCAGCTGTCTTCATGTGGAGGAGTGGGGAAATAAATCCAGTTCATCAGATTAGCCTCCCATCACTCATGTGGAGGAGTGGGGAATCAAACCCGGTTCCCCAGATCAGAGTTCACCGCTCCAAACCACCGCTCTAAACTGCTACACCACGCTGGCTCTCCATACCCCCTCCCCTTGATTTTTTGCTGGTCAGGCCCTATAGTGGATGCCTGGCTTTGGGCCTTTGCTCTGGGGAGCTGGGCTTTAAGGCGTGGCCTGGGCAATTGGTGAGGGCAGACGTGCGGTGAAGGCCTGCCTGTCTTTGTGGCAAGGTACCGTCTGCCTTCTTTTTCAAGGTAAGCACAACGAAGCCAAGGAGGAGGTGGAAAGAGGAGATCCACAAACGCCAGCCAGACGCCCTCCCCTCCGAAAGTCGTAGCTAATTAATTGCTACAGCCCCCGTGCCCCGGAGCATCTCCCAGCGCATCTCTGCCGACGTGCCCGAGGCATCTGGCCTGGTGCAGCTGCGGGTTGCTTGTGAATGCTGTTAACGCAGTGTATTTAGAAGTCATCTTGCTCCTAATGGGAGTCACAGTTTTATTTCCCTCTCCCTCCCTCTGCATCTAAATTGTCAAATTTATTTTAAAAGGCCCATTTGTAATTAATCTTTACGCCGCCTAAAGGGATTGAGATTCTGCTCCCGCCTCCAACCCGCCGCTTTCAGCCTGGAACAGATGCCTTGTGCGAAAACACCCCCAGGGTGCGAAAAGACATTTTGGTGGTTTGAAACGCAGGGGAGAGGGGAGATGTCTTCATTTTCAGTTCCTGGCTTGACCTTGGAGAAGTCCTTACAAAGCCTGAGCCCATGTGCCAGGGAAGAAATCCGTGGGCACCGACAGCCTAGGTTTGCTGGGGTGCAGAAGAATGGCATTTGAGGTATATTTTAATGCTAATGGAAATATCTCTGGAATCTTGGCCAGCTGATTTTGAAAAGATTGTTGCTGACATAGAAACAAGAACCTTTGGATCTTCTCGTCTCCCCTCTGATTTCATATCCAACAAATTCCAAGTGGGAGAGATTTTTTCCTTGGTTTTAAATATTGACCGCGTTTCTGTCTTGGCTTTCTCTGCAAGCTAAAAGATAGTTAAAATTCATAACATACCACACATAAATAAATAAGGTAAAGTCACAGCAGCAATAAGAGCACTAGCTTATTGCTAGCAGGTTTTATCAAGAGGGCATTTCAACTGGCCGTAGCAGGACTGAACCAATGAAACTGCCTTATACTGACTGCATCAGAACCTAGGCGCTAGGCTCAGACTGGCAGCAGCAGGGGTTCTTTTGCATCACCTGCTGCCTGGTCCCTTTAATTGGAGCTGCTGAAGATTGAACCTGGAACCTTCTGCATGCCAAGCAGATGCTGTACCACTGAGCCACAGGGGGATCCCAAGGACCCCGGTGTGAGTGTGGGGGGAACTGGGGGTCTGCAATAGGAGGGGGAAATGAGTGAAAATCACCATCCTCTTTCTTCAGTGGAAATCAACTGCTGGATCCAACTCTAGTCTAAAAATTCCATTTCATCAGTGATAAAACCATAAAAAGCATTAAAGTGATGGGGGAAAAGTAGAGACGACCAGTTGTCACCCAGTGAATCTCCATTGAGTGGGAAGTTAAAAGTGACTTCCGGTGGTGCTGCTGGGGAGAGCACTCCATTTCCCCAGGCTGTCCTGGGAGAAATCCAAGTTTGCGTTATTTCTGGGGTACATAGATACCCCAATCCGACCCTTGCAAGTGGGTTGGAAAGCAGGAATTCCCTGCAGCCCGCAAACGCGGTTTGACCTCCTAGGTACTCTGAGGGGGCTTTTTAAGCCCCTCGGAGTCCTGGACGCCGGTCCTGCGAGGGCACTAGGGAAGGACATCGCCAAAACGCAACTTAGGCATCAAGCTCCACCCTCCACCACCTTAATACCAACATAAGGACTACATAAAGAAAAGAACCTCACCTCTTGACACCCAAGTGAGTACAAAAGAACTCTTCGTCTACTTACTGGAAACTTGAACAGACGGGGGGCTGATAAGAATATTTCTGGGACCCCCATTCCTCCTTAATCCGAACTGAAAAAGTTTGACCTGAGTTAGCCATCGGGATTAGCGACAGGAGCCTTATCAATCCGATCAGCCTAAACCATAATAAAGAGTCGGAAGGATACCTTTTGATTGACAAGAACTATCACCAATGGGTCCAAGGGAAGGGGAGGGTGATTTTTCTTCCTGATTTTCCGGCGAAGAATATCCTGCCACGTTTGCAGTAAGGGAGCGCCTGGAACGGAAGACCCTCTATAACAACCTATCTATCATCGGAACTAAAATAACAGGAAGTAGTTGTAGGACCGATTACGCGTCGCACTCGAGTTACTTGGAAATCATTCCTGAAGGAACAACCATCGAGAAGAGGCGGTAGAAGGTCCACGGCACTAGCAACTTCCTGTATACTTCCTGATCAGCCCGACCTAGAGCGACCGAAAAAAACTCACTGGTATTTCAAAACTTTAAAACGCAATTCTAGAGCCAATTTCGACTCTTTTCAACCCGAAAAAATTATAAGGCTGATGTTTGAATTATTATCTTTTAATTAGAACTTTAAAGGCCCTGTCTGTGCACATGTATTTTACCAGCTTCTTTTGGCTTAATACATAGCCCTGCTCCTATGAAATCAAAGGGAATTTTACAGAATTCAAACATGGAAAAAAAAATACAGGACATGCTTGCTAAACATTCTGAGGCGACAATTAAACAATTAAAACAGATTTCAACACAGATGGCTCAACTGATTTCAATGATGACGACTCTTGACCAATCATCACAGATAGGCAATCAGAAGTTGGATCTGGTTATAGAAGACATAAAAGTCTTGAAAATTCAAACGATGACCACAAATACAGACATACAAGCAATGGACTCTTCTGCCCAAAAAGTCATGGAAGAATACAAGGATACAAAGAAGAAGACAGAAGTTCAAGAAATCAACCAGCCGGCGATAAAGAGATCAGACATACAAGAAATAGACTTTTCATTTAAAAAAGTCATGGAACGACGTGTGGATATAAGGAAGAAGAGAGCAGGTCAAGGAATACAGATTGAAGCCACGATGGAGATGAAGCCCAGAAAGAGTTATTTTTGGATACGTATCCTGTCTGAGGAAATGAGAGAGAATAAAGAAATCCTGTTCCCATACCTGACTGGCCTATTTCAGTTACAGAAGGAAGTATTAGACCATGGTTAAAGGATTGATTTAAACATGATTGCTGGATCCAAAGGCTTTGATAGTGTGGACGGGTGGCATGGCTATTAATGATGTAGTGGAATTAAGATTAAGACATCATTTTGGGAATAAAGGGCTAGAAATTCTTGAGAAAAAAGACTGGATTGTTAAAATGTTTGAAGTGGCAGAAATGGCAAAACTCACAGCTATTCTAAATGAAGAAAATGACGTTCGGTTTCTGGGGGAATGGGAGGCGTGGATGCATTATTGTGAATATGAGTTAAAATTGGGAAGAATGGAAGAATATTTTCTAATCTGATCCAGAGGATTATTTTTGGTTTTTTTTATAATGAATAAGCATAATTATATTTACTAACAGATTATGGTTTTTTTTATACAGGATATTGATAGTTTATTAAGATTAGATTAACTACGACGAGATGAACTTTTTTATTAAGAGGAAGATAGAGGTGAAGGGGAAGTCAAAATTTTCCATTTCTTTTTTTTTTTCTTTTTTTTCTTTATTATATGTTATGGAAATATAACAACTTTAGGTTAGAATTGAAATTTTATATTGTCATAGATGTTGTATAATGCAATGGAAAATTTTTAGTATAAAATCCAATAAAATTTATATAAAAAAGAGTGGGAAGTTAAAAGTAAGGGCTCCGTGCCAGTCCAGTAGTAATCTCATCCCCAGTAGGGTTGCCAACCTCCAGGTACTAGCTGGAGCTCTGCAATTACAACTGATCTCCAGCAGATAGAGATCAGTTCACCTGGAGAAAATGGCCACTTTGGCAACTGGACTCTATGGCATTGAAGTCCCTCCCCAAACCCCGCCCTCCTCAGGCTCCACCCCAAAAACCTCATGCCAGTGGCGAAGAGGGACCTGGCAACCTTACCACCCAGGAAGAAGGGTGTTTGTGGAAGAGATTCATCCATAGCAGCTTGACAAGGAAGGAGCTAGTCCCCCAGATAACCTGATCCCAAACTGGAGCTCTGAAGAGTCAACATTACTTCAGACTGGGATCCTAAACAACGATGCAACTATCAGTACTGCTGGGGAGCGATCGTTCGTGGGCATACCAGATCACTGGCTGCTGTGCCCTAGACCAACCGATGTTCCGGACCCTTTTCAAGGGTGGTTCTGCACATACCACATTGCTGGGACCAAGACAGGATGTGTGCAGAACCTGAATAACAAGATTAGATGACCGATGAACCTGAACATGCTACCTTGATTGATGGGAGTGAGTGTCGGTTCTTGTAGGTTATCCGGGTTGTGTGACCGTGGTCTTGGTATTTTCTTTCCTGATATTTCGCCCACAGCTGTGGCAGGCATCTTCAGAGGAGCAGTGTCTCTCTACCATGGTGTTGCCATACTTCATAGCCAGCCAGACATTTGGGGCTTCTTCACATTTTTATTTTCCTGTGTGCAGAGTATGTTGTTAGAAGGAAATACATAAAAGCTGGATGTGGTTCAGTTTAGGGGACAAATATTTGCATGAAATTGTCCCCTGCGAAGACCTCTCTGTGTGGCTTTCATGCTAATGCCATTCTGTATGGGTAAATGGTAATGGCTGAAGCAGTCCACCAGGTCTGTGCACCAGCTGGCTTCTGAGCAAGGCGTACCAAATATCTTACAGTTAGCTTGGGCGGGCTGATCCTTATTGGTTTATTTAAAAACCTTCTGTCCCACCTTTCTCCTGAAAAGGTCGCAAGGCAGCATACAAAGAAAAAGAACGGAAACAACCATGCATGTTTCCATGCATTGTGAGAGATGCAGCCCTGGAGGCTGGGGAGTGGGTAGGATGGGGACACAAGTATGTGTGAATCTGCCCATTCATGTGTAAGCAGGGGAGGGCCAAGTAGATGCTCATCCACTGAGCCACGGCCCTTCTCCTATTATCACGTCTCCACCCAGATGGCCAGCCTGTTTATGCTTGTGGGGGAGGATCATTCTACTGTCTGGGATTCAGTCTGGTCCTTTGCCTTTCCTGGATGAACAAGACACAAATCACCTCATGTTTTTTGCCGTCAAGTCACAGCTGACCTATGGCGACCCTGTAGAGTTCTCAAGGCAAGAGATGTTCAGAGGTGGTTTGCCATTGCCTGTCTCCATGTCACAACCCTGGTATTCTTTGGAGGCCTCCCATCCAAATGCTAGAAAAGGTCAGGGCTGACAGTGTATGACTGGCCCAAGGTCACCCAGCAAGCTGCATGTGGAGGAGTGAGGAATTGAACCTGGTCCTCCAGATTAGAGTCCGTCGCTCATGTGGAGGAGCAGGAAATCAAACCCGGTCCTCCAGATTAGAGTCCACCACTCTTAACCACGACACCATGCTGACTGAAGGGTGGCAGGTAGCAGAAGGTGAGAAAGACCATTCTCTGTCTGGGAAGGTTGCAGCCAGTTCAAGAAGGCAATCCTGGGCCAGGTGGATTGAATAGTCGCACTCAGTTTAAGACAGCGTCAGAAGAGAGAGGCAGCGAACTGGATGAGAATATTCCTGGACTCCTTGATGAAGGGAGCTTTGACTCTTGAAAGCTCATACACTTAACATCTTGTGGGTCTCTAAGGTGCCGCTGGACTCTAAACTATCTCCTGGGCTCCTTGCCTCTTTTCTTTGCAAATGAATGCTAGCAATTTTTGTGTGTGCCAGATCTTGATTTAAATCTTGGTCAGGCCTGCCCTGCTTTGCCGGAAATCCCACCTCCCCCACGGCCAATAAGAAAGCCACAAATTTCACCATGCTAAAAGTATAGGATCCAGACCTTAGCATCTCACTAAGTGTCAGGCTGCTATCTCGGTTTCGTTATTGCCTCTGTCTCTGTGCTGTATTGTCTGCCCCCCAAGGTCGCATGCCTAAGCCTGGGAACTCAGCTCCTGGGAAACTGTATTCCTGTGTGTAATCTCCCGCCTTTCCTGCCTTATAATATCTCCCAGCTAGTGAGCCTTTCATAGCTGTCATTTTATTCGTTTGCACTGTATGCCTATTTGATCAGTAAAAGCCATCTGTTTGGACTCTATATGACTTTGTGGTGATTTCTGGTTCTGTGGGCCAAGGGCTGACATTATGACAGCTATCTCACATCTTCACCGTTCTCCTAGCCAGGCTGGAGCCCAGGGGGGTTCGCCTGCCACTTGGATGGGAGCTGTGCAGCTCTCCAAGTGATCTACTACCCTGGAGCCCTTCTCAGAGGACCCTACTCTGTTACAGGACTTAATCGCTGAACTTTTCCGGACAACCCGAGAGGTTTGCCGCTTGAGGGGACTGGTACACGCGCAGTGGCAATCTCTTACAGGACGTCTCTGGATGTTAACATCGGAGGATACTGATGCTCGTTTAGATCTTCAGGACTTGGATCAATTACTGGACGATGCCCGATTGGCGACTGAGGATTTACAAATATTAACTGGACTTTTGGATAATCTTATTTCTCGACAAACTCTTTCTACCATGGCGGGAGCCCCGCCGGAGGGTTTTTCCCTGATCCCGGATGCGGCCAGCTGCCAGGCTGAGGCCAAGCGAGTCGCTATTAGCACCGCTCTTCTCCTTGTGGAATGTACAAAGGACACCCCGGTAGCCACCTTGGCTCAAGTTTTGACCCCGACGTTTGGAGCCGAGGCATCCGCACTGGCGGTTCGAGTACAACCTCTGCTGGGCGGGGAACCTGACCCCATACTCTTGCTCCTCGAGACAGAACTTTTGCCGCGCATTACGGCAGAGGCTGCCCTAAGACTTGAGAACGCCAAAGTTCTTGCGGATCAGCAAGCCGCCGAAGCGGCTAGGGTCGCAAGAGAGAGAGAGGCGGCGGAAGCAGCCAGGGCGGCTGCAGCAAGGAATCAGGCGAACGTGGACACGCGCCCCAAGGACTATGTACTGGGACTATCAGGTCTAACTTTTTCCCCGGCGTTTGTCCCGTCGCGTGCGACCCAACGCGCACGCCGTTTGGCTGACCGACGTCGAGACTCAGATGAGTCTGAAGACGAGGATTTATATGGGGATAGCTCTCAATGGGCCACGAGCTTCCGAACCAGTAAGCCTCATCTTACTGGTGGCCCAAGTGAGGAGGTTCATCTTTTACGAGCCCAGAATCGGGAGCTCTCCGACCGTGTTGATCAACTCCAAGAAGTAATGGAACTTATGCTTCACGAGAACAGGCAATTACAACAAACCCTGATAGCTCAGAGACAGCCCGTTCCGATACCGGGTCAGGGGGTACCCGTACAACCACCCGCTAATGTGCCTGCTCCACCCTTACCTCCTGGAGCTCCTGTTGCTCCTCCGCCCGGACCACCCGTGCAACCACCTGCTAATGTGCCTGCTCCACCCTTGCCTCCTGGAGCTCCTGTTGCTCCTCCGCCCGGACCACCCGTGCAACCGGGTCAACCCGCGCCCGGCCCTTGGAAGCAACTCAAATTGAGGACTACGTATGACGGATCTCTTGAGACTTTGCCTTGTTTCTTGCATCAAGTGGACAGTTATATGCGAGAACAAGGTCAACTTTTCCCCACGGAAGATAGCCGGGTGCGGTACGTAGCTTCCCTCCTGACAGGCAAAGCGGCTGACTGGATGGTCCTCCAGTTTGACACCCGCTCTCGTGCGATTCGTTCCCTCAACAACTTCATGACTGCCCTGAGAAGGAGGTTTGAGGACCCCTTCCTGGGAGAAAGAGCCAAAACGGAACTCTTACAATTAAAACAAGGCTCTGCTACAGTTCGGGAATTTGCCGATGAATTTCAGCGACTGGCAAGTAAAATTGTAGGTTGGCCCGAGACCACCCTAATCCATCATTTCAGGGAAGCCTTGCATCCTGACATTCTGAACTGGTCTTACATGCGGGGCGATCCCGATACCCTCGAAGGCTGGATCCTATTAGCCGAGGAAGTGGAAAGCCGTCGCCGCTTTATTTCTCTCGTCCGTCAAAAGCACAAGGAGAAGGGCACCCAAAAGCCTCAACCCAAGGCACCACTGCTCGTCCCACGAAATCCCCCACGTCCGCTCCAGGAACGTGAAGCCCGATTTCAGAGGGGTGCCTGTCTTACATGCGGAGAAATGGGCCACTTTGCAGCCGTTTGCCCACGCCACCAGGAATTATTTCGTCCCAGCACGACAACCCGCGCCCGAGGTCGTCCACCACGCAGAGGCACCGCGGCCACCCGCAGCGCAGCTCCGGGAAGGCCCACACCCTCTGCACTCCATGCCGGGGACCCAGCCTCCCTGCCTGCTTCCAACGACCCCGCCGGGTCTCGGATTACAAGTGCCCCATTGGGGGACAGCTTTCCCTCTTCGGATGAGGAAAACCCTTGGATTTCTCCAGCCTTAAACCTGGAATCTCCCCTCGACTTGTCAAAAAACGGCTCCGGTCTGTGGTGAATGGAGCATCTCCACAGACCTCTCAGGATCTTCCTATCAAACCAAATGCTCCTACCAAAATCAAAGAAGTGGACTCCACCGTCTACGTAGATGCAGTTTTACAACAACTTAACGGAGGTCCACAAATCCCCGTCAAGGCACTAATTGACTCCGGTTGCTGTCGCACTCTCATAAGCGAAGCCACGTTTGCTGCACTCAGAGCCGACTCGGAGGCTTTACCCGCCCCCGTCCAATTTGCTCAAATGGACGGGAGCCAATTCCAGGGGGGTCCAGTTGATCATCGCACCATAGGGGTGGCAATGGGAATTGGTTCCCACTGGGAACAAATAGACTTCACTATAGCCCCTATCCGATTTGAAGTGGTCTTGGGAATTAACTGGATTAAAGGACATAGTCCCAGTATTGATTGGGAAACAAACACTATCTCTTTCGCTAGTCCCACCTGCGACCAGCATCGGCAAAACTTTGCTCTGCCATTTCCGCCCGTTCCAGCGTTAACCTCTACTGCCCCAGTACCACCGGCTCTACCCGCTGTATACCGGGACTTTGAAGATGTCTTCGACCTTAGGGAATGTGATGCCTTACCCCCCCACCGGGCCTCAGACTGTGCGATTGAAGTAGTAAAGGACTGCACATTAACCAAAAGTAAGATTTACCCTATGAGCGCTTCCGAGCGCACTGTCCTCCGGGACTTTTTGGACAAAAACCTCGCCAGAGGGTTCATTCGCCCTTCGAATGCCCCAAACTCGGCCCCCGCGTTTTTCGTCCGGAAAAAAGAGGGCGACCTTCGCCTGTGCATTGACTTCAGAAAGCTCAATGCGGTTACCCAGACCAACGCCTATCCTATCCCATTAATATCGGATATTTTGGGACAATTACAGGAAGGCCGTGTGTTCTCTAAATTAGACTTGGTGGAAGCCTACTACCGAGTCCGTATCCGCGAAGGAGATGAACACCTCACTGCCTTCTCTAGCTGTTTCGGAATGTATGAATTCCTTGTAATGCCGTTCGGATTAAAAGGGGCCCCGGGGGTCTTCATGCAACTCATCAATGAAATCCTACATGACCTTCTATATCGTGGGGTGGTGGTCTACTTAGATGACATTCTCATTTATTCGAAAACTATGGACGAGCATGTGACTCTGGTCAGGGAAGTTCTACAACGCCTGCGTAACCATCAACTGTTCGCTAAACTAGCTAAGTGTGAATTTCACCAAAGCAAACTCACATTTTTGGGATACATCATCTCCCACCAAGGTCTTCGCATGGACCCCGCCAAAGTCCAAGCCGTCCTCGATTGGACTCCCCCCACCAACCGTAAGCAAGTACAGCAATTTCTGGGATTTGCAAACTTCTATCGGGGATTCATCCCTAACTTCGCCCAAGTGGCTCTACCCATTACGGACCTGCTGAAAACTAAGGGAAAAGTAAGCTCGGCTGCCTTGCCCTCCGCAAAAATCCTATGGACTGAGCAATGCCAAGCCGCCTTTCTGGCCCTCAAACGCCTCTTCACTTCGGAGCCGGTGCTACGGCACCCAGACCCAAATCAAATGTTCATTGTGCAAGTCGATGCTTCCGATGTAGCCATGGGAGGGGCTCTCCTCCAGCAAGGACCGGACGGTCTTCTTCACCCTTGCGCTTACTTTTCAAAAAAATTTGCGCACGCTCAATTAAACTGGCCCATCTGGGAGAAAGAGGCCTCTGCAGTTCATCATGCACTGACTTTATGGCGGCAATTCTTGGAAGGGTCTAAAGTACCCTTTGAAGTTTGGACCGATCACAAAAATCTAGCTGCCCTCACGGGGTCCCATAAGCTATCGGCGAAACAACAACGGTGGGCGGAGTTTTTTGCTCAGTTCCGTTTCACCCTGAAGCACGTCCCTGGGAAGCAGAACGTTCTCGCGGATGCCCTCTCCCGTTTACCACAATATCCGGTAAAACTCGAGAGACCCACCAACTCTCTGTTCACCCCTATGCAACGTGGGGCCCTACCTATGCTGGCTGTGCAAACCCGATCCCAGCATCAACACACCTTCCCTAACTCGCAAGCTCCGCCAGCCCAACCGGCTACCCAGCCGCCACCGCAACAGACCGGAGTTCCCGCCCCTCCTACCCCTCCGACCGCTCAGCCGCCTGCAGTCTGCGCGCCGCCGCACGTAAGCACTAGCCCTATAACTATTTCTCAGATCTCCAGGACCGACGGGGGGGCTCCCTCCAAAATCCCCATCTCCGAATCCTTTTTAACTGCCCTTCGGGACCAGTGCCTTTTAGAACGTTCCGCTCATACCCTACCTCCTGGTGTTTTGGAACAAGGGGGGTCCTGGTACAAAGACTCAAAATTGTATGTACCCAAAGCTCTCCGGAAGGACGTTTTACATTTAGCTCATGGAGCCAAAACAGCTGGGCACTTTGGGTTTCTGAAGACCCTTCACTTATTGCGCAGACAGTTCTGGTGGGGGGGAATGCGTTCCGACATTGACTCCTTCATCCGCAGCTGTCCCGTTTGTGCCGCTGCGAAACGATCGCAGGGCAAACCCCCGGGACTGCTACAACCTCTTGAAACGCCCAGCAGACCTTGGGAAGTGATTGCTATGGACTTCATGACTGATCTCCCTCTCAGTGGGGGTAAAACTGTGTTGTGGGTTGTTACTGATTTGTTTTCTAAGCAAATACATTTGATTCCATGTGCAGGGATCCCCTCTGCTCAGAAACTGGCCCGCCTCTTCGTGACGCATATATTTCGTTTACATTCGTTTCCGCGTAAAATAATTTGTGACCGCGGAAGTGGTTTCGTTTCTAAGTTTTGGAAAGCTTTCCTCAAGTTGGTGGGGGTGGAACAGGGATTGTCTAGTGCATACCATCCTCAAACTGATGGTCAAACTGAACGTGTCAATGCTGTACTTGAATGTTATTTGCGTTGTTATGTTAACTACCACCAGGATAACTGGGTGGAACTGTTACCTTTAGCAGAATATGCCTACAATAATGCCATGCATCAATCCACAGGTTTTAGCCCGTTTTTTGCTGTGTATGGACAAGATTTCAGTCCCATCGTTCCTACAGATGATGTAGAGGGGGAGGGGAACCCCGACATTGCCTCCTGGGCACACGCCCTCCGTACCACTTGGCCCTGGCTCGTTAGCAACCTCGACCGGGCCAAACGTAAATACAAAGCGCAAGCGGACAAACATCGCTCCCCCGGGGGTGATCTGCAAGTGGGTGCTTTGGTTTACCTTTCCACCAAAAACCTCCGTTCCACCCAACCGTGCCATAAACTCAGCGCCAAATTCATTGGCCCTTTCCCCATTACTCGGGTCATAAACCCTGTCACAGTGGAACTGGCTCTCCCCAAATCCTTGAGGCGTGTGCATCCTGTTTTCCACATAAGCCTCCTCAAACCCCATGTTGCTTCTCCACGGTGGCATCCGGACCCACCGCCTGCGCAACCCATCATGGTGGGAGGGGAAGAACACTTCGAAGTCTCCAAGATCCTTGACTCCCGTATTCACCATGGCACTCTCCAATATCTAGTTCGTTGGAAACATTTCCCCCCTGCCTATGACGAATGGGTGCGCGCACGGGATGTCTCTGCCCCCGACCTCGTCGACGCCTTTCACATTGCTTACCCGGACAGGCCAGCCCCCTTGCGAACTGGGAGGGGGCCTTGAGGGGAGCAGAATGTCAGGCTGCTATCTCGGTTTCGTTATTGCCTCTGTCTCTGTGCTGTATTGTCTGCCCCCCAAGGTCGCATGCCTAAGCCTGGGAACTCAGCTCCTGGGAAACTGTATTCCTGTGTGTAATCTCCCGCCTTTCCTGCCTTATAATATCTCCCAGCTAGTGAGCCTTTCATAGCTGTCATTTTATTCGTTTGCACTGTATGCCTATTTGATCAGTAAAAGCCATCTGTTTGGACTCTATATGACTTTGTGGTGATTTCTGGTTCTGTGGGCCAAGGGCTGACACTAAGAAAAGACACGCTCTGTGTTGAAATAGTATTTTTGTAAGCCGACTAGTTCCAGTCATTTCAGTGACACTTTTGCAAGTGGAATTTTCCATGGCTTGTTCCCCCCCCCCACCTCCGCCCTCAATATTTTGCAACCGCAACACTATGGAGCAGCCAAGCAAGGCTTGCCAAAAGCTCTGGAAGGAGGAAAGATTAGCGGAAGGAAAGGAGCAATTTGAACACTTGCAATGCTCTGTAAATGCTTACAGGTAGTATTATTTCTAAGGAAAGCTTGTCTCATTAGAAGATTGTCTGTTAGGCAACCGAAACAATCCGGTTGGAGGGTCTAGCAATTACAGCCTGTCACATAAGAACATAAGAAAAACCATGCTGGATCAGACCAAGGTCCATCAAGTCCAGCAGTCTGTTCACACAGTGGCCAACCAGGTGCCTCTAGGAAGCCCACAAACAAGACGACTGCAGCAGCATTGTCCTGCCTCTGTTCCACCGCACCTCATATAATGAGCATGCTCCTCTGATCCTGGAGAGAATAGGTATAAGAACATAAGAGAGGTCATGCTGCATCAGACCAAGGCCTATCAAGTCCAGCAGTCTGTTCACACCATGGCCGACCAGGTGCCTCCAGGAAGCCCACAAACAAGACAACTGAAGCAGCATTATCCTGCCTGCATCCCACAGCACCTAATATATTAGGCATGCTCCTCTGATCCTGAGATCAGAGGAGCATGCCTATTATATTTGGTGCTGTATGCATCATGACTAATATCCATCATGACTAGTATATGCCTCATGGCTAGTATCCACTTTTACTAGTAGCCAGGAATAGCCTTCTCCTCCATGAACATGTCTACTCCCCTCTTAAAGCCTTCCAAGTTGGCAGCCATCACCACATCCTGGGGCAGGGAGTTCCACAATTTAACTATGTGTTGTGTAAAGAAATATTTCCTTTTTATCAGTTTTGAATCTCTCTCCCTCCAGCTTCAGCAGATGGTCCTGCATTCTGGAGGTCATCTGGGGTTGGACTAGATGACCCTGGTGGTCCCTTCCAACTCTAGGATTCTATGGTATGACGAGAGAGGGAGAAAAGCTGCTCCCTGTCCACTCTCTCCACACCATGCATAATTTTTATAGACCTCTATCATGTCTCCACTGAACCTCCTTCTTTCCAAGCTAAGCAGCCCTAAGAGTTTTAACTGCTCCTCATAGGGCAGTTGCTGTACACTTTCTCTACCCTTGCAAAAATGAACTGGGAATCTATCCTGTACCAGAGTCGATGAGACCGGCTTTCTTGGCCGGCGTTTGTTCCAATGGAAGGCACGCTTCTCCTCTCTGTTCTCCGGATGCAGCCAGGGAAATTTTCACCAATCCCATACTGAGAATTGCATTATTGTATCTCATTGGTTTCTTGGAGGCCAGCAGAGTTCTCTGAAGGGGCATAATGGTATTATCAGCCACAGTAATTTGCAACCTACTGAAAAGGATTGATGCAAAACACATTTTTTGTTGTTGCTTTGCCTGTATCTCTTTGCAATTACTGTAATTCTGGCAAAGGAGAATCTAAACTCTGAACTGGGGCCGTGTTTGGAATTTACAGGTATGAAGTATTTCCCACGGAAAGGGCACAATAAGTCATCATGCTGGGCAGAGCTAAATTTTCACAACGTTCTGTTTCTTGATCCAAAAAGGCACCTTTACAAAGCACAGAATTCCCCACTGAATCTGCCGTTTTCCCTTCTTACCCAGATACGGTTGCCGGGTCCCCCCTCGCCACCAATGGGGAATGGGGGTAGGGTTGCCAGATCCAGATTGGGGAACTCCTGGAGATTTGGGCCTGGAGCCTGGGGAGGACAGGGACCTCAGTGGGATATGATGCCATACAGCCCACCCTCCAAAGCACCCATTTTCTCCTGGGGAACTGATCTCTGTAGGGTGGAAATGGATATCAACGTTTTAATCAATGTAATAAATAAAGAGAAATGTAATCCAGAAGTGTTGTGAGTGAATAATCTGGCTAATAGGGAAAGGGGGATGGATAAGCTTATTCTCCCCCCAGAAGGAGCAGATAAGTCGTTTGGAGATGCTCCTAGATATCCTTGGAGAGGCAGGGGGCAGGATAGGGTTCCCAGATGCCCGGTAATGGCAGACAATTGCCTGCCAATTAACGGGTCTGCCCACTGCCCCTCAGCTGGCAGGCAGAGGACAGCTGAAGGGGGGGGGAGCACGTTTCTAAAAAAAAACTCTATGGAAACGACGGTCCTGACGGTGGCAAGAAAGTACCTGGCAACCCTAGGGCAGGAGGAGAAACAGCTGCCTTCTCCCCCATGGAAACCTGGGGGTCAGAGGCGGGGACACAGAGTAGGCTAGCCAAACCCTCTGGTGTAGGAGTCCCCTGCCACCAGTGGATGCTTCCCTAGGGTTGCTCACCTTCAGGTACTAGCTGGAGAGCTCCTGCTATTACAACTGATCTCCAGGTGATAGAGAACATTTCCCCTGGAGAAAATGGACTCTATGGCATTGAAATCCCTCCCCTCCCGCCAGTGGAGAAGAGGGACCTGGCAACCCTATGCTTCCCGCTGCCACTCTGTTGGCCAGTAGGAGAGAAAATGGTGGGAAATGTCAGCAGCATCCTGATGTGCTAGCGTCACTACCCACATGCCTGGAAGAGACATCAGCTTGTTTCTGGGGTTGCCAAGGTCTCTCTGGCATTAGGGCAAAACTCTGTGATTTAACCTAGTAACTAAACAGGGACTTCCTTCAGTGACACCTGGCACCTGGTTGGCCCCTGTGTGAACAGACTGCCGGACTTGATGGGCCTTGGTCTGATCCAGCAGGGCCTTTCTTATGTTCTTATGGCACCCCCACCCCCATCCTTTTAATTGCCCCTTTTAGGCTAGTGGTCACTAGGGTTGCCAACTGCCAGGTAGTAGCAGGAGATCTGCTAATTCAACTGATCTCCAGCCGACAGAGATCAGATCACCTGACCTGGAGAAAAATGGCTGCTTTGGCAATTGGACTCTATGGCATTGAAGTCCCTCCCCTCCCCAAACCCCGCCCTCCACAGGCGCCGCCCCCAAAATCTCCTGCCAGTGGCGAAGAGGGACCTGGAAACCCTAGTGATGGCCATAGCAAGGAATAGAGGATAGTTTATGATTATGCATGTTAAAAAGGATGGAGATTTTGAGTTGGGGGAATCAATCCTGGGTGAACAGAGCTAGGTATAGGGTTGCCAACTCCAGGATAGGAAATTCCTGGAGATTTGGTGATGCAGGCTGGGGAGGGCGGGGTTTGGGGAGGGGAGGGACCTCAGCAGGGTAGGATGTCATGCAGTGACCCTCCATGAGTGCACTCCCTTGGTCTAGGGGAACTGATCTCTGTTGGCTGGAGATCAGCTGTAATTCCAGGAGAGCTCCAGGCCCCGCCTGGAGTTTGGCTACGCTAGCTGGGTGGGCCAGGTATAGGGCTGCCAGCTCCAGGTTCGGAAATACCTGGAGATTTTGGGGGGCAGAGTCTGAGGAGGGTGAGGTTTGGGGAGGGACTTCAATGCCATAGAGTCCAATTGCCCAAGTGGCCATTTTCTCCAGGTGAACTGATCTCTATCGTCTGGAGATCAGTTGTAGTAGCGGGAGATCTCCAAGTACTATCTGGAGGTTGGAAACCCTAGCCAGGTGGGTGAAGGCTGGAGCACAGAGTCCAGAATTTGGAAACCCACTCGGGCTCAGTGGTGCAGGAAACCCCTGACCCTGGCTGCTCTTTGGGGGGGACAGGCGCCCAGACCCCTCTCCGCTTGTGAAGCATTTTGGGAAATGCTTTCTGGAGACCCGGCCATGCCTCCTGCTGTTCTGCACGAGCTCCTCTCCCTTGTGCCAGGAAAACAAACATGCTTGGTTGGCACTGAAAGAGGCCTCCCCCCCCACAGAGCCACCTCCTGTCCCCAACAGATGTGCTCTGTCTAATTGGTCCGGCCCACCAGCTGAGTTCTCAGAGTCCCACAAAGCCCGCTCTGATCAACGACGTCTCTGGATTTGCTCTGCTGGGACAGGCTGCGGCAAGAGGGTCATCTGGGGAATGTGGCTTCATTGGCAACTGCATGTCCCTCACGAAAAATGAAGGGGACCCACCATAGGAGACCTAGGAGTGTTCTTGCTAGGGATGCCAACCTCCAGGTTGGACCTATAGAAGCTTCTGTGCAAGAATGGATTTGCAAGACCTTCCCTGTGCCTTCTGGTTAAGAACATCAGAAAGGCCCTGCTGGATCAGACCCAGGCCCATCATGTACAGCCGTCTGTTCACACAGTGGCCAACCAGGTACCTCTAGGAAGCCCACAGACAAGACAACTGCAGCAGCACCATCCTGCCTGTGTTCCACCGCACCCAATATAAATTGCATGCTCCTCTGATCCTGAAAAGAATAGGTATGCATTATGACGTATCCATTTTGACTAGTAGCCATGGATGGCCCACTCCTCCATGAGCATGCCCACTTACCCCTTGGAGGTCAAAACCCCCCACAGCCATCTCAAGTCTCTGCCTGTTGTAACTACTGTGGCCAGGGTTTTACAGACTGTTTAAGAAGAGGTAGCATCCTGTGTAGTTCAACCAGAATGATTTCTACCCCATCTAATGACAGACCGAACCTAAAAGCCAGTTCTTACATATAAGACATTCAAGAAACAGGGATAACCCACCCCCAACAACTTTCTTCACTTCCAGGAACAAGAGAAATAAGGAGGCTCAGTAAGGAGGCCTAAAACCTTTTTTTAAAAAATGCATATCCTCCAGAAAGCTTAAAAGGACCTTTAATCTCACAGTGGATCATCTGGCTGTACCTAGTATGACTCCAAGAGACCCAGTAACATATATGATATAGAGAGGCAGTTACAAGGGGTGGGGTGAAGAAAACAGAACCGGCCTGGCTTGAAATCACTTCTTGGACTAAGCTGGGCCAATCACTCTCTCTTAGTATGATGAGATCCCGGGCTGTGGCTCAGTGGTGGAGCATCTGCTTGGCATGCAGAAGGGCCCAGGTTCAATCCCCAGCATCTCCAGTTAAAGGGACTAGGCAAGTAGGTGATGTGAAAGACCACTGCCTGAGTCCCTGGAGACCCGCTGCCGGTCTGAGTAGACAATACTGACTTTGATGGACCAAGGATCTGATTCAGTATAAGGCAGCTTCATGTGTGCTTTGGGTGGGGGGCGTGAATCAGTGGCAAAGCCTCTGCTTGGCATGTAGAAGGTCCCAGGTTCAATCGCCGGCATCTCCAGTTAAAGGGACTATGCAAGTAGGTGATGTGAAAGACCTTTCTCTGCCTGAGACCCTGGAGAGCCGCTGCCTGTCTGAGTAGACAATACTGACTTCGATGGACCAAAGATCCGATTCAGTGTAAGGCAGCTTCATGTGTTCATGAGTACCTTACAGAATTGCTGCGACAATAAAATGGAGGAGAAACTGTGCATTGGCTCCTTGGAGGAAGTTAGAGAGATCCCTAAAATCTCTTCAGAATGAAAGATGGTGGCTAAACAGGGACACAGGTTGGGCCAGGAATCCCAAATAGGGCTTCTGGCAGGTGCACGGGGGGCGGGTGTCCCAGGCGAGCACGTGATGCCATCCACAGGGATGCCATCCACAGGCTGGTTGCTTCTTTGCCCTGGGCTGCTTTCACAGGGATTGTCCAGCTTGTTTTCTTGTTAACAAATTACATGATTTACCCGAGAGCTGAAAAATAGCACTCTGAAGCGTACATACATCTGGGCGGTAATTGAGTTCATCTCCTGGCATGGCTGCTCCCTTTAATTAGAGCCGGAGGATTGAAAAGGAGCGAATATATTACGGATCAGCTTATGTTACTACTAAGCTGGAGATGCACGGAGGCCTTCCTGATGTGAAGCCTTTGATGAGAGCAGGCGCTGCAGCTCTTTAATGGAGCTGTCCACTTCAACCACCTCTCTGTCATCCAAAACGCCTCTCGAGTCAGCCTGAGGCCTGGAGACTTCCTTCTTCCCGTGTTTATTTATGACATTTCCCCCCCTTCTCTCTCTCACAAAGGCAGCTTTGGGGATTGCTTTATCAAGGAGGAGGATGGTGTGGGGAGGGAAAGAGGGAGAGGGAGAACTTTTACCCTTCACTGCACTGCCTCTGGAGGGAAAAAGAACAACTCACACAACTGCTGGGGGAAATGCACATACCTGTAAGGTTTCCCAGGCAGCTTGAGGTTGACTGTAGCCGGTGAGAATTCAGCAAGGGAGGAAAGGGTTAAAGTTTTCCTTTCTCCCTACTCGGCTCTGTTCTCCTGGGTACAGCAGTCCTGGAGGCTGCATTATTTGCAAAAGAAAAAAAGGAGTTAAAATAAACAAGGAAGAAGCAGGAGGGTGTAGCCAAGCCAGGTCACTTGCATTAGGTTCAACAATCCATATTTGCTGTTTTCTGGCACTGCCTGGAGATCATCGCCTGGAGATCAGTTGTAATCCCAGGAGATCTCCAGGTACCATCTGGAGGTTGGCAACCCTAAGGGGAACCAATCTTTGCCATCTGGAAAGCGGTTACAATTCATAGAATCATAGAGTAGAAAGGGACCACCTGGGTCATCTAGTCCAACCCTCTGCACAATGCAGGAAATTCACAACTACCCCCCCACCCCCAGTGACCCCTACTACATGCCCAGAAGATGGCCAAAGTGCCCTCCCTCCCATGAACTGCCTACAGTCACAGAATCAGCATTGCTGACAGATGGCCATCTAGCCTCTGCTTAAAAAACCTCCAGGGAAGGAGAGCCCAACACCTCCCGAGGAAGCCTGTTCCACTGAGGAACTGCTCTGACTGTTAGAAAATTCTTCCTAATGTCTAGACGGAAACTCTTTTGATTTAATTTCAGCCCGTTGGTTCTGGTCCGACCTTCTGGGGCAACAGAAAACAACTCCGCAGCCTCCTCTATATGGCAGCCCTTCAAGTACTTGGAAGATGGTTATCCTATCCCCTCTCCTCTGCAGGCTAAACACACCCAGCTCCTTCAACCTTTCCTCATCAGACCTTTCCTCCAGACCCCTCACCATCTTTGTTGCCCTCCTCTGGACACGTTCCAGATTTTCTACTTCTTTTTGAAATTCTGGGATAGCTGCAGGCCCCACCCGGATGTTGGCAACTCCATGTGTTCACATCCCGACCCATCACCAGCGACTGGATTCTGACTTGATTCTTTCTGAAAATTAGTGATGCTGGGGTTTGAACCTGGTAGCATCTGCATGAAAAGCGGATGCTGTGCTACTAAATCATGGGCCTTCCCCCAGGGTCTATCCCGTGTGTAGTGAAATGAGGTCTTGATTGGGGAGTTGCAACAGGGTGGGAGCAACTAACAGGAAGTTACAAGGAGACAGAAAGAGCAAGCAGACTCTAGGGAGGAACTGTTGACTTTCCATTTTATTATAGAAGTTCAATAAACACCTTGTTATACAAACACCTGAAGTCCCTGGCATTAATAAGACACTGTGGACAGGACTAAGATGTAAAGGGGATGAGACGGAGCGCAGGCAAAGGAAGGGAGCTTGTTGCAAGGACCGGAGAAGGCTCTTATTTTGCTCCAGCGATTGGTGGGATGCAGCTAAAGGGTGTCTCGTTTCCATCACCCCAGCTGCTGTTTCTAGTCCCAGACCTCTTGCCAGTCCGCTCACGACCCCGGTTAGGCAATCTGCCTCCGGTAACCAGGCCTTCATTTGCATGCCGCCCCTGAAAAAGCATGCGACTGAGTTGTTAGTGGGAGCGGGCGAAGGGGAGACCAGGCTGGGCTTGACAAAAGCAAGACAGGCTCGTCTGCTCAGGTGGGAGAGCAGGTAGCCGTGGTGGGGACGGGAAAGGGACAGAAGGCCTATTGCAATCAGAAGGGGAAAGAGGGGCTGGGCTTGAAGCAAACAGCTGCATTTTGCACTGGTATTTCTCACACTGTTAGAGGGCAGCCAGGACAAGAAATACCCAGTAGAGGTAGTCAGCGTGCATGACAACTAGGGTTGCCAGCCCAGGGTGGGGAAATCCCTGGAGATTTGGGGGTGGAGCCTGAGGAGGGCAGGGTTTGGGGAGGGGAGGGACTTCAGTGGGGTACAATGCCACAGAGCCCCACCTTCCGAAGCAGCCATTTTCTCCAGTGGGAATTATCTCTGTTTCCTGGAGGTCAGTTGTAACAGCAGATCTCCAGCCACTGCTCGGAGATTGGCAACTAGGGTTGCCAACCTCCGGGTGGTGGCTGGAGATCTCTGGGCAACAGAGATCAGTTCAACTGGAGGAAATGGCTGCTTGGGAAGAGTGTATGACATTATACCCCACCCTCCTCAGGATCCCCACTAGGGTTGCCAGATCCCTCTTTGCAACCAGCGGGAGGTTTTTGGGGGCGGAGCCAGAGGAGGGTGAAGGGATGGGAGGGACTTCAATGCCATAGAGTCCAATTGCCAAAGTGGCTATTTTGTCCAGGTGAACTGATCTCTGTTGGTTGGAGATCAGTTGTAACAGCTAGTACCTGGAGGTTGGCAACCCTAATCCCTGCCCTTCTCAGGATCCACCACCACAATCTCCAGGTATTTCCCAAGGGGAAGCTGGCAACCCTAATGACAACTAGCCAGGGTGCACTGCAGGCAGGCAGCATCCTACACCGGAGGTTGCCAACCTCCAAGTGTGGCCTGGAGTACTCCCAGAATTACAGCTGATCTCCAGGCTACACAATGGCTGCTTTATGGGGTAGACTCTTTAGCCTCACATCCCTGATGAGTTCCTCCCCAAAATCCATCTTCCCCAGGCATCACCCCCAAATCTCCAGGAATTTCCCAAGACAGAGTTGGCAACCCTTCCTACACCTGTGTTTAAAGGCTGCCTGTTTCCTTTTGGCCCCAGTTAAAGGAGGCAGGTTCTGATCTCTAAAGGCTGATAAATCCTGGGGCTTAGGACTGCCTGAGCCCTACCCCCAGTCCTGCCCAGGCACTGAATTCACCACCTCAGGCCCACCATCAAACGCTCTCACCTTCTGAAGAGATCAGGAATCGGGGTGCCAGCATCCAGGTGGGACCTGGGGATCCCCCACAATTACAGACTACAGAGATCAGTTCCCCTGAAGAAGAAGAGTTGGTTTTCATACGTCAACTTTCTCTACCACTTAAGGAACAATCAAACCGGCTTACAGTCACCTTCCCTTCTCCCCCACCCCCAACAACAGGTACCCTGTGAAGTAGGTGGGGCTGAGAGAGTTCGGAGACAGCTGTGACTAGCCCAAGGTCACCCAGCTGGGTTCATGTAGAGGAGTGTGGAAACCAACCCGGCTCTCCAGATTAGAGTCTGCCGCTCATGTGGAGGAGTGGGGAATCAAACCTGGTTCTTAGGGTTGCCAGGTCCCTCTTTGCCTCCGACAGGAGGTTTTTGGGATGGAGCCTGAGGAGGGCGGGGTTTGGGGAGGGAAGAGACTTCAATGCCATAGAGTCCAATTGCCAAAGTGGCCATTTTCTCCAGGAGAACTGATCTCTATCTGCTGGAGATCAGTTGTAATAGCAGGAGATCTCCAGCTAGTGCCTGGAGGTTGGCGACCATACCGGTTCTCCAGATTAGACTCCACCACTCTTAATCACTACACCATGCTGGAGAAAATGGCTGCTTTGGAGGGTGGACTCTGTGTCATTGTACCCCACTGAGGTCCTTGTCCTCCCCAGGCTCCTCCCGCAAATCTCCAGGAGTTTCCTAACCTGCTGGCAACCCTACCCACCCACTCACCCATCTCCTGCCGGTGGCCTGGGGAGACCTAGCTACCCTAGTCAGGAAGGACAAGGGGCTTGCCAGTAGTTAGGATTGCCAGCGCTGGGTTGGGAAATACCTGTAGATTTTAGGGGTGGAGCCTTAGGAAGGCGGGGTTTGGAGAGGGGAGGGGCTTCAATGGGGTACAATGCCATGAAGTCCACCTTCCAAAGTGACCATTTTCTCCTGGTGAAATGATCTGTATCGCCTGGAGATCAGTTGTAATCCCAAGAGATCGCCAGTCACCACCTGGAGGTTGGCAACCCTACCAGTGGTGGCCATGAGCTCTAGAATCCCCCCTTCTAGCACCTGTACCTGCCACTGAAGATAATCAAGTGCAAATGTGAAGCTTTTGAGACATTTCACCCGGCCTCTCCTTGTCTGATTCATTGTGTCTTCCCCTTGACAGGTTATTTCCCCCTCCCCTCTCTCATTACGAGTAATTCTGCTCCTTTGGGAGATGCTCTTTTAGTTGTTTTATGTTCATTGCTGGTTGCTTAACAATTGGATTGTTTTTAGTTGGCACTTTACACAGGCGCGCACACACATTTTAGTACATTTTAATGTCAGTACATTATATGAACTGCCTTCGGCACATTGCTTCAGAGAAGCATATTTTGAAATGAAATGAAATAAATTAATACCACAGTCTTTGAAGACATATTCTTTTTACTAGAAAGCGGTGGGATCCTCGCTTCACTGGAGATCGGAAACTATTTCCACCAGTTGGTTTTTTTGTTTTTGTGAAAGCCGTCTTTGGCACGTGGCAGAACGAGACGGAAGCCCAGCTGCTACCCTCTGCCTCTTCCAGGAGCAGGAAGAAGATGAAGGACAAGACATTTTGGGTGACTGATTACTCTCTGCAAATATGTTCATATCTGGACTAAGAAAATCCTCTCGGTGGTGGTGGTGGTGGAAAGTGCCATCAAGTCACAGCTGACTTATGGCAACCCCAGAGGGGTTTCAAGACACACGGAGGTGGTTTGCCATTGCCTGACTCTTCATAGCAACCCTGGACTTCCTTGGTGGTCTCCCTACTTATCTTCCAAGATCTGATGAGATCTGGGCCATCCAGGTCAAGGCAAGAGACATTCAGAGGTGAGTTGTGATTGCCTGCCTCTGCGTAGAAACCCTGGACTGCCTCGGTGGTCTCCCATCCAAGTACTTATCAGGGCCAACCAGCTTCGTTTCTAAGCTCCGATGAGAACAGGCTCGCCTGGGTTATCTTGGTCAGTACAAATCATCTCTAGCTTCTGCCTATTAAAAGTTAGCATTAAAGATCTTCTGCCTTCCCAGAACTCCAAAGAAGGCTGGGCTGGATCCCACAAATCCATTCTAATAATGGTGGCTTCCTGCCTGGAAGGTAGACTTCCCTCTACCATAAGGAGCCTCTTGCATCAGAGGAAGGCCCCCTCCACCACGGGAAAACACCACCACTAGTGGAATGGATCAATGGGATCCAACCCACTGGGTCATATCCTAGCAACTTTTCCAGTGCCAAAAGCAGAGGAGAGGGAGCCTTTTGACCATTGGAAAAGCCATGCCATGGATTGTGGGACCTACGGGGACCAAAGCCACATGGGATGAGTGAGGGGGGACTCAAAAGAGATCAGTCAGAAAAGCTGGTGGGATCCAACCCATTGTTTCTAGAGAGTGCATAATATCTCAGGTCCCTTTGATACCAGAACATCATAAAATGACTTATCCACAATGAAGAACAGGGATCCTTTGTAGAGTACGTTGTCCAGGCCCAGGGCCCCAGGTAGTGAGGCAGGGTCAAGAGCAATCTGAAGTCACAGCTGGGTTACCTGCAGAGTTTGGTCTCAAGTGGTAAACGTAGTCCAAGAGAATAGTCAGAGTTCAACCCAGGGCTCAGAAACAGGTAGCAAAACGTGATCCAAGAGAATAGTCAGAGTCCAGTCCAGGGTCAAAGGGCACACAGATCTCAGAAACAGGTATAGTTGCTGATCGCATAGGTTAGTAACACAAGGTGTTCCCACACTGGCCTGAATGCAAGTGCCTGCTTAAATAGGCCCCAGGTGAACCAGCTGTTGCTTGTTCCTCTGACTCAGCATTCCCTGCTGGGTAAAGCTCATTAGCCTCATCACTGTCAGCAGGGAGTGCTCTTCACTGGGTCTGCAGTCTAGCACTCCTTCTACGCTCATGTAGGAGTGCTCTGAACCGTTGGTGCCTCTGCTCCAGCGGCTTTGGGGGTCTCCTTGGTGACCCTGCCTGTGGCTGGCCCTCTGTCACAGATGAGTTCCCTGCTCTAGGTGGTTGTAGGCAGGGAGGGGACTCATCTGTCTGACTGCTCAGCCTGCTGCTGTTCCTCCTTTCCACTGCCTGCTGTTTCAAGGTCCTCCTCGTCTGAGGAAGCCTCCTCAGGCTGCCCCATGACACGCGTGAAGTTTGCAAGTGTTTGCTTCCGGTCTTCTCCTGCCCTTCCCCCTAAGTCCAGGAGAAGCAATGCCGGGTGTGCGGACGTGTGTCAATCCAGATCGTAATAATTACCCAGCAAACTGTTGGTAATGAACCTCATCATCTCTTCCGGCACGCGCAGTTAGCCTTGATTTAATAGGCCAGCGGCTCTTTGCTTTGGGTTGGGCAGGATCGGCATCTGGAGCGGTAAATGAAACTCGCAATAAGTCAAGCGGTATTAAACTTTACGGCTGCCGTATTTAAAAACTAGACACTTTCCCCAATCAATCAGAGTGAGTGGAATTGTAAATATCCAGGCAGGATCCATATTGCTTAATTAAACAGCAGCTAATGAGCACCGTGGTTGTTGGCCTGTGATTTAGGACACGGATTGTGCAGATGGTGGATGCCGGAGAACTTCACGGGAAGGAACTGAACATGGAGCTGGAAACGGGGTCTCCTGAAGTCAGAAGGAGCTCAAGGTGGCGGAGAAGGGACCATGGCTCTTTCATTCACATGCACATGAAGCTTATACCGAATCAGTCCAACACGGTTAGTATTGTCTTACTCTGACTGGCAGCAGCTCTCCAAGGTCTCAGCACGAGGTCTTTCACATCACCTACTGTCTCATCTTTTTTTAAACTGGAGATGCCAGGGATTGCACCTGGGACCTTCTGCATACCAAGCAGAGGCTCTTCCACTGAGCCACAGCCCCTCCCCCAAATGGATGGCATTTATGCATTTTCCTACTGATATAGTAAACAGGTCATCACAGGAGCAATCTTAAGCAGGCCTATTTCACATCGCATGAAGTTGTCTTATATGGACCATTGGACCATCAACATAAGTATTCTCGCAGACAGGCAGCTGTTCTCCAGGGTCTTAAGCAGAGGTCTTTGACATCACCTATTGACTAGTCCTTTTTGGATTTGGATTTTAATTTTAACTGAAGGTGCCAGGGATTGAACCCAGAACCTTCTGCATGCCAAGCAGGGGCTCTACCAACTGAGCCATGGCCCTTCCCAAACACATGAAGTTGCCTTATACTGAATCAGACCCTGGGTCCATCAAGATCAGTACTGTCTACTCAGACATGCAGCAGCTCTCCAGGGTCTCAGGTAGGGGTCTTTCCAGTCACCTACTGCTTGGTGCTTTTAACAGGAGATACCTAGGATTGAACCTGGGACCTTCTGCATGTCAAGCAGATGCTCTGCCTCTGATCCAGAGCCCCTCCACAAATTCAAATTTGTCAAATCAGAATCCAGGCTCCGAATCCAGCTATTTGGGTACCAACCACTATTGGGGCTTACCCGTTATGTTCCTTCCTCCTAGACTCTCTGCATTGGTTGACCTGATTGCCGCAGCACAAGGGATGACTTGCTTGTGTGAATGCTTGCGTTTGGGGCTCAATTTCTGCTCGGGATGGTGCTGTGTCATGTATCATTAATACATGAACCAGTTGAACCAGTTGTCTCTACAAGTGGTGTGACATCTGATCAGCACAACCCCAAGGTTTGAGATCTACAATTCAAAACACATGAAATGATTCAAAAAGGATATGGACAGAATGGAGCGGGTGCAGAGGAGAGCGACAAGGATGATCAGGGGCCTGGAGACTGAGCCCTACGAGGAAAGGCTGAGGGAGTTGGGAATGTTTAGTCTGGAGAAGAGGAGGTTGAGGAGGGGTCAGGATTGCTCTTGAAGTATTTGAAGGGCTGTCACTTAGAGGAGGGCAGGGAGCTGTGTCCCTGTTGGCAGCAGAGGATAGCACTTGCAATAATGGGTTTAAATTGCTGGTGGAAAGGTACCGGCTGGACATTAGGATTTTTTTTTACAGTAAGAGTTGTTCAACAGTGGAATCAGCTACCTAGGGAGGTGGTGAGCTCCCCCTCACTGGCAGTCTTTAATCAGAGGCTGGACAAGCACTTGTCAGGGGAACTCTAGACTGATCTTACATTGAGCAGGAAGTTGGACTAGATGGACTGTATGGCCCCTTCCAACTCTATGATTCTATTATTTTAACTGGCAAATGATACTCCTTTATTGACGGATGGCGTGGCACGGACTTGCGCAAAGATCTAAAAAGTGCAAGCACATAGAGCTGTCTCAGGGTCTAGATTGAAATGGGATAAATCTGAAAGTGTGGGATAGTTTTTGGCGGGTACCTGTGTTGGTCTGCAGAAGAACAAGATTGGAGCCCAGTAGCCCCTTCAAGACTAACGAGATTTCCAGGGTATAAACCTTCGAGAGTCAAAGCTCCCTTCGTCGTATACCAGAGCTTTGACTCTCAAGAGCTTCTACCCTGGATATCTCGCCGGTCTTGAAGGGGCTACTGGGCTCCAATCTTGCTCTGAAAGATCCACACCATCTTCCAAAATGCAGTTAACAGACATCTCCTTCCCCCATGAACGGATGACCTCTTTACAGAAATATATGGGAATCATAATTGTATCAAATCTGAGTGAGATTGAGGAGAAGAATCGTAATCAAAGATAAAGGAAGAGATATGAGGGCACGGGGAAAGGTGAAACTATCGCTCTTTGGTGGAGTTGTCTCCACTAAATTGAACATTCCACCTAGATTTTAAATTTTTTTTCAAGTAATCCTCTTATCAGTCTCCGAACAAAGATTAAAAGACAGGCAAAAATTACTTAATGGTTTCATCAGGCTGACTCAAAAGCCTATACAAGGAAGTGAAAAGCAAAGCCGTTTAGAAATGATTATCCATTTATTATATTTTATTTCACTTTTTACTCTGCCAAAAATGGGCTCTGAAAGAGGTTGGCAGCAATCAAGCGCTAATAAAACGATGCTTAAAATTCAGTGGAAAATACTCTTTGCAGGAGGCAGCGGGGCCGGGCTGTTTCCTTCCCTCCTCCTGCTGTAGGGTTGCCAACTGCCCCTCAAGAGTCCAGGCTCCCTTCGATACTGCAGACCAACACAACTACCTGACTGAAACAAGACAGGCAACAGTGCCACAAACGGCAACCCCAATCCCTTTAAAACAGCATCCTCTGGAACAATACCATTTTAGCATTTTGTGGAACAATGGAAGTTTGGGAACCTTGGTATTCATGAATATTTATTTATGTTTTATTTACTTACTTGTTAGATTTTTATGCCACTCATTTCTGACAAGTCAGGCTCTGAGCGGCTCACAACCAACACAATACAATTTAAAAATCCATAATTTAAAACTAAGTGTCACAAGTTAAAGTCGACAGCCAGCATGGTGTGGTGGTTAAGAGTGGTGGACTCTCATCTGGAGAACTGTGTTTGATTCCCCACTCCTCCATATGAGCAGCGGACTCTAATCTGGAGAACTGGGTTGGTTTCCCCACTCCTCCACATGAAGCCAGCTGGGTGACCTTGGGCTAGTCACAGTTCTCTCTGAACTCTCTCAGCCCCACCAACCTCACAAGGTGTCTGTTGTGGGGAGAGGAAGGATAGGAGATTGTAAGCCGGTTGGATTCTCCTTTTAAAAAAGGTAGAGAAAACTGGCATATAAACACCAACTCTTCCTCCTCTTCTTAAAACCAGATGCCCTTGATTATAGCAGCATAAAATGACATTGGGAAAACCATACAGAGAGAGGGACCATCTAATAGACAGAATAATCACCAACAAGGAGAAGGAAAGGGGAAAGGGGAAGAGGAGAGGAAGGGAAGGGAGGCCAACAAGATGGAAAACTGTTGCTGTCCTCAACCAAATGTCTGGCGGAACAGTTCAGTCTTGCAGGCCCTGCAGAACAATTTCAAGTCCAGCAGGGATCTGATCGCACAAGGCATGGTGTTCCACAAGGCTAGGGGTGCCAGCTCTGGGTTGAGAAATATCTGGAGATTTTTGGGGTGGAGCCTGAGGAGGATGGGGTTTGGGGAGGGGAGGGACTTCAATGCCATAGAGTCCACTTTCCAAAGTGGCCATTTTCTCCAGGTGAACTGATCTCTGTTGCCTGGAGATCAGTTGTAATAGCAGGAGATCTCCAGTCACCACCTGGAGGTTATTAACACACTAAAATGCATACAAAACCTATCACTATCTATCTATAATGTATCACAAATATGAAACTATTGCAAAACATGCATGTATAAGTACATTCTATTGTGCATAAGACTGGAACACGAAGATGAGACACTACATGGCATCTTTATGAAGACAGTTTAGTTCAATGGACAGCTGGACACTCTTGAGGACAGGGATCACCAGTAAATTTTCTCCAGCTGAGTGAACTTAGAGGGGTGTAATGGGAGAGGCATTCTTGCAGGTGCGATGGTAGGCCATTCTACCATGTGGGATTGCCAACTCTGGGTTGGGAAATTCCTGGAGGTTTGGGGCTGGAGCCTGGGGAGGGATCTCGGTGGAGGGTATAATGCCATAGAGAGACCACCCTCCAAAGATGCCATTTTCTTCAGGGGAACTGATCACGGCCATCTGGAGATCAGTTTTAATCCCAGGAAATCTCCAAGCTCCACCTGGAGGTTGGCAACCTTACCAGGTTTGGCAGTCACTTGGCCCGCAAAGGCTCAGCTGGAAACCATCTCTATCCTCCCCACCCCTCATATTTGGTCCAAAGGATCAGCACTGTCAGTTTGTATTAATGTTCAAGAAGGTTGTTCCAAATAAGACCCAGATGGTGCTGGAGCCCACCCCAGGGAAACCGCAACTTTACTGGATCTTGTGGGTAGGGTTTTGGGCACAGAGACTGCGATGCGGCTGCCCTGATTGGCAGGCCAAGGAGGGGCTGTCAGAGAGTCCATCTGTGACCTTCTGCAAAGCCCCCAGTGCTCCGCAAGGAGAGCTTTTTTTAGAGAGCATCTGCATTGGATGAGATGATGAAAATTGCTAGCATTTCTATTATTAGCAGCCAAGCAGGTGATCGCCAGGTTTTGGAAAGCCGAAACAATCCCGACGGGGGAGGATCGGCTCTCTAAAACCTGGGATCTGCGGACAATGGAGGCACTTTCGCACCAATTAAAAGTTGCAAGAGGGCATGGCAAATGGAAGGTTTGCCTCTCGATATGCATCCTTTTAATCTCTGGCAGGGCCAGGAAGGCGGGGAATAGGTTAAAGAGCCGGCCTATGGCCATGAGTTGGACTTTTCACGAGAGCAGCCCGGTTCGTCCCCTGCATCCAAAACAACAACGAGTCTGGATGCACCTGAAAGAATCACAGATTGATTGTGGCATAAAATGGCACAATAAACTCCTTAGTCTTTAAGCTGCCCTAAAAGACTTCGTAATTTAAACTTCAGACTGCCTGGAAATAGTGTTTTATTTCTTCATTACAGGTTTATTTTCTTTTGATTCCATTTTTTTTTAAGTTTCAGAGGGAGACGTGTTGGTCTGCAGTAGAACAGGAACAGCGCGATTCCAGTCCACCAGCCCCTTAGAGACCGACAAAGAGTGACAGGGAATAAGCTTTCGAGAGTCAAAGGCCATTTATGCCTGGCTGTTTCCCCGCCGTGACCCCGCCGACTACTTCGGGGCTTTGCTTTGATTACGCATGCATTTTCTGACCTCCAGAGGTCACCTCGCTCTCCCTGCACATTCTGCTCGCGTTTTCTGGATTTGTGTTTAGCCAGCATCCAGAAAACCCAGGCAAAATGCACAGAAATGTGTGGGGAGAGGAAGGTGACCTCTGGCGGTCGGAAAATGCATGCATAATCGAGGCAAAGCCCCGAAGTAGTCGGCGGGGGGGGGGATAGGGCTCTTCGTCACCGGCGGGAGGTTTTGGGGGTGGATCCTGAGGAGGGTGGGGTATGGGGAGGGGAGGGACTTCAATGCCATACAGTCCAATTGCCAAAGCAGCCATTTTCTCCAGGTGAACTGAGCTCTATCGGCTGGAGATGTAATAGCAGGAGATCTCCAGCTAGTACCTGGAGGCTGGCAACCCTAGGGGGGGGGGAGGACTGCGAGGAAACAGCCATGATGAAGGTCCCTTCATCAGATTTGATGAAGGGAGCTTTGACTCTGGAAGGCTCCCACCCCCAAAATCTTGTTAGTCACTAAGGTGCTGCTGGAATCGAATACAGCTGTTTGTTTTCTCCATCACTTTATCCCCATGTCAGGCAAAGCTCTGCCTGCTTGCTCTGTGCAGTGAGCTATTATTTGCATGTTTTATTGCAATACTTTTCTTTCCTGTTTCCTGGTGGTGAACCTGCGGCTATGAATAAAGGCCTGAGAGCACATGAACACATGAAGCTGCCTTATACTGAATCAGACCCCTGGTCTATCAAAGTCAGACTACTGAGACTGAGAGCCAGCATGGGGTAGTGGTTAAGAGCGGTGGTTTGGAGTGGCGGACTCTGATCTGGAGAACCGGGTTTGATTCCCCACTCCTCCCCATGAGTGGCGGAGGCTAATCTGATGAACTGGATTTGTTTCCCCGCTCCTCCACATGAAGCCAGCTGGGTGACCTTTGTAATGCCCTAAATTACTCTGAAGCACTCAATTAAGTAATTCAGGAGAGGTTAGAGATCAAACAGTTCTTTTATTGGCCAATAAAACAGCAGAGCGCGCGTGGTCAATGTCTAAGCGTCAGCCATTTTCCACGCCCAAACAAAGCAATACATCTTGTCGAAGGCTTTCACGGTCAGAGTTCATTGGTTCTTGTTGGTTATCCGGGCTGTGTGACCGTGGTCTTGGTATTTTCTTTCTTGACGTTTCGCCAGCAGCTGTGGCAGGCATCTTCAGAGGAGATGCCTCTGAAGATGCCTCCTCTGAAGATGCCTCTGAAGATGCCTCCTCTGAAGACGCCTGCCACAGCTGCTGGCGAAACGTCAGGAAAGAAAATACCAAGACCACGGTCATACAGCCCGGATGACCAACAAGAACCAATACATCTTGTTTTATAGTCTTTAGAGTAGACAGCACTAATTACAATTACGTAGAATATTAGAGCCAATACAAACTAGATTCGTATACAGAACAATTAACATATCCTGTGGAGTGGCCTGAAGGCGTTGACTTAGCTTGGCCGTCTGATCCTAATACAGAAACGAAACCTAACGTTCTTGGCTGACTGTTCTGATCTCTTAAATCAAAGCTTTAGGTCTTGTCAGGGAGCCTGGCTGTACCAGCAGAGAGAGGGAGAATGACCTCACTAGCACTTGACTAGAAATGGTTCTGGGTCAGGCTGACCCAGGTCTCACACTAGTGAATCTCTGAACCAAAGATTCATACTTTGCCCATCATGCATAGTGCCTTTACATATGTGTGTAGAATATATGTGTCTGATGCTAAGCTCTTATATATGAGCAGGGCATCTTATATTAACTTGTGAATATGCATACATGTGAAAGAATATATGTTTTCCCCATAAATGAAGTTTATAGGCAGTTCTCCTTGGGCTAGTCACAGCTCTCTTCGAGCTCTCTCAGCCTCACCTACCTCACATTGAGTCTGTTGTGGGGAGGGGGAGGGAAGGTGATCGTAAGCCGGTTTGATTCTTCCTTAAATGGTAGAGAAAGTCGGCATAGAAAAACCAACTCTTCTTCTTCTCCTCCTCCTCCTCCTCGTGATGAAGGAGCTGATTGGGACGATTGCTTTCATGAGGCCTGGTGGCAGGCTCGCCCTGGAACGATTTCTCAAAATATTCACTCACTGACATGGCTCCTTTGTGCACTGCGATCTCTTTATGATTCATTTGTTCTGTTTGACACAATGGGGGAAAAAAAAGAAACAAAGATCAGGTAATTCTGGGGGAAAAAAGTACCAGCCGAAGTGTTTAATCTCTCTTACTCTTTGGGCCCAAAGGCAGCAGCCCTATCAAAATCCTCATAAAATAAGAATTTACGATTCCTCCCCAACACTTTTTCAGCCACCCCCTGGAGGAAAACTCAATTACTGGCCAGAAAATTGTGCGAAGCTTATCAGAGTTAGTTAAGGCTTGCTGTAAATCAATCATTTAATTAACACTTACAAGAAAAGATTACAACTATACCCAAAATGAGTCTGGGGTATTTCCCAGCGGGGTCCCATTTCCAAAGATATTCCGAAATTGCCTTTCTTTTTGTCATGGGATGAAAACCAGAGAGTATCACAATACCAGAGTGAAATTCTCTCTTCCTACGGCATGTGGTATTTGAGAGAGGCATTGTGAGGTTTGCCTACAGTTGTGGGATATCTTCCATACTGGAAGCAGATTCCGCAAGAGTAGCTAGCTGTATTTGTCTGTACCAGCAGGAAAGCAAAAAATGCTTCTAATTTAACATTTTCATATCTAGTGGCTTCCATAAAACATCGGAAGTGATAAAATATAGAGTTGCCAACTGTGGGTTAGGAAATTCCTGGAGATTTAGAGGTGGAGGGTACGGAGGGTGGGTTTTGTAAAGGGGAGGGTTGCCAGGTCCCCCTGATCACTGGTGGGGGATGGGGCAGTAGGGTTGCCCAATCCAGGTTAGGAACACCTGGACATTTGGGGATGGAGCCTGGGGAGGACAGGGACCTCAGTGAGGGACAATGCCATAGAGTCCACCCTCCAGAGCATCCATTTTCTCCAGGGGAGTTGAGCTCTGTAGTGCACAGATGAGCTGTAATTCCAGGGCATCCCCAGATCCCATCTGGAGGCTGGCATCCTTAGGGAGTAGGGTTGCCTGGTCCAGGTTGGGAACACCTGGACATTTGGGGATGGAAACTGGGGCGGTCGGTCAGGGACCCCAATGGGGTACAATGCCATACAGTCCAACCTCCAAAGCATCCATTTTCTCCAGGGGACCGGACCTCTGTGGTCTGGAGATTCCAGGGGATCCCCAGGTCCCACCTGGAGGCTTGCATCCCTAGGGAAGGGCCTCAACAGGATGTGATGCCAGAGAGTGCACCCTCTGAAGGTGCTGTTTACTTCAGAGGAACTGATCTGTATAGTCTGGAGATCAGTAGTTAATTGCAAGAGGTCTCTAGGCCCCACCTGGAGGTTGGTAATCCGAGGAAAACAGCACCAATAAAAGTACAATAAAAGATAGTTTCAGAGGGTAGCCATGTTGGTCTACAGTAGAACAGCTAGATTCAAGTCCAGTAGCACCTCAGAGGCCAACAAGATTTTTGGGGTGTAAGCATCCTGAGCTCCTTCTTTGCAACACCCCTCCCACCTTCTGATTGAAATATAAAGACTTAGAGATCTCTCCATTCTCCATTCCAACTCATATCTGATGAAAGGTGCTGTGATTCTTGAGAGCTTATACCCACAAAATCTTGTTGCTCTCTAAGGTGGTACCCGACTCGAATCTGCAATAAAAGAGAAAATATATATATTTATTTTTAAAAAAAATTCAGCAGGCCTTTCTCAAAGGCTCATGGAAGCCTACATAATATGTTAGACATAATTAATAGCGCGACATGACTTGAATTTTTAGGTATGAAAACGGATTTTGGTCTAAAGGGTGTGTGAATGGTGTCAGAGCTTTGAAAGAATTCTTTGAGTTTCACATTTCTAAAGAATTTAAAGAGGTCAACTCGAGTTTGGAAGTAGGAGCAAAACCGACACCTGGGTTTAATAGTTCCAATTCTTCTTTAGAGAAAACTCGGCTGGATAATCTCCTCGGCTGGATAATCTCTCTCGGCTGGAGACCTCCTGCTATTACAACTGATCTTCAGCCGATAGAGATCAGTTCAGCTGGAGCAAATGGCCGGTTTGGCAATTGGACTGTATGGCATTGAAGTCCCTCCCCTCTCCAAACCCCGCCCTCCTCAGGCTCTGCCCCAAAAACCTCCTGCCGGTGGTGAAGAGGGACCTGGCAACTCTAGGCAAACCACTTTTGAACGTCTCCTGTCTTGAAAACCATACCGGGTCACCATATGTCGGCTGTGACTTGATGGCAAAAAACCCAAAACAAGCCCCCCCCCCTTTCAGATTGCTCCGTTTTTTGTTCTTAAAATGCTTTTTTATGTGGCAATTGGGTTTCGGGGGGGGGGACTTTTCTCTCACAGTAAGCACTACAAAGTAAGCCAATTACAAAGCAGCACTTCAAGGGGCGGGGACTTGATTTGAGCTTGGAGATGGCTGGTGCGTAGATTCCCAACAGGAACGTGTGGGTCCAGCAAGCAACGAATCTCAGTGGAAACTCCCAGGCATAAACAACCACAGAGTCAGTAGAAGCTGCTCGCAAGCCAAATCAGAGCATAACTCTTGGACATGTCATTCCATCATCCATTAAAGCTGTCCGACACCGAAATGTTTTGCACGCCTTGTGAAAAGCTACCAGCAGTGAGAGTTTACCCACCTCTATTCATAGGATGTTGCAGAGAACTGGTAAGAGAGACACTGCTGGAGGGGACGGACCGCTGGCCTGATCCCTTCAGGCACTTAATTCCAGGAGATCTCCAGGCCCCACCTGGAGATTGGCAATCCTATTACTATTGCAAAAGGAAGCTTAGGCGGCCAAGGGCCCTTGGATCATAATAAGAATTTCTGCTGTGTTGTACAGTGAGAGCTGATCTCAAGCCAGTGTGAGTACCAGACAGCAGATGCTTGAGTGTGCTAACAGCAATGGAAATGAAATCTAGGCAGGGCTGGCAGCCGGCTCCACCTTCCTACCCATCCGTCCTCTCACCCAAACACTTGCTGGCAAACAGCAGCTACCAGTGGCACAGAGGCCTGCCCATCTGCTCAAGCTTTCTTCTCCAAAGCACTGGAGGGAGCGTCTGGTCTCTGCAATGGCTGAGCAATTTGCTCTCCCTGCCAGACGATCCGCCGGCAGAGCCGCGCTGGAGAGGCAGCAGAGCTCCACGGCCCTTCTGCTAAGATGGCGCCGGAGAAGACAAACACCGGCTGCTACACGAGGAAGGAGCCCAGATTCCCAAATGCTTTCGGAAGGAGGTGGAGGCACCGCTCAGAATAGGGCAGCAACCAGGCAGGGCAGAGCTACCGATCCGTGTCTGATAAGGGAGTACGGATGCCAGCCTGCAAGTGGGACCTGGAGATCCCCTGGAATTACAGCACACATCTCCAGACCACGGAGATTGGTTCCCCTGGAGAAAATGGATGCTTTGGAGGGTGGACTCTATGGCATTGTACCCCAGCGTGGTGTAATGGTTAAGAGTGGAGGTTTCGATCAGTGGACTCTGATCTGGAGAACTGGGTTTGATGCCCCACTTCTCCACATGAGCGACAGATGCTAATCTGGTGAACCAGGTTGGTTTCCTCACTCCTACACATGAAGCCAGCTGGGTGACCTTGGGCTAGTCACACTCTCTCAGCCTCACCTACCTCACAGTGGAGGGGAAAGGAAGGTGCTTGTAAGCTGGTTTGATTCTCCCTTGTGGCAGAGAAAGTCGGCATATAAAAGCCAACTCTCCTCCTCCTCCTCCTCCTCCTTCTTGGTATAATACTATAGAGTCCACCTTCCAAAGCAGCCATGTTCTCCAGCTGAAATTATCTCTGTTGCCTGGAGATCCGTTGTTCTAGCAGGAGATCTCCAGCCACCACCTGGAGGTTGGCTACCCTAATAGATGGTGATGTAAGAAAGCCTAGTGCAAGTGGAGGCAATAATGAAGTGCCAGGACCGTGAAGGAATTTGTCAGGCACAAAGTTGTCCGCGCACTGAAAGACTTGCTTCATGTATGATGGATACAGTCCTTTTTTACATCAGTGGGCGTAACTCCAACCATTATACAGGGATCAAGAAGAAGCAACAGATACAGTGGATACAAAAAACTAAAGGGAAATGTGAAATGAGAGCAGCAGAAAATGAGAAATGCTGGCAAAGGCAGAGCATTGACAAAGACAGAGATAATTATTAGAAACCCGGAAACAAAAGGAAATGGAAGCTTCTGAATGATAACTGTTACTCAGTGGAATGGAAGCAGAGTTCATAGTAGTGAAAGGAAACCGCATATCAGTGTAAGGATTACAAACATGCTTGGCACTAACATTAACTGAAAGGATATATAATGTAGAGCTTGATGTAAATGTTGAAGATAAATATTCAGATGTATGATCCAGAACAGGGATATTGAACACAAGTTCTGAAATACAGCAGTAACACAGGGAATTCATGACCAGGAGGTATAAGTGATAGCCACTAGTTTAGGTGGATTTTCAAAAAGCATTAAATGAATTCCTGGAAGATAGGTCAGGTGTATCTTTGAGTATATCTTTGAGTACCAGGTGATAGAATGCTGGGAACAACCAATACAGGCCAGGGATGCCATTCCCGAGAGCCAGCATGGTGTAGTGGTTAAGAGTGGTGGTTAGGAGAGGTGGACTCTGATCTGGAGGACTGGGTTTGATTCCCCACTCCTCCACATGAGCGGTGGACGCTAATATGGTGAACTGGATTTGTTTCCCCACTCCTACACATGAAGCCAGCTGGGTGACCTTGGGCTAGTCACACTCTCTCAGCCCCACCTATCTCACAGGGTGTCTGTTGTGGGGAGGGGAGGGGGAAGGTGATTGTAAGCCGGTTTGATTCTTCCTTAAGTGGTAGAGAACATTGGCATATAAAAACCAACTCTTCTTCTTTTTCTCTTTCTTCCTCTTCTACTTGTGTGCTTCCCAGGGACTTCTGGCTAATTGATATTGGCCTGATTCAGCTTGGCCATTCTTAATTCTTCTGCGCATGGTCCCTCCGCTCTATGTGGAAGCCTGACTGGCCACTGATTCCATGGGGATTCATATGACAATGAGTGAAATGTCAAGAGCCAGCGGCCATGGGAGGCGTCCGGGAGATGGCACAGGCTCTCAAAATTCATTGAAATTCAGAAGAGCTGTCAACCGGCCTCCTCCATAAAACTTCCATAACCTTTTCATGTTGCAGAAGGTATAACTCAGCACTGTTGGGGAACACTATTTATAGCAACTGCTGAATAGGCACATGGCCCTAATGACGGTCCAGAGACTTGAATGGGACCAGGGTGCTGTGGAGGGGGCGACTTTGGCAGAGAGAGGCCTTTCCTGCCCGTATCTCATCCTGGCAACCCTGCTGATGTCGTGGCCAGGTGCTGGGGCACAGGTCATCCGCTGTCCACCAGGAGCAGGAGTACCCATGGTGAGGCAATGGCAATCATCCCTAAAAATCCCACCTCAAAGTGATTGTCAGCCAATCAGAGCCCATGGAACTCCACTAGATGGGAGGGGCCAAACTACAGTAGCCAGGTCCCTCTTCACCATGGGCGAGAGGTTCTTGGGCTGGAGCCTGAGGAGTAGGGTTGCCAACCTCCAGGAGAAAATGGCTGGTTTGGCCACTGGACTCTATGGCACTGAAGTTCCTCCCCTCCTCAACCCCGCCCTCCTCAGGCTCCACCCCAAAAATCTCCCACTGGTGGCGAAGAGGGACCTGGCAACCCTACCAAGGAGGGCGGGGTTTGGGGAGGGGAGGGACTTCAATGCCATAGAGTCCAATGGCCAAACCGGCCATTTTCTCCTGGTGAACTGATCTCTATTGGCTGGAGATCAGTTGTAATAGCAGGAGATCTCCAGCCAGTACCTGGAGGTTGGCAACCCTTGGCTAAACAGGTCTTAGTTTAAACAGGGTGAGGGAAAACTTCTCTCCTTAGTTTAGAGGCTCTGGATAAGAGCGCCAGATTAGCCAGGATTTTTATTTAATTTAAGATAGGGTGGGTAAGTATAGATAAGAAAGCTAATTTTTAGGTGATAAATAAGCATGCTGGTAAATGCCAGAAGCACCAAATCTGTCTAGGCAGTTTCTGAGCCAGGTGAAACTTAGGGGAAACCTGCACTTTTGAGAATGTAAGGAGAGATTCCCTCCCATATCCTATCAGAAGATTCGTACTAAACAATTTTTAAGGCTTTGCCTGTGCAAAACTGATTAGCAGCAGAGTTCCCCTTATCAATTAAAGGTGATTTACAACCTTTCATTCTTATAATACAAAAGAATAAGGAGGTAGAGTTCAGTTCTCTGAACTATTAACCAGCAAACCAGACAGAACACCTGTAGAAACGTTTATCTTTTATTGAGATAAGAAAACATCCTTCTTATCCAGCAAGACCGAAAAAACACAGACATGAAAAAGTTAACCCTGCAATTACTGTGAAGATCAATGCTAAAGTTATCAAGGTTCCTAGCATTGCTTAATCATATTATAGCAAGTAATAGTTTTTAAAGCAAATCAGGTTTTGGTTTTTGTCTCACGGCTTTTAGGGATGATCAAAAAGCCCAAGTTATCTTACCTAGAGATCTCACCTATCTCACCTAGTCTTCTGAGACTTCCATCCAGAGAAATTTAATTTGTTGTCATAGGAGTGTATATTTGTGGAAATATATCAATCTTATCTTTCTCTAAATCTCATCTATTATAATCATATGGTTACATCTAGATAACTGATTGCTTCATATTAAATATGAGATAGTCAACGTAAGTGCAAATAAGCCAGTCAGCAGGTCCATATGAGATACATCTGATTTAGCAAGATAAGAAGGGCCGTCTCAACTCTTAACCTCTATTAAAAAGCAATTAATCAAACTTTTTTCCTGTAACTGTTTCAACGAACTGTCCAAGATTAGAGTAGCCATAAGCAACAGAGTTCACTGACAGTGGAAAAGTGCTTTTGAGCTCTCAGTTACCTTGCAAACTCAGCAAGAAAAGAGTAGTGATATCGTTTTATTAATCAGGTCCATAAACTTCCTAACCAAACTTTCTGAGGAAAGAGGAAGAGTCCAGTAGCACCTTAAAGACTAACAAAATTTCTGGAAAGGTATGAGCTTTCTGAGGAAAGGAAGCAAGAATCTCTCCTCAGTAGGGTTGCCAACTTCCAGGTAATAGTTGGAGATCTCCTGCTATTACAACTAATCTCCAGCCGATAGAGGTCAGTTTGTAATGCCCAGATATAAGGGCTGGTATAAAATACTATGTACTCATATGCACACACATGGAAGCTTTGGGAACGTTGGCATCCACGACTGTGGGTTGCCACCAGCTTACACTTGCTTGCCTGGTACTGCCTCCTACCAGTAGAGAGCTCTGAATTACCTCAATTCTCAGCAATGTGGTTTCTGCTTACTAAGCTCACAAGATCAAGCACTCAGTGACGCCTTCGGGCAATAGCTATAGGCTATGCTACTTAATGTGGAGTAGACACCTAATGTGTATTGGTGCTTTTGTGTATCAATCTGCTTGTCAGCAGCTATGGGCCTGCCCCATTCGAATGCATAAATGATACTGACTTTCCTTTGTTCGTTGGTGAGTAACCCTGCATCTGATCTGTGGTTATTTCACCCCAGGTCTGTGTTTAGCTAAATAAAGAACTGTTGAAAATATTGTCGAAGGCTTTCACGGTCAGAGTTCATTGGTTCTCGTAGGTTATCCGGGCTGTGTGACCGTGGTCTTGGTATTTTCTTTCCTGACGTTTCGCCAGCAGCTGTGGCAGGCATCTTCAGAGGAGTAACACTGAAGGGCAGTGTCTCTCAGTGTCAAGTGTGTAGGAAGAGTAATATATAGTCAGAAAGGGGTTGAGTTTGAGCTGAATCATTGTCCTGCAAAAAGTATCCAAGGTAATGTGCTAACCATTGTCCTGTAAGTATCAAGATAATGTGCTAATGAGGGTGTGGTATGTTAATATGGAACCATTGTATCCTGAAGTGATCTGTTAATGTGTGTAATCCAAAGCTAATCTGCATGGCTATTGTTGAATGTTGTCTTTGTTAGTCTGGAGGTTTTTCAGGGCAGGAAGCCAAGCCTTATTCATTCTTAAACTCTCCTCTTTTCTGTTAAAGTTGTGCTGATGTTTATGAATTTCAATGGCTTCTCTGTGCAATCTGACAAAATAGTTGGTAGAATTGTCCAGTCTTCCAGTGTCTTGGAGTAAGACCCTGTGTCCTGTTTGGGTCAGTCCATGTTCAGCCACTGCTGATTTCTCAGGTTGGCCAAGTCTGCAGTATCTTTCATGTTCTTTTATCCTTGTTTGTATGCTGTGTTTTGTGGTCCCGATGTAAACTTGTCCACAGCTGCAAGGTATACGATATACTCCTGCAGAGGTGAGGGGGTCTCTTTTGTCTTTTGCTGATCGTAGCATTTGTTGTATTTTCTTGGTGGGTTTAAACACTGTTTGTAGGTTATGTTTTTTCAAACGTTTCTCCATCCTATCAGTGACTCCTTTAATAAACGGCAAGAATACCTTTCCTATGGGAGACTGTTTTTCTTGAGTTTTCTGATTTTTGTTTGGTTTAATGGCCCTTCTGATTTCATTCTTGGAATAGCCATTTGCTAGCAGTGCGTGATTTAGATGATTAGTTTCTTCCTTGAGAAACTGTGGTTCACAGATCCGTCTTGCACGGTCCATTAATGTTTTGATCATTCCTCTTTTCTGTCGGGGGTGGTGGTTGGAGTTTTTGTGTAAGTAGCGATCTGTATGGGTTGGTTTCCGGTAGACCTTGTGACCTAACTGAAAGTTTGTTTTACGGATGAAAATATATTACTCTTCCTACACCCTTGACACTGAGAGACACTGTCCTTCAGTGGTTCTTGTAGGTTATCCGGGCTGTGTAACCGTGGTCTTGGAATTTTCTTTCCTGACGTTTCGCCAGCAACTGTGGCAGGCATCTTCAGAGTAGTAACACTGAAGGACAGTGTCTCTCAGTGTCAAGGGTGTAGGAAGAGTAATATATAGTCAGAAAGGGGTTGGGTTTGAGCTGAGTATTGTCCTGCAAAAGTATTGTCCTGTAAGTATCAAGATAATGTGCTAATGAGGGTATGGTATGTTAATATGGAACCATTGTATCCTGAAGTGATCTGTTAATGTGTGTAATCCAAAACTAATCTGTATGGCTATTGTTGAATGTTGTCTTTGTCTGGAGGTTTTTCAGGGCAGGAAGTCCTTCAGTGTTACTCCTCTGAAGATGCCTGCCACAGCTGCTGGCGAAACCTCAGGAAAGAAAATACCAAGACCACGGTTACACAAAGAACTGTTGCTTTTAACTTAACCTCCTTTTTGTTGTCTATCATTGGACACTATAAGACAACCAGGCATTTCAAGTTCACCTGGAAAAAATGGCCGCTTTGGCAATTGGACTCTACAGCATTGAAGTCCCTCCCCTCCCCAAACCCTGCCCTCCTCAGACTCCACCCCAAAAAACTCCTGCCAATGGCAATGAGGGACCTAGCAATCCTAGTCCTCAGGGTTTATTTACTTTACTTGGGCCCCTTTGCAAAGTATTGAATCTTGCGGGAGACCGGTTGTAACTGTTGGCTTGCAGCAGATGATGAGAAGGAGGGCATCTTGGCCATCTTCTGGGCATGGAGAAGGGGTCACTGGAGATGTGGTGGGGGGGAGGTAGTTGTGAATTTCCTGCATTGTGCAGGGAGTTGGACTAGATAACCCTAGTGGTCCCTTCCAACTCTATGATTCTATGAGATTCTAGGAGATTCTTTACAGAGTCACTTTACCCTTAGAAACAAGACAAACTTTAAACCTGGAGACTAATTCAGATGCGGATTTCAGACAGGGCCGGTGTGGGTGCGCTTCTAATACACAATCCTGAACAGCCATGCAGTTAGGGAATGTGGACTATGTCTAAAATGAGCATTTACATCATGTGGTTGTCAACAGGCCTGATTTTTTAAAAAACCCTGTCTTCTTAAAAGAGGCTCAATGCATGAAAAAGGGCAGCTGAAGCTTTTCATGACATGGAGGTAAATATCATCACCTGGTCAATAGCCTGCCATTAGCTTATATTAAAGGGCCAGGGGATTTTTCTTCATGCAGTTGTCAACCCTGTGTGTTTGTGTGTGTGTTAAGTGCCGTTAAGTCACTTCTGACTTATGGCAACCCCATGAATTAATGTCCTCCAAAATGCCCTATCATTAATAGTCTTGCAAACTGAAGGCTGTGGCTTCCTTTATAGAGTCAATCCATCTCCTGTTGGGGCTTCCTCTTTTTCTACTACCTTCAACTTTGCCCAGCATTATTGTCTTTTCCAGTGACTCTTAATGTGACCAAAGTACAATAGTCTCTTTTTGGTCATTTTAGCTTCTAGGGTCAGTTCAGGCTTGATTTGATCTAGAACTCACCGATTTGTCTTTTTGGCCATCAACGGTATCCGTAACACTCTCCTCCAACACCACACTTCAAACAAATCAGCTTTCTTCCTGTCAGCTTTCTTCATTGTCTAACTGTCACAACCATCGCTAGAAATGGGGAATACTGTAGTTTTGAGTTTCTTGGTCACCAGTGACACATTTTTACACTTGAGGATCTTTTTTTACCTCCTTCATGGCTGCCCTTCCCAGTCTCAATCTCCTTCTGATTTTTTGGTTGCATGTGACTTTGCAGTTAGGAAGGATGGCATAATAAAGTTGCCTTACAATTTTTACTGCCTTTGAGTGAACCATTTGGATTATAAACCCCTTGTTGGGACCCAAGAATTTTACCGTCAGAGCCAAGGAATAGAAAATCTTTAACAATTTCAATTTCTTCATCATCAGCCTCAAAGTTGTATAATTCCTCAGTAGTCTTGATATTCAGCTGTAGTCCTGCTTTGGCACTTTCTGCTTTAACCTTCATCAGTAGTCATTTTAACTATTGACTATTTTCTGCCAATATTGTGTTATTATCTGCATCTTCCAAATGGTTAATGTTCCTTTCCCCAGTTCTCACTCCTCGTTCATCTAAATCTAATCCAGTTTTCTTTACAATATGTTCTGCATATATAGTGAAGAGATACAGAGAAAAAAATACATCCTTGACTGACCCCTTTGCCAACTGGAAACTATTCTTTGGTTTTTGTAGGTTATCCGGGCTGTGTGACCGTGGTCTTGGTATTTTCTTTCCTGACGTTTCGCCAGCAGCTGTGGCAGGCATCTTCAGAGGAGTAACACCGAAGGACAGTGTCTCTCAGTGTCAAGTGTGTAGGAAGAGTAATATATAGTCAGAATGGAAACTATTCTGTTTCTCCATATGCTGTCCTAACAGTAGCCTCTTGACCAGAGTATAGGTTGTGCATCAAAACAATCAGATGCTGTGGAACACCCATTTCTTTTTAAACCAACCATAGCTTTTTATGATCCACACAGTGAAAAGCTTTGTAGTAATCAATGAAAGGCAAGCTGATTTTTCTCTGAAATTATCTTGTAAGCTCCAATAACTCACATAAGTTTGCAATATGATCTCTAGTGCCTCTTTCTTTTCTGAATCCAGCTTGAACACCTGGCAGTTCTCGTTCCATATATGGTAACAATTAATGCGATGGTCCGATAGTTGCTGAAATCTTTGACGTCTCTGTTTTTTGGAATTGGAATGTAGATTGAGCATTTCCAGTCTGTAGACCATTGTTTCCTTTTCCATATTAATTGGCATATTCTTGTTAAGATTTTGATGGACTCTGTTTCTGTGGCTTGAAATAACTCTTTTGATATCCCACTGACTCCTGGTGATTTGTTTCTCCCAATTGCTTTGAGCGCAGCTTTCACTTCACTTTCTAAAACTGCAGGTTCTTCTTCAAAGATTCTTCTTGGAAGGAATCTGTCATCCTTTCATCTCTTCTGCATAGTTCTTAGTGTATTGTTCCCATAGTTTCTTTACTTTGTCCTGTTGAGTTAATGTATTTCTATGTTGATCTTTCAACATGCCTAGCCATGCTTTGAATTTCCCCTTGATTTCTTGAATCTAGTAGAACAGATTCTCTTGTTCTTCCTTTTTCATTGTTTTCTTCTATTTCTTTTTACTGGTTTTATAATAGTTCTCTTTTTCTTTATGTGCCAGTCACTGGAACACTGCATTTAGACTTCTGATTCTATTTCTGTCACCTTTTACTTTTGCTCTCATCTATCTTTAGCAATTTTAAAACTTTCATCAGTCTTCCATGGAGCCTTTTTGTCAACCCTAGCTTTCTTTGACTCTATTTTTCTCTAGGCCTGTAGCACAAAAGAGTGCCAGTGAGTATAAATTTGTAGGCACATTATGCAACATGAAAAAGAGGTTTATTAATCAGGAAATCACAATGACTAAACATACAAATCAAAATGAAAGGAAGGCATTTATCAGTCTGGCTAAAGGCCAACTTTCTTTGTGCTAGTATGGTATAAATACACAAGGCACCTTCTTGTCAAGTTACAGGATTCTAAGAGTTTACAAGTCCATTATCCAAACGGATTCTAAGGCCTGGGAATCAAGCAACCTGAGGGGCCGTGGCTCAGTGGTAGAGCATCTGCTTGGCATGCAAAAGGTCCCAGGTTCAACTCTTGGCATTTCCAGTAAAAAAGGAACAGGCAGTAGTTGATGGGAAAGAATCTCTGCCTGAGACACTAAGAACTACTTCCATTCTGAGTAGACAGTACAGACCTTGATGGACCAAGGGTCTGATTCTGTATAAAACAGCGTAATGTGTGTTTTGGGGAGGGGCTGTGGCTCAGTGGCAGAGGATCTAAAATTATGCATGGTTTGGAGAGAGTGGACAGGGAGAAAAACTCTCCCATAATACTAGAACACGGGGTCATCTGCTAAAGCTGGAGGGGGAGAGATTCAAAACAGATAAAAGGAAGTATTTTTTCACACAACGCATAGTTAAATTGTGGAACTCCCTGCCCCAGGATGTGGTGATGGCTGCCAGCTTGGAGGGCTTTAAGAGGGGAGTGGACATATTCATGGAGGAGAGGGGTATTCATGGCTGTTAGTTAGAATGGATATTAGTCATGCTGCATACCTATTCTCCCTAGTATCAGAGGAGCATGCCTATTATTTTGGGTGCGGTGGAACACAGACAGGATGGTGCTGCTGCACTCGTCTTCTTAGTAGCTTCCTAGAGGCACCTGGTTGGCCACTGTGTGAGCAGATTGCTGGACTTGATGGGCCTTGGTCTGATCCAGCAGGGCCTTTCTTATGTTCTTATGTTCTTACCTGCTAGGCATGCGGAAGGTCCCAGGTTCAATCCTCGGATCTCCAGTTAAAGGGACTAGGCAAGTAGGTGATGTGAAAGACCTCTGCCTGAGACCCTGGAGAGCTGCTGCCGGTCTGAGTAGACAATACTGACTTTGATGGACCAAGAGTGTGATTCAGTATAAGGCAGCTTCATGTGTTCATGTGTGTTCAATACTGACGTTGATGGAGCAGTGGTCTAATTCAGTAGAAGGCAGCTTCATGTGTTCAGTCTCCATGAAGCCTGATAACATTTATTTATTTGATTTGTATCCCACCCCTCCCTGGCAATGTGTCAGGTAGAGAACAAACACGGTCTCCATACTGCAGCGCGCCCCCCCTAAAGGAAGTTAATTCCAACCTGGATCTCCACCTGACCCTCCCTGGCATTAGCGTCCCAAAAGCTGCAGAATAAAAACCTTCCAGCCTCAGGTGACCGCTTCCCTAAGCAATGAGGGCCACTCAATATTGTATAGGAAGACCACGGACCAGGCTTGTAAAAAACCAAACAGGGACTCTTATGCTAATAAGAGGTTTCTATTCTTCATGCTAATGAGAGCCGAGCTAGATAACTGCATCCCTTGCCTAGTAACAAACTTATTTAGCATTTGAATAAGAGGTTCCAGTAAGAGAACAAGCTCTGAAGAAGACTGACCAGGAATATGAAAACTTCCCCACGGAGGCATTAGAAAACTGATAGGATATAGGGAGGGTGCAGGAATCCCGCTTTCCCATTGCCTATGCTGGGAGCTAGAAAAGATTCTTCAGTGTAAAGATGTGACTGGCCACCAAGATCAAGTTAATTCATGCCATCGTATTCCCTATTACTATGTATGGGTGTGAAAGCTGGACGTTGAAGAAAGCTGACAGGAAGAAAGTAGATTCCTTTGAAATGTGGTGTTGGAGGAGAGTGTTACGGATACCGTGGACTGCAAAAAACCCACAAAAAAACCCCACAAAAAAAACAGTGGGTTATAGATCAAATCAAGCCTGAACTGATCCTAGAAGCGAGGCTATTGTATTTTGGTCACATTATGAGAAGAAAAAAGTCACTGGAAAAGACAGTCATGCTAGGAAAAGTTGAGGGCAGCAGGAAAAGAGGAAGACCCAACAAGAGATGGACTGACTCAATAAAGGAAGCCACAGTCCTCAATTTGCAAGTCCTGAGCAAGGCTGTCAAAGATAGGATGTTTTGGAGGACACTGGTTCATAGGGTCGCCATGAGTTGGAAGCGACTTGACGGCACTTAACACACACACACATGCTGGGTGACCTCGGGCCAGTCACACACTCTCAGCCTCGAACCAGGCGACCATTTGTATGGGAGACCACCAAGGAATACCAGGGTTGTGACATGGAGGCAGGCACATAACACACACACATGAAACCGACAACAAGACCTCTTTCTGACAAGACCTCTCTTTCAACCTCAGGCTCAGCCAGTTCATAGCCCATCTGCATATATTTAAAATCAGCCTTTTTCTTTTCACTGTGCCTCACTTTGCGCTTACCCATGTCAAACTTCATGTGCCTGGTTTATTTGAAAAAATGCTTATTGTTGGTGGTAACTTTTTTGGCCATCTGCTCCTCAGATCTCCTTTTTGCTCACCGTATTGCCAACCTGAGAGCCAGTGTGGTGCAGTGGTTAAGAGTGGTGGGAGACTCAAACCGGCTTGCAATCACCTTCGCTTCCCCTCCCAACAGACACTCTGAGAGGTAGGTGGGGCTGAGAGAGTGTGACTAGCCCAGCTGGCTTCATGTGTAGGAGTGGGGAAACAAACCCAGTTCACCAGATTAGCCTCCGCTGCTCATGTGGAAGAGTGGGGAATCAAACCCAGTTCTCCAGATCAGACTCCACCGCTCCAAACCACCGCTCTTAACCACCTTACCACGCTGGCAGGGTTTGGGGAGGGACTTCAATGCCATAGCGTCCAATGGCCAAAGCTGACATTTTCTCCAGGCGAATTGATCTCTACCAGCTGGAAATCAGTTGTAACATCGGGAGATCTCCAGCTAGTACCTGGAGGTTGGCAGCCCTAGCCTGGAAGTCATTGGGGGGGGGGCATGCTCCAGCAGGGCAGCCGCCAGTCATGGCGGTTGGCCCATTAGAAGTGCATTAAAAGCCCATCAGCATCTTTGCTTTGGCCGCGGAGAGCCTAATAACACCCCCCCAGGAGGGGCGCTTCGGCAGGAGATGGTGTTGCTGGGTCAGCAGACCCCCCCCCCCGTCCTGCAAACGGAAAGCCATTAACGAACCAGGAGGGGGAGGAGATGAAGAGGCAAGGGGAAGGGGGCGTGCAATTTATTCTCATTTGCTCCTTTCTTTTGCATGATGCTCAGTAAATGGAAGGCATCGACAACACAGTTAGAACCTAGTTTTTGCTCACTCGCCTCCAAAGAGCTCTCTTTAAGGGGCTTGGGGTAGGTGGGTAGGGTTGCCAGCTCTGGGAAATGCCTGCAGTTTTTGGGGGAGGAGTAGGGTTGCCAACCTCCAGGTACTGAAAGAAAAATCAGACACCTCTATACATTTATCAACAGATGAGAAATTCAGTATAGGAATAGCTGTAAGTAATGCCAATTATGTTATGGCTATATATTTACAGTATGTGGTAATATACCCACCAACAACATATATTTCCAACAAGCATATGTATTTTTCTTCTTTATATAGAATATCACAACAATTAAGTTCACAACAATTCCTGTAACAGGTAAGTATTGAAGCAATTTCACTTGAAATGTCCTTACAGATGGATTTCTTTCTTTGCAGCAGCAGAATAAATATTGAAGGAGAAAACGATCGTTTCGAGGCACACAGCCCGATTCTTCCTCAGTTCTTCAAAAATATATTGCGTCATCATCCATAAACTCAGGTTTCAGCCGAATACTCCTTACCAAAAATAGAATATAATACACTTCCCTGACAGGGGTAAGTAGAAGGATTCCGTCCACACAGGTAAGGATCCCTATGGCAATATATTTTCCCAAAGACTTTGTTTAGTCTGTAATGAATATGCTCAGGGCTTTTTTGAGCTTGTGGGCACATTTGGAATTCTGACATGACACGGTGGGCTCAGAAAGAAAATGTCTGCGACAGGAGGTGGAGCCAGCCACAAAATGATTGCCACAGCTTAGCTTCACTAACACAGAGAACATCCTTGTACGGTGGTGGAAGTGTCTGCCAGCACAGTGTACGGGTTAAGAGCGGTGGTTTGGAGCAGTGGAGTCTGATCTGGAGAACCGGGTTCGATTCCCCACTCCTCCACATGAGTGGCAGAGGCTAATCTGTGAAATGGGTTGGTTTCCCCCACTCCTCCACATGAAGCCAGCTGGGTGGCCTTGGGCTAGTCACAGTTCTATTAAGATCTCTCTCAGCCCCACCCACCTCACAGGGTGTCTGTTGTGGGGAAGGGAAGGGAAGGTGATTGTAAGCCAGTTTGATTCTTCCTTAAGTGGGAGAGAAAGTTGGCATATAAAAAGCCAACTCCTCCTCCTCGTTTTCCTCCTCCTCCTCCTCTTCTTCTTCTTCGCAACCTTTAAAATATCTGCACAGTCAATCAAATCTCCAATGATCGGTCAGAAGCCTTGCTGGGCAAAAGCCCTATGTGGCTTCACCCACTTCCTTAAAACACTTGGCGGGCACCAGAAAAGGCACGAAGTGGGCACAAAGTGGGCACAAAGTGGGCACAAAGTGGGCACGAAGTGGGCACGAAGTTGCCCATGGACATCATGTTGGGGACCCCTGGCTTAGGGTATGACTAGTTGATAGTCTGCAAATATTGGAAAGGGTGTGAGAAAGAGGAGCGTGGATTTGCCTCACCTAAAATGTCTTTAAAAGATGGAATTTTAAATTTGTCATTTCCAGTTAAACAATGAGGACTTCTATGAAGACTGGGGAAAGTGCATTTTATTTTAAGTGGTGCCCTGGAATGTGATATTTTTTCACTCCGTCCCCAGCCGTTTTTTGAGGATCGCTGTTGCCTTTCCACGCCACTTATCTTGGGAGGAGAAAAAACAACCTCCTGTCATGTACTACAACTGTGAGAACGGCAGGCTGCTTTCAAGGGGTAATTTGAAGAAGTTATTATTTATGAAAGGTGTTCATTATAAGTGGGTAAAAGCTTCTGAGCTTAAAAGATAACTGTTACTCAGTTTAGGTGTTTCTAATGCTGATGATTCACGGTTGCTAAAATACACAGACACCGGGGTGGATTGAGAGGGTTCGGATGGTCAAGAGGAAAGCACTGACTTTTCCCCGTTCATTTCTTTGAAACTTAAGCTTTGCCCGGGAATCTGGCAGCCCTGTTATGTCCGGCTGTGGCCCTTGGCCTGCAGATAGGGTTGCCAACCTCCAGATATTAGCTGGAGATCTCCTGCTATTACAACTGATCTACAGCCAATAGAGAACATAAGAACATAAGAAAGGCCCTGCTGGATCAGACCCAGGCCCATCAAGTGCAGCAGTCTGTTCACACCGTGGCCAACCAGGTGCCTCTAGGAAGCCCACAAGCAAGGCGACTGCAGCAGCACCATCCTGCCTGTATTCCACTGCACCCAAAATAATAGGCATGCTCCTCTGATACTAGGGAGAATAGGTATGCAGCATGACTAGTATCCATTCTAACTAATAGCCATGAATACCCCTCTCCTCCATGAATATGTCCACTCCCCTCTTAAAGCCCTCCAAGCTGGCAGCCATCACCACATCCTGGGGCAGGGAGTTCCACCATTGAACTATGTGTTGTGTGAAAAAATACTTCCTTTTATCTGTTTTGAATCTCTCCCCCTCCAGCTTTAGCAGATGACCCCGTGTTCTAGTATTATGGGAGAGGGAGAAAAACGTCTCCCTGTCCACTCTCTCCAAACCATGCATAATTTTATAGACCTCTATCATGTCTCCCCTCAGCCGCCTTCTTTCCAAGCTAAACAGCCCTAAGCGTCTTAACTGCTCCCCATAGGGCAGTTGCTCTACTCCCCTAATCATTTTGGTTGCTCTTTTCTGCACCTTTTCTGCAATTTGGTTGCTCTTTTCTGCACAGATCAGTTCACCTGGAGAAAATGGCTGCTTTGGCAATTGGACTCTATGGCATTGAAGTACCTCCCCTCCCCAAACCCCACCCTCCTCAGGCTCTGCCCCAAAAACCTCCTGCTGGTGGCGAAGAGGGACCTGGCAACCATACCTGTACAGGATGCAACAGGCATAAGGTATGGCTGGGGTCCCCAACATGGTGCGCATGGGCAGCATGGCACCCACTGACTCTTTTTCTGGCACCCACCAAGTGTTTTTGGAAAGTGGGCAGGGCCAGGTGTGGTCTTTGGCTGCTGGAGATTTGATTGGCTGTGCAGATTTTTAAAAAGATGTTGCTATGAACAAGAGTCGGTTTTTCTATGCCGAGTCTCTCTACCACTTAAGGGAGGCTCAAACCGACTTACAATCACTTTCCCCTCCCCAGAACAGACACCTTGTGAGGTAGGTGGGGCTGAGAGAGCTCTAAGAGAGCTGTGACTTGCCCAAGGTCACCCAGCTGGCTTCATGTGTAGGAGTGGGGAAACCAACCTGGTTCGCCAGATTAGAGTCCACCACTCATGTGGAGGAGCGGGGAATCAAACCCGGCTGTTGAGATTAGAGTACGCCACTCTTAACCACTGCAACATGCTGGCAATAGCTATCACCACAGTACAAGGATCCCACAGCACCTAAGATAATGGGCACACTCCTCTGATGCTGGAGATAATAGGTGTGCATCATGACTAGTATTCTTTTTTACTAGTAGCCATGAATAGCCCGCTTCTCCAGGAACATGTCCACTCCCCTCTTCAAGCCTTCCAAGTTGGCAGCCATCACCACATCCTGGGGCAGGGAGTTCCACAATTTAACTATGCCTTGTATGAAGAAATCCTTTTATCCTTCACATGAGTTGAGGCCAGAGTATTGATGGCCGCAATTAACACCTGGCTTAGGCTATCCTGCCAACCAGGAGGCCTTGCTGCCTTAATGACAAAGGATGACTTTCAGTCTTCATGGAAATGAGCGGTGACAGATAAAATGTCAACATTAGGCTTTACACCGCAGGTACTAACTGCCATGGGCTATGTCCAGCCAAGGCAACGATTAAACAGGGTATAATTGACACAGAGCGTCAAACAGATCTAGCCAAAACACCAAACTTCATTATTAGTAAATCCTGCAGGTACCTTACAATTCCTATGGAGTATCTAACCAAACTTGAAATTCCAAAACATCGAAGAGCTTTCACCTTGGCCAGATGCCAAGCCCTCCCCTCAGCCATCCAGGAAGGCCGCTACAGGAAGATGCCATATGAGGAAAGAAAATGCCCCTGTGGTTCTGGATACACAGAAACTTTTGAACATGTTCTTCTCCACTGTCAATATTATATAGCTTCTCCACTGTCAATATTATATAGCTATCAGAGAAAGGTTCATCTCGCCATTAATTCATAAATTTCCCAGCCATATGGGACAGTTCCATATTTCATCTCTGTTACAAGATGTAAACTCCGACACAACATATTCAGTTGCTAGATTCTGTGCCGCTGCAATTGACTTACGATGGTGGAGGGTCTGTGCTACTCAGCAGCCCTGAAAATGAAGGGATACAGTTTTAATTATATGTGCTCCCCTTTCTCGCCAAATGGTTTATCCATACCAACAAATGAACCAGCATGTTTTACTCAGATGTGTATTTTAGACTTATGTAAATTGGTACCTTACCTGTTTTACCTGTGCTGGTCATTGACCGTAATAAAGAATTGTCTTGTCCTTTTATCCATTTTGAATCTGTCACCCTTCAGCTTCAGCAGATGACCCCATGTTCCAGTATTATGAGGGAGGAAAGCTTCTCCCTGTCCACTCTCTCCAAACCATGCATAATTTTATAGTCCTCTATCATGTCTCCCCTTAGCTGCCTTCTTTCCAAGCTAAACAGCCCGAAGCGTTTCAACCGCTCCTCATAGGACAGTTGCTCTGGCCCCCTGATCATTTTGGTTGCTCTTTTTGGCTGCTCATTTTGGTTGCCCCTCAAGACCAGACTGCATGACTGATCTGCACGCCACTTTCTAGTCTAGGGGCTGTTTCCAAAACACCTTCAAGGGAAGCCCCAGGAACAGCGGATTGTTGTAGTCCAGTCTGGACATTGCTAAGGCATGGAGTGTGGCAGCCAGATGTCTGTCCACAAGGAAAGGGTATGGCCATACCTAAGAGTTGCCCATTCCTGTTCTCCCACCTCTTTTCCAACTTTTAATGATTATGTGATCAAAATGTGAGTTCACATCTGGAAGTGGCTGATGTCATATTCTGCTCTGGCTAATAATTTTCTTGAGGATAAAAAGCTTGAAAGTGCCTGTCGAAACCAGCCTTTGTTCTCTGCCTGTCACCCCGTCATTTTAGAGTCATTTTTTGTTCTGGTGGATTTATAGAATGGTCTTTGCTAGACATGTGGCAGCTCTCCAACTTTAAACAGGGGCGGGCGGGCGGGCGTGGGGGTGGGAGCGAAGCCGTAACTTTTTAGGCAGAGGGGGAATAAAACAACCCGCGGCCGTAAAGTTTATGCGGGTTCAGTTTAAGTGTCTCCTAGCCAAGATTCATTGATGCATCCGATGCCTGCTTCACTGTAGATTTCGCAATCAAAGAGCTGCCGTAAAAATCCAGCCTCCTGCTTCATGCAGGGTTAGTTATAACAAGGAAGTTTGGAGATAGTTTATGGGTAGGCTTAGTGGATTCCTGGAGGCTGCAGTAACCTGGAATCCATGTTGTGCTACTTATAGACATGCATCTTACAAAAGATGTGTAGGAAGAGAGAGGTGGCTCCAAAAAAAGCATTTTGTTGGCGGCGCTAGTGACGGAGGGGTCATTCTTATCAGTTCAGCCCCATGTCCCTGGGTGCCAGGAGGCATTCCATGGTTGGATTGAGCAGCCTGTGAAATCCTTCTTCGTGATCCTTTGGAATCCTCAATGAGGCAGGTGCCACAGTCAAAAATCAAACGGGACCCCCCTTGGAGGTTTCAGTTGCTGAAAAGGTACACAGGTAGGGTTGCGAAACTCCAGGGGATGCCTGGAGATCTCCTGCTATTACAATTGATCTCCAGACAACAAAGTTCAGCTGCTTTAGAGAAAATGGATTCTGGCATAGCTCAGTGGCAAAGCACACTCCTTACAGGTAGAAGGCTCCGGGTCTTGCTGCTGGCATTTCTGTTTAAACAACCGAAATCAAAGGCCTGGGGGAGACCCCTGGAGGTCTTAGAAAGCCAGCGTGGTGTAGTGGTTAAGAGCAGTGGTTTGGAGTGGTGGACTCTAATCTGGAGAACCGTGTTTGATTCCCCACTCCTCCACATGACAGGTTCTCCAGATTCTAAAGTCATAGAATCAGCATTGCTGACAGATGGACATCTAGCCTCTTCTTGAAAACCTCCAGGGAAGGAGAGCTCACCACCTCCCGAGGAATCCTGTTCCACTGAGGAACCGCTCTGACTGTTAGAAAATTCTTCCTAATGTCTAGACAGAAACTCTTTTGATTTAATTTCAATCCGATGGTTCTGGTCCGACCTTCTTGGGCAACAGAAAACAACTCTGCACCATCCTCTATATGACAGCCCCTCAAGTATTTGAACATGGTTATCATATCCCCTCTCAGTCTTCTCCTCCTTCAAGTATCCTTGCTCTAAAGGTAAGAATCAGCACTTTGAATTGTGCCCATAAACAGATGGGCAGCCTGTGCAAATCTTTCTGTGCTTAGACTGACGTGATCCCTGTATCCCACTTCTGACTGCGGCCTCTTCTGCTGCATTGTAAACCAGCTGAAATTTCCAGACAGTTTCCAAAAGCAGTGCCATATAGAGCGTGTTACAGTAATCTAACCTGGATCAGAGCATGAATCACTGTGGCCAAACCATCCTTTGTTAGGAAGGTCCATAGCTGGCACATCAGCCAAAGCTGATAAAAGGCACAGAGGAGACCTGAGCTTCCAGTGTTACAGGCTTTGACATAGTAGAGTGTATAAACTGTCATATTAGTGTTGTACATATGCAGAATTATTCAATATGAAACCTTATACTTCATAAAGACAATATAGAGGCTTGTATTTCAGTTAAAATGAATATGCCTGGCTAAGAGCCACTTTTAGAAAACACCTCTACTGTTTTAAAAACCTCTAATCTTTTGTAATATAAGTTTCTGGAATCCAACTAAGATTTCTGGAATCCAACACTGACTGTTATAAAATAGTGTTGTATAAAGGTAATATTGTGTTCTATAGTTTAAATATGAAAGAATTACTACAGAATAGATTCATTTTGATCGTACTCTTTGAGAGATGAGGATGCTGATAATGTTGGGCGGTATATGGAGGTATGGAGGTATATTAAAGCTAAAAAGTGACTGTTTACGAAATAGGCAAATGGCCAGCTGGAGGAAGAAAACCCTTATCTGGTAACCTGTCTGAATACAAGGAGGAAATCCTTACATGGAGGCTGGCTGGAATACAGAGAGGAAGTCCTTATATGGTATAAGTTTAGCCATGGAAACCCAGCTAAGTCGGAATAAGGTGGCTTTTAACAGTGAAAATACAGTATGAAACAGTATAAATATGGGCAGAGAAAAAGCTAGAACTTCAGACCTCTCTAAGTCTTTGGACTGAGGGTCTCAGAAGATGGTCTTGGTATGTATGAATTTACTTATATGTTATTCTAGAATGTGAATTAGATACTTTGAACTAAATCAAACTTATATTTTAAGTATTGGATTTTAAAACTGAATAGTATGTAGAACTTGCTTGCTTTACTGTATACATTGTTACTGATTTTTAAGACTTTGTAAAACTTGCATATACACATATATACACATAATTTCATTGGAGCACATCAATAAAAAGACTTACTTTTTAAAGTGAGTAAAATAGTTGAGTCCTGCTTAGTAGGTGACTAACTGAATAAGATAACATGCCACTTCTCAAGAAGGGGTCAATTCTAAGAGCATTGTCAACCGAAAGGCACTGACCCACTTCACCAGCTGTAGGCCAGGACCCAGCGGCCCCTCCGTCCAAACCATGAACAGATCCCTTCAAAGGGAGCGCCGTTCACTCCAAGACAGACTTTCCCAGTCCACCATGAGCAGCTTCTCCATTGAGTAACAGCCCCTCAGTTGTGTCTAGATTGCATTTCTCTTTACTGGCCCTCATCCATCCTATTATCTTCTCCAGGAATCTCTTCAGGACTTTCACAGATGCACCTGACTCAGTTGTTAATGAGAAACAGACCTGGGTGCTATCTGCATCATAGGTGGCACCCCAGGCTAGGTCTAACTTCAAGGTGTTGGTTTTGACCTTTAAAGCCCTAAATGTCTTGGGACTGGGGTATCCGAAGGACCATCTTCTCACATATATTCCTACCTGGAAATTAAGATCACAGGAGGAGCCCCCTCCTGACTGGCCCATCAATCAAAGAAGCCCAATTGGTGGGTACATGAGACAGGACCATGATTATGAAACAACCTCACAGAATCATAGAAGCATAGAGTTGGAAGGGATCACCAGGGTCATCTAGTCCAAACCCCTGCACACTGCAGGAAATTCACAACTACTCCCCCCCACACCCCAGTGACCCCTACTCCACGCCCAGAAGATGGCAAAAAAAAAAACCCCAAAAACCCACCCCAGAATCCCTTGCCAATCTGGCCTGGAGGAGAATTGCTTCCTGACCCCAAAGTGGTAATCTACATTATCCCGGACATGTAAGAAAGGGAGATGCATCAGGTCCCCTCACTTTCAATCTTTAGGAGGCAGCTGAAGACAGCTTTATTTAGGACTGCATTTGATTAAGTTACTAGCAGTCCTAAATTGTGATTTTAAATTTTGGTTTTTATGGATTTTATGTATTATATTTATATTGTAAGCCACCTTGAGCTCCATTAGGCTAATAAATGTTTTAAATAGACAAATAACTTTTATAGAAAGCAGACAAATTAGAGAAAGAGTTTTGAGGGCAGAGAAGACTGTATAGATTAGAAGCCATATGCATAAGTGGGTCTAATCAGGTTTGAGTCTCTTCTTTGCAAAGTAGAATAAGAGAATCATAGACTCATAGAGTTGGAAGGGACCACCAGGGTCATCTAGTTCAACCCCCTGCACAATGATTAGGGGACTAGAACAATGATTAGGGGACTAGAGCAACTGTCCTATGGGGAGCGGTTAAGACACTTAGGGCTGTTTAGCTTGGAAAGAAGGATGCTGAGGGGAGACATGATAGAGGTCTATAAAATTATGCATGGTTTGGAGAGTGGACAGGGAGACGTTTTTCTCCCTCTCCCATAATACTAGAACACAGGGTCATCTGCTAAAGCTGGAGGGGGAGAGATTCAAAACAGATAAAAGGAAGTATTTTTTCACACAACGTATAGTTAAATTGTGGAACTCCCTGCCCCAGGATGGCTGCCATCTTGGAGGGCTTTAAGAGGGGAGTGGACATATTCATGGAGGAGAGGGGTATTCATGGCTGTTAGTTAGAATGGATACTAGTCATGCTGCATACCTATTCTCTCTAGTATCAGAGGAGCATGCCTATTATTTTGGGTGCGGTGGAACACAGGCAGGATGGTGCTGCTGCAGTCGTCTTGTTAGTGGCTTCCTTGAGGCACCTGGTTGGCCGCTGTGTGAACAGACTGCTGGACTTGATGGGCCTGGGTCTGATCCAGCAGGGCCTTTCTTATGTCCTTAATGCAGGCAATTCACAACTACTTCCCCCACACACACCCAGTGACCCCTACTCCATGCCCAGAAGATGGCCAAGATGCCCTCCCTCTCACCATCTGCCTAAGGTCATAGAATCAGCATTGCTGACAGATGGCCATCTAACCTCTTCTTAAAAACCTCCAGGGAAGGAGAGCTCACCACCTCCCGAGGAAGCCTGCTCCACTGAGGAACTGCTCTAACAGTTAGAAAATTCTTCCTAATGTCTAGACGGAAACTCTTTGGATTTAATTTCAACCCACTGGTTCTGGTCCGACCTTCTTGGGCAACAGAAAACAACTCGGCACCCTCCTCTATATGACAGCAAGTACTTGAACATGGTTCTCATATCACCTCTTGGTCTTCTCCTCTGAGAATACGGTTTGTAACTTGTTTGCCAAGGCTTCGGGGTATGACTCAGACAAACATACTCAAGGTGAAATCCATGACTTTTGACTGAAAAATTACCATGCAGGAGTGAAATTACTTCGAAGTTCTCTCAAAGCAATTGAGTTAATTTGTATATAAGTCATAAATAAAACTGTAACCTGTGGTCCAGGGGAATAGGTACCTCAGCCAAGGCTGTGAAGTCAAATTTTTCAGTAACCTGTATGCTGTGCCTGCAACCACTTAAGCAGAATAACCATTTTGAGGGGAAAAATAAACCACAACTGCTGTTCTTTTATAAACCTGCCTCCACTGTTTTAGTGGCCTTAAAAGAACCATAAAATCTGCCTCACAATATTGAACTCACAATTCAACAGCCATTGAAATAAAGCCTTCGTTGCACCATTTTAGAATGCCTCCGGAGGAGGGAGAAAAGAGGGGGAAGAGCTGCTAACATGCACAATTCCCCCCAAAGTTTATAATGCTTTCATACCTTCTGTTTGTTAAAGGAGCCGTTTTGCCTTTTATGGCTTCCTTGACTTGGTTCATTAACCACCCGGTCATCTTTTTAGACTTGGTGGTTCCGCTTCTAACTTGAGAGATTCCATCTCTTTGGGCCTCAGTTAGTGTGGTTGTAAATGATTTCCAGGCACCCTGGAGGGATCTGACTGTCTCAATTTTCACATGAACACCTGAAGCTTCCTTCTACTGAATCAGACCCTCGGTCCACCAAGGTCAGTACTGTCTACACAGACCAGCAGCGGCTCTCCAGGGTCTCAGGCGGACGTCTTTCCCATCACCTACTTGCCCGGTCCCTTTGACTGGAGATGCCGGGGATTGAACCTGGGACCTTCTGCATGCTGAGCAGGTGCTCTAGCACTGAGCCACGGCCCCTCCTGATTTTGCCAGTTACAACACTCACACATGAACACATTTTGTAATGTATAGAAGTGTATGACCAATGTATATGAGTATGCCTTTAAGTGAACTTGCACAAACTAGTTTCTGTTCCTCCCATCATCATTTATTTACTTATTTATTTATTTCGTTTTTTAACACCGCATCCTCTTCTGTATGGTCTCGGAGTGGTTTACAATAAAACATTTGACAATAAACATTCAATAAAATAAATCTAAACATTAAAACAGCACCAGCTAGTAAAATGCAATAACAATAAAGAGTTCATAAAATATTAAAGTGTGTGTGGGAGGGGCCTCTCTTAGTTCGTTCTGTGTGCAAAAAGCAATAAATAAGTCTGTTGCTAATGTTGCCTGAGTCTATGCTAACTAACACCTGAGACCCCCAAAGATACTACACGTGAAGCTGCCTTACACTGAATCAGACCCTTGGTCCATCAAGGTCAGTATCTTCTACTCTAAATGGCAGCTGCTCTCCAGGGTCTCAGGCAGAGGTCTTGCACATCACCACCGTGGTATAGTGGTTAAGAGTGGTGGTTTGAAGCGGTGGACTCTGATCTGCAGAACCAGGTTTGATTCCCCACTCCTCCACATGAGCGGTGGAGGCCAATCTGGTGAACTGGATTTGTTTCCCACTCCTACACATGAAGCCAGCTGGGTGATCTTGGGCTAGTCACGTCTCTTAGAGCTCTCTCAGCCCCACCTACCTCACAGGGTGGCTGTTGTGGGGAGTGGAAAGGAAGGTGATTGTAAGCCGATTTGATTCTTCTGATTTGATTACCTGATACACAGGTAATAAACAGATTTAAACATAGTTTCAGAGGGTTGCTGAATTGGTCTGCAGTAGAAGAGCTAGATTCGAGTCCAGCAGTACCTTAAAGCCAGCGTGGTGTAGTGGTTAAGAGCGGTGGTTTGGAGCAGTGGACTCTATCTGGAGAACTGGGTTTGATTCCCCCACTCCTCCACATGAGCAGCGGAAGCTAATCTGGTAAATCGGGTTGGTTTCCCCACTCCTACACATGAAGCCAGCTGGGAGGCCTTGGGCTAGTCACAGCTCTCTTAGAGCTCTCTCAGTCCCACCTACCTCACAGGGTGTCTGTTGTGGGGAGGGGAAGGAAAGGCAACTGTAAGCAGTTTGATTTTTCCTGAAGTGGTAGAGAAAGTCGGTATATAAAAACCTCCTCCTCCCCCTCCTTCTTCTTCTTCCCAACAAGATTTTCAGGGTATCTTCTGGGCATGGAGCAGGGGTCACTGGGTGTGCATGTGTGAGGGGAGGTAGTTGTGAATTTCCTGCATTGTGCAGGGGGTTGGACTAGATGACCCTGGTGGTCCCTTCCAACTCTCTGATTCTAGAGTAGAGCTTTTGAGAGTCAAAGCTCCCTTTATCAGATATGTGGTGTAAGGTCTGTGACAAAGGGAGCTTTGAGTCTCGAAAGCTCATACCCCCCCCCCACAAACCTTGTTGGCGGTAATGTGTTTGAATCTAGATGAAAATATAAATATGTTTGGCAAACCGCCCCCATGACTACCAATAACTTCAAGTGAGGCCTCAGGTTAAAACTGATGCTGAAAAAATACACAACATTTTCATGTTGAGAAGGAGGTCGCTTAGGACAAAGATAAAACGAATCATCATTACAGGAATACCCATTATAACTTCTGGTTTGCAATGAAAAGAAAAAAAGAGAGGATGCCAGTAACTACTTTCTGTACATTTCAGAACATGGAATGGGCAAACAGAACAGAATAAATATGAAACAAGGGTGGTTAACCTGTATCCGGCATGCTTTGATAAAGGAAAGAGAAATCATCTTGGCCTCTTCTGCCAGCCACTGCCACGCTGTGGTTTTGGTATCGCTCACTGTGAGAAGTTTATGGGGCCATTTCCCGGTCCTGCCTCTCCTTCCTTGCCCCGGATTTAACAGAATTGTCTGGGAGGAAAAGTGCTGAGCTGTACAGATCAGAGCAGGCCTGCCTGGAGCATCAGATACCAGGGAAGCAAGGTATAGTTCTCGAGCCTTCCTGCCCAGGTCTCTACCTGCTTGGAGAAACCCAGGTCTGCAGTACCCTGAATCTCATGAGTGGACACAGATTCTGACAAATCATAGTAAATATTTTCAGGTGTTTCTATGATTTTGTTTTAAGAAGAAGAGTTGGTTTTTATATGCTGACTTTCTCTACCACTTAAGGAAGACTCAAACTGGTTTACAATCACCTTCCCTTCCCCTCCCCACAACAGACACCTTGTGAGGTAGGTGGGGCTGAGAGAACTCAAAGAGAACTGTGACTAGCCCAAGGTCACCCAGCTGGCTTCATGTGGAGGAGTGGGGAAACCAACCCAGTTCACCTGATTAGCATCCACCGCTTATGTGGAGGAATCAAACCCGGTTCTCCAGATCAGACTCCACTGCACCAAACCACGCTGGCTCTCTTAAAACATTGTCCGTAGAATCCCAGAGCTGGAAGGAGTCTTATAGGCCGCTTTAAGCCACGATGAAAGGCTGGATATAAATATTTTAATAAATAATAAATACATCTAGTTCAACCCCCACCCCCCACTCAGGTTGAAATATCCATACCTTGAACCTTCACATGGCTGTTCAGCTTTTGTTTCCCCCCCACTGCCCCTCCCCAAGTAATTGCTTCAGTTGTTGAACTGCTTTGACCGTTGAGGTATTTCTGCTAATGTTTAGATGAAATCTTTTCTCCTAGTAGCTTAAGTCCATTGAACACATGAAGCTGCCTTCTACCAAAGTTAGACTTTTCGTCCATCAATATCAGACTCGTCTCCTCTGACTGGCAGTGGCTCTCCACGGTGGCTCTTAGGTGGAGGTCTTTCATATCACCTGCAGTCTGATTCTCATCCTTTTAACTGGAGATGCTGGGTATTGAGCCTGGGACCTTCTGCATGCCGAGCAGGTGCTCTGCCATGGTCCCCTAATACAACTACTCTTTCCCTCTGGAGCAGCAGAGATCAAATCCTTGCTCTCAATTAGGCAACAGACCTTCAGATATTTGAAGAATGTGGCCATGCCCTCACTCAGTCTTTCTAGGCTAAACACACCCAGTTCAAGGGCATCCAATGTGGCTAATGGGCAGTAGATTCAGGATGGACAAAAGGAAATATTTCTTTGCACAACAAATGATTCAAATGTGGAATTCACTGCCAGATAATGTAGTGATGGCCAAAGGCACAACAGAGTTGCCAACTCTGGCTTGGAAAATTCCTGGAGATTTGGGGGGTGGAGCCTGGAGAAGGTGGCATTTGGTATTTCCCAACCTGGAGCTGGCAACCCTAGCAATGCACGTTTCCTTGGAGTATGGGTGGGATAAAAATGTACCAGGTGGACAGATCATGCATGCACATTAAATGCAGCTCTCCAGAGTCTCAGGCAAAGGTCTTTCACATCACTTACTGCCAGATTCTTTAACTGAAGATGCCGGGGATTGAACCTGGGACATTCTGCATGCCAAGCAGATACTTTACCCTCCCTGTGATGTAATGTGATTTGAAAGTCCTCTGAAGAGCTGCTGCCAGTCTGAGTAAACAAGACTGGCTTTCATGAACCAATGATCAGGTTGAGTGTAGAGGGTGGCTTCATGTGTTTCTGTGATTTACAGGAGACAGTTTAAAACATCCTAGGAATAGAGGTATTGTACGGATAGTTTAATGTTTGCTGTAAATGTGAAAGCAATGAAGATTTCTTGCCTTCTTCCATGAATTGATGTGGATTGGCCAGGGATCCCGGAGATGTTTTGCCTTCCTCTGGGCATAGAGCAGAGTCACTGGAGAAGTAGGGGGGGGGGAATTTCCTGCATTGTACAGGACTTGGATTAGATGACCCTTGAGGTCCCTTCCAGCTCTATGTTTCTATGGCAAACTGTGCCTTGGTGTGCTAGGCCAGGTTGTCTTGGGGTACAGCCGGCTACTGGTCTTGAGATCAGGCTGTTAGTAGTTCAGGAATGCAAGAACTGGGGGGGGGGGGTCCCGCCAGGAGCTGGAAACCAAGATAAAGTCAGCGTGCAGAGGCAAAGTCAAAAGTCTGGTCCACAGGGTCAGAAGTCCGTTTATCAATGTCTAGTAACGTCAGCAACAAAAGTCAGAGATCCTTTTGCAACAATTGCTTTTGCAACGTCTGTCTGCTCCAAGCATGGTCTTAAGCTGTTTCTCTTTGCCTTAGTTCTCATCCTCAGACAACTCACAGTCTTGGAGCCGCCTTCTTAGTGCCTGTAGGTGCGCACTTCTCCTTTTAATTTGCAACTCCATTCTCCCTTTTTGCCTGTGCTGTTGAGTGGCTTCAGGTGAGCTGGGTGGGTCCTGCTTCTGTGGAGTTACAGCTGCATTTGGTTCTGCCGAAGGAGGTGATTCTGTGTTTACTTCCAGATCCTCAGCAGGGCTGGTATTCACTCCTACCTGTTGTCCTTCGCCCTGCCCTGCATTCTCAGCTGCCTGAGGTGCAATGCCCGTTATTTCTCCCTGCTCTGGCTCTTCCTCTGATGATGCTTCGCCTGTTGAAGTCTGGGCCATGACACTTGGTCACCAGAAATTTAGGTGGATATTCCTGTCATCTGCAGTATTTGATTTCAGTCCTTGTTTTGGCAAATTTGGATGGTATCTACCTTTAAGGAGTCTCAAAGCAGCTTACAATCACCTTCCCTTCCTCTCCCCACAACAGACACCCTGTGAGGTAGGTAGGACTGAGAGAGTTCAGAGAGAACTGTGACTGGCCCAAGGTCACCCAGCAGGCTTCATGTGGTAGAGCAGGGAATCCAACCTGGCTCTCCAGAATAGATAAATGCAATTCAGGTGCCACAAGGCACCTTCTTGCATTTCCCGCAACAGAACAATGGGTACCGCTGCAGGTTCTGCTTGCAGCCATTGACCCAGCATGTCTCTGTGGCTCCGGTCTTCACCCCACCTGGCAGAAGCAGGTTTTGATTCTAACCTTGCCTCAATATTCACCTTGCCCTTTTGATCATTCTTTCCCACCTGAGGACTCAGAGTGGTTGGCGGGCGATAAATAATTCAAGACAGCCGGCTGTCTAAACCATCAGCCAGGGCTCGGGTCTCTTCTCTTCCTGTGGTTTTGCCGTGGCCGTTTATCATAAACTGCCTGTCTTTAGGTCTTTTAAGCAGGGCCAGATCTACATTTTTTGAAGGGGGGCAAAAGTACAAAATGACACCCCCCCCCCATATATTATATGAAGCTCTCCAGGTGAAGATTTGTCACTGGCAACAAAGATCATGTTAATTCATGCCATCGTATTCCCTATCACTATGTATGGGTGTGAAAGCTGGACAATGCTGATAGGAAGAAAGTACACTCCTTTGAAATGTGGTGTTGGAGGAGAGTGTTACGGATTCCGTGGACTACCAAAAAAAGCAAATCAGTGGGTTATAGATCAAATCAAGACTGAACTGACCCTAGAAGCTAAAATGACTAAACTGAGGTTGTCACACTTTGGTCACATTATAAGAAGACAAGAGTCACTGGAAAAGACAATCATGATAGGAAAAGTGGAAGACCCAACAAGAGATGGATTGACTCTCTAAAAGAAGCCACCGCCTTCAATTTGCAAGACCTGAGCAAGGCTGCTAAAGACAGGATGTTTTGGAGGACATTGATTCATAAGGTTGCCATGAGTCAGAAGCGACTTGACACACACACACACACACCAATGGGTATATAATCAACATATGGACTGAGAGCTGGCTGAGAAATAGGAAGCAGAGAATAGGAATCAATGGTCAGTTCTCACAATGGAGGGAAGTTAGCAGTGGGGTCTCTCAGGGATCTGTGTTGGGACCGGGATTTTCAACCTGTTCATCAATGACCTGGAGCTAGGCGTGAACAACGAGGTGGCCATATTGACAGATGGCACCAAAATATTTAGGGTTGTTAAAACAAAAACAGACTCTCAAGAGCTCCAAAAGGATCTCTCCAAACTGGAGGCAGGATGCTGCTGCTGCAGCTGTCTTGCGTGTGGACTTCCTAGAGGCACCTGGTTGGCCAGTGTGTGAACAGACTGCTGGACCTGATGGGCCTTGGTCTGATCCAGCAGGGCTTTTCTTAGGTTCTTAGGTTCTTATGTATATAATCAACAACTCTTAAATGATAGAATAAATTATGTTGGCCTCTATGAACTGTTAATGAATAATTACACTTTTACATTATTTTATCTATCTATAGTGTTTGAACATTCCCTCAACCTCTCTGCACAGATAAAAACCCAACCCAAGGAGAATGTTTTTCAGCCTAGCCTTTTTCTGGACATTTTTTTTAAAATACAACACTCATAATTTTGACATGGGAAATTCCAAACACATCTCATGGCCCTTTGCAGCCTGATAAAGTACAGCCCAAGAAAAGCTTTATGTGGTAATTATTTTGCTAGAAGCTAAAATGACTAAACTGAGGCTACTGTACTTTAGTCATTGGAAAAGACAAGAACACTAGGAAACATTGAACACAGTAGGAAAAGAGGAAGACCCACCTCCAGCCTCCAGGTACTAGCAGGAGATCTCCTGCTATTCTAACTGATCTCCAGCTGATAGAGATCAGTTCCCCTGGAGAAAATGGCTGCTTTGGCAATTGGAGTCTATGGCATTGAAGCCCCTCCCCAAACCCTGCCCTCCTCAGGCTCTGCCCCAAAAACCTCCTGCCGGTGGCAAAGAGGGACCTGGGAACCCTATGAAGGTAGGGTTGCCAACCTCCAGGTACTAGCTGGAGATCTCTTGCTGCTATTACAACTGATCTCCAGCCGATAGAGATCAGTTTCCCTGGAGAAAAATGGCCACTTTTCCAACTGGTGCTGCTGCCTACTTCAAACTGAGTAGGGTCAAAGCAAAGCTGCCCTCAGGTATGAGTATTAGGAATAAAATTGGTCTGAATGTTTCTTGGTGCTGTCCTGCTTCACAAGGGTGGCATGCAGCAAGTAGTTCTACAAGTTAATACTGCACCAAGATGCAGCTGATTAGCTCCTGAGGGGAATAGACTCTCAGAGATCAGATTAAGCAGCTGCCTCTGTCAAGGGTGGGGGAATCAGATCGCTCCCAGAGAGGAGCAGACTCATGCGCTGTGGAGAGAGCTCCCTACAATCCTCCCATCTGCCCAGAGATCCACAGCAACAAGTTCTCAATTAAAGCACAGTTTCTTCAGCAACAGACAGCAAGCAATTAGCCAAACCCACTTAGCCTCCAAAAGACAAGAGAACAAAGCAATAGACTCCAAAACACAGAGAGACAAGATATACCTGACAGCTTGCTCTAAGCTGCCGATCAAACGGGCTGGCAGGCAGAATCTCCTCAGGATGAGCAGTCGACCTGGTTGGCCCCTGTGTGAACAGACTGCTGGACTTGATGGGTCTTGGTCTGATCCAGCAGGGCTTTTCTTGTGTTCTTATGTTCTTATGACCATTTGCTGAATTTTGGGATTCTCCTTATACTTTATTCCAGACAACTGTGGTTGCCATAATGCATTACCATGAGCATGCGTAATGACTTGTTCTGCACATGTTGCTAGTGTCCCTGATGGATAAGATGGAACAGATCCTCCTTCGGGTCTTATCTGGACCTTTTTGCCATCTTCTGGGCATGGAGCAGGGGTCACTGGGGGTGTGTGGGGGAGATAGTTGTGAATTTCCTGCATCGTGCAGGGGTTGGACTAGATGACCCTGGAGGTGCCTTCCAACTCTATAACACTATGATTCTAGAATAGGGTTGCCAGTTCCAGGTTGGGAAATACCTGGAGATTTTTGGAGTGGAGCCTGAGAGGGCAGGGTTTGGAGAGGGGAGGGACTTCAATGCCATAGAGTCCAATTGCCAAAGCAGCCATTTTCTCCAGGTGAACTGATCTCTATTGGCTGGAGATCAGTTGTAATAGCAGGACATCTCCAGCTAGTACTTGGAGATTGACAACCCTATCTGGAGATCAGTTGTAATAGCTAGAGATATCCAGCTACCACCTGGAGGTTGGCAGCCCTAACTTCTGCCCATGTGGAAAGAGGAAGTTACTCAGCTTTCTTGTGTCACCTGCCCAGCCCGGTTGCTTTCCCTTCTCCAGGGGAACCCATCTCTGTAGTCTGGAGATCCGCTGTAATTCTGGGAGATCTCCAGGCCCCACCTGGCAACCCTCTGCCGGACAGAGCCATTTTGATTGCTGGCTGGTAAGTTTTACTTGGCTTGTTTCATGTTCAACACCCTCTTCAGCAGTTTCTGGAAGGGCCCATTACGTTAGGTGTCCCCATAGCTAGGGGGGCGGTGAACGAAGCTCTCTTCCCATCTCGAGCTGGTGCCTCTGAGCAGAGGGGTGGCGGCCACAGCTGCGGTCCAGGGATGGGGAAGCGGGCTTTGTCGGTTGCTATGGCGACCCCGGCCGCCGGATGCCTCTTCTTTGTGTGAGCTGTCAGGGAGCCCATCGTGAGCGCCGGCCCAGATAAATGCTACCTGTCTCTCTGAGGCCCAAATTACAGACTGGAAATGGCAACAAGTCTCCTTCAACAAAGACAGTGTGTGGACGTGGTGTAATTGGTACAATTAGTTCTCTCAATGGGCGAATGCTTCACGGGGGAGGGGGTGCGCGCCGATGCGCTGCTTGGAGGAAAGAATTCAGGGTGGTAGGTGGGAAGCGTAGCATCCTGATGGATCCTGGGGCACCCAGTGCCTGGCGCAACATGCCAAAGGAGGAGGGGGAAAGGGGGGGTATAATACTCAGTCTCAGCACTTAGGCAGGGCCCACCGGTGCTTTGGAGAGCAATTTGGCGCCTGCTAATTACCCGGCACATGAATATCAGACATCTGCCAACCTGTGGGAGAAACGCAGCAGAGGTAGCTTGCAAGGGCTTGGCTTTGCATCGCCTTCCATATAAATATCATGAGTTTTGAATAACAACTCAGGAAACCAGGTGTGGGACAAAAGGAGGGGGGACTGAGAGCGGAGTTGGCTTTTGTTTCTCTTTTCTTTTAAAAGTGAGTGGTGAAGAAGAAGAAGAAGAGTTGGTTTTTATTTGCCAACTTTCTCTACCACTTGAGGAAGAATACAACCGGCTTACGATCACCTTCCCTTCCCCTCGCCACAACAGACACCCTGTGAGGTAGGTGAGGCTGAGAGAGCTCTTAGAGAACTGTGACTAAACCAAGGTTACCTAGCTGGCTTCATGTGTAGGAGTGGGGAAACAAATCCCGTTTACCAGATTAGCATCTTGTCGCTCATGTGGAGGAGTGGGGAACCAACCCATTCTCCAGATTAGAGTCCGCCACTCCAAACCACTGCTCTTAACCACTACACCACGCTGGTGATGAAGCTGACACTTCCTGGAAATGACATTGGCTGCCTGGGAATCCCAGACGTATCCAGGCTGTTATTATATTTATGGTTGGAGAAGGGCTCTCTGCATATGCTCAAAGGCACAGCTGAACTTTGCACCAAAATCCAGGACAACTGTAGGGTTGTTGTTGTTTTTGTTGAAAAAGTTGTACATCGAACAGAAGATTTTTTTTAATTTATGGCATTTATAGCTCTCCTCTTTCCCCGATGGGGACCCAAAATGGTTTACCTTATATCCAGACAACAACCCTAGAATCATAGAGTTGGAAGGGACCACAAAGGTCATCTAGTCCAACCCCCTGCACAAAGCAGGAAATTCACAACTACCTCCTCGCCAAACCCCCCAGTGACCCCCTACTCCATTCCCAGAAGATGGCCAAGATGGTCTCCTTCTCCTGCTCTGCCTAAGGTCATAGAATCAGCATTGCTGACAGATGACCATCTAGCCTCTTCTTTAAAACCTCCAGGGAAAGAGAGCCCACCACCTCCCCAGGAAGCCTGTTCCACTGAGGAACCGCTCTAATTTTTAGAAAATTCTTCCTGATGTCTAGACGGAAACTCTTTTGATTTAATTCCAACCCCTTTGGTTTTGGTCCGACCTTCTTGGGCAACAGAAAACACCTCAGCACCATCCTCTATATGACAGCCCTTCAAGTACTTGAAGATGGTTATCATGTCCCCTCTAAGTCTTCTCCTCTTCAGGCTAAACATACCCATCTCCTCCAACCTTCCTCATAGGACTTGGTCTCCAGACCCCTCACCATCTTTGTTGCCCTCCTCTGGACATGTACCAGCTAGTCTACATCCTTCTTAAATTGTGGTGCCCAAAACTGAACACAATACTGTGAGGTAGGTTAGGGTGAAAGTGTGTGACAGGCCCAAGGCCACCCAGTGATCTTCCATGGCAGAGTGGGGATTCGAACCTGGGTCTCCCAGATCCTAGGCTGGCACTCTAACCACTACACCATATTGACTGTCAATATTTACCATTGATAGAGAACTACAGGTTTTCAAGTATGTCCCTAGAAACATGAACACACGAAGCTGCCTTCTACTGAGTCAGACCATCGGTCCATCGAAGTCAGTATTGTCCAGCAGCGGCTCTCCAGGGTCTCAGGCAGAGAAAAGGGTCTTCGCATCACCTACTTGCCTAGTCCCTTTAACTGGAGATGCCGGGGACTGAACCTGGGACCTTCTGCATGCAAAGCAGATGCTCAACCACTGAGCCATGGCCCCTCCCCATCAATGCTTTTGCTCTACATTGGTTCGATCCCCTATATATAGATCAGGAACTGAAGCTGAGAGAGTTGCCCAAGACCAAAGAGTCAATTTGTGGCACCGGTAGGATTCGCACCCAGGCAGGGTTGTCCAGACGTCATGCTTAAAACTCCATTGAAATTCTTCGTGTGAGCAGTCCAAATACTGCACGAAGATAAGCCTCGTCCTCTGCTTCTGTAATCCATTTTCTGCATTGCCTAGGGGACGTCAGGCCATTGGCAGGATCTTGTTTGCGTTGCTTTCCGACTGTCGTCCGATGCATTGTTTATTGAATGTCTCGTGCTGCTTGATTGCTTAGTTTTTATATTTTATAATCCACCCAAAGTACAAGCCAGAAAAGAGGGCTTATGAATAAATAAGCGTGTCAAATGAGACACACTGAACAAACTTGCATGTGTAGTTTGCATAATTTATTTACTATTTAGTTACTATTTACTTACTTCATTATTTGTTTACTATTTTGCATAACACTGGCTTTGATAACTGTGGCAGAGGGTGAAACAAATGCAGGGCACAGAAGACTCACATCTCAGCCATATTTTCATGATCCTTAGGCCTAGAATCCAACTCTTTTTAAAAAATATTAATGAAATTGAGATTCTCAGGAAGTGGAATTGAATTGTATACCCCATATACCAGAGGAAACCAGTGTGGTGTGGTGGTTACAGAAACTGGAGAGCCAGCGTGGCGTAGGGGTTAGGAGCGGCAGACTCTAATCCTCCACATGGAGCCTGCTGGGTGACCTTGGGCCAGTCACAGTTCTCTCCAAACTCTCTCAGCCCCACCTGCCTCACAGGGTGTCTGGTGTTGGGGCGGGGGGGGGGGGGGAAGGGAAGGCGATTGTAAGCCACTTTGAGACTCCTTATGGTAGAGCAAATCAGGGTATAAAAACCAACTCTTCTTCTTGGACTAGGATTTGTGAGACCCAGGTTCAAATCCCCACTCTACCATGGAAGCTTGCTGGGTGACCTTGAGCCAGTTACACACTCTCAGCCTAATCTACCTCACAGGGTTGGTGTGAGGATAAAACTGAAGAGAGAAGAACGGTGTAAGCTGCTTTGGATCTTCCTTGGGGAGAAAGGCAGGATGCTGTATCAATGAGCCTCTGAGGTCTTTCACATCATCTTCTGCCTGGTCCTTTTAAATGGAGATGCCTGGGATTGAACCTGGGTTCTATGTGCCAAGCAGAGGCTCTACTAATGAGACACTGAGGTCTTTCAAATAATCTCCTGCCTGGTCCCTTTAACTCGAGATGCCGGGGACAGAACCCAGGACCTTCTGCATGCCAAGAAGAGGCTCTACCACTGAGTCATGGCTCCACAGCTGCCATGGCGGCATCAGCAGAGAAGGCCCGAGTTCTCCTGGCCAGTGGTGCACCTGCAGCCAGGTAGATATTGTGGTTTCCCATGGTCGAGACGAAGGGCAGGCAGAGGGAGCCCCCTTGCCCTGCCCTTCGTGGGATGGATGTGGGGCGTAGAGCAGAGCAGGGAAGCTGGGCTGGTTGTGGAGGCTCAGCACGGCGCCATAACCTTTCCCAGCCTTGCGCTTGGTAATTTGTTGAGCAAGAAGCAGCGCGGCCGGGAACGGCCCGGCAGCCGATCACGGAGAGTTAACCTTTCCGTGCTTGGTTTAGATCCATCAAGCTGTAGGGTGCCCTGCTGAGCCAGTCAAGGAAGGATCAAAGCAACCCCGGGCCTGTGGTGACTGACAGATTAGCAGACCTTTGAGTCGGATGCGGTGCCCTTTCCCCCGCCCTGGGAGCTGTCAAGGGCCTCGAAGAGACAAGGCCAGGCTTGATGGATGCCAGGCATTTTGCAGGCGGGTGCAGGAGAGGGTCAAGGGGTAGAAGTTACCTGTATAGCTCAGACTGAGCCTGGCTTGGCTCATGCATCATTCAAGCAATCTGGGATGGGAGGGCTGCCAGGTGAGCAGCCTGGAGCAGGCTCCGTTTGCAAAGTGAAGAGAGAGCTGGTTGTTTCCCCTGTTAGGGTTGCCAACCTCCAGGTGGTAGCTGGAGATCTCCCACTGTTACCACTGATCTCCAGGCGACGGAGATCAGTTCCCCTGGAGAAAATGGCTGCTGTGGAAGGTGGTCTCCATGGCATTATACCTCATTCAAGTCCCTCCCCAAACCCTGCCCTCCTCATGTTCCACCCCCAAAATCTCCAGGTATTTTCCAACCCAGAGCTGGCAACCCTATTCACTACACTCTCTGGTTGGCAACTTGTTTTGCAGAGGTGGCTGGCTGGCTGGTTTTCCCCTTTTGCCTTCTCCTGTAACATGTAACAGGGCTCATTTACTTGAGTCATCTCAATTGGATTTTCCCTGAAAGAACTTCCCTCGGCTTGAGGTAAACTGTGGACTGGATTGAACAGGAGGATCTTGGAGGAAGAGGAGAGCTGGATGGAGGGTTCTGCCATTCACGAAAGGGGCTGGGACTTGAAGGCTTCACAACTTTTGACTCTGTAGTCATGATTGTTCAGCCTCCACCACAAAACTGACCAGGATACCTCTACATTCAGTTCTGTTATTACTCTCAGCTTTTATAACCCATCCTCTAGAATGACAATGGTAACATTAAATTAAACATTAAGCTAGGGAGGTTCCTCAGTGGAACAGGTTTCCTTAAGAGGTGGTAAGTGCTGCTTCCCTGGAGGTTTTCAAGCAGAGACTAGATGGCCATCTGTCAGCAATGCTGATTCTATGACCTTAGGCAGTTCATGAGAGGCAGTTCATGAGAGGGAGGGCATCTTGGCCATCTTCTGGGCATGGAGTAGGGGTCTCTGGGGTGTGTGGGGGAGGTAGTTGTGAAATTCCTGCATTGTGCAGGGGGTTGGACTAGATGACCTTGGTGGTACCTTCCAACCCTATGATTCTATTCTATTCTATTCTATTCTATTCTATTCTATTCTATTCTATTCTATGAAGTATGGAGATTTCTCCTCAAATCTCTCTTCCTGTTCTCACTATAGAACTACCCCACTCCAGTGGCAATAATCCATTAACAAATAAATCCTCCCTCCAACACAGAGGTACATCTGCTTAAGACAATCACAGTCCAAGGGTTTAAGGCAGCCTTACTTGCCAGAGCCCAGCTGTTCAATGCTTGCTCGGATAAAAGAGTCTTCTGCCTTTTCCAGAAGCATCGTCAGACTTCTAAAAAGGAAAGGAGTTCAGAAGCTTAAGTCTATTTGTTTGCTTATCAAGTTTAAAGGCTACAGCGTGACTGTATTTATTCAGAAGGGCCTTCCCAGGAGATGCCTATCTGTTCTCAGAGTTGAGGGGGAATGCATAATGAAGGATCTCCGGCCACTCCAATCCGTTTTAATTTGTTTTCTGTGTAGATTTTCATTGTTCTTTGATATGTTTTGAGATGCATGTTCAGTACCATTGGAACCCACTTTAAGTCATTTTGAGCAGAAAGGTGGGTTAGAGGCATCTGAAATACATATTTATTTAATGATGACAAAATATTTCCTGCGTTTTTTTCTTCATGGAACCCAATCTGTGTACAGGGTGCGTGTGTGTATGTGGGGGTGTCCCAAGAGGTCTCTTATGGAAGAACATCAGAACATCCAAACAGCCCTGCTGGATCAGACCAGTGGTCCGTCTAGTCCAGGACCCTCTCTTACACAGAGACCAACCACTTCCTCTGGAGGTCCAACAACAGTGAGACAGAAAGCCTCTAAAAATGAAAATTATTGGATTCTAAAAGAAAGCCCCAGGAAGATATATTTAGAATTCAGAGACAGATATAAGGAGGCAAACAAGAAGAGATATCAAACCCAGACAGGGGTATTGTTTAACCAGTCCAAGACTAACCAAGATATCAACATGCCAGACAGGCACCAGAATTTCAAGGGAGGTTATGATTAATAGTAAGCCAGATTAAATGCCAGGTGTGATGACGAACTTCAATCAAAGCTTACGTTAACCAATGAAATCTTGTATGCATTTATGTTAACCAATGTTATCCCTGTATGAGTAAGCCAATTAGAAATAAACTGATTATTATTATTATTAGCCAATGAATTATTAGCCAAGATTCTGCATCCAGTAAAAAGTTATTAGAAAATATGCATCGGTAATGTATTATAATGAGCCTGCTAGAGGTTATAAAAGATCTTGCACACTTTTGTTTCTCTGCCTCAAAACTTAATTTCAATGCTCCTGAGAGCAAAGGTTTGGGGACCAACAGCTGTTGAATAAAACCTGTTTTTTTTTAAAAAAAATTGTAGTTTTGAGTCTCTGTGCCTCTAATCCTAAAAATCCCGTACTTGGTTTTTGCTGCCCGCATCAACAGGGAATAGAGGTCAAGGCCTTCCCCTGATATAAGAACATCAGAAGAGCCCTGCTCAGTCACACCAGTGGTCCATCTGCTCCAGCATCCTGTCTCACACAGAGGCCAACCAGTTCTTCTGGAGGTCCAACAACAGGGCACAGGGGCCAAGGCCTTCCCCTGAGAAGAGCATCCGAAGTCCAAAATGTTCACTCAAAGAAGTGCAGGGCTGCTGCTTCTTCCCCTGTGTGCTCTAAAAGGGCTCCTGCGGTCGCTCTGGATGCTTTCTTTCTCTGGCTTAGGCCTGCAAAGATATTAGCTGTACCCTCAGTCAAACTCCAGGCCTTCTGTTGCCTGCTGCAAGGGTTGCCAGCTCCTGGTTGTGAAATACCTGGAGATTTTGGGGGTTGAGCCTGAGGAGGGCGGGGTTTGGAGAGGGGAGGGACTTCAGCGCCATAGAATCCAATTGCCAAAGTGGCCATTTTCTTCATGGGAACTGATCTCTGTTGCCTGGAGATCAGTTGTAATAGCAGGAGATCTCCAGCCACCACTTGGAGGTTGGCAACCCTACTGACTGAGGGAGCGGGGAGGGGGGGAGGTGACGGCTCTTGAAGTGGGTAATATAGGAGCAACTTTACTAACTGCCCTGGCTCTGTGACCCTTTGCTCCCAGAGCCCTATATTCTAAATCTTTTAATAGAAATAAAATAACACATTAAAAAGAAAATGACATGGGTTACATTAGCTTGCGGTATTCAACCTGGTATGCATTTCCCATCTTGGGGAGTCCTGGAATACAATCCAAAATCTTCATCAAAAATCTACTGCTCTTGAGATGTGGCTGAGAAGAAGAGCATGATTCTCCTTCATCAAGGCCATTAGCAATAGGGTTGCTAGCTCCAGGCTAGGAAATACCTGGTGATTTTGGGGCAGAGCCTGAGGAGGGTGGGGTTGTGAGAGGGGAGGGGCTTCAATGCCATAGAGTCTAATTACCAAAGTGGCCATTTTCTCCAGGGGAACTGATCTCTATTGGCCAGAGGTCAGTTGTGATAGCAGGAGATCTCCAGCCACCACCTGGAGACGGGCAACCCTAATTAGCAACCTCTTCGCATGTTCCTGTATCTTGGATACTGAAGACAGGGAACATAGAAAAACCAAAGGGAGGCTATTTCAGCCTTCCTGGACCCTCCTATCTGGTTGTGGATTTATTATACTGAAACTGAATCACTTTGATGCATCAGGTTAAAACTTCTCTGGACTTGAAAAAAACTAACATGAAGTCTTCTCAGTACAAAACACACATGGTCTAATTTTAGCCTTTTCATTTGATCAGTATTCTAGCCTGCTACCTTTAATCCCCATGTCCCCAATAATTACTACCTAAATAAAAATGAGCAGTGCAAAAAATAATAGCTCACACACATCAGCTTCTGAATCTAAAGTCAGGGCCGACCCTGCTGGTCTAAGAAAGGAGAGGAAAAAAATTGCAAACAGCTATCTTGGCCTGCACAAAACCCAGAACAAGAAAACAAACCCACATAATACATTTTTATTAGGGCCAGCCAAAATGACACACAGCTCTGATGGTGTTAGAAGCTGACAGGCTCACAGATTAGTTCCATAGCTGTAGGTGTTGGATTCCAGACCTTGTCTCATGGGAAGAAATAAACAGCAGAGGCACATCTCAGCTGAAACTATGAAGTCCAGCAACTGCACTAGTCTGTGTGCCTGTCAGCATCTAACTTCGTCAGAGCTGCCACGGGAGCCTGCCTTCTTCTCCTTAAATTTTTATTTCTGTAACAGCTGCCTGACAAAAGGGTTGGATGAACTCGAAAGCTTACACAGTATTGCGTGTCATTTGAATTGGCCCTAATATTATGCGGACTGGGTTTCTCATCTAAGAAAGGGTCAGTCCAGCTTTTTGGCCAGAGGGCTGAAAAAGCACAATGTCCACCTGCAAAGAGGCAAAAAGAAGGGACCCAGGGAGTGGGGAGATGAAAGCTAGACTTGGTAAGACTCTGCACTGCATATTGTAAGAGTCCCAGCCTAGCTGTGCTGACTTCGCAAAATCACTTGCTCAGACTTGGATGCAGAAACAAAGGATTTATTGAAGGCTTCAGACAGGATAGACAGACACGGATTCAAAGTTGCAAGTGAGGCATCTTATCAGGGTTACAGAATATATGGACTACAGGGCATCAGGGTTCACACTTCAGTCGTGGGAAGCTACAAGATAGATTGGTGCAATACAAAACATCAAACAGGTCCCAGAGAGACTGTTAGGAGTCGTAGCCCCTCAAGGCCACATCGGCCCGAGGGAGTGCAAGCAGGATGCGCCACAGGGGAGGGCAGGCCTGGCACCTGGGTAAGGCAGAAGAGGCGCCGGGATCCGGGAAGGGGGAGAGGAGGTGTGAACTGCTTTTACGAGTTCAAAGGACAGAGATAGGGAATGCAAAAGGAGCAAGGGGGGATAGCAGACACCTGGCTCTCACACATATGTTGTATGTGTGGTGTAGTGGTCTGGAGTGGTGGACTCTAATCTAATTCAGCACTCCTACACATGAAGCCAGGTGGGTGACCTTGGGCTAGTCACAGCTCTCTCCAAACTCTCTCAGCCCCACCTACCTCACAAGGTGTCTGTTGTGGGGAGAGGAAGGGAAGGAGATTGTAAGATGGTTTGAGTTTCCGTAAAAAAAAGGTAGAGAAAATTGGCATATAAAACTGGCATATAAAAAGCCAACTCCTCCTCCTCCTCCTCCTCTTCCTTCTTCTTCTTCTTCTTCTTCTTCTTCTTCTTCTTCTTCTTCTTCTTCTTCTTCTTCTTCTTCTTCTTCTTCTTCTTCTTCTTCCTAAAATAAGACTGGTTATTCATTCAGTGCACACACTTAGGAATGGTAGAACACTTGCCTGGCATGCAGAAGGTCCCAGGTTCAGTCCCCGGCATCTCCAGTTAAAAGGACCGAGGCAATAAGTGATGTGAAAGACCCTTTTCTGCATGAGACCCTGGAGAGCTGCTGCCAGGCTGAGTAGACAATGCTGACCTTGATAGACCAAGGGTCTGATTCAGTATAAGGCAGCTTCATGTGTTCATGTGAATAGGATAGCAATGGGTGCAAACAAAAACTAGCACAATGTTTGGCCCCAAAAGATGCTTTGTGAGCAGGGTCCTAGTGGAAGAGTTCACACTTGCTCTGAGAAATGACCACACTCCACATTCTACTCTACCCTGACTACCCCTCTTCCCCGATTATAGGGTGGAGGAAGGGAGGTGCTGTGCCACAGAAAATGTATTGCCATGCTGCTGCTCAGCACGTGTGCCAGGACTTGCCCATGCCTGGTCTGACAGCTGGACTCTCTATGACGATGAACATGCAGGGCAACTGAAAATGGCAACCACACATCTGCAACATTTGGAGAGCTTCATGTGCTGTGGCATTATAACATCATGCTTTTCTCTGCAGCCTTGCTGACTGCCAGTGACAGCCATGAGGTCATGTAGGGTATCATGATGTTATGACACAAAGGTCAGCATCATGCTCACTTTGACCCTGAGGAAACTCAACATTTGAACACGCCAAGAGGTTCCTACTGAGTCAGGTGATTGGTCCACCCAGGCCAGTGACAGCAATTCCCCAAAGATCCAGGCCATGGAGGGGCCATAGCTCAGTGGTAGAGCATCTGCTTGGCATGCAGAAGGTCCCAGGTTCAATCCCCGGCATCTCCAATTAAAGGGACTAGGCAAATAGGTGATGTGAAAGACCTCTACCTGAGACCCTGGAGAGCTGCTGCTGGTCTGAGTAGACAACACTGACTTTGATGGACCAAAGGTCTGATTCAGTATAAGGCAGCTTCATGTGTTCAGGCCAGGGTCTGCTGGCTGACATACTTTGGAACATACCTGAAGTTGCTTTTCACAGATCATTAGAACTGGATTATAGTCTGTTGAAACATTTGTTGTTTGTAGTGCCTTGCTTTTATTGCATTACCTTCTACCAACTGTCTGCATTATGGTATGTCATGCCTTAGACAGCTTATTATTTGAATTGTTTTCTAATGCTGTAATTATAGCACCATTTCTTTATTTATTTATTGGATGCCTTATGCTGTTTGGTTGAATTATTTTCTACTGAATTTATTATTAATGTTTGTTAAAATATTTATCCCCCACCTTTCCTGTTGGCTCAAGGCGGCTATATTTTGTAGCCCGCCTAGAGTCTCAGTGAGAAAGACAGGCCAGAAACTAAATAAAATATAATAGTCTATCCAGATTAATATTGTCTGTTCTGCCATGCGGCAGCTCTCCAGGGTCTCAGGTGGAAATGGGTCATGCAAGTCACCTGCTAGGACATAAGGCTGCCTTATACTGAATCAGACCATCGCTTCATTGAGGTCAGACTGGAAGTGGCTCTCCAGGGTCTCAGACAGAGGTCTTTCACATCACCTACTGCCTGATTCTTTTAATTGGAGATGCCGAGGATTGAACCTGGGACCTTCTGCAGGCCAAGCAGAGGATCTTCCACTGCGCCACAGCCCCTGCAAGCTGATCCTTTCAGAAGAAGAAGAGTTGGTTTTTATACCCCAGTTTTCTCTACCTTTGAGGAGTCTCAAACTGGTTTACAATCGCCTTCCCTTCCTCTCCCCACAACAGACATTTTGTGAGGTAGGTGGGGCTGAGAGAATTCGGAGAGAACTGCGACTGGCCCAAGGTCACCCAGCAGGCTTCATGTGGAGGCGTGGGGAAACCAACCCGCTTTACCAGATGAGAGTCTGCTGCTCATGTGGAGGAGTGGGGAATCAAACTTGGTTCTCCAGATTAGAATCCACCACTCCTAACCACTACACCATGCTGGAGAAGACAGGAAGTTATCCTGAGATCCTCTTCATGCAAAGCAGATGTTCACTGATTGAATTCCGGTCCTTCTCCCTTTTCAACTGGACATGTCGGGGACTGAACCTGTGATCTTGTAAGCACAAGGTTCATGCTCTGTCAGTAGACATTGAACACACATGAAGCTGCCTTCTACTGAATCAGACCCTGGGTCCATCAAAGTCAGTATTGTCAACTCAGACCAGCAGCAGCTCTCCAGGGTCTCAGGCAGAGGTCCTTCACACCACCTACTCGCCTAGTCCCTTTAACTGGAGATGCCGGGGATTGAACCTGGGATCTTCTGCATGCCAAGCAGATGCTCTACCATTGAGCCATGGCCCCTCCACATTGGGCCTCCATACATGGATGCAGCACAGATAGCAAGCAGTCATGTCATGCATGCTAACCATTTCCAAAGGGATGAAACGGGCGTGAGGGCTACAGTGGGAAGGGGAGCCTAGGCTGACGCTGGGTGGTGCTCAGAGCTGTTGCTTTCCATGGTGCTGAAATCAGCCTCTCTCCATCTCAGAGCCAGAGAGGGCCGCCTCATCTCTGCGAGAAGCTGCCATGCCCCTTAGCTCTAATACAGAAGGGGGACAGGCTTTCGGTGCACCTGAAATGTCTGCAGCATAATCCAAATTAAATCCTGCGTTTGTTTTCCAGCTGAGGCACAGAACAATTTCTGCGAGGAACACTCTTGCAATGCAATTAAAAAGCTTAAGAAGTTCAGCTATCTTTTCAGCAGTAATTCTAACGGGCTGCCCGGAAGTAGAATCATGGAATCATAGAATCATAGAGTTGGAAGGGGCCATAAAGGCCATCTAGTCCAACCCCCTGCTCAATGCAGGATCAGGCTAGAGCATCCCTGTCAAGTGCTTGTCCAGCCTCTGCTTAAAGACTGCCAGTGACGGGGTGCTCACCACCTCCCTAGGTAGCTGATTCCACTATCGAACAGCTCTTAATTATAACAAAAATTCCTGGCAAATGACATCCTGTGAACAGTCCTTCATTATGGTCATCAAAAATCTGATTCCAAGAGGTGGTCACGGTGCTGGGAAACGAAGCCTCTACTCGGGGCGGCCTTCAGTTTAACAGCAGGTTTTCAGGGGTGGTGGTGATATCAGAGCCAGCTGAAGCCTCGACCACAGGGGCTGTCTGAAGGAGGCTGTGGGTGAGGGAGACTCCTTCAGAAGCCTGGTGGTGTCAGCAGCTGGTGAAGTCGGTTCTTTTTAGTTAGAGGGTATATCCCTCCAGACAGGGCTTAGTGAGCCCCATTTTTTAAACAACCCTTATGCTTTATCCAAATTAACCCACTGAATGGCGATGGACGGACGGTTGTGTGGTTGGATGGCTGGTCAGACCAAATTGGCTCCAATTACACGATCCCTACCTCAAAAGGGCCTCATCGTTGGGGCCCTAACAAAACCAGTCAAAGAAAAGATAGAAAAATGGGAGAAAGCACAGAGCCGTGCCTCTGAGCTAAGGCAACTAGCTGAACCCCTTTTTCGGAAGTAGCCTATTTGGCTTTGGGGAGACCCCCAGGTTTTGACATTCAGTAAACCCAAAACCTGAAATTTACCGAAACGGCTAATTTCGGGTCTATTTTCGGTTCGGGTTTATCAATATGCACAACCCTATTCTACTACTACTACATCATTCTCCTCTCTTCCATTTTATCCTCACAACAATCCTGTGAGGTAGGTTAGGCTGAGAGTGCGTGACTGGCCCAAGGTCTCCCAGTGAGCTTCCGTGGCAGAGTGGAATTTTGTACCTGGGTTTCCCAGACCCTAGTCTATACTTTAACCACTACACCACACCGGCCCTGAACCAGCACAGCTACACTGAATACTTATCGGCTCCACTCAGGTTCCTGATAGGAAGTACTGCCAATTTCCCCCCTCAAAATCCCACCAATCTGAGGTCCAAAGACTGTAAAAAATGGGAAGACCCTGTTTGCTGCAGAAGTGTTTTCTTTTGCAAGGGAGCCTGATATATTTTGCTTTCCATCATCAAGAACTAAAACCCTAGCGGATGCATTAACTTCTGATGTCAACGATCCATGTTTTCCGAAGAGATTATATGCAAATCTGTTTTTTCTCCAACTGAGAAAAAAATGAATTTGACCTTGGGTGCAGGGAGACGGGGGAGGGCCTCCCATGAACATTCAGCCCGTGGGCCTCTCAGACTCTGAAAAAGGGCCCGGACAAATTGATTTGGAAAGGTTTTCCTGGGAGGAAGCTACTTACATTGCTCTAGTGCAGAGTCAGATTTCTTTCTTTTTTTGCATAGAATTCATATTTAGTCCTCCAGTTATCGGGATGAGTGTTTTTCAGATTTCTGTTATCTTTCATTACTGCCTCAGTTACTCTCATCCCAGTGGGGGAAAAGGAGAGAGGGCAAATTCCTCCCCACATTTCCACAGACCTGCTCTGCAAGGGGATTAAAATAGCCTGTGAACCAGGGATGCTTTCATCTCTCTGTCTGCACTTTGGCCAGGAGGCTTCCTGGGGTGGTGGGGAGGTGGTTCTGCAGCGTTTCATCCCAATTGTGGCAGCGATAGGGAGTTAAAGGTGGGAAGCTGAGGGTTGCCAATTCCGGGTTGGGAAATCCCTGGAGATTTGGGGGGGGGAGCCTGGAGACGGTGGGGTGTGGGGAGAGGCATGACTTCAACAGTGTATAACGCCAGAGCCCACCCTCCCCAAAGCTGCCATTTTCTCCAGGGGAACGGATTTCTGTAGTCTGGAGATCAGTTCTACTCCTGGGAGATTTCCAGGCCCCTCTTGGAGGTCGGCAACACTAATAACTACTGCCAAACTGATGAAGTCATCCAGCCACATGAAAATGCTTAATGAACAAAATAGGTAGAGCCACTCCAGAGTTTCTGTGCACATTCCTAACATGCTGGTCATGGCCTTCAAAGTCCTTCATGACCGGGGAAACCACATGTTTGAAGGAGCGTCTCCTTCCATGTGTCCCTGTGCACCAACTATGCTCGTCAGGCAAGCATCAGTTGGCTACCCCACCCATCAGGATAGCCTGTCGGGCATTGGACAGAGCCAGGACCTTTTCTGTCGAGGTCCCTCCCCTCCACTCAGCTCCCCCCCACCAATTTCCAGGAATTCCCCAAAGGAGCTGGTAATTCTAGACTGGTGATTAAAGACAGGGCTTTTTCTGGGGTGGCACCGCACCTTTATAATGCTCTCCCATAACACACTTGGTGCCTACCTTACTGTCTCTTGGAGCTAGGTCAAAACAATTCTCTTCTTTACTCATGGCTTGGGAGAACTATGTTTAAACCCTCACTTGGCCATGTCGGTCATGGGGGGACCTTGGGTCAGTCAAACTCTCTCAGCCTAGCCTGCCTTGTAGGGTTGTTGTGAGGATAAAATAGGGGAGAGCCATATGCGCCACTTGGAGGAAAGTAGGTCTAAAAAGACTTGAGAATATTACTGGATTTCTCCTGAAGTTGCCTAGGGGAGCACAGTATTGATAGCGAAATACTGTCTCATACAGTGGAGGAAGTGGATTCTGGCTCACCAGAATGCAGGGGTGCCAACTCCAGGGTGGGAAATTCCTGGAGATTTGAGGGCAGAGCCTGGGATGGGCAGAGTTTGGGGAGAGGAGAGAAATATTCAGTAATTCATTCTTATCCCCCCCTCTCTCTCTTGTACACCCCTCCCCACAAACACCAGGTGGAGAGGCCGCAGATCAGTGGTAGAGCCTCTGCTTGGCATGCAGAAGGTCCCAGGTTCAATCCCCGGCATCTCCAGTTAAAAGGACGACATAGCAGGTAATGTGACAGACTTCTACTGAGAATCCTGGAGAGCTGCTGCCAGTCTGAGTAGACAATACTGCTACCGATAGACCAATGTCTCTGTACAGGGGAACGTCATGTGTTTATGTGTTTCAGTGAATCCAGGAGAAGCAAAGAGCAGTGGGATAGGATGACAGCTGAAAGCTGAAAGTTTGGAGAAAGTTATGTGAAGAAACACACATCGTCTCCTTGATAATCTGAACCAAAGACACTGCAAATACAAATGGGGCGTTCTAGATGCCATTTAGCATGGATTTTTAACATGAAAGCACAACTAACTGCTTGTTTCTCAGGGTTCATTCTCTCTCTCTCTCTCTCTCTCTCTCTCTGTGTGTGTGTGTGTGTGTTTAAGCAGACAAGAGGTTACGATGCCCTAAGGTAATTTTTTGGGCAAGGAAAGACTAATAGAATCATTCCCGTCCCCTGACTAATAGAGTCGGCTTTTCAGAGCTCACAATGAAATTTCTGTGCTTCTCAGGAGCAGTTTAAGGAGAATCCGAACGTGTAGCTTGGGGGCAGTGGAGTAAAGATTCGCCCCCAGCCCCATCCGGGGTAGCGAGTTGTGGGCATTTCCACACCAATACTGTGTGCTCTGAAGAGGGCAGTTTAATGTGCGATCCTGGAGTTTAGACGTCATGCTGTGGGGACATATCTGTCGAATATGTTTTCTCACGCAGAAAGAGAGAGGAAAGGGTCTGGAGGCAGTGGCGGGGATTTCTGTTTCTGAAGGGCCTTCACAGCACACCACTTAACCACAAAAGCCCATTACAATTAAAAGCAGATGCCAAGTATTCCTTTCCTCTTCATCCAGCCACAGTAAAGCTACATTTGCCAGAGGTTTGTTGCTACAGGAGGAAACTTTTAACTAACACAGATTGAGAGCGAGAGAGAGAAAGAGAGAGTAAAAGGTCTCAATTCAATACACGGCGGCGTGCATTTATGTCCTGCCGGTTTTACTGGGGCTTGAGCCAAACATTTTATATCCAGATTCGCAGTAAACAGACTTTGTTGGCTGATGCAATACTTTGGCAGCTCCCCCCACCCCGCCCTGAAGTAGGAGAAGTGCAAATTTTCCCAATGAGAAAGAGAAGGAACTGTGCTGGCCTTTGCAACATGCCAGGGTTGTCAAGAACCACATAGGGTTCCCTCCTCTCCAGGACCAACTTAGGGGTCTGCCCTCTGCTCCCTTGCAGGTCAACCCAGGCTGAGACCAAGGCCCATCAAGTCCAGCAGTCTGTTCACCCAGTGGCCAACCAGGTGCCTCTCAGAAGCCCACAAACAAGACGACTGCAGCTGCATTGACTTGCCTGTGTTCCACAGCACCCAATATATTCGGCATGCTCCTCTGATCCTGGGGAGAATAGGTATGCATAATGACTAGTGTCCATTTGGACTAGTAGCCATGAATAGCCCTCTCCTCCATGAACGTGTCCACTCGCCTCTTCAAGCCTTCCAAGCTGGCAGCCATCCCCACATCCCAGGGCAGGGAGTTCCACAATTTCACTATGCATTGTGTGAAGAAATACTTCCTTTTATCTGTTTTGAATCTCTCACCCTCCAGCTTCAGCAGATGACCCTGCGTTCTAGTATTATGGGAGAGGGAGAAAAGCTTCTCCCTCTCCATACCATGCATAATTTTATAGACCTCTATCATGTCTCCCCTTAGCCGCCTTCTTTCCAAGCTAAACAGCCCTAAGCGTTTTAACCGCTCCTCATAGGGCAGTTGCTCTAGACCCCTGATAAATTCATAAATAATTCATAAATAATAACTAATAAATTCATAAATAACAACAACAACAAACAATTCACAAATATCAGTTCAAGTTAAGGTGACAAACCTCCAGGTGGGGACTGAAGATCTCCTGGGTTTACAGCTGGTCTCCAGACTGCACAGATCCATTCCCCTGGAGAAGATGGCTGCTTTGGAGGGTGGACTCTGTGGCACCCCATAGAGATCCCTCCCCTCCCCAAACCCTTGGTCTCCCCAGGCTTTGCCCCCAAATCTCCAGGAATTTCCCAGCCCACAGTTGGCAACCCTAGTTCATGGCCACTTTGCCAAATTATTTTCCATTTTAAAAAGCTGTTGGCTTCCCCTGTACAAATTATGTACATTTTGGGGGGGTGTTAATCGCTGTGTCTATATAATTTGCCTGTGCATTTATTTCCGCAGAGGGATATTCATTTTGTCCCCTCTTGCATTCATTTCTTCTGTCACTTTACAGACGTTTCTGGCCTTTGGAAGAAACAGATGTGCAGCCCAATCCTTTACTCAGAAGTAAGTCCCATTTTGTACAACATGGCTTCCTCTCAAGGAAGAATGACTAGCATTGCGGCCCGAATGCCTTGTTTGGATGCAAACTTGGCACGTGATCTTGGGGAAGTCACTCACTTGAGTCTGGGGTCCTCCTCTCTGCCCCTTTGAGTCAAGACTTTCTGTCCCCTTGAAAGAGGGCCAGATGCAATTTAATGGGTTTGATCTAATAGTTCCTGGAGGAAATTAAATTGGCTGAAGCTAACGAAGTTGACACGGGTGATCCCTCTATCCTCTAAAATCTATGTATCCTCTTGGAGCATCTCCACGTTGATGCTGCTCTTGGCAGACGGCAGAAAGGGAAGGAGACATCCCATAATTGATGTGCTTCCAATGGCTTCTAATACGTGAACTTGAGTAAAATCAGCAGAGAATACAAAGATGTCTTCAGGCTCAGATCTTATGAGTGTGTGTTTAGAGTTTTGGGCAATGATTGTCTGATATATATTTCCCCTGAAATAACTAATCAGCCAACAAACTTAGAATCAGAGAATCATAGAGCTGGAAGGGACCACCAGGGTCATCTAGTCCAACCCCCCGCACAATGCAGAAAATTCAGAACTACCTCCTCCCCACACCTCCAGTGACCCCTATTCCATGCCCAGAAGATAGGGGGGAACCCTCCAGGATCCCTGGCCAATTTGGTCTGGAGGAAATTGCTTCCGGACCCCAAAGTGGAGATCAGCACTACCCTGGGCATGCAAAAAAGGGCCATGAGAGCTGGGCAGTGATGCAACCCTTCCTGCCCTCCCTCTCATGATCGGCCTCAGTTCACAGAAATGGCCTTGCTGTCAGATGGCCACCTAGCCTCTGCTTAAAAACCTCCAGGGAAGGAGAGCCCACCACCTCCCGAGGAAGCCTGTTCCACTTTCCTTCTGTCTGGTTTATTTCCATGGGGGGGAAATCACTGCTGTAGGGTGCTCATCCACAAACATGCCTCTCTGTCAGCACGAACGCTTCTGCAATTCTCCCCATCTCCGTGTCTCCCTGGATTTGGAATTCTGCCTCCCAGACTTTTTTCTGAAGCAGAAGTGATACATTAGGAATCTTCATTGTCGACTCGAGACCATGTGAGATACTGAGCACACACCCCGACAAAGATTCCTTTGGGGTTCCCCCAGACCACCCAAACCCAATCCAAACATCATAGGAAAACAAACCACAGCCCCCGCCCAGGTACAGGAGCCCAGGAAGGTTATCTCCCTAATTCCCCTCCCCCCGGTTGCCCTGTAGTGTTCTGCTTCCATCTATTTTCCAAATTTCATACAACAATGTGCAGTTTTCATGTCTGTTTTCTCCCTCCATGTTGTGTGTGTTAAGTGCCATCAAGTCACTTCCGACTCATGGTGACCCTGTGAATCAGTGTCCTCCAAAATGTACTATCTTTGACAGCCTTGCTCAGGTCTTGAAAATCGAGGGCCATGGCTTCCTTGATAGAGTCAATCCATCTCTTGTTGGGGTTTCCTCTTTTCCTGCTGCCCTCAACTTTTCCTAGCATGACTGTCTTTTCCAGTGACTCTTGTCTTCTCATAATGCGACCAAAGTACGACAGCCTCAGTTTAGTCATTTTAGCTTCTAGGGAGGGTTCAGGCTTGATTTGATCTATAACCCACTGATTTGTCTTTTTGGCAGTCCACAGTATCCGTAAAACTCTCCTCCAACACCACATTTCAAAAGAATCTACTTTCTTCCTGTCAGCTTTCTTCATTGTCTAACTTTCACATCCATGCATAGCAATGGAGAATACTATGGCATGAATTATCTTGATCTTGGTCTCCAGGGACACATCCTTACACTTAAGAATCTTTTCTAGCTCCTTCATGGTTACCCTTCCCAGTCTCAATCTCCTTCTGATTTCTTGTCTGCAGTCTCCCTTTTGGTTGATGATGGAGCCAAGGAATAGAAAGTCTTGAAGAATTTCAATTTCTTCATCGTCAACCTGAAAATTGTGTAATTCCTCAGTGGCCATTGTTTTTGTCTTCTCCATGCTCAGCTGTAATTCAGCTTTGGCACTTTCTCATTTAACCTTCATCAGCAGTCACTTCAAGTCTTCACTGTGTATACACTCTGATAACCCAGCAGCAGAGCATTCTTGATGTGGTGGCATATGACATTTATCAAGAGTCTTTTCCGCATGGTGTTTCTCCAACATGCAAGAGTACATGTGCTCATCATTAAACCCGCACACTAAAAGAATGATTATGCGCTCGTACATTGTGTCAAATCAAGCTTGCTGTTTTCCCCCTTAGTCTATCCATGTGTGTCTGCACAGTGGTAACAGAGCGGGGTCAGGGGGAGAATGAAAATTAATGGAAGGAAGTAGCAAGTCATCAACCAAAAGGGAGACTGTAGCCAAGAGATCAGAGGGAGACTGAGACTGGGAAGGGCAGCCTTGAAGGAGCTAGAAAGGATTCTGAAGTGTAAGGATGTGTCACTGGCCACCAAGATCGAGGTAATTCATGCCATCGTATTCCCTATTACTATGTATGGGTGTGAAAGCTGGACAATGAAGAGAGCTGATAGGAAGAAAGTAGATTCCTTTGAAATATGGCATTGGAGGAGAGTGTTACAGATACCGTGGACTGCCAAAGAAACAAATCAGTGGGTTATAGATCAAATAAATCCTGAACTGACCCTAGAAGCTAAATTGACTTAACTGAGGCTATCATATTTTGGTCACATTATGAGAAGACCAGAGTCACTGGAAAAGACAGTCATGCTAGGAAAAGTTGAGAGCAGCAGGAAAAGAGGAAGACCCAACAAGAGATGGATTGACTCAATAAAAGAAGCCACAGCCCTCAAGTTGCAAGTTCTGATCAAGGCTGTTAAGGATAGGACGTTTTGGAGGACATTGATTCATAGGTCGCCATGAGTTGGAAGCGACTTGACGGCAGTTAACACACACATACAGTAGCAGCTATGGCAAATGATACATGCTCCGTCAGAAATTCTGCCACTTAAACCCAAATGAAGGAGAAGTGGAAGGCGGCACAGAGCAAACCTCTGCAGCAACTGAAGCAGAGAGGCCATGGAGATCTGCCTAGTATCTGATGAAGGGTGCTTTAACTCTTGGAAGCTTATACCCTGGAAATCTTGTTGGTCTCTGAAGTGCTACTGGATTCAAATTGACTTGCTCAGTCTTCTCTCTGAGACCTTTGCTAGTCGCATATGAGCCGTGGGAGGCATTGATAAGGCGGCATGCTTATCTAGTTTTTGAGAGCACGATGGGAGAAGTGAAGGAATTGTAAAACTCCCTGGGAGAAGCTTTTCTCCCTCTCTCATAATACTAGATCATGGGGTCATCTGCTGAAGCTGGAGGGTGAGAGATTCAAAACTGATAAAAGGAAGGTTAAGGCAGACCATAGACTTGTTGCAAAAGCTCAAACATACTAGCGAATCTATCTCAGACCAAGATAGGACCATCTAGTCCAGCATCTTGTTTCCAACAGGACAGTACTGAAATATTCTGTAGAAGAACATAAAGTAGGGTGTGAAAGAACCAGCCCTTCTCCATCGTGTGTCCTCAGCAGCTGGCTTTCACAGATACAGTGCTTCTGAACATGGAAGTTTATTTATTTATGTCATTTACAGCCTGCCTTTCTCACAGAAGGCAGTTCTGTTAGACTAATTGGACTAATTGCTGCTTGATCGACTTAAACTCTGCAAATGTTACAACCCTTTGCAAATTAAAAATCATGTAGAAATGAAGAACAGTAGCCACACATAATGACCAAAATGGCAGCTCTAGATGGTTTTATGTCAAATGGTCATACAAATCCAAGCAGGCTCTTTTGGGAAGTCTCTGAACATCTTGTGTTGGGCAAACGTGGCTTTCAATGCATCCAGATTGACCAAAAGGTTGAGCTATCTGCCAGGATGTGTCCACTTGGAATTTTGCTGCAGACACAAACACTGTAGGTCAGTCCCATTCAAGCCACTCTTTCTAAGCCTCAGTTTCTCATCTGCAATATGGGGATAATGATACTGATCTACCATGCAAGGTTTTGTAATGATTTCTAAGTTAATGTATATGGAAAACTGTAATCTATACAAACATATGATTGATGATGAAAAAGAAGAAGATGCCATTCTAGCCAGGCCTGTCTTCGCAACCCCAAGACAGGATGCTTTCAAACAGCTTAAAGGAGCTCTGACTTCAATCAATGTATGGCCGATTATTTAAATGAATCAGCTTATAGCATGAATGAGAAATGTACAGGGGCCCAAACGCTCATTCATGTTACAAATGCCGCTCTTCTCCTTGTCTCTGGCATGAACAAAAGTTGAACATTGGCACAAAGAGCACAAGAGAGACATGAAGGTGATGTATGAAAAACACTCCTCAACTTCAGGAGCGTTTTCAATCACTTCAGGTGCTGCTGGGGAAAGCTTCGAAAAAACCCAGTGAGATCTCAACATGATCTCGAGTGTTTGAGCAGTAAAGAAGAGTTGTTTTTTATACCCCGCTTTATCTCTAACTTTAAGGAGTCTCAAACCAGCTTACAATCACCTTCCCTTCCCCTCCCACAACAGACACCTTGTGAGGTAGGTGGGGCTGAGAGAGTTCGGAGAGGACTGTGACTAGCCCAAGGTCACCCAGCAGGCTTCATGTGGAGGAGTGGGGAATCGAATCCAGTTCACCAGATTAGAGTCTGCCGCTCTTAACCATTACACCATGCTAGCTGAGGAAGATGGAGAGTCCACGCAACACATTGCCGTACACTTTCCTTTCCCAGCGACATGTTAACAGAGCATTCCAGGCTAATTTGGGGATATTTATCCTACACTTCGGCACTCAGCCCAGCGTGTTCCATATGTGCTCGTTTCCTTCCTTTTCCTCCCTCACCCCCAAAATCGGTAATTATCTGCAGAAGGGAAGATCGAAATCCTAATGCCATATGTTCATTACAGATTCCGCTAATGAAAATATATCTTCCCGTCAGGCCTCGTGATGAATGGGGCTTGTTCCTGCAGAGCCTTTGAAACCCCAAGATGAAACAAACAGTCTTCTTAAATGTATCTGTGCATTTCCCAACAATGCATCCAAACAACTCCCTATGGACATAGAAAGTGTGTGTGTGTGGGGAAACTTTCCCTTTTGGTCTCCTGCTACACAAGACAGGCTCCCATTCCCTTCCTTTCTAGTGTGGGGGTGGGGGAGGAGGGGAGGAGGGGAAGAGAAGTTCCTGTCCCTTGGGGGGGGGGACTGCTGGAAGAAGGTTGTCAAGGCTGATCCTGCCTTGGTGACATAAAGTAACCAAGCTTTACCTGTTTGGTCCCAGTGACTTCCCGAGTAACACATACCATAAAGCAAAGAAGGCTTTATTGAAGAAATTCAAGAAAGGATATTAAAAACAAAAAAGGAGATTAAAAGCATATAGTTCAGTGGTAGTGAAATGCATGAAAATAACAACATTGGCTAGCTATCTAACTGTTCTTAAAGCGAAGAATTCCAGAGCATAATACAAATATCTTCTTGGCAGCAAGGAGGGGTGGGAAGGAAAAGGTAAAAAGGGGATAAAGATTGGTTCTTGTAGGTTATCCGGGCTGTGTAACCGTGGTCTTGGAATTTTCTTTCCTGACGTTTCGCCAGCAACTGTGGCAGGCATCTTCAGAGGAGTAACACTGAAGGACAGTGTCTCTCAGTGTCAAGGGTGTAGGAAGAGTAATATATAGTCAGAAAGGGGTTGGGTTTGAGCTGAGTATTGTCCTGCAAAAGTAATGTGCTAATCATTGTCCTGTAAGTATCAAGATAATGTGCTAATGAGGGTATGGTATGTTAATATGGAACCATTGTATCCTGAAGTGATCTGTTAATGTGTGTAATCCAAAGCTAATCTGTATGGCTATTGTTGAATGTTGCCTTTGTTAGTCTGGAGGTTTTTAGAACAGGAAGCCAAGCCTTATTCATAAATAAAGATTCTTCTCTCTAACTATACTTATAGAAGTATATTGGAGCTCTCTCAGCCCCACCTACCTCACAGGGTGTCTGTTGTGGGGAGGGGAAGGCAACTTGATTCTTCCTTAAGTTGGCATATAAAAACTAACTCTCCTTCTTATACTGAATCAGACCCTTGCTCCATCAAAGTCAGTATTGTCTACTCAGACCGGCAGCGGCTCTCCAGGGTCTCAGGCAGAGGTCTTTCACATCACCTACTTGCCTAGTCCCTTTAACTGGCAGTTCCATGGATTGAACCTGGGACCTTCTGCATGCCAAGCAGATGCTCTACCACTGAGCCACAGCATGATCTGGTGGAACATAGATCTCCCTGTTTCCCAATGCCAGAGTTAATTATTTCTTTCATGCTCTGAGGAGATTGGAGAGAGCTAGTTTGAAACCGGATTGGGACTTGGATTCTGGCAATTCAGAAAAAAAAGGGGTATTTGGAATGTACACCTGCTTAAATGTCACTTTTTTGTTTACAGTTTACAAGGATGCGCGATTGATTTTTCCGCAAAGCTAACCTGCTTTCTCTGGGACTGTGGTCACGCGCATGATTTGTGTCTGGCTGTGCCTGAACATGGAGCTGTGAACAAGGCACGTTCCAAGGAAAGCTGCCCATGTGATTTTCCAGGAGGGACCCACTTGGTCCGGAGCCCAGTGGAGAAAGCCAGGGCCCAGCCCTGTTATCAGAGCGGAGGGGGAGAAGCTCACAGGTATGGAAAATGTGGCAGGTTTCAGGCCCCCCTGCATCAGTGAAAGCCCCCCCTCCCAATCCTTTACTCCATCTCCCTCCTATGGGAGTCAGGATGAAAATCATCCCCAAAATTCTCAAGTGGAAATGTGAAAGGCTGGCATTTATTTTTTTGTCGAAGGCTGAAAACCTCCAGATTAACAAAGACTACAGTCTACAATAGCCATGCGGATTAGTTTTGGATTCCACATGTTAACAGATCACTTCAGGATACAATGGTTCCATATTAACATACCACACCCTCATTAGCACATTATCTTGATACTTACAGGACAATGATTAGCACATTACCTTTGATACTTTTTGCAGGACAATGACTCAGCTCAAACCCAACCCCTTTCTGACTATATATTACTCTTCCTACACCCTTGACACTGAGAGACACTGTCCTTCAGTGTTACTCCTCTGAAGATGCCTGCCACAGCTGCTGGCGAAACGTCAGGAAAGAAAATACCAAGACCACGGTCACACAGCCCGGATAACCTACAAGAACCGATTTATTTTTTTGTTTATTTATTTATTTATTTATCGTTTGCTTATCACCTGCCTTTCTTGCTGGGACTTAAGGCAGATTGTGTGTGTGTTAAGTGCCGTCAAGTCGCTTCCGACTCATGGCGACCCTCTGAATCAAAGTCCTCCAAAATGTCCTATCTTTGACAGCCTTGCTCAGATCTTGTAAATTGAGGGCCGTGGCTTCCTTTATTGAGTCAATCCATCTCTTGTTGGGTCTTCCTCTTTTCCTGCTGCCCTCAACTTTTCCTAGCATGATCATCTTTTCCAGTGACTCTTGTCTTCTCATAATGTGACTGACAGCCTCAGTTTAGTGATTTGAGCTTCTAGGGTCAGTTCAGGCTTGATCTATAGCCCACTGATTTTTTTGGGGGGGGGCAGTCCATGGTATCCGTAACACTCTCCTCCAACACCACATTTCAAAGGAATCTATTTTCTTCCTTTCAGCTTTCTTTCCTATCAGCAGATTACAAAATATTTAAAAAGACGCAACCAGATAGCATAAGACATCTGATAAACAATACAATTGGACTGGGGTTACGGAATTTGAAAACAGTGGAAATGGAAAAAAAGTATAAGACATGACAAATCATAAACAATGCAATGGATGGATTGCAAAAGCAGAAAACAATGCAGTAAGAGCTAGATGATACGTGCAATAAATGCTGGAATATAGGATGGTCATATTTCCTTTATTAAAACACCTTCCTCAACATTTCTGTTTTACACATTTTGTGGAATGATAGATCACGATGGGTAGCCGTGTTAGTCTGTCCGTAGCAGTAGAAAAGAGCAAGAGTCCAGTAGCACCTTAAAGACTCACAAAATTTCCGGCATTATATGAGCTTTCGTGAGCCACAGCTCACTTCTTCAGATCACTGTGGCTCATGAAAGCTCATATCCTGCCAGAAATTTTGTTAAGTCTTAAAGGTGCTGCTGGACTCTTGCTCTTTTCTACGGTAGAATGACAGAATTTGAACCTGGATCTTCCAGATCTCATTTAGTAGTCATGAGCAATCTAGCTTTACATGAAAATGGGCTTAAGTGTTAATCCACGTTGCCTGGAAACTTGGGTGAGAAGCTGAGCTTTGATTAATTTGCTTTGTTCGCAATTTCATTAAAGACAGACTTCAATGCCAATTAGTTCAGCCAGTTCATTTTAGTCTGAACTAATGAAACAGCAGTAATTAAAACTGATGTTTGGGACTCTGATTAAAATGTGAGTTTGCTGAATAAAGGGAAAGAAAAATCCAAGCCAAAGTCCCTCTGATTTGAATGGACTCGAGGGTGTCTTTCGGGGATGCTGTATTGATTTATTTAGTTTTGGTTTACAAAATTTATATCTCGCCTTTCTGCCCTCCCAAGGGCCGTCAAGGTGGCTAAGAAATTAAAACCTACATAATAAAATCACATTTTAAAACCATTAAAACCAACCAACCAATAACAGCAATGGTCAGAAAACTTCCAGCCAATTTAAAGAGCCTTCTGGCAGGGAGAGGGAAGCAGAAGGAAATGCGAGTTTATGGAAACACTGAACTGATCAACGCATTAAAGATGTTTGCCTCCACATATGAATGACAATATTTCCAAGGTGGTGCAGGTTGCTGACAGGGTCAGTTTCCGGGGTTGGACTTGCTGGGAATTTAGGTGATGTAGTGGTTAAGACTAGAGCGGTGGATTCTAATCTGGAGAACCAGGTTTGATTCTCCATTCCTCCACACAAGTGGCGGACTTTAATCAGGTGAACTGGGTTGGTTTCCCCACTGCTACACATGAAGCCTACTGAGTGACCTTGGACCAGTCACCGTTCTCTCAGAACTCTCTCAGCCCCACCCTTCTCACAGGGGCCTGTTGTGGGGAGAGGAAGGGAAGGTGATTGTGAGCCATTTTTAGACTCCTTAAAGGTAGAGAAAATCAGGGTATAAAAAACCAACTTTTCTTCTTCTTTTATTTAAAGCATGCTTTTCTTTCATCATGGGTCTCTGGCGGCATTGATGGGGGAGCTGACAGAATCTCTCATTCAGGCAAGAACCTGCTCAGCAACAACAAGGTTGTGATACCATGTGACCAGGGACTTAGTGGGTCATCTGGGAAATCACCCACTGAGTTCTTGAGTTCTTGATCCCCCTGGGTTCTTGAGCTTCTACATTTAAGAGCCAAGGTTCTATACAGAAGAGCACCAGGGTTCTAGACCTGTTGTGGGATGAATGGGGAACTGTAGGCCACCATGTGTTTGTACGCATGAACACATGAATACATGAACACATGAAGCTGCCTTATACTGAATCAGACCCTTGGTCCATCAAGGTCAGTACTGTCTACTCAGACTGGCAGCGGCTCTCCAGGGTCTCAGGCAGAGAAAGGTCTTTCACATCACTTACCGGTGATCCTTTTAGCTGGAGATTGAACCTTCTGCATGCCAAGCAGATGCTCTACCACTGAGCCATGGAAAACATAGGTAGGTTTGGCAGGTCATTTGCTATGGTGACCAATTTTTACCCTCAGGCCCTTGCTTGATGGAGCAGTGAGAGCAAAATGGTGTGTGTTTAGGGGGAAGAACAATATCAGGAGGTGCTCTAGGAATTTTCCAAATCTAGAGTGGGGAGGGTAGATTATAAATGCAATAAAATAAATAAAATAAATGATACCTAAATGGAGCCTTTGTATTTAGAGGCTGTAAATGTCAGGTGCTATTGACAAAAGACAAAAGAAAACCATCTCTTACATCCTCTTGCTTGTAAAAATGATAAAAAGGGTTCTCGAGCTCCAGAAAGACCAATAAATTTGTTGCAGCAAAGGTAAACTGCAAAAACTCTTGCCAAACACACACAGCAGGTAGGGCAGTTCCTGGCAACCAGTGGGAGGGTTGTGGGGGGTGGGGGTGGGCGCAGCCTCCCAGGGCAAAGATTAAAAAGAAAAATAAGCTCTTGGCTACTTACTGGAAATTCTCCCCATAGAGTTGCTAGTGATTCCCAGAGTTACTTGAAAGTGACAAGGGTAGCTCTAGCAATGGGTGGAAATTCAGAACTTCAAGTAAGTAGCCATGGCCCTCTTTCTCTTTTTACTAATTTTTCTCTCCAAGATGATCGCTCCCCCCTTTGGTCCCAGTTTCTACCCGCCAATCAGCTGAGCATTGTCAGGCAAAGAGTAAAATTGACTGGAGGTCTCCCGCCTTAAGAGGGCAAATGGAAATCCTAACAGCAGGTCACAGTTGGAATCAGGTAACCCTTCCTTCAATTAAGAGAACCCCCCTCCTGACAATTTGGACCCACTAAGGAACATTAGCTGCTTTAATGGAACGTTCACCTTCTTAGGTCCTTGGCCCTTCCTCATCCCAGGCAAGCCACTATAGTAGGGGATCTCCAGCTACCTGGAGGCTGGCAACCCTACCCTATAGGCCTACCCCAGAAGAGAGATCCACTCTCAGTGACCATACACCCAACTCGCGCAAATATACTGACAGCATTCTTTTCATATGATTGCATTTAGCCAAAAAATCTTTATCGTTTTTTGAAAACATTGCAGAACCCAGGTACAAGGGTGATAGGTAGGGTTGCCAACTGCCAGGTACTAGCTGGAGATATCTGGCTATTACAACTGATCTCCAGCCAATAGAGATCAGTTCACCTGGAGAAAATGGCCGCTTGGGCAATTGGACTATGGCATTGAAGTCCCTCCCCTCCCCAAACCCTGCCCTTCTCAGGCTCTGCCCCAAAAACCTCCCTCCAGTGACAAAGAGGGACCTTGCAACCCTAGTGATGGGTGTCTACCCCCCACCCCGGTGTGGAGTCCTCTTTCAAATCTCCTTCAGCTCTCTGAGGAAACTGACATCTGTCTTAGACTTAAACCATTTTGTTTTGTGAGACAGAAGAGTTAGAGATGCTCAGAACATGCTGGCAGCAGGGAAAAGAAAATCCCTGCTGCAATTGATGCAGAGATACCACATTCTCCACCTCCACAATTAACAAATTTCACCGTGGAGTTACATTTCAGAAGATGCAGCTGAGGACAATTTCAGTTTCTTAAAGCATGCCGTGAAAGCGCTTGATTTTAAATCCACCTGTCTCTCCCTCTCTCTGCTGGCTCAGCATCCAGCGATGCTGCTACTTGCCGGTTCATCTCCTTCAGAGCTGCTTCCTGCCCCATGAAACATGCAGGTCTGGCCTTTGCAGAGCCATTCCCCCAAGCTGCAAATCAAACCAAGGACAGGGATCTGCAAGCATCTGGGATATTAGGTGGGAAGTCTGTGGTTCTTCAGTTTCTGCCAGCTGGTTGAGAGGAGCCCGGGGGGGATGCTCTCCAGGTCCCCCACCTCACTCTTTCAAACTCTTCCTTCCCCTTAGGGATGCCAGCTCTGGGAAGGGGTATACCTGAAGATTTTGGGTGTGGGGCCTGGGGAGGATGGGATTTGGGGAGGGGAGGGACTTCAGCAGGGTATAATGCCACAGAGCCACCTTCAAAGCAGCCATTTTCTCTCAGGGACCTGATCTCTGTTGTCTGGAGATCATCTGTGATTCGGGGAGGTCTCCCACCATCAGCTAGAGGTTGGCAACCCTACTGCCCCCCCTTACATGCATCCGTACACGTGTGCACATAGCATCTCTCCTTCTTTGGGGTTGGTGCCTAGGGGGCTAAAGGCACCCAGCAAGAATTACTGCTTTGTTCCCTCCAGGATCTCTCTAAACATGAATGGGAGATTGTGGGAAAGGCCCCCGCGATGCCCTTCCATTTCCTGCTGGGAGGAGTGCTGCTGGAGGAAAGGGAGACCCACTTTTTTTCATTCACTAGTACTGATAGTGCTCAACAGTTAGTCAAGGTTAGTCTTGTCTACTCTGGCAGCAGCTCTCCTGGGTCTCAGGCTGAGGTCTTTTACATCCCCTACTGCCAGATCCTTTTAACTGGAAATGCTAGGGATTGAACCTGGGGTGTTTTGCATGTCAAGCAGATTAGGGTTGCCAGGTCCCTCTTCGCCACCTGTGGGAGATTTTTGAGGTGGAGCCTGAGGAGGGTGGGGTTTGGGGAGGGGAGGGACTTCAATGCCATAGAGTCCAAATGGCAAAGTGGCCATTTTCTCCAACCTTCTTCAATCTGCTTCACCTTGCATTTGAGACTGTGGACTACTCTCAGAGTTTCCAGCTGTTGTGGGACTTTTCCATTTTGTGGTTTGATGTTTTGAGGCTACCCACGTTGCTTTGTAATAAGTGTATACTAGCTATTTCAGTGTATCACAGCTTTGGAAATATTTTGCATTATATGCTATTGTATTGGAATTTATGTTGCTTTGTATTTTGTTATAAGTGACATATTCTTTCACCTATACTGACTTTGTACAACAACAACAACAACAGTACCTGGAGGTTGGCAACTATAGAGCAGATAATCTACCTCTGCGCCACATGCCTGGTCAACACCTTCAAGCCCAGAGCAAGATTCATGTCCAGTATCACCTTAAAGAGGCGGACGATTTTTAGGGTATAAGCTTTTGAGAATCAAAGCTCCCTTGGTCAGTAAGTCTGACTGTCGAATAAGTGCTTGGAAAAATCTGCGGCATCCCTCAGCATGACACAGAGGGGGCAGGGAGTTCCCAGAGCTGAAGGCCTGCCTGTGTGTGCCATCTGCTGATTCCATCTGAGCCGCGTTTGGGACTGGGGGTCTCTCTCCTTCGCTTGATAGCATTTGGCCAAGTGAAGGAGCCCATTTCACCTGATCCTACCTTGTGCCATTCTGAAATGAGCTGGAGTTGTGCAATCTGCCCCACATGCAGGAGAGAAGCCACCTGTGGATAGGGCTGCCAACCTCCAGGTAGTAGCTGGAGATCTCTTGCTATTACAACTGATTTCCAGCCGATAGAGATCAGTTCCCCTGGAGAAAATGGACACTTTGGCCATTGGACTCTATGGCATTGAAGTCCCTCCCCTCCTCAAACCCCGCCCTCCTCAGACTTTGCCCCAAAAACCTCTCACTGGTGGCAAAGAGGGACCTGGCAACCCTACCTGGAGAAAATGGCCATTTTGGCAATTGGACTCTATGACATTGAAGTCCCTCCCCTCCCAAACCCCACTCTCTTCAGGCTCTGCCCCAAAAACCTCCAGATATTTCCCAACCTGGAGCTGGCAACCCTACCTGCGGATTGTGTCCCAGGATCTGTTTTGGAGAAACGAGGGAGTCAACGCTACATGCCTCGGCTCCCTGGGAATCTTCCCGGCCAGATATTGCCAAATTGTGCGAAATGGAGTGGAGTCCCCACCCCCTTGTATCCTCTCCTTCAGCAAATCTCATTATAGCCAGACGCTAATTGAATCCTAGCTAACGGGGATGCGGTTGATTAGGAGCTGTGCGTTGTCCCTTTTTGGCTAGGATCTTGGGAGGCCTGTTATCCCTTTACTCGCTGGACGCAAAGGCCAGGCGGGGCAACTCTTTCCATATGAATCTGGAATGCAGGAGGGGCCCCATCTCTCTGTTGACAGAGCCACCCCCCCCCCATCCTGGTGCCAGCCATTTCTCTCTGGCTCGCTGCCACCCAGACCGAGAAAGCTCCCTGCTGCCTTTAATAACTGTAAAATTGCTGGCTTCAAAAATAGCCTTTGTCCAGAGGGAAGCTGGAGGGAAGAAGAGAGGGAAATGGCACAAAAGCCTGCTTCTGTTTCCCACTAAACACCACCAAAGGACGCAACCCCCTGGGAACTTCCACGTCAGCTGCTTGGGAATGAATGAAAGCTGCGTAACAGCCTGGCTTGGCTTGAAAACCACTTTGGAAATAAAAGGGGAGCATTTGGATCTCTCTGTCCCAACTAGGGATGCCAACTCCAGGTGGTTTATAAAGGGGGAAAAACTTGTGCTGTACCAATAGTATTGAATAAAAGTCACAGCCACTATTGGGGTGGATATAAAAGAGGAAGAGAAAGGACTGGCAGGTGGTGGCTGGAGATCTCCTGCTATTACAACTGATCTCCAGGTGACAGAGAAGAAGAAGAAGAAGAAGAAGAAGAAGAAGAAGAAGAAGAGTTGGTTTTTATGTGCCAACTTTATCTACCTTTCAAGGACTCTCAAAGTGGCTTACAATCACCTTCCCTTCACCTCCCCACAACAGACACCCTGTGAGGTAGAGGAGGCTGAGAGAGCGTGACTTGCCCAAGGTCACCCAGTTGGATTCATGTGTAGTAGGGAAACAAATCCAGTTCACCAGATTAATTCAAATCATTATGCAGCAATTATATACCTAAGGATGGTGATTAGGCCACCGGTAGAGACCTGAGGGTCTTGGGTTAAGACCCCCGGCCTCAGAGCACCAGCCTGGGAGGCAAAGTGAAAGTCACCATGAGCCCTCAGTGAGAACACCACTGCTGAATTTCACTCCCCCAAATTTGAGCTTTATCTGAATGAATTCTGCAACCAACCCAGGTTATAGCTTTTATGCAAACTGTTCTGGCCACTGGCCCAGACATTTTAAAAAATCTGGCTAGGGTGTTAAGATTGCCATTTCTTTCCCCTGGAGACTTGCCAAAATGTGTTTATGATATGCATGGGGGGGGGGGGCACAGCTCAGGGGCATGAAATATGCTTTGCTTGCAGAAGGTGTCATGTCTGATATCTGCCATCGTCTCTTGGAGAATGGGGGTGGGATTCATTGAAGCTGTTGCCAAGCGGAGCAGGCGATGCTGGGATAGACAGACCGATGTTCTGACTCAGCAGAAGATGCTTTCATGAGTTCACATAAAACCATTATGGAGGGAAGCTACTGGTGGCATCTATGCTTTTACTGAGGAGGGAGAACAGTATTGAGTAGTGATTAGTGCATATCCAAAAAAAAAAAAAGGGTGTGGATGGGGAAATAAACCTACAATCTACAAATCGAATAGTAACCCAAAAAATGTTGGGGAACAAATCAAGTATATTCCAGAAACATATGTCATCCAAATAAAACAATGATCCTTTAATAGATAAACAAAATATTCATAAGTGAGATCCTCATATCTCATAAGCTAAGTGGTCGACCCTGCAAATATTTGAATGGGTGACCTCCAAGGATTACCAGGGTTGCGATGTGGAGGAAGGCATTGGCAAACCACCTCTGAATATCTCTTGCCTTGAAAACCCTACCAGGGGTTGCCAAAAGTCAAATCTGACTTGATGGCAAATGGCAAATAATAAAATAAAATAAAATGAAGCATTTGCATGAACAGAATAGGAACCAGTGTATTCTGACTGAGCAGTCTTCTTTGAGAAACCACATAAACGGTCTATACTTTCATAAATAGAAGAAGAAGAAGAAGAAGAAGAAGAAGAGTTGGTTTTTATATGCCGACTTTCTCTACCACTTAAGGCAGAATCAAACCGGCTTACAATCACCTTCCCTTCCCCTCCCCACAACAGACACCCTATGAGGTGGGTGAGGCTGAGAAAGCATGACTTGCCCAAGGTCACCCAGCTGGCTTTGTGTGTAGGAGTGGGGAAACAAATTTAGTTCACCAGATTAGTTCACCAGTTCTCCAGATCAGACTCCACCACTCTAAACCACTGCTCTTAACCACTACACCACTCTGGCTGTACAAATATATCTTTGTACAGAATCAATACAAAGAAAAAAAGATACCAATATCCCATTGAACTGTAATTATAACCCCCATATTAGAAAGACATAACAGTGCTTGATTTTTATTTTATATTTTCAGGTTTCTGAAAGCTCTGTAAAGCATCATAGAATGATAGAGCTGGAAGGGGCCAGACAGGCCATCTAGTCCAACCCCCTACTCAATGCAGGACCAGCCTAGAGCATCCCTGACAAGTGTTCACCCAGCCACTGTTGAAGACTGCCAGAGAGGGGAAGCTACCACCTCCCTAGGTAGCCCATTCCACTGCTGAACAACTCTTACTGTAAAAAATTTTTTCCCTTAATATCCATCTGGTACCTTCCCGCCTGTAATTTATACCCCTTATTGCGAGTCCTATTCTCTGCTGCCAACAGGAACAGCTCCCTGCCCTCCTCTAAAAGTGACCGCCTTTCAAATACTTAAAGAGAGTAATCATGCCCCCCCAACCTCCTCCTCTCTAGGCTAAACATTCCCAAGTCCCTGAGCCTTTCATCGAAGGGCTGGGTCTCCAGGCCCCTGATCATCCTTGTCGCTCTCTTCTGCACCCTCTCCATTCGGTCCACATCCTTTTTGAAGTGACTCCTCCAGAACTGCACACAAGACTCCAGGTGCGGCCTGACCAATGCTGTGCACAGCGGAACTAGGACATCTTGTGATGTGGATGCTATGCTGTGACTGAATGATTGAAAAGGCTCAGTACAACCATTCCATGCTTCATGTCAGACTAGGGCTGCTAGGAAAAGCGGAAGGCAGCAGGAAAAGAGGGAGACCCAATAAGAGATGGATTGACTCTATAAAGTGTAATGCCTGTAATCATTATTATTATTTGAATGTATGCTTTTGTGTTCAGTCTGCATAATTGCTCTTATGGAAATGCTAGGCCTAAAGTATAAGAGTTGGTTTGAAACACTATGTAATCATGTGCACACACATGAGGGCTTTGGGAAGGTGGCACCCGGGAGTCATGAGTCAGTAAATCAGGCTCTCTGTGTCTGGTACAGCCTTCCACCAATACACGGCCCAGAATTACCTACCGCTTAAGGAATGTTAAGTTTCGGTTCCCGTCCCAGATCATGTAGCCACCTAGATCCCCGCTTCAACTCCCACTGATAGGCCTATGCTAATCCAAAGGTGTCCATCATTGGGTCTTTGTGGGTCTAGGCTCTGTATTACGTATATTGTAACACCTCTGTCCAGAAGTTATAAATGTTATGGCAATCCTTTGTTCTAGTGTGTCCTGCGCTTTAGGACAATTGCACCCGACTGCATTATTTTGGCCACAATAAACAGATCGTTAATCTTTCAACCTCTGACTGTATTATTTATCATTGGCTACTAAGTAATACAGCAGCACTTCAAAAGGAAGCCATGGCCCTCAATTTGCAAGGCCTGAGCAAGGCCGTTAAGGATATGACAGTTTTGAGGACATTGATTCATAGGGTCGCCATGAGTTGGAAGCAACTTGATGTCACTTAACACACACATGTGCAGGACTGGAGAAACTGGGATCCAAATTCCCTAGTCTGCCATGAAGCTCACTTGGTGATCTTGGTTCAGTCATTCTCTCTCTATCTCACCCACCTCACAGGGCTGTTGTTGCAAGGATAACATTGGGGCAGGGAGCACCATGTATGCCACCTTGAGCTCCACAAAGGAAGGGCAAGATAAAAATCTGATATATGAAAAGGTTTAGGAAAAGTTTCCTGCTAACTGTTTCTGGCTGCATCTTACAACTGGCTCCAGATCCTGGATCCAGAAGGGAATAAGGAATGACACGGTCAGGAAGTCTAAATGGTCTCTTGATCTGCTGGCTGACTTTGTCTGTGGGAAAAGAACTGCCAACCTGGTGAAGGCCAGGGAAGCGGAGACTGGAAGTTGCCAGGCAGATCTGATGGCTTTATTGGATGGAATTATGCCGCTGGAGGAGAATGTGGGCATGTCATATTGCTGCCTTTATTAAAGTCTCACAAAGACACCGCTCTCCAGATGAATTTAGATTGGCTTGGGCAAAGTGCTTGTCAGCAGACCAGGAAATAGCGGAGGCAGCTGGGGCTTTTTTGGGGGGAATGGCTCCTGGTGTGTCTTGCTCCCAAATAACTTTATGAGTGCATTGGAATGCTTGGGAATACTAGAACACCTGATGGTTCAGCTCAGATTTTGCTTGCTGGTTGTGAGCAGGGAGCTGATTTTTTTGTACAGCAGTTGATTGTTAGGGAACATCTGTTGGGTGGGTTCCTTTCTGTGCACACAAAAAATACAGCACAGCACAATCAGTGGCACTTCAAACATGCGCATTCGCACACAGTCCAATGGAGAGCCAGCATGGTATAGCAGTTAAGAGTGGTGGACTCTAATCTGGAGAACCGGGTTTGATTCCCCACTCCTACACATGAGCTGCAGACTCTAATCTGGTGAACCGGGTTGGTTCCCCCACTCCTCCACATGAAGCCTGCTGGGTGATCTTGGGTTAGTCACAGTTCTCTCTGTACTCTCTCAGCCCTGCCTACCTCATGAGGTGTCTGCTGTGGGGAGAGGAAGGGAAGGAGATTGTAAGCCTGTCTGAGACTCCTTAAAAGTAGAGAAAATTGGCATATAAAAACCAACTCTTCTTCTTCTTCTTCCCCGCCAGAGACTTGTCATCATTGTGCACCAATTGTTTAAATAAAGGGTGAACAAGCCATTCAGTCAGTTAAGAATAAATATTGTGATCTTAAAAGAAAGTCTTACCATTTGGTGTTTGTCTAAATCTGTGTTACTGATGTTGTTTTGCACCTGCCTGTTTTCACACAGTGTCATGGGAGCTGTAATTCTTCATTGCTGACACCATCAGCTGTTGAAAAGGGTCTGTTTGCATGCTCAATGTATTCACCACAAGGTTCTCAGTACCCCTAAAGCTCACTAAGGATGCCACAAAATTTATGGTGAACATTCTCCTCTCCTTCCCCTTCCTTTCCTCCCTCTCCCCACCAACACATATTCAATTCTGAGATGGACATTTAATAATTAAAAACAACAACACACTTCTCATGTTTAGAAGGAAAGTCGGTCTTTAGTCACCCTTTTCTCTCTCGCAGTGACACATCAGAACTAGAGCAGCCTTGAAAACCAGGCACGTGTGCCGCTCATTCCCTGTCCACGGGCCATAAATTTGTCCTCATCAGTTAGAACTGATCCCCAAACCCAGAGCTAATTAGTTTACTGATTAACCAATTAATACATACAACCTTATGGTTTAACAGTGAGCCAGAGGTTGTGCAGAAGCAGGCAGCACAGATCCCATCGAGTGGTCTTATGGTATAACTTGCTCCAGCTGGACAGGCTGTATGTGGGGGAGTGGACAAAAATGAGTCCAGAGAGGTCCATAGTCCTGCTGAGGTCTGGGACATGGGTGAATAGCCAGGATCTGCATGGAGCAAGTGGTGGGAGAAGAGGAGAAATTATCTCCATGATCAGAGGAGCAGGCCTATGATATTAGGTGTGCTGTGGAACACAGGCAGGATAATGCTGCTGCAGTCGTCTTGTTTGGGGGCTTCCTAGAGGTCCCTGGTTGGCCACTGTGTGAACAGATTGCTGGACCTGATGGGCCTTGGTCTGATCCAGCAGGGCTTTTCTTATGTTCTTATGTTCTGTGCTCAGGATAGTGTAGGAACAGGGTGAAAAACTGACACCATTGTAATGTCCTCGTCTGGATCTCTGATGGCGACCTCGGCAAGGGTCTTTCAAGGCAAGGGAGAAGCAGAGGTGGCTTGCCATCAGCTTCCTCTGCAGAGTCTTCCTTAATGGTCTCCCTTCTAAGTACCGACCCTGCTTAGCTGCCAAGATCTGATGAGATCGGGCTATACCAGGCCGCCCTCCCTCCCAGTGTCACTTGTAGGGTGCTAAAATACTCAGTGGACCTCTGGACTTTGTGAAAACGTAACAGAAGTTTCTCTCTGCTTTGAGAGAACCACCAATTTCCCATCCATGTCTTGGAAGTCTTACCTGGGAAGCTGGCAGCCCCCCTAGGCTATTCTGCTATCAGGGCAATAGGGCAATCATTTCCAACTGGGTGGGTTTGTCTGCAAAGAAAAATCCAGTTGCAAACAGCAGGTATAGCAAGACGACAGCGCAAAAGCCAACGGTGTGCAGATGTTGCCCCGATGAGAAAGGCTGGCTACAGCTGTGAAGATAATTCACAGCTGTGAAGTGAGGTTCTCACATCAGGAGACCACTTCTTGTGATGGAAGAGAAGAGAGTGCCACCGCTGGTGGTACAGCATCTCAGGATGCCCCCCCCCCCCGTCTCTTATAGATCTGAAAAAAGCATTGTTTGTTCAGGCTGCATGATTTGGCTGGGGAAGGACTTTCGACATCTCGAGAGGCACAATTGAGAGCCACAGTTTGCAGGCGGACAGGAACCTGACGTCATGCGGAAGATAATGATCCTGAGGACCCCATGCTAATGGGATGAATGAGGCTTGGCGGAAATGTAGACATTAGGGAGAAAAATCTATATTCATGAATAGCCGAGTAATGTGCGAGGCGGTTGGATACCACTCTGATAAGACAGCCGTGCGCGAGAGGCGCCATCAATCAAGCGGGAACGACTCCTGGTGGAAGGAGACAATGGCCACTCAGAAGATTGTCAGAATGGATGTCGGGGAGGGCTGCTTGGGGGCTGGGAACACGATAAGGAAATAAGACACCCGGCAAATGGATATATCAAGGTGTCTGAGGATTGTCATGTTATGACTGCTATTGTTATCCGGGGGGAGATCAAATCAATCAAAGCTGAAACCAATTTGGAATTAGCATGACTCTCAGCGGTATTTGAGTCCCTGCACCATGTGTGCGGAAGCCCCAGAGCACTTTTATTGGCAGAAAAATAGCTTAGGGGACTCTTGAGAACACAGAAAGGATAGTAGGGGGAAGAGGGGGGCCCTAACCATCTTTCCACTTGCCCTTATGGTGCTCCTTTTGGGGGGACCTGCCAAAGCTTCTCTCTTGCTGTGACAGTTCAAAGACATGTTTGCCACGGCATGTGTAGTTGTGAATGGAGCCTCCATGCTCTGAGGCAACGTATCTCACATACCATTGCCATATGGTGGCAACAAGGTAAAAACATGCCCAGGAGCTTCCTAAAGGCACCAGGACAGCCACTGTTGGACTAAACTGAGCTTGGTAGTAAAAGAAGAAGAGTTGGTTTTTATATGCCAATTTTCTCTACCTTTTAAGGAGAATCAAACCAGCTTACAACCTCCTTCCCTTCCTGGGAGGTAGGTGAGGCTGAGAGAGCTCAAAGAGAACTGTAAGTAGTCCAAGGTCACCCAGGAGGCTTCATGTGTAGGACTGGGGAATCAAACCTAGTTCTCCAGACTGGAGTCTGTCGCTCAAGTGGAGGGGTGGGGAATCAAACCCAGTTCTTCAGATCAGAGTCCATCGCTCTTAACCACTACGGGGGTTACCGCATTATGTATTCCCAGCAATGTATTAAGAGTTTGAAAATGTTATAAAAAAAATCGCTTTAAAAGGGTTTTTGGATACCATGGCTAAAAAATGGTTGGAAGACGTCTTCACAGCTAAAGGGGCCAAACAAAGTGCGAACAGTATTTTTTATAACATTTTCAAACTCTTAATACATCGCTGGGAATACATAGAAAGTGCGAACAGTATTTTTTATAACATTTTCAAACTCTTAATACATCGCTGGGAATACATAGAAAGTGCGAACAGTATTTTTTATAACGTTTTCAAACTCTTAATACATCGCTGGGAATACATAATGCGGTAATCCCCTACATCACACTGGGTGTTACCACATTATGTATTTCCAGCGATGTATTAAGAGTTTGAAAATGTTATAAAAAATACTGTTCGCACTTTGTTTGGCCCCTTTAGCTGTGAAGACGTCTTCCAACCATTTTTTAGCCGTGGCACCCAAAAACCCTTTTAAAGCGATGTTTTTTATAACATTTTCAAACTCTTAATACATCGCTGGGAATACATAATGCGGTAACCCCCACTGTTAGGATCCAGCAAGGCAATGCTTATGTTCACAGTAGCTTGTGCCAACCCCCCCTCCCCCAGTCAAGAGATCACCACCAGTTGCTGAGAGGCAGAGACATGAGTAGAGTTGCCAGCTCTGGGCTGGGAAATACCTAAAGATTTGGGGGGTGAAGCCCGGTGAGGGTGGGGTTTAGGGAAGGGAAGGACTTCATCAGGGTATAATGCCAGACTGTCCATCCTCCAAAGCAGCCATTTGGTCCAAGGAAACTGATCTTGGTTGCCTGGGGATTCAGTTGTAATAGCGGGGGATCTCCAGGTGTGACCTGGAGGTTGGCAACACGAGGAAAGCAGGATAAACATCTGCAGCAGTATGAAGACCAGGAGTGCTCCAATGGACTGTTCCATTTCAGACTGCAATTCAGGCAATTGCATGCTTTAAAATGCTCCTTTTCTCCATAAAACAATCTGCTTGCAAGCAGAGACCAACAAGGAGAGAGTTGGTTGAGAACAGATGTTTTATTTGTTATTTTTTTGTTTGTTTGTCTGTAGGTAGTTTTTTTAAAAAAATAGCAGAGCATTAAAAAAATAGTATCTCCTTAGGATTGCCAGTTCTGGGTTGGGAAATACCTGGAGATTTGGGGAATGGAGCCTGAAGAGGGTGGAGTTTGGCAACAGGCGGGACTTCTATGGGGTATAATGCCATAGAATCCACCTTCCACTGTGGCCATTTTCTCCAGGTAGGGTTGCCAGGCCCCTCTTCGCAACTGGAGGGAGGTTTGGGGGGTGGAGCCTGAGGAGGGTGGGGTTTAAAAAAGGGCTAAAATGCCATAGAGTCCAATGGCCAAAGCAGCCATTTTCTCCAGGGGAACTGATCTCTAACAGCTGGAGACCAGTTGTTATAGCAGGAGATCTCCAGCTAGTACCTGGAAGTTGGCAACCCTGTTTCCAGGTGAACTGGTCTCTGTCACCCGGAGATCAGTTGAAATAGTGGGAGATCTCCAGCCACCACCTGGTGGGTTGGCACTAGGGTTGCCAGGTCCCTCTAGGCCACCGGCAGGAGGTTTTTGAGGTGGAGCCTGAGGAGGGCAGGGTTTGGGGAGGCCATAGAGTCCAATTGGCAAAGTGGCCATTTTCTCCAGGTGAACTGATCTCTATCTGCTGGAGATCAGTTGTAATAGCAGGAGATCTCCTGCTAATAACTGGAGGTTGGCAACCCTAGTTGGCATTCCTATATCTCCTGCCTCTGATGGCCCAATCCCCTCTACCAGTTCAAGGCTGTGCCACATTCAGGGGCCTAGCCAAAGCGTGCCCACTTTTGGCAGGTTGTGTGATAGATACAGGGAGGGGAATTTTCCCGCTGTTCCCTTCTCTTCCTTGTGGAAACTGCCTACCCCCTCTGCTTCTTGATTTTCCTCAGCTACGATCCACGAGGTGACGTCTCTTTTTATCCCTCTACACCATTTCATGAAGGACCTTGTCAAAAGCCTTTTGAAAACACATGTTTGATGGGCTGTTGGCTTCCCCCCAGAAGTCAGTTTTAAAGGCTGCGCTCTCTCTCTTTTCATTTTCAGTGCCAACTTAGCTATCAGATTCCATTACAGTTCACCTGGAGCCCGTCTCTTTGCAACCGCCTCCCCTTACCCACAAAATGTTCCCTTTGCCTAACAGACATAAATACTTCCTCCAAAACCACACATTAAGAACCCCTCCAATTTTGTCTACTTTTTGGTCAAATTAGATGTAACAGGAGTGCCCCCCCCCATTTGCATGTGAAGTGGGGGAGAGGAGCGGGTGTATTTTTAACTAGAGATGCAGCAGACTTCAGAGGGAATCATAGAATAGAATCAATGGGGATTAACACATGGGCAGAATGTTCTTGGTTCGCTTCTCCCTTATCTCACAATATTTTAATCTGAGACTGGATAGTCAAACGCATGATGCTAGTCCATCCCACTATAAGTCCGAAGTAAGTAGCTGCTGGAGGCTCCCCGTGCATTTGAGCCACCCGTATAATGTGGGATAGTAGGGGAGTGACCGCTGTGTCATTGCCCAAGGATTGGCTGAGGGGTTATCCAATCAAAGGCCGATTCTCCCCCTTTTTTTCCTTGGGACACCAGCGTTCCGGTATATCATCGTGATGGTGTGAAGCACCCCCCTCTACAGGGCTGGTTGCAGGGGGGTGTCTGGCCTGGAGAGGGTCGGGGCTTGAGATGCCTCTTCAGCCTCAGACCAGTCCAAGGGTGTGCCGGCGTAGGACTGGAAGGGACCACCAGGGTCATCAAGTACAACCCCCTGCACAATGCAGGAAATTCACAACTACCTCCCCACCCCCTCACACCCCCAGTGACCAGAAGATGGCCAAGATGCCCTCCCTCTCATCATCTGCCTGAGGTCACAGAATCAGCATTGCTGACAGATGGCCATCTAGCCTCTTCTTTAAAACCTCCAGGGAAGGAGAGCTCACCACCTCCTGAGGAAGCCTGTTCCACTGAGGAACTGCTCTGTTAGAAAATACTTCCTCATGTCTAGACGGAAACTCTTCTAATTTAATTTCAACCCGTTGGTTCTGGTCCGACCTTCTGGGGCAACAGAAAACAACTCGGCACCCTCCTGTATATGACAGCCCTTCAAATACTTGAAGATGGTTATCATATCCCCTCTCAGTCTTCTCCTCTTCAGGCTAAACATACCCAGCTCCTCCAACCTTTCCTCATAGGACTTCGTCTCCAGACCCCTCACCATCTTTGTTGCCCTCCTCTGGACATGTTCCAGCTTGTCTACAACCTTCTTAAATTGTGGTGCTCAAAACTGAACACAGTACTCTAGGTGAGGTCTAACCAGAGCAGAGTAAAGCAATACCAGCACTTTGCGTGATCTGGACACTATACTTCAGTTGATGCAGCCCAAGATTTCATTTGCCTTTTTAGCTACCACATCACACTGCTGACTCTTGTTCAGTGTTCGGTCTCCTAAGATCCCAAGATCCTTTTCACACACACTACTGCTCAGACAAGTCTCCCCCATCCTGTAATTATGCATTTGATTTTTCCTACCTAAATGCAGAACTTTACATTTGTCTTTGTTGAAATGCATTTTATTAGTTTTAGCCCACTTCTCCAGCCTGTCAAGATCGTCCTGCATCTAGGCGCAGCCAGGAGAAGCCGCGCTCTGGAGATGAGAAGGAACGTGTTTTCAGCTGTTCCACCTGGGATTCATCACTTGAGAATGGCTGGAGAATTCTTCATGAATCCTGCCATAGGAACATGTTTGTAGGCCTGCTGAAAGTTACATTGATGGTATGTATAAAACTACGAGTTTAATAATAAGTTGCATTATTTCGTACAATTTTATTCTGTATTGGTTGTGCAATGGATACTTTTCATTATTGTTAGAAAGCTGGGCTGATGAAGCCGATTGGCGAAAACGTTTCCGGATAGAACGTTCCTTCTCATCTCCAGAGCGTGGCTTCTCCTGGCTGCGCCGGGACCTCCCGGTCTCCTGACCTCGCCTCGCGGGGAGAGGCGAAGAGTTCTAGCAGCCTTTGTGCACACCCAGGACGCTGTTATGATCTTCACTGACGCGGCCGCTCTAGCGTGCGTCCTGGTTTGAACTCATACTTACCAACTCGCTTGGGGATTTCTACATCACGGTCTCCTTTTCTCTATTGGCATCGTCTAAGCCTGGGGTATGGTTTGGTTGTGTATATATTTATTTTTTTATTTATATATTTATATATTTATTTATGAAGTAGCATAATGAAATGAGAATTTACATTGTATTAAGAAATTTGTAAAACAATTATAAGAGTATTGTGATACATTGAGCTTGTGTGCTGTTGATTTCCTAACTACTTGTATTACAGCACCTTTGGTTCGTTTTTTGGTTGTAACCTCCAGGTAGTAGCAGGTGAACATACCATTTTCTTTTTTTAAAAAATAAATTTTATTCATTTTTTATTAAGGGGTACAGAAAAAAGAAAGGGGAAAGACAGATAGAGTAGATGTAACATTTCATTTTTTGTGTCTGTGCCCAGGATAACCCGTCTGTTTGTTCTTACCCTGCAATAAGACCAGTGGCCAACCAGGTGCCTCCAGGAAGCCCACAAGCAAGACGACTGCAGCAGCACCATCCTGCCTGTGCTCCACAGCACCTCATATAATAGCCATGCTCATCTGATCCTGGAGAGAATAGGTATGCATCATGACTAGCATCCATTTGGACTAGTAGCCATGGATAGCCCTTTCCTCCATGAACATGTCCACTCCCCTCTTCAAGCCTTCCAAGTTGGCAGCCATCCCCACATCCTGGGGCAGGGAGTTCCACAACTGAACTATGCGTTGTGTGAAGAAATGCTTCCTTTTATCAGTCAAGTTGCAGCCAACGTATGGTGACCCTGTAGAGTTTTCAAGGCAAGAGACATTCCGCGGTGGTTTGCCATTGCCTGCCTCCGTGTCATGACCCTAGTATTCCCTGGTGGTCTCTCATCCTAGTACTAGCCAGGGCTGACCCTGCTTGTGTGCGTGTAAAGTTCCGTCAAGTATGGCGACCTCATAGAGCTTTCAAGGCAACAGATTTTCAGAGGTGGTTGGCCACTGCCTGCCTCTGCATAGCGACCCTGGCCTTCCTGAGCGGTCTCCCATCCAGTACTGACCTGAGCTGACCCTGCTTAGCTTCTGAGATCGAATGAGATCAGGTAGCCTGGGCCATCCAGGTTAGGGCTGGAGCCTTTGAAAAGTTTTCCTTTGACCCTGACTGGGCTGTGAAGCTCAACGTATACCTTCAGCATCTTCGAGTGTGTCACCTGTTTGCATGATCAGAACTCTCCCAAAACAAGGACAAGGAGTTTGGGGGGAGGGGAACGCTTTGCCCCCTCCCCTCCCCCCATCTCAGACTGACCTACTATCACCCTAAGGAAACCCCCCAAGGTATGGTTGCTAACCTTCAGAAGTGGCAGGAGATCTCCTGCTATTACAACTAATCTCCAGGCAACTGGGGAGTGGCTGTGGCTCAGTGGTATAGAGCATCTGCTTGGCATGCAGAAGGTCCCCGGTTCAATCCCCGGCATCTCCAGTTAAGGGTATTAGGCAAGTAGGTGATGTGAAAGACCTCAGCCTGAGACCCTGGAGAGCTGCTGCCAGTCTGAGCAGACCATACTGACTTTGATGGAGCAAGGGTCTGATTCAGTATAAGTAGGGTTGCCAACCTCTAGGTAGTAGCTGGAGATCTCCTGCTATTACAACTGATCTCCAGCCGATAGAGATCAGTTCACCTAGAGAAAATGGCAGCTTGGGCAATTGGACTGTATGGCATTGAAGTCCCTCCCCTCCCCAAACTCCACCCTCCTCAGGCTCTGCCCCCAAAACCTCCCGCAGATGGCAAAGAGGGACCTGGCAACCCTAAGTATAAGGCAGCTTCATGTGTTCATGTGACAGAGATCAGTTCACCTGGAGAAAATGGCTGCTTTGGAAGGTGGACTCTATGATATTACACCCCACTGAAGTCCCGCCCCTCTCCAAACTCCACCCTCCTCAGGCTTCACCCCTAAAATCTCCAGGTATTTCCCAACCTGGACCTGGCAACCCTACCCAGGGAAATAGCTCAAGTGTGGAAAGGGAAAACTGGGGTGGTGGTGGTGTTGAGTGGGGGGTGGGAGAGGCCGGAGAGTTCTGGAGACACCTGGGGGCGTTGCTGTAATTTGGGCTGTCTAAATGTTAATCAGAATAATGACGCCTGTTGAGACAGCTGTTTTAAAGGAGACCGTGATGTCGGAGTAAAAATGGCAATAAAAGTCTATTAGACCTTCCCCATTAGGCTAATGGCATTTGCCGCTGAAAGCCCCTTCTGCAGACATCCGTATTAATGGACTTATTACAGGAAATAAAATCCACAGACGAGCATTACAGCAACGGGCTGATTAATTCGGCAAGGTAATTCTTTCCCTTTTTTCCTTAAATTTAATTTTACTTAATGAATGTGTCCTCTGAATTGCCGCCTCGTTTTGCTTATGGAGAGGTCCCCCCCCCCATCGTGCGGGCGTGTGTGTCTTGTGACAATTTCCAGGTTATTTAATCAAGAAAAGAAAATTTTGTTCTCAGATTTCATATTAAAATGGAGAGAATGCAGATCAAGGAAGAGGAGACGAAAAGGCACCACGACATTCTCTCTGCACAGGCTCGAGAAATCACTGTTGGCAGCCACCTGTGTACTGCTGGAGCATGAGTGGTCTGGGTTCAGATCCTGCCTCTGTGTAACCTCTGGGATTCTTAACTGCAATGTGCTTTCGTGTGCTCCTGCACATGGAGTAGGGGGTCACTGGGGGTGTGGGGGGGGGGAGGTAGTTGTGAATTTCCTGCATTGTGCAGGGGGTTGGACTAGATGACCCTGGTGGTCCCTTCCAACTCTATGATTCTGTGATTCTATGTGCGGATTCCCTTCAACAGAACTTGCTTCAGCGAGCTCAGAATAGGGATGGGTTTGAATCTCTCAACCCTGCTATGTTTTGAAGCAAAAATCCCCGTTTCGACTGTGCTTCTGCCTTTGCAAAACGAACCCTTCATTCTTTTCTTCCAGGTTGCTTTCTATTTCCTTGCATGAGTTTTTCACTGCACACATTTTCCAGTGTAAGTTGCGTGTCAATCAATCATTATAGAGACCCAATGTATAAACAACACAGCATAAATGGTGAATAAAAACAGTATATTCATTGTATGGGTAGAGCATGCCTACACAATTGAAACAGATCTACACAACCAGCTGTGGAAAGCAGAGAACTAAAACCACTGCCAAAAATATAAACAAATAAAAGGGAAAAAGAAATGGAACTGGAAACATTTTTGTATCATTTCTGGAGAAGACGACAACTGCCTATTTCCACGGAGAGCTTTGTGTTGGAATGGGGGCTGCCAATCAGCTTTCAAGCCCAATTCATTGGGCTGGTTCTGGTCTCAAAAACCCGACACAGCTTTGGGCTGGGGATTGCCAGCTTCCAGGTGGGGCCTGGAGAGCTCCCAGAATTAGAGCTTCTCTCCAGAAGAAAGAGATCAGTTTCCCTGGAGGAAATGGCTGCTTTGGAGGGAGGATTCTAGGGCTTTATACCCCGATGAGGTCCCTCCTCTCCCCAAACCTTGCCCTCCCCAGGCTCCACCCCCAAATTTCCACGAGTTGGAGTTGGCAACCCTACGTATTTGATCTAACTCAAACATTTGCAAAAGGCTGTGGACCTGTGACAGGCGTGAAGAGCGGCTGCCCACCTCTTTCCACTCCAACCAAGTTCTGTTCTTCCCACTCTGTGGAAATATTTCTGTGGCTCTCTTCCTGACCCTAGCAGCCCCCTCTGGCATTGGCTCTCCCAATCCCAGATTGTTAGGGTTGCCAGATCCAGTTGGGAAATACCTGGAGATTTTGGGGGTGGAACCTGAGGAGGGCGAGGTTTGGGGAGGGGAGGGACTTCAATGCCATACAGTCCACCTTCCGAAGTGGCCACTTTCTCCAGGTGAGCTGATCTCTGCCACCTAGAGATCAGTTGTAATAGCGGGAGTTCTCCAGCCACCACCTGGAGGTTGGCAACCCTATATCTCCTGCTTCCAATGGTCCAGTCCCTTCCACAAGTTTAAGGCTGTGCACCATTCAGGGGCCTAGCCTAAATGTGGAGGTTGGCAACCCTACTGATTCTCTTTGATTCTCTGCCCCAACACCTAGGGGTGCCTATGGGTGGAGTTATTCTGGAACTACAAATGTTCCCCATACTACAGAGATCAGTTTCTGTGGAGAAACCAACCTGGTTCACTGAATTAGCATCCACCGCTCATGTGGAGGAGTAGGGAATCAAACCTGATCCTCCAGATTAGAGTCTACTGCTCCAAACCACCGCTCCAAGCCACTACACCATGCTGTTGTTCAACAGTGGAATCAGCTACCTATGGAGGTGGTGAGCTCCCCCCTCAGTGGCAGTCTTTAAGCAGAGGCTGGACAAGCGTCAGGGATGCTCTAGGCTGATCCTGCATTGAGCAGGGGGTTGGACTAGATGACCTCTATTGCTCCTTCCAACTGTATGGTTCTATGATTCTAAGCAGGCTTTTGTGGGTGAGAGACGTGCCCTCAAGTTGCTTCCAATTTATGGTGACCTTCTGAGTTAATGACCTCCAAAACCGCTTCTTGTTAACAGCCTTGCTCAGGTCTTGCAAACGGAGGGCCGTGGCTTCCTTGATTCATTTTATGTATTTAGAGGCACCATAGAATGCCTTTCAATTATCATTCCCAAGCTAGTTAATAGCATGAAATTAAATAATAATGACGTCCTAACATGCTATTAAAATTCAACGGAACATGAAACCGCCATCGACAAAGACGATGAGAGTCAGGGTCCTGCAGTGACTAGAGCGACAGATACCGTCTGAAGTTCACTGGGTGACCTTGGGAGACTTACTCTTCCTCAGACTCACCTACCTCACAGGGTTGCTGTGAGAATGAAATAGAGGAGGGGAGAAATGCATGCTGCCTGGGATTCCTTGGAAGAATGGCAGGATAGAACTGAAATAAATGAACAAAACCAAAACACAGGCAACAAAGTGAACTACCTACAAAAATCACCCCAACATTGTTGCTGTTGTGGGAAGCCTTTTGGAGGCTAAATCAGGGGTCCCCAACCTTTTGGAGCCTGTAGGCACCTTTGGGATTCCGACACAGTGGTGGCTGCAGCCACAAAATCACCTGATGGTTGCCTATCTGTCTCATTGTAAACTGACTGGCCTCGGTGTGGATATTAAAAACTGAAGAAAGGGTCCACCAGTAGATGAGGCAGGGGTCTGTATTGACTTGGGAGTGGTTAGGTCCCTGTGCCATGTAGTGGTTAAGAGTGGTGGTTTGGAGTGGTGGACTCCACTCTGCCACCTGGTCTCAAAAACCCGACACCAGGATGGTGCTGCTGCAGTCGTCTTGTTTGTGGCTTCCTAAAGGCACCTGGTTGGCCACTGTGTGAACAGACTGCTGGACTTGAGGGGCCTGGGTCTGATCCAGCAGGGCCTTTCTTACGTTCTTATACTCTGATCTGGAGAACAAGGTTCGATTCCCCACTCCTCCATATGAGTGGTGGACTCTAATCTGGTGAACTGGATTTGTATCATCACTCCCCCACACGAAGCCAGCAGGGTGACCTTGGGCTAGTCACAGCTCTCTCAGCCTCACCTACCTCACAGGGTGTCTGTTGTGGGGAGGGGATGGTAAGCTGGTTTGATTCTGCCTTAAGTGTTAGAGAAAGTCAGCATATAACCTCCTCCTCCTCCTCCTCCTCCTCCTCCTCCTCCTCCTCCTCCTCCTCCTCCTCCTCCTCCTCCTCCTCCTCCTCTTCTTCTTCTTCTTCTTCTTCTTCTTCTTCTTCTTCTTCTTCTTCTTCTTCTTCTTCTTCTTCTTCTTCTTCTTTTAACCAAGAGGGGGGAAAAGCCCTCGGAAACCAACCAGAGGAGGACTGAGCATGTTTTAGGAGGGGCGGCATATTGAGAGTAGCTGAGATTCAGTTGAAGGAAAATGGGAGGGAAGCAGAAATCAGGCGAGTAGGGACAGAAACCTGCCCCGGTTGGCTTCCCTTTGTGCAACTGGCCTTTGGAGGTACAGTGCCTCCAAACATGGAGGTTCTATTGATCCATTAGGGTGACTAGCCATTGATGGGTTTATGCTATGAAGCTCTGCAAGTTCTGGGAGCAAGGTATTTGCACAGTGCCTCTTCCCATGGATCTGCCATATGGTCTTTATCCCACCTTTGCTCTGGATTCAGAGCTCAGTAGGTGGCCTTGGGGAGACACTTTCTCTCAGTCTAGCCTACCTCACAGGGTTGTTAAATAGCCCTGAGCTGATTGGGAGAAGGAAAGAGTAAATGCAAATAAATAAAATAAGGAACCTGGAGAATTATGGGAACAGTCATGATATTTATTTAGAACAGAAGAAGAGGTGTTTTTTATACCCTGATTTTCTCTAACTTGAAGGAGTCTCAAACCAGCTTACAATTGCCTTCCCTTCCCCACCCCACAACAGAAACCTTGTGAGGTAGCTGGGGCTGAGAGAGTGTGACTAGCCCAAGGTCACCCACCAGGCGTCATGTGGAGGAGCAGTTTTCCAGATTAGAGTCCACCACTCTTAACCACTACACCATGCTGGCTCAAGCAACTATTGTTGATATAAAAATCGATTCTTTACTAGGGAGCACTGGATGCTCGACACCCCCTCCCTGCTGCTTCTGCAAAGCAAGGATATTTGTAGAAAATAATTGAACATCAAGAAACGATGGTCCCACGATAGGTAAAAAAAGGAAACACGAAAAAGATATGTTTTGTAAGGCATTGCAAGCATGCAGAGAGGCAGAAGAAAAAAGAAACTAAAATGCATGGAATGGAGTGATAAAAACAAAGGAATAAGTACCTGATAAAGCACACCGTCGGATTAAAAGAGGATTTAATGTGTGTGTGTGTGTGGGGGGAAACCCTGATAAAGACAGAGAAAGAGGGAGAGGATAGTGGCTGAGGGGGATCGGCTAATGGTTTGGGCAGGGTGAAACTCACTGCCCCCAAAGGAAGGGGGCTGCTTCCCCCTTCCCTAGTGCAACATTGGGTAGTTCTGGACCATGGCTATTCTCTGCAATAAAGTTGTCACTTGGTTCTTGTAGGTTATCCGGGCTGTGTGACCGTGGTCTTGGTATTTTCTTTCCTGATGTTTCGCCAGCAGCTGTGGCCGGCATCTTCAGAGGAGTAACACTGAAGGACAGTGCCTCTCAGTGTCAAGTGCGTAGAAAGAGTAATATATAGTCAGAAAGGGGTTGGGTTTGAGCTGAATCACACATTAACAGATCACTTCAGGTTACAATGGTTCCATATTAACATATCATACCCTCATTAGCACATTATCTTGATACTTACAGGACAATGATTAGCACATTACCTTGGATACTTTTTGCAGGACAATGATTCAGCTCAAACCCAACCCCTTTCTGACTATATATTACTCTTCCTACACACTTGACACTGAGAGACACTGTCCTTCAGTGTTACTCCTCTGAAGATGCCTGCCACAGCTGCTGGCGAAACGTCAGGAAAGAAAATACCAAGACCACGGCCACACAGCCCGGATAACCTACAAGAACCAATGAACTCTGACCGTGAAAGCCTTCGACAAAGTTGTCACTTGTAAATGCAATGGAGGATCCACGAGTCTGGGGATACTGCACTTTTGAAACCATTCTCTGCCCATATTTCCCCATCCACTCATGGAACTCTGTTCTGTTGTGTGTGTGTGTGTGTGTCTGTGTGTAAAGTGACATCAAGTTGCAGCCAACTAATTGCGATCCTATAGGGTTTTCAAGGCAAGAGCCATTCAGAGGTGGTTTGCCATTGCCTGCCTCTGCATAGAGACCCTGGACTTCCTCGGTGGTCTCCCATCCAAGTACTCACCAGGGCCGACCCTGCTTAGCTTTTGAGATCTGATGAGATCAGGCTAGCCTGGGCCATCCATTACTGATCATGAACCCCCTTCCCACATGGATTGCTGACGTCAATGGAAATGTGGTGGTGGAAATGTTTCTCGCCATGGTGCCCTCAGCCCTGAGGGGCCAAATTTCCTGCTAGAAAATCCAGAAGTGAACTTGAAATTCAGACAGAGGGCACAAGTGATGAGTGGAATCTCCTAGAACGAAACTTGAGGAGCAGGGCTGTTCTTCCTGGACCGATGATCACTCTGTTCTCATTGGCCTCTGCCCTTCTTTCTCAGCAAAGACACTTTACAAGCGAATGCATGTAATGGGAACCCAATGACCTGTTTCCGTGAGGGACAGCTGCTTCCAGTGAGGGTGATCAGGGGAAAAGAGGAGGCAGGGGAAAGAGGGCACATTTAAATGCTCTCCTCGCCTCTGTCTTCCCCACTCCAAATCGCCTCGCCTCCCCACAGCATGTTCCCCCATGGGTTATTGAATATCATGTTTCCCCACATTTAAAACCTCACAAGTGGGAAGATGTCAGGGGGCAATTTGGAGTGGGGAAATGGGGGGGGCACACTGTTTCCTTCCTCCCTCTCCACCTCCCGCTTCTCCCACCTGAAGCAGATTTTCCTTGTCTGAAAGAGCTATCAAAACGCTCGATGCATTTGCCTGCCGTGTGTCATTCAGCCTCAGTGCGTGACAAGCGGAAAGAGCTCGGCAGCCGCACAGCTACCATTAATGCTAGTTATAAATAGCACATTTGGTGCTGTTGAAGAAATCTCCGACCCCTGCCCCCTGCCCACCCATCCGCCGGCACCTGCCAATGGGGAAGCAGGTGACTTTGCTTTTACGAGCCGCTGGAAGCCAGCTCGGCTGCTTTCGGCTGCCGCCGTCCCACAGGAGTCCTCGCTTCTTTTCTTTCTTAAATACCCCTTTGATTTACTTCTCTCTTGGCAGATTTTAATTACCACTTTGCTCCCATTGTCTGGAAAGAAGCAGCAGCCAAGAGATCCATCATCGTAAAAAATCTGAGACGCTGGAGGAAGGATAAAATAAATATTAACTGGCTATAAAAAAGAGTCCACGTTTCCCATGATGGTGGCTTCGAGCCTTGGTTTGGTCTGCTCAAGCTGCAGAATCCTGCATAGGCAGCTTGCTACTGGGGTCGGCTTTGCCCTTGAGTAACCTTCTCTCAAGGTTGGAGGACCAGAAAGCAGCTGGTGTGGGAGGCGTGACTCACGGGCCGCATTCAGAAAGCAGCGGCCTGGTGGAAAGGGGCCAGCTTGGAAGAACGGCTGACTCGGCTACAACTTGTGACAACCCTTTTGATCCCTTTACGATGGGCCATGCAACTGATCTCCCGCAGTCCTTGAAACCAGCTTCAGTTGGCAAAGATCGCTTTTTAACCTTGCCAACTCTCCCTAGGAGTGTACAGTGATTGGAAACCATCAGGAGATGCTCCAGCAGGTGTTACTGGACCAAACAGCACCGAGTTGATGTGGCGACGGCTTCAGTCATCTGCTCATCTTTTGATGTTATCGATCTGTGCCATCACCTGCCAGCAATGCCCTTCATGGGAAAATATGACAGTTGCTATAATCGCTTGGCAGCATTGACATACATGACAGATGTAGAGAAATGCCCTCCACCCTACAATCCACCCCAATAATTGAACCTTTGGGTGACACTGGGGAGGGGCCGTGGCTCAGTGGTAGAGCATCTGATTGATATGCAGAAGGTCCCAGGTTCAATCCCCAGCATCTCAAGTTAAAGGGACCGGGCAAGTAGGTGATGTGAAAGTCCACCACCTGAGACCCTGGAGAGCCGCTGCCAGTCTGAGTCGACTATGCTGACCTTGATAGTCCGATGGTCTGATTCAGTATAAGGCAGCTTCATGTGTTCATGTATTACAAGTGAAGGGCTGTGGCTCACTGGAAGAGCTTTGGGAGGGGGCATGAATCAGTGGTAGAGGATCTGCTTGGCATGTAGAAGGTCCCAGGTTCAATCCTGGGCATCTCCAGTTAAAGGGACAGGGCAAGTAGGTGATGTGAAAGACCTCAGCCTGAGACCCTGGAGAGCCGCTGCCAGTCTGAGTAGACAATACTGACTTTGATGGACCGAGGGTCTGGTTCAGAGAGAACAAGGACTGGGAATGATGTATCCATCACCCATAGGGTTGCCAGATCTAGGCTGGAAAATTCCTGGAGATTTTGGGGGAGGAGCCTAAGGGAGGGCAGGGTTGGGGAAGGGAGGGGAGGGACTTCAGTGGGGTATAATGCTATAGAGTCCGCCTTCTGAAGCAGACATTTTCTCCAGGGGAACTGACCTCTGTTATCTAGACACTAGTTGTAATTCCAGGAGCTCTCCAGCCATCACCTGGGATGTAGCAACCCCAATCTCCCAAGCACAGAACACTCAGTCTCGAAGGGTGCTTTCACACATGCGGAATAATGCACTTTCAATCCACTTTCAATCCACTTTAGTGATTGTTTTTAAGTGGATTTTGATATTTCACACAGTAAAATCCAGCTGTAAAGTGCATTGAAAGTGGATTAAAAGTGCATTATTCAGCATGTGTGAAAGTACCCTTCGGTATGCAAATGGTGGGCTGTGATAAAACAAAGGGTTTGTCATCTCACGCTTTGATATAATTATGTCACACCTCAGGGGACAGAGTCAGACACAGCCATATGGCTAGATAGATCCTCTTGGGGCAGGAAGATAAAAATGACATCAGAGAGGGGTTGAGTCTTAGAGCAAAGAATTCTCAGGACAAGGTCTGGGAGATTCTCTTCCATTTTATGGTTTCTGATAATGGAGGCACAAGCTATGAAGGACTAGGTCTTTACCTGAGGCCTTCATCTTGCCAGCTCCTGGTAGGGAAATTCCTGGAGATTTGGGGGTGGAGAGTAGGGTTTGGGGAGAGCCCTCAGCAGGATAAAATGCCACAGAGCCCACCCTCCAGATTGGCATAACATTCTGCTGTAAACTGCTGTGAGGTCCCTCCCCTCCCCAGAACCCACCTTCCCTATCCTCCACCCCCAAATCTCCAGGAATTTCGCCAACCCGGAGTTGGCAACCCTATCCCAAGTGGGCCAAACTTGTTATGGCTGTGTGTGTGGACCACCCTGCCAACTCTGGGTCGGGATAATCCTGTTAAATTGTGGAACTCCCTGCCCCAGGATGTGGTGATGGCTGCCAGGTTGGAGGGCTTTAAGAGGGGAGTGGACATATTCATGGAGGAGAGGGGTATTCATGGCTGTTAGTTAGAATGGATACTAGTCATGCTGCATACCTATTCTCTCTAGTATCAGAGGAGCATGCCTATTATTTTGGGTGCAGTGGAACACAGGCAGGATGGTGCTGCTGCAGTCGTCTTGTTTGTGGCTTCCTGGAGGCACCTGGTTGGCCCCTGTGTGAACAGACTGCTGGACTTGATGGGCCTTGGTCTGATCCAGCCGGGCTTTTCTTATGTTCTTATGGAGGTTTGGGGATGGCTCTTGGGGAAGGTGGAGTTTGGGGAGGGAGCTCAGCAGGGGTGCAACTCCACAGAGTTCACCCTCTGAAACTGATCTCGGCTGTATGGAGATCACTTGTAATTCCTGAAGAACTGCAGGCCCCACCCGGAGGATGGCAACCCTACCCTGAGCAGGGCTCCTATTAGAGAAGCACACATGAACACATGAAGCTGCCTTCTACTGAATCAGACCCCTGGTCCATCAAAGTCAGTATTGTCTACTCAGACTGGCAGTGCCTCTACAGAGTCTCGGGGAGGGGTCTTTCACACCACCTGCTTGCCTAGTCTCTTTAATAGGATATGCCAGGGATTGAACCTGGTAACTTCTGCATGCCAAGCAGATGCTCCACCAAAGAGCCACTGAGGTCTTTCGCATCACATACAGCATGGTCCTTTTAGCTGGCGATGCCCGGGATTGAACCTGGGACCTTCTGCATGCCAAGCAGATGCTCTACCAATGAGCCACAGCCCCTCCCCTAAGTACAATGGCGGGTACGGCCTGGCAACATGGTGCCTGCGTGGGTGAACAAGCACACCCCACCAGCGTCTGCCAGGTCCGCCCAGCTTCAGAGCCTGCAGGAGACTCAGCTCCATCCTCCCCACCACGAACCCAGAGCCTGCCTGGGGGGTTCCTGATTGGCAGGAATTTGGACTTTTCCTAAATAATTCTTTTTCTTCTCTCTGAGCTTTCATTTGATCTGACAATGGACTCAGCAGGGGGAGACCCCAGCCCATCACGAGCAGGCAACATAAAAGGGAATCCAGGCCTAGCCAACATATTTTTTCCACGTCTCCTTCTCTTCCCCCTCCCTCCCCATTTTCTTGGCAAAGGACGAGAAAAGACCCTGAACACATTTCTCTTTTCAAAGCCCAATTTTTTAAAAATATTGGATTGGGACTGAATGCCCTGATTGTTGGCATGCTCATCTCTCCCCCGTCTCTCCTCCCTCCGTGTAATGCCTAAACATTTACAGCTGAGGGCTGGTGGGTTTGGGGGAACAATGGGGTTTTGTGGATGCGTGGGGCTGGGAAGGCTGTCTGGTTCTGCTTGGGGCTTGTTGTGCTCTCTCAGGACTCCCTCCTTCATCGTCGCTGGTCGAGCTTTGACTACCTGCAGCTGAATCAACAATCCCAGGTCCCGGTTCCAGGCTCTGTCTTATCCCAACAAAGGTCCCCTTCCTCCCCCGACACCATCATTCTCGGAAATCCCAAAATTACCTAGCTGCCAATTGCACCCTCAGGCTCCAGTTCAACTAGGCACCTGGCAGTTTGGATTTCCATCACTGGTGATGTCAAAAGCTGAGAAAACGTCTCCCAAAAATGTGCAAACAGAATCCAGCGTGGTGTAGTGGTTAAGAGCGGTGGTTTGGAGCGATGGTCTGTAATCTGGAGAACTGGGTTTGATTCCCCACTCCTCTGAGGAGTGGGGAATCAAACCCGGTTCTCCAGATTACAGACCAAAGCTCCAAACCACCGCTCTTAACCACTACACCATGCTGGCTTTGACAGGAAAGGATTGTTTTTGCTCTCTTTTTGGGTCCCTATTTGACACAGGCAGAGAAAGAGGGACCCGCTCACGGACATGGGCAGAGTCTATGGGTGAGCTTTGATTTCAGCCCAGGTCTTGTAGATTCGAAGTCTACTCAAGCCACTAATTCACTTGGATTTGCATCAATAGAACAGTCCCTTTGGGGGGTATCAGGTTGCCAACCTCCAGGTGGCGCCTGTTGATCTCCAGTAATTGCATTTGATCTCCAGCGCACAGAGATAAGTTCCCCTGGAGAAAAGGGCTGCTTTGGAGGGCAGATGCTATGGCATGGTATCCCTCTGAGGTCCCTCCCCTTTCCAAACCCTCCCCTCCCTAGATTCCACCTCCAAATCTCCAGGAATTTCCCCAACCAGAGCAGGCAACACTGGGGGGGGGGGAGAACATCTGTGGGAATCCTCCTTTTATGACTACCTTTGAGAAAGGATACTGGGAGAAGGAACACTTTCATTAGAGCCAGAGAGACTGGCAAAGATCACAACCTGTTCAGCTTATCAAAGGGAAAGGTGAAAAGGTGAGTCCCACAGGTCTGTGGCATCTGTGACAGCTCATTAAACTTGCAGATGGCGCTGCAAATGAGGGAAGGACGAGGTGCCGGCGGCTGCTTCTCCGCTGTGCTGACTGCAGACGAGATGGCTGAACAGGGGGGAAGGTTCTCCGTAGCGCCGAGGATTCATCTCAGTCACAGCTCTTTCTGTCGCAATTCAGGAGAAGCCCTGCCAGTCTGCAGCAGCAAAAGAACGAGGAGCCAAACAGCACCCTGAACAATTAACAAGATTTTATTCCGGCAGTGGCTGTCGTTGACTAATGCCCGCTGTGAGGGCCATGTGTTTCTGACTGCTCCAAGTTCCTCATTCCCACCCCTTTGAACTCGTAAAGAACAGTTCACACCTCCCCGTGCCTTCCTGGGTCTCACGTCCCATCTATCTTGCCCAGGTGCCAGCTCTCCCTCCCCTGCTGCGCTTCCTGCCTCCACTCCCTCAGGCCGAGCCCGGCCTTGAAGTGCTGATAGCCCTCACTGTCTCCTTGGGACTGTTTGATGTTTTGTATTGCACCAATCTGTCTTGCAGTTTCTCACAACAGGAGTGTGAACCTTTTGCCCTGTAGTAGATATATACTGTAACCCCGATAAGCTAGTTCACTTGTAACTTTGAATCCGTGTCTGCTCATATCTTCTGAAGCCTTCAATAAATCCTTTGTTTCTGCATCAAGTCTGAGCAAGTGATTTGGCGAAGTAGCACAGGGGATTGGGACTCTCACATTAAGTTACAAGTCCCTGCCTTTTTCGCTCTGCACCTGTACCGCACGGGACAGCGATGCAAGGCGAGGAGGATCCCACTACCCCCCCCCCCGGGTTGCCGGACAAGCGCGAGGCACCGGTGCTTCCAGACCCTAAGGAGGAGGAAGCCAAGCGGAAGATACCCGTGGTCCCTAAGCCGGGACCGGACTTGGGTACGAAGCCCAAGAACCCTTTCAACTCCTGGCTGGACTCCCCCAAGGACTGGTCGCTCTCACGGACCGAGGCGAAACACCGCCGCTTGGCTTTATCCGGCACGGGACTCGAAGGCGACCTCGCACGAAGGGAGGCCCTGATGGAGGAGGAACGGAGGCAATGGCAAGAGGAGCGCCAGACCATGCTGGCACGCATGGATACCATGCAGGCTGTGATGGGCCAGATGGCAGCCGCTCTGGACGCGCTGAAGGTACAGCCACCCCCCGGTAACCCCCCAGACGGGGCACCGGTAACCCCTCCCGTCCCTCCTAGCGCCCCGACCCGCCGTGACCTGAAGATCACGTACGATGGGTCGGGGGATCAGTTGACTTTCTTTTTAGTCCAAGTGGACATTTTTATGCGTGAGCAGGGCCGGACCTTCACCTCCGAGGAGTCCCGGGTCCAGTACGTGGCCTCCCTCTTGCAAGGCGAGGCGGCAGCCTGGATGGTGCTGCAGTACGAACTCCGCTCCCCTGTACTAAGGAGTCTAGATGAGTTTATGGTTGCTCCCCGGAACCGGTTCGAGGACCCAAACCTGGGGGAGCGGGCTAAGGCCAACTTGATGCAACTGCGCCAAGGGACTAAGTCGGTGGCGCAGTATGCAAGCGAATTCCAGTCCCTATCGAGTAGAATCTTGGATTGGAGTGAAGCCACCCGGGTACAGTGCTTCAGGGAGGGATTGAATCCGGACCTGCAACACTGGGCTTTCATGCAGGGTAATCCCCCTGATGTCGAGGGTTGGGTACGCCATGAGGCAGACATTGAAAATCGTAAGCAACTACTGAATCTGTCCAAGCAGCGTACCGGTCGCGATCTTCAGCGGCGAGGGGACAAACCAGGCGGGCCCAGAGATCCCCGAGCACCGGGCGGCAGCGGCCCCTCGGCCGCTGAACGCCGCAAGCGCTTCGAAGCGGGAGTGTGCTTGGTATGCGGAGGCAAGGGCCACTTCGCCTCGCAATGCCCGTCCCGTACCGGGCGTCCTCCCCCGCCCCGTCTGACCGAACCGGAGAAAGCCCCGGCGGAGGGCCAACCTCGACGCCGGAGTAGTGCTCCCGGACGCCGGAGCGCACCCTCGGCGCTGCACGCGCGCACCCAAGAAGAAGCTTCCACTTCCTCGGGTCCATCGGGATCCCGGATTACAAATGCCACCTTTGACTCCGCCGAGTCACGGAATACAATTACCCCATCTCCTTCGTCCAGCGAGGAGGAAGAGTGGGAGATGCCGGCAAAAAACGCCGTCGGTCTGCTGTAAGAGGGGCTCCTCAGCAGACCGTTCCGATTGTTGTGCAAGGAGCTCCCCCAATGGTAAGCGCCCAAGAGGAAAATGTGTATATCCGAGTCCACCTTTCCCTAGCCAAGGGAGGCCCGAGATTAGAGTTTCCCGCCTTGGTTGACTCCGGGTGCGCCCGGACTTTAATGAGTGAGGAAGTTGCCAAGAAGTTACACGTCAGGCGCAAACGGCTCCCGGCCCCCCTCCGTTTTTCACAAATGGACGGTAGTGACTTTAAAAAAGGGCCGGTTACCCACTGCACCACGGCAGTGGTCATGGCTGTTGGGGAACATTGGGAAAGACTTTATTTTACCATCGCCCCCATTGTAGCCCCCGTGGTGTTAGGGATGAATTGGTTGCGGGGACATAATCCCTCCATAGACTGGGTTAAACGGACGCTTACTTTCCCCGAGGACCCCTGCCTTCTACACGAGAAGGACCAAGTATTCAGCGCCCCAGCCGCCGCGTTGGTGGGCTCCCCGGCGCCTGTTACCGCTCCACCCCAGCTACCCTCCGAATATGCACAGTTCGCGGATGTATTCGATGTGAGGGAATGTGATGAACTGCCCCCACACCGAGAAACCGACTGCGCCATTGAGATTGTGGGGGAAGGCAAGCTGTCCAAGGGAAAGGTTTATCCCATGAGCCCTAATGAGAAAGCGGTCTTACGGGACTACCTGGACACCAACTTAGCCCGGGGTTTTATCCGTCCGTCTAAAGCCCTGTATTCTGCCCCTGCTTTCTTCGTCAAGAAGAAGACAGGGGATTTGAGACTGTGCATTGACTTTTGCAGGCTGAACGCTGTCACCCAGTCTAACGCTTACCCCCTCCCTCTCATTCCAGACCTGCTAGCACAATTGAAGGAGGGCCGAATTTTCACCAAATTGGATTTGGTGGAAGCCTACCACCGCATCCGTATCAAGGAGGCGGATGAACCCAAGACAGCCTTCTCCAGCTGTTTTGGCATGTTTGAATACTTAGTCATGCCGTTCGGACTTTCTGGGGCTCCCAGCGTATTCATGCAGTTGATTAATGATGTATTACATGATTTGCTATTTCGTGGGGTGGTAGTGTTTTTAGATGACATTCTCATTTATTCGGAAACTATGGAAGAACATGTCCGTCTGGTGCGTGAGGTTCTCCAGCGGCTTAGGGACCATAAATTGTATGCTAAAGTGTCTAAGTGTGAATTTCACCAACCTTCCATAACGTTCTTGGGATATGTCATCTCTCACCACGGTCTGGAGATGGACCCCGACAAGGTTCGGGCGGTTAAGGATTGGGAACCCCCCTCCACACGCCGACAGTTACAGCAATTTCTGGGGTTTGCCAATTTCTACCGCAACTTTATACCCAACTTCGCCCAGGTGGCCCTTCCCCTCACTTCCCTCTTGCGCACCAAGGGAAAAGGGGCAAACGCCGCTCTGCCTTCCGCCCGTTTGCAGTGGTCTCCTCCTTGTCAGCAGGCCTTTGATAATTTAAAACTGCTCTTTTCGTCCGAACCGGTCCTGGCCCACCCGGACTGCAACAAACCTTTTGTAGTCCAGGTGGACGCCTCGGATGTAGCTATGGGAGGGGCGCTGCTGCAACAGGAAGACGGCGGCGCCTTACGGCTGTGCGCCTACTTCTCTAAGAAGTTTTCCCAGTCCGAGATTAACTGGGCCATTTGGGAGAAGGAGGCGGCAGCAGTCAAGCATGCTCTCACCATTTGGAGGCACTTCCTGGAGGGGGCAGAGAGCCCATTTGAGGTGTGGACCGATCACAAGAATTTGGAGGCTCTCAAAGGAGCCCGAAAGCTCAACGCGAAACAAATTCGTTGGGCTCAGTTTTTCGCCAAATTCCGGTTCACACTCAAACATGTTCCCGGTAAAGAGAATGCCCTGGCCGATGCTCTGTCCCGACTGCCCCAGTACCGCAATGATTTTGACCGTCCTGTGGACTCCCTGTTTACCCCCGAACAACGAGGGGAAGTCCAGGGACTGGCCGTCACCACCAGATCGCAAGCTCGCTCGCCCGGCGATCCCTTGCTCAAGGGAATCCCGGAGGCGTTTCAGCAGCGCCTCCGGGACGCCTCCTTACAGGAGGTGGAGCAGCAGGCTCTCCCTTCCGGCATGGAGCAGCAGGGTTCCTGGTGGACACTAGGGGGAAAACTTTATGTCCCGGCGCCTCTCCGCAAGGAGGTGTTGGAATTAGTCCACGGCGCCAAACTTGCGGGTCACTTTGGCTTCGTAAAAACCCTACACCTTGTAAGACGGCAATTTTGGTGGCCTAGCATGAGAGCCGACGTGGAACTGTACGTGCGCAGCTGCCCCACCTGCGCCACGGCCAAGAAAAGAATGGGAAAGCCTCCTGTCGCGGTTCGGGCCGTTAAGTGCCTACACTCTTAGAATGTACCATTTACTGAGAAATGGAGTTATCTTATTCAGCGAGACACCACTAGACCGGAATCAACGGTTCCTAGAAACTTGTTATTGCTTCTAGGACATCTCTTGAACACGCCAATAAATTTATAATAATGGACAAGAGTAGAAGTATATATAAAAAACACATTTATTTACATTATACAATATATGCTTTTTGGTTGCAAAGCCTTAAAATATCATATAAGGATAGACATCATTAGTCTTAAACATGTTTATGTAGCAAGTAATCATTCACATTCTCTATGCCTCCATAAAGGAGTATTTTAGTCAGAATATACTCATAAAGTATCCTTAGTGCAATGCACCTTCATTCAGAATATAAGGTTACAGAAATCCTGTCAAAATATGGTTAATTCTTTGGAGAAAGATTTGGTTAGAAACATCCTAACTTAAATCATTCAAAACATCATAACATTTCTGTACAGAAGACACACTATACCTTGCTGTGCCAATCTGTGTATGTGCATTGTGCATATCTCACAGAGTACAGAGAGTCTCCTTTCCCTTCTCTGGTCTCTTGCTCTGAGGAGGTTCAGAAGTCCCTCTGTTAAGTAGAGGACGTTCTGACACAATCCCAGAGGTCTAGCTATTAGCCCTGTGTTCAGGATGCTTCTTAGCATTGGTAAGCCAAATAGGCTTAGTTTGTAAGAATCCATAAATCTGATGGACTCTCAGTGTTCCAATACATGGAAAGATCTCTGCACTTAGATTCCTATTCAAAGAATAGGAATTCTAAGGGTCTCTATCCTCTTCTAGGAATAGAGCAGTCTCACAAGAAGACTGTAAGTAAGATATGTTGAAATATCCAGATCTTGATATTTCAAGATATCTGAGAACTTCTGTCCACGCAAGGATCAGAGTTTCAATGTTTTACATCTCAAGCCTTTTGAGATGGAGGTGCTATGCCAGACAGCTGCAGTCTGCCAGCCATAGAACTCTAAAATGCAAGCTGGACTGTTGCTGGTATTTATACTATTTCTAGACCCATTAAGAGTGAAGAATGTTCCTTTTCCTTCAGGAACGTCTCTTCCTTAGCCCTTGAAAGGATAATTTTATTTCCCTTTCGTATCCAGAATCAGGAGCTTTGGTGGTTTCTTTTCCTGTCTTCTGATATCTTATTGTCCAAATATGGACATCCTTCCCTTTCAGTCCTCTGTGCCTAAAGTATAAATCCTTATTTCTGAGTTACATGATCAAGTTACATATTTAATTTCTATACCATCCTCTTCGTTAGGACTATACGCATTAAATGAGACTACTTAGAAACCTGTAGCACAACGTTTAACTATATAACTCATGAAACACAATTATAGCTGACATTGTCACTTTACAAAGTGTTGTTTACATTAGTTTAGCAGGTTTGCATTCTGCTGCATTCTCTGCTGCATTCTCTGCTGCAAGATTACAGTAGAGCAAGGAAGCATATTATTCTTATGTTGAGAGAACTACTTTTTAAGCACACTTCCAACTATTAATGCACTCTTAGTAGATTAAGATTCTGACATCTGGCAGCTAAGGCAGAAAGATGATTTTTACGCTGCCCCTTCAAGGGCAAGCCAGATTAACTGTAGTAGTTAGCTTTGATTAGAGCTAACCTTGAGTTGACTGTCAGCATGACACAGAGTTGCCTGTCAGCATGACACAGACTTTCATTATACATTACACAAACCTCTGTATGTGTATGATGTGTTTAAGCTCTATAGGGAATTAATTCTGCACATGTTCATAAGATACCATGATCATGTCAGAGACTGCTACACTCCCGGGCTTTTGAAACCCTTGGAAGTCCCCTCCCGACCCTGGGAGGTGATAGCCATGGACTTTATCACCGATCTGCCTCCCAGCCGGGGCAAGACGGTACTCTGGGTAATCACGGACCTGTTCTCCAAACAGGTCCACTTTGTGCCCTGTGCCGGGCTCCCCTCGGCCCAGGGACTAGCCAGGTTGTTTATCACCCATGTCCTCAGGCTTCACTCGGTCCCCAGGAAGGTTCTCTCCGACAGGGGGGTTCAGTTTGTTGCCAAATTCTGGCGGGCCTTCCTAAGATTGATGGGGGTGGAAGAGCAAGGACTCTCTTCGGCCTACCACCCGCAGACCGATGGGCAGACCGAACGAGTGAATGCAGTGGTTGAATGTTACCTCAGGTGTTATGTCAATTATCACCAAGACGATTGGGTTGACCTGCTGCCTTTTGCTGAGTATGCGTATAACAATGCTCCCCATTCCTCAACGGGGTTTAGCCCTTTCCAGGTGGTGTACGGGACAGACTTTGGCCCCTTCGGCTCCACTCCCGTCACCCCTGAACTCGAGGCGGTACCCGAAGTTCAGGAGTGGGTGCAAGTAGTCCGATCCTCTTGGCCCTGGTTACAAAAGAACCTTGAACGGGCCAAGCGTAAATACAAAGAGCAAGCAGACAAGCATCGCTCCCCGGGGTGGGAACTCAAGGTGGGAGAACAGGTTTATCTCTCCACCAAAAACCTGCGCTCTCTCCGACCTTGCAAAAAACTCAATGATCGTTACGTGGGTCCCTTCTCCATATCCCGGGTGATCAACGAGGTCACGGTGGAATTGGACCTTCCGAAGACTTTACGGGGCGTCCACCCCATCTTCCATATTAGTCTACTCAAACCCTACGTAGCCGCTCCTCAATTCCATCCCCCACCCAAACCTGAGCTGCCGACAGTTGTGGGAGGGGATACACACTTGGAAGTGTCCAAGGTCTTAGACAGCAAGTGGAAAAAGGGAAAACTGTTCTACTTTGTCCGATGGAAACATCTGGGTCCCGCGCACGATGAATGGGTTGCAGCCCCCCACATGGCGGCCCCTCGCCTCGTTCAGGAGTTTCATTGCGCTTATCCTGATAAGCCTCGGCCTCCCGACCTCGCGGGAGGGGGGCCTTAAGGGGGGCAGAATGTGAGGGCCATGTGTTTCTGACTGCTCCAAGTTCCTCATTCCCACCCCTTTGAACTCGTAAAGAACAGTTCACACCTCCCCATGCCTTCCTGGGTCTCACGTCCCATCTATCTTGCCCAGGTGCCAGCTCTCCCTCCCCTGCTGCGCTTCCTGCCTCCACTCCCTCAGGCCGAGCCCGGCCTTGAAGTGCTGATAGCCCTCACTGTCTCCTTGGGACTGTTTGATGTTTTGTATTGCACCAATCTGTCTTGCAGTTTCTCACAACAGGAGTGTGAACCTTTTGCCCTGTAGTAGATATATACTGTAACCCCGATAAGCTAGTTCACTTGTAACTTTGAATCCGTGTCTGCTCATATCTTCTGAAGCCTTCAATAAATCCTTTGTTTCTGCATCAAGTCTGAGCAAGTGATTTGGCGAAGTAGCACAGGGGATTGGGACTCTCACACCCGCCTTTGGCCCTCTGGTCCACGAAAGCTCCGGATGGAATAAAATCTTGCCAGACGCTAAGAAGCCGCGACACCCTTGCTGGTGTTTACACTTGCTGGAAGGCGTAGATGGGTTTCCGCTGAAACACTCACTGTGTGCGTGTGTGGAGAGGGGAAAACTCCCAAGCAAACTGTGCCTAGCTCAGAAGGACATGTGCTTCTTTTAGGAGTTTGGCCTGCCTTCCTGGGTGCCCCCTTGCAGAGGCTTGGAGGGCAGAGCAGAGACAGGAACTGCTAGGAGCCAACTGGGCAATTTGAACTGGGGACACAACTACCCTTCATGCATTCATCCATATAGAAGGAATTTGCTGCAGGGAAGCAGGATTGAACCATAGAATCATAGGCTCATAGCATCATAGAGTTGGAAGGGGCCGGACCAGCCATCTAGTCCAACCTCCTGCTCGATGCAGGACCAGCCTAGAGCATCCCCGACAAGTGCTTGTCCAGCCTCTGCTTAAAGACTGCCAGTGAGGGGGAGGCTCACCTGGAAGCTGATTCCACTGTTGAACAACTCCTACTGTAACAATTTTTCCCCTAATATCCAGCCAGTACCCTTCCATTTGCAATTTAAACCCATTATTGCGAGTCCTCTCCCCTGCTGCCAACAGGAACAGCTCCCTGCCCTTCTCGAAGTGACAGCCCTTCAAATACTTCAAGCGAGCAGTCATGTCCCCCCTCAACCTCCTCTTCTCAAGTCCCAACTCCCTCAGCCTTTCCTCATAGGGCTTGGTCTCCAGACCCTTGATCATCCTCGTCGCTCTCCTCTGCACCCTCTCAATTCTGTCCACATCCTTTTTGAAGTGAGGCCTCCAGAACTTCACACAATACTCCAGGTGTGGCCTGACTCATTGCACCTGCTGACCCTGCCCTTTGGGACCTAGGAACAGAGCCCCTGTGCATTTTTTATGAATCTGGGGTCTGTGTATAGGGCCAGTAGGTGCGACCCCTTCACACATGTGTTTGCATCCCAAACAAATGAATAAGGGAACCATCCTATTAAGAGGCAGAAAATCAGCTAAAGGTGAATCAGGACTAACAGTAATGCTGCCTGCAGGTGGGAACTGCTTTGCCTCCCCTCATCCCCACTTGCATTTATTTATTTAAAACATTTCTATCCTGTCTTTCTCCAGAATCTCAACGTGGCTTGCAAGGGCCATCCCAAGCTACAAGAGAATAATAAAAATCAATACTAATAATCCTAGCAAATACATATGAAAAATATAGGCAGCCTAAAACTATACTGCAGCCCCACTGTAATTAATCAGCCAGATCTTGATTGATACCATCAGCCTGGCAAAATACCTATGACTGAGAATACCCATGTCTGGGCTAAGGAGTGGGAAAGCAGGAGGCCATCAGAGGACTGTAATAATGGGAAACAAATAAATATATATTGTAAATGTTATTTATTTTAGTAATTTTACTTAATTTGCACCCCTATTTTCTCCCCAATGGAGAAAAGCTCCAAAGGAGCTTGTAACATTTCCCATCCCCCACCCCTTCTCAATTTAAATAAAGCAAACAACATTACAAAGATATCATACATCACCACTTTGGAGTCAGGAAGCAATTTTTCTCCAGGCCAGATTGTCCAGGGATCCTGGAGGGCTTTTTTTTTTTTTGCCATCTTCTTTTTGCTGAATTTTGGGATTCTCCTTATACTATGTTCCAAACAACTGTCCTGTGGAGCCATAACACGTTACCACGGGCATGCGTAATTACATGTTCTACACATGTTGCTAGTGTCCCTGATGGATAAGATGGAACTGATCCTCCTTCAGGTCTTATCTGGACTTTCTGGGCATCTTCTGGGCATGGAGTAGAGGCCACCGGGGTGTGTGGAGGAGATAGTTTTGAATTTCTGGCATTGTGCAGGGGGTTGGACTAGATGACTTTGGAGGTCCCTTCGAGCTCTATGTTTCTATAATTCCAGTGATTTCCCACCCAAAAAAGAAAATAAGAGAGCAATCCTAAGCAGGTCTACTCAGAAGAAAGTCCCATGTTAGTCAGTGGGGCTTCTTCCTCCCAAGGAAAGTGTTCTTAGGATTGCAGTCTAAGCCTAGTAGCATTGAACTGTAGGATGCGTAAATGTGAACTTACAGTTCAATTGATTCCCCCCTCCCAGCAGTTCCAGTTCTGAATGCTACCAACTCTGAGCTCAAGCGCTGAATCCCAAACATACCAAGCAGGGTGCAGGTAACCAGGAGCTTTGCAAAACCCTGCCCTTTACAGTGACCTCTAAATCCGATATCCTTTGAGGCGCCCCCCAAGGGAGCTGAATTTTTTTTTTAACCAGGTGTTTAATTCTGACCTTGAATCGATTTATCTCTCTTAAAGTATTTCATTTTTCCGCATGACAGGGAGTTGGGATGATGAAAAATTGACACCCTATAATAGAAGAGAAGTGCTTTTGGCTCTTCTGTTCCCCACCATGGCCCTCCCTTGGCATGGAATAAAATGTTTTGCCCACTGCCAAATTCTCAAACAAATGCAATGTTCTCGCCCATATTTGTACCGGCGCATTAACATTCTTCTCCAATTTTGTTGCACCGTCTGTCCGTTTGGAAATATGGCTGCAGGGTAATGGAAGTCAAACTGTTTTTATTTGTTCTCGCTATAAAACTGATATCTCCATATTACCTTTGCAGGGCAATATCAATTTATGTAGCACAATAAAGTTGATGGTGGATTTCACAACCTTGTTAAGCGATTCTTTTTTAGAGCACTGGAACGCCTTGCCAGAAAGGTATACACAGAGGGCTGGCAGTTACACAACCACAACCTCTTGGCAGGAAGGGCCGAGGAATGCTTTGTATTCCACAGAACCACAAAGGTGGGAAGGACGTGCCGGTGGATTGCGCATTTCACTGAACCAGGCTTTTGGGAGCAGGATTGTGGATCAATTAATCCAAGTTATCAGATTGGCCCAATTAATTTGAAAAATCAGAATACTTGCCCAATCCAGCTCTGAAAACTTCATGAGAGCCAGCTTGGTGTAGTGGTTAAGAGCGGTGGTCTCTTATCTGGAGAACTGGGTTTAATTCCCCACTCCTCCACATGAGTGGCGGATGCAAATCTGGTGAACTGGATTTGTTTCCCTACTCCTACACATGAAGCCAGGTGGGTGACCTTGGGCTAGACTCAGCTTTCTTAGAGCTCTCTCAGCCCCACCTACCTCACAGGGTGTCTGTGGTGGGGAGGGGAAGATGATTGTAAGCTGGTTTGATTCTTCCTTAAGTGGTATAGAAAGTCAGCATATAAAAACCAACTCCTCCTCCTCCTCCTCTTCTTCTCCTTCTTCTCGGAAGCTGGTTCATACAGGCCCCCTTCTTTCCCTGTGGAGCTGCTCTTGGAGAAAAGAACTTCCCACCATCCAAACCAATGCTTCTTGCCACATTCAAGTCAGGTATCTGACTAAGGGAGCTTTGACTTTTGAAAGCTTAAGACCTGAGAATCTCTAAGGTAATATTGAGTCAAGTCTCGCTGTTCTGCTTCAAGCCAACACGGCTCCCTCTGAAACTTGCTTCTTGCTGTGTCTGCAGTCGATAGAATAATCTTGCTCTCCTCTTCATTCAGACAGAAAAGCTGCCTTATAGTATGATCAAAGTGAATTCGCTTTTCCCCAGAACTGATAAATGTCATCTATACAGTGATGCCCAAGTATCCATTTTTTTTAAACTGCAGATTGTTACGTTCCTGTGTAGTCCCTGTTGGTTGTGTGTAGGGTTTCCAGCTCCAGATTGGGAAATACCTGGAGATTTTTGGGGTGGAGCCTCAGGAGGGCAGGATTTGGGGTATAATACCATAGAGTCCACCTTCCAAAGCGGCCATTTTCTCCAGGGGAACTGATTTCTATCATCTGGAGATCAGTTGTCATAGCATGAGATCTCCAGCCACCACCTGGAGGTTGGAATTCAAAATACAGCACAAGACTATTATTTCCAAATTAAAGGAATCAAACAAAAGCAACTCTTGCTATTAAAGATATATATTGGAAACATGCAACTCTAGAGCAAAGAAATGTATATCACAATTGGTCTGAGTCAGACCCCAACTCTTAGCATAAGGCTTTACAGTGCAAAATATAAGCCAAAATGCTCAGTTCTTATTCAGTCTGTATGAATAATTGTGCAAAGTGCATCAGTAAATCACAGTAAATCACAACAACCTGGAGGTTGGCAACCCTATGTGTGTGGTGTGTGTTCAGTCAAGTCGCACCCCCTAAGGTTTTCAAGGCAAGAGACGAACAGAGGTGGTTTTGCCACTGCCTGCCTCTGCACAGCGACCCTGGTATTCCTTGGTGGTCTCCCATCCAAATACTAACCAGAGCCAGACCTTCTTAGCTACTGTCTTTAAAAAAGAGAAACTTTTCTAGCCTTTTAGATGCCACAGGAGTCTTCTTGTGCTTCCACTTTGAAAGTTGGAGGGGGTCTAATTAAGAGAAAAATATTTTTGCTCCTCAGCAACTTCAAACGAGGAATATTTTCTGGAGAATTTCCCCCTATGCGTGTCATCTGACATCAGAGGGTGGAGAGGGGTGTGTGCAAAGGTGTGCAGAACTTGCCAAGAGTTAAGAGGGCAAATGGAGCCTTCCTAAACAACTAGGGTTGCCAACCTCTAGGTGGTGGCTGGAGCCCTCCTGGGATTACAAGTGATCCCCAGGTGACAGAGATCAGTCTGCTCGGAGAATACGGCTGCTTTGGAAGGTGGAGTCTATGGATTATACCCCACTGAAGTCCCTCCCTCCCCAAACCCCGCCTTTGTCAGGCATCACCCCCCCAAAATCTCTAGGTATTTCCCAACCTGGAACTGGCAACCCTACAAACAAGAGAGGACACCAGGCAAAGGACTCAGTTCCAGTGTGGTGTAGTGGTTAGCAGCAGCGGACTCTAATCAGGTGAACCAGGATCCATTCCCCACTTCTCTACATGAAGCCTGCTGGGTGACCTTGGGCTAGTCACAGTTCTCTGAGAACTCTCTCAGCCTCACCTACTTCACAAGGTGGTTGTTTTGGGGAGTGGAAAGTGATTGTAAGCTGGTTTGATTCTCCTTAAAAGGTAGAGAAAATTGGCATATGAAAACCAACTCTTCTTCTTCTTCTCTCTTTCACAGCAAGTAACAACTCTTGATTGGAGATAGTTTCAGACGGTAACTGTGTTGGTCAGCAGTAGAAGAGCTAGATTTGAGTCCAGTAGCACCTCAGGGACCATCAAGATTTCTGGGGCATAAATCTGCAAGATACAAAGCTCCCCGTATCCGAAAAAGGGAGCTTTGACTCTCAAATGCTCATACCCCGAAAGTCTTGTTGGACTCTAAAGTGCTACTGGACTTGAATCAAAGTCTTCCTTGCTTTCCCATATACGGAAAGTGAAATGCGTCCTTTGGCCTCCCTTGGAATGATTATCTGGCTACACAGCGGCTCTCGGAGGCTGCGAGGCCGACGGCTTCTTTTGCCAGACTCTCTTTAGCGCACGGCCAAGAAGTCACAGGTGCGCACCACATGAGCAGGTGATGGTGATGGAACGCCTGCCATCCCTGGCTGCCAAGATGTGCTTGGGAGGTGCAGCTGAGATAGCTGACTTTCCCCGCTGTGGGTTGCTGGAGACTTTGGCAGGTAAATATTGTGGGAAAGGCAGGACTGGGTGTCAATCTCACTGCCTAAGAAACATCTAAAAAGTGAAATGCGATCTTGGGCTGCATCAACAGAAGTATACTGTCCAGATCATGTGAAGTGATGGTACTGCTTTACTCTGCTCTGGTTAGACCTCACCTAGAGTACTGTGTTCAGTTCTGGGCACCACAATTTAAGAAGGATGTAGACAAGCTGGTACGTGTCCAGAGGAGGGCAACCAAGATGGTGAGGGGTCTGGAGACCAAGTCCTATGAGGAAAGGTTGAAGGAGCTGGGTATGTTTAGCCTGAAGAGGAGAAGACCAAGAGGGGATATGATAACTATCTTCAAGTACTTGAAGGGCTGTCTTATGGAGGATGGTAACGAGTTGTTTTCTGTTGCCCCAGAAGGTCGGACCAGAACCAACGGGTTGAAATTAAATCAAAAGAGTTTCCGTCTAAACGTTAGGAAGAATTTTCTAACTGTCAGAGCGGTTCCTCAGTGTAACAGGCTCTCCTTCCCTGGAGGTTTTTAAGCAGAGGCTAGATGGCCATCTGTCAGCAATGCTGATTCTGTGCCCTTAGGCAGTTCATGAGAGGGAGGGCACCTTGGCCATCTTCTAGGCATGGCATAGGGGGTCACTGGAGGTGTGGGTGGGGTGAGGTAGTTGTGAATTTCCTGCAATGTGAAGGGGGTTGGACTAGATGACCCTGGTGATCCCTTCCAACTCTATGGTTCTATGATTCTTAGTGCAAACATTCTAGTTGCCTGTTGCACTCCAGACAACTCAATGCTGCATCAGTCTTGACTTCCATACTATTTTCACTCCAGCTGCCCCGAGACCTGCATAGCATTCCCAAGCAAAAAAGGGGGGAAGCCTCTGTAAATCGCCAGGTTTCTCATGAAGGTTGACCCTCTAACCTTCTGAGCCCAGAGCTTTTCTTCTGAGCCTCCACTATGGCTCAGGAGTTAAACCTAACAAGAATCCACACGATGTCTGGAGGGAAAGATCTAGCCAGCCTAAGACAAGCACCACAGAAATCCTGACGACATGCAGAGCCAAAGAGCTTCTTTTATGCTCTTCTTCTAACAATCTAAAATGATCCAACTGCATTGCCAAAGGTCAGGGGTCTGGACTCAATGGACATCAGATAACAAAACAATACCCAAGATATGGCTGACGGAAGTTCCTCTTCGCCCTCCGCTGCCCTGCTCTCTCGTTCTTTATTCCTCCACGTTCCCTGTTCCCTGACTGGAGACAAACAATAACTATTTTAGAACCATCTTGCATAGATGCTGGACCACTGTTGCCAGGTGTCGGAGAGTGACAACTCTGTCAGATTGTGCCCTGCCTTGATACTGAGATGCTTGAAATATGGAAACTCCAGGAATTGAAAACAGACCCAGAAGTGATGTCTTGGTGTTGGCGGCGCTCTAAGAATTTGCCAAAGTACTGTGGTTTTTACCATACAGATTTGGGAAATCCCTAGATCATCCTGTGGAACATGGACTTCCATAGTGGGAGGTTGCCCATCGTAGCATGCAAGCTGTCAGCCCTAGGTGGAGTGTTACATTGAGGCTTGCCAATCTCCAGATGATGATGATGATGAAGAAGACTTGGTTTTTATACCCTGCTTTTCTCTACCTTTAAGGAGTCTCAAAGTGGCTTACCTTCCTCTCCCCACAACGACACCTTGTGAGGTACGTGGGGCTGAGAGAGTTTAGACAGAACTGTGACTAGCCCAAGGGGGGTGGACATGTTCATGGAGGGGTATTCATGGCTACCAGTAAAAATGGATACTAGTCATGATGCATACCTATTATCTCCAGGATCAGAGGAGCAGGCCTGTTATATTAGGTGCTGTGGAACACAGGCGGGACAAATGCTGCTGCAGCGGTCTTGTTTGGGGGCTTCCTAGAGGCACCTGGTCGGCCACTGTGTGAACAGGCTGCTGGACTTGATGGACCTTGGTCTGATCCAGCATAGCCTTTTTAATGTTCTTATGTTACCCAGCAGGCTTCGTGTAGAGGAGTGGGGAATCGAACCCAGTTTTCCAGATTGGAGTCCACCACTCTTAACCACTACACCTCACTGGCTCTCTTCAGATAGGGCCTGAACTTCTCCCGGAACTACAACTGATCTCCAGCACACAGAGATCAGTTCGCCTGGAACAAATGTCCACTTCAGAGGGCAGACTCTACAGTATACCATAGACTCAAGGTGAAGAGTTGCCACAGTTGAAAACCCTAGTTGCCCTGAAGCATCTTTCAGAAGTTGTAAGGGAACATGGAGTCCATCTCTAGGTGCTGCTGCTCAGGTTCGCGCGCGGACCCTGCCGCTTGTCTTTTAGCTTGCAAGTAGGATTACAGCAAGTTCTAATTTCTTTTGTTTGGGATTCTCTGTTATTTTCTTGTGCACAACACACAGTCGGTGCCAAATATATTGTTTCAGATTCCTATTATCCCCAGTCCCAGGGGCAGCTGTTAATTATATTATGGGAAGAGAATCCTGGAGACCTAAAGACATATGCAAAGACTATGCAAAACAGAATTATTCACGAGGGCTTTTTGAACAAGAAGAAGAGTTGGTTTTTAAACCCTGCTTTTCTCTACCTTAAGGAGTCTCAAAGTGATTTACAATTCCCCTCCCTTCTTCTCCCCACAACAGGCACCTTGTGGGGTACATGGGCTGAGAGAGTTCTCAGAGAACTGACTAGCCGAAGGTCACCCAGCAGGCTTCATGTGGAGGAGTGGGGAATTGAACCTGGTTCTCCAGATTAGAGTATGCCGGTCTTAACTGCTACACCACATTGGGTCTCATTTGCACTGGTAAATAGGAGTGTACTGTAATGAAATTGTCAGAAAGTTGCATTGGTAAAAGTAATAGGGACTGGGGCCTAACCTACTAAATTGCTAACTATCACTGTAAGTATGCTCCAAATTAGGTAGTTGCTACACCATTTAATGTATCTTGATTAAAAACTCATGCTTTGTTTCACCTCTGTTTGAGATTTCTGTTTGTTTTCATATTTCTGTAGTCCAAACCCTATCATACTGTCTACTCAGTGTCTCATCCTGTTGATTCTACTTGGTTTACTCTGTGTAATCTGCCTTGAGTAACAAAGGCAGACTATAAATATAAAAATATTTATGAAAGCAAGAGCTGAGGAAACAATCACCCCTAAAATCAGCGTCTGTCCTCCCAAATCATCACCATAACCTTAGAAGCAGCCCCCACCCCGCCTTGCAGGTTCCTTCTTGCCGGTCGTCTGCAGAATTCAAGATCTCTGTCATCTTCACAGGCTACATCCTAACCCCGAATGGTTTCACTCCAACTGCTGCCCAAGCTGCTGAGCATGTCATAGCCAGAAAACTACCAGCTATCGAAAGCGAAGACTTGAAACAACTACTGCTGAAAGTTAAAAGAAAAAGTGTGAAAGCAGGACTGCAGATGAACACCAAGAAGACAAAAGTAATGACTACAGGAGAATTACACAACTTTAAGGTTAACAATGAGGAAATTGAAATTGTTGAAGACTTTCTATTCCTTGGCTCCATCATCAACCAAAAGGGAGACTGCAGCCAAGAAATCAGAAGGAGATTGAGACTGGGAAGGGCAGCCATGAAGGAGCTAGAAAAGATTCTTCAGTGTAAGGATGTGTCACTGGCCACCAAGATCAAGTTAATTCATGCCATTGTATGCCCTATTACTATGTATGGGTGTGAAAGCTGGACATTGAAGAAAGCTGATAGGAAGAAAGTAGATTCCTTTGAAATGTGGTGTTGGAGGAGAGGGTTACGGATACCATGGACTGCCAAAAAAACAAATGGGGGGGGGTTCTAGATCAAATCAAGCCTGAACTGACCCTAGAAGCTAAAATGAATAAACTGAAGCTATGATATTTTGGTCACATTATGAGAAGACAAGAGTCACTGGAAAAGACAGTCATGCTAGGAAAGGTTGAGGGCAGCAGGAAAAGAGGAAGACCCAACAGGAGATGGATTGACTCAATCAAGGAAGCAACAGCCCTCAATTTGCAAGATCTGAGCAAGGCTGTCAAAGACAAGACATTTTGGAGGACTTTGATTCATAGGGTCGCCATGAGTCGGAAGCAACTTGACAGCACTTAACACACACATACATCGAAAGCTGGGGAAATAGCATCTTCTAGCCAGCAGGGCCCACTGAAGAAACAACTTGAGCTAGAGAGAAAAGTTCCCCTCCTCCCTTGATGCAACTCAACGCCATGCCCTGTATCGTTACTGAGAAGACTGGCAATACTAGCTGTATCTGTAATTAAGGAGCACCAGGAAGTCTGGCTTTGGGGGTAATCTTTGGGAACAGGGTGAGGACCATGGCCGCTACTCATTCTGGCTTTTCCCTCCTCCCTTTGGCTACTTTCCTTATCTCTCCGAACATTTGGAGCCATTTAGACTGGCAGGTGAGCACACAGAAGTGGATTTTCCTTTCCCCTTGCTTCGTTCTTTATGTTGGAGATTCTCCACGGCAATTTGCGTCAAGTCCCCATAAAACTCCTGGCCAAACAAGCCAGTGAGCAGGAGTGGGCCAGGGTGTCTACAGGATGCTATTTATAACGCAGATGCCATTTTAGAGATAAGCTGGGGGAATTTAAGCAGGATTTAAGCTAAGCAGTTATCTGTGACCGGCGGACACGGTGCGCATTGCATTAGATTAAGCGGAGAATGAGATGGGAAGGGAATTAGAAAAACAAGCCCACTAAAAAGGATACCTGTTGCCAAAGCAACCATCCAGAAACACAGCCACACTTGTGTCACCATTAGGGCCGTGGTGAACAGCTGTGACGCCTCCCTCCCCCACCGTCCCTGAAGTCCCAGGAGAGGCAGGAGCGTAAATATGTCTTCAATCTCCATTTGCAAGAGAGAAACTGATGTGTTTGTTCAATGCTTTGAACAGCCACAGTAATTCCGGACGGATTCTTTGCTTTGCTCCATGTATATTTTCTTCCCTTTGGTAGGAACAGCTGCAGCCTCTGTCGTTTGCTGAGGTTCGGGGGCAAAAGGTAGCATCAAGGGCCCAGCTTGGATGCTACAACTGGGACAGACCCGGGCACAGCCAGGGATTTCCGGGACCTTGACCCATGGATTTCTGGAACTTGAGTCCCAACAAAGTCAAGTTAAAAGTGAGGCGATTAATTGCTCTCCCTCTCTCATAACACTAGCACTTGGAAGCAGCCAATGAAGTTGACGGGAACTATGTTCAAGACACGAAAGGAAATACTCTACTCATTAAGTAATTAAATTGTGGAATTCACCACAAGTGGCTGAAGTGATGGTCACAAGTGGATGGCTTTAAAAGGGGGCAAGACATATTCCTGGAGGAGTAGCCATCAATGGCTACAGGCCATGATGACAGAAGGGAGCCTCCATATATAGAGGCAGTAAATCTGTGAAGATCAGTGCCAGGAGACAACATCAGGGGGAGACCTCAGCCTCTATGGCCTGTTGTTGGCCCTTCAGAGAAACTGGTTGGCCACTGTATGAGACAGGATGCTGGACTAGATGGACCCTCACTGGTCTGATCCAGGGTCACTGGACACTCACTGGTCTGGTTCTTCTTATGTTCCCTGGCAGAAGGAAGAGTGATGCTGGGGGACAGGCTGTGTGGAGCAGAACCACAGAAGAGGGAAGGGTTTACTAGAACTCTCCATGTGCCCTTTTGATTTTTAAATTGGACCCTCACCAGCTGCACCATAGAAGTGTGGTGAATTGGTTAGCTAGTCAAGCTAGGACTTGGGTAGGGTTCCAGGTCCCCCTTTGCCACTGGTGGGAGAATGTGAGGGTGGGGGCTGAAAAGGGCAGGGTTTGGGGAGGGGCTTCAATGCCATAGAGTCCAATGGCCAAAGCAGCCATTTTCTCCAGGTGAACTGATCTCTATCACCTGGAGATCCGTTGTAATAGCAGAAGATCTCCAGCTAGTACCTGGAGGTTGGCAACCCTAGACTGGGGAGACCTCAACCAGGGTTCAAATACAGCTAAGCTCACTGGGTAACCATGGGCCCATCACGGTCCCTGAACTCAACCTACCTCACGGAGTGTTGTTGTCAAGATAAAATGAGGAATGGGAGAACCCCAGATACTGCCCTGAGCTCTGGAGAAAAAAGGGGGTAAAATGTGACTGATACAGGTCCAGGGGTTAAGCGCACAGACCTAAGCCCCTGGGCCCATAACCCCTTTTGCCGCTGCTGAATCTCATGTTTTGCATAAGCCGTCAACAACCTGCCGAGTGCCTGGAGGGTGCTCGATCTGTGAGGGTCCTCCCCAGGCCCTGCAAATTAGGCTGCTTCTCCGAAAGCCATTCCCCTTTTAATTTCCTCTTCAGCATTTTTGGGTCTGGCAATTACGACGATTCTGGGGCACCAAGTGGCTCCATTCGTTCACATCTTGTGCTCCCCTCATCTGTCACTCTTTCAAGGCAGCTTTAAGAGGCTTTTGCATTCAGAAGCCCCCACCAGGCCACTCACCAAACAAGATCTTTTGTTTCAAGGGTGTGCTCTGTTCCCGCTGGCCATGCATTTACCCCAAATCCCACTTTTGTTACCTCTTTGTCCTGTCACAGTCATCAGCTGAAAGACTAGATGGGCTGTGTCATGCGTGAACATATGAAGCTGTCTTCTACCAAGTCAGACCCTTGGTCCATCAAGGTCAGCACTGTCTATTCAGACTGGCACTAGCTCTCCCGGGTTTCAGGCAGGGGTCTTTCACATCGCCTACTCCCTGGTCCTTTTACCTAGAGATGCCAGGGATTGACCCTGGGACCTTCTGCATGCTCTACTGCTAAGTCAGACTAACATACCTCAAACACAGGTTTGTTGTGTGGATGATACTGGAAAGGGGAGGCATATACTGCACCCTGAGCTCCTTGGAGGAAAAGTGAGATGGAAAGAATGAAAACGAGAGAAGTCTTGTGTGATGAACAGAAAATACATGGTGGGTTTTCTACCATGGAGTAGCCTTCAGTTTGTTTGTGGTAATATTTACTATGCTATTCACTTCTAGAGAAAGACCCTAGTGTATTGTAGTGGCTAAGTAGATGAACAAGTGCACATGGGTTAGGGGGTGGGGAAGACCAGCTCTTCTGTCCTCTGTGCCCTGGACAGATAAAGGCTTTTTCATTGTTAGCTGCTAGAGATAATTTCCAACCAAAACATTTTCAACACCATCCTACATATAACCAGAAAAAGGAGCATCTGGACAGGTGGTGTGACTTTCATCTAGGCTTAGTTCTTTTTTAACATTGCCAGAGCGGGAGATCAGACTGACAGCCACCCTGGGAATCAGCTACAATCATTAGGATCCAAGGCTGATCAAATATCCTGCCCTGTGGGGGTATAAGGTGATGCTGTGATACCCTACAATATCCTCTGTGATTCGTGGGCCTCATACTGATTTCCTTGACATCCCTAAATGTATGCCCTGACCTGGATGGCCCAGGCTGGCCCGATCTTCTCAAGTCTCAGAAGCTAAGCTAGGAAGTCCACGGTTGCTACCCAGAGGCAGACAATGGCAAAACCACCTCTGTTCATCTCTTGCCTTGAAAACCCTACAGGGTCACCATAAGCCGGCTGAGACTTAATTGCACTTTCCACCACCACCTAAAAGCTGATTTATATGCCCATATAATAGCTTTGGATGTAAGAGCAGTTCAGCCCCAGCTCATCTCACTGGAGAAATGAAGATGCGCAGACGGCATGGTTGCTCTCTGAGGGCCACTTGAGCGTTTCTCCTTCTCGGAGCTTGCTCCAGCTGCGCATTTGTCTGCAGTGCACTGGAGCTGTTCTCGGCGGGTGGCTGATCTTTGGTCTGTGGCTCAGAAGAACCATATTGAAAGGCCTTTCTCTCTCTGAGAGCCATCTTTGCAATAGCTACAGATCAGTGAGATCTCCTTGGCTCCTGATTCTGTTTGCCAAAGTGCCTCATGCCAATGATGAGGGCACCGTCCCTGCTCAGCGATTTAGACATGGCATTGTGGCAAAAAGCGCCAGGTGGGGAGATGCACCCGGCTGCCCTCCTGAATGTGGCTAAAGCTCCTAACTCTGAGTCAAGGTCACCTTGGGCGCTAGGCAGAGCGCGTGGCGGGGTGAGGAAAAGCTACTCCAGGAGTATAATTTCAGCCAAACTGTCTTTGAAATGTCAAAACACATTTGTTTCCAAGATGGAAAAGGCCTTCATGGGGAGCCTGAGGGACAAATCCGGAGCTGCTACTTTTGGAAGGAAAAACTGTGACATTAGAGGTACAAACCCAAGCACATTGGAAAAGCCCGCAGTTCCTTAACGATTGCTCTGTTGGCTTTGGGGTGCTGGTTTTCCCCCCTTTTGCTCTTTATTTACTGAACTGCTCTGCCTCCAGATTAACTCCGTTCCCCACTCTCATTATTTCTTTCAGACCAGATACTAAATCCCAAGTAGGCTCAGTGGGGAGCTTCTAGCAAAAACCAGGAGGGGGGAAGGGGGGGGGCAAACAGCCTTGAAAAATGGCTGCAGTATTTTGGATGGTTGCTTTTAAGCGGAGGGGAAATATAGCACAGGGAGACAGTTAATTGCTAAGGCTCCCCCTCTCTCTCCCCCCCCCCCGCATCGGAGGGCTGCAATTTGCTTTAAGAGCAGCGGTTCTCTGGCACAGCCATTGAGGGAAACTGCCGATTTATAAGCTCAACTTCGGCACAGTTTAATAGCCTCCCTGCAATTGCTGGGGGCAACCATATATTCAGGAGAGCCAAGGATGCTGCCTGCAATCTGAGAGGCATGCCCAGGCTGAGAACCTAACAACTGCTCTTCTCTGTTGAACCCTCCCGTTTAGTCTGGTACTCTGTTTCCACTAGTGGTCAGCTGGTTGCTTAACTTTGTAGGATTGCCAGCCTCCAGGCGGGGCTACTGCCTCTTGCTGGGGAGGTTCCATTTGCATATAGGGTTGCCAGGTCCCTCTTTGTCACCGGAGGGAGGTTTTTGGGGCGGAGCCCGAGGAGGGCGGGGTTTGGGGAGGGACTTCAATGCCATAGACTCCAATGTCCAAAGCGGCCATTTTCTCCAGGGGAACTGATCTCTATCGGCTGGAGATCATTTGTAATAGCGGGAGAACTCCAGCTACCACCTGGAAGTTGGCAACCCTATTTGCATACCATGGCTAATAGCTCCCTGATCTGAAGAAGTGAGCTGTGACTCACGAAAGCTCATACCCTTGGGTTGACAACCTCCAGGAGGTAGCTGGAGTTCTGCCGCTATTACAACTGATCTCCAGCTGATAGAGATCCGTTCACCTGGAGAAAATGGCCTCTTTAGCAATTGGACTCTATGGCATTGAAGTCCCTCCCCTCCCCAAACCCCGCCCTCCTCAGGCTCTGCCCCAAAAACCTCCTGCCGGTTGCGAAGAGAGACCTGGCAACTCTATCATACCCTTCCAGATCTTTTTTATTAGTCTTTAAGGTGGTACTGGACTCTTGCTCTTTTCTACAGCTCCCTGATGAGAGACAACATTCTGTTTCTTAATTTAAAAACGTTGTATTTCAGTCTTGGGGTTTTAAATGTGTTAAGTGCCGTCAAGTCGCTTCCGACTCATGGTGACCCTATGAATGAAAGTCCTCCAAAATGTCCTATCCTTGACAGCCTTTGGGGTTTTAAATAGATCCACTTATATGATCAGTTTTTTTTTAAAAAAAATCAACAATAGACTCATCAAAAGAACCAGCAAAAAATCAGGTATAAGCCAGAAAGCAATAACAAAGAAAAATGTGCATCTTTAAAAAGCTAAAAGAAACATCCCCAGAATATCTCCATCACCATTACCTCAAACCAAACTCCATGTGGAAAAGGACACTTTTCACCTAATTCTTGCAAAGGGATTAGGCTAGAGTCAACAGCTGTCTGTTGGAAAGGAGTTCCAGAGGCTTGGTGCCACTACTGAAAATGAAGAAGAAGAAGAGTTGGCTTTTATACACCGACTTTCTCTATCATTTAAGGGAGAATCAAACCGGCTTACAATCACCTTCCCTTCCCCTCCTCACAACAGACACTCTGTGAAGTAGGTGGGACTGAGAGAGCTCTAAGAGAGCTGTGACTAGCCCAAGGTCACCCAGCTGGCTTCATGTGTAGGAGTGGGGAAACAAAACCAGTTCACCAGATTAGCATCTGTTGCTCATGTGGAGGAGTGGGGAATAAAACCCGGTTCTCCAGATCAGACTCCACCGCTCCAAACCACCGCTCTTAACCACCACTTCAAACCACAGCTCTCAACTACTAAACCATGGTTGCCAGGTCCCTCTTCGCCACTGGTGGGAGTTTTTTGGGGCGGAGTCTGACGAGGGCGGGGTTTGGGGAGTGGAGGGACTTCAATGCCATAAAGTCTAATTGCCAACGCGGCCATTTTCTCCACGGGAACTGATCTCTATTGGCTGGAGAACAGTTGTAATAGCAGGAGATCTCCAGCTAGTACCTGGCTGTTGGCAACCCTATGCAAAGGCCCTAGCATGTTGGTCACTGGACAAACCATGGAGGGTGGTGGAAGATAGCATTTGAGAAACTGGTCCTCCAAGAATTTGCCTGAAAGAAAAATTTGGCACATAATCCAATCTTATGCCAAACTGAAGTCAATTTAAGAGCGCAATGCAGCCATTTGGAAGCACTGAAAGGAGGTCAGTTATTCCTGGAATCAGCTGACGCCTACATGGACAGAGGTCTTAAAAAATGAGTTCTCCTTCTCTTCCCCCAAGCATATCATGGACTGTCATCTACAGGGTACAATTGCATTTTATGCACACCTTAGGTTTGGAGAGCCCCCAAATATTTCCAGTATGCCAAAGAGACATCTCATTCAAGATAATATTGAAACTACATTCTGGGCCCCCCTGAAGCTGAACGTTTTAGGGTCAAATACACCCAGCTGACCAATTCATAAGCACTGCCTGCAACTTTAGACAATAACATCCCAACAAACAATATAAACATGTCCATGCACAGTGCTAAACATTGTCCTTCCTGAAAGCCCTACATTAGAGCTGTGGTAAAAAGACCTGATGCTGTAGTCTTTTACTGCTTAACTGGACACTTTTACATGTTCTATCCAAAACTGCTTATACAATTAATGACATTTTTTTTGTCCCCGAATCTTCAGACCTTTCATTCTGTGGTCTCTGCTCATTCTTATCCCATGGCTGTGGTAAAGCAACTCCTGCAGGTCCTTGTTTTTACCACAAAGAATGAGGGATTACTCAGCTGCCCCACTGTCAAGCAGCTAGTCCTCAATGTGGACTTCACCTCCCCAGTTCTCTTCTCATCATTCCCTTCCACAAAGAAGATTTACTCTCTGCTGCCCCCCATCAGCCTCTGGAATAACTGCACCTTGACAACACAAATTCAGATTATCTCCTTACTTCAGCCATGATCGAAGTAGGGCAAAATTTTGGAAGTATCACTTGTTAGTAGGGCTGCCAACTCTGGGTTGGGAAACTCCTGGAGATTTGGTAATGGGGAAGGCAGGTTTTGGAGAGGGGTGGGACCTCAATGGCGTATAATGTAGGGGTGCCAGCCTCCAGGTGGGACCTGGGGATCCCCTGGAATTACAGCTCACCTCCAGACTACAGAGATCATTTCCCCTGGAGAAAATGGATGCTCTGGTGGGTGGACTCTATGGCATTGTACCCTACTGAGGCTCCACCCCCAAATCTCCAGGAGTTTCCCAACCTGGATCTGGCAACCCTAGTATGATGCCATAAAGTCCACCCTCCAGAGCAACCATTTTCTCCAAGGCTGGTCTCTGATCTCTGTAGGCTGGTGATCAACTGTAATTCTAGCAGATCTGCAGACCCTACTTGGAGGCTGGCAACCCTACTTGTTAGAGGTCTTCTCAGCTAGGCAGGATCTTCCTGCTTCTCTTATATATTGATAAAAGTGAACCAAAGCATGAGGCTTTGTCCATGATTGCAAAGATCAAGTCACACTAATTTCAGGGGAAAAAACATTTCATCTTTAAGTATGGAAACAATCAATGGATACAACAAAAACGTACAGATGAATGGCCAAAGATGCAGCATTTGAGCCTAGGAAACAGTCATTTCCCACTAACCCATATTGTGCTTTTAGGAACTAATAGGAGAAGGGAACCTTGTAGCAAAATTGTGACTTGCTAGGGATAGTGGGAGACCTAGTAGTCCTAACCCTAAACCCTAACCATACCCTCCTCCATTTGCACATGCTTAAAGTTTGGTGGCTAGCCATGAAAAGTTACGACACCTTTGCGATCACTGTAAGTTTCATTCTTACACTGGAAATCTTCACTGTCACCCTCATCGAAACTTATGGTTGTGATTTCTTTCTTTTAACATTTTGGTTTTTGTTTCTTGCAATCAGATGCTTTTATGGAAGATGCTGGGGAGGTGGTTGGCTTTAATCTGGAGGATCTGCAAATCAAAGAGGTGTCCCTGTTTGCTATCGCAAAGCCTCCAGCTGTCTCTGGAGCAACGCACATCCACATGCTTTAATGCATCTCAGGACGGGCACTATCCCTTGGAGCAAGCGGCTCCAGGAACTTTCCTCCCCATAGTTGTATTAATGAATTGAGCAGCAGATGCATTTTGAGGCTGCCAGATGGCAGCGGACCTCTGGGACTCTTACTATGGCGTGATGACTTCTATGTCTTCTGAGAAATGGGAGATGTTGCAGCTGTGACAGCAGAATGCAAAAGCTGTTCCTACCTTTGCAGAAACATCTACAAAAGTCCCTCGGATTAAGCGGTTTCTTCACCCTCCCCCACTTATTCTTGGTAGACCACACAAAGGGAAAGTTTACAAACACATTAAAAAAATCATCCATTTCGTTTACTTCCTTACAAGATATTGCTTTAATGGCCAGCTGGCCGCAAGCAGCATCACACTACAACAACCCTTTATTACCCCCTTTTATGTTTAATTACTGCCAAAACCAAATTTGCAACACATAACGTAATCCTTTTATCATTATCAAATAGTAACATCTGAATTAGTCTCTGCGAAGAAGCATATGATTTATAAACTAAAAAACTGCCCTATTTTATTTGCTAGTAATGTTACAGAGCAACACTGGCTATCACTACATGGTTCAGTCTGGAAATTCCAAGGTCCAAAACTACTGGACTGAGATGGAGGTGGGAAAGAGGACATGACTCCGACCAGGATTCAGCCGAACTCTTCTGATACATGGTGCTAAATCCTCTGCATGTTTACCTGGAAGTAACTCCTACTTTATTAAGAAACTAATAATAAAACAGGAGCCCAGTGGGACCAGCATAGTGTAGCGTTTAAGAGCGGTGGTTTGGAGCAGTGGGCTCTGATCTGGAGAACTGGGTTTGATTCCCCACTCCTCCACATGAGCAGCGGATGCTAATCTGGTGAACTGAATTTGTTTCCCCGCTCCTACACATGAAGCCAGCTGGGTGACCTTGGGCTAGTCACAGCTCTCATAGAGCTCTCTCAGCCCCACCTACCTCACAGGGTGTCTGCTGTGGGGAGGGGGAAGGGAAGGTGATTGTAAGCCGGTTTGATTCTTCCTTAAGTGGTAGAGAAAATCGGCACATAAAAACGAACTTCTTCTTCTTAAAGACAAAGTTTTTGTGAGTTAGAGTCAATGAGCTCGCTGGAACTTCTGCTTTATTTTGCTGCTGCAGACTAACCCAGCTACCCATCTGGAATGAAGAGCAGGTGAGCTGCCCTGCTGGGTCAGACCAGTGGCCCATCTAATCTAACATCTTTGTTCATGTACTTGAGGCCCTGGAAGGCAATTTCTGCTGGCGTTGCCTCCATGAACTGCTCTACAGAGGTTTACTGCCTCGATGCGGGGACCCACCTACAGTATTGTATTCAGTTTTGGGCACAGCAGTTTAAGAAGGTTGTAGACAAGCTGGAATGTGTCCAGAGGAGGGCAACAAAGATGGTGAGGGGTCTGAAGACCAATTCCTATGAGGAAAGGTTGAAGGAGCTGGGTATGTTTAGCCTGGAGAGGAGATGACTGAGAGGTGATATTATAACCATCTTCAAGTACTTGAAGGGCTGTCACATAGAGGATGGTGCTGAGTTGTTTTCTGTTGCCCCAGAAGGTCGGACCAGAACCAACAGGTTAAAATTAAACCAGAAGAGTTTCCGTCTAGACATTAGGAAGAATTTTCTAACAGTTAGAGCCGTTCCTCAGTGGAACAGGCATCCTGGGGAGGTGGTGAGCTCTCCTTCCCTGGAGGTTTTAAAGAAGAGGCTAGATGGCCATCTGTCAGCAATGCTGATTCTATGACCTTAGGCAGATGATGAGAGGGAGGACATTGGGGTCCAAGAAAATTCTACTGTTTGAACACATGAAGGTGCCTTCTACTGAATCAGACCCTCAGTCCATCAAAGGCAGTACTGTCTACTCAGACTGGCAGCAGCTCTCCTGGGTCTCAGGCAGGGGTCTTTCACATCACCTACTCGCCTAGTCCCTTTAACTGGAGATGCCGGAGATTGAACCTGCATGCCAAGCAGATGCTCTACCACTGAGCCACACCCCCTCCCAGAGCTCCCTGTAATACGTAGCTTGTGCACGACTGTTTCAAAACTGATTTATATATGGGTGGCCATCACACCACACGGGGAGTTGTTGGCATTTGTGAACGGGGTGATCCAGGTCAACCACCACCGTAAGGCTCACAATTGAATCTAGGGATTAGCTTCTTTGAAAAACATTCTTGCACCTGAGGGGAGGCAAGGCAACCTGGAAGTCTGTTGATGTTGCAGTTACTAAGAGATAAACATGCGGGCACAGAAAAACACAGAGGGAGGAGGAGGGAGAGAAAGAGAGAGGGGGGGGGCTGGAAAGAGAGCCTCTTTCAACCAGTTTCCCCCCAGAACAAATGTTTTGTCCTTTGCTTTTATAATTAGCTACCTTGCAACGCTACGCTGGACAAATAGCCAGATGACGACCTTGTTAGAGCAGTGACTGCCGGCACCCCTGGAGAGGGGATGAAAAGGAAGCCTTTGCCAGGGTGCCCATTTCCTCGGTGACGCACGGGCAGCGCAACTGATGCTTAATGGGAGAGAAGATGTGCGCAGCTGGGCTCTAATGAATGCCTTGCAACAATTGATGCTTGATTGGGGTCTGTGGGAAGCCGGCCCACCTGGCGGTGCCCTCCAACCCACGAGAGCTGTGATAAACAAGAGACCAACCGGTGGGCCCAGAGGTGGTCCTTTCTCCGCTCAAGGAAGGAGGTTCATGGCTAACCCCCCGCCCCCCAACAAAGCAAGCGGGGAAATTGCCCACACTGGGACAGGCAGATGCTGACTCTCAGCAACAAACACCTCTACAGAATGCAGTGTGTGGGAAGGGGAAGGACCTCAGTGGGGTATTATGCCAGCCCACCATCCAAAGCTGGTATTTGCTCCAGGGAAGCTGATCTTTGTTGTCTGGAGATCTGTTGGAATTCAGGGAGATATCCAGGCCTCATCTGGAGGTTGGCAACTGTACAACAGGTGCAATCTTGCCCAGGGACTGCATGTGCAAGGTTTAGGGCTGCCAGGTCACTCTTCACCACCAGTGGGAGGTTTTTGGGGTGGAGTATGACGAGGGTGGGGTTTGGGGAGGGACTTCAATGCCGTAGAGTCCAATTGCCAAAGTGAACTGATCTCTGTCGGCTGAAGATCCGTTGTAATAGCAGGAGATCTCCAGCTAGTGCCTGGAGGATGGCAACCCTGGCAGGGTTGGGAGTAGGGTTACCAACCTCCAGGTACTAGAAGGGGATCTCCTGCTATTACAATGGATCTCCAGCTGATAGAGATCAGTTCCCCTGGAGAAAATGGCCGCTTTGGCTATTGGACTCTATGGCATTGAATTCCCTCCTCTCCCCAAACCCTGCCCTCCTCAGACTCCGCCCCAAAAATCTCCAGCTGGTGGCTAAGAAGGACCTGGCAATCCCAGTTGGGAGGGCCCTCAAAGGAGGTGGATGCACCCGCACTTTATGATCATATCCACAGTATCTGCTTTACTCTGACGAAGCAAACACAGCCTGTTCCTCAACGGAGGACAGCTTTGACCAAGCAGAATCAAGTCAGCAGTGGATTTTTTCCAGGTAAAAAGAGAGGTTGTAGATGATGAAGTGAACGCCTCTGCTCCACTTTGGTGTGAAGAAGGGTTATGGCATTCCTCCTGGTCACAGATGACCCCAGCCATATAGCCATGGATTAGGTGAAAACTGGAGTCCTTGGTTTGCTGGCATCCACGGCAAACAGTCTCTGCAGGATACCTGCAAGGGCCAGGAGGGAGATGCTGCTTAATCATCGCACCTGTTCAGATGTGTCAATAGGGCTGCCAACCTCCAGGCAACCGAGATCAGTTCCCCTGGAGAAAATGGCTGCTTTGGAAGGTGGACTCTATGACATTATTGTTGGAATTAGCAACGTCTCGCATGCAAAGAAATGAGAAGATGACCCAGCAGCAAGCGGGGGGGGGGGGGAAGTGGTCAGCTAGATAGGAATGTCAGGTTAGAGACCTTCCGCCCTTTTACGGCACCCCTTTTCTGTTCTTAGACTTATATTCTTAGTTATCTCTGTCTCTTAGATATCCTATCTGAAATGTAATTCCCTTATAAACATTTAACTTCATCTTTAATCAGTGAGACTGCTGCTTCTCTGTGTAACTAGCACTCTGACAACCATTATACCCCACTGAAGTCCCTCCCCTCACCGAACCCCACACTCTTCAGGCTCCACCTCCAAAATCTCCAGGTATTTTCCAAACTTCAACTTGGAGCTGGCAACCCAAGTCATTAACCCAACCAGAAAATGCCTCTATCAGTTTGTGAGACTGTCAGTCTGCTTTAGAGCCCAGAATCATACCCCCAAAGCAGATGACAACCATTCCAGAAAACCCAAGATGAAATGCAAATTAAAGCAGAAACAATAAAAACAAAAACAATTAAAACACCAGTTTAGGTGCACTTTTTAAACCCCCTATGAATAATCCAATCAGCAATTCTATAGTCCACACCAGGGGTCCACAATTTCTTCTTTAACATGAACTACTTCTGAGTAATGCAAAATATGCTGAGCTACTAAAACACACACACACAACATACATACATATTTAAAATTCCCTGTTAACATATAAAATTTGATTCCCACCCGCTGCCACCCTCCACCAGCATGTTACTAAGTTTTGCTTTGTGTTAGAAACAGAATGTAGACAAGGAAAAGCACCACAAATGATATCAGCTGAACAACACAGAGAGAGAAAAATCATACAAAACAAAAGCTTAAAGAAACAACCCTGAATGGTATTTCCACAAAAGCAAAGATTAATATGTTACAGCACTTTGATAAGAGAATGGGGGAAAAATACCTTAACTGATGCTAACATTTAAATATTGACCATTGCAAAGACAGTTATAAAGCAGAGAAACCACATTTCCGATCTTAGTGATCTAGGGAAAAGGCAAAAACAATGACTGCTGTTAGAAAAATGGCAAACCCTCGGTTCCTAAGGGGATGATGTTTTCATTATATCTGAAGAAGTGAATTTTGACTCACAAAAGCTCATATTGAAATGAATGCTGTTTGAGGTGCCAGAATTCTTGTTTCATTTTGTTATGACAGGCTAACATGGCCCAACCTTGCAACACCAAGAGGATCAACCCAGCAGCCTCCCATTCCTAACTGTTCTTTCTCTATTGCAAGCCACTGTGATCTCTACCTCCCCAGAGTTTTCACATATTTTTGGGTTTGCCAACCTCCAGGCGGCGGTTGGAGATCTCCTACTATTACATCTCCTGCTATTACATCCAAGAGCTTCGGAATGAAAGCAGCTTTAAGAGCGAGAACAAGAAGTATTTCTTTTCTGAGGGTTTCTTTTGTTGATGGTGCAAAATCTCCCCTGCTGGGGAGAAGAGATTGCCAGTTGCCTTTCATTTTAAGAGGTCAGTTGGCTGACTTTCTACTTTAGTGACTATTCCAGCCTTCAGAGCTGGCTCAGCAAAGAGGGTTGCCAACCACCAGGTACTAGCTGGAGATCTCCTGCTATTACAACTGATCTCCAGCTGTTAGAGATCAGTTCCCCTGGAGAAAATGGCCGCTTTGGCCATTGGACTCTGTGGCATTGAAGCCCCTCCTCTCCCCAAACCCCTCCCTCCTCAGGCTCCGCCCCAAAAACCTCCCGCCGGTGGCAAAGAGGGACCTGGCAACACTATCAGCAAACTTCCCATGAGCCATGAGCAGGGTGAAGAAGTTAGACTTATTTTTTTATTATCTCTTGGTTTCTTTTCTCAGTTGCTTGCTGTTGATCAGTGTTTACCAATAAAAATACTTGACGCTCTTCTAGTATGTGCATAGATGGTCAATAGGGTTGCCAACCTCCAGGTACTGCTGAGATAAAAATGCACAAGTACTAAGATAGTACTCTGGGAGCAAGCATTGACTAGCTGAGAATCATACCCTTGTTTACATGTAAGATATTCTCTTGATATTTAAGTTGTAGGAGCACTGCCTCCTTGCACACGGAGAGCTGAAGAAGCTGCCCCCGGTGGCGGCGAAAACGCAAAGCATCCGGACGGCGTTCCGACCCGACTTCAATCTCCCTCTTTTTGCCTTCTGTTAGGATTATGAAATAAGAGACTTTGCATTTGTACTTCCCAGACTTGGACCCCAAGCCGGAATTGACTTTTTTACAGTTGGCATATTTGTTTGTATATATTATTGTTGACTATCTTGCTGTATTGAGTCCGTCTTTAGATTTGATAAGTTTCCGTTGTCACACTATTGCACTTGCACTTTTGTTATTGTCAATATATACGTTTTGCCATCATTTTGAGAGCCAGAACTATCTTTACCTTAGCTAACCTCCAGGTACTAGCTGGCGATCTCTTGCCGTTACAATTGATCTCCAGCTGATAGAGATCAGTTCCCCTGGAGAAAATGGCCGCTTTGGCCATTGGACGTTATGGCATTGAAGTCCCTCCCCTCCCCAAACCCCGCCCTTCTCAGGCTCCACTCCCAAAATCTCCAGGTATTTCCCAACCCGGAGCTGGCAACCGTAATTGCCAGCCTCCAGGTGAGGCTTGCAGAGCTCCTAAAATTACAATTGATCTCCAGACTGTGGAGATCAGTTCTCCTGAAGGAAATGGCCCATTCAGAGAGAGGAATCAATGGTATTATACCCTGTTGTGGTCCCTCCTCTCACCAACCCCTGCTGTCCCCAGGCTCCACTCCCAAAACTCTAAGAGTTTTCCAACTCCGAGTTGGCAACCCTACTTGTGCTGGTTCGTACTTGGATGGGAGACCACCAAGGAAGTCCAGGGTCGCTACACAAGGGCAGGCCATGGCAAACCACCTCTCAAAACCACTAGCCATCATGGTGTAGTGGTTAAGAAGGGCGGACTCTAATCTGGAGAACCGGGTTTGATTCCTCACTCCTCCACATGCAGCCTGCTGGGTGACCATGGGCCAGTCACAGTTCTCCCTTAAGTGGTAGAGAAAGTTGACATATAAAAACCAACTCCATCATCGTCGTCATCATCGTTGTCATCTTCTTCTCCTCCTCCTCCTCCTCAACATCTCTTGCCCTGACCTGGATGGCCCAAGCTAGCCTGATCTCATCAAATCTCAGAAGCTGAGCAGGGTCGGTCCTGGTTAGGACTTGGGTGGGAGACCACCAAGGAAGTCCAGGGTTGCTACATAGAAGAAGACGAAGGCAAACCCCCTCATTTGAATCTCACCTGGGAAACCCCATGACGAGTTGCCATAACTTGGCTGCAATTTGACAGCACTTTCCACCACCACCAGGTTTGCCAGTAAAGATGCCAACCATCCTGGAGGAAAAGTGCTCTTCCCCTTTAACAGAGGCTCAATAGGATGTCACTTTCCAGGGGGTGTTGTGGCTCCTCCATTGCCTCCTCTCCCTCTGGCGCTTGCTGGGTCTCAGCTGAGCATCCATGGTAGCACAGTCCTCGCCACTGGGGCTCTGCTTGGATGACTCCATGGCTGTTTGCACTTCCCAGTCTGCCAAGAGCTTAAGAAAAATCTGAAGTTTCAAATCCCCAGCGGGCACATCATTGGAGGGATACCAATAACAAGCAGATGGAATTTAATTTCCACTCAGAGGCAGAGCAGGTCCTCCTGTGCCAGGAGGGGAGCAATGGTGGGGCTTTGTTTTTCAGACGGCGGCCCCTCGATTAGAACGATCCCTGAGCGCAGATGCTGCAAGTGAGCAAATAAAGCTCACAGATGATTGCCTTGTTACTGTTGGCCCATCCGAAGAAGGACGACGTCTCCTCGCTGGATCAATAAGTGCGTCTCCCATGCTCGTTTTGTGGAAAAATTGCTCTCCAGGCAGGGGGGAAGGTTGGACGGAGTGGCGGAAACGTACATCAGCCCCCCTTCTAATTTTCTTGTTATCGACCCCAGTTGGTGCTAGAACTGGTGCGCCCGTTTAATAGGCATCTTTACACCTGCCTGCCTGCCGGAGTATCTTGCATGGTTCTTGCGACCACTGACTCATTAATCTCTCTGAGCCCAGAGAGGAGTGCAAAGGGGTTCCATCTGTGGTGTCCTCCTGCAATTGACTTTATGCTTACTTGTTAAAGTTTCCAAAGGATCAAGATTCCACGGCATGTTGTGCCTTGATTAGCAAAATAGACCACTAAAAAAAATGGGGAGGGGAACTCCACCATAAAAATACAGGGAGCCTCAAAGGTTGAGCTGAAGACTACAAAATCTTATAAAATAATTATATTTATTTAGTGTACACATAGATATAATGAAAACAGTATGCCTGGATTATAGGCTACATATAAAACCACCAGTATAAACTGTTACAGAAATATTCCAACACAATATAAATGACTAATAGACCATACACATTTTGGCCTCTTAGGCCTTCCTCGGTGGTCATATATATACAATATAGGGTTGCCAAGTCCCTCTTCGCCACCCGCGGGAGTTTTGGGGCAGAGCCTGAGGAGGGCGGGGTTTGGGGAGGGGAGGGACTCAATTCCTCTCTAGATTTAACCTGTTTTATTTGAGCAATTTATTACTGTACCTTTAAGAGCCCCCGCTGAACACACACCTGCATGCAATTAGCAGATATAAGGTGGTCTTGGAAGTTACAGTCCTTGAGACAGGCTACTATGTTGTCCGTTTAGAGTGACTGACACTAGATTCTCTACATTGGCGTGGTAGGACTTATTTTTATGAGTATGGTTGGTTGTTATGTTATATGATGGAGTAAGACATGTTTTTATTCCCGATTGAGTTTACAGCATTTCACTCTAGTTTATGGTTTTGAGTGAAAGACCACGACGAGGACAGAAGAAACCTCAGTGAAAAGGGACTTTTACCAGAACCCCTTCTCTTTGTTAGTTGGTCTCACCATGATTTTTTCTACGTGCTTCTACTTCCAATTTAGGATGTTTGTAATAGCGCAGGAACCTATCGGGTTACCACTGGTATGCTTAGGGACTTTGTCAATGTCATTTGCAGTTTGCAAAGTTCTTTGCTATGTTGTTGTTGGTGTAATTTTGATATTCTTGTGTGTTACATGTTGTAACCTTGCATGACATCAAGTGTGATTCTTTAAGAACATATATATTGCACGTTGTGATAAAATCAATATACACAATCATGGTTTGGTTATACATTTATTGTTATAAGCATTGTTTGAACAGTTTCCGTTTAGTCATTAGTGATACTTTTTTATACAGCCTCCAGGTGGTGGCAGGAGATCTCCTGCTATTACAACTGATCTCCAGCCGACAGAGATCAGTTCACCTGGAAAAAATGGCCTCTTTGGCCATTGGACTCTATGGCATTGAAGTCCCTCCCTTCCCCAAACCCTGCCCTCCTCGGGCTCTGCCCCAAAAACCTCCTTCCGGTGGTGAAGAGGGACCTGGCAACCCTTGCATTGATGCTACTGCAGAATAGCAATACAAAGACAATTTCCTCCAAAGAGTCAATGCCTCTGTAGTGCTACCTGAACAGGGCTTCCTCCACACCCTCCAGAAGAGGCTCATCATGTGCAGGCAGTGAAGGGAAACAAGGGAGAGGCAGGGGCAAAGGGGGGATCCTGAGCCTTTTCCCACCCAGACCTGATTGATCTTTAAGAGAGGGTGCCAGTTGAATACTTCATTACTCAGGTCCAGCTCTTATAACCAAACAGGTGTGCTGCACATGGTTGTGTGAAGGCCTTGCCAAGCATCTGACTCCCACCTACCAACCTGAAATTGACGGATGACTCAGGAATTAGGCAAGACTAAATCTGAGCCATCTTTCTTACATTTCTCCAAATGAGGAGGGCCATCTGCTATCATCAGGGACAGAAGAGGCATAAGATGTTTTGGGGCTGAAAGTGCCACCTCACCAAGATAGCCATATGACTTAAGGATGTTTTTGGGGTGGTTGAACTAGGGTTGCCAGGTTCCTCTATTTCGGAAGTCCCCAACATGGTGCCTGTGGGGGCCATGGCACCTGCCAACATGTTTCCTGGTGCCCACCAAGTGTTTTCAGAAAGTGGGTGTGGCCAGGCGGGGCTCTTGCCCCAGTATGGGTTGTGATTTGCTACTAGGGTTGCCAGTTTGAGATCACTTCACCTGGAGAAAATGGTCACTTTGGCAATTGGACTTTATGGTATTGAAGTCCTTCCCCTCCCCTCCCAGCTCGGGAAATACCTGGAGATTTCTGTGGTGGAGCCTGAGGAGAGCAGGGTTTGGAGAGGCAAGGGACTACAATGCCATAGAGTCCAATTGCCAAAGTGGTCATTTTCTCCAGGTGAACTGATCTCCATTGTACTCAGTTGTACTCCCAGGAGATGTCCAGCTAGTACCTGGAGGTTGGAAACCCTATGTCCACACCACCTGTCTACCTCATATGCTAGGGGGAAGCAAGGTTTTTTGTGATACTTCCCTGTGTCTTTGATTTGGCTTTCCTCTGGTCTTTCCAAAACCTTCTTTACTGTAATCATCTTGGAAAGATTACAACAAATGTGGAGCAGTTCCCATGTGAATGGGAAAATCTGGATCTTTCCCGGGGGACTTTATCATTAAAAACAAAGTTATGCTACTGTGATCTGTTGATTAACATTTTTAACTCCTGAAGAAGTCCCTGGTGGTGCAGAGAGGATGGCTAAATTTGGGGTGGGGGTGGGGGTAACAGGGAAAAGGCAGGGAAATGCACCAAATGGAAACCCTGCCACCATTGCGCCGAAATGGCAGCCACAGTGAGAAGGAGAAGGAGAAAACTTGTCTCAGCAGCAGAGTGTGCGAAAAGGATCTTGGGGTCTTAGTAGACCAAACACTGAACATGAGTCAGCAGTGTGATGCGGTAGCTAAAAAGGTAAATGGGATCCTGGGCTGTATCAACAGAAGTATAGTGTCCAGATCACACGAAGTAATGGTATCGCTTTACTCTGCTCTGGTTAGACCTCACCTAAAGTATTGTGTTCAGTTTTGGGCACCACAATTTAAGAAGGATGTAGACAAGCTGAAACGTGTCCAGAGGAGGGCAACAAAGATGGTGAGGGGTCTGGAGACCAAGTCCTATGAGGAAAGATTGAAGGAGCTGGGTATATTTAGCCTGGAGAGGAGATGACTGAGAGGGGATATTATAACGATCTTCAAGTACTTGAGGGGCTGTCATATAGAGGAGGATGCCGAGCTGTTTTCTGCTGCCCCAGAAGGTCGGACCAGAACCAATGGGTTGAAATTAAATCAAAAGAGTTTCCGTCTTGACATTAGGAAGAATTTTCTAACTGTCAGAGCAGTTCCTCAATGGAACAGGCTTCCTCGGGAGGTGGTGAGCTCTCCTTCCCTGGAGTTTTTTAAACAGAGGCTAGATGGCCATCTGTCAGCAATGCTGATTCTATAACCTTAAGCAGATGATAAGAGGGAGGGCATCTTGGCCATCTTCTGGACATGGAGTGGGGGTCACTGGGGAGGTAGTTGTGAGTTTCCTGCATTGTTCAGGGGGTTGGAGTAGATGACCTTGGTGGTCCCTTCCAACTCTATGATTCTATGATTCTAAAACCACATCATATTATCCTCGTGGGGAAGCCACATTTATTTGTTTACTTCATTTCTTCTCCGCCTTCCTTGCTAAGCCTCAGGGCAGATTAAAAGACAATGCAAACTACACTATCCTACCACACAGTGAACAACACAATAAAACGATTACACAGTTAAAAAACAATGAAATAGTAACTGCATAATAATAGAGGGCATAAACTGGATTTTGCTGCTTGAGCACAATGCTCCTCAAAAAAAGGGGATTCACAATTAGAGAACTGTGGAAAATATAATGCATCTAGTGGGCCGCACAGTATAAAAGGGGAGGAAAAGAAAGGTGCCTAAAAATTTCACAGGCCGTTAAATGAAAACTTTCTCACCTGTAGAGTGCACTTCCTGCAGAATTCCACTCCACGTCTTCTCTGTTTCCTTTCTAAACATGTCCTCCTGAACAGGGCTGTTTTTACACATTCTGCCAAACAAGAGAAAAGAGCAAGCGTCTAGAAGCACTTTAAAGACTAACAAAATTTATGAGCTTTTGTGAATCACAGCTCACTTCTTCAGGTATCTTCAGGCGGAGGTCTTTCTCATCACCTAACTGCCTAGTCCCTTTAACTGGAGATGCCGGGAATTAAACCTGGGACCTTCTGCATACCGAGCAGATGCTCTACCACTAAACCACAGCCCCTTTTTGGTTGTTTTTTTTAATTCAACATATTAATATGCACACCATTAGTAATGTGTACATTCAGCCTCTAGTGAATACGCTGCAGAGTTCTGTTCCAGCTGGAGTCTCTGAGTTGTTTTCAAAGGCAGGCCCACGTTAAGCAGGTTGCAATAGTCAGGTCTTTGGGTTACTGTTGCATGGCTCAGCCAGGAGCTGTCCTTCAGCTATGTGAAGATGGAAGGAAGCTTTTTTGCAGCAGTATTAACTTGTTTCTCCAGCAATAAGGTTGGGTCCAGTATGATCCCCTCCCCTCTGCCTCTTAACTGAGTCAGCAGACATCAGCTCGACCACATCCCCTGGGGGGGGGGGGAGTTCCGTGCCCTCCCAAACCTCAATCAACATCACTTCTGTTTTGTCGAGACTCAGTTTCAACTTTTACAACCTTCACCATCTAACCACAGCAGCCAAGAATTGGCTCAGGACAGCTGTATCTACAGATCCCTTTCTCGAGCAATAGCCTTAGGAAAGCTGAGACAGGGAGAATCTCCAATAAGAAAATCTTTATCCCTCTAACAAGATACAATGCTAGAAAAAAAAGTGAAAGCAAAGGCACAAAACTATGTTTCAATACAACAATGCAACCCTAGTAATGCTAAACTTGGTGGTCTCCTAATTGGGGGGCAAATGGAGAGCCTAAAGGGAGAGAAAAGGGGAAAGAAAACCATACATCGCCTGCCATGAAGAGAAGAGGGTGGTGTGCTGTGCTCAGCCTCAGAGGGAGGAGAAGGAAACTATGGTCCATGGTAAAGGAAAGAAAATCCAAGACCAAAACCCAGGATGATTCATAGTCAGGGGATCCCAATGTGGCATGGAGATCCAAGAGCGTAAGGAAGGGATTTTGTTTCAGTAAGCTGACTGCAAAGTTGTGCAAAGGAGGTCCAGGTGCAGACAGGGTTGCTAGGCAGTGCCTGGCAAATGATGGGAGGGTTGGGGGGGGGCATGTCCCAGGTAGGGTTGCCAACCTCCAGGTAGCAGCAAGAGATCTCCAGCTATTACAATTGATCTCCAGACTACAGATATCAGTTTTCCTGGATAAAATGGCTGCTTTGGAGTGTGGAGTCTCTGGCATTACACCCTGCTGAGGTCTCCTGTTCCCCAAACCCCACCATCCCCAGGCTCCACCCTCAACATCTCCAGGTATTTCCCAACCCACAGCTAGCAAGCTTAGCCCCAAGAAAAAGAATTAAAAATAAAAATAAGGTCTCTTCAGCTTACAGGAAGTTCAGACCATAGAGTGACATACTTGTCACTTCCAAGTAGCTCTAGGAATTGACAGGAATTCTATGTTCTGAACTTTCTGTAAGTGGAAGAGTCTTTATTTTCCTTTTTAATTTTTCTCCCCAGGACGATCATCCCCCCTTCTTTGGATCCTGTTTCCATCTGCCGATCAGGTGAGCATTGGTGGGGGCCTCAACTACCTGGAGGTTTCCCACCCTGAGCATGTAGATGGGAACCCGAGGTGCAGAATCAACTACAAAGCTGGGAATGGGTGGGTTAAGATGCCCTTGCAACGTTTTGGAAGGATGAGGTGCAGGAGGGTCAGGGTTGCCAGGTCCCTCTTCGCCACTGGCAGGAGGTTTTTGGGGCAGAGCTTGAGGAGGACGGGGTTTGGGGTGGGGAAAGACTTCAATTAGGATTGCCAGGTCCCTCTTTACTACTGGTGGGAGGTTTTGGGGGCGGAGCCTGAGGAGGGCAGGGTTTGGGGAGGGGAGGGGAGGGGAGGGACTTCAATGCCATACAGTCCAATTGCCAAAGTGGACATTTTCTCCAGGCGAACTGATCTCTATCGGCTGGAGATGAGTTGTAATAGCAGGAGATCTCCAGCTACTACCTGGAGTTGGCAACCCTATCTTCAATGCCATAGAGTCCAATTGCTAAAACGTCCATTTTCTCCAGGTGAACCGATCTCTATTGGCTGGAGATCAGTTGTAATAGCAGGAGATCTCCAGCTATTGGAGGTTGGCAACCTTAAAGAGGGTGCACATCAAAGTAGAATTGGAAGTCCAAATGTGGGCAGGCAACATAGTACGGCAAGGCAATTGAGGAGGGGTGATTGATTTACTGGAGTGGTTGATGGGCTGGGGCTATTCTGACTCAGGCTGAGCGATGATTTGATGACATTTACCAGGCTAGTGATTGAATTAACAGGACAGGCTGTATTGTGAAGCGGGTTCTTTCGCCCCCTTTTATTGTCCAGCAAACTTGAGTCGATTACTTGTGGCCGTGGGTGTGAGGGAGCTCGAGAGGCTGTAGACAAAAGGCGTGAAATCAATATTCCCTTTGGAGCATTCCAGCAGGCGAGCAATTCCCACGTGGCAGCATCTAGGGAAATCCCTGCTACTGCTTGTTGCTTGCAAGTGCTGCTGCGGGGAGGGTTGCCAGCTCTGGCCTTGGAAATTTATGGAGGTTTGAGGGTGGAGCCTGTGGAGGGGGGAATATGAGGAAGGATGTCACTTAAGGTTGCCAACCTCCAGGTTCTAGCTGGAGATTTCCTGCTATTACAGCTGATCTCCAGCCGATAGAGTTCAGTTCACCTGGAGAAAATGGCCACTTTGGCAATTGGACTCTGTGGCATTGAAGACCCTCCCCTCCCCAAACCCCACCCTTCTCAGGCACCACCCAAAAACCGTCTACGATTCTATGATCATAAGACCTTAGTTAGCTGTAGAGCAAGGCTCAAAATTCTGCTGTACAAGTGGGTTTAATTGCTCTTCATCCTAAAGTTGTTTTAAGCCATTCCCCATTTTGGTAGCGGGTGGACCCAGAAATATTACAAATATTGCTAAATTGTATTAGGAAGTTGGTTCCACAATGCAGTTCAGGATGGCATTTGACTGAGAGGTTTCTTTATCTATTTATTTAGGAAATTCCACCTCTCCATGGCACCTGTCTGAGGCAGCTTGCAAACTAAAAGGGAATAAAATCATAAAGCAACATAAAAAACGTTGCCTGCTGTGGTTTGCTTTTGCTCTTCCTATCTGTGATGTTGATGCTTTATTCATAGAGTTCAATGTTATAGATCACGATGGGTAGCCATGTTCGTCTGTCTGTAGCAGTAGAAAAGAGCAGAAGTCCAGTAGCACCTTAAAGACAAACAAAACTTCTGGCAGGGTATGAGCTTTCGTGAGTCACAGCTCACTTCTTCAGAGACCTGAAGAAGTGAGCTGTGGCTCACGAAAGCTCATACCCTGCGAGAAATTTTGCTAACCTTTAAGGTGCTACTGGAATCTTGCTCTTTTGTACTAATGGTTGGGATCAAGGACTACCTGCTGCCATATGAACCTACCCAATCACGATGGTCATTTGGGTACTCCGCCTTCACAGGATAGATGGGCGGCAACCTGAGAAAGGACCTTCTTGGTTGTGGCACCAAAATAGTGGAATTCCCTCCCAAGGGAGATCTGTCTGTCTCCTATTCATTGCCATCTGCAAGTGGATCAAAACTAGGGATGCTCAAACACCCGCTGGTTCAGCTCACGTCCCGTTTGCAGGTTGCTAACAGAGACCTGAGTTTTCGGTGATCAGTTCAATAGTTCCTTGATCTGTTTGTCAGTGTTCGGCAGGTTGTTTCACTGTATTCTTTACTAAACATGCAGTATTACCAGCACCATCCTTGCTGCGTTAAATGCTCTGCTGAGCAGGCAATTATTTAATTAGGCAACTCAATCACTCATTACATCAGTCACAAATCACATAAATCAGTCATCAATGAATGCTGCATTTCAATAAAATCCTGTCCTTTAGTGTTCATCTACGTATTCCTTAGTAGAGCAAATGACTGCTGATCAATTTGTATCGGCAGCATCTGCGCATGCGCAATTTTGGGAAAACCTGGCACAAAATTGGTTCAGTGGACATTCGTGGCTGCTTGGCATGAACCAATCAGATTGAGTGATCAGCTCACATCTGATCACCACCTTCAAGTATGTTAAGTTCGACAGTCAAACATGTTCGCAGCAAAATGCATGGCATCCCTAGTGAATATTTATCTGTTTCATCTGGGTTCCCTCATTGACCTTCCTTCTTGTGTATGTGTTTTGATGGTGTATGTGGTCTTTTTAATTGTTATTTTTAATTATTTTATACTTTTCACTTTAATGTTTTTGATAGTTCATTGCCTTGGGGACCCTGAGCTGAGTGGAAAGGCAGCATAAAAATCATTTTAATAAATAAATTAAATAAAAATCTCAGAATGCTTCAGTATAAATAATCCCCTCCTCATCCATGAAACTCATTACTGGTTGGCCTTTCTTGGACAAGTCAGCCTAACCTACCTTACAGGGTTGCTGTGAAGGTAAAATTAAACAGCATCATATATAGAGGTTTGTCCTAAGCTCCTTCGGGGGAGGGGGATATGGCTCTGATGGATAACAAAAAAGGAGAGTTGGAATCATAACCCAAAGGAAAGAGAGCTGCATTATTGCTGCTGACTGTAGTGATAAACACCCCGATTTTCCAGCCATGTACGTTATTGCATCCCCTTTAGCATGTTCCAACTTGTAAAGAGTTTCTTATACCATTCATAATGGCTTAACAAGACAGCCGCGGGAAATTAACTAAACATCAATTAGCAAGGAATGTGGTCGTCACATCCATCCCACTAAACTCATGCCTAATTATCTCGACGTACCTCCTGTGTATTAATTGCCGTCTAATTGTTTCCCATATCTCGCTGGCATAATTTAAATTTAAGGAGCGGTGGAGCCAGCAGATGGATCTGTCAGCCTGCGGCCACCGCCACCTCCCCAAACCCCCCTGAGTTACCTTCCAAGTGAACACCTGGGTCTCCTGGACCCTGATGCTGTTGGAGGGAGGGTTCACATCCCTTTTGGCCAGGCTGGGTTCCAAAGGAAGCAGACAAATTTGGAACAATCTCCATCAACCGGAAAGCTGGAAAACCAGCTTGCTCAGGGAGAAGAATGGATAACTGGGTTTCCCAGAAGGACAGAGAGTGCATGCAGTTGGCTGGTACCATGTTGAAGCTCTTCTCAAGGCCTCTACGTGCTCTGATGACTCTCCAAGGCATCTGGATGACCACTTGGGGGAAACAGGATGCGGAACGGAATGGACCACTGGTCTGATCCAGCAGGGCTGCTCCTATGTTCTTATGCTCAGCATCAGGGCGGGAGCATGCTCAGGAGCTCCATCTACTCTGCTTTGAGCTCACCCCACAAGGCTGTGGAGCACCCCACAATCTTAACATAAGAACATAAGAAAGGCCCTGCTGGATCAGACCAAGGTCCATCAAGTCCAGCAGTCTTTTCACACAGTGGCCAACCAGTTGCCTCTAGGAAGCCCACAATCAAGATGACTGCAGCAGCACCATCCTGCCTGTCTTCCAAAGCACCTAATATAATAGGCCTGCTCCTCTGATACTAGAGAGAATAGGTATGCAGCATGACTAGTATCCATTCTAACAGCCATGAATGCCCCTTTCCTCCATCTTCTTTGGCGCTACCCATGGTCCCAAGGCAGGGGTCCCCAATACGATGCCTGTGGGTGCTATGGCATCCACCAACACCTTTCCTGATGTCCACCTAGTAGTTTTTAGAACGTAGACGAGGCCAGGTGGGGCTTTTGCCCATCAAGGCTTCTTATTGGCCTTTGAAGATTTGATTGGCTGTGCGGGTTTTTTAAAATGCTGCTCAGCCAGCAGCTGCCACCACAGTCGAAGGAGCTTCACTGTGTGACTGTGGCCCTATAACTGGCCCAAGAAAAAGCATGGGTAGTTTTCACCCTCAGTTTGCACATTATGAGAGGTGATCATGATGGGTAGCCGTGTTAGTCTGTCTGTAGCAGTAGAAAAGAGCAAGAGTCCAGCAGCACCTTAAAGACTCACAAAACGTCTGGCAGGATATGAGCTTTTTAGCTCTTGCTCCTATATTTTGGAACATTCCAAAACAGGAAGATCAATCTAGGTAGTACTGACATTTTTATTAAATTTGCTTTACCTAACAATGATAGCTTTAAATGCGACCAGGAGGCTAGTTGGTTTCTAATTTCCTTCATGACTTCCTTAAAATTCTAGCAATACAGATCTTTGCAATTTTAAAAAATATAAATTCCTAAATATCTAACAGAATTTTTTTCATTTGATTTTACTTAACAGGCCACATGCCCTGTATTCACTTTCTTTAACATTCAATGAGAGCCCCCAATGTATTTTTTTTTAAGTTTTCAGGTTTTTCTACAAACCTGGGGAGTTTTCTATTAGTGTGGGCCCAATCTGCAGATTTAGGTATCCGCAGATCGACCCACACTTCGCTATTAGAATATAGATTATTTGTAATGACATAAGTAGGCTAGATCACAGTTCATGAGCTGGTAGCCTGGTCTGGGCCCTCTGGACCTCCAGGGTCCCGCAAGCGTGCTCATTTCTCCCCCACCACTACACTTGGCCCTGTTCTCCGAGACGTGTCTAGAAAACCATTAAACCAAAGAGTATCTCCTGGTTGCTTAACCTATAACCCAGGAGTTAAAATCCTTTTCCCTCCATGGTATAGAAAGTTGTTCCACGGTAAATCGTTCCCTGATTCCTCTTGTATTCAGTTTATCCTAACAAGAAAGTGCTGTTGGAAAGGAGTCTTGGGGAAGGGGGGGTTGTCTGTATTTCTTAGTGTGGGATCTCAGAGGTCACCAGGCATATTTGACGGCTCATCACGGCAGTTTCGTTGCTTGTTAGATGAATAGTGACGGGTGAGGACAAGCCAACGAATCCGTCCTGTTTGGCTTGGCTCAGGGGCGAGGGGACGTGTTTAGAAATCTTTGGTTCCCTTCCTCCTTTCAAAGGCTTTCTTCTTTCACCCCGCTTGCTTTTTAAAGTCCCCCCCCTTCTTCCTAGATTATCATGAATTATTCCAAGATGGTGAAAGAGGCAAACTCATCTTTTTCTCGAGTTGGCTTCCCTCACAACAGATGTCAAATGAAAAAGTTTGGGCTAGGAATAGCAAGTCCCCAATGGCAGCTGGGGAGTTGTGGGGCCAGATTGCTCTGTGGGGAGAGGAAGGGCAGATAGCTGTGGTTGCTCTCAGCTGCATTCTCTCCCCAGGAATGAAAGAATGCCTTCCCTTTGGTTTTTCTGTCGGGGACCCCAAGTCTTCGACTCCTCACTGAGACATCTGCTCTCAGTTTGCCAAAGCTGGGCTCCTGCAGGGTGATCGGCCCTTTCTTGCTCAAGAGGGTGCAATTTCATTTCAAGCAATGGAGCAAACTCGATTGTTGCATGTCAGAGCAAAAATCCATCATTTTTGGCCAATGCCAAAATATCCCCCCTCCACCCACCCGATATTTCTGCCTCACATATCTTCAGTCAAGTATTTCCCCCCACATGGAAATGTGTTAGCCACCAATGCATCCAGAGTTTGGAAATGTGGGGATTAGTAGGGTTGCCAACCTCCAGGTAGTAGCTGGAGATCTCCTGCTGTTACAACTGATCTCTGGCCGATAGAGATCAGTTCACCTGGAGAAAATGGCCACTTTGGCAGTTGGACTCTATGGCACTGAAGCCCCTCCCCAAACCCTGCCCTCCTCAGGCTCCGCCCCCAAAACCTCCCAACGGTGGCGAAGACGGACCTGGCGACCCTAGGGATTAGGCTGCAGGGTCACATTTGGAAGATTATCCCATTGAGCTCATTATGAGCTGAGTCCATGCTGATGTTTAGGCTCAGCTCGTAAGGGGTTGGCTGCCAGCCCCGCTTCTCGCCTCCTTTCCTAAGCACCTTTCTGAGGGCCAGAGGAACCAGCGGTAGGGAAAATCTGCTGGTCCCAGCCCTTTAGTCCTGGATGTGGCCAATGCTGCTGGGAGTAGGGTTGCCAACCTCCAAGGCGAGGCCTGGAGTTCTCCCAGGATTCCAACAGATCTGCAGACTCCACAGTTTCCCTGGGGAAAACGGCAGGTTTGGATGGTGGACACCATGGCATTGCATCTTCATTGAGTCCCTCCACTCCCCAGACTCTGCCACCCATTGGCACTGCCCTCAGGAATTTCCCAAGCCAGAGTTGGCTACCCTAGCTTGGAAGCATAGGAACTATAACCTGCAATGAACCAGAAACTACCAATAACACATGTCTCTGTGGCAGTGAGCATTGCTGATCAGAGCGTTGAGGTCTGCTTGCTCTTCCAGCATGGTGTAGTGTTTAGGAGCGGTGGTTTGGAGTGGTGGACTCTCATCTGGAGAACCAGGTTTGATTCCCCACTCCTCCACATGAGCAGCAGACTTTAATCTGGTTAACCGGGTTGGTTTCCCCACTCCTACACATGAAACCAGCTGGGTGACTTTGGGCTAGTCACAGCTCTCTCAGCCCTACCTATGTCACAGGGTGTCTGTTGTGGGGAGGGGAAGGGCAGGTGATTGTAAGCTGGTTTTGAAGTGGGTCAGTGCCTTTCGAGTGACTATGCTCTTAGAATCGACCCCTTCCTGAGAAGTGGTATGTTATCTTATTCAGTTAGTCACCTACTAAGCAGGACTCAACTACTTTACTCACTTAAAAAGTAAGTCTTTTATTGATGTGCTCCAATGTATTACGTATATATATGTGTATATGCAAGTATTACAAAGTCTTAAAATTCAGTAACAATGTATACTATAAAGCAAGCAAGTTCTACATACTATTCAGTTTTAAAATCCAATACTTAAAATATAACAGTTAAAGAAGTCTGATTTAGTTCAAAGTATCTAATTCATATTCTAGAATAATATATTTGTAAAGCCATACATACCAATACCATCTTCTGAGCCTCCCTTAGAAGTCTGAAGTTCTAGCCCTTTCCCTGCCTGTATTTATACTGTTTCAATCACCTTGAAAAAGGGCTGTCTTGAAAAAACTCCATGCATTGGAGTAACAGCGCTTCTGCACTGTTTTAGGAATGTTACCGCACATGCTCAGTTGCTCTACTACAGACTACCATATTAGGACTTCCACTTCCAGGAGGCTAAGCATACTATTTCTTAAACAGTCCGTTTTTAGTTTTGTTATACTTTATATAATCAATTTTATCATCATTCTCATCTCCAGAAAAATATGTTGAGATTGAACCTATTCATTAATTTCTAGCATCATGTCTTCATGTTTAAATCTTAAAATACAATATATTGTTTACATTACATCATTACATCATTAGTCAGCATAATATACCTTTGGAGTATAGAGGGTAGAGAGCATTTCTGCACTTGAAGTCATTGGAAAGGCAGGAAGTGCGGCGAACACTCTGCTCTGTAGCTTAAAAAATGTAGGAAGTGCTGCGAAGGCTTTGCTCTCTAGCTATTGAAAAGGCTGGGAAAGGTCATAGAAAAAGGCAGAAAGTGCGGAGAGCAAATCTGCACTAACACTGAAATCTTTGACAAAGTAATTCAGAAACATAAGCCTCTGGCCAAGAATATCCAGGCTTTCTTTCCTTTTAAAAGGAAATTTAAGCCTCTGCTGTATAGTTTGTAGTTCATATGCGTAGCTTGGTTTTACTTTGAATATTTCTGCATATGTACAACACTAATTCCACAGTTCATATGTTCTAATATGTCAAAGCCTGTAACAGTTTGATTCTTCTTGAAAGGTAAAGAAAGCTGGCATATAAAAACCAACTCCCCTTTTTTCCCTCCCCTTGCAAGTATAGGTTTGCTTGGAAGGTAGGGTTGCAGGTTCCCCCTCACCACTATTGGGAGCACTATTGTGGTGGGACGGGGGTGGTGGTGATCGATGCAATAACGTCACTTCCGGGGTAAAGCTGAAAGTGACAGCAACGCTCTAGCACATTCCTCCAAAAACTCTTTGGAAACTATAAGAGTTTTTTGGGGGATGTGGTAGAGCATCCATGTCACTTCTGGGGTAAACCCAGAAGTGACATTAATTGCCCCCCCTTGAGCTGGCCTGCTTCTGCCAGCCAGCTGAGGGGCTGTGGGCAGCCCCTTTAATTGGCAGGCAATTGCCCACCATTACCTGGTATCTGGCAAAAGGGGGAATGGAAGTGGCAAACTGGAGAAGCCTGGAGGCCACGGGCATCACGCCATTGCTGACGGTGCCCCATGTCCCCTCCGTGGCCTCACAGAAGGAAGAAGAAGAGGAGTTGGTTTTTATATCCCGATTTTCTCTACCTTCAAGGAGTTGCAAAGCAGCTTACAATCTCCTTCCCTTCCTCTCCCAACAACAGACACCCTGTGAGGTAGGTGGGGTTGAGAGAGCTCTAAGAGAGCTGTGACTTGCCCAAGGTCACCCAGCAGGCTTTATGTGTAGGAGTGGGGAAAGAAATTCAGTTCACCATATTAGCATCCGCCACTCATGTGGAGGACTGGGGAATCAAACCCGGTTCTCCAGATCAGAGTCCACCGCTCCAAGTCATCGCTCTTAACCACTACACCACGCTAGCTCTCAATCGCGTTATCTGTTGAATTTCTTTTTGTCGCACACTACATTAAAGGCCTCTGAGAGGGAATGCGATAAGAACTATGAAGCTCATTACACAGACAAACTCCTACTGAGTTAATGAGATTAATAATGATGAGGTGATAATAAGGAGGACAGCCGCTGCTTCTTGAGCGGGGAAGCAAATTTCACGTCGCTCAGAGGCGGCCTGGTGACGAGGCAGGCAAGGCTGGTTCGAAGAATTTTGTCGCCGCAAGCAAGCTGCACCCAACTCACCCTGGGGCCATGCTGCTGCCAGCACCCCGCCATGCCCCTGTGGTGTTGCTGCGGGGTCTGTCCGTCTTGGATGTGGCTGGCTAGGGGCACTGTGGGCATAGGAGGGGGATTCCTGCTTGAGAAATACCTAGGGTTGCCAACCTCTGCTATTACAACTGATCTCCAGCCGATAGAGATCAGTTCACCTGGAGAAAATGTCTGCTTTGGCAATTGGACTCTATGGCATTGGAGTCCCTCTAGGGTTGCCTGATCCCTCTTTGCCACCGGTGGGAGGTTTTTGGGGTGGAGCCTGAGGAGGGAGGGGTTTGGGGAGGGGAGGGACTTCAATGCCATAATGTCCAATTGCCAAAGCAGCCATCCTTTCCAGGTGAACTGATCTCTATCATCTGGAGTTCAGTTGTAATAGCAGGAGATCTCCAGCTAGTGCCTGGAGGTTGGCAACCATAAGTCCCTGCCTTCCTTAGGCTCCACCCCAAAAATCTCCAGGTATTTCTCAACCCGGAGCTGTCAACCCTAGAAATACCTGGAGATTTTGGGGCAGAGTTCGGAGCAGGTGGGGTTTGGGGAGTGGGAGGGCATCATTCAACTAGATGCTGTGCCTGTTTATTTCACTGGAGTTTGCGAGAAGGCTTCCTGGAGGATTGGGCCCATGCTGAACTTGCCTTGGAAGGAGCCCGTCGAGTTCCCGTTCAGCTCAATCTCTCCTTCCTCTCTTCTGCCATTTCAAATTCTGTCATTCTTCCTTTTTAAACGGAACCCATTTCCCTAGAGTACAACACAAACATATCGAGCCCCAAGTCACACGTTTTACCAGAGGACTTTAACTCAGTGTAATGAAAACCAAACAGCCGTAGACCCTACCGCTGAGGAGCTATTTATTCAGGCTAATAGCTCTCAGGTAGTTATACGCCGGCGTCTGGCTGGAGAGAGATATGAAGGAATCTTTCCTCTTGCAGCTTCATTCAGGGTAAGCAGCAGGAACAAGGATACGCGGGAGGGGGGAGGACAGAGAAGGGGGAAGCTGAATGCACCTGAAGAGCTTTGGAGAAATGAGCTCGGATGTGCAGGCAGTGTGTATGTGCCAAACAAGAATTTTTTGTACCAGAATGGGCCGTTCTCTCAAAAGCAGCGCAGCTATTCAGTCCTGGTAAGGTAATCTGTACCCCGAGCTGGATGGCCCAGGCTAGCCTGATCTCATCAGATCTTTTGGAAGCTAAGTAGGGTCATGGAATCATAGAGTTTGAAGGATCCATAGAGGCCATCTAGTCCAACCCCCTGCTTAATGAAGGATCAGCCTAGGGCATCCCTGGCAAGTGCTTGTCCAGCCTCTGCTTAAAGCACTGGTTCCCAACCAGGGGTCCGTGGACCCCCAGGGGTCCACGAGAACTAAATTAAGGTCCGCGAAACAAAGTTATAAACACATAATAAATTAATATTTTCAATTAAAAGTTCTCTATTATAAAATATATATATTCAAATATTATTCTAAGTTTAATGTTTAACTAACAGTTATGATTAAAGTTTATTTTCAAATTCTCGGAATTTTTATTTTGAACCTTGGGGTCCCTGCACCGAACAAAAAAGTCCTAGTGGTCCCTGGTCAAAAAAAGGTTGGGAACCACTGGCTTAAAGACTGCCAGTGAAGGGGAGCTCGCCTCCTCCCTAGGTAGCAGATTCCACTGTTGAACAACTCTTACTGTAAAAAACGTTTTCCTAATATCCAGCTAGTACCTTTTCATCTGTAATTTAAACCCATTATTGCGAGTCCTATCCTCTGCTGCCAACAGGAACAGCTCCCTGCCCTCCTCTAAGTGACAGTCCTTCACATACTTAAAGAGAGCAACCCTGTCCCCACTCAACCTCCTCTTCTCAAGACTGAACATTCCCAGCTCCCTCAGTCTTTCCTTGCAGGGTTTGGTCTCCAGCCTGATCATCCTCATTGCTCTCCTCTGTGCCCGCTCCATTCTGTCCACATCCTTTGTGAATTGGAGCCTCCAGGACTGCCCTGGTTAGTAACTGGATGGGAGACCACAAAGGAAGTCCACATGGAGGAATGCAGTGGCAAGCCACTGTATGTCTTGTTACCTGAACTGGATGGCCCAGGCTAACCCAATCTCCTCAGGTCAGGGAACCTTAGATTTTCAAGGACTAGAATGTGGAGAACCTCAAGAAATTGCTTCACAGGGAAGGAATGATGCTCCTGGAATCCCTGCAAAGGTGGCATCAATGGCATCTAACCAAAAAGCTCACCAAAAGTATTACTTTTACTATTTCAGAGCCCACCTCTCAGAATCATTCTTTCTCGGCTCCTAATGCAAGCAAAGGTACACTAATGGCAGGATGGTGCTGCTGCAGTCGTCTTGTTTGTAGGCTTCCTAGAGGCACCTGGTTGGCCACTGTGTGTACAGACTGCTGGACTTGATGGGCTGATCCAGAAGGGCCTTTCTTATGTTCTTAATGAAATTTCATGATCATTTCCAGTCATTTTCTTGGTAAGTCAGTGTGGGTTCAGATTTCACCCTTGTTTGTAGCAGATCAAGAGTTTGGCTTTGACCTAGGTGAGAGCTTTTGCACAACCGGCACGAAACAAAGAACCATTCAAGAGGTGGGAGGTATTTAGAAAATCTGAAGGCAAAAATCTCTATAAGGCTTTAAATGTCATGAGCAAGACAAGCTTTCAGAAGGATTCTGTAGAATGACTAAGATCACACAAAGTGTCTTCTTTGAGTAGAAAAGGGCAAGAGTCCAGTAGCACCTTAAAGACTAACAAAAATATTTTATGGTAGGGTATGAGCTTTCGTGAGCCACAGCACACTTCTTCAGCTGTGGCTCACGAAAGCTCATACCCTACCAGAAAATATTTTTGTTAGTCTTTAAGGTACTACTGGACTCTTGCCCTTTTCTACTACTTCAGACAGATTAACATGGCTACCCACTGTGAATTGTCTTCTTTGAGGCATTTATGATGGAGACATGAAAGTTGTGGATGTCTTTAATTTATTTTTTGCTGTCAAGTCACAGCCGACTTATGGTGACCCCACAGGGTTTTCAAGGCAAGAGATGTTCAGAGGTGGTTTGCCATTGCCTGCCTCGGCGTCTCCCATCCAAGAACTCACCAGGGCTGACCCTGCTTAGTTTCCAAGATCTGACAAGTTTGGGCTAGTCTGGGCCAAACAGAGGTGATGTGCCATTGCCTGCCTCTTTGTAACCTCCTAGACTTCCTTTGTGGTCTCCGATACAAGTACTCACCAGGGCCGACCCTACGTAGCTTCTGAGATCTGATGAGATCAGACTAGCTTGGCCTATTCAGATTAGGGCAGAGACAAAGAGAGGTGGGTTGCAATTGTGCAGGCCCGTTGCAAGCATTCACGGGAAACTGAGTTTTCCCACGGCTCTTGGGAATGGATGCGGCAATTACAGACTGTGAAAAGTAAGTACTTTAAAAATTCTCCTGGGGGGGGGCATTTTTTGAGGTTGAGTCACCAAATTCGCAGCGTAGCTTCAAGGGACTTTCCTTACATGAACCCCAAAGTTTGGTAAAGTTCGGGACAGGGGGTCCAATGTTATGTGGTCCTGAAGGGATTGCCCCCTTACAATGCTTCCCTATGGTTGGCGACCCCTTCAGGACCCCATAAAATTGTACCCCCTGACCTAATCGTCACCAAACCTCAAAAAGGAGAGTCTCTTGAAGCTACTTTGAAAATGTGGGAACTCTACCTCCAAAAATGCCTCCACAGGAGCTTTGGGGAAAAAAACCATAGACTTTAATGGACCCGAATTTTTTGGGGAAACCTGGAAATAAAGCCGAATACCCATATTTACCGATATGGGTATTCGGCTTATTTCGGGTTTACCGAAAAACATAAAGCCCAATAAACCCGAGCCCGAAATTTACTGATTTTGTTTTGTTTTGCACAATCCTAGTGAGCAGTGAATGAACCGACGAAGCAAAGGGCAGGGAGGGAGATCTTGTCACGACCACTGTGAAGTCTTAGAAATTTGGTAAAGAAATCAAAGTGGAATTCACAGGGCCAGGTAAAGAACGGTTGCCGCAGGTTTTTGATTAACATTTCAGGAGCGACAAATCCTAGTTCAGTCTCCTTGACTCGCAAGGCAGATTTTACAAATGCCAAATGGCCAATAGATTTGTTCCTCTGCCTGCTCTTACCCTCCCCCGTGTCCTCCCCCTGTGGTCTTTGTGAGTTTTGATGGAGTCCGTCCTCCAGGGGCTCTGCAGAATGAGCAATGAAAAACGTTTGGGCTCTTGGCAAGTGTTTTGTGGCCTGGGGAGTGGGCAGGGAGAAGCTTTTCTCCCTCTCTCATAATACTAGAATGTGGGGTCATCTGCTGAAGCTGGAGGGTGAGAGATTCAAAACAGATCAAAGGAAGCATTTCTTCACACAACGCATAGTTCAGTTGTGGAACTCCCTGCCCCAGGATGTGGGGATGGCTGCCAAATTGGAAGGCTTTAAGAAGGGAGTGGACATGTTAATGGAGGAGAGGGCTATCTGTGGCTACTAGTCAAAGTGGATACTAGTCATGATGCATACCTATTTTCTCCAGGATCAGAGGAGCATGCCGAATATATTAGGTGCTGTGGAACACAGGCAGGATGGTGCTGCTGCCGTCGTCTTGTTTGGGGGCTTCCTGGAGGCACCTGGTTGGCCATTGAGTGAACAGATGGCTGGACTTGATGGGCCTTGGTCTGATCCAGCATGGTCTTTCTTATGTTCTTATGTTGGAGAGGGGGACATGAAACTCTTTCACATGCTGGATTGTGTTTGTTTTGAAAAGTGCACTTATTTAGTTGGCTTAACATCAGAAGTCCTTTGATTATGTGTGTGATGTGACCTGGTACTGGGTCAGATAGGGGGGGGGGAAATCACAGGAAGCGGTCGCTCATCACATCTCCTTTTATATTAACAATTATCAGCATTTTTGACAGGCTGTTATTCTCATTTATTAATTATTGTTATTTTTGTTTTATTGGATTTCTAGGCTGATCTTCCAGTCTAGGTCTGGCTCAATTTATAAAACTGTAATGAAAATAAATTAAAAGAACTAGTGCCTATGCCACTGAAGAAAGTAGGAACCTCACAAGAACCCTTGGGCATTCTTTGAGAGCCAGCGTGGTGTAGTAGTTAAGGATGGTGGTTAGGAGCAGTGGACTCTAATCTGGAAAACTGGGTTCCATTCCCCACTCCTCCACATGAGCAGCGAACTCTAATCTGGTGAAACGGGTTGGTTTCCCCACTCCTACACAGGTTTTGATTCTCCTTAAAAAGCAGAGTAAGTCGGCATATAAAAACCAATTCTTCTTCTTCTTCTTCTTCTTCTTCTTCCATATGAACATAAGAAAAGCCATGCTGGATCAGACCAAGGCCCATCAAGTCCAGCAGTCTGTTCACACAGGGGCCAACCAGATGCCTCTAGGAAGCCCACAAACAAGACTACTGCAGCAGCACCATCCTGCCTGTGTTCCACAGCACCTAATGTATTAGGCATGCTCCTCTGATCCTGGAGATAATAGGCATGCATCATGACTAGTATCCATTTTTACTAGTAGCCATGAATACCCCACTCCTTCATGGACGTGTCCACTCACCTCTTAAAGCCTTCCAAGTTGGCAGCCATCACCACACCCTGAGGCAGAGTTCCACAATTTAACTATGCATTGTGTGAACCTTGGATGGGGAAGAGGTTGATTGTGCTCCCCAAAAGTGCCTACATATTTTGCAAAATCCAGAGAAAAAAATGGGATTTCATCCCCGTTGGGGTTGTGGCAGCCTGACAGAACCAAAAGCCTTGCAGAAGCAAAGACCATCCTCCCTCCCACACACCCCGCCCCATCCTATGTCTGCTGTCAGACATGCAGCAGGACTTAGAGTTAATGCATTTACAGAGGTCAGAGGCTAGCATTGCTCGGCACCACCACTGGGGGGTGCGAGAGAACTTGCGACAGGAATTTTCAGGCATCGATTTGGCCCAGGCTCTTCGCAGCTTGCGGGTCTTTCTCCGTGCCTCTCCCCCCCCCCGCCCCCCAATTAGCCCTTCACACCAAACAAACCTCAAGAAAGAGTGCTGACGTATGGAATTACTTGTGCCTGGCCTCATTTGTCTTGGCATGTCCGTTGGTTCTCCTCCCCCGTCGCCCCCACCACCCCCATGAGTGACAAGAGGCACATATCCAGTCCTGATTGAATTAGGGGACTTCAAACACAGTGGCACCCCATGGAGACGGCTGAGATTCTGGGCGTTTTTGCTCCTCTCCAGCTCCTTGGCCTGTTTCATTGAAACCAAGACATGTTTTATTAATTTTACAGGCCTATCTACGCATCTACACACACAAAAGATGTTAAAAAAAAGTGTGGTTGCGTTGCCAGCTTGTTCCCTGTTGAGAAAGAGGACAGGCTGAAGTATGCTGACTGGTACCACATGTGTTTGCAATGCGGAGTTTGCAACACCCACCTCTCAGTCACCGGCTGCTACCAGAACTGCTAAGCGGGAGGGCAGTGTGTGGTTCTACAGCAGGCCGTCCCAAGGACAGCCAAGGAACAGCTTCCCTGTAGTTGCAGATGTGGACAGGAGCATTATCCATATTCCTTGCACATCGCTTAATCCTTGCCTCTGCATAGATGCCTAGGCAAAATCCATTAATGCTCATTCCTTAGAACTGAACACACAAAGCTACCTTATCCTGAATCCATCAAAGTCAGTATTGTCTACTCAGACTGGCAGCGGCTCTCCATGGTCTTGGGCAGAAATCTTTCACATCACCAACTGTCAGTTCCTTTAAATGGAGATATTCCATTAGAATAATAGAATCATAGAGTTGGAAGGGACCACCAGGGTCATCTAGTCCAACCCCCTGCACAATGCAGGAAAATCACAACTACCTCCCCCCCTACATCCCCAGAGACCCCTACTCCATGCCCAGAAGATGGCCAAGATGCCCTCCCTCTCATGAACTGCCGAAGGCCATAGAATCAACATTGCTGACAGATGGCCATCTAGCCTCTTCTTAAAAACCTCCAGAGGAAAGCTTACCACCTCCCGAGGAAGCCTGTTCCACTGAGGAACCGCTCTAATTGTTAGAAAATTCTTCCTAATGTCTAGACGGAAACAATTTTGTTTTAATTTCAACCCACTGGTTCTGGTCCGACCTTCTGAGGCAACAGAAAACAACTCGGCACCCTCCTCTATATGACAGCCCTTCAAGTACTTGAAGATGGTTATCATATCCCCTCTCATTCTTCTCCTCTCCAGGTGAAACATACCCAGCTCCTTCAACCTTTCCTCATAGGACTTGGTCTCCAGACCCCTCACCATCTTTGTTGCCTTCCTCTGGTCATGTTCCAGCTTGTCTACAACTTTTTTAAATTAAAAAGCACATTACATGTTCACCTTGCGGTAGTGCCCCAAGTCAACTCTGCAATGTCGCAGTTGTGTATATGCAGTCATGGCCAGTCTCCCTGTGCTCTTTGCGTCACCTGCTTTATTTCTGCATTGGCTTATTCCACCTCTTCACCTGCCAGCGTGGTGTAGTGGCTCAGAGCAGTGGACTCTAATCTGGAGAAGCAGGTTTGATTCCCCACTCCTCCACATGAGCGGCGGACTGTAGTCTGGAAAACTGGGTTTGATTCCCCCACTCCTCCTCATGAAGCTTGCTGGGTGACCTTGGGCCAGTCACAGTTCTCTTTGAACTCTCTCAGCCCCACCTACCTCATAAGGTGTCTGTTGGGGGGAAGGAAAGGAAGGAGATTGTAAGATGGTTTGATTCTTTCCTCCTCCTTCCAACACCACCAATATTAATATCAAAGGAGTCATTGGATTTCTTGCTCTTAGTCACTGAATTGTTGAGATATATTATAGGTTTTTAATAAGATCTGTTAATTGTATTGTAGTTGCATTTTAATGGGAATATGTTGAAATTATGCTCTGAATACAAACTGCCCTGAGCCTGGTCGGGAAACGGATGGGTTAAAAATCTCATAAAATAAATAAAAAGTATTATGGGAAAGCATTTACACAAATATCCTCATCATGTGAAACTAGACAAATCCACAGATTAGGCAAAAGGTAAAAAGAGACCCCAATACCTGGTGGCAATCTCCATCTACGAGACAATCAAGACCAATGTCACTGGGGAATATTTGCACCATTGAGCAGAGAATGCCTGAAAGAAAGGTGAACCACAAGAAGGAATACCAGCTGGTTCTGGAAGTGCTCAAGTCAACTAAGAACTTGCTCAGCTGAGGCTGCAGTGAATTTTAGCAGCTGCAAATAATGAACTCAGTATGTTCATGGAGGGGCCGTGGCTCAGTGGCAGAACATCTGCTTGGCATGCAGAAGGTCCCAGGTTCAATCCCCAGCATCTCAACTCAAGGGATCAGGTAATAGGTGATGTGGAAGATGGAAGACCTCCTCCTGAGGCCCTGGAAAGCTGTTGTCACTCTGAGCAGACAATACTGACCTTGATGGACCAAGGGTCTAATTGAGTATAAGGCAGCTTCCTGAGATCATGGGGCTACAAGCTTTTGGACTTTGCTGTTTAAATGACCAAGCTGGAAGCTGGGTGGTGGAAGAGCCACGTGGGACTCTTGGAACTGAGGATGGCAGAGATCAGATTTCAGAGCCTTTTCTGGAAGATGCCTTTCAGAAATTAATATGTGAAGGTCGCAGCAAGTTGAATTAAGATGAAGATTTGGTTCCAGTTAAGAAGTCAAAGGATGCTGGTGGGCTCTGTATGACGCTGAAGAAGCATGAGGAGAATGTTGAATGATGCCCTATATGGAGAGAGTGAGGCTGCTTCTCCATGGAGGTTTTGCTCTGCCTTGACTTCCCTACAGCCCTGGTGCTGTTTTCAGAAGTATCCTCATGACATTGTCTTTTGTGCTGCTTGTGTTCCTCCCGCCCCACTTTGCTGTGATCTTTCCCAAACAATTAAATCAGTACAAGCTGTTAAAAAGGCCTTCTCTTCCTCTACTTGGTGGGGGCAGAACCAGCCAAGGAAAACTGGGCTGCTGAAATGGTCCCTGGCTCAGTGGTCGAGCACCAGCTTTGTGCGGGGGGTTGGACTAGATGACCATGGTGGGTCCTTCCAGCTCTATGATTTTATGATTCTATGATTCCTTGCTCAAAGCTCCAGCTGCCTTTTGGCATCTCCAGTTAAGAGGATTGCACATGGTGGACATTTATACTTGCCGTCTTCTTCTGGCCCATCTTGCTCAGTACTGCCTCCTCGGATGAGTGGTGGCTCTCCAGGGCAGGGGTCCCAAACGTGGACCCAAACATGGTGCCCATGGGTATCGTGGTGCCTGCTGACACCTTTCCTGGTGTCCCCAAGTGGATGGGGCTAGGTGCACCTTTTGCCCAGCAGGGCTTCTGATAGACCACTGGAGATCTGATTGGCTGCAGACATTAAAAAACATTGTTTTAGCAGCAGCGGGGACCACAGTGTTGGTTTTATTTTCTCTCATACACCTTTCTCAGCATTTTTTAATTACCCCTCTTCTTGGGCTTCCTCTGTGTGGTTGGCTCCGCCTCCTGCAGCAGCCATTTTGTGGTTTCGCCTACCACCTTTTGTTAGAACTCCAAAGGTGCTTATATGCTGAAAACGTTTGGAGACTCTTGCTCTAGAGTCTCAGGCAGAGAAAAATCTTTCCCCCCACCTATTGCTAGAAGATTATTTAATTGGAAATGTCAGGGTCCGGGATTGATCCTGGGACCACCTCCATGCCAAGTGGCGGCTCTACCACTGAAATACAACCACTCAGGCAGGACTTAGCCAGATGGACCAACAACCTGACCCAGAGGAAGACCCTTTCCTCTGTTCCTCCTTGTTGTGTAGTCTATGTTTTTTTTAAAAAAATTAAACAGAAAAGTTCACAAAACAGAGGACAATAGATTGAGCCATACCTTTTAATGGATGGAAGAATTAAATCACTTATGCCTTCCCTGCCATGCCTGGTTCTGTCATTAGTGGGTAACATCAACTTTAGAAGTACATAAGAACTAGAGTTGCCAGGTCCCCCTTCGCCACCAGTGGGAGGTTTTTGGGGTGCAGCCTGATGAGGGTGGGGTTTGGGGAGGGGAGGGACTTCAATGCCATACAGTCCAATTGTCAAAGTGGACATTTTCTCCAGGTGAACTGTTCTCTATCGGCTGGTGATCAGTTGTAACAGCAGGAGATCTCCAGCTAGTACCTGGAGGTTGGCAACCCTAATAAGAACATTAAAAATTCCTGCTGGATCAAACCAAGGCCCAACAGGTCCACAGTCTGTTCACACAGTGGTCAACCAGGGGCCTCTAGGAAGCCCACAAGCAAGACGACTGTAGCAGCACCATCCTGCCTGTGTTCCACAGCACCCAAAGCATGCTCCTCTGATCCTGAATAGGGATGCATCATGACTAGTGTTCATTTGGACTAGTAGCCATGGATAGCCCTCTCCTCCATGAACATGTCCACTCCCGTCTTCAAGCCTTCCAAGTTGGCAGCCATCAATACAGCCTGGGGCAGGGAGTTCCACAATTTAACTATACATTGTGTGAAAAGAAATACTCCCTTTGATCAGTTTTGAATCTCTCACCCTCCAGCTTCAGCAGATGACCCCGCGTCCTGGTATTATGAAAGAGGGAAAAGCTTCTCCCTGTCCACTCTCTCCATACCATGCATAATTTTATAGACCTCTATCATATCTTCCCTTAATCACCTTCTTTCTAACACTTCTTTCTGAAAGGGAAAACTCCCTTTCAGAGGCCTTCATAAAAGCGCCCGCAGTCCTATTATTGGCCTGGTCAGCCCCCCTCTCCCGTAGCCTTTCCTATTTGACAACATCCTTCTGTCCTTTGGGATCGAGTCATTTCATGTGTCAGCAAGTCGGATGGCTCAAGGCAGCCATCTGGATCTCACCCCCTCTCCCTTTCTTCGCTCCATGCCTGCCTGAGCCAGGACTGCTGTGTGAGTTCAATTTTTCATTCATATTTTGGAACGATCTGACCAGCTGGAATGTGGCCATGTTTTCAGTAGCGACCGGCTGGGACTGTGAAAAAGATGCCGGGGACTTTGTCAGGGCACTGCTGTGCGTTCGGGGAAGTGTTTGCTTGTTTCCACACCCGGTGAGAGAGATCATGGAAGCACTCTAATCAAACCTGAGAATCCTTTCCACGTACCTTCCCCCACCTAACCCTCCACGTCCTCTTCGTTCCTACTTTACTTCCTCAGCACTCTGGCAGGAAGAGACTCGTGCAAATTTTATGGGCATTGTAGCGAGTGATCCTGCCTGCCTGCCAGCCTGGCACATTACCGTTTCAAAGTGCTGACACACGTCTCGCTGGGATGAAAACTCCTTGGCCCCTTTGTAGCGCTGCTTCAGAAGGGAAAGAGGAAGCCGCCGGATCCTTCTCACTGGCCTTCATCTCCTGGATGTTGACATCTTTAAAGAGTTCTGCGGAGACAAACACGCAGGCACAGAATCAGAGGAATCAGAGCGGGAAAGAAATTGGCTTCTATCTCCCTGGTTCTTTCCAAGATCCTATTCTACAAAGGTGGATTGCTAATCTTCATTTTCATTGGTCGTTTATGCATGGGTACTTTCACTCAAGCCCCCCCCCCCGCCTGTCTTGGTTGTTCCTTGGAGTTTTGCCTGAGTTTTCCGTCCATTAGAGATGACCTTGTGCCCAGCAAATCCCTGGGCTTCCCATTCCTCTGTTAACCCGGCTCTTCCCTCTCCCCTGAGCTCAGCCCGGGTGAAATCTCCATGCATAAGGCAAAGAGCGGGACACACAAGCTTGGTTTCACTCACAGCCAATTACAAAGCAGCATGTGCAGAGGCGGGGGTTCAAATATTTCTCAGAGCACTTTCTGAACAGAAGAAAGGCTCTCGTAGGTGTAACCGTGGTCTTGGTATTTTCTTTCCTGACGTTTCGCCAGCAGCTGTGGCCGGCATCTTCAGAAGAAAGGCTTTTAAAAACCGAGGCTTGGATTTCTCCCCCCCCCCACCTTTCAGATTGCTCCATTTTTTGTTTTATGTTCTTAAAATGTTTTTTTATGTGGCAATTGGGTTTGGGGGGAACTTTTCTCTCACTACAGCCAATTACAAAGCTGTGGCATTTAGCATTTGACAACAGCAGTCAGAACTGACAGCGTTTAAGAACTGACGTCTCTTGTCATTTGAATATTTGGCATCTCATATTTGAAACGTGACAATATCTGAGGCTTGATTTGATGTTTGACAGTCAGCACGCGAGCGTTTGCTGTTCTGTAAATGATTGAATTTGCTTTTGATAATTTACAGCCGGTATTTTATATTCATTATTTGATAGCTAATATTGAGTATCAGCCGGTGGCGGTGTTTAATGTTCGGGTGGTGAAGAGTTCTGGAGACAAAAGCTTGTCGGGGAGACATTTCAGTTTGTGAAATGGAAATGTCACCCCCTAGAGCCGGAGCCGGAATGCCTGGCAGGGTTTCTCAGGGTGACGGGAATGTACTTCGCACATGCTCAGGAGGAATGAGCCAGAAAGACAAACCTGGGCTGAGCGCTGGCTTCAAGGAAACCCTTGAATGAGAATGCAAGATGCTCTGGAATCAAGCCGCTAGTTAACAATTCATATTTTATGTTTTTGGTGCCCAGAAGGTAGAACAGAATGGGTTGCCAGGGAAATTGCTAGTTCAGAAATTTAATGGAGACGACGCTGAACGCCTGTCTTCACATTGCCGCCGCCCATCTCTTGGAAGACGAGCCGCAGCGCCGGATGCACTGTGGGGGGGGGGGAAGGGGCTCCTACCTCAAGCACAGCATGAAACTTGGGGTAGGGGTGGGAAGTCAGAACAGCCTGCAGTGGAGCCCCCCGGGCCCATCTCTGCACATCTGGAACAGAATTGTTCTCCGTGAAACTCTCATCCAATGAGGCTGAACTGAACTTTTTGCTGTGTTCAGATTTCAGTTTAAAATGCAGAACACACACACACACACACACACACACACACACACATATACTGTGTATTGTTCATTGGGGTACAAGAAAATTGCACAGTTTGGTGCATTTGTATTCTTCCTCCACTACACAGCAGCCCTTACGCCCAACCGTACATATCCTCTTGACATTCCTTTCTTCTATATATGCTCTGAACACATGAAGCTGCCTTATACTGAATCTGGCCCTTGGTCCATCAAGGTCAGTATTGTCCACTCAGACTGGCAACTCTTCTGATTGAATTTCAGCCCGTTGGTTCTGGTCTGACCTTCTGGGGCAACAAAAAAACAACAACTTGGCACCCTCCTCTATGTGACAGCCCTTCAAGTACTTGAAGATGGCTATCATCTCACCTCTCAGTCGTCTCCTCTCCAGGCTAAGCATACCCAGCACGTCAGCCTTTCCTCATAAGACTTTCCTCAAAACTCTTTGGCCATTTATGCAGGGTCGATTTTTATGCTTGCTCAAAGCTGCTTTTTAAAAATCTGCCCTTTATAATGACTATTTACAGTCCTGATGCAAGAGGAGAAAGTCAAACAAATTCCACCCCACACTTGCATTGCCATTAGCAATAGTCATTTGCATAGCTAAGCTGTGGCTGTGATTTTGCATGCTTCCTTCAGTGAATGCTTCAATGTGGGGGCAGAGCAAATACAAAAGGTCATGTTAAAGGGGCTCTTAAATGCAAAACAGGTATGGGCTGGCTTCGCAGTGATGTCTGGAATTATGAAATTTAAAAAATATGCAGGGCACTACAGCCTGGAACACGCTGCCAGTTACCAAACATAAATGGCCTCTGGCTGACTTCAAGCATTGGCTGAATGTGCGCTTGTCAGGGATGCTCTAGGCTGATCCTGCTTTGAGCAGGGGGTTGGACTGGATGGCCTCTATGGTCCTTTTCACCTCTATGATTCTGTGATTCTATGACTTGGTCTCCAGACCCCTCACCATCTTCGTTGCCCTCCTCTGGGCCCAAGATATGCCCAGCAGTTGTCCTCTTCGTCTCCATAGGGACATTTCTCCCCTCTCGCGGTGGCTGGGGGAGGCTGGCATGCACCTCCTGAAGGGCCTGAAAGACTGGCGCTGATCTCATCTCGCCGCCGCCTGTGAGGCATAATGACTCTGTGCGCAAATCCCCTTCTCTCTTCTCCTAATGACTGTCTGAGAGGTGGAATCAAAACATTGTCTGAAGAGGGACTCAGGGGAGGGGGGCTGGAAGAGCAAACAGCAGCCCAGGTAAAAGCGGGGAAGGGGCAGCGGGGGGCTCTGCTCCCCAGGAGGATCGGGGGGGGGGGAGGGAATGCAAATCCCCTCTGGAAGAGCAACGGGAGTCCAGGGAGGCACAGGACAGAGAACGGTTTGTTTAGGAAGGAACGTCTCCCATTTTTAGCCTGCTGTCTCATATCTGACTCATGCAAGATGGCTTTCTTAGGGGAAGAAGGAAGATGGCGTTGGCATCCCTACGTCAATCCTCGGGGAATTGTCCCCGTTAAGCCAAGGGCCATCTCTACATCTTGAGGCAGCAAAGTCCATAAGTGGCCAGCAGCACATCCAGTGGTAGTAGGGTTGCCAACTCCAGGTTGGTAAATTCCTGGAGAATTGGGGCTGGGGGTGGGGTACAGAGAGGGGAGGGACCTCAGTAGTGTATAATGCCATCAGCTCCACCCTCCAAAGCAGCCATTTCCTTCAGTCGCACTGATCTTGGTCTTCAGTTTTAATTCCAGTTGTAATTCCCAGAGATCTCCAGGCCCCACTTATAGGCTGGTGACCCCCCAGTGGCAGTGAATTCCATAGGTTAATTACACACTGTGTAAAGAAGTGCTTTCGTTGGCCTCGAATTTACTGCCAGTCAATCTCAATGGGGGACAGGGGGAGCCGTTGAGGCCGAGGCCTGGAGCCAGGACCCAGGGGCCAAGAGCTGGGAGAGATCCCAATCCTGAGATTCAGCAAAGCATCCGAGACCAAGGAAGGAGACCCAGGCAGCTGAGGAGCTGCTCTGTCTGAGAGAAGGAAAACAGGGCAAGGGTCATGTGGAGGGAGATACCTGGGTCGAAATAAGTCAAGGAGGGAGGACCAGAGGGGGCAGATTCTGGGACCTAGAAGTAAATCTAAGCTGAGAGAGCTCTAAGAGAACTGTGACTGTCCCAAGCTCACCCAGCAGGCTTCATGTGGAGGAGTGGTTAAACCAACCCGGGTCACCAGATTAGCGTCTGCTGCTCATGTGGAGAGTGGGGAATCAAACCCAGTTCTCCAGATCAGAGTCCACCGCTCCAAACCACCGCTCTTAACCACTACACCAAACTGGATATCCCTGTGTTGCTGGAATGTCTTAGGTGGGGCAGAACATACTGATCTTTTCCTTCTCCCTCTACCCAGGGAAAGCGTATATTACGCACTGGGCAAAAAAGACTTGTCCTTCTCTGAGCTTCAAAGCCATCTCACCATCCTGCTGATGGTTAGATCCCTTCCGCAGCTGCAGCCAAGCTCACAGAGGCTCCCTTAACACTAGGGGGTCGGTTCCCCCCCAGCCCCCTTGCTGCTTTCGCTCATTTCTCCCCCCCCCCGACTAGTTGGAGCTTTGCTAGGAGCCTACTGCCTGCATTCTCGGCTATGCCAATTAAGACAATTTATACACAACGGCATAATCCACACAAGCTAGAAGATTGCCAAGGGCCAATTTAGATACCGACAATCTTGAGTAGTGTTGTAATAAGCCATGCTTGCTCTTTGGGAGAAATGTATCATTTCTCAAAACATCAAAAATAAAATAAAATAAAGGGGATTGTGGCTTCTCGCTTATAGAAGAAGAAGAGTTGGCTTTTATATGCCGACTTCCTCTACCACTTAAGGATGAATCAAACCAGCTTACAACTGCCTTCCCTTCCCATCCCCACAACCGACACCCTGTGAGGTAGGTGGGGCTGAGAGAGCTGTGACTAGACCAAGGTCACCCATCTGGCTTCGTGTGCAGGAGTGGGGAAACAAATCCAGTTCACCAGATAAGCCTCAGCCGCTCATGTGGAGGAGCGGGGAATCAAACCCGGTTCTCCAGATCAGAGTCCACCGCTCCAAACCACCGCTCTTAACCACTACACCCACTCTTGGCAACACTCTGTTCTCCTTCTCTTCCTGACCCTCCCTGTTCTGACATTGCACTGTGACATCCCCCTGGCAGCTGGGAGAGCTGCTGTTTGCAGTCCCCCCTCTCCCACCCCTTCTGCTTTTGCTGGATTCTCGGTTTTCAGCTTGGTTAAAAACTCCCCAACATCCTTCACTGGCCAACTGGTGAATTGGGTTGCCTTGCCTACTTCCAGGTGGGGCCTGGAGATCCCCAGAATTGCAACTGATTCCCAGAGTACAAGGATGAGTCCCTCCCGGAGAAAACAGCTGCTTTGGAAGGTGGAGTCTATGGCTTTATACCCTGCTGAGATCCCTCCCGTCCCCAAACCCCGCCCTCCCCAGGCTCCACCCCCAAATCTCCCAGAATTTCCCAACTCAGAGTTGGCAGCCCTAGTGAAAGTTGCATGGAGAATGCCTCGTAACGGTGTCAGACATGATAATATGGTTGTGTAGAGATGCTGCGTATTTCCATGCTGAAATCCAGACAAAAGGGAGTCTGGGAGGACTGCCAAACTGCAAGCAGGGCTGGTGAGGCGGTCGGCGGGACGAGACGATAAACCCCACTTTTGGGAGCAGTTTGAGCCTTCTTGATTCTTTGCTTATTCTTCTTCTGCTCCAATGGGCAGAAGAGGGGCCAGAGAGAGAAGAACACAGGAGAGAGGGAGAAACCGGCATGCAACGCCATTGCGAGCGGTGCGTGGTTTCTGACACGGTACCATTGCCAGGTCCCTCTTCGCCACTGTGGGAGGTTGTTGGGGCGGAGCCTGAGGAGGGCGGAGTTTGGGGAGGGGAGGGACTTCAATGCCATAGAGTCCAATTGCCAAAGCAACCATTTTCTCCAGGTGAACTGAACTGTATCGGCTGGAGATCAGTTGCAATGGCAGGAGGTATTGGGCAACCTCCCACCGATGGTGAAGAGGGACCTGGCAATGGTACTGTGTCAGAAACCACGCACCGCTCGCAATGGCGTTGCATGCCGGTTTCTCCCTTTCTCCTTTCAAAGTCATCTGTGTTCATGGCCATCACTACGTCCGCTGGCAATGAATTCCACAGTTTATTCATTCATTGGATAATCTGTTACTTCACTGGGTGAAGAAGATATAGCAAAAAAATTGAAGGGAAGAAAGAAGGATGAAAAACGGCTGCCTGGAAAAGAGGGAACGGGAGGGGGAGGAGTCAAGGAGATACAGGGGGCAGATGGGGGAAAAGTGGGTGTTGACGATGGGAGTAGCCGAAGTGTCGTCAGCATGTTCGCACCCCCGGAGAAGCCGTCATTGCAACGGAGAAGTCTAATAAGTCGCCATAAAAGTGTTTTTGGATAAAACGGCGTTTAAACGCTTCCAAAAAGATTTCAGCACAAAACCGGGGGGTGGGGGGTGGGGGGAGAGATAAGGTGCGAACAGTAGGGAATGAAACGTTTTGCAAGACGTTTTAAATACTTGGTGCAGTAACGGCCAGTGTTCTATTGGCGCCATCAAGTGATGTGCTGGATATTTTTAGGCTCCTCGCCCCTGCCCGGTCATACTCATAACTACTTGGCTCCACCCCTAGTAGCTCCATGTAACCCCACCATGGGCTGTGCTCTCTGGACAGCAGGTTGTATTTTGTTTCAGTTCTAGGCAACCTTAGTGCTTAGTATGATCAACATACAGGGTTGCCTTTTTGTGGTTAGTTACATAGGTGAAGCAAGCAGGAACATTTAAAATTCCCCGTCATGTTGTCATTTGGTCTTTAGGTTGCACCTTTGACAGGCTATGGAGTAATACTTTTGATGATTATGGATTGTCAGTAGATGGTGCTATGTTGCTTCTTGTATAGCTGCAGCATTGGCTGATGGGAGAAACAGGGAGGCCTCATTTGGAAAGCCGTCAGTCCTTAGAATCATAGAGTTGGAAGGGACCACCAGGGTCATTTAGTCCAACCCCCTACACAATGCAGGAAATTCACAGCTACCTCCCCCCACATACACACACCCACATACACACACCACATACACACACCCTACTCCATGCCCAGAAGATGGCAACAAAAAACCTCCAGGATCCCTGGCCAATCTGGCCTGGAGGGAAATTGCTTCCTGACCCCAAAGTGGCGATGGGCATACCCCTGGGCAAATAAGAAAGGGCCACAAGAGCCAAGCGTTGACTCAACCCTTCCTGCCCGCCCTCTCATGATCTGCCTAAGTTCACAGTTCCTTCATTTATTCTGTGGTGGAGTGAAACATCTCCTGGTCCTTAGGAGATAGGGTTGCCAGGCCCCTCTTTGCAACTGGCGGGAGATTTTGGGGGCGGAGCCTGAAGAGGGCGGGGTTTGGGGAGGGGAGGTGACTTCAATGCCATAGAGTTCAATTGCCAAAGCGGCCATTTTTCTCCAGGTGATCTGATCTCTATCGGCTGGAGATCAGTTGAATTAGCAGGAGATCTTCTGCTACTAGCTGGCAGTTGGCAACCCTATTAGGAGATGACTGAAAATACATTAATAGAAAACAAATAACCCATCCAAAGAGACAACTTCCCTGGAAAGAGGAGGTCTCCCATGGATGGATGGATGGATGGATGGAGCATTTTCAATCACATTTAATCAATTGATTAAAGAATTAGGTGGGAGACGTGTAAAAGAGCAAACCCAGATGTGGTTCTTCAATCATGTAAACTTGTCTTTAGAGTGCTGGCCATGCAAGAAGTTATTGGGACCATTGGTGCGCCACCACAGCTATTGATTATTTATTTATGTATTAAATACAGCCTTCAAAGAGAGGCCTTTGTAAAAAGATCCTCTCAGACAGAACCACCTACATGCCTTCCGAAAAGCTGGAAGAGTTGAAGGTTCCTGATCCCCTTCTGAGAGCTCATTCCATAGGATGCAAGCCATGGTGGACAACACTCTTGTTCTGGCAGCCACAGTACTTATTAGGGCTGTCAACCTCCAGGTAGTAGCTGGAGATCTCCTGCTATTACAACTGATCTCCAGCTCACCTGGAGAAAATGGCCGCTTTGGCCATTGGACTCTATGGCATTGAAGTCCTTCCCCTCCCCAAACCCTGCCCTCCTCAGGCTCCTCCAGACTCTGTGGCATTATACCCTGCTGAGGTCCCTTCCTTCCCCAACCCCTCCCCCCCTTCCCAGCCTCCATCCCTAAAATCTCCAGGTATTTCCCAACCAAGAGTTGGCAACCCTAAGGAAGGTGAAGGCCTAGGGTTGCAAAGCCCCCACCAGGGAAGGGGGTCCCCTGCTCTGGTTTCCCCCCATCGTTCAAAGAAAAGAAAAAAGCCATTGGGCAACAGTGTGACATCACATCTGGGGAAAGCCTGGAAGTGGCATCAGCCCTCTCTAAGAATTGCTGTAAACTCTATGGGTCCAGTCCAATGTATTCATAACTCCCATAATTGGCACAGAGGATGGAAAGAAATATAAGGGAGACAATGTTCGCAACCTGCAAGTTACTGTATTACCCCAACGAAGTACAGATTTAAAGACTGTCTTAAAAGAAAGTAAAGCAAAACATACAATAAACTTTACCTGTCTTGAAGAGGAGGGTTCCAGGGTCTTTGTGTTATGCAGCAAGTGGGAGATACCGGTCCAGGAGAAATATCTGGGAAGCAGAAGAAATGCCTTCTCATACCCCTGAATGTACCTGGATGCTTATGGGGGAAATGGCTATTGGTCCAGAACTTTGGGTTCTGGCTGTGATTGGTGAGCTGTATACTCATTATTGATTGGACAACTGAATGTTGAGGTGCCCATTGGTGCAGATTTCAGGGATAGGATAATTAAATGAATTTATAGAGGAGGAGGAGGAGGAGGAGGAGGAAGAGAAGAAGAAGAGCTGGTTTTTATATGTCGACTTTCTCTACCACTTAAGGGAGACTCAAACCAGCTTACAATCACCTTCCCTTCCCCTGCCCACAACCGACACCCTGTGAGGTAGGTGGGGCTGAGAGAGCTGTGACTAGCCCAAGGTCACCCAGCTGGCTTCATGTGTTGGAGTGGGGAAACCAAAACGGTTCACCAGATTAGTCTTTGCTTCTCATGTGAAGGAGTGGGGAATCAAACCTGGTTCTCCAGATCAGACTCCACCACTCCAAGCCACCGCTCTTAACCACTACACCACGCTAGGGCATCAGAGTACCTTTGATGTTATGGGAAGGGTGATTGGTTTGATGAGTTGTCATTCCTCACATAGTAAGCTCTTTTCTGAGAAGAAGGCACCGTCCTGAGACCATTCATGCAGAGGAAGTTCCCAGTATTTTTCTAGTCAAACCTGAGTCATACATTTTGCCCATAGTGTTAAGTGAGCTCTGCATCAATAGATTTTTGGACTAATGTTTCCCAGGTTGCTCGTAGCTGTTCCACTTAAACATCCTTCGTAGAAGAAGTTTTGATCAGTGGACCAGATTCATGGCTGGAGCAGAGGCATCTTTCTGGTCACAGACAGCTTCAGTGGCCAAGAGGTGTTGGGAGCCTCTTAAATGCTTGATCTTCCTGCAGACCCAGTGTCTTGGAGTCAGAGAATATATCAAGGATCCTTTCCCAGGCCTTTGGTTTCTTATGGCATACATGGTTTTTAACGAGGGAGCCCCCATGCTGGTCTTTACTGATAGCTACTATGTTGGGTGCCCTGACCTGGCAGACCTGATCTTGTCAGATCTCAGAAGCAAAGCAGGGTTAGCTCAAATAGGAACAACCAAGCAAATCCAAGGCTGCATAAATAGTGCATGGATTCCTGGTCTATGTGAAGAAACCCAACAATATTAGAAAACAGTTTTATCTTTGTTCAGATGTCAGCCCTCATCATTGTGTTGCAACATGCTCGCTTGACTCAATGAAATCTTGCAAAACTTTGGTTTGTTATGGAACAGCAAGTACGGTAGAGAATACCCACAGCTTAGTCATTTTTAGCCTTGGCAAAATAGCTAAAATGGGAAACCGCCAAGGAAGTCTAGGGCTGCTACACGAAGGCAGGCAAGGGAAAACCATCTCTTTCCTTGATAACCCTATGGGGTCTCTGTAAGTCGGCCATGACTCAGTGGCACTTTGGGCAACAGAGAACACTCCTCCCGCCCACCACCATCTCCTCTTTTCATGCTTAGTGAGAAAGAAAAGAGACTGTTGTGATTAAAGAAGCCACCCTTTCCGTGGAAGATGAAAGCTGGAGATGGTGACGACCCCTCTAACCGCAGTGGCCGCCTTCATGGCAGGCTGCTTCCCAGGCAGACCTTCTGCCTCGGCATCTGGTGAACAGGAATCTTCTGCCGGGTTCCCAGCAAGCCTGAGTGTGTTAACAGCACATTTCAAAGGCTGAGGAGGGCGGTGTTTGGGGAGGGACTTCAATGCCATCAAGTCCGATTTTCAAAGTGACCATTTTCTCCAGGGGAACTGATATCTAATCATCTGGAGATCAGTTGTAATAGCTGGAGATCTCCAGCTAGTACTTGAAGGTTGGCAACCCTAAATTGAGAATAGTGCAGAAATGTGCTCTAACCCTTTGTGAACTGGCCTGGGTCTTTTGGAAGGGAAAACTAGGGCATGGCGGCTGTGGGCCAGCAAGGAATTGTGGGAAAGCAAGGAACAATTGGAACCCCCCACCCAAATGTCCCTACCTGGTTTCCTCTTCACTCTCAGGGGCTTGCCCAAGCTAGTATCTCCCCACCCCCCTTCCCAGCGGCTCTCAACTTTCCATGCCTACTGAAGCATCTTTGGTCTTCATCAGTCCTTCTGAGATTTTCTAAGATTCATTTATGAAGTCAGCTTTTTCTGCCCCTGGGAGAATAGGTAGGTACTTTCTTTGTAGGTGGTCCTGGCTCCATGCATAGTCTGGCTATCATGACTGGCATAGATTGGGCCCAGCTAGTTTTGGATTAGCTAGAGTGACGCCATTCATATCTGATATGATCCATCTATAAATAGCCCTGACTAGCCCAGTCTCATCAGAGCTCAGAAGCTAAGCAGGGTCGGCCCTGGTGAGTACTAGGATGGGAGACCACCAAGGAAGTCCAGGGTTGCTATGCAGAGGCAGGCAATGGCAAACCACCTCTGTATGTCTTTTGCTCTGACCTGGATGGCCCAGGATAGCCCGATCGCCTCAGATCTTGGAAGCTAAGAAGAAGAGTTGGTTTTTATACCCTGATTTTCTCTACCTTTTAAGGAGAATCAAACTGGCTTACAATCACCTTCCCTTCCCCTCCCCACAACAGACAGACACCCTGTGAGGTAGGTGAGGCTGAGAGAGCTCTAAGAGAGCTGTGATTAGCCCAAGGTCACCCAGCTGGCTTCATGTGTAGGAGTGGGGAAACCAACCTGGTTCACCAGATTAGCATCTGCCGCTCATGTGGAGGAGTGGGAAATTAAACCCGGTTCTCCAGATTAGAGTCCTCCACTCCAAACCACCACTGTTAACCACTATACCACGCTGTCTCTCTATGCAGAGGCAGGCAATAGCAAACCGCCTCTGAATGTCTCTTGCTTTGTAAACCCCATGGTCCAGGGGTTGCCATGAGTTGGTTGTGAGCTGACAGCACACAGTTATTATCCCTGACCAGAATGGCCCAGGTTAGCTGATCTCATCAGATCTTGGAAGCTAAGCAGGGTCAGCCTTGGTTAGTACTTGGATGGGAGACCACCAGAGAAATCCAGGGTTGCAACCCAGAGACACACAATGGCAAACTACCTCTGCTTGTCTCTTGCCTTGCAAACCCCATGGCCCTTGGGCCGCTTTGAGGTGGTTGTCACTTGATGGCCCTTCATTACTATTATTATATTGATGTTTTGCCCAATGCATGAAATGGCCTCGAAAAAACAAGACAGCTCAGGCTCCCCCCCTGGTCTGTCCTTCCGGAACATTCCGACAGCTCCTCTTTTGCAGGGTGCTGCTTGGGGAATGCCACCCCCTTCTCCCACCTCCCACAGGCAATTGCAACCTCGGCTCCCACATGTTGCAAACATTCCAGGAAACCAGATCTGTCTCCTTCCAATGGCTCCACTTCCAAGAACAATAAATCATCCTGTCAGAGTCCCTTAGATCTCAGGAGCTGCTGAGTTTCTCCGGCACAGAACGGCGGCCCGGATTAGAGTCCCTTCCGAGCCACTCAGAGGCAGTTGGTGGCAGCTCTTTCCCGAACCCCTTGGGAGAAGATCTTGAAGTGGGATCATGTAATGAGGGCAACGGGGCATGAAGGTTGGTGGTTTTATTAGGGGGCTGTCGATGGGTATTAGTTCGAATGGCTAAGAAGAGAAGCTCCGTGGGGAGCAGTTATGAACCCAGTAGAACTGGCTCCCACCCTGATGGAGCCCAGATGTGCTGTAGTGACTCAGAGAGACTGCAGTACAAAGTGGGAAGGCCTGGGTTCAAATCCCACAGCATACTGGCTAGCTGCCGCAAGCCACTCAGTGACACCCCCCGGTTTTTGCAAGAGGGGAATAACATCAACACACTTCACAGGGCTGTAAGGTCAACAAGATCCAGGGTATATATGCATACTGTGAAAAAAAGACCATTAAGTTAGGGTTAGGGTTGCCAACTTCAAGTTGGGAAATTCCTGGAGATTTGGTAGGTGGAGACTGGAAAGTGTGGGTGTTGGGAAGGGGAGGGAACTCAGCAGGGAAGTGAAGCCACATAGAGTCCATGCTCCCAAGCTTCCATTTCCTCCAGGGGAACTTGGCTTAAGATCTCCCACTATTACAACTGATCTCCAGGTGATAGAGATCTGCTCCCCTGGAGAAAATGGTTGCTTTTGGAAGGTGGACTCTATGGCATTATACCCCACTGAATTCCATCCCTTCCCCAAACCCCTCCCTCCTCAGGCTCCACCCCTAAAATCTCCAGGTTTTTCCCAACCAGGAGCTGGTAACCCTACTCCCAGGGTTGTTGTGAGGATAAAGCGGAGGCATGGAGAAGCCATCAATGCTACCCTGAGTTCCCTGGCTGTAGGGTGGTGTGATCACATGAACACATGAAGCTGCCTTGGCTTATACTGAATCAGACCCTTGGTCCAGCAAAGTCAGTATTGTCTGCTCAGACCAGCAGAGGCTCTCCAGGGTCTTAGGCAGAGGTCTTTCAGATCACCTACCTGCCTGGTCCCTTTAACTGGAGATGCCAGGGATTGAACCTGGGACCTTCTACCAAGCAGATGCTCTAACACTGAGCCATGGCCCCTCCCTGTAGGTACTTGAGAAAGTATTGGGGTGGGAATGGTGCTCAGCGGACGCAGTCCCGTGGTGCCTGAGAAGCCATTAAAGGCAGCGGCAGGGAGGTGCTGCCGACTCTCGTCCTTTTAGCACTCAAGGATGGAGGGCTGTTTGGTTCTTCTCTGAGGCTCTTAGGAGCTTTGGCCTTGCAACTTCTGAGGTCCAATGCTGGCTCTTCGCAGCCCTGTGAAAACATGGGGACTAACCTAACCAGCTCCGCCCCAAACACATGCTTCATGTTGATGAGGAAAATCCTTGGCCAGAAGGAAGTTGTGTGAAATCTTGTTTTCTAAAAATGGGAGGCTCAGAGCTGGAAACCGCACTGCATGTGGCCGGGAGGAGGCCCAGGGTGGGCTGTGCAGAAGGTAGGGTTGCCAGGTCCCTCTTTGCCACTGGCGGGAGATTTTGGGGCTGAGCCTGGGGAGGGTTGGGTTTGGGGAGAGGAGGGACTTCTTCAACACCATAGAGTCCAATGGCCAAAGCAGGCATTTTCTCCAGGTGAACTGATCTCTATCGGCTGGAGATCAGTTGTAATAGCGGCAGATCTCCAACTAGTACCTGGAGGTTGGCAACCCTAGCAGAAGGGAATTGATTTAATTATTCTGTATTAAAATGGTCACCTTCATGATGGGTAGGGTTGCCAGCTCTGGGTTGGGAAATACCTGGAGATTTGGGGGTGGAGCATGGGCAAGGATGGCTTTATGGAAGGGAGGGACCTCAGGGAGGTATAGTTCCACAGAATTCACCTCCCAAAGCAGCCATTTTCTCCAGGGGAACTGGTCTCTGTCACCTGGAGACCAGTAATAATTCTGGTAGATCTCCAGCCACCACCCTGAGAGGGACTGACAGAATTAGTGTTGCCAGCTCCAGGTTGGAAAATACCTGGAGATTTTGGGGGTGGATTCTGGGGAGGGCAGGGTTTGGAAAGGAAAGGGACTTCAATGCCATAGAGTCCAACTGCCAAAGCAGCCATCTTCTCCAAGTGAACTGATCTCTATTGGCTGGAGATCAGTTGTAATAGCAGGAGATCTCCAGCCACCACCTGGAGGTTGGCAACTCTAAACCGAATGCTGCAAGCTGGTTTTCAGCCACTCCATTGCAGGCTGGTTTCTGCCACTGAAAATGTATCTGGGGGCTGAGGCTTGGCTCCAGTAGCAAAATCCCTTTGGAGGAGGAAATGGATACTGTCATTTTCTCCCAATGGCCAGTGCTAGACTGCCTGTTTGATGGCCCGAATCTCATTACCAGCCCCTGCTGTTCTGCAGCGAGGGGACGGGCCTTGGCGTTGGCTCCCGAGCCAAGAGCCCTTTTCTGTGATTCAGAGATCCGAGTTTTAATTAACGGAAAGCGGCACCCGTTCTGCTCAACGCAGCACTCTTAAAAGTTCAATTGTTGATTGAGGCAAGAGCCATTTCTCACCAGGTAGAGAAAATGAGACGTGGATCGGAACATAAAAGATTGTTTTAATTAAACCTGGCATTTCCAAGGCTGCGGCTGACAGGAGGATAATAGTGTAACTGGGGTTCAAAAAAACGGATTAGACAAATTTATGGGGAATAGAGACATCAGTGGCAATTAGCCAGGAGAGGCTGCCAACCTATTGCTCCCCCACCAAAAAACCCACCTTTCAAAATCTCTCTCGCTCTCGTTTTCCAAAACATTCGGTGCTAATTTCCCCTGTCCAAATGATCTGCTGTATTGATGCTTTGTAATAACCTATCAGTTTTGTTTTGTGCAATCGCTCATGGTGTTGACACATTGCCACGCAATGTGCGCTGAATGCGGTTGGCAGGTGCCACTCTCCTGACAGGGTGTCTGGAATTCAAAGTACGGTTGCGAACCTCCAGGTACTAGCTGGAGATCTCCTGCTATTACAACCAACCTCCAGCCGATAGATATCAGTTCACCTGGAGAAAATGGCTGCTTTGGCAATTGGACTCTATGGCATTGAAGCCCCTCCCCTTCCCAAACCCCACCCTCCCCAGGCTCCACCCCAAATTGCCTGGAATTTCCCAACCCAGTGTTTGCAACACTACATAAGAATGGTGTTGTTTTAATACCCCCGAAACACCTGTGTGCAGTTCTGGAGGCCTCACTTCAAAATCGATGTGGACAGAATGGAGCGGGTGCAGAGGAGAGCGAAGAGGATGATCAGGGGCCTGGAGACCGGGCCCTGCAGGGAAAGGATGAGGGAGCTGGGGATGTTTAGTCTGGAGAAGAGGAGGTGGAGGGGGGACAGGATTGCTCTCTTGAAGTCTTTGAGGGACTGTCACTTAGAGGAGGGTAGGAGCTGTTCCTGTTGGCAGCAGAGGAGAGGACTCACAATAATGGGTTTAAATTCTGGGAGGAAAGGTACTGGCTGGATATTAGGAAGAATATTTTTACAGTAAGAGTTGTTTGACAGTGGAACCTAGGGAGATGGTGAGCTCCCCCTCACTGGCAGTCTTTATCAGAGGCTGGACAAGCACTTTTCAGGGATGCTCTAGGCTGATCCTGCATTGAGCAGGGGGTTGGACTAGATGGCCTCTATGGCCCCTTCCAACTCTATGAATCCATGATTCTATTCTATGATTCTACCTGTTCTATGGCCATCTGCCAGCAATGCTGATTCTATGACCTTAGGCAGTTCATGAAAGGCAGTTCATGAGAGGGAGGGCATTTTGGCCATCTTCTGGGCATGGAGTAGGGGTCGCTGGGGGTGTGTGGGGGAGGTAGTTGTGAAAATCCTGCATTGTGCAGGGGGTTGGACTAGAGGACCCTGGTGGTCCCTTCCAACTCTATGATTCTATGATTCTATACGTCACTCGGCATGACAAGAAGAATTTTATTTCCCCCTCATGCCTGATTGCGATGAGACAAAGACCATCGTGCACACCTCGCTATTAATCGAATCCCGAGCATCACCAGATCGTCTTGACTCCGAGAGAATCAAGGTGCAAAGGAAACGAAGCTGAGTCCTGCGCCGGAATATTAAACCAAACAATCAAACCCAGCCGTCCATCTCCTACCTGCGGCCATTACGCCTCCAGCAGAGAGAATCAGAAGAAATCAGGAAAGGGCTTTAATCAATGCAAAGGCTATTATTACATTGTTATGGTTAACAATACATGCAGTCAGCAAGGCTAAAAAAAACCCAGCCTCATCTGCTGTGAAAGAAAAGAATTGGAAATTCAGGGCCCTTGGAGGTGCATGCAGCATCCTCCTTTGTGGCATGCCTTCGGGTGTGAACTGCTCTCTGGCCCAGGGCCCACCGCAGCTAGAAATCCAATTAGGATTGTTCCGAAATTTCATTTCGTTTGTATTTCCCATTTGCATGTGGAGTACTTTGAAGTTTGAGGTCTCTGGGGAAAAACAACCGTAGGGTAGGGTTGCCAACTGTAGGTTGGGAAATTCCCAGAGATTTGGGGGCAGAGCCTGGGGAGGGTGGCGTTTGGAGAGGGAGGGACCTCACCAGGGTATAATGTCACAGAGTCCACCCTCCAAAGCAGCCTTTTTCTCCAAAGGAACTTATCTCGGTTAGCCTGCAGATCAGCTGTAAACCTGGGGCATATCCAGGTGCCACCTGGACATATCCTGTTATTACAGTTGACCTCCAAAAGACCAAGATCAGTTCCCCTGGAAAAATGGCTGCTTTGGAGAGTAGACTCTATGGCATTATATCCCAATGAGGTCCCTCCCTTCCACAAACCACACTCTCCCTAGGAGGTCCCTCCACCCCAAATATCTACAGATATTTCCCAACCCAGAGCTGGCAACCCTAACCACAGGGCAGAACCGTTACCCAGTTCTTGGGATCTTTTTGCGCCATCTTCATAAGTGCATCTGTGCCCTCTGCCCCATTCTTCTTGCCACCATCTGCCTACCTGGGTGGTTCTCCTCTTCGTATCCCTCACATATTTCAGGACAAAGCGGAAAAGCACTCTAGCTTGATGACTGGCCATGGGAGAGAGATCCTATCACATTGTTCCTTATGGATCTGTAGATGACTCACTGGTCCATCCTGCCAACGAGGGCGGGGGTCCGCCTCATGCATTTGATTCCCTGGCCCAGAAAGTGCTGCTACTGGCCCAGCAGCTGCGGCAGGCAGTGTGCCAGAGGCCCTAAACAGAAAAACGGGTGTGCTTCCTTAGCTCCTTCTCTTGAGTCAGAATTAGGGTTGCCAACCTCAGGTGGTGGCTAAAGATCTCCTGGAATTCCTACTGGTCTCCAGACAAAAGAGATCAGTTCCCCTGGAGAAAATGGCTGCTTTGGAAGGTAGACTTTGTGGCATTAAACCTCACTGAGGCCCCTCCCCAAACACCACCCTTTCCAAGCTCCACCCCCACATCTCCAGGTACTTCCCAACCCAGAGTTGGCAACCCCATCAGAATGGCATGGGGTACCAGAGGGGCCAGGGCCTGAATCACAGCCAGAGGTGGTGTGAATCACTCGCTTGTGGCCCAGCCTAGGAGCTGAAGGGTGAAGATGGTGAGGTAGATCAGTGAGGAGGGGAAGAGTGTGAAGGTGGTGGAGAGAGGAGGCAAGAGGAAAAGGACGTGGTGAGTGGAAAGAAAGGAGGAGCTTCTCCCTGGATGAACCCATGAGGCGGCTTTGCTCTTTTGGCCAGCTCTTTCTCCTGGTACCAGCCTTTTCAGTAGTGGCCCCATGCTATGGAAGAACCTACAGGAAGCAATAAGGAAAATTCCAAACTTGCTGGTGTTCCAAGAGGTTGTTCAGTGGACATGTTAAAGAGAGACTTTGGGGCACCCCGCCCTGACAGTTGTGGTGTTTTGAGGTTGTTGTTATTGGGTTTTTTGTTTTTTGTATACTTAGTCTTGCCTTGACCTGTATGGCCCAGATCTTGGAAGCTAAGCAGGGTTGGCCCTGGTTATTTCTTGGATGGGAGACCACCAAGGAAATTCTGGGTTGCTATGCAGAGGCAGGCAAGGGCAAACCACCTCTGCTCATCTATTGCCTTGACATGGATGGCCCAGGCTAGCCTGATCTTGCCAGATCTCAGAAGCTAAGCAGGGTCGACCCTGGTTTGTACTTGGATGGGAGACCACCAAGGAAGGCCAGGTTTGCTATGCGGAGGCAGGCAACCCATCTCTGTTCATCTCTCGCCTTAAAAACCTTACAGTTTCGCCATAGGTTGGCTGCAACTTAACAACACTTTCCACCACCATAGTAAGCCTCGTGGAGGCTTGAGAAGTAATGTTTTTGGAAGGGCACAGTAGGGGAGGAGGTGTTTTTTGCTGGAGAAGAGGGGCCGTGGCTCAGTGGTAGAGCATCTGCTTGGCGTGCAGAAGGTCCCAGGTTCAATCCCTGGCATCTCCAGTTAAAGGGACTAGGCAAGCAGGTGATGGGAAAGACCTCCGCCTGAGACCCTGCAGAGCCGCTGCCGGTCTGAGTAGACAAAACTGACTTTGATGGACCAAGTGTCTGATTCAGTAGAAGGCAGCTTCATGTGTTCAGGTGTTCATGTGCGTACTGGATGATCTGCAACTGGGCAGGATCATCACCCATGTGGCTAATCTCTGAAGGAGGAAGAAGCAGCTGCCAGGGAAACAGCTGCACCGAAGGGGGATCTAAAAAAAGTGAATATTTACATAATCATCTTGACGATGGTCAGATTTAATTCCAAGTCTTAATTGTGTTATTTCATCTGGCTATATTTTCAATTTGTTACGTTTGTATGGTTAAACAAATAAAGCAGACTTTCTTTGGGGAAATATTTCTACCCTTACCCAAATTGCTATTTTTCCATCTGGAAACTGAAACGGGGGGGGGGGAATTCTCGAGGTCCTAAACCCCTCGAATAATATTCCAGCTCGTGATGCAGAAAGTCACACGGTCGACATTCGGAGAGGCCCTGAGCAGATTTTTCATTTTGCAAGTGTGATCGACATAAACAGATGCACAGACACATGCCGGTGCTTGCGTGTCATATCTGAGGAAGTGTGTTGTGACTCATGAAAGCTTATCTGGAAATAGATGTTGTTAGTCTTTAAGGTGCCACTGGACTCTGGCTTAAGCTTGTAACGGCAACCACTGGAATGTGTGATCTGGAATGTGGGTTTGTAATAGGGTTGCCAGGTCCTTCTTTGCTACCAGCGGGAGGTTTTTGTGGCGGAGCCTGAGGAGGGTGGGGTTTGGGGAGGGGAGGGACTTCAATGCCATAGAGTCCAATGGCCAAAGAGGCCATTTTCTCCAGGGGAAGTGATCTCTATCGGCTGGAGATCAGTTGTAATAGCAGGAGGTCTCCAGCTACTACTTGGAGGTTGGTTTTTATATGCCGACTTTCTCTACCACTTAAGGCAGAATCAAACCAGTTTACAATCACCTTCCCTTCCCTGCCCCACAACAGACACCCTGTGAGGTAGGTGGGGCTGAGAGTGTGTGACTAGCCCAAGGTCACCCAGCTGGCTTCATGTGGAGTGGGGAATCAAACCAGGTTTTCCAGATCAGAGTTCACCACTCCAAAATCACTGCTCTTATCCACTACAGCACCCTGGCTATAGAAAGACAAGCCCTGCTGAGCAAAACCCAACATGATATTGTCGAAGGCTTTCACGGTCAGAGTTCATTGGTTCTTGTAGGTTATCCGGGCTGTGTGACCGTGGTCTTGGTATTTTCTTTCCTGACGTTTCGCCAGCAGCTATGGCAGGCATCTTCAGAGGAGTAACACTGAAGGACAGTGTCTCTCAGTGTCAAGGGTGTAGGAAGAGTAATATATAGTCAGAAAGGGGTTGGGTTTGAGCTGAGTATTGTCCTGCAAAAGTATTGTCCTGTAAGTATCAAGATAATGTGCTAATGAGGGTATGGTATGTTAATATGGAACCATTGTATCCTGAAGTGATCTGTTAATGTGTGTAATCCAAAGCTAATCTGTATGGCTATTGTTGAATGCTGTCTTTGTCTGGAGGTTTTTCAGGGCAGGAAGTCAAGCCTTATTCATTCTTAAACTCTCCTCTTTTCTGTTAAAGTTGTGCTGATGTTTATGAATTTCAATGGCTTCTCTGTGCAATCTGACAAAATAGTTGGTAGAATTGTCCAGTCTTTCAGTGTCTTGGAATAAGACCCTGTGTCCTGTTTGTGTCAGTCCATGTTCAGCCACTGCTGATTTCTCAGGTTGGCCAAGTCTGCAGTGAAAGATACTGAACATGAAAGATACTGAACATGAAAGATACTGAACATGAAAGATACTGAACATGAAAGATACTGCAGACTTGGCCAACCTGAGAAATCAGCAGTGGCTGAACATGGACTGACACAAACAGGACACAGGGTCTTATTCCAAGACACTGAAAGACTGGACAATTCTACCAACTATTTTGTCAGATTGCACAGAGAAGCCATTGAAATTCATAAACATCAGCACAACTTTAACAGAAAAGAGGAGAGTTTAAGAATGAATAAGGCTTGGCTTCCTGCCCTGAAAAACCTCCAGACAAAGACAGCATTCAACAATAGCCATACAGATTAGCTTTGGATTACACACATTAACAGATCACTTCAGGATACAATGGTTCCATATTAACATACCATACCCTCATTAGCACATTATCTTGATACTTACAGGACAATACTTTTGCAGGACAATACTCAGCTCAAACCCAACCCCTTTCTGACTATATATTACTCTTCCTACACCCTTGACACTGAGAGACACTGTCCTTCAGTGTTACTACTCTGAAGATGCCTGCCACAGTTGCTGGCGAAACGTCAGGAAAGAAAATTCCAAGACCACGGTTACACAGCCCGGATAACCTACAAGAACCAAAAAACCCAACATGGCTTCTGTAGAGGTAGGTCCTCCTGTCCCACTAAACTTTTAGAGTTTTTTGAAAGTGTCAGTAAACATGTGGACAGGAATGAGCCTGTGGACATTGTGTATTAGGATTTCCAAAAGGCTTTTGACAAAGTCCCCCACCAAAGACTGCTAAGCAAACTTCATAGTCATGGGATAAGAGGACAAGACCTCTTATGGATTGAGAGATGACTGAAAAATAGGAAGCAAAGAGTAGGAATCAATGGTCATTTCTCACAATGGAGGGATGTGAGCAGTGGGGTCCCTCAGGGATCGGTGTTGGGGCCGGTGCTTTTCAACCTGTTCATCAGTGACATGGAGCTGGGGGTGAATAGAGAGGTGGCCAGGTTTGCAGATGACACCACATTATTTAGGGTGGTTAAAACAAAATTGGACTGTGAAGAGCTCCAAAAGGATCTCTCTGAACTGGAGGAGTAGGCATTAAAATGGCAAATGAGATTCAATGTGAGCAAGTGTAAAGTGATGCATATTGGGGCAAAACATCCCAACTTCACATATACACTGATGGGATCTGTGCTGGCAGCGACAGACCAAGAAAGGGATCTTGGGGTGGTAGTGGATTGCTTGATGAAGATGTCAACCCAGTGTGCGGCTGCTGTGAAAAAGGCAAATTCTACGCTGGCCATAATTAGACGAGGAATAGAGAATAAGACTGCAGATATCATACTGCCCTTGTATAAATCTATGGTGAGACCACACTTGGAATACTGTGTACAGTTCTGGTCACCACACCTAAAAAAGGATACTGCAGGGCTTGAGAAGGTGCAGAAAAGAGAAACCGAAATGATCAGAGGACTAGAGCAATTGCCCTACGAGGAGCTGTTAAAACGCTTAGGGCTGTTTAGCTTGGAAAGATTTTATGCTGATCAATTTTATGTTGCATCACTGTAATGACCCAGTTGGTTAAGCAATAAAATGTTATTGGATATTTACAAACATTGGTTTCTATTTCATATTCAAAACGCCAACATAGGCTTCTGCTGGCTGGACAGATGTACTTCACGCTCCCAGCTCTCATTTAAATGGTGCTGCTGCCTATGCAAAGGCAATCATGCATGCAGTGTTGGCACGTTTGCACAACAACTGCCAAGGCAGATAGAGTTGCCAACCTCCAGGTGGGGCCTGGAGATCTCCCGCTGTTATAACTGATCTCCAAGCTACAGAGAGTAGTTGCCCTGGAGGAAATGGCTGTTTTGGAGGGTGGAGGTCTAACGCTTTGTATCCCAATGAGGTCCCTCCCCAAACCCTGCTCTCTCTAGGCTCCACCCCCCCAAATCTTCAGGTATTTCCACCTGGTTGGCCACTGTGTGAACAGACTCCTGGACTTGATGGGCCTTGGTCTGATCCAGCAGGGCTTTTCTTATGTTCTCATGCCACACCTCTTTTCCTCAAGTGGAATGATTACACTGGGCTATGCCAAGGCAAGGTTGCCAACTCTGGTATAGGAAATTCCTGGAGATTTTGGGATGCAGCTGGGTAGGGACCTCAGCATGGCATAATGCTCTAGCATCCAGAGCAGCTATTTTTGCCAGGGAACTGATCTCTCTAGTCTGGAGGTCAGTTGTAATTCCAGGAGACCGTCAGGCCCCACCTGGAGGTTGGCAACCTTATGCAGCCAAGGCTGGAGTCCCACTACCCACAGAATATCAGATGCAACCCCAGATGATCCCCTTTTTTTGCAGGGAATTCGCTCTTCAGATTTCAAATCCTTGAGAGCCTTCCCTTCAGCTTCTCAGCCACTACGTTAAAGGTTATTTGTATCCAAAAACTGTCCTTCAAAGTGCCCGAGACTCCCGGAAGAGCCCGGCGATGCTAACGGAGTCAGAAATCCCAAGGCAGTGACAATCGCCTGCAGGAACGATGGCTGTCATTTTTCTTTGGTGATTGACAGGTCACTCAGCTCTGTCGAGTGAACTCTTGACACAGTTTCATGGAATGGAAAAGAAAAAGGAGAGGAAAGAAATGCTTTTGTGTAACACACATTGATTCTAATGCTGGGAGGGGATCTGCTTTCATTTAACTATGCAGTTATTAGTCCTTAATGCTAAATCAGGAGGTTTGAGAACATTGCTCATTTGCATATGTTCGTTTTTTAAAAGGTGGGCAGATTTTAAGTTGCTTGCTGGCTAGTACCATAGGAACAAAACACGTCTGGTGTTTTAATTTCTAATATGCTTTCAGACTGATCCTAAGCCTCTTTACTCAAAAGTCAAAGTGACAGAAAGTTTCTTCCAAAGTAGGTGTGTACACCTGCAAGGAAGAGGGAGGGGCTGTGGCTCAGTGGTGGAGCATCTGCTTGGCATGCAGAAGGTCCCAGGTTCAATCCCCAGAATCTCCACTTAAAGGGACTAGGCAAGTGGGTGATGTGAAAGACCCCTGCCTGAGGCCCTGGAGAGCCGCTGCCGGTCTGAGTAGACAATACTGACTTAGATGGACCAAGGGTCTGATTCAGTATGAGGCAGCTTCATGTGTTCATGAAGTTAGTCTTAGAGCCATCATTAGGGTTGCCAAGTCCCTCTTTGCTACCGGCGAGAGATTTTTGTGACGGAGCCTGAGGAGGGCAGGGTTTGGGGAGGGGAGGGACTTCAATGCCATAGAGTCCAATGGCCAAAGCGGCCATTTTCTCCAGGGGAACTGATCTCTATCGGCTGGAGATTAGTTGTAATAACGGGAGATCTCCAGCTAGTACCTGGAGGTTTCCAACCCTAGCCATCATGGCATCTACTGATGAGTAAGCTTGCTTAAGATGAAGCTGCTGATAGGGTTGACAACTCCAGGTTGGGAAATTCCAGGAGATTTGGGGCGATGGAGCCTGGGGAGGGCCGAGTTTGGAGAAGGCATGGTCTACAGGTAGATATAATTTCATAGAGCCCCCCCTCCAAAGCAGCCACCTTCTCCAGGGGGACCTGATCTCTGTAGGCTGGAGATAAGCTGTAATTCTAGGAAATCTCCAGATTTCACCTGGAGTTTAGCAATCTTCTTGGTCTATGAGGTTAAAAATAATTTCAACCCCACCAAAACAAATATTAAAGTATAATATGTGTTCCCAAACACATGAAATAGCCACACAAAACAGATCAGGCATAAAAAGCCCCCTTCCTTGAGCCCCAGTGACCAAATGCCTGTTCAAATAAAATTAGACATATATTAATTCATCCATTACAGTAGAAAGAAGCAAGAGTCCAGTAGCACCTTAAAGACTAACAAAATTTCTGGCAGCTAGGGTTGCCAACCTCCAGGTACTAGCTGGAGATCTTCCGCTATTACAACTGATCTCCAGCTGATAGAGATCAGTTCCCCTGGAGAAAATGGCTGCAGTGGAGCTGCAATCTTGTATATCAGTTTATTTATTAACTTTACTTCACTTAAAGCCCACTGTTCACCCCGACGGGGACTCAAAGTGGCTTAAGACATTCTCCCCTTCTTCAGTTTATCCTCAGAACAACCCTGTGAGGTAGGTTAAGCTCAACATATGTGATCGGCCAAAGGTCACCCAGCAAACTTCCATGACAGAGTGGGGATTCGAACCCGAGTCTTGAAGAGCCTTGTTCTCTAACCACTGCAGCATGCTGCCCCACAAGCCAGCTTACCTGCACTCCTATACCCCATGGCTTTTGGCAGGAGGGAAACCCAGGGGGGTTTAAGCTCCAAGAAGCACATGGGAATCTGCCTCCTGAGGATTCGCCATTCATCTTGCCTGCTCTTTTCACCCTAAATGCGATCAGATTAGGAATTAATTATAAACTTAAATCAGAATAGGAAAAGACATACCTCCTTTGTGGGTTTTTTAAAAAGTTAAAGTCTATCAGCTCAGTGCTCATTAAAAGCAAATTATGCTCAGCAGCCTGGTAAGGCCAGGCCTGGGAGAGTAAGCGGAAAGAAAGACGGCCGGCAAGCAATGTATGGGGGATAACCACCCCCCCCAGGGCCACATCTAGGGTTGCCAGGCCCCTCTTCGCCACTGACAGGAGGTTTTTGGGGCAGAGCCTGAGGAGGGTGGGGTTTGGGGAGGGGAGGGACTTCAATGCCATAGAGTCCAATTGCCAAAGGGCCATTTCCTCCAGGTGAAGTGATCTCTATCAGCTGGAGATCAGTTGTAGTAATAGCAGAAGATCTCCAGCCACCACCTGGTAGTTGGCAACCTTAGTTACATCTGTGTGTGAATTCTGAGCTCCTCACAACTGGGGCAAGGTAGGGTTGCCAACCTCCATATGGGGCCCAGAGATCTGGAATTACCACTGATTTCCAGATTACAAGCATACCTTGGAGATATTGCAGTTTCGGTTCCAGACCACCGCAATAAAGCAAATATTGCAATAAAACAAGTCACATTAATTTTTTTGTTTCCCAGTGCATACAAAAGTTATGTTTACACTATACTGTAATAGCAATTGCATTATGTCTAAAAAAAAAAAGGTACATAGCTATCATATTTTGGTCACGTCACGAGACGACAAGAGTCACTGGAAAAGACAGTCATGCTAGGAAAAGTTGAGGGCAGCAGGAAAAAAGGAAGACCCAGCATGAGATGGATGGACTCCATCAAGGAAGCCACGGTCCTCAGTTTGTAAGACCTGAGCAAAGCTGTTAAGGATAGGATGTTTTGGAAGACATTGATTCATAGGGTCGCCATGAGTCGGAAGTGACTTGATTGCAGTCAACACACGCACACACACACACCTTAATTTAAAAATACTTTATTGCTAAAAAATGCTAACCATCATCTATGCCTTTAGCAAGTCGTAATCTTTTCGCTGAGGGAGGATCTTGCCTCGATGTGGACGGCTGCTGACTGTAAAACATGCCATATCTGTGAAGCGCAATAAAGCAAAATGCAATAAAACAAGTTATGTCTGTACAGAGGTCAGTCCCCCAGGACAAAACAGCTGCTTTGGAGAGTAGACTCTATGGCATTATACCTCGCTGAGGTCCCTCATCTCCCCAAGCCCTGCCCTCTCCAGGCTTCACACCCAAATTTCCAGGAATTCCCCAACCTGGAGTTGGCAACCCTAAAGCAAAGGTGTCAGAGAGAGACGTCTCCAACACTCCTGCCTGCCTTTGATCACCAGCTGATTTGAGCAGAGGAAGCATCTTCCGCCCCATGTGAATCTGCTCTAACTGAAAATAAACCCGAAATTAGCTGTTTTGGCAATACCAAAACCTGGGAATAAAGACAAAGCTGGATAGCCGATCACCGAATCAGCAGAATAGGTTTCTGGCTTTTTTCCGCTTTGGCTTTCTCCAGGCTTCTCCCTATGGGAATTTTTAAAATAACCTCTGGGGGAGGCATTTTTGGAGGTAGAGTTCCCAGGTTTACAGGGTAGCTTCAAGGGACTCTCCTTGCATGAACCCCTGAAATTTGGTGAAGATTGGACCAGGGGGTCCGATTTCATGGGGTCCAGAAGGGGTCACCCCCTCCTCCATAGAGAAGTATGGTAAAGTTTATGACCCTAATCTGCTCTTTAAGCAAAAGGCTGCCAATCTGAAGACAGACTTCTGAAGGAAGGTTACTTGACTTCCATCCACGGTTTGCTCTGTAGGTCAGTTGCAGCCACATAAGAGAAGGAAAGAGTGCAGCTGTGAGCATGTGCAGAATGCCTTTCCCTTCTCAGTGTGCTGCTTCTTTCCTTGCACAAGTAAAGAACATACCCCACAATCTCTAGGGATGATTCTGAATTTCTTCTCACTGATGTTTTAGGCTGAAAATCTCTGTTTTGACTTTGCTTCTCCCTTGTGTGACTCATACGCAGGATTCTTTATTTTCACATCATTTTCTCGGCGCCAATTTCCTCCCCCCCCCCCATATTAAACATGCATTTTTCAGCTTTGGCATATATATATAGTATGTGTACGTATAAGCAATTCCATTGTGGGCATAAATACCTGTTCATTGCATATAAAAATGTACAGCAGGTATAAGAATGAGCAATGAAGCTAACCATGAAAACAGAGAACCAAAGATCAATGTAAAAAAAAGTGTAAAAAAGGAAGGTGGCATAGAATAGCCTGATCTCATCAGATCTTGGATGCTGAGGAGGGTTGGCCCTGGTGAGTACTTGGATGGGAGACTACCAAGGAAGTCCAGGGTTGCTACGCAGAGGCAGGCAATGGCAAACCACCTCTGATCATCTCTTGCCTTGATCTGGATGGCCCAGGCTAGCCTGATCTTGTCACATCTCAGAAGCTAAGCAGAGTCAGCCTTGGTTGGTACTTGGATGGGAGACCACCAAGGAAGTCCAGGGTTGCTATGCAGAGACAGGCAATGGCAAAACCACCTCTGTTTATCTCTTGTCTTGAAAACCCTTCAAGGTCAGCATATCAGCTGCAACTTGACAGCATTTTACACACACACACAAAAGAAATGGGAAGGAAGGTGGCATGCTATAGCCTGATCTCGTCAGTTCTCAGAAGTTAAGCAGGGTTGGTACTTGGATAGGAGACCACCAAGGAAGACCCTGCCAAGAAAGGCAGTGGCAAACCATCTCCCTTTCCTTGATAGCCGTCAGGTCCCTCTTTGCCACCAGTGGGATATTTTTGGGGGTGGAGCCTGAGGAGGGCGGGGTGTGGGAGGGGAGGGACTTCAGTGCCATAGAGTCCAACTGCCAAAGCAGCCATTTTATCCAGGTGAACTAATCTCTATCAGCTGGAGATCAATTGTAATAGCAGGAGATCTCCAGCTAGTACCTGGAGGTTGGCAACCCTATAACCCCTTGCTGGGTTCGCCAAGTCAGTTGTGACTTGACAACACTTACTTATGTGTAAAAAAGAAATGTAACTGGGGAAATTACCTCACCCCTTGCCCAGACTCTCTTGGGACATGAGCAAAGGTGTCAGGCCTCCACCATCCCTCTGCTGAACCCACATCCACTTTTTCCTGTCCATTTGGGGAGGGGAGGGACAGACATATGGGCGAAGCCCGAATGGGCGTGGGGAGAGAAACCTGAAGTTAGGGTTATTCATGGAAATGGCAGGGATTTGTGTCGCTCTTGCCTCGAAGCAGAGTTTAAATTTGTTATAAAACAGCATCCTAGAACTGTGGGCAAAGAACGAGGTGGGAGCAAAGTAACTTCTGAAGGTCGGTAAAATCATGAATAATGCAAAGGAAGCCTTGAAGGAGTCCCGCAGGGATTGCGAGCTAAATACTCCTGCATAAATGGCCATAGAGTCCACCTCCAAAGCAGCCAGTGTCTCCCTGTCGCCTGGAGATCAGTTGTAATAGCGGGAGATTCCCAGCCCTCACCGGGAGGCTGGCAACCCTAATTCCAGGAGATCTCCAGGCCCCATCTGGAGGCTGGCAATCCTTGTGAGCGGGGCTTTGGAAGCAAAAGCCCCACAGCACCTGTGCCCCCCAGGTTCTGTCAACCAAGCCGGGTGTTTATTTGCTCTCTTTGATTTAAGCTTTTTTTAATTGAGTAAAGAATTACATGCCTCCAGCCTTACAGCTGAGACAGAGAGGAACTTAAATAAAGAACACATGGGGGGAGGGAGCACACACAAACACACACACACTCCATGCTGGCACATTTGAGCAGGGGTCGTCCAGGGAAGGCGGCCTCCCCTCTCCTGATGGGAGAAGAAGCCGCATGCCAGAGCTGCCGAAAGCCAAGCGAGAGGAGTGTTAAAAACAAGACAAACTAAGTAAAGCTGGCATAAAATCCATGCAGTACATTGAACTGTAATGATTCTGACAATAAAGCAAGCCAATAAATATTATGAAACGAAAACAGCCCAGCGGGAGCTCCGTATCGATCGGCCGGGCGTGTGCGCTGTGCCGTTCGGCACCAGGCGAGGCTCTGCTTGTTCTCTGACGGCTTTTCTGCACTGCCTGAAAAAGAGCACGTCTTGGGAACGGACTCAGGTGCCGCATGGCCAGCTCGAAGGGCATCTGGCAAAAGGGAGGGCTCATGGGAACGCCTGGAAGAAAAACAGGCCAAGGGCTGGGTAATATGAAGAAGAAGAAGAAGAAGAAGAAATGGTTTTTTATATGCCGACTTTCTCTACCACTTAAGGGAGACTCAAACCAGCTTACAATCACTTTCCCTTCCCCTCCCCACAACAGACACCCTGTGAGGTAGGCAGGGCTGAGAGAGCTCTAAGAGAGCTGTGATTAGCCCAAGGTCACCCAGCTGGCTTCATGTGTTGGAGTGGGGAAACGAATCCAGTTCACCAGATTAGCCTCCGCCGCTCAGGTGTGGGAGTGGGGGAATCGAACCCGGTTCTTCAGATTAGAGTCCACCACTCCAAACCACCGCTCTTAACCACTACCCGATTTAGTAGGCATTACAGAGACTTGGTGGGGTGATTCCCATGACTGGAATGGGGACATGGATGGATATGAGTTGTTCAAGAAAAATTGAAAGGGTAGAAGAGGAGGTGGAGTGGCGCTGTGTGTGAGGAGAGGGTTTGCTTATCGGGAAATACTGGAGGAGGTGGGTGACAGCCCAGTGGAAAGTATCTGGGTGAGGACAAGGGAAGGAAGGACAAACAGTATGGTGGCTGGAGTCTGTTACAGATAGGGTTGCCAGCTCAATCTTTGCCACCGTTGGGAGGTTTTTGGGGCGGAGCCTGAGGAGGGCGGGGTTTGGAGAGGGGAGGGACTTCAATGTCATAGTCTCCAATGGCCAAAGCGGCCATTTTCTCCAGGTGAACTGATCTCTATCGGCTGGAGATCAGTTGTAATAGCGGGTCCCCCCTGGAACCTTTTTTTTAATAAATGGGTGTTACATTGGCCATTCTCCAGTCCTCTGGTACAGAGGCTGATCTAAGGGACATGTTGCATATCATCATTAGAAGTTCAGCAGTTTCCCATTTGAGTTCTTGAAAAACTCGAGGATGTATACCATCCGGTCCCTGTGACTTGGTTAGTTTGCAGCTTGTCTAACGTTCTAGACCTTCCTGCCTTGTTACCACTATTTGCCCCAGTTCTTCATTCTCCCCTCCCCAAAACATCTGTTCAAGAGAAGGTTTCTGCCCCATACCTTCAACAGTGAAGGCAGATGAGAACTCATTTAGCTTTTCAGCAGTTGCTGTTTTAGGCTACTTTTTAATGTACTTTTTTTTAGTTTACAGATTTTTCTGCAAACCTTGGGGGTTCCCAAGGAAAATCTGTTTAGCATCAATGTGGCCCCAATCCAAAGATTTAGGTATCCACAGATGGGGGCCACACTTGAGAAATATATAGAGGCCTGTTCCTAAATGTTCAGGGGTTCCTTGTGTGTACATGTGTGTTATTGCTTATAGGTACTGATTGGAATATCATGGGGGTGAGGAGAGCTGTATCCAAAAAGATAACAATTATTACCAGCCCCCATAAGGTTGCCAACCTCCAGGTGGTGCGAAGAATACTTATAAGTGCAAACAAATATTTATATACTACCGTGTCTAATACAATACGCACTTCATGAATATACAAAAAGAACCATTCATACAGTTGTAACACACATACACAAAATCATCTCTAGGATGGTGGTGAATGGAAAAAGTTCAATAAAAGGTGCAGTTTCTCTCAAGATATGCTCAACAGTCTTCTGTATTCATCCCATGCAGGTAAGTAGAGGTCATAAATATTAATTCAGGAGGAATAACTTCATGGAGGATACGGCCGTTTCAAATTCTTGACAGTTTGAATTCTTCATCAGTCCTTCAAGCATTTTTCTCTTATATTGAACATCTTGATAATAAATTACAAGGTGCTGGATACAGTTCAATTCCCACTTGTGAATGTTACCCTTCGTGGGAATTGAACTGTATCCAGCACCTTGTAATTTATTATCAAGATGTGCAATATAAGAGAAAAATGCTTGAAGGACTGATGAAGAATTCAAACTGTCAAGAATTTGAAACGGCCGTATCCTCCATGAAGTTATTCCTCCTGAATTAATATTTATTACCTCTACTTACCTGCATGGGATGAATACAGAAGACTGTTGAGCATATCTTGAGAGAAACTGCACCTTTTATTGAACTTTTTCCATTCACCACCATCCTAGAGATGATTTTGTGTATGTGTGTTACAACTGTATGAATGATTCTTTTTGTATATTCATGAAGTGCGTATTGTATTAGACACGGTAGTATATAAATATTTGTTTGCACTTATAAGTATTCTTCGCTCCTGTACTGAATTTCTTATCCTTTGATACTAGTACAGTGGTGTCTATTTTCTCCTCAACCTCCAGGTGGTGGCTGGAGATCTCCTGGGATTACAACTGATCTCCAGGTGACAGAGATCAGTTCGCTGGAAGAAAATGGCTGCTTTGGAAGGCGGGCTCTACGGCATTATACCCCGCTGAGGTCCCTCCCCTCCTCAAACCCCACCCTCCTCAGGCTCTGCCCCCCAAATCTCCAGGTATTTCCCAGCCCGGAGCTGGCAACCCTGGCACGGCCAGGGCAGGCAGGGCACCTTTGCGAAGTCAGAACCGATACAGCTCTATTGACGCTGTTCAACAAGGTGATCAGCATTCTCTGGCGCTGTATGGGAGCTGGGCAGAGAGCCCACGTTTATTGTCTTTGAACATTCCTTTGACTGCAAAGCAAGTTTTGCGCAATTTTCTCATTAACCCAGTGCAAAGCACAATTACCTTTGATTGGTTCTTGTAGGTTATCCGGGCTGTGTAACCGTGGTCTTGGAATTTTCTTTCCTGACGTTTCGCCAGCAACTGTGGCAGGCATCTTCAGAGTAGTAACACTGAAGGACAGTGTCTCTCAGTGTCAAGGGTGTAGAAAGAGTAATATATAGTCAGAAAGGGGTTGGGTTTGAGCTGAGTATTGTCCTGCAAAAGTATTGTCCTGTAAGTATCAAGATAATGTGCTAATGAGGGTATGGTATGTTAATATGGAACCATTGTATCCTGAAGTGATCTGTTAATGTGTGTAATCCAAAACTAATCTGTATGGCTATTGTTGAATGTTGTCTTTGTCTGGAGGTGTTTCAGGGCAGGAAGCCAAGCCTTATTCATTCTTAAACTCTCCTCTTTTCTGTTAAAGTTGTGCTGATGTTTGTGAATTTCAATGGCTTCTCTGTGCAATCTGACAAAATAGTTGGTACCAACTATTTTGTCAGATTGCACAGAGAAGCCATTGAAATTCACAAACATCAGCACAACTTTAACAGAAAAGAGGAGAGTTTAAGAATGAATAAGGCTTGGCTTCCTGCCCTGAAACACCTCCAGACAAAGACAACATTCAACAATAGCCATACATTGGTTCTTGTAGGTTATTCGGGCTGTGTAACCGTGGTCTTGGAATTTTCTTTCCTGACGTTTCGCCAGCAACTGTGGCAGGCATCTTCAGAGTAGTAACACTGAAGGACAGTGTCTCTCAGTGTCAAGGGTGTAGAAAGAGTAATATATAGTCAGAAAGGGGTTGGGTTTGAGCTGAGTATTGTCCTGCAAAAGTATTGTCCTGTAAGTATCAAGATAATGTGCTAATGAGGGTATGGTATGTTAATATGGAACCATTGTATCCTGAAGTGATCTGTTAATGTGTGTAATCCAAAACTAATCTGTATGGCTATTGTTGAATGTTGTCAACAACATTCAACAATAGCCATACAGATTAGTTTTGGATTACACACATTAACAGATCACTTCAGGATACAATGGTTCCATATTAACATACCATACCCTCATTAGCACATTATCTTGATACTTACAGGACAATACTTTTGCAGGACAATACTCAGCTCAAACCCAACCCCTTTCTGACTATATATTACTCTTTCTACACCCTTGACACTGAGAGACACTGTCCTTCAGTGTTACTACTCTGAAGATGCCTGCCACAGTTGCTGGCGAAACGTCAGGAAAGAAAATTCCAAGACCACGGTTACACAGCCCGAATAACCTACAAGAACCAATGAACTCTGACCGTGAAAGCCTTCGACAATATTTTGAATAGCCATACAGATTAGTTTTGGATTACACACATTAACAGATCACTTCAGGATACAATGGTTCCATATTAACATACCATACCCTCATTAGCACATTATCTTGATACTTACAGGACAATACTTTTGCAGGACAATACTCAGCTCAAACCCAACCCCTTTCTGACTATATATTACTCTTTCTACACCCTTGACACTGAGAGACACTGTCCTTCAGTGTTACTACTCTGAAGATGCCTGCCACAGTTGCTGGCGAAACGTCAGGAAAGAAAATTCCAAGACCACGGTTACACAGCCCGGATAACCTACAAGAACCAATGAACTCTGACCGTGAAAGCCTTCGACAATTACCTTTGATGTTTATGCATGCCAGCAAATCAGGTATGGCCGTCCCTGCAGCCCCTGCGTGGGCAGCCAATTGGAATTTTTCTCATGCTTAACAAGCTAGAATCACGCGTCACCTTTCAACAGTGGAAAGAAAGAAGATTAATGAGGTTGAATTGACCCAAAACAAATGGGGTGCGTGTGTTCTTGTCCAAAATAACCTGCAATGCAAACAATGTGCTGGATGGTTGGGGGCATGCTTGGTTACAAAGCCTTTTGTGCTTTGTAACCACTCGTGGCCTGAAGCTGCCTTATACTGAATCAGCCCCTTGATCCATCAAAGTCACTATTGTCTACTCAGACCAACAGCCGCTCTCCAGGGTCTCAGGCAGAAAGTCTTTCACATCACCTACTTGCCTAATCCTTTTAACTGGAGATGCCGGGGGACTGAACCTGGGATCTTCTGCATGGAAAGCAGAGGCTCTGCCACTGATTCACGCCCCCCCCCCAAGCACACATGAGCCACAGCCCCTCCCTCTGCTTAACTTGTGGATTGACTCACAACCCCATGTTCAGACCTCAGTGCATTTGGGCTCCTGAAGAGTCTGCAGCCTGCGGACATATTTTCTATGGGACCATGATGTAGGGTTGCCAACCTCCAGGTGAGGGCTGGCGATCTCCTGGAATTACAACTAATCTCAAGTCTACATAGATCACTTATTTATTTAAAACATTTATTCTGCTTCTGCTGGAGAAAATGGCTGCTTTGGAAGGTGGACTCTGTGATATGATACACTACCGAGGTCCCTTCCCTCCCTCAATCCCACCCTCCCAGACTAGAGTTGACAGCTGGAAATACCTGGAGATTTTGGGGGTGGAGCCTGAGGTTGGCAACTCTATCACAGACTCCTCTCTCAGATTTCCAGGTGCTTCCACACCTGGAGCTGGTAACTCTACCATGATGTCTGGAGGGTGGCTAGGGTTGCCAACCTCCAGGTACTAGCTGGAGATCTCCTGCTATTACAACTGATCTCCACCCAATAGAGATAAATTCACCTGAAAAAAATGGCTGCTTTGGCAATTGGACTCTATGGCACTGAAGTCCCTCCCCTCCCCAAACCCCGCCCTCCTCATGCTCCACCCCCAAAATCTCCCACCGGTTGAGAAGACGGACCTGGCAACCCTAAGGGTTGCCTTCTCCCTTCCGGGCCTGCACTAGGGTTACCTGCTCTGTGCTGGGAAATACCTGGAGATTTTTTGCTTCCACACCTGGAGCTGGTAACCCTACCATGATGTCTGGAGGGTGGCTAGGGATGCCAGCCTCCAGGTACTAGCTGGAGATCTCCTGCTATTACAACTGATCTTCACCCAATAGAGATCAGTTCACCTGAAAAAATGGCTGCTTTGGCAATTGGACTCTATGGCACTGAAGTCCCTCCCCTCCCCAAATCCCGCCCTCCTCAGGGTGCACCCCCAAAATCTCCCACCGGTTGAGAAGAGGGACCTGGCAACCCTAAGGGTTGCCTTCTCCCTTCTGGGCCTGCACTAGGGTTGCCTGCTCTGCGTTGGGAAATACCTGGAGATTTTTGAGGCGGAGCCTGAGGAGGGCAGGGTTTGGGGAGGAGAGGGACTTCATAGAGTCCAATGGCCAAAGCGGCCATTTTCTCCAGGTGAACTGATCGCTATCAGCTGGAGATCAGTTGTAATAGCAGGAGATCTCCAGCTACTACCTGAAGGTTGGCAACCCTAGCCTGCACACTTTCTGAGATCCTCCAAAAGGCCATGCTCTGGGAGCCTCCACCCTTGGATCTTATCTGTGGGCGGGAGGGACAGGACTTTGTCAAGGGTGGCTCCCAGGATATGGCATTTTCTTCCTAGACCTATCTGCTTGTCGCTATTAGTGGAGACACGGTTTTCTCAAGGCTCCGGTTTTGTCCAAGGGGAGTTCAAAATTTCTGCAGCCATCCCAAGTCATCATCGTGATTTCCTTCACTCCCTGACTCCCCTGTTAACTCTTTGCCTCCCTGTATGTCTGCTGCCACCACCCAATTGTAAAAGCCTCTCTCTCACTGGAGGATTGGGACTCCAGCACTCTCTTTCTAAGGTTACCCACTCAAAAGTGGGAAATTCCTGAAGAATTTGGGGGTGGAGAAGGAAGAAGAGTTGGTTTTTATACCCTGATTTTCTCTGTCTTTAAGGAGTCTCAAAGTGGCTTACAATCACCTTCCCTTCCTCTCCCCACAACAGGCCCCTGTGAGAGGGTGGGACTGAGAGAGTTTGGAGAGGACCAAGACTAGCCCAAGGTCACTCAGTAGGCTTCATGTGGAGAAGTGGGGAATCAAACCCGTTTCACCAGATTAAAGCCCACCACTTTAACGACTACACCATGGTGGAGCTTGGGGTGGGTGGGGTTTGGAGAGAGGAGGGACCTCAACAAGGAGTAATGCTATGGAGTCAACACTCTGTTTTCTCCAGATTTTCCCCATAGGAACTGATCTATGCCGTCTGATCAGTTGTAATTCCAGAAAATTTACAGGCCCCACCTGGAGGTTGGCAACCCTATCTCTTTTGCATACTTGGAGATGGAAGGATTGACCACCCCCTCCCCTTACTTCTCCTTTGGTGAATATGACTATGTCAGGTGAGATAACAAATTCAGAAATCAGATTTCCAGTATTCAAATTACAAAGCTTTAATCAAAGAGCAGAGCACAAACACACAGTTTCTCTATGCAGCAGAGCTGAGCAAAGATTAAAAGAAAAGTGGATAAATCCTTTAAACCCTAAACTCTGTACTTACCCTAGACGATGTTTAATTAGGACAGGCTAGTAAATCTGGATGTTTCAGCACTAAAGTTGCAGTGAGCCATATGACAGAGTGGGGATTTGAATCCGGGTCTCTCAGCTCCTAGTCCAACATGTTAACCATTACACCATGTGGGCTTTTTGGTTCATTTTTCATGCTTCACCTTTTTCTCCTTTCAGAGGCAGGTTAAATCAGTTTTCTTCGATTTGGGAACAGGAGTATAAAACTTTTTAGGCCACGCTCCACTGCAATTTATGTTGTCATTGTTTTCTCTGACATTTCAGTATTTTGGATAACTTCATTTGCACAGCTTGATTTATCTGCATTGAATCCTCTTTGCAGAAAGAAAAAATATAAATATTTCCAATAAGTTTACAAATAAATAGACCCATAAGGATCTCTCTTTCAGTGTGGTGAAGTGGTTAGAGCGGTGGTTTGGAGCAGTGGACTCTAATCTGGAGAACCGGGTTTGATTCCCCACTCCTACACAAGAAGCCTGTTAGGAGACCTTGGACTAGTCAAACTCTCTCAGCCCCACCTACCTCACAGGGCATCTGTTGTGGGGAGGGGAAGGGAAGGTGATTGTAAGCCGGTTTGATTCTTCCTTAAATTGTAGGGAAAGTTGGCATATAAAAACCAACTCCTACTCCTACTCTTCTTCTTCTTCTTCCTCTTCCTCCTCCTCCTCCTCCTTCTCTCAAAGTCAGTCCCAATATTTTGCCATGCTCAAGGGTACGCAAGAAGGCAAATAGAGGAGGGCAGGGCTATAAAAAGACAATCAGGCAGGAAGCAGGATGTGGGCATCTCTTGACCTGGGTTGTCAACCTCCAGGTGGGGCCTGGAGATCTTTTGCATTTGCAACTCATCTCCGGACTTCAGGGATCAGTTCCCCTGGAGAATATTTGGACAGTAGACTTTATGGCATTATACCCTGCTGGAGTCTCTCCCCTCCCCAAACCCCACCCTCCTCAGGCTCCACCCCCTAAAATATCCAGGTATTTCCCAACCCAGAGCTGGCAACCCTACCTCATGAGGGACAATTAACTGTTAAAACAGTGGAGTGATGCTAGAGTTGCCAAGTCTCCCCTAGCCACTAGCGGGGGGTAGGTGGGAATGGGATAGGGTGGACAGATCCAGGTTGGTAAACTCTTGGAGATTTGGGGATGGAGCCTGCGGAGGACAGGGACCTCAGTGGGGTACAATGCCCTAGAGTCCACCCTATAAAGCATCCATGTTGTCCACGGCAACTGATCTATGTACCTTGGAGATAATTCTAGGAGATCTCCAGGTGCAATTCTAGGAGATCTCCAGGTGCCACCTGGAGGCTGACATCCCTAGATGATGCATTTGGATAAAAATCTGGTCCCCATCCTTCACTTTGGGTGGTCCAGCTGCCTCCCACAGGTGTGCAGTAGAAGACCCAGCCCTGCACCAAGCACCTGGCTCGATATAGCACTGAACATTGATTGGAAGCCTTACAAGATGTTCTTGAAACAGGTCAAGTCAGGCCAGAGCTGCTCCTCTTCGTGATGCGGGGGGCAGTGAGAAGGGGGGGGAAGGACTTGAATTCTCCTTGTCTCCCTCTTCTCGCTCACCGACAGACCTTTTAGTCAGTAAGACCATAAAATCCCTTCACGGATCACAGCCCCCATCACCGCCAAACCTGAGAATCTCCTGAGCCGCTCAGCGGCTCAGCTCAGCTTGCTTTCCCAGGTCCTTGCTTTCCCAGCTCACAGCCTCCAGCTTCCGTCCAAGAATGCTAGCTCAACTTTACTTTTTAGAGATGCTCAGATGCCTGGGGAGCCAATCGCCTCCTCAAAAGGTGTTATTATCTCCCCAGGATTATTGGCTTATTTGCTCCCTGACACACAAAAATCCGCCATTAAAAGGAGTAAAATGTAAAGGCAATTGCGTAGCTTGAAACCGGGCATTCTGGAGCCCAGATTGCCCCGTCGATTCTGCTGCGGCTTCTACTGAAAATGATATCTCGGTCTGAACAAAAGCTGATTGCAATTTACCAAATGGCAGCTTTGGATTGCGGGCTGCCTCCTAGTTAGTCTCCTGTCTGAAAATTGCTCTTGCAAGCAGCTCAGTCGGGGAAAGAGGAGAGGGAGCCGAAAAACACCCAGAGAGAACGACACAACAGCGAGGCAGAACAGGTGGCCTGGATCTTGGCAGGCCATGTCCAACAAGCCTGCTAGTGCTACTCAAGGGGAACTCTAGAGATTTACACCTGCCCAGCTGAGAAATGCATTCAAGCGCACGCCGGCTGCTTACTCAACCCCCACGTATGTGGCAGCTTCATAAAGTTCAGCTCAGAAATGGATTTTAGAGAACAAACAAGCAGGCGTCAGCTCAGGGCTCGAAGCTGTGGCCAACAGGGGTACTGTGACCTTTGGCAGGATGAAGGCGGCGGTGGCTTATACCTCTGGGAAGGGGCTTGCAGCTGAGGAATATGGTGAGTTGCCAACCTCCAGGTGGGGCCTGGAGATCTCCCGGTATAATGATTGATCTTCAGACTACAGAGATCATTTCCCCAGAACAAAATGGCTGCTTTGGAGGATGGACTCTATGTAGGGTTGCCAGGTCGCTCTTCGCCACTGGCGGGAAGTTTTTACAGCGGCGCCTGAGGAGGGTGGGGTTTGGGGAGGGGAGGGACTCCAATGCCATAGAATCCAATTGCCAAAGCGGCCATTTTCTCCAGGTGAACTGATCTCTATCAGCTGGAGATCAGTCGTAATAGCAGGAGATCTCCAGCTAGTACCTGGAGGCTGGCAACCCTAACTCTATAGCATTGCACCTAGGGTTGCCAGGTCCCTCTGCGGAGCCTGAGGAGGGTGGGGTTTGGGGAGGGGATGGACTTCAATGCCATAGAGACCAATTGCCAAAGCTGCCATTTTCTCCAGGTGGACTGATCTCTATTGGCTGGAGATCAGCTGTAATAGCAGGAGATCTCCAGCTAGTACCTGGAGGTTAGAAACCCTAATTGCACCCCATCAAAGCCCCTCCCATCCTCAAACCTCACCCTCCCTAAGCTCCATCCCCAAATCTCCAGGAACTTCCCAAGCCAGAGTTAGCAACCCTAGGAATCAGCCCTTGTTGTCCCTTTTCTTTGGACGTGCAGGCCGACAAACAGGCAACCCAGCCCAAACCCACAGCCTGAGAGGACGAATCTTTTCCACCCTTCAGAGAGCTGAATGGTTTTCAGACAACCATTTCCCATCCCTTTCATTTCGGGACAGTCCTGTAGGGCTGCCACCAAATCCCACCAAATGCAGCATGCAACTCAACCTTTGTGATCCCATAAACAATAATGTACCAAACCATCTGGAGCGCATTCCCTTCAGATCCACAAAGGCCTCCGCTGTTCCGTATGCCGCAGCAACGAGCGTCAACGTGTTCCTGCACTATCTCTGTCCTCCCCATATTTAATCCTTTTGCTTCAAAGCCCCGCCTGTAATCTCGCCGACTCCTGTAATCTATTTCCCCCCACCAAGATCCATTCAGTGTTCATTCCCCAGGGGCTCCTGAGTGCCTTTGCCGAGCGGCTGTGACAGGAATCATTCATGTATGGGTGAGAAGGTCTAACTTTTTGTTCAGGGGAAAAAAAATCCCACAATGCAGTGAGACGGTGAGCAAAACACTCGTACGTTCAATCGGCCAGGCTTTTGCTCGCAGGAGCCTCCGATAACGGGGAAGGAATGATAGCGCCAACAGAGCTGGCTGGAATTCTAATGGTCAGCCGGCTATGCCGCCCCTGGGAATCTACAGCTCAGGGCCAGAGAAACAGCCTTAAACATAGTTTCAGAGGGTAGTCATATTGGACGGCAGTAGAACAGCTAGATTCAAGTCCAGGAGCACCTTAGAGACCCACAAGATTTTTCAGAGTATAAGCTTTCAAGAATCAGAGCTCCCTCTGTCATGTATCTGTAAGCTCATACCCCCAAAATCTTGTTAGCCTCTAAGTTGCTCCTGGATTCGAATCTATGTTTTAACATGGTGCTCCTTCTGCAGGAATCTCATCATGTGGGAACTTTCCATTCACTGTGAGGCGCAGGGCTGTCACATGAACATGCATGAAGCTGCCTTATATTGAGTCATACCCTTGGTTCATCAAAGTCAGTCTTGTCTGCTGAGACTAGCAGTGGCTCTCCAGGGTCTCAGGCAGAGGCTTTTCACTGCACCTACTTGCCTAGTCCCTATAACTGGAGATGCTGGGGATTGAACCTGGGACCTTCTGCATGCCAAGCAGAGGCTCTGCCCCTGAGCCATGGTCCCTCCCCAAGAGCTGAACACACATCAACACATGAAGCTGCCTTGTACTGAATCAGACCCTTGGTCCATCAAGGTCAGTCTTATCTCTTCTGACAGGCAGCGGCTCTCCAGGGCCTCAGGAAGGGGTCTTTCACATCACCTCCTTGCCTGGTCCCTTTAACTGGAGATGGCAGGGATTGAACCTGGGACTTTCTGCATGCCAAGCAGATGCTCTGCCCCTGAGCCCCTGATGTGGGATCAGGGACTGACACCCCCCAGTGCCTCCCAGGCCAGAGAGGGAAGGGGGCCTAGGCTGGAAGAGCCAGCGTGGTGTAGTGGGTCTTTCACATCACCTCCTTGCCTGGTCCCTTTAACTGGAGATGGCAGGGATTGAACCTGGGACTTTCTGCATGCCAAGCAGATGCTCTGCCCCTGAGCCCCTGATGTGGGATCAGGGACTGACACCCCCCCGTGCCTCCCAGGCCAGAGAGGGAAGGAGGCCTAGGCTGGAAGAGCCAGCGTGGTGTAGTGATTATGAGCGGCGGACTCTAATCTGGTGAACTGGGTTGGTTTCCCCACTCCTACACATGAAGCCATCTGGGTGACCTTGGGCTAGTCACAGTTCTCCCTGAACTCTCTCAGCCCCACCTACTTCATAAAGTGTCTGTTGTGGGGAGGGAAAGGGAAGGAGATTATAAGCCGGTTTGATTCTCCTTAAAAGGTAGAGAAAGTCGGCATATAAAAACCAAGTCTTCTTTTTCTTCTTCTAATGAGGGTCTGCCAAGGATCGGAGATGACCAAGGAATTCCAGGGTCACTACACAGAGGCAGGCAATTGCAAACCATCTCTGTATGTCTTTTGCCCTGATTTGGATGGCTCAGGCTAGCCTTATCTGGTCAGATTTTGACAGCTAAGCAGGGTCGGCTCTGTTTAGTACTTGGATGGGAGGCCACCCAGGAAGGCCAGGGTCACTACACAGAGGCAGGCAATGGCAATCTACCTCTGCTCGTCTCTTGCCTTGAAAACCCTACAGGGTCACTGTAAGTTGGCTGCGACTTGACGGCACTTTCCACCACCAAGGTATAAAGGCAGGAACCCTATGAATGCTGAGGTATGGAACTTGGGTCGCTGTGTATTGCTATGGGCCTGGGAGAAACTTCGCTTTGCCTCCCTTTGCTATGAGCTTCTCAGGATGGAAGAACTGCATTGGGAGATGAATGACACAATTCCTTCCCACATGAACATTGCCTTGACAGTGCAGGATGCTCGTTGCTTTATTTGAAGGACGATTGCTTTATTTTAGGCTTCCACAAATAAACAAGTATGCACAATTTGGGAAAGACAAAACTCAGATCTCCCTTGTTGTTTACACCGTCAGGAAACACGGAACTTGGAATAAACAGTCCTGGCCTCTCTAAACTTTACAGAATGTCCAGACGTCTTGGTGGGGCTTCAGCATCTGCTCAGCACGCCTCTGCTCTCTGACTGTTGTTGGGGGCTTCAAGCAAATCCAGGCCAGCAGCTTCACAGGGACCAAGGGGGGAGGGGAGGAGGGGGAGGGGTTGTGGCTCGGTGGAAGAGCCACTGCTTGGCATGCAGAAGGTCCCAAGTTCAATCCCCAGAATCTCCAGTTAACAGCACCAAGCAATATGTGATGAGAAAGAACTTTTCTCTGCCTGATGATGAAGAAGAAGAGTTGGTTTTTATATCCCACTTTTCTCTACCACTTAAGGAAGAATCAAACTGCCTTAAAATCTCCTTCCCTCCCCCTCCCCACAACAGACACCCTGTGAGGTAGGTGGGGCTGAGAGAGCTTGAAGAGAGCTGTGACTAGCCCAAGGTCACCCAGCTGGCTTCATGTATAGGAGTGGGGAAACCAACCTGGTCCACCAGATTAGAGTCTGCCGCTCATGTAGAGGAGTGGGGAATCAAACCCAGTTTTCCAGAGTCCACCTCTCCAAACCACTGCTCTTAACCACTGCACCATGCTGATGAGACCCTGGAGAGCTGCTTCCAGTCTGAGTAGACAATACTGACCTTGATTGACCAATGGTCTGATTCAGTATAAGGAAGCTTCATGTGTGGTGGTTCTCATTGCTCATTTTCCTTTTCTCTTGAACCCTCAAAGTGCCTACACTCAGCCATGCTCCCCATCAGCAGGATAAAAACATTGTTTTTCAAAAACTGTTGCCTGAGATTCAGCATGTCTGCACATACTTGCATGCACAGCTTCTAGATGCTTTGTGTGTCTTCCAGAAAATTTGAGCTTCTGGTCCGAATTCAAAGGGCTGTAGCAATTAACTAGCTGATAAAGAGAGCAATGATTTTACCCAATATTGTGCTAGGGTTGCAGGATCTCCAGGACTGCTTGGCTCCTGCCTGGCCTTGGATTGTTGAGGGCCGAGTCTATGGGCACTTTCATACATGCTGAATAACGCACATTCATTTCAATGGACTTTAATGATCGTTTGCAAGTGGATTTTGCCGTTTCACACAGTAAAATCCAGCTGCAAAGTGCATGGAAAGTGGATTGAAAGTGCATTATTTGGCATATGCGAATGCATCCTATGACAGACATCGCCCTGGTGATCTTTCCCATCACTAAGAAGCTGCCCACGGGGGTTTCCCTTGACCACTCGCTGTCATTCTGCCAAAGTGCCTTCTTGAACTTTACCTGGTTTATGGAACTGACCAGCCCAAATTTGAGGCATCCCCTGTAACAGAGGGAATGGTTGGAGCAGATGGCTCATGAAAAGTGTCAACCCAGTGTGCTGCAGTAGTGAAAAAAGGCAAACTCTGCATTGGGGATTATTAAAAGAGGGACCGAAAATGAAACACCCAATATTATAATGACCCTCTATAAGAACATAAGAAAAGCCCTGCTGGATCAGAACAAAGTCCATCAAGTCCAGCAGTCTGTTCACACAGTGGCCAACCAGGGGCCTCTAGGAAGCCCACAGACAGGACGACAGCAGCAGCATTGTCCTGCCTGTGTTCCACAGCACCTAATATAATAGACCTGCTCCTCTGACACTGGAGAGAATAGGTATGCATCAGGATTAGTATCCATTTTTGCTAGTAGCCATGGATAGCCCTCTCCTTCATGAACATGTCCACTCCCCTCTTAAAGCCTTCCAAGTTGGCAGCCATCACCACATTTTGGGGCAGGGAGTTCCACAATTTATAGATCTGTGGTGCAGCCTCATTTGGAATACTGTGTGCAGTCCTGGTCACCTTATCTCAAAAAAGACATCACAGAGCTGGAAAAAGTACTGAAGGGGACAACCAAGATGATTAGGGGGTTGGAGCCCTTCTCTAAGAGGAAAGGTTGAAGAGTCAGGGACTTTTCAGTTCAGAAAAGAGACCATTAAGGAGGATATGATAGAGGTTTATAAAATTAGAGATTTAACAAAGAGAAATTTTCTCCCTCTCTCAAAATACTAGCACTTGAGGGCATCCAATGAAGCTGATGGGCAGTAGATTTCGGGATGGACAAAAGGAAATACTTATTTACCCAACCAGCAATTAAAATGTGGGATTTGCTGCTAGAGGGTGTAGTGATGTCCACAGGCATGGACAGCTTTAAAGGGGGATTAGGCAGGTTCATGGAGGAGAGGTCTATCAGTGGTTGCAAGCCATGGGTGACTAAAGGGAACCTCCATGTTCAGAGGCAGTCAGCATCTGGATCCCAGTGCCAGGAGGCAACATGAGAGGAAAGCCTTGGCCTCTCTGCCCAGATTTTGGCCCTCCAAAGGAATTGGTTAGCCACTGTGTGACAAAGGATGCTGGACTAGATGGACCACTAGTCTGATCCAGCAGGGCTCTTTTTATGTTCTTCTCACTTATCAGCCCTTAGATGCCACTGAGGATATTTGGATCCTTGGATCCTCCCAAGAGTTGAGTAGAATCTAACTGTGTCCCTCAATTTACATGACCCAAAACTGGTCAGAGCTGTGCCGTGGGCCTGCTCCGTGTGGGTTGCAGCCTAGGGTTGCCAGGTCCCTCTTCACCACTAGCGGGAGGTTTTTGGGGTAGAGCCTGAGGAGGGTGGGGTTTGGGGAGGGGAGGGACTTAAATGCCATAGAGTCCAATTGCCAAAGCAGCCATTTTCTCCAGAGAACTGATCTCTATTGGCTGGAGATCAATTGTAATAGCAGGAGATTTCCAGCTAGTACCTGGAAGTTGGCAACCCTACGTTCACCCCCCCCACAGCTTTATTGAACTCCAGAGTGGGGCATGGAGTACCAATGGTGAGTGTGTGTGTTAAGTGCTGTCAAGTCGCTTCTAACCCTATGAATCAAAGTCCTCCAAAATGTCCTACCTTTGACAGCCTTGCTCAGGTATTGCAAACTGAGGGCCGTGGCTTCCTTTATTGAGTCCATCCATCTCTTGTTGGGTCTTCCTCTTTTCCTGCTGCCCTCAACTTTTCCCAGCATGACTGTCTTTTCCAGTGACTCTGGTCTTCTCATAGGTCATTTTTTCACGGAGGTTTGGCACTGTTTCGCCTTTGTTTTGCCTCGAGGCAAATATTTGATTTTTCATGAACTCTTCGAGGTTTAGCAGAAAAACCGTGTCAACTCTGCGTCTTCTCAAACCTGGGTTGGTCCGTTCTTTGTGGTTGCTACGCGATTTTTTTCGCTCCATGAAAAACGTTCCTGGGTTCGGACCAGTTGTCCCTGCCCATGTTGGCTAATTTCTCCTCCCCTGTGAAGGGCGATTGGCTGGGAGAGTTTCAAGCCCGGGGGACAGCCTCCCTCCAAGGCAGGACAGATCTCCCTCCTGCAGATCCAAGCCAAAACTCCTGTCACCCTTCTGAAGAGGGGCAGCCAGTCTGCTCTGGGTCTCCCTTCTCTATCTGGATGGAAGTTCCTGGCAATGGATGGCTGGAGCTCTATGGGGTGGGTGGGGGGGAAACAATGATGACCGTCTGTCAAAGTCTGGGAAAGGGGGCATGGCCAAGGACGGGGGGGGGGAGGATGGGGAGCATGGTAAATAGAAAAGTTATATAAGGAAACCGGAGGGACTGGTGCTTTTTTTTGGCTGGGGCTGTGTCCACAGAGGTGAACTGCACTGGGTAATCTGCTGGGCGGAGTTGGGGCGGAGTTGGGGGCGGGCATAAACCATGAGCTTTTCGGAAGGGGACAGACCAAACCGTTGTAGAATACTGCTTGCTTTGTTCCCATGAAAAACCAAAACTACTTCTGGATTGACGGGGACATGAAAACATGAATTTAAATCGCGCCCATGAAAAATAAATTTAAATCGCTTTTTTTTTTTTGCTCCGCAGCAAGAGAGCATCAAAATCTCCCGTGAAAAGTGGGCCATAATGTCATTTCCAGCTACCAGTGCAGGGTAGCATGGTATAAACGGCCCTAAGGCAACCCCAGAGCCAACTCCAGCCCCTTGGCTCCGCCGTCAGCAGCACAAAGTACACGACATTGCCACTGAGTTTGATAGCATGGAGCTGCTCGGCACGACATTGCCACTGAGTTTGATAGCATGGAGCTGCTCGACACGACATTGCCACTGAGTTTGATAGCATGGAGCTGCTCGAGTTTGTGACCCTCAGAAACACTTGAGCCTCAAATGCTTGGCCTGGAGGCGGCTGCGTCCAAACAGCCTGTGGAAACTCCCACCGCATTTACATGTGAAAAACGGCTCGGGGTGAATCGGTTGATGCTGCCAAAAGAGCCAGATGCTCCGATTCGGAAGGCAGTCCCTGCAGAAGGCGAGCTCATTAAAGCGGGAAATGGATGTATTTACAGGGAAGAGAGGAATCGCGCGAGCCATGCTGATCAGGCCCCGGCTTCCCAGGGTGGGTGCCAAGGCCCCGTCCCAGAGCACCAGCCCTGGATCCACATACAAATGTTTTCTGTTGTTCCTTTTGTAGCAGAAGTCAGGAGAGCAGCAAACTGGCAAGCCGCTTCTGGTACTGGGTTTTCAGACTCACAGTCCTGCCAGACTTCCGTGCACCATTTGCTAGGGTTGCCAGGTCCCTCTTTGCCACCGGCGGGAGGTTTTTGGGGTGGAGCCTGAGGAGGGCGGGGTTTGGGGAGGGGAGGGACTTCATTGCCATAGAGTCCAATTGCCAAAGAGGCCATTTTCTCCAGGGGAACTGATCTCTATTGTGGAGATCAGTTGTAATAGCAGGAGATCTCCAGCTAGTACCAGGAGTGTTCACATGGGGTTGTGGCAGTTAATATACATACTTTTGCACTTTGTTATACTTACTCGCTCCTGTGCTGATTTCCAAACCTATGAGGTATAGGTACAGTTAATAGGGGACATGCCATATTAGATCTTGAATCAATCCTTTTCTGTATTAGATTTTGTATTAATCCATGCTTTGATTACACTCTGCCTTACTGGGCTGGAATGGTTTGGGAAAGAGTGCTGACAGGCAAGGTAGCTGGTGTAAAGAACAAGATGCATAGATAGAAGGCCTGTAGCGCCAACAGAGATCTAAGGCATATTGTTTATGGAACATCACAAGTATAGTGAGTATCCAGAAGCTATACTAGAAGAATGCATGTCCTAAACATTGATGACAATCGGATGATGACAATCTGACATCTATGCATATCGGTAGAACACACATTTCAAAGGTTGCCTATGCACTTCAAAGAAGACCCCAACAACCAATGGATGGCCAGTCCACACTCCAGCATTGATTATACTAACTCAGGTGTCACTAGTACGTTTTTATTATGTGTCACGTACTGCTATATGTCACATACTGCTGTATGTCACGTGCAAGTCATAATGTTGTCTTACCACACACCAGCAAAAAGGTATATAAGGTGACATTATGCTCATGTCAAATGCGCACTGTCTTAGCAACCCATTGAGTTGCTGGCAGTGGCCTATTATGCATAATAAATCTTTTTTCTTAACCGGTTTGTGTGTCTGGCTATTTGACTTGGGACAAAAGCACCAAGGCCCGAACCTTAGCGTAACCTATGGGTGGCGCTAACACAGTGGTGCCTTTTTTCCAGTAACTAAACCTGGAGGTTGGCAACCCTACCAATTGCCCTGCTCCATAAGGTACTTTGCATAAAGTCATGCTAAGTAGGTGGATTGTGCTTTCAATCTGAAGGGGGGCACAGGAATGGCACACGACTAGGGTTGACACCCTGCAGGTGGGGCCTGGAGATCTCTTGGAATTACAACTGATTGCCAGATGGCATAAATTAGCCCCCCTGGAGAAAATGGCAACTTTGCAGGGTGGAACTCCATTGCATCATATCTTGTTCAGGTTCCTCCCCTCTCCAAACTGGGCCTTCCCTGAGTTTAGCGATGCCAACCTCCAGGTCAGATGCGAGACAGCAGGCTAAAAATGGGAGACGTTCCTTCTAAACATACCGTTCTCTGTCTTGTGTCTCTCTGGACTCCCGTTGCTCTTCCAGAGGGGTTTTGCATCCCCCCCGATCCTCCCGGGATGTAGAGCCCCCCTGCTGCCCCTTCCCCTCTTTTACCTGGGCTGCTGTTTGCTCTTCCAGCCCCCCTCCCCTGAGTCCCTCTTCAGACAATGTTTTGATTCCACCTCTCAGACAGTCATTAGGAGAAGAGAGAAGGGGATTTGCGCACAGAGTCATTATGCCTCACAGGCGGCGGCGAGATGAGATCAGCGCCAGTCAGAGAATAATTGAATCATAGAGTTGGAAGGGACCACCGGGGTCATCTAGTCCAACCCCCTGTACAATGCAGGAATTTCACAACTGCCTCCCTCCCACACACCACCAGTGACCCCTACTCTACACCCAGAAGATGTCTTGTGTGAATCAGATACGAGACAGGAGGCGCATGCCAGCCTCCCCCAGCCACTGCGAGAGGGGAGAAATGTCCCTATGGAGATGAAGAGGACAACTGCTGTGGCATATCTTGGGCCCAGAGGAGGGCACGAAGATGGTGAGGGGTCTGGAGACCAAGTCATAGAATCACAGAATCATAGAGGTGAAAAGGACCATAGAGGCCATCCAGTCCAACCCCCTGCTCAAAGCAGGATCAGCCTAGAGCATCCCTGACAAGCGCCCATTCAGCCGCTGCTTGAAGACTGCCAGAGAGATTTGAGGAAAGTCCTATGAGGAAAGGTTGAAGGAGCTGGGTATGTTTAGTCTGCAGAGGAGAAGACTGAGAGGGGAGATGAGAACCATCTTCAGTTACTTGAAGGGCTGCCTTATGGAGGAGGGTGCCGAGTTGTTTTCTGTTGCCCCAGAAGGTCAGACCAGAACCAATGGGTTGAAATTAAATCAAAAGAGTTTCTGTGTAGACATTAGAAAGAATTTTCTAACAGTTACAGCAATTTCTCAGTGGAACAGGCTTCCTCGGGAGGTGGTAAGAGCTCCTTCCCTGGAGGTGTTTAAGCAGCGGCTAGATGTCCATCTGACAGCAAGGCTGATTCTGTGAATTTAGGCAGATCATGAGAGGGAGGGCAGGGAGGATTTTGCCAGTGTTTGGCTCTCATGGCCCTTTCTTACATGCCCAGGGAAATGTCGATTGCCACTTTGGGGCCAGGTAGAAATTTTCCTCCAGGCCAGATTGGCCAGGGATCCTGGAGGTATGTTTTTGCTATCTTCTGGGCATGGAGTAGGGGTCACTGTGTGTGTGTGTGGGGGTGGGAAGGTAGCGTGGAGGTAGTTGTGAATTCTTCCTGCCCAACAGGTCTGTGCAGATGCATCTGGCTGGTAATGTTAAGAATTGGAGTCTAGGCTCCATGGCCTTTTGATCAGATCCATCAGAAATTTGGGGATGATCTCCAGTGTCCTGGTCCTGAAGATGGTTGGGGTTTTGTTCTGTAGTTGCCTAGCAACTACAGCCCAACTTCTGGCTTCCCTTGTTGTCTCAGTCTCTTCTCACAAAATGTGTCTTTCAGAGCTGTTTACTGAATATGTTGCCAACTCAGCTCCAGCATGGTCACATTTCCCCTTATTTCTCTAAGGCAGTGCACTAGGGTCTAAAGTAGGGGATAACCTACTTTTTTCCCACTGCTCAACTTTTTCTCTTTCAGTCCTAGAATATTTTAACTCCTGAGTCCTTTGTGTATAAGAAGAAGGAAAGAATTTTGAAGAGGAAAAAGAGTCAGTAACCCATCACCTACCTGAAAAACACACAAAGCTGGTCACATTATCCAATAGGTATGTAAAGGGAAAGGTAAGGGAGCAGACATGTCTGTATTTTTAGAACGCTTTCTACCCACTCTGAAGAGAGACTAAAAAGCAGCGCTTTCAAACTGGGAAAGAAGGCAGAGGTGAAATATTGGGGGAGGGAGAAACTTTAATTTAAGAGGTGTTCCACACTGGGATTTCTTTTGGTGCAGGTTTTAGAATAAGGTATTGGGGGGGGGGGGAGCAGTGTTCGCTGACGGTTCCCTTTGGCAAATAGGCTCAATTGCCCACTAGTCTGGCTTCTACCCTGCCCATCCTCCAGTTCTGAAGACACACAGTAAAAAAAAAAGCATGAAATATCCATTTGGAATTTTTGAGTGGAGACTTATTACTTAGAAGGCTTGGAGTGTCTTTGGTGTCTGCCCATAAACCCAGATAACCTTGCAATCAGTTTTTGCAACCATTTCTCGCCAAAAGCAGGCAATGCAATCTGTCTCACATGGTTCATTTAAAAGATGCACCCATCTGTGGAGGCACAAAGAGGGGCCAAACTGCAAGTCATTGATGTAATGGCCTTGGGGTCACTCTGGTGATAAATTCAATGATTTAGTTTCTTGGGCTGGCCAAAAGCAGTTGCCGTGACCTGCTCCTGTGGCACAGGCAGCTACTGCACAGGTGCGGCACTGCTTGGCACAGTGCTGCGCTTGAGACAAACTTTGGGTACCCAAAAGGCTGGGTGAAACAAGACCTAAATAAAACAATGAAATCTATTTATTATAAAGCACTTATGCACACATTAAAAGCAAGCCCGTATGGTGACAGATACCGGGTTGATAAACCGAAACCACATGCCAAATGCGTTTCAGCCCTCAGGCCTTTTTAAGTGGTTTAATACAACATCTTTTGCAAGCATAACATTTCATAAACAAATATAATCATTTAGTGTCAGCCCGAGAATGTATTATAAGGCATAATCCAAGTGAGTGTTGTTAAACTATATTTAGAAATGTACAAGCACATGTCCAAGGAATGTAGTTAAAATATTTCTTTCTGGACTGGGCTGGCTTTACATTCAGAGTGCGCACCTCATTATCAACCAAAAGAGACAAACTTTGCCAGGAACTTCAAGGTGATCCAATCAAGGGCTTGCCTGGCATGTAACAGAGGAAGTTCCAGCAAGGTAAGTTTGCCTGGCAATCAAGTTCATGCCAAAGTTGTCAGCGTGCCTAAAGAGAACATTGTGTCTTGGGGCTGCAGTTCAGGCTGGAGAGCTTAGAATCATAGAGTTGGAAGGGACCACCAGGGTCATCTAGTCCAACCCCCTGCACAATGCAGGAAATTCACAACTACCTCCCCCACACACCCCTGGTGACCCCTACTCTATGCCCAGAAGATGGCCAAGACACCCTCTCTCCCTTGAACTGCCTACAGTCATAGAATCAGCATTGCTGAAGATGCCCATCTAGCCTCTGCTTTAAAAACCTCCAGGGAAGGAGAGCTCACCATCTCCCGAGGAAGCCTGTTCCACTGAGGAACCGCTTTAATTGTCAGAAAGTTCTTCCTAATGTCTAGACAGAAACTCTTTTGATTTCATTTCAACCCGTTGGTTCTGGTCCGACCTTCTGGGGCAACAGAAAACAATTCAGCACCCTCCTCTAAATGACAGCCTTTCAATTACTTGAAGATGGTTACAGCAGGCTTAGGGGTCCCCAGCGTGGTGCCCATGGGTGACATGGTGCCTGCTGATACCTTTCCTGGTGCCCAACAAATGTTTTTAGAAAGTGGATGGGGCCATATGGGGCTCTTGCCCCACAGTACTTCTGATTGGCCATTGGAGATCTGATTGGCTGGTAAGATTAAAGTAATGTTTCAGTAGCAGCTCTCACCACAGTGTTAGTTTCATTCTCTCTGTGTCCTCTTTCCATGTGTATTTTTAAAAATTAGCCCTCTTTTCCCCATTCTTCGGCTTCTTCTATGTGTGTGGCTCCGCCCAGGGTTGCCAACCTCCAGGTAGTAGCTGGAGATCTCCTGCTATTATAAGTGATCTCCAGCTGATAGAGATCAGTTCCCCTGGAGAAAATGGCCACTTTGGCCATTGGACTCTATGGCATTGAAGTCCCTTCCCTCCCCAACCCCCCCTCCTCTGGCTCCGCCCCAAAAACCTCCCGCTGGTACGAAGAGGGCTGCAGCCACATTGTGGGGCTGTGCCTTCTATGGCACAGGGACTCAAGGCAGATTACCCAGAATGAGTCAGTACAATCAACAAAATGGGACATTCAATAACTGAGGCATTAGAAGTCTGGAACCACCGAAAAGAAACAGAAGCAGAGCATAAAGGATTAGTAAGTGGTGTAGAAAGTACATAATAGGATCCAATTTACAATATGCTATATATAGTAGTATTGACAAGTCGCTATCATTTATCCAAGTAAGTTTGTGAATCATTTTGTTCAGAGCAATGAACACATGAAGCTGCCTTATGCTGAATCAGACCTTTGGTCCATCCAAGACGGTATTGTCTGCTCAGACCAGCAGCAGCTCTCCAGGGTCTCAGGCAGGGGTCTTTCCCATCATCTGCTTGCCTGGTCCCTTTAAGTGGAGATGCCGGTGATTGAACCTGGGACCTTCTGCATGCCAAGCAGAGGCTCTACCACTGACCACGGCCCCTCCCCTATTACCTGTGCAGAAAAGTCCTCTTGAATAGTGTCTGTCGGAATTACAAAGGTGCCGGCAGGCTCAAAAAGTTAAGGACCCATGGCTTAGAGGTAGGGATGCCAGCAACTGGGGGGACCAGACTACGGAGATCAGTTTCTCTGGAGAAAATGGATGATTTGGAGGGTGGAATCTATGGCATTGTACCCCACTGAGGTCCCTGTCCTCCCCAGGTTCCATCCCCAAATCTCCAGGAGTTTCCCAACCTGGATCTGAACACATGAACACGCCTTATACTGAATCAGATCATCGGCCCATTGAGGTCAGTTTTGTCTACTCAGAGCCAGAGTGGTGTAGTGGTTAAGAGTGGTGGTTTGGAGCAGTGGACTGGACTCTGATCTGGAGAACTGGGTTTGATTCCCCACTCCTCCACATGAGTGGTGGAGGCTAATCTGGGGAGCTGGATTTGTTTCCCCCCTCCTCCACATGAAGCCAGCTGGGTGACCTTAGGCTAGTCACACTCTTTCAGCCCCACCTACCTCACAGGGTGTCTCTTGTGGGGAGGGGAAGGGAAGGTGATTGTAAGCCGGTTTGATTCTCCCATAAGTGGTAGAGAAAGTCGGCATATAAAAACTAACTCTCCTCCTCCTCCTCTCCAGGGTCTCAGGTGGTAGACTTTCACATCACTTACTACCTAGTTCCTTTAACCGGAGATGCCGGGGATTGAACCTGGGATCTTCTGCATACCAAGCAGATGCTCTACAAACTGAGCCATGCCCCTCCCCATCTCCCAACCCTTGCCCCCACCCCTCACTGGTGCCAGGGTGACCCTGCAACCCCATGACGAGGTTGCCCTTCCTCCTCCGCTCTTATGAAATGTGGTTTCCTCTCACAATGCTTTCCCTTATTATGCATTATGCCACTTGCCTAACAAAGCCCTTTACAATCCCGATCTCAGGTTTCTCTCTCAACACCCGTGTACGCCAGGCAGGGATGATGAGTTAAAAGAAACACACACGCACACACATCAACTAGAAAGCGGCTCTCCCCCAGAATCTGTAATGGGATTCTTAACCAGGTTGGCCTTGAGGGAATCTCTTCCTCTCTTCCTCTTCAGGTTTCTTCAAAAGTTGAAAGGCAGAGAGAGGAACTCGGATGGCCCCCCAAGGCTTTCCCGTCACTGCTCAGCCGCTTGGCCAGGAAAGGGCAGCGACCAGTGTGGGGGGCAGGAGGGCAGGCGGGAGAGAAGGGGCTTCCACCCACTACCACCACATTTGCTGGCTCCTGTGCAAGCCAAGGAGAACTCGAGGAGTGTGGGCAGGCTTCGGGAAGGGAAATGGCAAGAGACGCCGAGTTGTGCCTTCATATGTCTGGGGAGCCTGCCCAGTAGGGCTGCCAGGCCCCTCTTTGCAACAGGCAGGAGGTTTTTGGGGCGGAGCCTGAGGAGGGTGGGGTTTGGGAGGGGAGGGACTTTTTGTATAATGTTCTCTTGTTTGACTGTCACTCACCTATAGATATTGTTTGCACCACGTTTTGTATTGACTATCTCCTTTTGAATATATGTATACAACTGAGCCTTGTCTGGATTGTTTTTGCATAACCTCCAGGTACTAGCTGGAGATCTCCTGCTATTACAGCTGATTCTAGCCAATAGAGATCAGTTCACCTGGAGAAAATGGCCGCTTTGGCAATTGGACTCGATGGCATTGAAGACCCTCCCCATAGAGTCCAATGGCCAAAGTGGCCATTTTCTCCAGGTGAACTGATCTCTGTCACCTGGAGATCAGTTTCAATAGTGGGAGGTCTCCAGCCATCACCTGGAGGTAAGCAACCCTATTGGCAACCCTAGGTTGGAAGGACCTCAGCAGGGTATAATGCCATGATGTCTACCCTCCAAAGAAACCATCTGGAGATGAACTGTAATGGCGGGAGATCTCCATGTGCCACCTGGAGGTTGGCAGCCCTACTAATCATCTTCAAGTACTTGAAGGGCTGTCATATAGAGGATGGTGTCGAGTTGTTTCCTGTTGCCCCAGAAGGTCGGACCAGAACCAACAGGTTGAAATTAAATCAAAAGAGTTTCCATCTAGACATTAGGAAGAATTTTCTAATAGTTAGAGCGGTTCCTCAGTGGAACAGGCTTCCTTGGGAGGTGGTGAGCTCTCCTTCCCTGGAAGTTTTTAAGCAGTGGCTAGATGGCCATCTGTCAGCAATGCTCATTCTATGACCTTAAGCAGATGATGAGAGGGAGAGCATCTTGGCCATCTTCTGGGCATGGAGTAGGGGTCACTAGGGTTGTGGGGGGGAGGTAGTTGCCAATTTCCTGTGTTGTGCAGGGGTTTGGACTAGATGACCCTGGTGGTCCCTTCCAACCCTATGATTCTATGATTCTCCAGGGGAACTGATCTTGGTCACCTGGAGATGAATTGTAATGGCGGGAGATCTCCATGTGCCACCCAGAGGTTGGCAGCCCTACTGATCAAGCCCCCACTGTGGGCCTTTCCCGCTCCCATCCTGCACCCTTCACTCCAGCGGGACTTGGGGCCTGCTTATGAGCGAGCACGATTGCTGCCTGGCTGTTCATAATGCAGCCCTTGGCCATCTACTGAAGCAGCGCCAGCTTCAAATGAAGCTCTTTATCTGGCTCAACGGGGCGTCAGGAGCGGAAGGAGCTCTCGACCGCCCACCCCTTAATGCCATGACAACCTGAAGAGCTCCCGGTAAGGATTATGCCCTGTCTCTGGAGTGGAGCCGCGGTCTTCTTGGCCCGTGTTTTTCTTTTCAGAAACGAGGACATTACACGGCAGTTAACAGCTTGTTCTGAAGGGGCGTCCGTGGAGCTGGAACATGAGACAAGATAACCCCATTTAGGCTTCGGCGTTTTATGATTCTACCCATGTTCCTGGCTTACTGAGCACAGCCCGAGGGCCATTGCGGCTAATTTTAGATACTCTACGAGGCTGGCTTCACAGGCCCGTATGCACAAGGTGTTCATTCCTTGATGTCAGGGCGGGAGATGCCAGAGCCCCCTGTACTGAAGCCATCCTCCCTAATCTCCAATATGTGCAGGGAGCAGTTGTAGGATTTTCAGATCCGGCTTCAGAAATTCCTGGAGTTTTGTAGGGAGGGTGCAGTTTGAAGGTGAGGGAGCTCAACAGGAATGCAATTCCTCAGAATCTGCAAGCTGAAGCTGCCATTTCCTCCAGGGGAAGTGATCTCTGTAGTCTGGAAATCAGTTGAAATTCTGGGAGAACTCCAGGCTCCAGCTGGAGGAGAATAATAGAGTTGGAAGGGACCACCAGGGTCATCTAGTCCAACCCCCTGCACAATGCAGAAAATCCTCCACCCCACGCCCCCAGTGACCCCTACTCAATGCCCAGAAGATGGCCAAGATGCCCTCCCTCTCATGAACTGCCTAAGGTCATAGAATCAGCATTGCTGACAGATGGCCATCTAGCCTCTGCTTAAAAACCTCCAGGGAAGGAGAGCCTGCCACCTCCCGAGGAAGCCTGTTCCACTGAGGAACCGCTCTAACTGTTAGAAAGTTCTTCCTAATGTCTAGATGGAAACTCTTTTAATTTCAACCTGTTGGTTCTGGTCCAACCTTCTGGGGCAACAGAAAACAACTCAGCACCCTCTTCTATATGACAGCCCTTCTACTTGAAGATGGTTATCATGTCACCCCTCAGTCTTCTCGTCTTCAGGCTAAACATACTCAGCTCCTTCAACCTTTCCTCATAGGACTTGGTCTCCAGATCCCCTCACCATCTTTGTTGCCCTCTTCTGGACCCGTTCCAGCTTGTCTACATCCTTCTTAAATTGCGGTGCCCAAAACAGAACACAATACTCTAGGTGAGGTCTAACCAGAAGTAGGGTGGTCCTGGTTTCTCAGGCTGAGGTGGGGTTGCTAAGTCCCTCTTCGCAACCGGTGGGAGGTTTCTGAAACGGAGCCTGAGGAAGGCAGTTTTTGGGAATGGGAGGGGCTTCAATGCCATAGAGTCCAATTGCCTAAGCGGACATTTTCTCCAGGGGAAATGACTTCTATCAGCTGGAGATCAGTTATAATAGCAGGAGATCTTCAGCTAGTACCTGGAGGTTGGCAACCCTTGGCGGGGTGGGGGGGAGAAAAGCAATGGATACCTGCTCCAAACTGCACCACTGTAGACTACAGTGATGGGAGCCTTTTTATATTCTCACGGGCTGCTTTCTCCTACAGATGGTCGTCTGCCCCTCCAGTGCGCATTTTGCTGCAGAAAATGGCTGCGTCGAAATATTTGGGCTCGGTAATAGAACTGGCACAATTTAGCAGGACACTCCTCACAGTCATGGAGCATTAAAATGTGAAAAGCCATCTGTTTCTTACAAGTTAATTTCTCCCATTATCTTATTGAGAATTGTGGACAAATGAACCATCCCTTGATTCTGCCAGGGCTGCCAGGGGGCATGGAAGTAGGGTTGCAAACTCCAGATTGGGGAATTCCTGGAGATTTGAGGGAAGATTCTGGAAAGGGAGGGACCTCAGCAGGGTACAATGCCACAGAGTCCACCTTCTAAAGCAACCATTTTCTCCAGAGGAACTGATCTCAGTTGTCTGGAGATCAGTTGTAATTCTGGGAGGTCCGCAGGGCAGGACCCACCTGGAAATTGGCAACCCTACAGAAATGCAGGTGGGCCTGGAGATCTGCAGCTATTACAATTGATCTCCAGATGACAGAGACCTGGATAAAATAGCTGCTTTGGTGAGGGGCTGTGGTTCAGTGGCATGCAGAAGGTCCCAGGTTCAATCCCCGGCATCTCCAGTTAAAGGGACTAGGCAGGTAGGTGATGTGAAAGACCTCTTCCTGAGACCCTGGAGAACTGCTGCAGGTCTGAGCAGACAATACTGACTCTGATGGACCAAGGGTCTGATTCAGTAGAAGGCAGCTTCAGGTGTTCATGTGGAGAGTGGACTCTTTGGCGTTATACCCCTCTGGGGTCCCTCCCCAAACCCTCTCCAGGCTCCACCTCCAATATCTCCAGGTAATTCCCCACCCAGAGCTGGCAACCCAAACCCGAGGCCACACAGAGTTGGTTGGTCGGACCTGGGTGCTCTCAGGTGTAAGTCTGACGGCCTCACGCTATGAAATACCGTGGGGTTGGAAGAGTTTAAGTGCTGGCACACAGACACGCACAAAAGGATGTTCCCCATCTTCCAGCATGCAGCTGTTATCCCTGGAGTATGAAAATCCCGTTTAGTCTCTCCTTAGAAGGGGGATCCATCAGCAGACAAAGCAGCCAGAGATTCAGGAGCCAGGCGGCCCGGGAGCACAGGGCACAGAGAAAACTCACGAAAGGTCTGCTGCCTGAAGAGTCAGGGCATTTATGCAAGAGAGGTTTTGCCTTGGATTTGCTGCTCTCTAGGTGCACATTTTCCCCTTCCAAAATCTCAAAACTCTGCATGGAGTCTTATTTTTGAGTTTTAAGAAATTGGATGGGGAAAATGTGCATCTAGAGAGCACCAAATCCAAGGCAAAACCTCCTGTGCATAAACGGCCTCACTTTCATGCTTGAAACGAGAACAGTCCTTTTGCTGCTGCGTCAGAAAGGATCCTTCCTGCATCTTTCGCGTGTGCAAAGCACAGGGAATCCAAAGGGGAACTGACTGGGACATAAAGATAAAACCTGACAGCTGCAGATTTGCTGATGAGCCCTTGGGATTTGGTGGCTTTTTGTTTCCTGCCTTAGGACATCAAAATAAAAATAAAATATGTCATCGCAGATTAAAGGGGACTCAGCTTAACATGGAATTTGCATGCAGAGGATGAAAAACCGATACATTCCGGCTTCCGCTCTGCGCAGCGGGAGCCGCTCGGCTGCCATCCTCCTGTCAGGGTTCCGCATGCTGCTCTGGAGTTGGAAAGTTGGGCTCATCCGTTGGCAGAAGCCCTTCCAATGAAGCCTGGCTCTGTCACAGCATCTCAGAGGCCCTCGTCCAACCACACAGGAGGCAGAGATGCTACTTGTGCACCTGAAAGTGGGAAATCAACAGACATGGAAAGAATACCATAAACAACAACAGATAAAAAGGGGGCATAGATAGTTTTCTCTGGGGAACTGTTCACAATCTGATTTTGGCTGGGAGGGGAACTGGTTTAGCAAAAGAGCATCTGCTTTGTTTGCAGAAGGTCCCAGGTTCAATCCCCGGCATTTCCAGCTGAAAGGACCAGGCAGTAGGTGATGTGAAAGACTCTTTTCTGTCTGAGACCCTGGAGAGCTGCTGCCAGTCTGAATAGACAATACTGATCTTGATGGTCCAAGGGTCCGATTCAGTGTAAGGCTGATTCATGTGTATTCATCAGAAGACCAAATTTTGGGTCTTAGTTGTAGAGCATCTGCTTTGCATGCAGAAAGTCCCAAGTTCAATCCCTTGCATTTCCAGTTAAAAGCACCAGGCAGTAGGTGATGTTAAAGACCTCTGCCTGAGAGCCATGGAGAGGGGCTGTGGCTCATTGGAAGAGCCTTGGCATGTAGAAGGTCCCAGTTTCAGTCCCCGGCATCTCTAGTTAAAAGGACCAGGTAATAGGTCACCAAGGCCTTGATAGGCCACCAAGGTCTTGATAGGCCACCAAGACTAGATTAATTCATGCCATCATATTCCCTATTACTATGTATGGGTGTGAAAGCTGGACAATGAAGAAAGCTGATAGGAAGAAAATAGATTCCTTTGAAATGTGGCGTTGGAGGAGAGTGTTACGGATACCGTGGACGGCCAAAAAAACAAATCAGTGGGTTATAGATCAAATCAAGCCTGAACTGACCCTAGAAGCTAAAATGACTAAACTGAGGCTGTCGTATTTTGGTCACGTCATGAGACAACAAGAGTCACTGGAAAAGACCGTCATGATAGGAAAAGTTGAGGGCAGCAGGAAAAGAGGAAGACCCAACAAGAGATGGATTGACTCAATAAAGGAAGCCACAGCCTTCAATTTGCAAGATCTGAGCAAGGCTGTCAAAGATAGGACATTTTGGAGGACTTTCATTCATAGGGTCGCCATGAGTCGGAAGCGACTTGACGGCACTTAACACACACAATAGGTGATGTGAAAGACCTCTGCCTGAGACCCTGGAGAGCTGCTGCCAGTCTGAGTAGACATACTGACCTTGATGGTCCAAGGGTCTGATTCAGTGTAAGGCAGCTTCATGTGTTCTTATATGTTCTTTCCATCCCGAATAATTTGGTGTCCTCTGCAAACGTGGCAACTTCACTGCTTACTCCTGATTCCAGATAATCAATGATCAAATTAAATAGTGCCAGTCCCTCCCCACACTGATCCCTGCCAAACCCCACAGCTTCTTCCCTCTGTTGCAAGAACTGCCCATTGCTCTCTGCTGCCTTTTATTTAACCAATCTTTAACCCACATGAGAAGAAGGAGAAGGAAGAGAAGGAGAAGAGTTGTTTTTTATATGCCGACTTTCTCTACCACATATGGAAGAATCAAACTGGCTTACAATCACCTTCCCCTCCCCAGCTGACTTATGGTGACCCCATAAGGCAAGAGATGTCCAGAGGTGGTTTGCCATTGCCTGCCTCTGTGTAGCAACCGTGGACTTCCTTGGTGGTCTCCCATCCAAGGACTAGCCATGGCTGACCTTATGTCGCTTCTTTTTTTTTTTAATAAATTTTTATTGGTTTTTTTAAAACTATAATTTTAACAACAATTTTAAAAATAATGTCAAAGCACGATTGTAACAATTGTTGTCTTAATTACAAATAGTTATAAAATAAACAATTTGACTTCCCCACCACCCCGGTCTGCCACTTAATAAAATAATATAATCCATCGTTAATAAATTCTGATCCTAATATTAATCTCATAGCATATAGAATATTACATTCCGGATCAGGATAAAAGGTAACCTTTCATTTTTCCCAAATCTTATAAATTCTAAAAATTAATTCAATCCTCCCTTTTTCCCTTAGATATTCATTAACTATTTAATTTAATTTAACATATTCATTTCTCCATCTCCACCAGCTCTAAAATCTTAAAATTCCAATTTCTCTTTTTTCCTGGAACTTCCGCCTCTTTCCATTTGGCTGCAGATAATAATCTTGTAGCCATTATAAGATAAATTCAAAAATATCCTTTTAACATTATACGGTAAATAGCCATGCCACCCATTTATACTGTCAGAGCCATCCAAATCCAATAATCATATTTGAACAAGTCTTTTAGCCATGATCTAATATTTCCTTCTGCATTTGAAATAGGTCAGTTAGAAACAGGAACAGAGTCTCTTTGTTCTCTCTCAACTCTTCTGGCAAGTTACACACACCAAGATAATTTTCTCTGACCTGCATCTTCATCATGGCTAACTCCTTAATTTTAATCTGTTTTACTTGTGTTACTTCAATTTGTTTTTCTTGACCTTCTAGCTCCTTCTTTGTTTCCTTGAATTCTTCCATAACTTTGTTAACTGGAATGTCCATTTCTTGCATGTCTGTTTTCATTGTCACAGGCAGGTTACATTCTTGGTCTTCTATCTTCTTCTTTATATCCTTATGTTGTTCCAAGACTAATTTGACCGAAGAATCCATTGCTTGCTTGTCTGTGTTGATCATCATTTGAACCTTAACATCCTTTATGTCTTCTGTAACCAGATCCAGCTTCTGATTAATGATTTGTGATGATTTATCCAGAGTAGTTGCCATTGAGATCAGTTGAGCCATTTGTATTGATATCTGTTCTAGATGTTTAGCTGTCACCTCAGACTGATTAACTAACATATCCTGCACTTTTTTCTCCATGGTTAAGTTCTGTAAAGTTTCTTTTAAATTTTAAAAGGCAGGGCTATGTAATAAACCAGAACAGGGACGAGTTCCAGATATTTACTTGAGTAGTTAAGCTGCAAAATTGTTGGTCATCTGGCAGGAGTCCTTTACATGTAATTGATGAAGGATATTTCATTGACCAGCTTGAGTAGTTTTTCAAATTGAAAAAATTAACATTTACCCTTAAAGTCGCTTTTTAAAGTTGACAATACCAACGAGTTTTACCAGACGTTCTAGGTCGGCTTAACCAGGAAGTATTCCAGAAGTTGCCTCGTCACGAACCTTCTATCGTCTCTTCTCGATGGTTGTTTCCTTCAGGAACAATTTCAATGTAGCACGAGTGAGACGTTTTTCGGTCCTATAACTTACTTCCTGCTGATTTGGATGCCGAGCAATAGAGAGGGATAATAGATGGAACGCAGAGTCTTCCGGTCTGAGATATCCTCTTTGTTGCAAAACGTGGCTGGAGGACTCTTTTTACACCGGAAAAGTTCTCAAAGATATCTCCCTCCCCTTCCTTTAAGAGCGAATCGGATTGGCAAATCGTAAGTCAATCATTTAGGCTCATTGTTTTGGTTTAAGCTGATCAGTTTGATAAGGCTCCTGCCGCTTTATTTGATAAGTCTCATACAGCAGAGTCATCCGTTTCAATTAAGGAAGGAACAGGGTTTCCAGGAATGTCTTCTTCAACCCCCCTGTTATTCGATAACGCCAGTGATGAACGAAAGATTCTTATCTACTCACTTGGGCGTCTTGGGGTGAGGTTCTTATCTTAATGTAGTCCTTATGATGGTTATAAGGTGGTGGAGGGTAGAGTCTAAATGCCGAAGTTGCGCTCTGGCGATTCCAATCCCTTCGTGCCCGCGGGATCAACATCTAAATCTCCGGGGGACTTATTGAAGCTCCCTCGGAGTATTTAGGAGATCAAACCGCATAGATGGCTGCAGGGAATTCCTGCTTCCCAGCCCACTTGCAAGGGCTGGGTTGGGGTGCAGTAAAACACCCCAAAAGAAATGCAAACTTGGATTCCCCCCAGGAGCCCCTGGGAGAACGAAGCACTCAGCCCAGCGTCACCACCGGAAGTCCCACCTTATGTCGCTTCTAAGCTGTTATGAGATCAGGCTAGCCGGGGCCATCCAAGTCAGGGCAGATGAACAGAGGTGGTTTGCCATTACCTGCCTCTGTATAGTGACCTCAGACTTCCTTGGAGGTCTCCCATCCAAGGACTAACCAGGGCTGACTTAGCTTCCAAAATCTAATGAGATCAGGCTAGCTGGGGCATCCATGTCAGGGCACCCTTTAGAGGGGCAAATCCTAAAAGAGGCCTTTAAGGAAGGTAGGAGCATAGAAATGCTTCCACGCTGAGGCCAGTACTGGGCAGAATTGTCTCCCAGGCACTGGATGATTCCCCAAAAGCAATTCATTCAAAGAAACGTTTGGGGAGTCATTCCTGAAGATCATTCCCATGTTCCTTCTCACCCCACCCCAGCATTTGCCTTGGAAGAGAGCCCCTTCCCAGAAGTGACTCCCCACCCCACTCCAACCTTCTCTCTCCTCCCAATCCTATTACAATTTGTACCTGAAGCTTCCAGCATTTAGTGGGAGGCAGAATTACTAATACCTCCAAGGAAGGAACAAAATCTATGTAATGGGGTGCCTGTGTGTGTGTGCGTGTGTGTGTGTGTGTGTGTGCATGCGTCTATGAATGCACAGTTCCATCTAAATTTCAACAGGTCCCCAGTGAGATATCAGATTAAAATTCACCCTATTCAGAACTTTATCTTGCTCAGTTTGAAAATTAATGAGGTATCTTTGCTGCTCAGGAAGGGAGTAATAACTCCTAAAAGTGGGAAGCTAGAGACGGTTAGCAGAGAGGAGAATCCAGCCATCAGGAGGGCAAGAGAGGCATTTGGGGAGGGGGGTAGAGCTGGAGAGACAGATGGGGAAAGGAGACTGAGCGTGAGGACAGGATGGGAGGCACCACTGACAGAAAAGGCAATTAAGAGCCAAAGAAACAAGAAAGCGAGAAGCCACGAGGTAACTGAGTAGAAAATTAAAATTATTCAGCTACAGAAAATGTATCTAATGACTTAAAGACAGGCAGACCTGCGGAAGACGTTTCTGGAGCAGGAGATGCCAGTACAGGTTGGGGGTCTTTGGGGAGGAGAAAATGGAAAAGAGGTGGGTTGGGGTGATGAGATGACGCTGTGGGGTCTCCTGGGCCACTCGGATGTCAGTCTTGGTCATTATCAAGGAGAAGGAAAATGTGTCTCAGCTTAGACTGTAAATCCTAACTAATGAAAGAAGGCAGTGAGGTGCTTGCAGGGATGTACAGTCAAACCCCAAATTAATGCACCCCATTTTTCATAGAATCAGAGTTGGAAGGGACTACCAGGGTTATCTAGTCCAAACCCCTGCACAATGCAGGAAATTCACAACTACCTTCCTTCTCACTCCCCCAGTGACCCCTGCTCTATATCCAGAGGAAAGCAAAAATCCTCCAGCTCGCCATTACCCTGGGCATGTAAGAAAGGGCCATGAGAGCCAAGCACTGATACAACCCTCCCTGCCCTGCCTCTCATGATCTGCCTAAGTTCACAGAATCAGCCTTGCTGTCAGGTGGCCATCTAGCCTCTGCTTAAAAACCACCAAAGAAGGAGAGCCTACCACCTCCTGAGGAAGCCTGTTCCACTGAGGAACCACTCAAACTGTCAGAAAGTTCTTTCATATTCTTATTATAACTGATCAAGGGCCCTGCTGAGTGCACGGTCTGGTGGGAGCAGAGCCTGGGGAAGGTAGAATTTGGAGAGGGGAGAATGCTCAGTGTGAATATGAATCCATAATGTCTGTGGGAGCTGGAAGGAGCAGTGGCTCAGCAGTGGAATATCTGCTTGTCATGCAGAAGGTCCCAGGATCAATCCCTGGCATCTCCAGTTAAAAAGACCAGGCAGCAGGTGATGTGAAAGACCTCCGCCTAAGACCCTGGAAAGCATCTGTCAGTCTGAGTAAACAATACTGACTTTGATGGACCCAGGTTCTGGTTCAGTATAAGGCAGCTTCACATGCTCTCTGAAGCTGCCATTTCCTCCAAGGGATCTGACCTCTGCAGTCTGGAGATCAGTTGTAATTCCAGGAGACCTCCAGGCCCCACCTGGAGGCTGGCAACCCTAGTGGGAACTGAGATGCTTCAAGGCAGCCCTATAGCTGAACCCTGAGCCCCAGCAGTTGTGGGCCCTCAGCACAGGTAAGGACCAAACACTGAGTCCCAAACCAGCACTCACTACTCAGGTAGGGAGGTGGTCAGCAGGATGGCATAAGAACATTAGAAAGGTCATGCTGGATAAGACCCAGGTCCATCATGTCCAGCAGTCTGTTCACACAGTGGCCAACCAGGTGCCTCCAGGAAGCCCACAAACAAGACACACTGAAAGAATCCATCATCTGTTCCTTGCACCCAGCACCAGGTACCAACACCTGGACCTCAGATGGCAACACACCTGGAAGAGGTGATGGACACAGCAACTCATTGCTCCATGTCACTGAGTCTGAGCTGCTGCTGCCCAGAGTGCCCACTCCAGGTGGGCACACTGACAGGTAATTCAGAAGTAACATGTCCATTCAGTTGTGATCAGAAGGGTGGTGTCCAGGTTCAGGCAGGTAACCGAGGCAAGAGATAAAGAGCATACACAAAACACAGCCTGGGAGCAAAAGTACAGGTATTCAGTTGCCCAAGAAGGTTGGACCAGCACTAATGGGTTGAAATGAAATTAAAAGATTTTCCGTCTAGACATTAGGAAGGATTTTCTAACAGTTAGAGCGGTTCCTCAGTGTAACAGGCTTCCTCGGGAGGTGGTGAGCTCTCCTTCCCTGGAGGTTTTTAAGCAGAGACTAGATGGCCATCTGTCATCAATGCTGATTCTGTGACCTTAGGCAGTTCATGAGAGGGCGGGCATCTTGGCCATCTTCTGGGCACGGAGTAGGGGTCACTAGGGGTGTGGGGGGGGTAGGTAGTTTTCAATTTCCTGTGTTTTGCAGGGGGTTGGACTAGATGACCCTGGTGGTCCCTTCCAACTCAATGATTCTATAATTCTCCAGGGGAACTGATCTTGGTCACCTGGAGATGAATTGTAATGGCAGGAGCAATGCTGATTCTATGACCTTAGGCAGTTCATGAGAGGGAGGGTATCTTGGCCATCTTCTGGGCATGGATTAGGGGTCACTGGGGGTGTGTGTGGGAGGTAGTTGTGAATTTCCTGCATTGTGCAGGGGGTTGGACTAGATGACCCTGGTGGTCCTAGCTCTATGATTCAGTAGTCCAAGTGTCAAAACCAGTAGGGCAAATCCGAAAGACACAAGTCAGGTCACAACTTCTTAGACACCACAATACGGATCCACGGGGGACACACAAGCACCACATTGTACCGGAAACTGACGGATTGGCAAACGTATCTACATGCGTCCAGCCACCACCCCAACCATATCAGACAATCCATTGTCTGTAGCCACGCCCTACGCTATAGTCGCATCTGCTCCAATCCTTCAGACAGAGATACACACTTGAGAGACCTACAGCAAACATTTTTGCAACCACAATATCCTGCTGATATGGTGAGAAAGATGATTGAGAAGGCCAGAATGATACCCAGACACAACTTACTACAAGATAAGCCCAGAGAGAATGACAACAGAACACCTCTGGTTGTCACTTATAGCTCCCAACTAAAACCAGTCCAATGTATTATTAAGGACCTACAACCAATGCTGGATTGTGACACTTCCCTCGCTGAAGCACTAGGGAGGCAGGGTCCCTTTCTTGCTTAGACAGCCGGCTAACCTAAAACAACTTCTCACCCATGATGATAAACTACTTAACAGGAACATGGACTCTGGCTCCAAGGCCTGCAACAAACCAAGGTGCCAACTTTGCCCTCATATAGATTCTAGGAACATCATCTCTGGACCCACCAATGTCAGCCATACTATCTCAGGTTCATACTCCTGCTCATCTTCTAATGTGATTTATGCCATCACATGCCAGCAATGCCCTTCCACAATCTACATTGGACAAACAGGTCAGTCTCTTAGACAAAGATTAAATGGACATAAGTCTGACATCAGAAACCACAATATTCAAAAACTAGTGGGAGAACATTTCAACCTTCCAGGACATTCTGTTGCAGATTTAAGAGTAGCAGTTCTCTTACAAAGGAATTTCAAAGGGAGATTGGAAAGAGAAACTGCTGAATTACAGTTCATATTCAAACTAAAGTCAATGCATTTACCTGGGCTAAATAAAGACCTTGCATTAATGGCTCATTACCAATGCTGATTTCTCCACACCCATCTCTCCCCTGGACATCACAGACTCTTCTGCATACCACACCTAATCCCATCACGTCTGCTATTCACATTTACATACTGTTAACATTTACATACTAATGCTTGTCTGAATTCACTCTCCTCTACTTAAAGACAGATGGATTCACATTCTAGCTGTATCTGAAGAAGTGAGCTGTGGCTCACGAAAGCTCAGACCCTGCCAGAAAATATTTTTGTTAGTCTTTAAGGTTCTACTGGACTCTTGCCCTTTTCTACTAAGTCAGGTCACAGTACTGGAAGTAAAACACACTGAGGTCCAGAGCAAGGCAAGGCCCAATGACAAGCACACAAGAGTTGTTGAATGACAAGCACACAAGAGTTGTTGCTTCCACACTGGCTTGCCCTTTCCTGGTGGCTTTTATGTGAAAACCCTGCTGAGCCATCCAGGGACAGATCCCGACTGAGAGTCTGAGGGACCGAAGGTTTGATTCAGTATAAGGCAGTTTCATGTGTTGTGTGTCATGTTAGTAGCCATAACCACTTTGCAGGTACCTGTAAGTGTACATCCGGACAGCGTCACTTCTGGCTAGCTCCCTGGAATTTCTGGGGGATGGGGGTGAGGGGTCAGCCCCCCTGCTTGGTCCAGCCGGGTTCTGCTCACCAGGTCAATCATCTCACCCAGGGCTACGCTTGGCACGAATGCTGTTTTTCAAGGGACTAACCTGGCCTGCAGCATATGTATTCGGTGTTCAGGTATTCACATGCATTATTGTACTGCAAATTTGATGTCAGGGCTAGCATTACCCGCTGAGAGCAGATGGGCTTGAGCGACGCTCTAGCCTAAGGCCACCTGGTGAGTTTATAGCGGAGCAGAAGCAGGAACTGGTTTCTCCAGATTGCCAGCTCGGATGTACCAGTATGTCGGCCGCCCATGAATTTCTCATGGAATTATGCCGGCGGTCGGACCCAGAATATTGATTTTACAGCCAGAAGGGAATCAAATGTACAATGTGCGGAGCTGAAAATATGATTATGGGAACTCGTCCTTGTGAATTCTGCCTGCATGCAGGGCTCTCTCGCGCACATACAAATGCTTGCATTGGATTGTGTCCACAGGAAGGAAAGGAAAGATAACAATCGCACACTGGGCGAAAGTTTCTCTCACAAAGAACTTGCCTGACAAAACTAACAAGGAAGCAGAACTCCCCCCCCCCCCAGCAGCACAACCGGAGGCCTCCCGTAATTTCAGCCTTGTTTGGGGCATTTGGCTGAATCACTCAGTTTGGGGAATGGGGCTTAACTGGTCACCATGTTGCTGAAGTCATAGAATCATAGAGCTGGAAGGAACCACCAGGGTCATCTAGTCCAACCCCCTGCACAATGCAGAAAATTCACAACTACCTTCCCCCACCACACCCCTTGTGACCCCTACTCCGTGCCCAGAAGATGACCAAGATGCCCGCACTCTCATGAACTGCCTAAGGTCACAGAATCAGCATTGATGACAGATGGCCATCTAGTCTCTTTTGATTTAATTTCAACCCGTTGGTTCTGGTCCGACCTTCTGGAGCAACAGAGAACAACTCGGCACCATCCTCTATATGACAGCCCTTCAAGTACTTGAAGATGGTTATCATATCACCTTCCGGATCAATGGGCAGAGATGGGTATTGGGGTACCCATAAGCTCCAGTGCTTGTGTTCCTGTCCAGCTCACCGGCACCAAGAGGTGGGGTTGGGGGAAGGGGAATTGATGCACAATGATTTGACCTTTATGCTCATCAGTCCAGCAGGGTTCTTATCTTGACCTAGGCACTTTTTTGTATGTGCTGGCTGGGACAACTCATCCAGAGAAATGGAGTGAAGTGTCATTGGTATGCTGAAGGCACTCAACCCTTCTATGCCTTCTCAGCACAGTCAGGTGAGACTGTGGAGGTCCTGAACAACAGTCGGGAGTTGATGATGGGCTGCATACGGGATAGGGTTGCCAGCTCCGGGTTGGGAAATACCTGGAAATTTGGGGGGCGGAGCTTGAGGAGAGTGGGGTTTGAGGAAGGGAGGGATGCCATAGAGTCCAGTTGGCAAAGCGGCCATTTTCTCCAGGTGAACTGATGTCTATCTCCTGGAGATCAGTTGCAATAGTCCAAGCTCACTTTGTTGAGCCTGATGAAGTAAACTTTGACTCATAACAGCTTACAGCCTGAAAATTTAGCTGGTCTTTTAAGTACTTCACCGGAGTCACCATCCCATGCAAAGGGTTGGACGGTGGGAGGGGCTCTGGCTCAGTGGTAGAGCATCTGCTTGGCATGCAGAAGGTCCCAGGTTCAATCCCTGGCATCTCCAGTTAAAGGGACCAGGCAAGTAGGTGATGTGAAAGACTTCTGCCTGAGACCCTGGAGAACCACTACCGGTCTGAGTAGACAATACAGTGACTTTGATGGACCAAGGGTCAGATTCAGTAGAAGGCAGCTTCATGCGTGTTCATGTGTTTGTGGCTTTCATCCACAGGGGTCCTACAATCTCTAGGAATAACTTTTCAGTGGTCAAAAGCGGTTCTCGTCTCCCTCTTTTGCCAGCTGAAAAAGGTGGTAGGGCTGTGGCATTTTAAACTCAGAACACTCATTCCACATCTGTTTGCCTGACTCCAAATGAACGAGAAGAACGAACGACACTTTGAAGACTAACAACATTTATCCCAGTATGAACTGTCAGGTGACAGAGCTCAATTCTTCACACATAATAGGAGGGGCGGGGGGAACCCTTTAAAGAAGTTTCACAGAAAATTACAGAAAGAGAAAAGGAAAAAAGGGAAGAGTTGAGCAGTGAGAAACCTAGCATGAAAGATCAGATGAAATTCTCTGTTTGAGGACTTGGGTAGTTTAATGGACGATGGGAGATGGGAGATACCACAAGTTCTGGCCTCTCTTGCATGTGGTGAAGATAAAGAAAATTGCCATAATGTAGGGCAGCGGTTCCCAAACTGTGCTCCATGGAGCACTTGGTGCTCTGCGAAATGTCTCCTAGTGCTCCGTGAAGAGACTGGAAAGAAAAGTACTACTGTCATTCAGTTTACTATACAGGTGCTGGGTGAAAATTAGTGCTCCGTGATGAATTTCTCTCCTGAAAAGTGCTCCATGACTCAAAAAGTTTGGGAACCGCTGATGTAGGGTAAATAGCAAACTAATTAAGGGAGAGACAGTTTGAAGCATGAGAAAATTGACTGCCATCAGTAAAGGATTGTGGTATGCTACAACATGTTAAGAACAGTCTATTGAAGTTATTAAAAGGAGGAACCACTTGGGTTATTAGAAATTATAATGAGCGAAGAATCCCAAGTCTCCGTTTAAACCAGGGCGACAGAAGGTGTTTAGTTTCTTGATGAGCTCTAATTCAGCACTTTTGCACTGTATATTCCTTTTGAAGTTTTTCTGTAGAGCGGGGACTTTCAGATCTGCCGGAGTACGTCCAGGAAGATGAAATGGCCCAGCAGTTCCTGAATGTTGCCATTTCTTCTGTCTGATTTGTGTTCATTGATCCTTTCATGTAGGGACCTACATGTTTGTCCAATGCAGACAGGACAAGGGCACAGTTGGTGCATGAGAGCATGCATTAAATTGGATGATGTGCAAGCAAATGAGCCAAGACGGTATAGCTGACGCCATTAGGTCCCATAATAAGCGTGACCTGAGTGTATGTCAGGACAAGGTTGTCTTCTGGGTCTGTTGTAGGGTTTGGTTCCTGGGTTTGTCTCTGTGGTTGAGTGGTTCCTGAGTTGTTTGGGGACTGTCTGTCTCAAAACCTCCTTCTAGCTTTCAGTGTGAGCTTTGTTTTCTGTTGCCCCAGTAGGTCAGACCAGAACCAACGGGTTGAAATTAAATCAAAAGAGTTTCCATCTAGACCTTAGGAAGAATTTTCTAACAGTTAGAGCAGTTCCTCAGTGGAACAGGCTTCCTCAGGAGGTGGTAAGAGCTCCTTCCCTGGAGGTTTTTAAGAAGAGGCTAGATGGCCATAAAATTATAGATCGCCCTGACCTGGATGGCCCAGGCTAGCCTGATCTCATCAGATCTCAGAAGCTAAGCAGGGTCAGCCCTGGTTAGTATTTGGATGGGAGACCACCAAGGAATACCAGGGTTGCTGTGCAGAGGAAGGCACTGGCAAACCACCTCTGCTAGTCTCTTGCCATGAAAACCCCAAAAGGGGTCGCCATAAGTTGGCTGCGACTTGATGGCACTTTACACACACAGAGATGGCCATCTGTCAGCAATGCTGATTTTATTACAGGCCATTCCTCAGCTGGGAGGGCGAAAGTCCTCAGAAGGTGTGCAAGGGCCCGTGCCAGTGTCCGGGCCATTTGTGCTGCCAAGAGTGGCATGGATGCTGTTGCTGGGGCGCTCACGCTGGCCTCCCTGCGCTGCTGTGGCAGCGTGGCCCTGGGACACCGGCTTGGCCTTCCGCCAGCGTCCTCACTGCACATCTACATGCACTGTTGTCCCAGGGGGCATTCCTGGGACGTTCCTGGGGGTGGAGCTGCCTTTAGGCGACTTCCTAACCCCCCCTTCAGGCCGGGAACACCCCCTTTGCCCTTACCTGGAGTTACACCACCTTTTTAGGTGACTTAGCCCGGTGGAATGCTATGGAGCAGTTCCCAGGGCTTGCACGTAAGGGCAAAGTGCAGGCTTCAGTGAGGGCCCCCGAATCCTCCTTTGGAGGCGGGGCGGCTGCGCTGCCTCCAGCCACTGGCTCAGCCCTTCCCTTCAGGAATGGGCTGCTCATCTCTTGCCTTGAAAACCCTACTTGGTTTCCATTAGTTGGCAGTGACTTGATGGCACACATTTGATGAGAATTATAAGGCATTATTTGCTCTTCCATCTCCTGCACTCATTTTTAATGCTCCGATGTTTTATTGCTGTTTCTTGACATTGTTATTGGTTGTGGTGAAGTACTTCAAAGCTGCTGGGGTTTTGTTGTTGTCGTCTTCCCCCCCATCGGTTTATTACTGCTTTCATTGGTCTTTTATGTTATGGATTGCTTGCATTTTAATGTTTTAATAATTTTAAATTGGGCATTGTTATATAAGTTATCTTTGAAAATATTCTAAATAAAGATATATACGATGCTTTCAGCTGCACCTCCAGAGTCTGTGCTTGGATTTGCTCAGATGATTAGGGCCTGTTAAACTCAGCCAGCTTTTCAGAGTCTGGCTAAAGCCTCAGCCCAGAACAGGTTCTCGAGCTGCCCTCCATAGATACAGTTATGCTGGCAAGAGCTCTAGAAAGGGAGTTCTTGGAAACCACTTCACCGGTTCAGTCCTCCAGAAACAGCCTATCGAGCTACCATGCATCAGGTAGTTTTCCAGTGCATTCAAAGGGAGGAGCTGTGGCTCAGTGGCAGAGTATCAACTTGGTATGCAGAAGGCCCCTGGTTCAATTCCCACTGTTTCGGTTAAAGGGACTAGGCAAGTAGGTGATGTGAAAGTCCACCACCTGAGACCCTGGAGAGCTGCTGCCAGTCTGAGTAGACAATACTGAGCTTGATGGACCAATGGTCTGATTCAGTATAAGTCAGCTACAAGTTGTGTGTAAGTGCACAGTTCTCTGCCCCAAATTCTGTAATGGAAAAACTTGTACTTTTATACCTGTAATCAAAAGGGGGGGAAAAGGTTTATGTATATATAGATATATAGATATGTGTGTGTGTGTATAAGAATATATATATATATATATATATATATATATATATATATATATATATATATATATATATATATATATATATATATATATATATGAATATATATATATATATATATATATATATAAGAATATATATATGTGTGTGTGTGTGTGTGTGTGTGTGTGTATAAGAACTTGCAATAAATATTAAGCCCTCGACCAATAGTGCTGTAATTATAGTTTCTCTGTTTTTTCTTGTTTTGTATTGTTTGCTTTAGGTACTTACGTGTTTCTGTGTTTGTGTAATGTGATTGTATCTATATCTGTTAATAAAAAAATTTTTTAAAAAAAGAAAGAAAAACTTGTTATTCAGAAAGAAAGTTTTGTGGCAGAGGAAGAAGCAGGAGGTTGGGGGACATTTAACATGTTTCCAGGGGCGTTGGAGTGATGTAGTTTAGGCCAAGTACTTAGTTTCATTGAAACAATTGGGACATTTTTCCTATGAAGAAAGGCTGAAGAGTCTGGGGATTTTCAGTTTTAAAAAATATGATAAAGGGGGTACATGACAGAGGTTTATAAAATTATGCATGGGGTAGAGAGAGAGGATTTAGAGAACTGCTCCGAAATTACAAAATACTAGAACTTGAGGGCATCCAATTAAGCTGATGGGCTGTAGATTCAGGACAGACAAAAGAATATACTTCTTTACACAGAAAGTGATTAAAATGTGGAATTAGCTGCTAGAGGATGTAGTTTTGGCCACAGGCATAGATGGCTTTAAAAAGGGATTAGACAGATTCATGGAGGAGAGATCTATCAGTGGCAACTAGCCAAGGTGACTGAAGGGAACCTCCACTTTCAGGGGCAGTTAACCTCTGAATCCCAGTGCCAGGAGGCAACATCAGGGAAAGGCCTCGGCCTCTATGCCCTATTGTTGGACCTCCAGAAGAACTGGTTGGCCTCTGTGTGAGATGGGTTGCTGGACTAAATGGATCCTAACTGGTCTGATCCAGCAGGGCTTTTCTGATGTTCTTCATTACATGGATTCTAAGATAACTAAGATACCCCATGCATAGGTGAGGGGCTGTGGCTCAGTGGTAGAGCCTCTACTTGGCATGCAGAAGGTCCAGGTTCTATCCCCAGCATCTCCACTTAAAGAGACCAGGCAAGTAGGTGATGTGAAACACCTCTGCCTGAGACCCTGGAGAGCTGCTGCCGGTCTGAGTAGACAGTACTGATTTTTGATGGACCAAGGGTCTGATTCAGTAGAAGGCACCTTCATGTGTTCAGCTTTGGTTGGATCATATCCTTCATCTTATCTCAATCGTTTAAGGTGTACATATTCATTTTTTTAAAATGTTACTTTCCGTGATGATCCCATGGTGATCAGGTCAGTTAAAAATAACATCCTTGTATTCAGAACAGTTGGTGCAGGCAGTGACTTTTCTCTCAAAGGTCGGCACCTTTGCCTGGGGTTACTTCAGCTGCCAGGTTTCTTTCAATGCTCTGAAGCACAATCACATCACCTGTTTACCACAGACCTGTTATTTACACCAAGAGTAGAAAGCAGGCAGAGATGTTACCCTGGACAAGGTCTTAAAATACCTCCTGGGGCTGAGAAAAGTCTCTTCCTTTTGACCTTTCAGCATCTGCCCAGGGAACTCCTCATAACACAAGGTAAAGAGGCCCATTTTGGCTTCCATTGACTCTGTACCATACACCAGGGCTTCTTAAACTTTTTCGACTCACGACCCCTTTTCACCCGAGAAAATTTTACATGACCCTGGGTATATAGGTATATAAAATACAAATCAAAAATTTACTGATAATAAATCAAATCATTGCGATCACCACATTCAGTTACATGACCCCATATGGGGTCGCGACCCACAGTTTACGAAGCTTTGCCATAAATTCATCTCCAGCATTGTTAATTAGGGGTGTGCATATCAGGTTTACTGAACCAAAAATAAACCTGAAAAAGACCTTTTCGGCTTTTTTCGGGTTTAATTTTGGCCAAATATAAAAATTGGGACTCAAGCCCCAACCTGATAGCAGATTGCCAAAATCGGCTTTCACCAGGTTTTTTATGAGCTGGGGTGGGGGGAGCATTTTTCAAGGTAGTCACCACCCTTTGGAAGCCCATAAAATTGGAGCCCCTGTCCCAAAGACTGGGGTTCATGCAAGGAGAGTCCCTTGCAGCTACCTTGAAAATTTCGCGACTCTACCTCAAAAAACACCCCCCGGGCTTAAAAAAAATCCATATATACTATAATGGACCTGAATTTTTTAAGGTAACCCAGAAATAAAGCTGAAATACCCATTTACCATTATGGGTATTCAGCTTATTTCAGGTTTTCCCCCCCCCCAAAAAAAAAATTAGGTTCAATAACCCCAAACCCGAAATTTACCGGCATTTTTAATTTTAATTTTTTTGCACAGCCTAGCAGGCTAGCAGGCGCTTCCTTTTGCCCTCAGCCTTCAAGGGAACTGTGTGTCTTGCCAAGTCAAGTCCTGGCATTTGAAAGGAATCTGAATGGGCTTTTCCTGGTTTCTGTATTTTCAATGCGTGGACCAAGAGTGGAGTCAATTGCTTCTTCCCGGAGACCGGTGTGGTAACACAAAGCCAGCTCACAAGGGAAGCAACATGCCTGTTTAGCATCTTAAAAGCTCCTACTTCATTTCAGCTCTTTGAGATTTCTGTTTGTTATCACATTTCTGAATGCTGCCGCACTGTTCACTGGATGTCTCATCCTGGACTTGACTTAACTATGTAATCCTCCTTGAATCTCAGCCCGAGAGGCGAACCATAAAGAACCTAAACAAATAAACAAAAATAAATGTATAGAGAATGCCAGCAGGACCAGCTCTTAACACCACGAGCTGAAAAATCTGCTCCCCTCCAACCTCTATATTTTGAATTTTGTAACAACTGGCCTGATGAAGAGTTCTGGTTAGCTCAAACGCTTGCACAATACTTTGTGTAAACTAGATCGGTCCTAATTAAAAGTTAGAACATAGACTTTGTTTTTGTTTCTGGAAATTTTTTGTTTTGTTCTGCATGGGAACGACGTGGCTGTTGATGATTTCTCCATAGTCTGCATGAAGCCCATGGAAGAGACAGAATGTTGGGAAGAAATCCTCAGCATGCAGTTGCTTTGGGTGAATTGAAAGTCTAGCATGGTCTGACTGGGTGCCCGTATCCCTAACTCACTATGTCTATACCCTGCAGATGCTGAGTCAGACCTACGGGGCAGCAGCACAATCTACGCCTGCAATGGAAAATCTCAGGTTCCCTCTACCACATCTCTGGAAATAAGGATATAGGACTGGGGGAGTGTTTTTGTCTGAGACCCCAGAGAAACCCTGAAAGCTGGCCATATGTGGTCCATATGGCTCCAGGCTCTGGCTTTTATGCATCAATAGTCTAGGGCTGCCAACCTCAAGGTGGTGGTTCCTCCTTGGGAGGTGGTAAGCTCTCCTTCCCTGGAGGTTTTCAAGAAGAGGCTAGATGGCTGTCTGTCAGCAATGCTGATTCCATGACCTTAGGCAGATCATGAGAGGGAGGGCATCTTGGCCGTCTTCTGAGCATGGAGTTGGGGTCACTGGGGTGTGTGTGTGGGGGAGGTAGTGTGGAATTTCCTGCATTGTGCAGGGGGTTGGACTAGATGACTCTGGTGGTCCCTTCCAACTCTATGATTCTATCTCTTGCTATTACAACTGATTTCCAGCCAATAGAGATCAGTTCACCTGGAAAGGATGGCCGCTTTGGCAATTGGACTCTATGGTGTTTAAGTCCTTCTCCTCTCCAAACCCTGCCTTCCTCAGGCTCCGCCCCCAAAAACTCCAGGTATTTCCCAACCCGGAGCTGGCAACCCTACAATGGTCTGACTTCATATACTCCTTAAAACACACCAGGTCTCTGGTGCTTTTTCCTCCCAAGAAAGCAGGAAATGTGAGCCCTACAATTTCTTACTGTTCAGAGCAGGGAATGCAGAGCAATATATATTCAGTTGGGTTGGGTATATTTGCCAGAGCACCAAACTATATTCTGCTTCCACTTTTATGATGCTGTTTGAATGTGGGGATGGGGGGGAGGAGAGGGGGGCATTGCGAATTAAGCTGCGAGTAGGTCAGCTAACGCAGCCGGGTGTGTGCGCAGCCTTGCCAAGATGGATAGCATTGTACTTTTAATTTGCACAGCGGCGTAAGACAAACAGATGAGGTTTCAGAGCGGCGCCTCCAATTAATCAGGGTTTTGACAGCTGTGAAACGGGATGTTATTCATCCCCCCCCCACAGGCCAAAAAGGGGAATAATTACACTTAGACGGTGTGTGCCCCCCTCATCCCACGCCCCGCACGGCAAGGCTGCTTAGCGGCAACCCTTCATATCATTCATGACACTAATTCCAAACCGCCTTGGCAATTGCAGAAGGGGACCGAGGCAGGGCGCTTGGCGGGCAGTTTGACTCTGCTGGCCAAAGGGGCTGGAGGCACAGTCAGGAAATTCTATCCCCTGCATCAAAAGCTGGCCAGATCCTGATCAGCTACATGAAAGATACCTTGCACCTGCAGATAGCCATGGAACCCCTTAGGTGAAGGTAGGATCGCCAGCTGTGAGTAGAGAAATTCCTCCAGATTTGTGCAGGGGATTCATAGAATCAGAGTTGGAAGGGACCACCAGGGTCATCTAATCTCTGCAGCCTGGCGATCAGTTGAAATTTCAGATCTCCAGGTCCCACCTGGAGGTTGGCAACCCTATGAGTAACAAAGCTGGGCCAGATCTGGGCCTGGACTGAGCAGCTGCATCCGCGAGGCTCAGCCAGATACAGAATGACAAAAGACTTTTTGTTAGTCTTTAAGGTGCTACTGGACTCTTGCCCTTTTTGACTACTGCAAACAGACTAACATGGCTACCCACTGTGAATTAACCAGATACAGAATGTTTTGTCAGCGTTCCTGATACCTCTTGTGTGAAGCCCGAATAGAACAATCTTTTTGGGGAGGGGCCATGGCTCAGTGGTAGAGCATCTGCTTGGCATGAAGAAGGTCCCAGGTTCAATCCCTGGCATCTCCAGTTGAAAGAATCAGGTCATAGGTGATGTGAAAGACCTCTGCCTGAGACCCTAGAGAGCCACTGCTGGTCTGAGTAGACAGTACTGACTTTGATGGACCAAGGGTCTGGTTCAGTATGAGGCAGCTTCATGTGTTCTTGAGTGCTGTCAGTGTCCCAGTTCTGAGGATTTTCTCCCAATCCATGTGGGCTTCTAAATGTCATGCAAAGTGACTCTTGGCCAGCGGTTCCCAGCTTTTTCAGTATGGTGACCCACAAGGCCAAATTTGCTTGGAATGGTGGCCCATCCATGGCTGGCCCAAGGTTTTTTGGTGCTCTAAACCAACACTGACTTTGGCACCCATCTAGTGCAGCATTCCCTTTTCTGCAGTGGCTAACCAGATGTTTTTAGAAACCAACAACCATCATACCAAGGGCACAACTGCCCTCACTATGAATCTCAAGCAAGTGGCATTCAATTTCTGACTTTTCAAAGGGATCTACTGTCTTCATGTCAGCTTTCTTCACTGTCCAGCTTTCACACCCATACATAGTAATAGGGAATATGATGGCATGAATTAACTCGATCTTGGTGGCCAGTGACACATCCTTACACTTCAGAATCTTTTCTAGCTCCTCCATGGCTGCCCTTCCCAGTCTCAGCCTCCTCCTGATTTCTTGGCTGCAGTCTCCCTTTTAGTTGATGGTGGAGCCAAGGAATAGAAAGTCTTCAACAATTTCAGTTTCCTCACTGTCAACCTTAAAGATGAGTAATTCTCCAGTGGTCATTAGTTTTGTTTTTTGATGTTCAGCTGTAGTCCTTCTTTGGCACTTCCTCCTTTAACTCTCCCCTCAGAAACTCACTCTAGTAACCGTCAGGACATGTTTTACTTGATCAGCATGCATCTGCAATGAAGAAAAGATACCAACTAACCTATGACACAGAAAAGGCTGTTTCCATGGTCAGGTCTTGGTTTTCAAATTACAAAAGAGAAAGGGGTGGGGGCGGGCATTAGGGAGGGTTGGCATGCAACCCACTGGTTAGGAAGCACTCCTTTAATAAATAAAATATTTGTGTGCATAGAAGGAAAATGCACACGTGAGTTGTACACATGCTATTGCACCGTTCCAATTTTTCCTCCAACTAGCCCTGCCTGGGCTAGGTGGGCAGATGGTCCGACTTTGTACAACTTCAGTCAGCTTCCTGTGTCTGAGTTCAATTCACCGGAGACTCGAATGGCTTTGTCTCACAGTTCAGCAGCACCTGAAGCAGGCAGAAGCAGCATGAGCCCCTGCCTTGGCTGAGCCTCGGCGGAATATTTTCATCCACTCCAGACAATGTCAACTTCACGCTGTCCCAGAGGCATTTGAAAAGGTGAGGGTCTGGGAAATAAAAGCGGGGGGGGGGGGTGCGCAGAGCGGCCTCACAAATGAAAGAGATCAGAAGAAAAGCTGTTTATCCTTCCCCCTAATTCTGTTGTGCTTCTTTGCCTTCCCTTGCAGCTCATGTAAATACCAGGATGAGCCGCGTTTATCCAGAGGGGAAGGTTTTATTTGACAGCTTGCCATTAGAGCATCTGAATAAACTGACATTGCCTCCGGCCACAAAGAAACTACCCTTCCCTTCAAGAGTCCCAGAGCTTCCTTAGAAGCGCACCACGGCTCTCGTTAGCAAGTAGCAACAGCCGGGAACGGAGCTGCCTTTGGTGTTTGGGGGGGATTCTCGGAGGTGTGGGAAACAGGCTAGGGGGTCACCAGCGCCTCTCCATAGACAAGAAGCCTTCGGAAGAATCCCAACCTTCGTCAAAGAAGCGCAGGGAAACAGACACAACGTTTTATCTGCCCCCCATTTTATCGCACAAGAGTGTTGCAAGGAAGAGTAGGCTGACTGGCTGAGCTTCACATAGGGTTGGCAGCTACAGGTTGGGAAATTCCTGGAGATTTGTGGGGGGGGGGGGAGGCAGCCTGGGGAGGGCAGGGTTTAGGGAGGAGCAGGTCCTCAGCAGGGATGCACTGCCATAGAGTCCACCCTCCAAAGCAGTCATTTTCTTACAATCATAGAATCATAGAGTTGGAAGGGACCACCAAGGTCATCAAGTCCAACCCCCTGCACAATGCAGGAAATTCACAACTACCTCCCCCCTCCACACCCCTAGGGACCAGAAGATGCCCAAGATGCCCTCCCTCTCATCATCTGCCTAAGGTCACAGAATCAGCATTGCTGACAGATGGCCATCTAACCTCTTCTTAAAAACCTCCAGGGAATGAGAGCTTGCCACCTCCCTAGGAAGCCTGTTCCACTGAAGAACCATTCTGTTAGAAAATTCTTCCTAATGTCTAGACGGAAACTCTTTTGATTTAATTTCAACCCGTTGGTTCTGGTCCGACCTTCTTGGGCAACAGAAAACAACTCAGCACCATCCTCAATACGACAGCCCCTCAAGTACTTGAAGATGGTTATCATATCCCCTCTCAGTCTTCTCCTCTTCACGCTAAACATACCCAGCTCCTTCAACCTTTCCTCATAGGACATGGTCTCCAGACCCCTCACCATCTTGGTTGCCCTCCTCTGGACACGTTCCAGCTTGTCTACAACCTTCTTAAATTGTGGTGCCCAAAACTGAACACAGTACTCTAGCTGAGGTCTAACCAGAGCAGGGTCAAGCGATACCATCACTTCGCATGATCTGGACACTATACTTCTGTTGATGCAGCCCAAGACTGCATTTGCCTTTTTAGCTACATTTTAGCTGCATTTGCCTTTTTTTTTTTTTTTTACCGCATCACACTGCTGACTCATGTTCAGTGTTTGGTCTACTAAGACCCCAAGATCCTTTTCACACACACTACTGCTCAGACAAGTCTCCCCCATCCTATAATTATGCATTTGATTTTTCCTACCTAAATGCAGAACTTTAAATTTGTCTTTGTTGAAGTGCATTTTATTAGTTCTAGCCCACTTCTCCAGCCTGTCAAGATCATCCTGCATCTTGGCTCTGTCTTCTACCGTATTTACTACCCCTCCCAATTTAGTATCATCTGAAAATTTAATAAGAATCCCCTCTATTCCTTCATCCAAATCATTTATAAAGATGTTGAACAACACAGGGCCCAGCACAGATCCCTGAGGAACTCCACTAGTCACTTCTCTCCAAGTGGATGAGGAACCATTAACTAGCACTCTTTGGGTACGATCTGTCAACCAGTTGCAGATCCACCTAACAATAATAGGATATAACCCACATTTTCCCAATTTGTCAACTAGAATACTATGTGGAACCTTATCAAAAGCCTTACTGAAATCTAGATAAACTATGTCTACAGCATTCCCCTGATCCAGCAAGGTAGTAACTTTCTCAAAAAAGGAGATAAGATTAGTCTGACATGACTTATTCTTGAGAAACCCGTGCTGGCTCTTAGTGATCAGATCCATCCTTTCTAAATGCTCAAGGACTGACTGTTTGATGATTTGTTCGAACACTTTTCCTGGTATAGAAATCAAGCTGATGGGTCGGTAGTTACCCGGATCCTCCTTTTTCCCCTTCTTGAAGATGGGGACATTTGCCCGCCTCCAATCTTCTGGTACCTCATCTGTTTGCCAAGACTTTTCAAAAATAACGGACAGAGGTTCAGAAATTACAACTGCAAGTTCTTTGAGTACCCTTGGGTGCCATTCATCTGGCCCACAGGATTTTGTTTCATTTAAAGAAACCAGGTGTTTGTGCACTACCCCAATGCCAATTCTAGGCTGCAAATCCCTTCCCTCATCACATGTTCTGTTTATCAGGGGAACTGATCTCTGTGGTCTAGAGATCAGCTGTAATTCCAGGAAATCCCTAAGCCCCCCCACCCCCACCCTGGGGGGGGGAGAAGGAGAAGAGTTGGTTTTTATTTGTCGACTTTCTCTGCCACTTAAAGGAGAATCAAAGTGGCTTACAATCATCCTTCCCTTCCCCTCCCCACAACAGACACCCTGTGAGGTAGGTGGGGCTAAGAGAGCTGTGACTAGCCCAAGGTCACCCAGCTGGCTTCATGTGGAGGAGTGGGGAGTCAAACCCAGTTCTCCAGGTCAGACTCCACTGCTCCAAACCACCACTCTTAACTACTACACCACGCTGGCTTTCAGGGGCAGTCAACTATGGGTCAAAGTGTGCACCATGGATGAGCAAAGGGATGAGTCTGGTTCTCTGTGGGCCAAGCCCAGCCCACTGGCCATTCAGCCACATGGACTCTCCATGAACTCTGCCTTGAGACGGACTGAGAAAGTTTGCAATTTTTCTTTCAAAAGAACAAACACCACATGGTATAGCAGCCCACTGAGTCCTTGTCTGCCCTGGGCTATAATCAGGGATTGGGGGTGGGGGATGTTGCGAAGAACTAGGCAGACCACGATTCATAGTGGTGTTTGTAGGGCTGCCAACCATAGGGTTGGCAGCTCTAGATTGGGAAATACCTGGAGATTTTGAGGGTAGAGCCTGAGGAGGGTGGGATTTGGACAAGAGAGTGACCCCAATGCCACAGAGCCTAATTACCAAAGCGGCCATTTTTCTCCAAGGGAACTGATCTCTGTCACCTGGAGATCAGTTGTAATAGCGAAAGCTCTCCAGGTACCACCTGGAGGTTGGCAACCCTAGCCAACTATCAGGTGGGGCCTGGAGATCTCCCAGAATTACAATTGCCCTCCAGATGACAGAGATCAGGTGCCCTGGACAAAATGGTTGCTTTAGAGGGAGGACTCTGTGGCCTTGTACTCCACCAAGGTCCTTCCCCAGGCTCCACCACCAAATTTCCAGCACATTCCTAAGCAGGAGTTGGAAGCTCTCATGACCCCCTTCTCCACCTATGGCCCCAACTAGGGTTGTGCAAATATATATATATATATATTGGTAAATTTCAGGTTCCGGTTTTTTGAGCCTGGTTTTTTTTATTTTATTTTGTAAACCCAGAATAAGCCGAATACCTATAGCGGTAAATTTTGGTATTTGGCTTATTGCTGGGTTTACCAAAAGGTTTGGGTCCATTATAGTCTATGGGGAATTTTTTTGAAGCTCCTGTAGGAACGTTTTTGGAGGTAGAGTCCCCAAATTTGCAGCATGGCTGCAAGGGACTCTCCTTAGATGGTCATCAAAGTTTAGTGAACTTTGGGACAGGGAGTCCAATTTTATGGGCCTGCAAAGAGGACACCCCCATTCAGCAGGCATTTGTGAGCTGAGCTGTCCATCGGTTTTCAGGTTCAGACGTTCAGCATTGCTGATGACTGGTGGAAAGACCCAATTGCCAGGCTGGCGCCTCAAAATCTGGGTGTACCTCAAAGTCCGGAGTTCATATCTGGGGTGCATAGCATCATGTCCATGCAAATTAGCTTCCAAACTGAGGAAAAAGGCTTAAATGCAAGAAAAATAAGGTATGGAAAACATTTCTTTTGGTGGCAAATGACATCCTGTGAACAGTTCTTTATTGTGGTCATCAAAAATCTGATTTCAAGAGATGGTCACAGTGTGAGGAAACGAAGCCTCTACTTGGGGAGACCTTCAGTTTGACAGCAGGTTTTCGGGGGCGGGGGGGAATTGGAGCCAGCTGAAGTCATGACCAAGGCAGCTCTTGTGAAGGAGACTGCTCATCCGCGCAGGTTAGCAGTCTCCTTCAGAAGCCTGGTGGTAGCAGCAGTCAAAGCTGGCACTTTTTAGTTGGAGGGTATATCCCACCGGATGGGACTTGGTGAGCCCCATCTTTAAAAAAAAAACCCTTATGCCTGATCCGTATCAACCCAGCGAAAGGTCAGACCAAACTGGCTCCAATTACACAACCCCAACCTCAAAAGGGCCCCAACTATGGGGCCTTAAAAAAGATAGAAAAAAGGGGGAGAAAGCACAGACCTGTGCCTCCGAGCAAAGGCGAATAGCCGAACCTGAAAAAGCTGAATATTTATTCAGCTTTTTCAGGAATCGCCTATTCGGCTTCAGGGAGACCCCCAGGTTCTGGTATTCAGTAAACCCAAAGCCCGAAAATTACTGAAACGGCTAATTTCGGGTTTATTTTCAGTTTCGGTTTATTGATATGCACAACCCTAGCCCCAACTCATTACCGAGTCTGATGGGAAGGCAGACATCTGATCCTTTTCCTGGGGCATGAACCTCCCTGCCTCGGACCTTCCTCCTTTCCATCCGCTCTTTCTTTTCTTCTCCGTTAACACAGCAGGTCGGCCAACGATGGCAGAATCCTGCTGATATTGCAAAGGGGTAGCCACTGTGTTCCTCCGTAGCAGCAAATGAAAACCAAAGTCCGGTGGCGCTAACAACTATTATTAGTCCGGTGGACTCACAACATTTATGTCTGGTTTCCCATTTGCAAAGAGACCAGCGGCCATCATCCCAGACCACGGCCCTCTTTCCCAGGCAGTTCATGAACCCAGCAGATTTCCAGATGAAATAGGAGCTTTTCTCCCCCCTCCCACACACACAACTCCTTTGAAATCAAAAACAAAGCAAAATGGAAACCATCCCCATTCTCTACTCTCCCTCCCAGGAGGTTAACGATTTAGTTATTTCCTGTCGGTTACAAAGGAAGAAGCAGGATTATAAACTCGAATTCAAATTAATTCTCAATTTAGAGACTTTATATTGGGTCAAATGGTGGGGAAGGCTGTTGGTGCACCCAGGAGTGGGAAGGGAACAGCTCAACTTAAAAATTTGGACAAAGAGAAAGAGAGAGTGTACGTTCAGGGTGGTGGGGAGCTTCTTGCTCTTTTCCCCAAAGGCTTCCTGTTCCGATTGTCTCCATGTACAAACACCTGAAAACTATTCACTGAAACAGATAGGCAGGCCAGAGCTAGATTCTAGTAGCGCTGTCAAGAAGATTTTTGGGGTATAAACTTCCGAAAGTCAACACTTCTTTGGTTCCATAGCAGGGCAGAGAGTTTAACACAAGTACATTGAGAAATTGGATGCCTGGGTAGGGTTGCCAGCCTCGAGGTGGGACCTAGAGATCTCGCACTATTACAACTGATCTCCAGATGACAGAGATCAGTTCCCCTGGAGAAAATGGCAGCTTTGGAGGGTGGACTCCGTGGCATTGTACCCTGCTGAGATTCTTCCCCTCTCCAGCCCCCCCAGGCTCCACCCCTAAAATCTCCCGGTATTTCCCAATCCAGAGCTGGCAACCCTATCCATGGGACTCATTGGTCCTGGACATTTGTAAGCACAAAAACTGGGTATGTAAGCTTAGGTGGAGAACGTAAAATTATATAACAGAAAAATATTTTTATTTTAAGGCACTTAAATCAGGTTAAAAACATTAAAATGATAAAACAAGACCCATTGGCAACTCATAAGAGTGATAGAGATCTGCTGCCAGTTTGAGTGCACAATATTTCGACAGACCAAGGGTCTGATGCAGTATAAGACAGCTTCATGTGTCCATGTGAACCTTTTAAAGCAATGGAAGGAGGGCACTTTTCAGATGCTGGACACCATAAGCCCTGGCTGCGAATCATGCTTGCAGGACTGGGCTGGGCATTCTTTATTTCCCACCAAACCGAGAGTGGGAGGCGATCCAAGCCAGAATTTTCTGTCCTAGTCCAAACAAGCAACCATAGGACAAGACCTATTCGAGCCCTGCTTGGCCTTCTCCCCTGAGACTTCGGACAGGTGACGTCATGCCTGCTTTCAGGAACTTCTGTGCATTCCTGCCCTCTCACCGGCTCACGGCGATCCCCTGATTGCCTCGCCAATGCTTGGCACACCCTTATTCTGCACACCCTCTTCCTTCCCACCCTAATGTCACATCATGGCTTGGCGTGATTTATCCCTTCGTGTTATTTCAGGAACATTTCCTTCCATATGCTCTGACACTGATTAATACCACTTAGCACTTTCCATCTCCAAAGCTCTTTGCAGTCATTTGCTAATTAATCCCCACAACTTCTCTCCAGAAGTAAGAAAGGCTAAGCCAGGGAGCTCGCCGTAGTGCCTACAAGCCCTCTCAACTCAAGGAAGCGGAATGTCTGTGCTGTGGGTCATGCCCCCTCTGCAGCTTCTGGATAAAGGAGATTCTCCTGCTTATACGCACCATGCCTCAGACCAGGGCCATGTCCGCACTGCACATTTGCCGCTCCGATTTATGCGGGGTTTCCTTGCATGTTCACACTTCATCTCAACCGAAGGATTTCGGAGACATCTTCACAGCAGAATTTCTCCGCGTTAAGAGGATCCGCTTATACGGCGAATTATTAAAATGAAACGTTTTCCTCACGCGGAGCTTTGAAGTGCGAACATGCAACAGGTCGTTGCAGAAACGTCTTGCAAGGAGGGGGGCTGGGGGGCTGGAGGAGGAGGGACCGTGTTGGTGACTGGGGAGAAAGAGGCTGGCGGGAGAAGGATGCGGAGCTGGACAGAGCTGAACTAGGAAGAAAAGGGGTAGCGCCGGCGAGCATCAGCGGGAAGGGGCTGGACGTTGAGGACGGGAGGGGAAGGGATCGCAGGCGTGCAAACAGGGGAGGGAAGGGAGTTGCTCCCGGCTGGGGCTTCCTCGCAAGCAAAGGCACATAGGCTGGGATCGGGGTGCACCCCGCTGCAGTGCCCCCCAGCCAGCCGGTCCCCTTCCTTCCTTTCCCCACCACCCTTCGTTGTGCACAGTGGGGCTTGCTTCTGAGTAAAGGCGCCTCGGTGAGGGCTTTGCCAGATCGCGTCCTCAGGCGCCACATTCCTTTCCGGGTCTCCGGAAGGATCAGGGAGGCAGCCCGCAAAGGTTTACTGCTCTCGAGCCTGGAGGTTCCATGCTTTGCTGTCAGGGCTAACAGCTGCTGATAGACCGCTCTGTCCGCCAGGAAGGTCTTTAGCCCTTTAAGCGTCACAAAGGCGGCATGGTGGGAACAGAAATCATGCGAACTTTATCAAAAAAAGTGGAGAAAGGTGGCGCGGTGGGAACAGAAATTTTATTTCGTTTTGGATGCTTGTGTGCTCGACACATATAAATAGTGAGGTAAGTTGCTGGTGCGTTCACGGGCCAGTTTCTGCTCCCATCATCTCCTGCTTCATCTATGATTAATGATGGACCTTGGCGCCTGAATAGGCTTCTTATTATCTTCCATGAAGAATGTAAAGTGCTGTGCCTGATGTAGAGGGCTCTCTAGGGCTTGAGTCATTGAGTTCTAGAGTCCTAGAATTGGACAGGGCCTTGCTGGCCATCCAGTCGGATCCCCTGTACGGTGCAGGAAATCCAAGGCTAGAGCATCAGGGACCCATGGGGTCTCATGGCGAGAGGTGAGCAAAGGTGGTTTGCTATTGTCTGCCTCTGTGTACCAACCCCAGTCTCTTTGCTGGTATCCCATCCAAGTAGTATCCTGGGCCGACCCTGTTTAGTTTCTGAGATCTGATGAGAATGAGCTAGCCTGGGCCATGCAGGTCAGATAGTGATTGCCCCAAGCATGTGGTGGAAAGTGCCATCAAGCTGCAGCCAATTTATGGCGACCCTGTAGGGTTTTCAAGGCGAGAGACGTTCAGAGGTGGTTTGCCATTGCCTGCCTCTGTGTAGCATCACATGAAGCTGCCTGATACTGAATCAGACCCTTGGTCCATCAAAGTCAGTATTGTCTACTCAGAACGGCAGCGGCTCTCCAGGGTCTCAGGCTGAGGTCCCTGGACGTCCCGGATGGTCTCCCATCCAAGTACTAACCAGGGCCAACCCCACTTAGCTTTGGGAAGCTGGAGCACCTTCCCTATGAGGAAAGGCTTGAGAGTCTAGGGGTGAAAACGCACGGTCGCTTTAGCCTCCTTTATTCCTTGTTTCAGCCAGGATTCAGCCAGGATCGAAGGCATACATTTCGCTGAACGTGCGTTCGATCCTGGCTGAATCCTGGCAGAAACAGGGAATAAGGAGGCTAAAGCGACCATGCATTTTTGCCCTCAGACTTTTCAGTCTAGAAACAAGACGGCTAAGAGGAGGCATAATAGAGGCTCATAAAATTATGTATGGGGGGCATGAATAGAGGGAGCTTTCTCTCTCTCTTCCATAATGCTAGAACATGGTGGCAGCCAATGAAATTGCTGGGAAATAAATTCAGGTCAGACAAAAGAAAATACTTCTTTACTCAATGGGTAGTTAAACTGTGGATTTCACTGCCAGTGGAGGTAGTGATGGCACAAGAGAGCCAGCATGGAGTAGTGGTTAAGAGCAGTGGACACTAATCTGTAGATCCAGGTTTGATTCCCCACTCCTCCACATGAGCAGCGGACTCTAATCTGGTGAATCGGGTTAGTTTCCCCTCTCCTCTACATGAAGCCAGCTGGGTGACCTTGAGCTAGTCACAGCTGTCTTACAGCTCTCTCAGCCCCATCTATCTCACAGGGTGTCTGTTGTGGGGAGGGGAAGGTGATTGTAAGCCGGTTTGATTCTTTCTTAAGTGGTAGAGAAAGTGGGCATATAAAAACCAACTCCTCTTCCTCTTCCTCTTCTTCTTCTTCTTGTGTTAATTGTTATCAAGCTGCTTCCGACTCATGGAGACCCTATGAATCAATGTCCTTCAAAACATCCTCTCCTTAACAGCCTTGCTCAAGTCTTACCAACTGAGGGCTGTGGTTTCCTTTATAGAGTCCATCTCACGTTTGGTCTTCCTCTTTTTCTGCTGCCTTAAGCTTTTCCTAGCATTATTGTCTTTTCCAGTGACTCTTTGTCTTCTCATAATGTGACCAAAGTACGATAGCTTGAGTTTAGTCATTTTAGCTTCTAGGGACAGTTTAGGCTTTTTGATCTAGACCCCCCTGATTTGTCTTTTTGGTGGTCCACAGTATCCATAAAACTCTCCTCCAACACCACATTTCAAAGGAATTTACTTTCTTCCCAACAGCTTTCTTCATTGTCCAACTTTCACACCCAAACATAGTAATAGGGAATACTGTGGCATGAATTAACTCGACCTTGGTCACCAGTGATGCATCCTTACACTTAAGGATCTTTTCTAGCTCTTTCATGGCTGCCCTTCCCAATCTCAAACTCCTTCTGATTTAGATAAATTCATGGAGGAGAGGTCCATCAATGTCTCCTAGTCATGGTGAATGAAGGGAGCCTCCACCTACAGAGGCAGCAAACCTCTGAATACCAGTGTTGGGAGGTAGCAGCGGGGAAGAGGCTTTGGGCTTGGCCTCAGTGCCCTGTTTGTTGGTCCTTCCAGGGCAAGTGGTTGGCCACTGTGTGAAACAGGATGCTTTACTAGGAGGACTAGAAGGACCACTGTTCTGATCCAGCAGCGTTCTTCTTATGTTCTTATGAAGGCCCTTGCCTGTAGCCCTGTTGTTGGCCTCCAGAGGAAGTGGTTGGCCACTGTGTGAGACAGGATGCTTTACTAGATGGACCACTTGTCTGATCCAGAAGGGCTCTTACAATGCTCTTATGTTCTCTTCCTAAGGCCTTGCCCTCTGTGTGATGTTGTTGGACTTCCAGAAGAACTGGTTGGTCACTGAGACAGGTTGCTGCACTAGATGGACCACTGGTCTGATCCCACAGGGCTATTTTGATGTACTTATCAGGGGAAGGCCTCAGCCTTTGTGCCCTGTTGTTGGCTCTCCAGAGGAAGTGGTTGGCCACTGTGTGAGACAGGATGCTGGACTAGATGGACCACTGGTCTGATCCAGCAGTGTTCATCTTATGTTCTTATGAAGGCCTTGGCCTCTAGGCATTGTTGTTGGCCCTCCAGAAGAACTTGTTGGCCATTGTGTGAGGCAGGATGCTGGACTAGGTGGACCCTCACTGCTCTGCTCCAGCAGGGCTGTTTTCATGTTCTTATTTTTCCATCTGTTAGTGAAAAACTTAGTCTGAATCCCATCCTATGCTCTGTAACTGAAGCCCGCCAGTTCTAGTTCTGCCCTTGGGAGCAGCAGAGAACAACTCCTGGCCCTCTTCCACTTGACAGCTTTTCTGGCAGTTGAAGAGCATGTCTCCCATCATCCTTGTCTTCTCCAGGCTAAACACAGCCAGACCCAGTTTCTTCAAAATGTCCTTGTCCATCCTACTTCAGAGCATTCTTCATATTGCCCAGCCATTTCAAACATTCAAATTTCACTGTTGACAAATTAACCTGTGAGTCTTCAGTTCCATACCACTTTCTGTTTCTTTGCACTGAATGCTTGTTATAAAAATGTACACATTTCTCAACACGATAGGTGCATCATGATCATGTATTTTATTGCATTAAAATATTTCAACGGCAAAATACCAGTAACAGCAGGAAAAACTGGAGTGGACTGGAGCCCCAAAGAAGCAGCGCACCTTAAATTCTTCATGCTTTATGTTTTAGCTAATCTGTCAGGGCAAGGATGCCTCCTCTTCAATGACCCACACCATTAATCCACTTCTCTGTGGCTGCCCCACAAGTAAGGTTGCTAAGCTCCAGGCAGGCCCAGGAGATCTCCCAGAATTATATCTGATCACTCTCCAGATGACAGAGATCAGTTTCCCTGGAGGAAAAGGCTGCTTTGGAGGGTGAGCTGCATGGCATTATACCCTGCTGAGGTCCCTCCCCTCCCCAAATCCCGCCCACCCCAGGCTTCACCCCCAAATCTCCAGCAATTTCCCTACATGGAGTTGGTAATCTGACCCACAAGCACCAAATCTGACAGAGCCTCTTGCAGACCTGCTTGCATTGATAAGAACAAGCAAGACAGCCCTTCTCTGCCTGCCTTCGTCTTCTTCATCCATCATCTCCTGGGCCCCAGCATTCATTTGCATGTCCTTCACAGGTGGCTGGCTGGCCAGTGACCTCTCTGCCCCCTGCCCAGCCACACCTGTATTCTCTTGACCCTGGGAGTCTCTCCAAAGGCCAAGGGCCAGCAAGATCCTCTTAGGACAGCCTGATGTTGACTTTCCTTCCCCTGCTCTCCCAGGAGGCTCATTAAGGCCTCAAGGGCAAGAGGGCTCTGGCTGCAAGACGTTCTCATCTACCAACTTTTATTCCACAGCTTCCCGCTCCTTTCTAGCCATTTCCAAAATAAGTTGATTAAACTGCCCTCAAAGTTCCATTTGCTGACAAGGAAGCCTTTCCCCCAAATCTACATACTTTAGAGCTGGTTGTGGCTATTGATTGGTAAATAAAAAGCACTCTACATATGCTTTGAAGCATTCTCTGTTGTCATATTTTCTTTCACCTGGGACACTGGTGAGATCTGGCTTAGATTAAACACAGTCCTTGCTGCACTGGTCATGACCAGTTTGGGGGAGGAAAGGCAGAGGAGAGAGCTCTTTTTATGGGGCCATGGCTCAGTGGTAGAACATCTGCTTGACATGCAGATGGTCCCAGGTTCAATCCCCGGCATCACTAGTTAAAGGGACTAGGCAGTTAGGTGATGTGAAAGACCTCTGCCTGAGACCCTGGAGAGTCGCTGCCAGTCTGAGTAGACAATACTGACTTTGATGGACCAAGGGTCTGATTCAGTAGGAGACAGCTTCATGTGTTCATAACCAGTTGAGGTTTAAGGAAGAGCCAAAACAAATGGTGGGGCAGGTGTGGGAAGGAAGCCTCACTTTGGGCCCCTTCATTTGCAACACAATCTTGGCAGCTGCTTATGATGCACAAATGAAGCTGCCTTCTACTGAATCAGACCCTTGGTCGAAGAAGAAGAAGAGTTGGTTTTTATATGCTGACTTTCTCTTCCACGAATCAAACCGGCTTACAATCACCTCCCCTTCCCTCCCCACAACAGACACCCTGTCAGGTAGGTGGGACTGAGAGTGTATGACTAGCCCAAGGTCACCCAGCTGGCTTCTTGTGTAGGAGTGGGGAAACATCCAGTTCACCAGATTCGCCTCTGCCACTCAAGTGGAGGAGTGGGGGGAGTCAAACCAGTTCTCCAGATCAGAGTCCACCGCTCCAAACCACTGCTCTTAACCTCTGCACCTCACTGGCTCTCAATACTAACAAGATTAGTATTGTCAATACTAACAAGGTTAGTACTGTTGTCCACTCAGACTGGCCTCAGCTCTCCAGTTTCTGAAGCAGAGGTCTTTCACATCATTTACTTCCTGGTCCTTTTAACTGGAGATGCCGGGGATTGAACCTGGGACCTTCTGCATGCCAAGCAGAGACTCCTCCGATGAATTACAGTCTCTCCTCACCTATAATAGGTGAACACATGAAGCTGCCTTATACTAAATGAGACCATTGGTCCATCATGGTCAGTATTGTCTACTCAGACCCGCAGCGGCTCTCCAGGGTCTCAGGCAGAGGTCTTTCACATCACCTACTTCCTGGTTCTTTTAACTGGAGATGTTGGGGGTTGTACCTGGGAACTTCTGCATGCAAAACAGAGGCTCTTCCCCTGAGCCACAACCCCTCTCCAATGCCTGCATGGAAAGCAGAAGGGGCATGTGCTCAAAGTAGCCCTTTTCATTACTTTGCAAATTGCAGAATGGAACCTATGCTTTCAAGAGAGACTCTGGAGCTGCCCCCAGCTGAGAATGCATCCCATTCCCTCCCCCTGGTGCGTGTGCGCTTGTGTACATGAAGTCAGTCAGATTCTGAGTTTAGTTCATACTGGAAATGAAATCCATTTGGTTCGAAAGCGCCTTTTATTTTACTAAAGTGCCAGCACTTGCGCTAAACTAGCAATTCTTCATAATAATACAGGAAACATTCCCTCACAAAGATCAGAAGCATGAGAGAGAATTAAGGTGATCCACAGAAGATTAAGTGGCTTTCAGTGTAGTTGTTTATGTCAAATTTTTAAAAGCGATGTGGATAGATAGAATTTTTTTTGTAAAAGCTTGAGATCTTGGAGCGAGCACAATTACAGCGGCTCATAGAGCGCAGCCAAGAGGATCGGCTTATCATGGGTCTATTTTGAGAACACGGGGGCCTTAAGATCAGGGGAGAAAATGCTTGCTTGAACAGCGTAGCATGGGCTTGTGTAGAATCTCCTGGAGGAATTCGGTTTCACACTTTAAACTTGCATGGAAAATCCAACTGCCAAATCTAATTCGGCAGAGTTCTGCTTGCTTGCTAATTCCTTCAGCACAAACTGGCCTCTCCCATAATACTAGAGCACGAGGTCATCTGCTGAAGCTGGAGGGTGAGAGATTCAAAACAGATAAAAGGAAGTATTTCTTCACACAACGGATAGTTAAATTGTGCAACTCCCTGCCCCAAAATGCCGTGATGGCTGCCAACTTGGAAGCTTTTAAGAGGGGAGTGGACATGTTCATGGAGGAAAGGGGTATGCATGGCTACTAGTTAAAATGGATACTAGTCATGATGCATACCAATTCTCTCCAGGATCAGAGGAGCATGCCTGATATATGAGGTGCTGTGGAACCCAGGCAGGATGGTGCTGCTGCAGCTGTCTTGTTTGGGGGCTTCCTAGAGGCACCTGGTTGGCCACTGTGTGAACAAACTGCTGGACTTGATGGGCCTTGGTCTGATCCAGCAGGGCTTTTCTTATGTTCTGATGTTCTTATGGCCTTTTCTTTAGGTAAATAACATCCCACAACTTCTGCCTGTACAGTTGCACTGCGCCACGGCTTTGTAGTGTTATGGCTGCTTAAGAAACCATTCATTTGAAGGACCGCCCTTTCCCTATAGGGTCAACCACCAGCTCATGCAGCCCGGAGCTGGAAGTCTGCTGCTTTCGGGAAGTCACAGAAGAGCTTACTTGAGAAAATACATAAAGTGCTTTCTGTGGTTAAGTTATACAAGCTAGTCCAGTGTGCCATTGCCAGCTGATATTGACGAACAAAGACATTTGAATTTTACTGAAGGAAAGAGAGAAGTCTGTCTCCCCATGGTGCTTGTATGTCACCTGTTGATATTTTGAGCGGTGCATTTCTGTAGTTTTTGAGAACAGCTCTGTCACAGCTTCTCTCCCCCTTGTTTGTATTTTTACTGTATTGTTTCTCTAGAGTAATGGCAGATGCTTTGAACACAGGGATCAGCAGGGCATAAATTTTTAAATAAACAAATATATGTTTTGCTTCGGGAAAAGAAGGCAGTTTTGGCATGAAAGGCTTAAAACAAACAAGGAGTCTGGTGCAAAATTGTGAAGTGGGATAGCACAGATGTCTCCAGGTGCGTTGCTGCCTGTTTGCAGGTAAGCATGAACGGATTAATAGGCACACATGAACACGCACACAGGAAGCTGCCTTTTACTGAATCAAACCCTTGGTCCATCAAAGTCCATCTTGTCTACTCAAAATGGCAGCAACTTTCCAGGGTCTCAGGCAGAGGTCTTTCAGATCACCTACTACCTGTTCCTTTTAATTGGGATTGAATCTGAGACCTCCTGCATGCCAAGCAGGTACTCTGCCACTAAGCCATAGCCCCTCCCCTAGATGGCCAGCTGCATTGGGGCAGGATTAGAATGTTAATTTTAGACATTTAGGGGAAATGTGGCTATCCTCCATCTGCCTGAGCTCCTGGATGCAGAGGAGGAGGAGGAAGAGGAGGAGAGTTGGTTTTTTATATGCTGACTTTCTCTACCACTTAAGAAAGAATCAAACTGGCGCCTTCCCTTCCCCTCCCCACAACAGACACTCTGTGAGGTAGGTGGGGCTGAGAGAGCTTGGGGAGAACTGTGACTGGCCCAAGGTCAAGCAGCTGGCTTCAGGCATAGGAGTGGGGAAACCAACCCGATTCACCAGATGAGCGTCCACCACTCATGTGGAGGAGTGGGGAAACCAACCCGGTTCACCAGATGAGTGTCCACCGCTCATGTGGAGGAATGGGGGATCAAACCCGGTTCTCCAGATTAGAGTCCACCACTCCAAACCACTACTCTTAACCACTACACCATGCTGGCTCAGATTGCAACACTAACACATACAAAACCTCAAGCTGGCCACCAGTGCATTTTCAGTGCATTGAACACATGAAGCTGCCTTGTAGTGAACCAGACCCTTGGTCCGTCAAAGTCAGTATTGTCTACTGAGACCAGCAGCGACTCTCCAGGGTCTCAGGCAGAGGTCTTTCACGTCACCTACTTGCCTGGTCCCTTTAACTGGAGATGCCAGGGATTGAACCTAGGACCTTCAGCATGCCAAGCAGATGCTCTACCCCTGAGCCACAGCCCCTCCCCTACCTTCTTGCTTTCCCGCCAGCATCTCACCCATGGTCCACTTCTGGTCACCACACCTAAAAAAAGGATATTGCAGAGCTTGAGAAGGTGCAGGAAAGAGCAACCAACATGATCAGGGGGCTAGAGCAACTGCCCTATGAGGAGCGGTTAAAATGCTTAGGGTTGTTTAGCTTGGAAAGAAGGCGGTTAAGGGGAGACATCTATAAAATTATGCATGGTTTGGAGAGAGTGGACAGGGAGAAGCTTTTCTCCCTCTCTCATAATACTAGAACTTGGGGTCATATCCTCAAGCTGGATAGTGGGTGATTCAAAACAGATAAAAGGAAGTATTTCTTCACACAACACACAGTTGAATTGTGGAACTCCTGTCCCAGATGTGGTGATGGATGATAACTTGGAATGCTTTAAGAGGGGAGTGGACATGTTCATGGAGGATAGAGCTATCTATGGCTACTAGTAAAAATGGGTACTAGTCATGATGTATACCAATAATGCAGGATCAGAGGAGCATGCCTATTCTATTAGGTGCTTTGGAACACAGGCAGGATTGTGCTGCTGCAGTCATCTTGCTTGTGGGCTTCCCAGAGGCACCTGGTTGACCGCTATGTGAACAGACTGCTCAACCTGATGGACCTTGGTCTGATCCAGCAGGGCCTTTCTGATGTTCTTATGTTCACTTCCATCCTGTTTCCTGCCCCAATGCACAGCTCCCCTGGTTTCTGACCTTCTGGGATACCAACTGTTCAGCCCCTCTCTACAGCTGTGCTTTCAAAGAAACTCGATTTGCATCCACAAGGAAGTGGTAACATTCATGTCCATGCTATGAAAAACTTCACCTGCGAATCCCAACCCCCCACCCCTGGCTCCAGAAAATCTCAGTTGTGGAGGCCAGTTGAACAGACTGAACCTATGCTTGGTTTTGGGATACTTTTTGAGGCTTTCTTTATAAAGTTTCGCTGGCTCACACCTCCACTCCTGTCCAATTTCCAGCAGGACTTGTGTGCTACTGCCTTAGAGACTATGGTCACAACCTGCTAGTACCAACAAGGAAGTCCAGGGTTGGTACACAGAGGCAGGTAATGGCAAACCACCTCCGTTCATCTCTTGCCTTGAAAACCCTATGGGGTTGCTGTAAATTGGCTGCCACTTGGCAGCCCTTTCCACCACCACCATAACAAACATTATACGTTTATATTTGTAAATTTTGCTTCTACATGAATGTATATCTATCTAGTTAAAACGAATAAACTCACCAAGACAATGTTGAGTGGGCAGTGGACTCCTCTGTGGGGGTCTCTCCCCTTTCTGCCTTCTTGAGGGATTTGGGGAAAGCACAGCAAAGTCCTTCCTGTGCCATGAGCTCCTTCTATTATGGGGCTTTTAAGTAAAGCATTAGAGATGAGTAGGGTTGCCAATTTCCAGGTGGGTCCTGGAGATCTCCTGGAATTATAATTGATCTCCAGATGACAGGGATCAGTTCCCCTGCAGAAAACGGCTGCTTGTAAGGGTGGAGTATGCCATTATACCATGCTGAGGTCCCTCCTCAAACCCCACCTTCAGGGAGCTCCACCCCCAAATCTCCATGAATTTCCATACCTGGAGTTGGCAACCATGAATACTAGGGTTGCCAACCTCCAGGTACTAGCTGGAGATCTCCTGCTATTACAACTGATCTCCAGCCGATAGAGATCACTTGGAGAAAATGGCCGCTTTGGCCACTGGACTCTATGGCATTGAAGTCCGTCCCCTCCCCAAATCCCGCCCTCCTCAGGCTCCGCCCCAAAAACTTCCCACCGGAGGCAAAGAAGGACCAGGCAACCCTACTGATTACATCAACCTCACTAGCAACTGTCCCCCAACCAGTCATCCTTTGCAAACGGAAAATTCTCAGCTAACTTGGGCTTTGCTAGAAGCAGCCTCCTCTGCCAGCCCACCAGCCCTCCCTTCCTATATCTCATCATTATCTAATGGGAGTTTTTGAACTAGTTATTATTATTACCCCCCAAAAGAAAAGAAAAGCAAGCCCTAAAAGAATGCAAATAAAGCAGGGAGAGACTGGAAAGCATTATTACTCTTTCATTTAGGTACCAACTGGATTGCTTGGAGTGCATCTCCCTCCAGGCCTTCTTCATCAGCTCAGCTGATCAGCAGATGTCTTTGCAGGCCCCCCGGTCTGCACTTCACAGGTAGCTCCAGGGAGAAGCTGCCTGCCGATTAGGAAGGGAAGATGCCAACAACACTGGGCCCAATTGGCTCTTCCCCAGATGCTCCCTGAAGTTTTATTTCTAGACTCAGAGCCATTTGCATAGAAAACAGAGCATCCTCCTGAAGAGCGGTCTGGGTGTAAGCAGTCGGACCCCTCCTCCTGCTAAAGGGTGCCACGAAGGCATGGGGGCCCAAAGACTGGCATAAGAGCAAAACACTGCTCCCCGCAAAACTGATGCCTCTCAGAGGGTTTTGGGATCCATCTTCTGTGTCAAGCCTGGGCAGGAAGGCAGTTGGCCGATGAACATGTCCCCTGGCCCTAAAGTGTGCCTGGCTGAACAAAGGGGCTAGCTAATCCCCATTCTGTCACACTAAGGTGATTTAATCAGTGCTCTGAGCAGACCATTACTTACCCCATCTGCACCCATCTCAGCAATCCATCAGTATTCAGGAGAATAGCCCAGGCATTCTCTTGGGTCCTGACCACTCATCAAACCTCTCCTAACTTTTTGTTTGGATCCCAGAAAAGCAATCAATTATTTGTCTCTGGCTTTCCTGCCACCTATTCTCTCCAGGATCAGAGGAGTATGCCTATTATTTTGGGTGCGGTGGAACACAGGCAGGATGGTGCTGCTGCACTCATCTTGTTTGTGGGCTTCCTAGAGGCACCTGGTTGGCCACTGTGTGAACATACTGCTGGACTTGATGGGCCTTGGTCTGATCCAGCAGGGCCTTTCGTATATTCTTATCTCCTCAGGACTCATTATGGGGTATAAATATTGGTCCTTTGTCCATTCATAGTGAGTAGAAGAAGAAGAATCATAGAATTATAGAGTTGGAAGGGACCACCAGGGTCATCTAGTCCAACTTCCTGCACAATGCAGGAAATTCACAACTACCTCCCCCCCACACCCCCAGTGACCCCAACTCCATGCCCAGAAGATGGCCAAGATGCCTTCCCTCTCATGAACTGCCTATGGTCATAGAATCAGCATTGCTGACAGATGGCCATCTAGCTTCTGCTTAAAAGCCTCCAGGGAAGGAGAGCTCACCATCTCCCGAGGAAGCCTGTTCCACTGAGGAACCGCTCTGACTGTTAGAAAACTCTTCCTAATGTCTAGACGGAGAGTCTAGAAGAATTGGTTTTTATATGCCGACTTTCTCCACCACTTAAGGAAGACTCAAACCGGCTTACAATCACTTTCCCTTCGCCTCCCCACAACAGAAGCCCTGTGAGGTAGGTGAGGCTGAGAGAGCTCTAAGAGAGCTGTGACTTGCCCAAGGTCACCCAGTTTCATGTGTAGGAGTGGGAAATCAAACCCGCTTCACCAGCTTAGCCTCCGCTGCTCATGTGGAGGAGTGGGGACTCAAACCCGGTTCTCCAGATCAGACTCCACAGCTCCAAACCACTGCTCTTAACCACTACACCACACTGTTCTGGATCTGTATGGGCTCTTTCCTTTGTTCCTGGAAATGCTGGTTGTTTTCCTCTTCAGGTCCTGCTTTCTCAGGACCTCCCCTCAAGACTATCCCCCATCCCTGAAACCCTATCCAACTTCCTCCCTTTTCTTGTAGTCAGCTCTTGTATGCTTTGTATGTATATGCTCATTGCTTGGGATGTGTTTCTTGTTTTTAGTACTTAATTCTTTAATAAAAACCCATTTTAATTATACAACTGTCTGCTCATTTGAGAGTTTTTCACCCAGAACTATCCTGGCATGCATAGGTTATCGATCCCAGTTACCCTCTCTTGTTCTCTGTCTCAAGCTAATTACCCTACCACCACCAATGTGACACGGGTTCCTGCTGTTTATTTCCCATCTGGAATCACAATCCCCTCGCTTCTGATATCACAGCTGGTTGCTGTGGCAATCAGAGCCACCTGTTGCAGCAGTGGAGTTTGTGTGTCTGGTCATGGGGAAGGGGAAGAGTGAAGGCTGGAAAGGCAGGGAGGGTTGCCAACCTCCAGGAGTTCTCCTGGAACTGCAGTGTATCTCCAGACAACAGTTGCCTCCTTCACAGGCACTGCCCCCAACCTACCAGAATTCCCCAGGCTGGAATTGGCAGTCCTAAATTTGCAGGGCAGAGCCGTAGAGAGCCAGCGTGGTGTAGTGGTTAAGAGTGGCAGACTCTGAACTGGAGAACCAGATTAGATTCCCCGCTCCTCCACATGCAGCGTGCTGGGTGACCTTGGGCTAGTCACAGTTCTCTCTGAACCCTCTCAGCCTCACCTACCTCACAAGGTGCCTGTTGTGGGGAAAGGAAGGGAAGGCAATTGTAAGTCGCTTTGAGACTCCTTAAAAGAAGAGGAAAGTGGGGTATAAAAACCAACTCTTCTTCTTCTTCTAGATAAGATAGGGACCAATGAGCTGAATCTTCAGAGCTGCTTTTGGCTGGAAAGATGAGTGACCTGGGAGTGGGAGCTGAACTGTCTTTGGAAAGGACCACACACTTTTGGAACAGCTAGATTCAAGTTCAGGAGCACCTTAGAGACCAACAAGATTTTGGGGATATGAGCTTTTGAGAGTCCAAGCCCCCTTCGTCAAGCTACCCTCTGAAACTCCTTTGGAAAACTCATACCTGCAGTTCGGGGATTTGCTACTGATGGGTTGTCAGGTGGGAGAGGGAGCAGGAAGGCCTTGAAGAGGCATGGATTGGCTTGTCTGCTGTGCCTCTTCCCAGCCGAGAGGGATCTGGTCCTTGTGACAACATGCCATAGTGACGCCTATGGATGCTTGGATGCCCGCTGATTCAGCTCACGTTCTGTTTGCAGGTCTCAGACAGGGAGCCAGTTTTTCACCAGTGGTTCAGCTGTTTGAGCAATTCAAGCCAGTTTATGGGGTTGTTTTTTCACATATTCTGCTTGCATCATCTCTTTCATGTATGTATTATCTTGCTCTTGCTGCATTGTTTTCTGCTTTTGTAATGCCTTGTTCTGCACTGAAAATAGTTCCAGGCGGGGTAGCTGTGCTGGTCAGCAGTAGAAGAGCAAGATTTTGATTCCAGGAGCACCGTTAAAAGCAGCAAGATTTTCCGGGGTGTAAGCTTTCAAGAGTCAAAGCTCCCTTCATCAGTATCTCATAAACGGAGCTTTGACTCTTGAAAGCTTACACCCCGGAATATCTTGTTGCTCTTTATGGTGCTCTGGATGAGAATCATGTTTTGCATTGTTTAACATGTCATGTCTAATATTCTACGCTTTGCTTCAGTTTTCAATAACACTGCTCCTACAACATTGCTTATTAAATGTCTCATCCAGTTGCTTGCGCCGATTTACATGGTGCAGTCCACCTTGTGCCTCAGTGGGAAAGACCGACTATAAATAATGTAAATAAAAATAAAAAAATAAAATATTCAAACAGTGTCGTCAGATCGGCAATGTTTCACGCATGTGCCTTCTCACGCAGCCCAATGAGATGTTTACATTCCCCTGCCCCACAGGGCTGTTGTCACCGCGCAGCGCTTGGCAGCTGATTGTATAAATAGTGATTAAATCAATCAGTCAGCCGGTGCTTATAAATATGTAAGTACGTGCCATCAAGTCGCAGCTGACTTACAGCAAACCCAGCAAGTAGGGTTGTGCAAAAAAATAAATAAAAAAAATGTTGATTTCGGGTTCAGGTTAATTGGGCCCGTTTTTTTCGGCAAACCCGGAATAAGTGGAATACCCATACTGGTAAATATAGTATTCAGCTTTATTTCCAAATTTACGAAAAATATTCGGGCCCATTATAGTCTACAGCGATTTCCCCCCCAGAGAATCATAGAGTTATAGAGTTGGAAGGGACCACCAGGGTCATCTAGTCCATCCCCCTGCACAATGCAGGAAATTCCAAACTACCACCCCCCCACACACCCAGTGACCCCTACATCATGCCCAGAAGATGGCCAAGACGCCCCCCCTCTCATGATTTGCCTAAGGTCATAGAATCAGCATTGCTGACAGATGGCCGTCTAGCCTCTCCTTAAAAACCTCCAGGGAAGGAGAGCTTGCCACCTCCCGAGGAAGCCTATTCCACTGAGGAACTGCTCTAACTGCTAGACAGTTCATCCTGATGTCTAGATGGAAACTCTTTTGATTTAATTTCAACCCATTAGTTCTGGTCCGACCTTCTGAAGCAACTCAGCACCATCCTCTTAAAGATGGCTATCATATCCC